>NC_064648.1:59570023-60868148 GCF_023864345.2 Schistocerca serialis cubense
AGGAACTGTTTTTCACTTTCATTTCAGGATTTTGTGCTGTATTACACAACCTTCACAACTTTTTAAACAATAGTGTGCTGGACAGCTACTAGCACTCTAAAAGTTCACGTCAGTAATGTGTTTCAGTAGGATTGAGAGACTGAATCCGTTTCTTTCATGCACAGTTTGAACGCATATAATCCCTTCTTCTTGGCTGGCCGGAGTGGCTGAGAGGTTCTAGACTCTTCAGTCTGGAACCGCGCGACAGCTACGGTTGCAGGTCCGAATCCTGCTTCGGGCATGGATGTTTGTGATGTCCTTAGTGTGCCGTGGCGGCGGTATTCCCGATCGATTCTCGATCGTTGGGCCTCCGAGTGGTGTTTCTGTCTCCGATACGGGGCGCCTCCTGGCGGCGGGTGGCGCCGTCTCTGCCCGGTGGCGTGTTGTGTGCGCTGGCAGTCAAGTTTCAGTTATTACATTTATGGTCATCCGATCAAAGTACAGTCCGACCATCAAGCTCTTAGTTTTCTCCTCTCGTGTGAGCTCTATTATCCGAGACTTACCCGCTGGTGCCTGTTTCTGCAAGGGTACAATTTCGAAATTGTTTACGTGAAAGGCAAGAAGAACATCGTTTCAGATGCATTGTCACGCATGCCGGAAGGTATGCCGGAGCCTACGGAACTTGTAGAACAGGTTTCCAATCACAAGATACTCCTTGATCCCTTGAATCGTAGTTATTTTCTATGTCTTTGCCGACAGATGAGTACTCTGCAAGAAACCGACCGTAAATGGAAGAGAGTCAAACAGCTTCTACAAGACAACCCTAATCATCGTTTGTCGAAATTTTATAAATCACACAATGGTGTTTTATTTCATCGTACATCTATGTTGACGGAGCAATGATGCGTTTGTATTCCTGAGGAGTACGTTGAATATCTCATATGGTACACACACCTATCCTGGGGACATTATGGCCCTCAGAAGTGTAAAAGAAAGATTTCTGCCTATTGCTACTTTCCCAATACGCATAAGAGAATCCATGAACTTCTAAGCACTTGTTTAACCTGTCAGAAGGCAAAGACCTTCAATCTTTCGAATGTCATATCTTTGAATCCTATTTACACTGAGCGTCCTAAACAAATAGTCAATCTCGACTACGCCGGTCCACTTCCGAGAGGAAGAGGGGGTACTAAGTACCTTGCTGTTTTGCTAGACCGCTTCACTAAGCACGTGCGTTTATGCGCGATGAAGTCTTCCAGTACAAAATCTTTAATAAGACGAACAGAAACGGGTTATTTTCCTCGTTTTGGTAAGCCGGAAATCATGTTGCCTGATAATGTTTCAAACTTCGTTGGAAAAGAGTGGAGATAGTTTCTTGCTCGTAATGATATTAGACAGATTCTAATTTCAAGATTTAGACCCCAAAGTACGAGTCTTCAAAGAATTTAATCGATTTATTCGCACCTGTATACCGAACCAGTAAACACTGTGGGTCGATTTCGTTACTCCATTTGAAGAGATTATAAATAACCTTCCACACACTTCGACCGGTTTCACACCTTCAGAACCAATCTCCAGGCAAAAGGAAAGCAATGAATGGACTGATCCTATCCCCAAGAAACAAGGTCCAGAAGTAAATCTAGATAATAAGTTAAGACAAGCCCTGATCTCTCTCACTACTCATGCTAATTTAAGAAAAAAGGCATTTGACAAGCATGTCAATAAAGTTCTGTCGTATCGCTTGAACGAGCGTGTACTTCTGGGGACACACTTCAAACCATCTCTCATCTTACGTAAAAGTCGTAAGTGGCAACACCTATACGAAAGACCGTTTGTTATAGTCAGGAAGCCACATATTGGTTGTTATGTGTTGTCAGATCCATTTAGCGGACGAGTAATAGGACTTTACCACCATGTAGACCTAAAGAATTACCATGAAAAACATTTCAAAAATGATTTGTTATGTTAAGCTGCAACTTGAAACAAGAGTGTGATCTGCTTAGAAGGTATGTGAGTCAACATCATGTACATATATCATGCAGGTGACGTAATCATTTGAGTGAGGTGGACGCAAAGTAATGATGGAGCTTGAAGGATATGAAGTGGTTGAAGAAGGTACTGTACGTATTTGGAAAATAAGATTTCCCTTAATTTTTTCTTAAGCCATAGAGGGTTGCACTCGTTGAACTGAGTAAGGGATGTGCCGAAGTGCCACCTCCTGCTTTAGTTTTAAGTTATGGCAAATCTCCCTTCTACCAAGTCGTAAAGGTTTTCTTTAAATACCTCATTTTATTTACTACTATGAGACATCCAGGTCAAGAAATGTGCATTTATAATGATAATTAGGTCCTGTATTGGAGAAACTTAGAGAGACTATTCCTATGCCACGAGTATCATATAGAAACCTTCGATACTAAGATACCTAGTTGAGGGCCGAGATAATCTGCTTATATTCTACTGCTATGACAACATGGCGTGATTTTGAGATATATTTGACGATGCTTTGGAAGCGGATTTGTGCGACATTTTAATACTGAAGTCAAGATATGCGGCGTGGATGACATTAAAAGCGGTGTAGCCAAAGAATGAATTTGCTAAACTGATTATTCACGTATTATCTATCTTCGTATCTTTTATTTCTTTGCATTATCCTATTGTAGTTTTCTTCTTTAGCATTCTTACCTTTCTACCTTACCCGGTAGGGGAAGAAATTTGAAAATTGGTTCAATACACTTGATGTGTGTATATTGGGTGTACTGACGGTCGTGGCTCATTGGTTAATGCGTATCTGCAGTTACTTACCGAAACATGATGTAAATCTGATTTACTGTGAGCAAAAGCAGCCTAGGAAATATGAATAATTTTCCCGATTTCTATTAGATGAAGTTTTGAACGTGAACTGTTCGGCACACCAAAGAGGGTATATTTTACTGATTATTGAAGTAACGGAGTTAATTAATAAAGAAACTAAAAAAAGGTTGATACAGAATAATAAGAAGAAAAATATCAGATTTAAAATACATATAAAATCTAAAGTGCTTCAGAAGCACCATTCATAATAGCAAACACTACTTTCGTTAGGTCTTGGACAGTAGTTAAAAAAGCTATGTATATTTTGTAAATGATCCTTTTATGATAAGTAATTTTAACATTATCTGTGCTACTCTGTGGTATAAAGACACCTATATGGATACGTACGGACTGCTGCGTGTGACTCACTTAATGACAAAATGATGGACGCATATATAAATTAGTGCGTGTAAAATCGTAATCTGACACATGTATGGACATGAACCAAAACTGAGATAAACTTATGGACACGTCTGATATTCCGCGGGTGAAGTAGCATTATAAGTATTCTGACGTTGCAACGACGATACGGTGGTTATCAGACAAAGGATAGACAAGCTATTGTACTCACTGCAATGGGTAAAAGCAGTCATTTTCATCGACGACTGTTCTTCGTCGCTGGTGCCGTCAATTTACCGTCCAGGTTGACCACGTCGCCTTGACTAGCTGCTCCAGTACCCACGTTTTAACAAAGTGCACAAGTTATAAAACGATTGGTAGCCACTGAACTATCTGCCTCGTGCAGGACGCGGACTGCCAACGCTGTTAAACCACGTGACTGTGAAGCACTGTGGCAACATTCAGTGACTGCTCGCCGGCCCGCGCTCAACAATAAGCACTCCTCTCCATAACGGTCGCGAGCATGCTCCAGATTTGAGATGAAAATGGACATAAAAATAATAAAACGGTTTATAAACTACGCACCAGTTTACTATATTTACATGAAAAGGACACATATGATGACTTTTCCCTAATTATGAAAATTGATACGGCAATATTGCTAAATACATTGCTTAGGAAAGACCTGTACAAGACGAAATGTGTTTTACTCAGGCTTGCTGATGAAAGAATGTGGAACCTAGATATAAACCATGAATAATATATAATATATATGTGCATTGTCTGTATAGTAATTTTTATTGTCTCAAATTCTTACTCCATACTCCCTTAGATTAAGATACTAGTTAATGAGCAATACCAAATACAGATTTTTTTCTCTGTATTTTCATGTGCTGAAACATGAATTGGAATGAGATTAAGGCAGCCAACAAACTGACACATTCGTCATTGAACCAGTCATCAACTTTCCTGACTCCCGACACGACCCAATGGATCGCCGAGTCAAGAAATATCACTTCCCCCTTCAAAAAGTTAAATTCCCAGTGTTTTCCACTAGAATGTGAAAAGGTGATCCCCAGTTATAGTGCAGTGAAAATAAAAGGTGATGAAAGAACTCCCCTGTGAAAATCACCCGAGTTCATAAGAAATACTCCCAACAACCAAGTGAAGAGTGATATCGCTACGAGAAAGTGTGATAAAAGTTTCATTTTCTGTTGAAAATTTTCCTCTTGGTTAAGATTAGTGTACTGGATCTTTTCAGAGAAAAATATTTTGTGTAGCCTGCGATTCATTTGAAACTTGGTGCTTCTTAAATCTTATTGGGCGAAAGTTTTATTTATTTCTTTTATCTATAGTATTTCGTCTAGCTATTGCTAAAATCTTCTTCAATTAAGCCATAGTCAAAGGTCAGATTTTTATCTGATTTAATTCCCATTCTGGCATCGTTACTTGTATTTCAAATTATATTACAGGAAAAGGTTCACCGTCTTTTCCCAAGGGGGTTTTGTTTAAAGAGTTCCTTTATTTTAGAGTGTAAAAGGCTTTAATTGCTTATTCTATTTCAAGGCATGTTCAATCATACTTGCTCTTCTGTGTGTTTTAGATCACTGAAGAGTGTGATCCCCTCTGTTTAATAATTGATATCTGTTTGAGAAGGGAACATGTTCGGAACGCCCGACTCAGCAGTTCCTGTGTAAAAACTGCTGAAAAATGTGGCAACAACAGAGGAATTATTATCTAATTTAATGTTTAAACTTTACAGGTTTTAGAGAAACATGATTGCTCATTTCTCGTGGCTTTTATTGTTGTTAGTCAAATTTCTAAAATGGCCATCTTTCTATGAGTTACTTGGTAAAATGAAATTATGAACAGGTGTTGTAATATTATTAGGCTTCCCGTCGTATGAAAGCTGTGAGTACCCTTGGAAAGGCATTCGCCTACGTAATTCATTACATCTCTTTACGAGTGTATACTGCCGTACCTATGATGATCCTCACAGATAAGAAAATGGAGTTTAAGCTTGTGGTGGTTAGTGTTCAACACATGGTGTTCCAAGTGGCTTATGCAAACAAAACAATATGTAATTCATTACATCTCTTTACAAAGTGTATACTGACGTACCCAAATTTTATTGTGCAAAACCAAGAGACTCGTAAAATTTGAAATTTTTCCGGCGAATCAACTGTTCAAAAAGATTTCGGGGTTGCAGCCGGTCTTCGTAAACTTCATTGCACGATATTTCAGCTGGACAACTGACAGTCATCTTCAGGTGCGATATTGTACTTTTTCAGCAGCTCACTTTAGAATTCACTTCAGAATATCATATCACCTAAGCCAGATATTGTAAAGGCCAGCATAGCATTTTGTTATGCACATACGGTTTTACATTTCTGTTATTGCAAAGTGAAGTGAACTGAGGCTGACCAAACTCAGTTACACTTTAATTATAAGTTACTTACAGGATCCCTTCACCTACGTCTCATACATCTTTTCGAAAGTATGAATGATGAGCAACTCTAGATGTCAGTCGAAACAGTGATTCCCTACAGTTAATTTTTATCCTTTCGTTTCTCATTAAGTTTCAGCTTCTGTGCCCAATTGTTGTAGTGAGGTACATATGCCGCTACATAAGTGCTGCTTTGGTGTATCAAAGCCAAAGGGCAGCACTGAGACCTTGCAAAGTTACAGCAGAGGCCAGTATTTATTCAATAACTAAACAGAATGGGTAGGGAGAACGCCCCCCATACCTACCTGCACATACTTGTGAGTCCTTCTTTTGTAATTTGATTCTGCTAAAGGGTAGATGTCTTACGCCAAGGGTTTTCAGATTAGCTAGTACCACAGGCCACAAACTCCTCACTATGACTATGTGAGGATCGCAGCAAGGGAAGAAAATTCGATGTCATTTGTTTCACAAAGATTCATTTTAATTATTTTTTATGCTTTTGTTATTATAATACATGTTTAGTGGGCTAATGACATAAAGTGAAGAATTTCACTGACGCAAAGCATGTACTCTATAATGCCCAACCCACTGACAACTAAACAACGCTGTTCCCCCACAGGCCCACGTGCAGCTCTTGTCACAGGAACTGCTCTGTTGTGGAAGTGTGCCACTTCAGAAATAATTTCCAGTAAAATAAGTTATTATATCGAATGTGGATTCCTCTGCCGCAGTACCAGCTGTATTGGCGTGACTCAAAAGTTGTACAAGGGCTGAGCCACTCCTTTCCTGGCAAGAGTGAAAGGTAGGTAATAAAATTTACTAGAATGAACAGTGAGCGGTGTGCCACCATCATATCAATTGTGAGAGCTGCGGTTTGTCCATACCTGGTTTAGGCCATCTGCAACAGTTGTTTTCGTGTTTTGTCTCTGTTACGGAGCAGAAGACACAACCTTGATGTTCTTGAGATGGGGAACTCCACCTTATGAAGCGTCCAAATGTAACCTATGCTAGTGCTATAATCACAGACTGTAGTGATAACTCCCAACTGCCTTTGACACATAATTCTTTGACTGTAATTATGTCTCAGTGGACCTCGTGACAAACATTAGTTCTATTCTACCCTCAAGGCACATGGCATGCTTTACGTTGCGGAAGCTCGTATAGTCCCACGAACACAGGTGACAGGATTTGATGCTGAGGTTTGATGAGTTTTTCTAAGGATATAATGTTTCATTGTTGGTATCACAATGCTGAAAGCCTTCTACTGTCGTGCCTCTTCCACAAATGATACATATTTGTTCTCCAGAAATTATTATTTTAGACGAAGCTTTAATTCTGTCTGAAGAGAAAACTGTAACTGGTAGCAATGTAAAAAGGTAATTGATGTTTAACAATTTGAATTATAACAATACCTGCTGAAAATGAATTGATCAGACGCTATAAAAACAAGCTTAAATTAAAGAACCGCTGCAGTGGGATACTCAGGTACACAGATAAAATATTTTTACATGAAACGACTACATCAGATAGCTCTCTCATGTGCTATGAACTGTAACCAGATGTACAACTTCACTGCTCCACCTTGCAGAAATTTATATGAATAATAAATGAGTGGCCTATGTAAGTAGCCTATGTGGTGCAAAGCATTATCTTACCCCTTAAAAATGAAACACAATTAATTAATTAATTAATTAATTTAAGCTTGTTAAATTTACAACTACCTCATTAACATCAATAACGGGAGAATTTTAATAACAGGAACAACAGTTATACAAAAAACGTAAATGAGTAACATGCATCAGAAATTACTTTTCTACTTTTACATTTTAATGAGGGGCCGTTTTTTTATCTTCGAGTGGCACTTGTATCATCTTCCAGTAAACTTAGTTCAATCAAGTAATTCCAAACGAAGCGAACTGCAGTTCTGCAAAGGACACAATGTACGACGGTGAGTCAAAATTATCCAAATCTTCCTAAAAATAACACTTTCGCTGTAGTCTGTGAAATCGTACTTACCATTGGTACTACTATGGTGGCATGCAATTCACTTGACCGTTATCGCAACTGAAGTGAGCTGGCAGTGGCAGCGTAAAAATATCCCCTCCATTAGCAATATGCACAAACGAAGAGCAAGGAGTAGACATACGATTATTTACAATGAAATGTACACCCTTAGCTGCTTACAGTCGTTCACATACTTCAACGGGGACAGATGAAAATGTGTGCCCCGACCAGGATTCGAACCCGGGATCGCCTGCTTACATGACAGACGCTCTATCCATCTGAGCCACCGAGGGCGCAGGGGATAGCGCTACTGCAGGGATTTATCTGTGGCACGAATCCCGCGAAACCCACATATAGTATATATAAATATATAATTAAGGCTCACCGGCCACTTGACCATCTTCTTCTCCTGTGTGAATGCACAAACAGTGCCCGAACTCTTACGGGAATCGGCAACACGCTGCGAGTAATGAGTATAATGGGCGGGGGCACTACGAATGTAGTGCGGGACAATACGTTGAGAATGTGGGTTTCGCGCGAGGCGTGGCAGAGATAAATCCTTACAGTCGCGCTATCCTCTGTGGCCTCGGTGGCTCAGATGGATAGAGCGTCTGTCATGTAAGCAGGAGATCCCGGGTTCGAATGCCGGTCGGGGCACACATTTTCATCTGTCCCCGTTGACGTATGTCAACGCCTGTAAGCAGCTAAGGGTGTACATTTCATTGTAATTTCAATCTAACGAGCTGCTTGGTCACCGATTGTGTCTGTTCTTTCGGACATGTGCGAAAGAACAGATACCATCTTAGTAAATATATACGATTATTTGATCATAAGGAGTGAAAGGGGCTGTAATTCATGGTAGACTGTTAACACAGTACAGGGACAGTACATTTCCCTGGTCAAGTTCTTCCAAGTGGGTCGAGAAGTTCGAATGAAGTTGGAAAAAAAATGGCTCACAAACAGGAAAAAGGACGCCTGTCAAGATCCACAAGGGCCGACAAAATGGAGCAAGCTCAATTGACAGTTTTGACGAACAGGCGTATTACTATCGATGGCATAGCGTCTACACTGAATATCAGTCATTGTTCTGCCAGTACCATCATCCGTGATGAACTTGGCTTCCATAAGTTTGTTTGTCATGGACGCCGTGACAGCTCACTGAAGAACACAAACTTAGGCATCTTGAGGTCAGTCAATACTTACTCGACCTTTATAGCAGGAGGTCGAGCCATTTTTGGAAATAAAAGCTATGCATGATGAAACGTGTGCTCATCACTATGAGCCACTATCAAAATGCTAGAGTATGGAGTGGAAGAACAGTTTTGACGAACAGGCGTATTACTATCGATGGCATAGCGTCTACACTGAATATCAGTCATTGTTCTGCCAGTACCATCATCCGTGCTGAACTTGGCTTCCATAAGTTTGTTTGTCATGGACGCCGTGACAGCTCACTGAAGAACACAAACTTAGGCATCTTGAGGTCAGTCAATACTTACTCAACCTTTATAGCGGGAGGTCGAGCCATTTTTGGAAATAAAAGCTATGCATGATGAAACGTGTGCTCATCACTATGAGCCACTATCAAAATGCTAGAGTATGGAGTGGAAGAACCCAGAATCACCAGTGAAGAAAAAATTCTAGTCTGCAACATCAGCAGCAAATTTATGCAAAACGTATTTTGAGATGCAAAAGGAATATTACATGGGGAAGGGGAAAAACCTTCGACACAGTCTATTACTGTGCATTGTTGATCAACAAATTTAACCGTACACTACATGAATTTTTATTTTAGCGCAAAAAATATATATATGGTAGAAAATATTCACCAATGAATCGGAAAACTATTGAAAAAATGATATAACTCATTTAACAATGTGAAAGTCATTATTTATTGCTCGTTGCCATTTGGCAACATCATGTGTTTCGACATAACGCAGTCCCCAGTTGCCAAAACTCTTACAACAGCAAATCAAACAGGAAAATTAAGTAACAAATACATTTTATGGAACAAAGATTTTATAAGATTAACTTCTTATGGTTAGGATTCACAGTCATATAATATTTCTTAAACGCATCATAGTCGCCGTTGACTGTATAAACTATTTATTGTTACTATTGCAATTTCTGCCTTATGGCCATTTTCAAGTAACCTGCAAAAGTTACATTCTGTCAGAATATAAAACTGTCTGACATGAGTACATGTCGCCATCAAAATACATCTTTTTGAATGTGAGCGTCCCACAAGATCCGATGAGTACGACACTTATTACATAGTAATATGTTGTTAAATATATACTGAACTGTCGATGTAACCATCGTTCTAATAGTCTATCACACATACAAGTTCAGGTGCTGTGACAACATGTGGAGCGTTTACTGTAAATGTATTTTCACGCCAACTGACTTAGCTCCACATGTTGTCAGTGCACCTGAACTTGTATGTGTGATAGATTATTAGAACGATGGTTACATCGACAGTTCAGTATATATTTAACAACATATTACGATGTAATAAGTGTCGTACTCATAGGATCTTGTGGGACGCTCACATTCAAAAAGATGTATTTTGACGGCGACATGTACTCATGTCAGATAGTTTTATGTTCTGACAGAATGTAAATTTTGCAGTTTACTTGAAAATGGCCATAAGGCCGAAATTGGAATAGTAACAATAAATATTTTGTACAGTCAACAGCGACTGTGATGTCTTATAAGAAATTTGATTTTGAATTTGAATTTTATATTATTGATCTCAGTGGCATTTAAAGCAGGATAGTTCTGTCAAGTAAATCTGAAAACTTTAAAATCACAGTACGTGATATTTAGTGAAGCAGTTACCTTTCTTGTTAGGAGACAGCTCCACGTTACATTTTTCACATTTAATAATTGTGTAACCTTGGCAATTTTCACTTTTGCACATCTGTTTTTTATCTAAATAAACAGTCCAGTGTCCAACCTGATCGAATCTGAAATTTTTAGATGGATGGTGTGACGCTGTCTTCTTATTTGCTGGTGGTTTCTCTATAAAAGTTGGCGTTCCTCTCTTTGGTGTAGACCTGAAACTAATTTTGAACAAAGTTTCAGCCAGTTCAGTCCTAAAATTCGCTAATTGGAGCTCCTTAGCTGGGTTGCAGATGGGATGCTGTTGATTGTGGCTACATCAACAAGATGGTAAAATATTCGAAACTACCACTTCTTACTACACATTATGATTCTGTATCTGCCAATGAGGCTGTCTAGAAGATCCACTCCACCCCATATGCTTGTTACAAATTTGCACAATTTTTGGACAAGATACAAAAATATGTTCCTTACTAGTTGTATCATATGTCTTTACATTGCTTACAGGGTCACTTCCTACAAACGTGGATAACAACATGACTGCCTTGCTGTACTTCCAGAGTACATTTGATATCTGTGTTTCTTCATAATTTCCAATAAACTCAAGTATTTTACCCCTTTCCTCTTTAATCAGGGATTTGTCGTCTGGGAGTTTCTTATTGTGAACTCTATTTCTGCTAACAGTTCCTAGAAATAAAATGCTTCTTCCCTTTAAATAAAGCATTAGCGGTATTGATGTGTAACAATTAGCACAGTAAATTTTGTCATTTAGATTCTCTGGTACATTCCGGCATAATCTAACAACCACATAGCTGTTGGCAGCAAAATCCGGCTCTGCATCATTCTTGTCCCATTCATGTTCATGTCCTGTATAAATCTCTATTTTGTAAGCATACCCAGATACGCCACAAAGTAAAAACAGTTTACAGCCACATTTATGGTGTTTATCTGGCATGTACATTTTGAGGTGGTGCCTGGCTTTGGTAACACACATCTGTTCATCTACAGTTAATGACTCCTCCATTGGAACTGAACCAAATTTTTCATTCATGTGCGTAAAAATAGGTCTTATCTTTCTGAGCTTGTCTTCTCCATTAGTATTTGCTAAATTGTCTTGAACGTGTAAGAAGCGCCCCACTTGCTCAAATTTATTGACAGTAATGTTGTCCTGTACAAGTGATGGGCCCACAACGTTATTCCAATACATGCTCACATTCTTCAGTGTTACAACAGAAGAGAGGATACAAACACCTAAAAACTTTTTAATATATTCTACGGTTACATTGCTGGGCTTCGAGAAATTCATCTGGGTCCTATAAGGCGTAGATTCGCGTGAAATCAACTCTAAAATATTTTAATTGAAAAACTACGAAAAGAAGTCATATGGAGCTCATGTGGTAAAGCTTCTTTTCCAAGAAAAGGTTGCTCTACATACTTCATCTCTCCTTTCTTCCCCAACACATCTCGTGTTTTCTTTATCTATGATGTATTGTTCTCACCTTGTGCAGATATTGCAGCAGAACCGCCTCTCGTACTTGCAGTTGTAGTCCCTGCTGCAATTAGCGAGGTGTCTGCATTGATTGACTGCCCAGCACAATCAGAATCATTTGAAGTCACACTGGATTCAATAAGATTAACAGTTTCACTTTGTGATTTCAAGAAATTATTGCTGGTGTCACATATTTCATATTTATCACCACTGTCATCTTCACTTTCACTCGGAACTGGTATTAAAAACAAAATTTCTTTTGTCAACTCCTTTAATCGTCCATCGCCATCCACAAAATAAACTCTTTCAGGATTCATGATACCTAATTGTATAGAAGAAAGAGCATCAATTCACTGAAATTGCAGCGTCAGCGTCAGTGCTGCGTGCAAGCTTTCTAAGCAAGTACGCGGCAATGCTAAAACTGAATACATAGTGTTGCCAAACGGCAACGCGTAACTTTCTTTGCACAGAAACTTACTTTTAAGGAAAAAATTAGTGTTTAACATGTTTTCTACTCTTATTGGATCTCTGTAACGTGATAACTTTTTTTTTTTACTTGACAGAAGTTGTGTCACTTTATAATTAATTTACGTAATTTAATGCTCAACAGTGAGTAAAATTCACTGGAGCGCTCTTCGTTTCATTTCTCCTCAATTCAAGATTGTGCTGCCATCTGTGAAGGAAACGATCAACTAAATTCTTAGAATAGACCCAATGTATACTGTATGCATAGTGTTGCCATCTAGCAACAAGAAGTACGCCCGAAAAACGTTACGAAAATTAGCGTTGCAAAATGGCAACAACATGCAGTGTAGGGTTAAACCAGCAATTCGCAATAAAGGATGAGGTATTTTGTGATGGTAAGTTTTACTGTTACACAGTAACGCTCATCCTCACATGGCTCGCCTCGCCCTTGACACAATCCAGAAATTGTGTTTCGAGCCACTGGAACATACACTGTAGCCGAGATCATTCTCCATCAGACTTCTATTCATTTGGTCCGCTGAAAGAATCTTTGCGAGGTCACCGATTTTCTTCAGACACACAGGTGCTAGAAGTGGTGCATCACTGGCTTCACAACCAACTGCAAATCAGTGGCTTCACAACCACAGCAAACCAGTTTGGCAGACATACACAAGCTTGTGGACGGTTGGACCAAATGCATTTCAAAGAAAGAAGACTACACGTACTGAAAAGTAATGCGTAAATCAAATTGTATTTTTGAAGTAAATGGAGTGTCTCATCAAAAGTCCGAATAAGTTTTGACTTTCCTTTATAAAACTGTACCCTCGTCATTTATGTTCCAATCTGGACTCCAGTGAGCAACGACGTTGGTCAACCCTGTATTGACTCCTGCTTGAAAGTTAAACAGGACAATTCAGACAGAACTGCCAGTCGTGCTGAACTCATTTATGGAACAGATATGTCAGCTACTATCCTCTGCCTAAAATTTTTATTAATACTTCTAGGTTGCTTACATGACAGAAATGTTAGCTTTGCTACAACGGTATGATATTTTTTTAAAATTAATAGCTTGAGCTTCAGTTACTGTGTAATTCCGACACAGTGAACTATGTACTTCCTGTAGCGTATCGACTGTATTCGGTAAAAAATACGTCAGAGCTGCGACAGAGACAGTCGCAGGTGGGAGCGTAATGCATTGTAAAGCAAAACTCGGCCAAGTGGCGTTGTGAAGCAGAGCCATCTGGGCGCCGTATAGTAACCGTCGGTTGTGAAAACACGCTTGACCTCTTAACAACAAATAATGCTGAGTTAACATTGAGCATCAAACGGATATAGGGATCGGTGAACACAGGGCTGTTGTAGTGAGACTGAAAATTGTAACCCCGAATTCTTCCGAAAATAAACGAAAAATATACCTATTCAAAAAAGCAGATAAAAATCCACTTGACGCCTTCCACTCCTTTCAAATTAATAATATAAGTGCAGACCAGATGTAGCTTCAATTCAAAGAAATAAGAAATAGTATCGGCAGCAATTGAGAGATTTATACCAAATAAATTAACAAACGACGGAGCTGATTCTCCTTGGTAGACAAAATGGGTCAAAACATTGTTGCAGAAACAACAAAACAAACATTCCGAATTTAAACAGACGCAAAATCCCCAAGGTTGGCGATCTTTACCAGAAGCTCGAAATTTGGCGCGGACTTCAATGAGAGATACTTCTAACAGTTTCGACAACGAAACTTTGTCTCGAAACCTGGCAGAAAATCCAAAGAGATTCTGGTCGTATGTGAAGTATTTTAGCGGCAAGACACAATCAATGCCTTCTCTGCACGATAGCAATGGAGTTACTATCGAAGACAGTGCTGCAAGAAGAGAGTTACTAAACACAGCCTTCCGAAATGCCTTCACAAAAGAAGACGAAGTAAATATTCCAGAATTCGAAACAAGAATAGCTCCAAAATGAGTAATGTAGAAGTAAATATTCTCGGAGTAGTGAAGCAACTTAAATCACTTAATAAAATCAGGTCTTCTGGTCCAGACTGTATACCAATTAGGTTTCTTTCAGAGTATTCTTATACATTGTCTCCATAGTTAATAATCATATACAAACATTCACTCGACGAAAGATCCGTACCCAAAGACTGGAAAGTTGCAGAGGTCACACCAATATTCAAGAAAGGTAATAGGAGAAATCCACTTAATTACAGGCCCACATCATTAACATCGATATGCAGCAGGATTCTGGAACATATGTTGTGTTTGAACATTACGAATTACCTCGAAGAAAACGGTCTATTGACACACAGTCAACATGGGTTTGGAAAACATGGTTCTTGTGAAACACAACTAGCTCTTTACTCGCATGAAGTGTTGAGTGCTATTGACAAGGGATTTCAAATCGATTCCGTATTTCTGGATTTCCGGAAGGGTTTTGACACTGTACCACACAAGCGGCTCGTAGTGAAATTGCATGCTTATGGACTATCGTCTCAGTTATGTGACTGGATTTGCGATTTCCTGTCAGTGAGGTCACAGTTCGTAGCAATTAACGGAAAGTCATCGAATAAAACAGAAATGATTTCAGGCATTCTCCAAGGTAGTGTTATAGGCCCTTTGCTGTTCCTTATCTATATAAAGGATTTGGGAGACAATCTGAGCAGGCGTCTTCGGTTGTTTGCAGATGACACTGTCGTTTATCGACTAATAAAGTCATCAGAAGATCAAAACAAACTGCAAAACGATTTAGAAAAAAATATCTGAATGGTGCAAAAAGTGGCAGTTGACCCTAAATAACGAAAAGTGTGAGGTCATCCACATGAGTGCTAAAAGGAACTCGTTAAACTTCGGTTACACGATGAATCAGTCTAATATAAAAGTCGTAAATTCAACTAAATACCTAAGTATTACAATTACGAACAACTTAAGTTGGAAAGAACGCATAGAAAATGTTGTGGGGAAGGCTAACCAAAGGCTGCGTTTTATTGGCACGACACTTAGAAAATGTAACAGACCTACTAAGGAGACTGCCTACACTACGCTTGTCCGTCCTCTTTTAGAATACTGCTGCGCGGTGTGGGATCCTTATCAGATAGGACTGACGGAGTACATCGAAAAAGTTCAAAGAAAAGCAGCACGTTTTGTACTATCGCGAAATATGGGAGAGACTGACACAGAAATGATACAGGATTTGGACTGGAAATTATTAAAAGAAAGGCGTTTTTCGTTGCGACGGAATCTTCTGACGAAATTCCAATCACCAACTTCCTCCTCTGAATGTGAAAATATTTTGTTGACGCCAACCTACATAGGGCGGAACGATCACCACGATAAACTAAGGGAAATCAGAGCTCGTAAGGAAAGATATATGTGTTTATTCTTTCCACGCCAGTACGAGGTTGGAATAATAGAGAATTGTGAAGGTGATTCGAAGAACCCTCTACCAGGCACTTAAATGTCATTTTCAGATTATCCATTTAGATGTAGATGTAGATATCGACTTTGCAGTACGCTAGAGGATGATGGAAGCCTTTACTCAATTGCAACTATGGGAGAGTCTAGAGTCCGTGCCTTAAGCGTTTAAGTTCTCAGCCATTCCGATTCACATACTAAGTGACTCTCGTCTCAGTATCACAGCCTAAACCATGAGCCTGTGACACCCAGAGCGACATCCCAGAGTGCAGTATGGGGTCCGCTGGTCGACCTCGAGAATGGGCAGCCTGCCGTGAGTCACAAGGGAGCCGCTCGCTCTGTGAGTAACAGTTTTAGAAGTAGAGGATGAGGCAGAAATAGCTTCAGGCCCACCTACAGTCCGTCCCAGTAAGACTGGATGCTACGAAATCGTATGCAGAGGGGTAATAGTTGGAAAGACAGGTCGCTGGATATTTTTCATGATACTTAGAAACGGTCGCAGTGTCAAAATAGCGGGCAGAAACAGTGGCACAAGGTCTTTTGAATAACAGGATACTGAATTTTGTATTGCGGGAAACAGTAACAACAAAATGGTTCAAATGGCTCTAAGCACTATGGGACTCAACATCTGAGGTCATCAGTCCCCTAGACTTAGAAACTACTTAAACCTAAGGACATCACATACATCCATGCCCGAGGCAGGATTCGAACCTGCGACCGTAGCAGGCGCGCGGTTCCGGACTGAAGCGCCTAGAACCACTCAGCCACCGTGGCCGGCCAATAACAACAAACCAGGCAACGAACTCCATGACAGATGTATTCAGGAACCTGTGTAAGTTACTGAATGTGAAGAAGTTAAGAACGAGCTGTCTCCATCGACAAGCCAATGGAAAAAGTGAAAGAGTGCACAGGACGATCAGGAAGATGCTTAGATACTACAGTGACCCACATCAAACCAACCAGGATGTCTATTTGAAGTACATTGTCTCTGACTTAAAGCAGCATGCAAATCCAGGATTATGGCTATATGAAATAGCATATGGTCGTAAAATGACATCACCATTTGACATATTGAAAGCAAAGAAAGGGAAGCCTAGAGAGTATGTTAAGCAATTTGCCAGAGCGATAACGGAAACTTGGAATACAGTAGAAATGGCAAATACACGAACTCTAGAGAAAAAGGAAGAAGCAGTGGGCCGTATAGCAAGAATGCCACAGTATAAGGTTGGTCAGCAGGTGATGCTGTCAACTTCATATACACCTAAGGAAAAGATGAAGAAGCTTTTTGCAAAGTATCAGGGGCCATACCAAGTGGTAGACACTACGTCACCAATAAATGTCAAGATTCAGTTGTCGAGGAGACCGATAATTGTGCGTGTAGGGCGGCTGAGAGCTTTTCGAGGGAGTACGGAAGTTATTCCAGGGATAGGAATGTGAACCACAAAGGGAGAGTGAGGCGAAAGCTATCAGAAGAGGAAAAAAGGAGCTGTGAAATAAACAGTGATGAAGAACCAGTATGGATTAAGGCATAGGAAAAAGAAATTGATATTTTTTTAGGTTATGTATACATTTAGTGCAGTTAGTATAAGCAGCTTTGGAGCAGCAAAGAATTAAAGGGGGAGAGTAGTAATAGGTACTCGTGCTCATAGGTGAGGTTTGGAGAAGGACGTATTGAATAACACACGACTACTACAACTGAACTGAGAAGTAAAGCGGTATACCTGGGCTGCAGAAGAGGCACTTAATCAGAATAACAGGGAACTACAAACTAAAGTGGAAGTCTTAGAAAGGGACAAAGTGGTAGCAGTTCGTGAAGTTAGTGTTTGGCAAGCACAAAGGAAAGTGAGAAAACTGTAGGAAGCTATGTAGCAGGCTGCAAGGGGTCGGTCAGAGGTAAATTTGTTGTTCGCAGAGCAGTATTTAAAGGGTTTAACTAAAGCACACAAGGAACTACAACCGGAGTTGACGTACGTTTTAGATTCCAAGCGCAAAAACTCAGCTTTTTATTTCGAGATGACCACAGTACCAGTGAGAACTGACGAAGCGAAAGTTTATATTTCCGTTTCTATACCAGTAACGGGGAAACAAGCACATCATAACTACTATAGTTCATCCAAATCCTGTAATTTGGGGAGTTTGAAGAAATTTGTAACAGTAAAAATGCAGCAACTGCAGTTAATTGCAAAAGACAAGGGAAAATATGTACAAATGGAGGAGGGAAAGTTACAAAACTGCGACTGAGGGAAAATCACAGTCTGTCCAAATATGATCATAAGAGGGAAGCAGGATTCCTGCACAGTGAAATTGCTAATGGGACAAAGGGAACTAAGAGAATGCAATAAAGAAGTACTCGAGCCAGAATTGCACTTTCAGCGGCTCTAGGAGCATTGGTTGTACTCTACCTTTAACACGATGGTAGTAACGTCTAGTCGTTTCGATCAGGGGAAGCTTACACCAGCGAAGAGGCTAGAACTAAACGGAAGGGATTTGTCATTAACTGGAACAGCGAGCGAGATAATGGGGCCTACTCTCTGTTTGCCTGACACGATTTCAGGGATAACTCAGCTGAATATTTCAGAGCCTCACTTGCATTGGCCAGAAGAGCTCACGGAACTGCTACCTGCCGGAAATCTAAGCAGTTCAAATCAAACTCTAGGGTCGGAATTAACGCAGTCTATAAACACATTTCTGAACCGACAGGAGGGAAGCGACTCCCTGGAAACCTTATTGCAGCATTTAATTCATATCGGGAAAATCAGTAGAGGAAAGAGACAATATTGACTATTGTCCTATCAACCACTAGAGCAGCACTTGTTTTGCCCAGTGTAGTCCTTGTAGTGGCACACAGAAGACGAAGCACAAGACTGAGCTTGGACCCAGCCATTATTCACATCCAAGTGGATTAGATACCCAGAGCATAAAAGAAACAGAATATAGCTGAACGCACAGGAGGATAGTGTTAAGAATAGTTGGTTCATTTTAGCTTTTAAGTTGGGCATAGAGCGTTAGAGGTAATTGTGCGAAAAGCCTATAATGAAACAAGCTCCAAGGTGTTTGAGTTAAGGCCCAGGACAAGGGACGCTGTAGCAATTTGTAAGATTAAGTGATCGGGTTAAAGGAAACAATTGTTAGAATAATTCTTAAGAAACGAAACAGGGCTGACAGAGCAAGTTGCCTGGAACTGTTGTGTGAAGGATAGTCTAGATTGGTTGACCTGAGAGACGGAATTTGATAAAAAGGAGGGCAGTCTAGCGTAATAGAAGGGCAGTCTAGCGTATGGACAGTATTTGGTCATAAAATACTCTGGAGCGGAAGTCATTAGCAACAGAGACAGCCGCAGGGAGGTGAGAGTGTTATGCGTTGCAAAGCAAAACGCGGCCAAGTGGCATTGTCCACAGTATAGAAACATGACACTGCAGTACACTAGCGGAAGGATGGAAGGCTCTCCTCATTTGCCACCACGAAAACGTTTAGAGTACATGCCTTAAGTTGTAAACGAACATAGTCTACAGCATGTAAGTGCCCAGCCAATCGAGTAGTAAATGATTCTTGTCTTAGAATCACAGCTTAAACCATGAGCCTGTGACACACAGAGTGCAGTAAGGACTCCACTGTCCTACCACAAGACAGTGCAGCCCAGTCTGAGTCACGAGGAAGCCGCCCACTCACTGGAGGAAGTTCACTGCCGTCATCAGCTGCGCCGTCACGCTGTATTCTTGATCAGAGCCAGAGATGTCGCTGACAGTGTCTTTCGAGTGACACCACGCTCGGCCCCGCTCTTCATGATCTCAAAGATGACAGATGTCAACTCTTTTGCATAAGAGCAACTGGACGCCTCCACCAAGCTTTTCCCGATGTATTATTGCCCAGGGCCAGAATAAAGAATATAGTATAACAAATCTACTTTCATCCTGATGTCTCATTTTACTCTCAACACTCTTAAGGCTCATTTAACATTCCAACGATGCATTATGCCATGAAGTGCAAGATAAGAATTTTTGAAAATGTGAACGATATTCCTCCACTTATGGTGCCTGCTATATATATTTCGACAGAAAAGCATCCAAAAAAGGGCAAGAACATCACATAATGGTGATGCCAGTAATGAACTGTTACTCATAACGAGATTCGTATTAGTCTTATTCTCTAAATACCGCTTTAAAATGTACAGTACTTATGGTAATTTTACCACGAAAATTAATACTGACAACAACTCCAATCCAATTTGTCATTTTAAGTATCTATTTTAGTACTGCCTTGAGGGTTACTTTATTTCATTTCCGCTGAGTAACTTCATACTGATATCTTCAGTGTAGAGATTGTTAAAACTGTAGAGTTATGAGGCAAAATTTAACATTCATAGTGAGCTGTTACATTAGAAGTGTGTGAATTAGGGGTCGTGTTTTTTGTACTTGGGAATTTATAGTTATATTTATTGTTTCAACATGACATTACTGAGAAAACATTTCCATTTGTCTTTTTACTTAAGTACACTACCCACTAATAGTGTTGTATTAACAAAGACTGAAGCAAAAATGTGGGTACAAATAACTGTGCACAATAATGTAACAACATTACATTAAGAAAAACTACAAAAAACTATGCAGTGGAACTCCCAGTCAGTCAAAATTTATTATCACATGAACAAAGAAATACACCAAAAATAGCGATCAGATCAACATTATTTAAATAGCTAAAACTTACTGTAACACTTGAGACAGCAGCCAGTATTACATTGCAAGAACAAAAACAATAAAATGTAAATATTAATCATGTTTAATTAAATCCAAATGCACTTGTATTAAATTTATTTTCCAAAAAGAAATGCACAATCAGGTTTCAAGATAACAGTCCCATCTTTAAGTCACCTGAAAAATTACTACTAAATGTGATGGCCAAACATATGCTGATGGAAAAAATTGTAACACCTAAAATAAATAATGTAGGCTATTGAATTTCTGGAATACATTGATCTAGGTAGCTTATTTATTAATATTGCAAGATCACAGGTTAATGTAAGTGCATCAAAATCCATTGCAAATGTGAAATGCTAGAACACTAATAACCACTGTAATCGCCAGAATGTTGAATGCAAGCAAGCAAGCGACAGGTGTCGGATGTCAGTCTGTGGGATGGAGTTCAGTGCCTGTTGCACTTGGTCGGTCAATACACGGTTGGTAAATGCTTTTGTGGGTGACACTGCGGTTGTCATCCAATAATGTCCCATATGTGATCGACTGGAGACAGATCTGGTGATTATGCAGGCCAAGGCAACATGTCAACACACTGTAGAGCACTTTGGGTTGCAACAGTGCTATGTGAGCAAGCGTTATCCTGTTTGAAAGACACCTCTTGAAGCGCTATACATGAATGGCAGCACACTAAATCGAATCAACAGACTGACACACAGATTTGCAGTCGGCTTGCATGGGATAACCATGAGAGTGTTCTTGCTGTCATACGAAAACAAACCCTTGGCCATAACTCCAGCTGCAGGTCCTGTATGTCTAACAAGCAGACTGGTTGGTTGCAGGCCCTCAACTGGCCACCTTCTAACCAACACAAAGCTATCACTGGCACCAAGACAGAACCAGCTCTCATCAGAAATCACAAGAGATCTGCACCCTGCTCTCTGATGAGCTACTGCTGACACTACTGAAGTCGCAAATGGCGGTGGTCTGAGGTCAGTGAAATGCATGCTACAGGGCAGATGGTTCAAAGCTGCCAATGAAATCAGTGTGGTGGTAAATGGTGCTTGTATTTCTACTGCAGATATAGTATGATGGCCCAGAACCATACGCCAAACATGATCATCTTTTCTCTCATTAGTGCCGCATGGCAATCTGGAGCCTGGTCTACTTAGGACCATACATTCCCATGACCACCGATATCAGCAAACATGTCCAGTGGCAGCATTCCTGTCACGTATTTCAGCAATATCACAGAAGGAACATCCAGCGTCTCATAGCCCTGTCACATGACCTTGTTCAAACTCAGTGAGGTGTTGGTAATGGTGTCCTTGTTGCCTTAAAAGCATTCTTAGCTAACATCAACTCAAGAGGTTGGTTGGTTGGTTGTTTTTGGGGAAGGAGACCAGACAGCGTGGTCATCGGTCTCATCGGATTAGGGAAGGATGGGGAACGAAGTCGGCCGTGCCCTTTCAGAGGAACCATCCCGGCATTTGCCTGGAGTGATTTAGGGAAATCACGGAAAACCTAAATCAGGATGGCCGGACGCGGGATTGAACCGTCGTCCTCCCGAATGATCAACTCAAGACATCCAGCCTCAAAGGTAAGGAACAATCAAGACAATTACACTGTGTATTTCAAACAAATCTGATTTGGAATTTCGTAGTGGTGCTACTAACGCCACTCTTATGTGACTGGCGCGAAAGGTGAACAGACATCATATTTTAGATGTGGAAACACACCTACCAACTTTTGTTAATGTCATACAACTCTTTCTTGTTGTTGCGATCTTTTTTCAATCAGTTTACTATGAAACGCTAAGAAAAACAAAAAAAATTGTACTAACATATTGAGAAGAATACCTGAAAGGCACAGATAATATACACAGAAGACATCCAAAATGAGAAATATAGTGATTCTCTTGTACACGCCATGTAAGCAGAAAATACATCTAATATATTTCGTGGTTGCACAGAAAACTGTTCAGAGAACTAGGTCTATATAATACGTAAGTTAGCCCCATAAATAAAACATTGTAATCACGCCTACTGATGTCATAACAAAAACTAATCAAGGCCAAACAACCCATAAAACCAATACAAACTTACATGCTAATGGGTTAGGCTGTTCAGTAATATGTGCTCTCACACAGTGAGCTAACCAGACTTCCACACACTAACATTAAAAAACAGACAGTACAAAGTGCCTGCACATCCAGATGTCAGTTCATACATAATACATCCCCTTTATGTAAAGATTCTGACTTACCAATAGTGCATTCATGGACATACAGAACACCATAACAGCTGAACACCAAAATTAAAATGTCATCGTATGATGATCAATGTATTGGGTTGAGTGCACAATGGCTGGCATCTCAAGGAAAAACTGTAACCTAGTACCCCTGCTATCGTCACATCTAAAACGTCGTGATAAAGCACCATCACCAACACACTAAAACCGCCCGTTAACAAGAGATGCACTATTATTATATACAGGAACACCTGCAGTAAATCAATTGCACCAGTAACAGATGTGATAAAAAGTAAGTGGACATATGTCCTACAGTGCCAATAACAGGAGCTGATACCACCACACAACACCACTGGTAACGGCAGATACCACCATGTAACACCACTAATAATGTCAGATACCACACTGTATAAACACAAACAAAAGACTGTCACTGAGTTGTACCCAGTCTTAACTTTCAGAAAACTACTACCTCTTGGACCCAAACCTTAAATGAAGTTTTTCAAACCACCAACCTATAAAGATCACTGCTACAATGGCAATATCAATGAAATGCAGTTAACAGCTACATATTAGGAATGAATGTGTGAATAAGAACATACAAAGAAAGCAGAACCTTCAGCGAGGAAGCCTGTAAGCAACAAATGCATAATATAAGAACCAATCAATTGTGCTGTGGTGACAGGTCCACAACTGTCTGTAATACTTACTACATTTATTTAATTCATGCTGAGGAAAGCACTTGTACTACATATCATTTACACAGCAAAAATAGCCAGTGGCTTTCTCTTGTCCATATAATTACACATCAACATACATGAGTGCCTTAGCGCGAGCTCCAGAGAAAAAAGTCATGGTGGAAGTAAATGAAAAATATATGATAATTTAAATCTAAACGCAAAACACTGAGATTCTCTACCTTTTACAGAAAATAGGGTTTGTCTACTGGGATACACTACTTCAAAAATATTATTATAGATACGGAGCATTCTGTAAAGCCTTAATGCAGTTCGTTATCAACACTTTCTGGACAGTTGATTTTACATTTCATGATTCCAATTTATCCAAGATGTCAGTGTTCGGCATATAGGCCACTTGTGCTAGATACCTAAATCTTCGCTAACATCCTGTAAGTTTTGGTTATTGAGCGCTAGGTGGAAGGAAACGACTGACAGGATTATACACTGTTCCATGCTCCTTATATCTGATATGGAAGTCATAAGGTGAACCTATTGTTCTTCATGATGTATAAACCGTTGAGCATTTTTCTTGGGCATTTAAGGCTTCCGGTCACTGACCATTCATATCTGAGACTGGTCGACGTCAAGTTACTCTGCAATATCTCTTCTTCTTATCGTCCACATCCTGCTCAAGGAGGATACTACCCTCTGATCCCTTATTCGTAACCCCTGTGCCAATATCCTGTTCTATTTGTTAACCATCTCCCAATGACAATCTCTCACCTGGGCCACATATCTAAAGGTATCTAGTTCTCTCTTTATCTCTCTATTGCTCAACGGAATTTCCTGCACTCTATGGAGGATTGGTCTAAAGGCAACATGTTTAAGGAACGTGGGATGTCCAGAAGAACTTTGTGTCAAATTATCTGTTGTGGTGGTCATATGATAAACACGGATAAGGATTTTTCCTTCATTCAGAGAGATGTTTAAATCCAAATAGGGTGGCTTATCTTCCAGTGATAATTTGACATTAAATTTATTATAAGGATTTTGGCTATTAAGCACCTTAAATAAGTCATCTACCTGATCCTTATTACCATAGAAATCGCAATTATATCGTTAGTATACCCACTGTCTTGTCCTCAAACATCTTTGTTCAAAATGGGCCATGTGAGGCAGTGGCTGTGGGCGAGCCCTCGGCTAACCCCATATTTCATTTGTAAGCTTGTTCACCTAATTAGAAATAGGACTACCAATTATAGTTTGCTAAGAGCAGTAAAGTTTGCAGACGTCTTGAAAAGTAGTGCCTCCAAATTTTTTATTCTGTTCTCAATATCGGTTGAGATTTTATATGTCATGCATAGTACTCGGTCAACCTTCCCGCTCTTCTGACACAAGCTACAACCCTCTGCTACTATAGGGTTCCTAATTGTAGCGTGTAGCATGGCAGCGTGTAACACAACTATGTCAATGTGGAAAAATCCCTAAAAAACAGGACGCACGAATTCCAAGAGTTTGCCCACACATGGAGCATCCTCACATGGAGCATTTTCTCCTTCAGCATGACACAGCCAGACCACACACAAGGGCTGTGGCATCTGGAATAATCCGGCGCCTTGGGATCACTATCATCAGTCATCCTCCACACAGTCCTGTCTTGGCCCCATCTGACTTTCATCTGCTTCCAAAATAAAACACGCCTTCGAGGGCACCAATTTCTTAGTGATGACTTGTTTCAAGGAGAAGTAGGTTTGGGGCCCTGTCAACAAAGTATAAAATTTTATAGTGATACTATCAACAAAATGGTCTCTTGGGGGAGGAATGTGTTCATCGCCAGGGCAACTATGTTGAGAAACATGAAGGATAAATACGCATAATGTTAACAAAGTATGTTTCATTTAAAAAGCTTTAAGAGTTTTCACATAAATAAATTCTGAGGCAATATTCTACAGCACACCCCTTTAGTGATACAGGAGATTACTCTAAGACCCAAGATTATTGCAGATTATTGCCCATGAGTTCAGATGTTGCAATACATACTTTTTGTATCAAAGGACGCTAGTACCGCTCCTTTAGGTTCATTGCCTGCAGATGCTCAATAACTTCCTTCTCATTTTTAACTATATTCGATTTAAAAAAAAAGTCCTCGTTTAAGGATATCATTGAGGTACCTAGCCAGCTGACATACCAGACTATCAGTGCTGTTAATAATAGGTATTGAAGGTGTTATGACTCTTGATTATACCCATTAATGTGATGGCACTAATTCCACACCAGTCTGATACATTTACATGCTTTTCTGATCTGTTCCATGTATTAGCGAATAAGACCACATGTAACCAGTTATACATCGTTACCCACAATAAACGCCTCTCCCTTCTGTTTATACTCAACTTGAGACAGTGCAACAGTGGTTATACCCCTATCTGACCGAATACACAGGGCCACGTTCTCACCTAACTTCTCGTTTATAATTTTAACACGCTGTTGGTTATCGTTAATATGATAATAATAAAAGATATTGTAGACCAACGTATTGTAGACAAATCCTGGGTAAGGCAGACACGTGAATGAGCGCCTTAAACGGATATGGTCACCAGCCCACACTTTGGTCACATTCATATCATTCTGACAGCGAGAATGCTGACAGGATGATGCTTAGGTGAAGCGTTGCTGACAAGGGAACTCTTTTAGAAAACCCTCCAGCAACCAATCAGAGAGCTGCAAATGGTAATTTGCGGTCTGACCTGTCTCGCTCTTGGCAGCTAGCCCTCGACTGGATCATCTGTCCCTCTCTTGAGCAATATGCCCCCCAGTCTGTTAGTCGCCTCCCAAGCGCCACTTGTATCCGTTAGACGTTGATTTCAGAAATAAAAATCAAACAGTTGTTTTGAACCACAATCCACATGTCATTTTTGAAAAATTTCCTCGATTTTCATGCACTCCCAGACGCCCACATCCTAAAATTGCCTTGCTCTCACCAATTCCTGTACGCAGATGTCATCTGCAGGATTCGAATACACTGTCCATTTCAACATACGGATATTTTGTTTCGCCGATGGATGCCACGTCTCTGTTATTGAGCTTGCTGCAGGTCGTTAGCGCATAGTAACACTACACTGTCCTATACACGTGATGAGCTCGGCCAGACTACGCTGTGAATCGTTTTCCCAACTTTTCTTGTCATTCAGATGCGTCCACATACACCGCGCTGCGTGAAAACTCGTGTGGGCCGCTACTCCCCAACGTTCCGGCCACAGAGGCACATCCTCTACGCCGCACTGCCGCCAAATTGTCATGGGTGCCAGTCCCGCCCGAGCCACCGCATCCGTCGCTATGCCTTCATTCAGCGAGAGTTCCAGTGACCACCGTGGGTGGGTGCCACATTTTAGGGGGTCCTGGTCGTCGTCCCTGCTGTCGACGTGCCGTTACTGACGTCGATACAGGAATAATGTGAAGAACTGGCGCGAAGGGATGAAACTGAGCACAGAGCCTGTCGGACAGCTGCAAGTTTTTGAGGAACCCCTACAGCATCTGTAGCAACCATTGCAAGCAGCTCCCCTGCAGTCTCTTTTACGCTTACATTTTCGGGAAAGCAGAATGGAAGTGTTAAAGTGGTACTACTTTCTTATAGAATATTCACGATCTGTGGCATCTTTGGACTTGGCCGAATGGAGTTTTGCTAAACATACTGAGCTTAAAGTTGTCAGATGACAGACGTAAGTACGTTGAATATGTTTTTGCATTATAAGATGCAATAAAATTTGAAGCAATTCAGTTCAATTCAATTTAGTTCATTCCTACGAATTTTAGATCTGTTTTCTGGAAACTCTAAACAGGTCGTACATATTCGTTAATAATGGTGACACACAATGTTTCATATTATATATGTAGTAGTAAATAATGTTAACAGCAACCATTGGTAATATTAACGTAGAATTGAAACACAACATTTGAAAAATAAGAATTAATTTAAAAAATGAAAATAATGGGAATTAACTCAAGATCCAAGTCAATGACTTCTGTCTTAAGAACCTCAGGTTTGCCAACTAACTACAGCTACACCTACTTCTGAATCTATCGTTGCTACACTATTCTACATCACCCACATTGGTATGTGTATTACTCAACAATCCTCATATCAATACATACACGTGTGGCTGGTCCCTTAATTACATGTGTATGTGCCTGTTATTATCTATAACTGAGAAAATGCTTTTTGTGAACTGTTGACATTATTTTGATACTCACAACATCCACTTGATCTTGTAGACAGAAAGTTAAGCAGTTGCCTTTTCTATATCTGATGCGCTATCATACTGACTTTAGACCTAAAAATTTTGGTCACTTGCAATTGTTTGCAGATTGCTGTCTAATTATCCGCAATCTCTCTTTACCTGAAAAGGGGGACATCTGAGAACGACATGATCACCATGGTCTTCCTCTCTACATTCACAGATTCGTGTGTTACTACATACCACATGGTTCAGATGTTTGGGATATGGACCGTGCCCTCGACATCGTGCCCCATACCTCCTCGTGCAATTTCAATCTGTTCATCATGCTTGAAAATATGCGTTAAACACTCCTTGCAGTGCTCTTAGTGTCCCAATCACACTGCTATTCATCTAACTTACAGGCTCATAAATGTCTTATCCGTAATATGCAGTCATGTGATCTCCATACACATGATCATATTGCTCACACCCTAACCAAAACAGTGTTGCCCTGTAACATATCACGATACCCATCAGACATATCCGATTATCACCAATGAACCCTCTACAGATGTAGTGTAAAAAGCACATTGAGCTGCAAAAGTATGCTGCACTGAATTCGTCGCACTATTGTTTTGCTGCTCCCTAGTCTAAGATGATGTGTCAAGATGCTGGCAGTGAAGTCCATAATAGTGCCGAAGTTAGCTTCGTGATGTGACCACACCACATGATAATTTATAGTCAGCAGTCCAAGCATAGGCAACAATATGCATAATTTTGGCCGCTTTCTGAGTAACAGAATTTTAGTGATCTAGACAGTTTCTTTCCTCGACTAGAAGAAAGCCTAAATTCCTACTAGCAGTCATACATTTTGCAGGTATTCCGTCAAGCCTCAGGGAAGGATCCCTACTACGAGAAAGCCTTCGTTTCAGAAGTATGTATGTGGTTTTATGAACAGCTATAGTCCGTTGTTGCTCTTGCACTGACGTTGCATCTGAGCAAGCATATCGCTCGCCTTTAGGCAAAGTCTTGTCCTGGAGTCTGCAGACACACCTACTAGGATGTCACCTGCGTATGCGACAACACCTTCAATAGCATCTGCCCCAGATGTAACAGGGTTCAATACTAAGATCCCAAACCAGTAGACCACTTACAGAACTTTCAGGACGGCCCTTGGTAATTTTTTTATTACCTTTCTCTGATGCCCAGGCCTACGACTTAGTAGAGCACTATTCCGACAAATGAGAAGCCAGCTACTACAGAGACCATTTATCCACTTCATGGCACAAGCTAAATGAAGATTTTGCTGATCAAATACGAGCTGTGTCGGGTGACACATATGTGTTAGGGTGGGATGCCACATGTAATGACGTGTTAATTGAGGTAGCTAGAGCCAGAACAATTGACGTCTTCATATGTGGAATAAATCTGCAGATATGTAGTGAAGTGAAGGTGGCCTCGCCTACTTCACTAAATGAGGCAGTAAGATTGACTCTTTTTTGAAAGGTGGCTGCAAAGTTCGTCTCTACTGTGTCGCAAAGCAATAAGCTGCGCCATGTTTTTGTGAAACGGTGATACGAAAGTACTGCCTGCACAAAAGATCAGAGACAGACTCTTCAACAGCGGAATTCTCCACGTGATAACAGACAAAATGTCAGTACACACAGGGGAAATGGTCAGGAATCAGGCCCCACAACCCACGTAATGTGGGTAATGTATCCAGCGTAAAACAGAAGTGTAAATGATGTGGGTAACATAATTTTAGAGGCCACTATCAGAGGAAGAGCTGACAAAGTGTCAGTAGATACAGGGACTCAAATTAGAGCATTATTTGTTTCTCTTAATGATAAGAGCGCAGTTAAATCGTTGCGCTGTTACATTAGTGGATTAAGAGAAGAAGTAACACTGCCACAGGAATATGTTTTGTAAACCTACAGATGCATGTTAAGAACTATGATTTTGTTAGGAAAGTTGGGAGAAGACGCAGAAGGGATTTCAGTGTCATTCTAGAGAAGGATTTCCTACACCGGTACTGGATGGTGGTAGGTTATGGGACGCATATTGTTCGAATCAGTGAGGCAACTATTTCGGTGGAACTCGCGACCCTCAATCGCTAGGAATTTATGGAATGAGGCCTCTTCCACAACCTCCAACAGAACCACATATATGGGCATATGAAATTTATAAAACTGGTAACAGTCAGCAGTGGCACAGGACAGACTTCACAATCCAAATGCTGCCTAGATTGGACTTTCTCGTTGATACACTCTGTCTAAACAACGTTCTCTACAGGTCATTGATTCATGTGAGAAGAAGTGTAAACAAAATAGAGACACTAGTAAAAAAAGTTTTGTGCTCCAGTACTTATTGACGACTTTCGATAAGTAGATATAGAGATTACACGCGGAACAATACTTGCTTGTGCTCAGGAAGTTGTAGAGCAAGAATTTCAGTGTGAAAATAAGTTAAAGTGTAAGAGCAAGAAGCAGCTGACAGAAGAAGAATTTGCACAGTAACGTCCTTACTTAAAAATCAGGCCTATGAGAAGTTAGCACATTTGCCAGTGACAGTGTAATCTTTTGTACTCGGTATTAAAGGAATATGCTTGGTTGTTCGAGGAACCGCAGTATATGTCAGTCACTGACGTTGTGCAACACGAAATTCAAATTTAAGACATTAGGCCAATTGCTTAGAAACTGGATAGGCTCGGAACTGGACGGATTCCCATTTTATCTACAACCCGTTGGTCGGGATGTTACACAACATCAGCTGGTTGCAGGTATAGATCAATCCTCTGCGAACCCCTGCTTGGTCCCTAGCGCTGTGGTACCCAAAAACTCTATCGCCTATGCATTAACGTACTAGCAGAAAACAAGGTATTTACCATTGATACCTACCCTCTACCCCATATCGAAGAAACATTGGACATACTGGGAAACTGTAGATATTTTACTACCTTTTACATGTATCCTAATTACCACCAAGTTCCGATTTCACCAGAATACCTATGAAACCGCATTTTTGGTTCCATGAGGGTTGTATGAGTTTTTACACATGCCTTTCAGCCTTAGAAATGCGCCTGTCACTTTCCAAAGATTCGCTGACTTGTTACTAAGATGATTGAAGCCTACAGCGCCTTTAGTGTATTTGGTTGATATATTTTCAAGGAGTACTGAGGAACGTTTGGTGAGATTGAGGTACCTTTTATCAAGGTTACAGCACACACATTTGAATTTAAAGCTTTTGTTCTGCACAGTCAAAGGTTAAGTACCTGGGACATATTATCAGTTCAGATGAGGTTAAGGCAGATCCACTACTAACCAAATCAGTTGAGACTCTTGCAGGCACACTAACATTAAGGAGATGCAACTTTTCTTGGCCTCACTAGTTGTTACCGTCTTTGGTAAAGAATTATGCTATGACAGCCAAACGATTAACGAAGTTGTTAAAGTAAGGTGCAGTGCTTAAGCGGACAGAGGGATTTGAATTGGCTATGAGGAAACTTAAATATTATTTGACAGGTTCACATTATTAATATACTGATTCTGAAAAGCTTTTATCCTTTGAACAGACACATCAAATATGCTATCAGTGCTGTTCTTTGTCAAGAATAATTGCTAGTACTTAAATTCGGAGTCAACTATTTTAGATGTTATTTCTACAGAAGAAAATTCTCTGTGGTCTCTGATTATACTGCTCTTTGTAGAGGCTCAGTTTAAAGGATCCCAGCAGTCATTTGACTCGTTGGGCATTAAAAGTATCGAAATAAGATTATGACGTATGCCACAAACCAAGCTGTTCACACCTGAATGGTGATGCACTGAGCCATAAGGTCAAAATGATTCAGACTGACAATGTTTTAAGAGAAGAATTGAGAGATGTACAATGTCACTGGTACAATTCTATTCCACATTTTGTCACAGTTCATTATATTCTATGCCACATAAATCCCCCTGAGCAACAGGGTCATAACTGCAGAAAGAATTGCAAGCATGTATAATAGCTCAGTATCACGACAGTATGCAGGTGTGTCATAATATACACACGGCATTGATGGGAAGATAGACTAATGTTCAGTAGTACATACAAAACTACTTGCTTTGTGGTCAGAGGTCAGTCCCACCATAAACTTAAATTGGCTTGCTAACACTTCTTGGGGCTACAGACGTTACAAACCCGATTCAGAATGTTGTCTTAGGCATTGTCAGACCGTTCCCACAGACCTCACAAAATAATAAATATATCCTATATATCTCTGATCTTTTCCTAGATATGTTATTCTAGTACAAGTTGCAGATATGACTACAGGAACAGTAACAAGTGCCTTTGTCAATAGCTAAGTTTTATTATTCGGAAGTCCTGATCATATTTTGACTGAACAGAGGATTAATTTTATGTACATCCTGTTTTTACAAGTGTACAAATTACTATGAATCAAACAACTGAGAAACACTCCTTTCCATCCAAAAGCTAATAGCCACCTCCAATATGTACATCAAACAACAGTTCGGATTTTGTCTTACTACATAAACCACTCAGTGACTGGGACAGGTAGGTCGCCTATGTAACTTCTGCATAAAATAGTCATATACATGAATCAACTAGTTATAGATCCCAAGAAGACGTATATGGGCGGCCTATGAGCTTCCCATTTGAACATGATAAACTCCAATCTGGCAGAAGTTGTCACCTCAAGGCTATCTGGAAGCAGATAAAACAAAATAAATACAAGCCACCCAGAAACAAGATGAACCCTCGTAACAAAGGGGCTGTGCTTCCTCAGTATAAATCTGGGAACCTATTTTTGATTCGTAATCCCATGATTAAGAAAGGAAAGACTAAGAAATTCATGCTTCAATACGAAACCCCTTATTCCATCATACGAGTGACTTCTGTCAATGCAGATATTCATTGTCTAACCATACAGTGGTAGTACATTCTGACTGGTTACAGCTGTACCATGGTCAAGCTCTACCACCCTCTGCAGTGTCACTTAGTCCAGCTCAAAATAATTTATGAGAAGGCACATGTACTATCATGCAGAAATGCAGGAAAAAGGACAAGTTGCTATCAGCATATCCTCAGTACGCCTTGAGAAATAAAAACCCTTATGCCTTGAGGTCATGGGATGGAGGTACTGTTTGTTTGAACGAGTTTCATGTGGTATTTTATTCTGTGTAGGAGTGATTTCACTATAGGAAGAAATGTATTTTATTGATGTGATTCTGAGTAATAATTCTGTCGTTCAGTCAGTCATTTTGACTGACTAGTGCAAACGAATTGCGCTATGCTGTAGAACCAGTATCCAGTTGAGGCTAATTTTGCCATCTTTCTTTTGCAGTTTTTGTTATGCAAGAAGCTGCAAGAATTGCTTTCTAAAATAGGAGTACGCCTTGCTGTATCACAAAATACTGTATATTAACAGCAAAGTAACGAGAGCAGTGATAGTGTAAATGATTAAAGTGTGACCAGAAGTAATTGCTTATACAGTGGACATGAGTTTATAGAGATCGGTTGTTTTATAGTAATAATGTACCAGTAAGAGAACGTGAGGGGCTTCTATTCAACATCATCAGGAGGTTACTATGTTACTAAGTAAAGCTCTAGACGTTCCTTTAAGTGAGAAACACACCGTGGTGATACATGAAATAACTGAGTTTTGCGTTATGTACACTAAAGATTCTACATAATGTGAAATGGACTTTTTACGAACGCATTTACACTATTGCAAACGAGGTGTAATCAGTACTACATTGTTACAAGAAGAGAATCACAGTTCTGAGGTAGAAAAATGTTTTACTTAACCAGCTCACAAGCAGCGTTGAAGTGAAGTAGATAATTGGAGACATCAAGTAATAAAGTGTTTTTCCAGTAGTTGCTATTAACCGAATGTTTTCTTTACAGCAGTAAATATTTTTATTTTGCCGAGTTTCGTACGAAAAAATACATACACCAAATTTTCACTTATTATCATATTTCCACTTTACTATCAAAATTTACTTTAGAATTCATAGTTCTCTTGTCCACAACAGGCAAGTAAACTTCTTAATTAAATACATGAAGAGACAAGAGATAAGTGCATTCATTTATATAGCAATTAGGAACCAAATTTGCAACAACCAGAGGACCTCTATATCAAGTGTTTGGAGTTAACACTAAAGACTAATTCATGCAATGAGTTACCTACAGAGATCATGTACTTGACAAAGTCGCCTAAAATATGCAAACAACAGCTATTTGAAATTACCCAAGACTCTCACAGTATACACTAGTGGGAAGTTATGTAGTATAAAACATTATTATCTGAAAGTTATGTTAGCCTTTTGTAGACAAAGAATAACTCGTACTGCAACATTTTACTAGTAGTCAGGCCAATGCATGCATACGTTACTGTTTGGCAGCATCTTTGCACATCAGATGATCTATATTCTTTGCATGTAATGGATAACACAACAAAAATAAGTCCTCGTCTTCGTAATAAGTGGTGGAATGTATCATAACTCACATGGATTGATCTTGTGAAGCAAGCGGTTTATGGTTACGAATTTTGCCATATGCCATTATAGGAAATGTATTACTCCTTTAAAAACTACGCTTTCCTCGATTTTCCACCTAATTTACAACAGACTTCAGACGTGAAGTCCTGAATATCACAGGTAAGTCCATTGTCAGAAGACACTGCTACATGTCGAGACCAGCATGTTAAAAATATATGGTATCAATGGTAGGTCAGGAGAAATAAAGCATAGATAAGTTGAATTATATACTACTTATGTGTCACAAATGACTTAACCTCATCACCAAACAATGATACTTGAAAGGCACTAAAGAGGCAGAAGGTGTCAAATGAAGTCTCCCAGCAGTGGTTTGTGAGACGAAATGTTTAATTGTGCAGAGTTCTATATGAAGTTAAGAGACAAACAATTTTCAAACAATAGTAGCACCTTCACTGTCATATGGGTGAATAATACTTACTTATGGTTCTGCAAAAAAAGGTAGATGCATTGATTGTTGTAATTACATAGTGATGGGCTAACTGCTCTTGTCACTGTAACAGTTACTCTGATAGCATGCCATTCATAAACGTTCATTTGTGTTTCACTTAAAATATTTCTATCAGTACCTCCTTTTATGTTTTGTGTCATTTTTTCTGTATTTTGTTTACTGTATTTCATGTGTGATAGCAATGTCGTCATAGTAGTCACTCTCACCTGACACTATCCAAAACCAGTAAGCTAGTTTGTGGCGGATTACCGTCCTTTAAGCTTCAACACAGTATTTTATTTGAAATACTCTTGATCAGTCAATGTGCGTCATTCATATGCAATAATGATTTTCTTTCTTTTATCGGTAACCCAGTGGTTGTGATTTAATATCCTCCTGGGAAAACTTACTTATTACGTAAACTACAGTGATGCATGTTATTTCCCCATCCACTTTTGGTATCGTGAATTATACTGCGTGTACTCTGGCCAAGTAATATAGTGGTATTTCTTAACTGTAGTAGCCCATCTACTGCAGCTACCACTATTCAGATGTCTAGTCATAATTAAAACAAGTTGTTTCCACAAGACCTGGTGGTAGTTGCCTGTATTACAAATAGTTAATGTCCAAGTGGACATAATTTTGATACAACCCTACAGATATGAACAAACATATGCATGGATCCATGCTTGTACCATTTCGCTGTTAGACAATCCAGTAGTGCTGGCACATTATAATGAAGATTATGGTAGCCTCTTTTATGTGCTAAAAAAATCCATGTGGAGTCATTGGTTCTTATTCTCAGCAAACAAGGAGGAATAGGGACAACTTCTCAATTACATGGTTTCTTACACTACTGCTAATGCGTGACGAACAGTCATCCTCTACTTCTGGTAAAATTCCGTAGTCACATATCATTGCAGTTAGCTTCTTAACCTTCCCTGTTATTCCTGTCCCTACTACCATGTCCCTGAATCAGTTCTGTTCTCCTTCTTTCGTAAAGAAGGAGAAGTCTGGGCTCATCTTGACTATGTCACTCTCTTAGTACCATAGTATTCGTAGTTCTGTTTCACTATTCCAGCCAATACTACAGAGTTATCACTGCTGCCTTGCTGCAGCGTCCGCTTTAGCTATTCTCCAGAGACGTACTAGATGATATGTGCCATCTCTCAATTGGTTAGTTAAGCAAGGAAGCAGTGTTATTTTCTAGAGGAATGATTTGGCACATTAGTTGTGAAACAGTAAGTGTTTGAGCAGTGACAGGAATATCGCTAAGCACTTCATCTTGGTCCCCACTAATTCTACTTACGATTTATTCACATCATCTTGGCTCATACAGGGTGTTTCAAAAATGACTGGTATATTTGAAATGGCAATAAAAACTAAACGAGCAGCGATAGAAATACACTGTTTGTTGCAATATGCTTGGGCCAACAGTACATTTTCAGGCAGACAAACTTTCGAAATTACAGTAGTTACAATTTTCAACAACAGATGGCGCTGCGGTCTGGGAAACTCTATAGTACGATATTTTCAACATATCCACCATGCGTAGCAATAATATGGCGTAGTCTCTGCATGAAATTACCCGAAACCTTTGTCAACGTGTCTGGCGGAATGGCTTCACATGCAGATGAGATGTACTGCTTCAGCTGCTCAATTGTTTCTGGATTCTGGCGGTACACCTGGTTTTTCAAGTGTCCCCACAGAAAGAAGTCACAGGGGTTCATGTCTGGCGAATAGGGAGGCCAATCCACGCCGCCTCCTGTATGTTTCAGATAGCCCAAAGCAATCACACGATCATCGAAATATTCATTCAGGAAATTAAAGACGTCGGCCGTGCGATGTGGCCGGGCACCATCTTGCATAAACCACGAGGTGTTCGCAGTGTCGTCTAAGGCAGTTTGTACCGCCACAAATTCACGAAGAATGTCCAGATAGCGTGATGCAGTAATCGTTTCGGATCTGAAAAATGGGCCAATGATTCCTTTGAAAGAAATGGCGGCCCAGACCAGTACTTTTTGAGGATGCAGGGACGATGGGACTGCAACATGGGGCTTTTCGGTTCCCCATATGCGCCAGTTCTGTTTATTGACGAAGCCGTCCAGGTAAAAATAGGCTTCGTCAGTAAACCAAATGCTGCCCACATGCATATCGCCGTCATCAATCCTGTGCACTATATCGTTAGCGAATGTCTCTCGTGCAGCAATGGTAGCGGCGCTGAGGGGTTGCCGTGTTTGAATTTTGCATGGATAGAGGTGTAAACTCTGGTGCATGAGACGATACGTGGACGTTGGCGTCATTTGGACCGCAGCTGCAACACGGCGAACGGAAACCCGAGGCCGCTGTTGGATCACCTGCTGCACTAGCTGCGCGTTGCCCTCTGTGGTTGCTGTACGCGGTCGCCCTACCTTTGCAGCACGTTCATCCGTCACGTTCCCAGTCCGTTGAAATTTTTCAAACAGATCCTTTATTGTATCGCTTTCTGGTCCTTTGGTTACATTAAACGTCTGTTGAAAACTTCGTCTTGTTGCAACAACACTGTGTTCTAGGCGGTGGAATTCCGACACCAGAAAAATCCTCTGTTCTAAGGAATAAACTATGTTGTCTACAGCACACTTGCACGTTGTGAACAGCACACGCTTACAGCAGAAAGACGACGTACAGAATGGCAGACCCACAGACTGCATTGTCTTCTATATCTTTCACATCACTTGCAGCGCCATCTGTTGTTGAAAATTGTAACTACTGTAATTTCGAAAGTTTGTCCGCCTGAAAATGTACTTTCGTACCAAGCATATTGCAACAAACGGTGTATTTTTATCGCTGCTCGTTTAGTTTTTATTGCCGTTTCAAATATACCGGCCATTTTTGAAACACCCTGTATCTTGGCAATGGGAATATAGTCACTCCATTCATGTGGTTCACAAATTAGATGTATGCACTGCTAATTATGGACTTACCACTCCATAAGAGAACTATCTGAAACCTTGATCATTCTTTTAAGATATTCATATAGTATGTTTCAATTGCAACACCCACAAAGATGATTCAACCTAGTTTAGAACTGCTTCCTGTGTACATCATAATCTCTTACAACCACTTACATTTAACGTAAGGATGTTAGACCATTGAACAATTATATAGTGAGAAATGTGACATGCCTTGTTCGATGTACAGCTCTCCTGTTTATTCCATATCATTAACTGCTCAACAATTTGTGTGTGAGAAGAACCAATGGGACTCGATAGATAGGCAGTTAGTGTCTTTCAACATCTACCCCACGCAAATGAGACAGGAGGATGTTGCTTGGACTTCTGGTTCCTCCAGGGGCGTCCTCCTAACATGATGCGATTAGCGATCAAAGAGACCCTTGTCTGGTCATTGCACTTCTGATTTGTCTTCATACTATGCTCCGTTCTACCATCTATCATCTTGCTGTCACACAAAAACATGCGTGACCCACTTGCACACTGAGAACTACAGTACCTCAATTAGGGTTGTAGTGGCCTTACTCACCCACACCCAACACAAACACCTATGAAACACAACGTTCACTCTTAGACACTTACAGAGTGTTACCCGAGTGCGTAACTATCCCTAATTCCTACACTACTGTGTTATTTTGACTCAATGTTTCACCTACCATTGACACTGCTTTAATTCTATGAGTACACAGGCAATAATGTTCCACATTGTTTCCAGTTTGAACATTGATCTTCCCTTGGGTATCTTTCTGTTTTTATAGTACTGGAACCTCCATTTGATGCTTATGAACACTTGTCCTACATTATTCGACGTCATTGTGCAAGAGGGGACCTCAGACATTATCGAATAAAATGAGGCATTCAGCAGTACAGAACCGTATTTCCCAAGCATTTACTGGCTGACGCACCTAGCACCACACCAATTTCAGCCTTGCTCACTCCTTCAAGAAGAAATACGAATAATGAAGTCTTTTTCCCAATGTGATCACCACCAATGTTATCAACTACTCTCATACTCTAATTAAATACTCACTAACCTACAATTTTGTTCATTTTCCCTCTAGTGATGTGTTTTACCTGCCAGTTAGGCTCTGCTGTTTTGATGACATGAATGCAAACTCATCTGATGACCACAATTCCGTTTATGGAAAGATTTAGAATGCTTCATGCAAACTGTTCAACAGCTCTGTGCTTCCCCATCTGGCACTAACCAAAAGAGCTGTGTATCTGGATACATTACTGATACAGGTTAATTTTGTGATCCTTTCATTTCCACTGATACGTACCACATTTTGCATTCACATGTAGTACACTCTAAATAGCTACACAGTTGGACACACCCCAGTGCCTTACACACCTAAAAAGTTAATGTACCACTTTCCAGCACTGCATCACTGAAAAAAACTTTAAATGCTTTGCCTCTTAACTAATTTACTTACCTCACGTATCTATAGGCGTTTCTGCTCATTTCACCTTCCCTTACCACCTTTAGCTTTGACATACTTTTATAGCAGCAGAATAAAATTCTATGGCTTCATGACAAATCTTGTATGCCAGGAGCACACTCACTTCGATTCCTACCACTCGTAGGTTCATTACACCTTGATAGGCTGATGAGACGACGAAAAACGTCTGCGTCATCTAGCAACAACATCCTGCCCTTCCTTTTGCTTGACTTTATGATTAAATGTAGGTGTCAGTAATTGTAGTGCATGATGTCACCTCTTTTCTTGTTAATGTATTTCTGTTTTCCATTTCATATTGTCATGTTCTGCCATCTGTATATTTCACCTAATTTAATTAGGACTGACATGAAGCAGTTAGGTCCCTCAAAAGTCACAAGACTACAATCCGTTTCAAAAATTGACTATTGTGAATGCCTGTTTTCAGTTCATTACATAGGCTACCCTGTGTGGTGCACAACATGCCAGTTTGCTTGAGACATCATGAGCCTAGACAGTTGATCGTGATTCCCTTCCTAGTTCACTTCCCATCCTTATTGCACCATCTGATATATTTTAATACATTATAATTGTAAATGTAACGAATACTCTCAACTTTAATTTCGTCACAGACAATTGAAGCTGGTTTGCCCATTTTCCTAACAGCTAAGCCCTCTATTCTTTACCATAGCTCACCAGGGAAGTTATCACTACTGGGTAGGTCTACTGGCTCTTATTTTGACATCCTTGTCCTAAATCTAACATCTCAATATTCACGCCAGTTTACATAATGGACACTTCCAAAATGTTGTTTCAGTCTCATTAGATTTTCAGAAAAGTGGGACTAGAAACTCACTTTTGGTTTCCTAATGAAATATAGAATTAGCACAACTACAGTAAATCACACACATTGGCCAAATGTTGACATAATTCTGCAATATATCAGGCTATAACGTCTTCTGTTCTTTCTAAACACCTGCCAAAAACAACTGGCTGCGTGTTCAGTCCTCTCAACATTCAGCCCTACTTAACATAAACCATCACTATTTTTCGAAAGAATAATAAACGCCAAACTTGTGCAAAGTTTCAAGACAACTAGCACCTGTGACAGGCTATAAATACTGCTGATCAATCATCTTGACTGCAAAGCCATCGAACCGTGCTACCCTGTTGGAATTGCCTCTACATGAGTGCTAAATCTTACAGCATGCAAGCAGAAACGACCAATGTGTACGATCATCCCTGTCTTTTCACTCTGATTTAATTCTCCTACACTGAATTATAGACACTGTTCATCCTGTGAACAACCAGTCACAGAACCACTCCACAACGCTATGCGAGTTTGGTTTAATGGAAGTGCAGCTGTGCTGAAAACAAATTTGGTATCCCTGCTCAGACTGATGCTGATTGCTATGATAAAACTCCTATGAGCTTAATTCTTTGTTATGCAGTATCACGAAATCCTAGTAAGCTGACATGTGCAGCTCAATCACACTGAAGACAATCTTTTGGCTACCACCTGACAAATTCATAATATAGCCACTGTGCTAATACTGAATATTAGGAATTTAAAAACGCGATCCAGCGTGATTAAATACACAGGGAACTGTGCAAACTGACTGCTACTTTGGAAGTAACCAAAGCCTTACAGATCTTGTTGTATAACACCCACACAACAGTTGCATGTTAACACCCTGCACACTACCATTCAACCAAGACAGCAACAGAGACTCATTCCTAACTTAGTGCCCACTGAAACCTTCCAGCAAACCATAACTAATACTTCATTTCATGCATCAGTACACATGCAAATGATATACTCCATGTAGGTATCAACCTTGTCGTATTATTCCACTGCTGCTATTGTACAACTGCCATCATCTATAGATGTGTTAAATATCAGATATCTCAGACTGTAACTTGCACCAGCTGCAAATTTGAGTGTTATCACATTCTCTTTCCCTGTCACCTACGTACCTAATTCTGAACGCGATATTTGGCAAACGGACGTCATGTCTGTAGTTCAAGATTCATCTGTGCTCTAACACTAATTATTACAAGCATCCTACCTTATTACTCTGCACTAGTGTCAAATGAGAAATTGCATTGCTTTTAGAGGAAACTTAGGAATTCCCTTGCTCTCACACTGTTGAGGCAATGCACAAATTTTTATTTAGGCCCACTGGGAACAGATTACCATATTTGGTAGACTTATCGAGTTTTTCTAATGGTATACTTTTATTCAACTTTCTTATTGTATATGTATCACACCAACCATTAGGTTATCTGCTCATTTAACTTACACACACTACAGTTTTGAACTTTTCTGCTAATTTGCCTAAAACACCTTTTGTGCTGGCACCCAACTGACAGCCTGCCTACACAACCAAAAACAATCAAAGTTACCATTGACCATGGCACTGCACACATCACTGAGAGGAGTAAGCTGGAATACCTATAAAGAGTGGTTGACCCAGTGTCATCTCTCTTCCAGTCACTGTAGTTGTCCTCGGAATGGTTGTATGGATCATATGTAATCAAAGATATTGTGAACCATTCAGATCATGTGGTGCACGAACAGCAGCTGTTGGGTAATTTTATACTTAAGTGGATTTTGGATCCTGGCACAATTCAGTCATGACTCACTTACAACTAAGCATTAGGAGATGAGATGCTGATATGTATTAGTTTGTTTCTATTGTATAATTTTCTCACTTTGCAACATGTGAGAGCATTACATTCCACTTAGCCAAGGACCAAACCAATGACATATTACTTAAGAATCAATATCAATTACATGAAATAAGAATGAATAGAACAATGGTAGTGTCACAATTGTGTTAATAAGATTAGTTTATTATGGCTATATTATCTGCTTGTAATGTATCCTTCAATAACTTTGCAATTTCTACTTTTATACTACAAACTGCAAAGATTATAGGAAAAATAATGAATCTTATCAATATGATTGAGCTAAACCTCCTTTTGTATTCAATCCACATCCTAAAATTTACTTGTCCTTGACCATTCTTGTAGAATAATTTATTCTGTCATGATTAGCTTACATTATGATTTTATTAGGTGCAGTTACACTCTTTAATTCATGGGCATGTATTGTGTTTTTGTAGACTCAGTTATTTAGGTAGTTTTCCACACAACCATTGAATATGTTCATTTTCTGCTTACATCTCGTGTACCAGAGAAATGCTATATGACCCATCTTTAGCTCACACTTATAGTTATTCAGTCCATACTGTGTATCTTTTTTAACACGTTACTACAAATTTTACTGTTTTTCTTAGAGATTCATAATATGTATACTCGCCACACATAGCAGTGTATTTTCAGACTCATCAGAATATAAGGCTATTGTCCAGAAACCCAGCTTTTCGTTCCTTTTATTGGAAAATAATATTGAATACAAATGTATGCCGATCTTGCCTATTATGAAAATGGCTCTGAGCACTATGGGACTTAACTGCTGTGGTCATCAGTCCCCTAGAACTTAGAACTACTTAAACCTAACTAATCTAAGAACATCACACACATCTATGCCCGAGGCAGGATTCGAACCTGCGACCGTAGCAGTCGCGCGGTTCCAGACTGAGCGCCTAGAACCGCTAGACCACCATGGCCGGCACCTATTATGAATACTCTATACAGCAGTTGTGGATGTCCTATCATGAGAAAGATGGAATAAAATGAAATCACATCACTAAAAAGTGTAGCAAAACAGAACAGTGGCAATCAATTATAACTATCTCCAATTGTTACACATGCACTTTCACCAATAAGAAATAGGTAGGAAATCAAAAATTAAAACAATCATTCTGAAAATAAAAATGAAGCATGAATACAGATTTCCAAAAAAGCCATGTTTATTTACCCACATTAAGGAAACTATCCACAATGGAAACATCTTTGAATAAAATGCAGGAAATGTTTAGTACTCACGTTCTGAGCTCTCCCCAGTGTTGTTGTTGTTGTTGTGTATACGAATAACTGGATTCAAATCTTAAGACCTAATGTTTGTTTACCTATTTCATTTTGTGTAGAACTTACATGGTATTAAGTACCGAAAAAATAGTTAAGAGCTTTAGTGCATAACACTTATCTGTATCATCTCTCAATCATGTAAAGAGCTGTGTGAAACAAAAAACAATTTGCAAAAAATATAGCTATTGTGCACTGGTGTAAATGGCAGCCAAGAACAATGAATTTATTAGATTACACATTTTAGCATCTGACCCATTTATGTGAAGATGCACTGATGAGCAAAAATGTCATGAATACTCCCTGTGAGGAGGATGAATGCCATGTGTTGTACATACATGATGCAATAAGCAGATTACAAGTATATAAGCAGATTACAAGTATATAAACAGATTACAAGTATATAAGCAGACCAGAAATTAACAAGGAGTTGTTCTACCAGTTACATGGGTCACGAACATGTAAACCCAATGACATAAGTGACTTTAGCAAAGGGCAGGTTACAGTGGCATTGCAGTTGGGAACTAGAACCTCAGAAGTTGTGAAGCTGGTAGGCTGGATCTATGCTACTATTGTGAACGTCTGTGGAAAGTGGCTGAAAGGTGATAAATTGATAACCTTATGAAAACATGTAATACACCTATCCATCACAAATCATGGAGGTCCGAGGCTTCCCTGCTCTGTGAAGCTTGACATGTGGCAATATGTGGCATATCTAATTACAGAAAAGAATGCTTGAGCAGCCATGCACGTGTTTGAACCCACAATTCAATGTACATCGCTGAACATAGGGCTCCACAACATATGGTAACTGTATGTTTCCATACCAATCCACCAAAATGTTCAATTGCAACTGCAGTGGGCAACGGATAATTGAGGCTATAATGAAGGTCAATGCAAATGTCAACTGTCATGATGGATGACATTTCCTGTTACACCAGGTCAGTTGCCACATCCAGATATGCTATATCTAGGTGAATGGCACCAGGTGGAGTGTCCATTATGCTATGGGGACAGTCACTCAGGCTCCTTAGGGACGTCTGGTAGTAACTGAAGGGATCACGACAGTTGCTGACTGTGACCTTCATAGCTACTGCATAGATTCCTTCATGCATGGATGTGATCTCCCATGGTGAAGGCATTCCAGGAGGATAACTGTCCATGTCACATGTGCAGAACGACTCCACAGTGGTCTGAGTAGCATGGTACCTAACACATCTTGACCACACCATGTCATGTAGAACTGTCAAAGTATTGTGTTCCAAAGATGGACAAACATGCTACTAAGCACGTTGCTACATTTGTTGTTACATTTACTGATACAGGAATAGTACTAACAGAACATAAATGTACACACTATTAATGACTCTTGAGAAAACGTATCTGAGTAAAATAATTGTTATAACCATGTTTCTCCAGTGTTGAGTGTACTAGCGTGAATGAAGGAAGTGCCATTAATATATTTTTACTGTCACTGTTTCTAAAATACAGAGTTACAAGTACTACATGATGACTATGCAAGTCATCACACATCCTTGGCCTTTTACTGAATATTGCATGGTACTTATGATTACTGACAAACATTTGGATTTATCACAATACACAATCTTCCTGTCTCGAGACTGATAGGAAAAGAACAGAAGTGTTAATGACAAATATACATTTGATTCCTATTTCTGGAGTATTTACTAATACAATTTCTTGATGTCTCAAGCTGCAGATATGGATTTTTATATCATCACATTATCTGTTACCAATCTATAGTACAGATTATTGCACACTGTTTCTCAATTATACCACATTTTATGTTACTTCACAGGCATTATAATTTATTGTCCTATTGCTTCATCCATTATTCTACAGGCCTTGAGGGCACCAACCTGGAAAACCTATTTACATAAACTACCACTTGCTTGTAGTTTCTTTCTGATGTGAAGTAATGCATGTGTCTTGAGAGTGTCCAACTGAGTGAAACTTTTGTCACAGATATCACATTTGTGAGGTCCCCTTCCAATGGGTTCTAATGTATCTCCCTTGAGATCAGCTGATCTAAGAATGATCACTTCATCACTTTTGTGAGGTCTTTTCCCAGTGTGTATGAATATGTATTGAAATAGCCTACCCTAACAAAAGATCTCCCACAAATATAAAATTTGTGATGTTTCTTTCCACTGTGAATGAATATATGTTTCTTGAGATAACCAAACTGGGCAAACGATTTGTCTCAAATTTCACATTTGTTGGGTATCTTTCCAGTGTGAATTAATTTGCGGGTCATGAGATTTCCCACAAATCTCACATGTACAAGGTTTCTCTCCAGTGTTAAGTGTGCGTTTCTTGAGAACGTTTGAGAAAACAAAAGATTACCCATAAATCTCACATTTGTTCAGTTTCTTTCCAGTGTGAATAAATGCATGTTTCTTGAGATAAGCTGACTGGGCAAAAGATTTTCCACAAATATCGCATTTGTGAGGTTTCTTTCCAGTGTGAATTAATGTGTGTGCCTTGAGATTAGCTGACTGGGTAAACGATTTCTCACAAATCTCACATTTGTGAGGCTTTTCTCCAGTGTGAATTAATACATGTTTCTTGAGACTGCCTGCACCAGCAAAAGATTGTCCACAAATCTCACATTTATGAGGTTTCTTTCCAGTGTGAAGTAATATATGTGTTTTGAGTCCGCTTGACAAAACAAAAGATTTCCCACAAATTTCACATTTATGAGGTTTCTTTCCAGTGTGAATAAATGCGTGTTGCTTGAGATAAGCTGACTGGGCAAAATATTTCCCACAAATATAGCATTTGTGGGGTTTCTTTCCAGTGTGAATTAATGTGTGTGCCTTGAGATTATCTGACCGGGTAAACGATTTGTCACAAATCTCACATTTGTAAGGTTTTTCTCCAGTGTGAATTAATACGTGTTTCTTGAGATTGCTTGCACCAGCAAAAGAGTGTCCACAAATCTCACATTTATGAGGTTTCTTTCCAGTGTGAAGTAGTATATGTGTTTTGAGTCCACTTGACAAAACAAAAGATTTCCCACAAATCTCACATTTGTGAGGTTTCTTTTCAGTGTGAATTAATATGTGTTTCTTGAGATCACTTGAGACAACAAAAGATTTTCCACAAATATCGCATCTGTGAGGTTTCTTTCCAGTGTGAAATAATACATGTTGCTTGAGATCGCTTGGGAAAGCAAAAGATTTCCCACAACTCTCACATTTGTGAGGTTTCTTTCCAGTGTGAATTAATCCATGTTTCTTGAGATTGCCTGCACCAGCAAAAGATTTGCCACAAATATGACATTTGTGGGTTCTGTTTGCAGTAAGTAGATTACCCTGGAAACTGACATTAACAGTTGTAGATGAAGTTCCATGATGATTTGTTTCCTCTGTATCATTTGTCATAAGTGTGTTACATATGTCATTAGCAGACATGTTTGCAGTTTTCCATGTTTCCTTGTATGAATTCAGCTCGTTGAGTTCTGCGACAGAAACTTCTGGCTCACTATCCGAGAAGCTAGTGCTTTGATGCTCATCGCTATAGCCATATTTTTCATGGTTGCCAACAGCTGAGAAATGGTAATTCTCACTTATTCTCAAATGTTTTTTCAAACTAACATTACTGTGAAATACCTCACCACACCACTTACAAACATATAAAGGTGGTTGCATACCATCAATGTGAATAAACACATGCTTTATCAATCTGTATTTTGAAGGAAAGCTCTGTTGGCAGAAATTACAGCTATATACATGTAATTCCTTTTCCCACGTACTACAGTTATATCGTGTGGCAACTGAGCAGTTCTTATCAACAGTCATATCTTCTGTATTGGTATCAAACTCGTATGTTGACTTCATGTCAATCATCAACTCATCCTGGACCAGTCTATTGTGAAAAGTTTCTTCACATGATATGCCACTGCTCCCACCAGTACACTGAGTCAATCTGAAGAGTAAGGAGGCGGATGTTAAATACTGATATACATACAACAAAGAAACAATATTTAGGTGTCTGTAAATCCAGTACTATAAGAGAGAATTATTCATAAAAGTGCCGAAGAAATTACATATATAGTAACTGTTAGAGATTTAAAATTGTAATATTCCACCAGAAGGAAAGAACTGATGAGGTAAAAATGATGATTAATCTGAGTCACTGCCAATTTGATTTGAAATTTTTAGATGAGAATTAAAATAATTCACTTTCAAGTGTTACACTCTTTTTAAAATACAGTGCTACAAATTAATAGTCTACACCTATTTATTAATTGTATAAAAAAAATTCAGTTACATGTTTTAACTGAATAAGATTTAATTAAGAGAAATAATGGGTTTCCTTTGTCTGGCAAACACTTTCACCTTTGGAAATTTATTTCACCTAGCAAACTGTTTTTTTTGTTTGATTCCCAATGAGTCAAGAACTACTGCAAGCGGAATTATTTTGATTAGTTATCTTGTATGGATGTTAATCAGGTGGATAATGACTGTTCATAAGCAATAATCAATGTCACATCAATCTATGGAAAAAATGCATACTGATGAATGAATGTGAATGACACACTTGCAGATGGTTTTAATCTAAGACTATGTTTTTGGCACTGCAGCTTATATGAAGCCTTGTACAAATGGAAATGCTGTCTAAAACGATTGAAATGGTTGTAAATTTTCCAGTATATTTGCAGCGAGCCTTTTTGAAAATTTTTACATTTAGTCACCCGACACTGCAGAACACAAATGACTTAAGGACACACACACACATAAATACCACATCATCACCCATTAAACACTGCAGGCTGACACTACATATTGAGTGGCAGTGACAACAGCTGATGCATGAGCTACCCCTGTAGTATCTGGGTCCCATAATTCCACCTGCAGTTAAACCCTTTCCCACAGAGCAGAACTGTGATGCCTTTCAGGTCCCCATGTGCATCATGTTGCACATGAAAGATCAAAAATTACTGAAGGCATGCATGATCCAGTGTTTTCTTTTGTTCGGATTGTAACTTCTAACTTTTTTGAATTGTGTTTGGTATATAGTTCTGTTTGGCATGGTATCTGGTAAATTTCTAATGTTTTTAAACTCTTAATTGGGATCACACGTGTTTTTTAACGTAACCAGTATCGTTGTGTGTCAGATTCTAGAAGTTCACAACTGAATCACTAAACATTGTAACTCTTTTAAAACTCAGTTACATGTATTTTCATACATATGGAAGTAAAGTAACAGAATATAAATAATGAAGAAAGAAATCACAAAAATATGTGAGGTTTCAAACAAATACCTTTCTATTTCTTAAAGTAGTAGAAATAAAACTAACAATTAAAATTTTAGACTATGCCAGTCAACCATAAACCAGAATAAGAACCAGAATTTTTGGAAAACTTCAACAATACATAAATTTTGATAATTATTTATCAACTGTTTTAGAGACCTCCACGTAAGAATTGTGTAGGTACTCAGTACTTGTGTCATATCCTTAATCTTTACTGCACAACACTTTTTGTGGCATGTACATTCATAGACTATTAATGCAGTCATGATGGAAGTGCACATGTATTTTAATAACACACGTACTACAGCCTGAACAGCAACACTGCTGATGGTTTACACCACATTTGCTAAAACGTTTGGCGCTATTGCTGTTACCTCTACTTTATTCCTTCCTTTGTTCTCTCAATTCTCAAACCAAAACAGTTTCTTACATTCTATCTACATACTCCAGTACCCCTCTATCGTACAACTAGTGCAGTTGGGGGATTAATGGGACTTCGTCACCTTTAATTGGTCTTGCGGCTGAGGCTGGTTGCGAAGTGCCATTGCATATATACGCTAGTATTGTGATGGTGTCACCACTCCCAAAGACTACCGCCACTCCCTCTCCCCCCCCCCCCCCCCCCCCCGAGGACAGGATTAGTATACCCTAACTGCCTACATCTGGTGTAATCCATGGGAAGGTGTGAATGTCTGAAAATGTTTGCAAGCCGTGTAACTGAGACAGAATGTGGAGACCAGCCTGGTATTCACCTAGTGGGATGTGGAAAACCGCCTAAAAACCACATCCAGGCTGGCCAGTACACTGGCCCTTCATCATTAATCCACCAGATGGATTCGATACAGGGATGGCGCGCATGCCTTAATCCGCTCTCAGCTACCCTGGTGGGTCGTTTCTTACATTACCATGAAAATATTACAATTGGTTCCCCCTAATAAGGAAGTATTGTCAATGCATTTGATGCCAGGGTTGGAGACCGCTGTGAATACAAGCAAGCCTATTAAAGCTTTTACGCAGAAAAATTAATATCATGCAAAGAAGGTATGTTCTTTTGAACATTTTTATATTATCAAGATTTTGTTTCATCACTGTTGAATCTCATCTAAAATACCTTGAGAGAAAACAAAACTTGGTTTCTTGTACAATGTCTCGATTTCTACCCATCACATCACCAGTAAGTTACAGGGCAGGAATCTGCAAAGCAATGTTCTATTGTGTAGCACAAACATTGCTTGGATTGCGCATTTCTCCATTTGAAAGAGTTTCCCCTACCATAAAAGCAGGAATCATGGTGATATGACTGTATCCTCTTTGCCGTTATCGTTTCCACCACCACCATGGCCCTCTTCTGAAATTGAATTGTTGAACGAGTGTGGTATCTCTGCTAGATGTCATAGTAACTGTATTATGAATTTACTGAGTGTGAAACTGTCTGAACAGCAACTAGTTTTCATAACAAGAAGTCGATCCAAGGCGTTTTAAGTGATTATAATTACACTGACAGTGTTCTGGATGGTGCTGTGTGAGCTCTATACTTTCCAGGATGCTGTGACATTTTAGGATTTTCATTAACAGTTGTCCTCACTGAGTACACTGAAAAATAATTTTTCATTTTCCGCCACAAGGTGAAAATGTGGCGTTATAAGCAGTGAGAATGAGGCATCAGCGCAGGAAAAGAGGAGAAACGATCAGACCAATGATGATGATGGTTCTGGTATGTTTAATAGGACATGATGATAAGTTACTTCTTCAAAATGGTCTACCGACTGTGCAACATGCTGTATCCATGACATGGTTGCCTACAGCATATTCAGTGTAATCAGATTGACATCACGTGACAATCTGCATACATCCCCAAGAGGTCTTTCACATATCACATCATCCAAATGTCATACGAATTTAGATTAGTGATCTCGAAGGCAGCATATCTTGAGACAGTCTAGATATAATGTGGGTGACAGCAAAAAGTTGGGGCATGGAAGGACAGAGGACAGGGGAGTGAGGGGCAGGGAGATAGATATAGAGGTGGGGAGATAGAGAGGCGGAGGATAGATAGAGGGAGGAGATGGGGAATACAGAGAGGGATGCGGGAGAGAGAGGGGCGCGAGAGAGAGAGACGGGGGGTGTGTGAGAGGGCAGAGAGAGGGAGGAAAGGAAGAGAGTGTGGAAGGGAGGTGGATGAGATGGAAAGAGGAGAGGGGAGACGCCAGTGAGGGAGGGGCGGGAGAGGGCAGGAGCGGTGGGGGGGGGGGGGGCGGGAGAGGGCAGGAGCGGTGGGGGGGGGCGGGAGAGGACAGGGGCGGTGGGGGGGGGCGGGAGAGGGCAGGAGCGGTGGGGGGGGGGCGGGAGAGGACAGGGGCGGTGGGGGGGGGCGGGAGAGGGCAGGAGCGGTGGGGGGGGGCGGGAGAGGACAGTAGCGGTGGGGGGGGGGGCGGGAGAGGACAGTAGCGGTGGGGGGGGGGGCGGGAGAGGACAGTAGCGGTGGGGGGGGGGGGGCGGGAGAGGACAGTAGCGGTGGGGGGGGGGGCGGGAGAGGACAGTAGCGGTGGGGGGGGGGGGGGGGGCGGGAGAGGACAGTAGCGGTGGGGGGGGGGGCGGGAGAGGACAGTAGCGGTGGGGGGGGGGCGGGAGAGGACAGTAGCGGTGGGGGGGGGGGGGGGGCGGGAGAGGACAGTAGCGGTGGGGGGGGGGGGGGGCGGGAGAGGACAGTAGCGGTGGGGGGGGGGGCGGGAGAGGACAGTAGCGGTGGGGGGGGGGCGGGAGAGGACAGTAGCGGTGGGGGGGGGGGCGGGAGAGGACAGTAGCGGTGGGGGGGGGGCGGGAGAGGACAGTAGCGGTGGGGGGGGGCGGGAGAGGACAGTAGCGGTGGGGGGGGGGGGGCGGGAGAGGACAGTAGCGGTGGGGGGGGGGGCGGGAGAGGACAGTAGCGGTGGGGGGGGGGCGGGAGAGGACAGTAGCGGTGGGGGGGGGCGGGAGAGGACAGTAGCGGTGGGGGGGGGGGCGGGAGAGGACAGTAGCGGTGGGGGGGGGGCGGGAGAGGACAGTAGCGGTGGGGGGGGGCGGGAGAGGACAGTAGCGGTGGGGGGGGGGGTGGGCGGGAGAGGACAGTAGCGGTGGGGGGGGGGGTGGGCGGGAGAGGACAGTAGCGGTGGGGGGGGGGGTGGGCGGGAGAGGACAGTAGCGGTGGGGGGGGGGGGTGGGCGGGAGAGGACAGTAGCGGTGGGGGGGGGGGGGGTGGGCGGGAGAGGACAGTAGCGGTGGGGGGGGGGGTGGGCGGGAGAGGACAGTAGCGGTGGGGGGGGGGGGTGGGCGGGAGAGGACAGTAGCGGTGGGGGGGGGGTGGGCGGGAGAGGACAGTAGCGGTGGGGGGGGGGGGTGGGCGGGAGAGGACAGTAGCGGTGGGGGGGGGTGGGCGGGAGAGGACAGTAGCGGTGGGGGGGGGTGGGCGGGAGAGGACAGTAGCGGTGGGGGGGGGGCGGGAGAGGACAGTAGCGGTGGGGGGGGGGCGGGAGAGGACAGTAGCGGTGGGGGGGGGGGCGGGAGAGGACAGTAGCGGTGGGGGGGGGGGCGGGAGAGGACAGTAGCGGGGGGGGGGGGGGGCGGGAGAGGACAGTAGCGGTGGGGGGGGGCGGGAGAGGACAGTAGCGGTGGGGGGGGGCGGGAGAGGACAGTAGGGGTGGGGGGGGGGGGCGGGAGAGGACAGTAGGGGTGGGGGGGGCGGGAGAGGACAGTAGGGGTGGGGGGGGGGCGGGAGAGGACAGTAGGGGTGGGGGGGGGGCGGGAGAGGACAGTAGGGGTGGGGGGGGCGGGAGAGGACAGTAGGGGTGGGGGGGGCGGGAGAGGACAGTAGGGGTGGGGGGGGCGGGAGAGGACAGTAGGGGTGGGGGGGGCGGGAGAGGACAGTAGGGGTGGGGGGGGCGGGAGAGGACAGTAGGGGTGGGGGGGGCGGGAGAGGACAGTAGGGGTGGGGGGGGCGGGAGAGGACAGTAGGGGTGGGGGGGGCGGGAGAGGACAGTAGGGGTGGGGGGGGCGGGAGAGGACAGTAGGGGTGGGGGGGGGCGGGAGAGGACAGTAGGGGTGGGGGGGGCGGGAGAGGACAGTAGGGGTGGGGGGGGCGGGAGAGGACAGTAGGGGTGGGGGGGGCGGGAGAGGACAGTAGGGGTGGGGGGGGCGGGAGAGGACAGTAGGGGTGGGGGGGGCGGGAGAGGACAGTAGGGGTGGGGGGGGCGGGAGAGGACAGTAGGGGTGGGGGGGGCGGGAGAGGACAGTAGGGGTGGGGGGGGCGGGAGAGGACAGTAGGGGTGGGGGGGGCGGGAGAGGACAGTAGGGGTGATGGTGGGAGAGGACAGTAGGGGTGATGGTGGGAGAGGACAGTAGGGGTGATGGTGGGAGAGGACAGTAGGGGTGATGGTGGGAGAGGACAGTAGGGGTGATGGTGGGAGAGGACAGTAGGGGTGATGGTGGGAGAGGACAGTAGGGGTGATGGTGGGAGAGGACAGTAGGGGTGATGGTGGGAGAGGACAGTAGGGGTGATGGTGGGAGAGGACAGTAGGGGTGATGGTGGGAGAGGACAGTAGGGGTGATGGTGGGAGAGGACAGTAGGGGTGATGGTGGGAGAGGACAGTAGGGGTGATGGTGGGAGAGGACAGTAGGGGTGATGGTGGGAGAGGACAGTAGGGGTGATGGTGGGAGAGGACAGTAGGGGTGATGGTGGGAGAGGACAGTAGGGGTGATGGTGGGAGAGGACAGTAGGGGTGATGGTGGGAGAGGACAGTAGGGGTGATGGTGGGAGAGGACAGTAGGGGTGATGGTGGGAGAGGACAGTAGGGGTGATGGTGGGAGAGGACAGTAGGGGTGATGGTGGGAGAGGACAGGAGCGGTGATGGTGGGAGAGGACAGGAGCGGTGATGGTGGGAGAGGACAGGAGCGGTGATGGTGGGAGAGGACAGGAGCGGTGATGGTGGGAGAGGACAGGAGCGGTGATGGTGGGAGAGGACAGGAGCGGTGATGGTGGGAGAGGACAGGAGCGGTGATGGTGGGAGAGGACAGGAGCGGTGATGGTGGGAGAGGACAGGAGCGGTGATGGTGGGAGAGGACAGGAGCGGTGATGGTGGGAGAGGACAGGAGCGGTGATGGTGGGAGAGGACAGGAGCGGTGATGGTGGGAGAGGACAGGAGCGGTGATGGTGGGAGAGGACAGGAGCGGTGATGGTGGGAGAGGACAGGAGCGGTGATGGTGGGAGAGGACAGGAGCGGTGATGGTGGGAGAGGACAGGAGCGGTGATGGTGGGAGAGGACAGGAGCGGTGATGGTGGGAGAGGACAGGAGCGGTGATGGTGGGAGAGGACAGGAGCGGTGATGGTGGGAGAGGACAGGAGCGGTGATGGTGGGAGAGGACAGGAGCGGTGATGGTGGGAGAGGACAGGAGCGGTGATGGTGGGAGAGGACAGGAGCGGTGATGGTGGGTGAGGACAGGAGCGGTGATGGTGGGTGAGGACAGGAGCGGTGATGGTGGGTGAGGACAGGAGCGGTGATGGTGGGTGAGGACAGGAGCGGTGATGGTGGGTGAGGACAGGAGCGGTGATGGTGGGTGAGGACAGGAGCGGTGATGGTGGGTGAGGACAGGAGCGGTGATGGTGGGTGAGGACAGGAGCGGTGATGGTGGGTGAGGACAGGAGCGGTGATGGTGGGTGAGGACAGGAGCGGTGATGGTGGGTGAGGACAGGAGCGGTGATGGTGGGTGAGGACAGGAGCGGTGATGGTGGGTGAGGACAGGAGCGGTGATGGTGGGTGAGGACAGGAGCGGTGATGGTGGGTGAGGACAGGAGCGGTGATGGTGGGTGAGGACAGGAGCGGTGATGGTGGGTGAGGACAGGAGCGGTGATGGTGGGTGAGGACAGGAGCGATGGTGGGTGAGGACAGGAGCGATGGTGGGTGAGGACAGGAGCGATGGTGGGTGAGGACAGGAGCGATGGTGGGTGAGGACAGGAGCGATGGTGGGTGAGGACAGGAGCGATGGTGGGTGAGGACAGGAGCGATGGTGGGTGAGGACAGGAGCGATGGTGGGTGAGGACAGGAGCGATGGTGGGTGAGGACAGGAGCGATGGTGGAGAGGACAGGAGCGATGGTGGAGAGGACAGGAGCGATGGTGGAGAGGACAGGAGCGATGGGGGAGAGGACAGGAGTGAGGGGGGAGAGGACAGGAGTGAGGGGGGAGAGGACAGGAGTGAGGGGGGAGAGGACAGGAGTGAGGGGGGAGAGGACAGGAGTGAGGGGGGAGAGGACAGGAGTGAGGGGGGAGAGGACAGGAGTGAGGGGGGAGAGGACAGGAGTGAGGGGGGAGAGGACAGGAGTGAGGGGGGAGAGGACAGGAGTGAGGGGGGAGAGGACAGGAGTGAGGGGGGAGAGGACAGGAGTGAGGGGGGAGAGGACAGGAGTGAGGGGGGAGAGGACAGGAGTGAGGGGGGAGAGGACAGGAGTGAGGGGGGAGAGGATAGGAGTGAGGGGGGAGCAGACGGGAGTGATGGGGGGAGAGGACAGGAGAGAGAGGTGTCAGGAAAGCAGCTACAGCTTGAGGTCCACAGGACAAATAGGATATAGGAGGGGAGGGGGGAAGAAGGAAGGAATGAGGACTCTCCTCCCTGTGCTTTGATGTATGTGTAGCAGCTCCTATTCCAAGTGCAGTTCAGATGCATGTAATATTTTACTGATATGAGCCTCCGACACCTCCACTCACATGGCCAGTGCTCCATCAACTTTCAAGAAGCACACACTGCCCCGAGCATCTCACGCCTCTTAGCCCATTACGTCATATCATGATACTACTACTAACATGTATGAAGTGCTGCATATGTTAAATTGTTTAAAATACCTGTCCATCCAAGAAACGTTTAAGAACTGATCTACCTTTAACTTTCACATGTTTTGTTACTATGTAAAATGCCGATGATGCCTGATCTTTATGTACATGATTACTCTGCCATTCATAATTATGGGCCTGGCAGAGTGTCATCGATCCATCATTTGTAATCTACTTCTCTACCATTCCACTCTCACTGCATGCAGGGAAAACGAGCACTTACACCTTTCCATGTGGGCTCTGATTTCTCATACTTTACTATGATAATTTCTCCCTGCGTAGATGGGCATCAATAAAATATTATCACACTGTCGACAAAATTCCTGTTTCGAATTTCTTGATAAATTAGTGCCACAGCGAAAAAAGTCTTTGTTTTAATTACCACCACCCCAGTTCACGTATCATATACATAGCACACTCTCCCTTATTTTGCGATGGTATAAAAAGAGCTGCACTTCTTTCAATTTCTTTCATGTCCCACACCACACTGCAATAATCCACAAGATAATACATAAACATAATGTAAGACGGTTCCTTAGTAGACCTGTTACGTTTTCCAAGTGGTATGCCAAGGAATCAGTCTTTGGTTTGCTTTCTCCAGAGCATTATCTATAAGGATGTTGCGATTTAATTTATTCATTAGTGTATTTTCTATACATTCAGTTGAGTTCACAGCTTTTAGGTTTGTATGATTTATCGTGTGAACGAAATTTAGCACATTCCTTTCTGTACTCACGTGGTTGACTTCATACTCTTCATTATTTACAGTCAATTGCTATTTTTCACATCATACAGATATCTTTTCTATCACTCCACAATTCGTTTCATCATATGATGACTTTACAATAAGGTAAATGACAACATAATCTGCAAACAATCTAATAGAGCTGCTCAAATTGTCTCCTAAATCGTGTATGTAGGTCAAAGACAAGGAAGGGCCTATAACACTTACTTGGGAAACGTCAGATATTAATTCGATGACTTTCTGTCAGTTATTACGAACTGTGACCTTTCTGATACAAAATCACGAATCAGTGCACACAACTACGATGATACTCCACGGGCACACAATGTAATGGGAAGTCACTTGTGAGCAATTGAGTCAAAAGCCTTCTCGAAACCATAAATATGGAATCAATGTAATGTCATCTGTCCTAATCAGTCATATATTGCGAGAATAAAGAGCTTGTTGTGTTTCACAAGAATATGTTTTCCGAATAAGCGCTGGCTATTTGCGAATAAATGTCGTCTTCAAGGTAATTAATAATGTTCAAACAGACTATATTTTCCGAAATCCGACTGCAAACGACGTTAGTTATATGGGCGTGCATTTCATCGGATTACTCACATTCCCTTTCTTGGTTTCTGGTGTAATTTGTGCAACTTTCCTGTCTTCGAGTACCAATCTTTCTGCCATTGAAGAGTTGTATATGACTGCTAAGTATGGAGCTACTGTATCAGCACATTCAGAAAGGAACCTGGATGGTGTACAATCTGGACCAGAGGCATTGCCTTTCTCAACTATTAAGCTGCTCCACTATATTTATTCTGTGACGGAATTTAGAAAATCCGTCTTCAGTGACTCGTTTTAGCAGCACTGTCGTCAATAACTTTACCACTGTTATCACGCAGTGAAGGTATTATGCAGCTCTTAAATTGTACACTTCACATACAACCAGAATTTATTTGGGTTTACGATCAGATTTCGAGACAGAATGTCGTTCTGGAAACTATTAAAAGTCTCTCTAATTGATTTTGCGCTAAATTTCGAGCTTCTGTAAAACTTCGCCAATCTTGTGGATTTTGCGGTCTTTTAAATTTGGCATGTGTAATTCATTGCTTCTGCACCAGTTTTCTGACCTGTTTTTTGTCAGTACTACATTTTATTATTTTGACACATATCTCTCAGTTATTACTCATTTGACTTTAAACCGCATCTGGACTAAGTTTAGAAAGACTTATCAGATGGAGTGGAAACTGTCTCTTCAGAATGCGTCAAGCAAATTTTTACTTGCTTTAAGGGTGAATTTTGCGTTTATCTGGGGGAGTCTCGATGTTATAGTATTCACTCTTGTGAACTCTTCATGGCTCAACAACATTGTGGTCACTAATCCCTGTTTGGTCAGGGCTATTAAGATGTCAAGGAGGTTTTCGCAACTATTTACACTTTGAGTGCACTTCTGTACCCAATGTTCAAAATAATTTTCAGAGACGCCATTCAGTACGGTTTCGGACGACGTTTTATGCATACCACTGATAATAAAAATTTACTTTCGCCAATATATCGAGGGTAGTTTTTCTTCCAATTATTTGCAATATTACGGACTGTATTGGTAAAGTTCTGGCCAAGTTTCAAGTTTAAACAACCTTTAGACCTACAAAGAAGATTAGTGAGTGTAAATGTAAGCTTCCGCGTCCATTGTCACAGTCAATAAAATTCTTCTGGGTTTGAAGCCGCACTGTCAACTATAAAATTTCGACGTTTCGGCGACTGTTGCAAGACGCCTTCCTCAAACCCAGAAGATTTTTACTGACCAAGATTAGTGAGTGTATAAGATTAGCGAACATAAAATTGCATGTGGCTGTGGGAAGGTTTATATTGGAACAACGATAAGAAATGTCAATACCCTCTAAACGGAACACAAAAGAAACTGTCGACTGGGATATACTGACAAATCAGCTGTAGCGGAACGAGTTTTTAAAGACGGTGATTATGAAATAAAATTTAGTGAGACAAGCGTGTTAGCCAGGACATCTATTATTATGCATGTATGTATAGGAAAGCTATAGAGATTCAGGAACACCACAATAATTTCAACAAAAACGAGGATACGGTCGTCGCCTTTCCACCAACCATTTGACGATCGACTACATTCGATCGAGAATAATGACGCTAGTCAGAGATACACTTATAGTCGGTCCCAATTGAACGTATGTTGGTGCCCTCTATATGAACGGGAATTCCACTGCCTGGCAGCCATCATTGACTCACCTCCAAAGATGTTCCCGCAGTTGGCAACGAAACGCCGGGAAGTAGTAGTTTTACAGATCGAAAACGACATCTCAGCCTAGAGCTTTTAACTGATCATTACCCATACTACCTCAAAGGAACTATCTACTTAAAATTCACTACAAGGTAAACTACTTCCACCAGCAATCAACACTACACCAACTGTATCTCATCTATTCTTTGTGAACATGGTTAGGTCTCTTGAAAAATTTCAGCTGAACTTATTTCCATTCCTTTATTGTGGTTGTATCTACCCTCTTTCGATGTTCTACTTGCAGCCTTTGAAACTGAAGCCCTTTCTGCACTTACCTGAGACCCTCTAACCTAAAAAAGCCCAGTCTCCTCTACACATCCCCATACTGGTGGAACTGCTTCCTTTCTGTAGTTGACTCCTGACCCACTTAGCAAAAAATGAATGGAAGTTTCATAGAGTGACAAATACAGGATTGAAACTGTACCAGCATAGCAGTTCCACATAGTGCAGGTAAAATAACCGAAGTTTAGTCTGAAAGACTAAACAACCTACTTCTAGAGTATACAAATTGTGGTAAGTAAATGAAATCATAGCTCAATTAAGAATGTTTACAGTTTCAGCTGGTGAAGAGAATGCTGGTCACATGAGCGAAATATTATCGATCTTACCTGAGCTTTGGAAAATATGCATCGTCGAGTAATTGTGGAGAGAGTTGTCCACGAGCTTTACAGATCTGCATGCAGAATATTTCTGATAATACAAGGAATGGATTATGCATGGCAGGCTGATCTCAGATACGCAAGACTACTTAAAATCAAATAATGATTTCAAGTACATTCTCACGGTCACAGACACACATTCCAAATTTGCTTGGGCCTTACCTTTGAAAGTAAAGACACGGAAGGAGGTTTGAGAGATTTCTAAACAATTGTTGCAGACAGGACTAACTCGACGCCACAACAACCTTGAGGAATATGATGGCTCTGAGCACTATGGGACTGAGGTCATCAGTCCCCTAGAACTTAAAACTACTTAAACCTAACTAACCTAAGGACATCACACACATCCATGCCCGAGGCAGGATTCGAACCTGCGACCGTAGCGGTCACGCGGTTCCATACTGAAGCGCCTAGAACCGCAAGACCACACCGGCTGGCGAGGAATATGATGGAAGTGAATTTTACGACAGGCATTTCAAAGCAGAACTGGAATGATGTTGGATAAATCACTACTCAACATTCTCCCATTTCGAAACTAGTATTGCCAAATGGTTGAACTGGACCATCAAAAACCGAATGTGGAAGCAATTTAATGTTCAACGTTGGTGCAAATGGCTGAACATACAGCCACAGATCATTGACAAGTATAATCGCATTATTCACCACGAAATTAAGAACAAACCATTGATGTCACAAACGAACTCTGGGATAGCTTTAAACTCATTATGTTCCTCATAGAGCAGATCGTACAATGTCGAGGGAACAGGGCTTTGATGAAATGGTTTAGTTTCTCATCGAAGCTCAACAGTTGGGTGAACACTCGCAAACTGCTATGTAATACGAAAAGCAAAGCTCAAACCATGCAGTAATGTGACAAGTGCTAGGAAATGTATCAACACAGTTGGAGGTGGTATTCTCGAGAATCTGCCATCAGAAGTTTGTATCTCTGGATATAATTTCTGTGGAGCTGGAACAAAATTGAAATAGCACCAAGATTATGGTGATAAGGGCTTCAACGCATTAAAAAATGTGTGCACATCATCGCCTACACTACAAATAAAGATCACCATATTGCACACCAAATACTCACTGATAAGGCTGCACAGGTACGTCAAGGGACAGATATTCATGCAGAACAACCTATTTCTGCATATGCTGTTGATAAGGCAATGTTTGCTAGAACTTAATTTTGGTACTGGACTAAACTTCAAGCAATAATGAATGCAGCTCTCTGCATACTAAAGAAGAGGGGAAACCTATGGGATGTTTAAAAAATTGGTGAAAGCTCCAAAAGGTGCCTTGAGGCAGAAAGAAGGAAGGAAATGCTGTGTTAAAACGCCAGGTTCCTACAAATACCAAAGACATCTGGTGGAATAATTCTGGCTTCGATACCTACATTTGCTGGGCTGTCAGCCACTGGTTTAATTATCTAGGAGAGCTGATATATTTCAAGCACTAGAGAATGCCTGAAAAAGTGAAAAGTAATTACAAGCAACTAAAAGGCGTAATATGACCATGGAGGCCATCGCTATAGGTAAAGGCCTCTATTTACAATAGAGAAGATGTCTTAGGTTGTACATTAAAAAAACGCCCACAGCAATGGTACTGGAAAGAAGGATTAAAAACATAGATCTGCTTAGACTCGCCAGAAAATTTAAAATCATGAGATTTTACAGCGTGTTTGTGTAGGATACTTGGCCTGAGACATTGTGCAAAACCATAAAACGTGGAACAGTAAATTTAGATGATGTTCGAGGTATGGAGCTCTTGGTGATTTAAGGCCATCTAAAGAATTTTGTTGTCACTTCACCAATAGGAACCAGCTGTTGTAAAATGTTCGACGCTACCATGACTTCAGTTCATACCTCTGAGGATATTTCTGACTGATATTTTTCATGAAAATTGCATAAAAACAAGCAGTGTGCAAGTCTCTGCATCATTTGAAGCTTTGATGTACTGACGTTCACTCTAATCCTAATTGGGCTAAAGTGAAAGCAAACTACTTTCCTCCAATATATGAGCAGGGGCTAGTTATGTACAGCATTGACTCGCTGGAAACACACGAAACCATAGCTAACGTCACTGACTTAAGGAGACAAGTTGATGTAGAACTGAAACCGATTGTAAAATCCTTGACGAAAAGGGAGCTGAGATGCCAGGAGGGAGAGTCCATATGGTTAATGGGGATAGCAAAGGCAATGATACAACGAGCATTCAGGCATCCCGTTTTCCTGGATAAATGTGTCTGACAAATCCGAACCATATAAAGTTTGAGACAACTTTGTCTTTCAAAACTTCCTCTAGTAAACGTGGCAGATGGCCTCTGAAGTCCCAGATGTATGGACTACAGGATACCAGAGATCCAGCAGATATATCATGATGATTGTTTAAAATGTGGAGAGCACATTGCTGCATGCCTCAGTCCACCGGGGAACAGAACATGCTACAGTAAACTTCAAGTGCATGGTATGGAACATACTTCGGTAGTAAGGATAACGTTTGGAAAATACAGCTGTATAAATGTCGTGAGAGAGGGGTAAAGCCTCCAGTTGGCCTTGGAAAGCTGCCAATTGGATCTGAACTCAGGTGGGATAGGAGTCGGCAAATGGATAGCACACAGAAATTGATCACTTGAGTATGTGTCAGAGGGAATGGGCCATTCAAGATGATGTGCGAGCTGGACTGTGCAGAACGAGAGGTCCAAATGGTAATAAATGTGCATGGAATCTGAAAGGAATGTGAGTGCTCCAATCCTAAGATATGATTCAGGAAGTGAGCTAAGAGGGAACCTCTTGGACAGGTTCTCCCAGAGCACCAAAGCAGATGGTGGGCACTGAAGTCGCCAAGCAGCAAAAAGGCGTGAGGGAGCTGACTAATGAGCTGCAGTAAGTCCGACTTAGTAACAGCAAATGACGGAGGGGTGTAGAAGTTATGTAGAGAAAAGGTGAAATGAGGAAGGAAAATATAGACTGCAACAGCTAGCAGTCGAGTGTTCAATGAGATGGATGACCAGCATGACTCCCCCATGAGGTAGAATGCTGTCCTTGGGGGAACATCACAAAGGACCAGAAGGAAACATGAGCGATCAAAGGGGTTGTGAGGACAATTTTTTTCTTGGAAGCAGAAAACAAGAGGACACTGCAATTCCAAGAGCAGCTGTAACTCATCCTTGTTGGATCTAATGCCATGAATGTTCCATTTCTGAAGAGTCATAACGGGGAATGGGGAGGAGGGAACAAATGAAGGTTAGTCACCTTGATGGCTGCTGAGTGCCAGCCTTCAAAAATCCACTGCTACAGGAGGCAGAGGCTGGAAAATCCTGTTCCATGAGCTCTGCAAACATATTTGCATTCTCCCTTATTCAGCCTGTGAATTCTATGACAGAAAACCAGTAGGCAGTGGGCACCAGCAAAATGGAGGTCAGCCAGGTGAGAGTATATGTTGCAACACCACTGAAGAAGATCTCTAAATCAGGTAAGGAGAAAACCGTTTGTATTTGATTGAGCTCTTAGAACTTTCTAGTTGGCAGATGACTGTTTTTAACTGTAGAAAGTCTTTTGCAGGAGTACTGCTTTTGTCCTTTCAGCCTGACAATTGTGTAACAGGTTATTTCACCACCAGGGGCAAAGATCTGATGGCTTATGCGCAGCTGTAGGAGCAGATGGGGATGCTACTGTGACCTGGGTGACTTCACTACTGCAATACTGAACTTGGGGTCGCAAGTCTGGGTGGGCATATCCTCCATTATGCATAGCATAGCAAAAACGGTACTATAAATGCCAATCGTAAAATTCACAGATTTTGACTAGCTACCAACTGTGACTGACAAAGTGGAGTTTAATGTCGACCACTCAGATCTCCTATATGGCTTGCTTGTTAAGACACATGGGAAAGTCATGGGATTACAATTTATACAGCAGAGAGGAGGCGGCAAACTGCTGCCCTCTTGAGCTTCTCTGCCAAGAGTAACACATTCGGCCATGTTTTGACAGGATACGTGTTTTATTATAATGTTGACACTTGTAGGAACTCATCTGGTTTGTAATGTACGGTTGGACCATGATGACTTCATAGCCTGCCTTAATCTTTGAGGCAAACATTACTCAGTGAGGCCATCAAGCATCAGAATGTAAATAACACCTTGTGAAGAGTTCAGTGTAAGATGGTTCTCCACATGAACAGGATAAATCTGTATATGTGATGCTGTAAGCAGTTGAGCTTGAGAATCACAATACATCTTCAGAAGCAAAGTTGTATTACATAAATGGGAATAGGATTTCACAGGGCCTGCAACTGCAACACCACCTTTCAGAATAATGCACACAGTAACTGTAGCAAAGGACGGAGCACATCCAGTACATGATACCATGAGGAACCGAGGTGTAGTTGGGAGGGCCTTCAAATCTTTAGCCTCATTCTGTTTACGTTTAGTAGACACACACTAAGATGGTGAGTAACTGCAAAAAAAAAAAATATATCCCCATGACTGCCAACATCTACAATGGCATGCTCCTTGCAACTGGGGGCACCCTCAGAGGGGGGATTCACCCACTGTAGATGACTGTTCACACCTCAGATCACACCTCCTGAACTCCTGACAGAGGGACCAATTGGGATTTGGGAAGGTAACAGCTTAGGCAGTTACCCGTCTCTGGGCCTGGACTATATAAGAGTGTATGTGCGAACCATACCCGTTGACCCGGAGCTGGGAATTACGCATTACCTTGTCACCTGTAATGTGTCTAATGAATGGGCCAGCCTTCAGGAACACACCGGGACGAAGGAGAAACAAAGAGAATGAGGATTCACCAGTTAAGTCTTCACAGCCTTACTGAAAGTGGCACCAGCAACTTATGTTTCTTCTTGATGGTGGCCTGTAAACCACTACAAGCTTGTGCGTTACCTGAGCACCACTGTGGCACCGCATTGAGAGACATGTTCAACACTATATTCAATTATCTGAAAGGCTGGGAATCAGCTCCAATTTTTGGATATATAGCCACTCACCCTTCCTTCTTACTTTTCTATTGCAGTATATTAGCCTGGGCTCATCAAGAGGAATCTGTTGAATTTCATTGAGTTTCATGTGACATTCTGAATTCAGCCCAATACAGCTGCTGACATTTCACCTGAACTTTTATTTACCTGTACAGATATTAGACGTTTGCTCTATTTATCTAGGAACAGTCACATAATGGTTGTTGCAGAAAATAGCATTACTGACCATACTGCCTTGTAATGTTGTTGCTTATCGGTAATACTGAGTAATTACAGTAGGGCATTTTATATCTGAGGTACTTTCACAAGTAATAAAAATTTATATTTCTCAAAAAGTTCTGCAGTGAATTATGAAACCTTACCTTGCACTATCAGATGCGTATCTTGTTGAGGTTTCCACCTGAAATATATGAAGAAGTTGCCTGTGACTTACAACTGATGAGACAGTAAATAAATATAATTCAATTAATGCCCACCAACATATGATTGGTCCACAAAATGCTGTAAGTGAGGCTTGAAAATATCATTAAAGAGGACATGATAAACTGTTGCAGTTACTGAAACAGAATGTTAGTAAGAATTCACTCTCCATTTCCTCACTTTGTCTTCAGACTGTAAATATCTACACAAGCCAGTAATTTGGTTGTAGCCATACTTCCTACTAGACACTTCACAAAGAAAAGTGACCAAAACATCTTTCATCTGTCATGTACCTATGTCTGGTGTAAGATTTTCATTCATTTTTTTATTATGAAAAGTGAGAGATGAATCGATCATCGTAAGTGACACATTTGGGCCTTTGTGCTCTGGCCAGCCCACACCAACTTGCAGAGGTGAGGAGTGACTTCTAAACCCAACCTTAAGTTCACATCCAGAACTAATACACGCTTGGACCATTAAATATACAAACATTAATAGATATTGGCAGACGCAAAATACTTTCACACATTGTAAATGGACAACAAGTTAATACTGGCATTACGAAAAAGCACATTCACAGATGAAGAAATACCACATCCAGAGAACTATAGATTTTTCACAGAGAACACAGGGAAGAAATTCGTGAAACTCCTCCAGTACTAGGCTCTGCATTTATAAATGGCAAATCTATTTAGCAATCAGTACCAAATATTGAACTTAATTAACAAAAGGAGAAAATATAAAAACGCAGTAAATGAAGCAGGTAAAAAGGGATACAAACATCTCAAAAATGAGATCGACAGGAAGTGCAAAATGGCTAAGCACGGATGGCTAGAGGACAAATGTAAGGAGGTAGAGACTTATCTCACTAGGGGTAAGATAGATACTGCCTACAGGAAAATTAAAGAGACCTTTGGAGAAAAGAGAACCACTTGTATGAATATCAAGAGCTCAGATGGAAACCCAGTTCTACGCAAAGAAGGGAAAGAAAGGTTTAAGGAATATATACAGGGTCTATACAAGGGCTATGTACTTGAGGACAATATTATGGAAATGGAAGATGATGTACATGATGAAATTGGAGATACGATACTGCATGAAGAGTTTGACAGAGCACTGAAAGACCTGAGTCGAAACAAGGCCCCGGGAGTAGACAACATTCCATTAGAACTACTGATGGCCTTGGGAGAGCCAGTCCTGACAAAACTCTACCATCTGGTGAGCAAGATGTATGAGACAGGCGAAATACCCTCAGACTTCAAGAAGAATATAATAATTCCAATCCCAAAGGAAGCAGGTGTTGACAGATGTGAAAATTACCGAACTATCAGTTTGATAAGTCACAGATGCAAAATACTAACGCGAATTCTTTACAGACGAATGGAAAAACTAGTAGAAGCAGACCTCGGGGAAGATCAGTTTGGATTCTGTAGAAATATTGGAACACATTTGGCAATACTGACCTTACGACTTATCTTAGAAGAAAGATTAAGGGAAGGCAAACCTACGTTTCTAGCATTTGTAGACTTAGAAAAAATTTTTGACAATGTTGACTGGAATACTCTCTTTCAAATTATAAAGGTGGCAGGGGTAAAATACAGGGAGCGAAAGGCTATTTACAATTTGTACAGAAACCAGATGGCAGTTATAAGACTCGAAGGGCATGAAAGTAAAGCAGTGGTTGGGAAGGGAGTGAGACAGGGTTGTAGCCTCTCCCCAATGTTATTCAATCTGTATATTGAGCAAGCAGTAAAGGAAACAAAAGGAAAATTTGGTGTAGGTATTGAAGCCCATGGAGAAGAAATAAAAACTTTGAGGTTCGCTGATGACATTGTAATTCTATTAGAGACAGCAAAGGACTTGGAAGAGCAGTTGAATGGAATGTACAGTGTCTTGAAAGGAGGATATAAGATGAACATCAACAAAAGCAAAACGAGGATAACGGAATGTAGTCGAATTAAGTCAGGTGATGCTGAAGGAATTAGATTAGGAAATGAGGCACTTAAAGTAGTAAAGGAGTTTTGCTATTTGGGGAGCAAAATAACTGATTATGGTCGAAGTAGAGAGGGTATAAAATGTAGACTGGCAATGGCAAGGAAATCGTTTCTGAAGAAGAGAATTTTGTTAACATCGAGTATAGATTTAAGTGTCAGGAAGTCGTTTCTGAAAGTATTTGTATGGAGTGTAGCCATGTATGGAAGTGAAACATGGACGATAATTATTTTGGACAAGATGAGAATAGAAGCTTTCGAAATGTGGTGCTACAGAAGAATACTGAAGATTAGATGGGTAGACCACATAACTAATGATGAGGTATTGAATAGAATTGGGGAGAAGAGGAGTATGTGACAACTTGACAAAAAGAAGGGACCGGTTAGTAGGGCATGTTCTGAGGCATCAAGGGATCACAAATTTAGCATTGGAGGGCAGCGTGGAGGGTAAAAATCGTAGAGGGAGACCAAGAGATGAATACACTAAGCAGATTCAGAAGGATGTGGGTTGCAGTAAGTTCTGGGAGATGAAGCTTGCACAGGATACGGTAGCATGGAGAGCTGTATCAAACCAGTCTCAGGACTGAAGACCACAACCACAACAACAACAACAACAACAACAACAACAACCAAATTTTTCATTACCTCCAGAAAGACTCTCTCCCTGCAATAATTCAATATTTAGATGAGAGGTACACAATAATTAATGCACATGCAATAATAAATCAGGGTAACAAGAACAATGCAGAAAGTAAAACAGTCCTGAGAACAATATTGAGAAGCATCTGATGAAGTGCTAGAGGAAAACATAAAAATTTTATTAAATTTTTATCCTCAGGCTGGCACAGGATGCAGATGAGAACATTTTTTTGCTTAAACTGCTTTAAATGTATTTATTCACAACTGGAATTTTGACATATGCCATTCTCCAGTGACATTTTACTATGAACTGCATCAAAATTATTAAATGTCATACCTAGTGCTTAGGGAGTGGATATTAAGATGTGCAGTATGACATGACTGACAGAAATTAGTACATGAAGTACTACCATTGTCTGGACATACAGATTACGAAGACTCCTGTCTTTTATTGAATATGCAATTTGTGAACATGGTTAACACAATGAAAGTATTACCTCAAAGAGAATTATAAAGGATTCAGATGTCACACTGGGCTACCACTTGAGAACTGTACAGCTGCAAAATTAATTTTGAATAAATACTTTCCATAACAGGACAGGGAGAAAATGTTTATGTCTGCCTGACTGTGGATGTAAGAAAAAAGGAAAAGTGGTAAGAAAAAGACATTTAGCTAAATTGTTGGCAGATAACCCCCCACCCACATACACTACTAAAAAGATATGAGGTCAACAATAATATGATTTGAGAATATCAGATAGCTTATGTGCCAATAATGAAGCACAATTCCAAGAAGGTGATGATTTCCAGAGTCGGACATAGATACCTGTTGAAATCGACTATTATCAATGAATCATAAAAGTAAGATTCCTGGCCTGTAATAAGAGATAGCCATGTTCACAGAAGATTAAAAGAAATTCCACGAAATGTTCAAGGAGAAAACACTAACAATTCCAAAATAGGAGATATATTAGAGGTAGCTTAGGACAGGATGGTCCTCTAAAGGGCAAATTGTTAAGGACTAAAGGAGCAAAATACTATTGGAATACATCTGCAAACTTTTAGAAGGCTTATGACTATAAAGCAAGACTGCTTTTATTCAAACTTCTTACAGAATCTGAAACACAGAAGACAACACGGGTCCTCTTAAAAGAACTACAGCCTCATTTGAGATAAAAACAGAATTTAGCCAAGGCAAAGGGCTAGCTCCATTCTTCTTTCAGACCATACTAGAAAAGTGAACATTGAACAGATGGAGCAGTTGTCAGAATCCAATACCAGAAGCTGAATACTACTTGGTTAGAAAATGGATGTCAAAATTGTCTGTTCAACTTTTGTAGATAATTTAGCAATACTAACAGTGTAGAGAAAGCACAAAACAGAGAGAAAGAAAACAGTAGGAGAAGCATGACTACTCGTCTCCTCTGGTAAGAAGCAGTAGTGGGTAACAACAGGACTGCAATATCCCAATCAAATACAAAGTACCAGGGGAAGAAAAATTTAAGGATCTATGAGAAGTCATGTAGCCAAATGGTGGGGAAAATGGAGCCACAAAAGGTAGACTATGATAGATGGTCTTTGCATTTCTGTTAACAGAAGATGTTTACAGTAAAAATTCTTTCTCCAAAATTGTAGAACCTCCAACTTCCAAGGCAGTCATTTGGCCAGAATACAGATCTGAATCACAAACACTAATTTTAGAATCAACAAATGATAGAGAAAATTATGAAAAAAGAAAAGATATTAGGAAACAGAACACCAGTACAAAAATTTAAATTTAGAAACAATACAGAAGTAAGGATAAATATGTAGAAAAATAACTGGAGACAAAATTTGGCAAAGAAGGCTAATGAATCTTATCATACTAAAAAGAAAAACTGTGCAGCAGTACTAAAAACTTAAGAAAAGAACTCATTGGCTTACAGAACTGCACCAAGATCTACAAGAAACTTGTATAAATAAGCAAGAAATTTAAAACCAAATACAGACACAGAATTGAGTTGATAAATACTCCACAGCAAAATAGTTCCAAACAGAGAAGATAGAAACTGGATGTCAAGTGAGTGGAAACAAAGTGTACAGATGAAGGAGTAGTATAAAGAAATGTAAAACCTTAGCTGGCTTGTAATTGACAAGGGGGAAAAAAATAATATTGTTCCACATTTCTAGCACCATCTCAGTAAAGCACAGCAATTGTATTTGTACTGCAAGCATATTACAGCAAGTAGGTCAAAGTGTCTCTGCAAATATGCAGGGAACAGTATTTGGAGTGTTTTGTTAGGTTACAGCAGTGCTCAGAAATACTTTGCAGTTATGTTATGCAGCCAGTACTGCTTGCATGCAGTCACAAAAGAGCAACACATGTATGTGTCACTCCAGCAAGAGCTTCATGCTGCTGTGGTTACACATCTAGTGAACGAGCAAGATCATACAACAATGTAAGTATATAGTGACTTACCAAACGAAAGCACTGGCAGGTTGATAGACACACAAACAAACACAAACATACATACAAAATTCAAGCTTTCGCAACCAACGGTTGCTTCATCAGGAAAGAGGGAAGGAGAGAGAAAGACTAAAGGATGTGGGTTATAAAGGAGAGGGTAAGGAGTCATTCCAATCCCAGGAGCAGAAAGACTTACCTTAGGGTGAAAAAAGGACAGTTATACACTCGCACACACAGACACAAGCAGACATTTGTACAGGCAAATGTCTGTGTATGTGCGGATGGATGTGTGTGTGTGTGTGGGGGGGGGGGGGGGGGGGGGGCGTGTGTGCAGGTATCTTTCCCAATGCCTGAAGGGCAGTGAAGGTTGTCTTTATTCCAAAGCCAGGGAGAATTGATCATAACAAGGCCAAGGATATGAGACCAATCAGTCTGGTTAATGTACATGTTGGGGAGAGGAGGTTAACTAGGGCTCCTCTGCATTCAAACCCCAGCACACATAGCCAGGTATATCAAGTGAGACAGCTCTCCATGTATTTGTTGGGAGGGTGGAGAGAGCACTTTCGTTTCAAGAAATAGCCCTCTGCATCTTCCTGGACATCGAGGGGGCTTTTAGTAATTCAACCTTCGACTCCATGGCTAGGGCAGCGAAGGTGCATGATCTACTGACCTCTATATGTGGGTGAACTAGGGCCGCACTTAGTGAAAGAAGGGTAGAGGCCACAATAATTAATGAAATGGCAATTAACGCCACTAGAGGTTGTCCACCAGGAGAAGTTTTGTCCACTTTGTGGAATCTAGTGGTGAATGAACTCCTTTAGGAACTAAATTCCAGTCAATGTTTTTGCCAAGGATAAACAGATGACCTTGTCATAGTAATACTTGGCACAAGGTGCGCTTAACATTGTGGAAGACTGGTGCATTAAACAGGACATACAGGTTAACCCTAAGACGACTGTTGTATCAATCACAAAGAAACATATCCAACACTCAAGTTGGAATGTAAAGCTTTTCAATGAAATCCTACCTTTGAAGTGGATAATGAAATATCTAGGGGTAATCTTAGATGAGAAACTAACATGAATTACTCACATTAAGATTATCTGCTTGAAGGTGAACTGTACTCTAGTGAGTACCAGAAGGGCTTATGGCAAAAACTGGAGCATAAGACCCTGACGTATGCACTGGATATACACCACGGCAGTTAGACTTAGGATCTCCTATGGGGCCATAGTGTTGTGGAAGAAGGTAGAAAATCAGGTTGCAGCTAAGGAGCTTGCTAAGGTGCAGACACTGGCCTGGTTAGCCATAACAGGGAGAATTAGTAGTACACCAACTGCTGAGATGGAAGCCATGCTGGACACGCCTCCACTACACCTTTGGGTTTAGATGAAGGCAGCAGCTGATGCATTTTTTTTTTTTTTTTTTTGGGTCATCAGTTTACTGACTGCTTTGATGCGGCCCGCCACGAATTCGTTTCCTGTGCTAACCTCTTCATCTCAGAGTAGCACTTGCAACCTATGTCCTCAATTATTTGCTTGACGTATTCCAATCTCTGTCTTCCTCTACAGTTTTTGCCCTCACAGCTCCCTCTAGTACCATGGTAGTCATTCCCTCATGTCTTAGCAGATGTCCTATCATCCTGTCCCTTCTCCTTATCAGTGTTTTCCACATATTCCTTTCCTCTCCGATTCTGCGTAGAACCTCCTCATTCCTTACCTTATCAGTCCACCTAATTTTCAACATTCGTCTATAGCACCACATCTCAAATGCTTCGATTCTCTTCTGTTCCGGTTTTCCCACAGTCCATGTTTCACTACCATACAATGCTGTACTCCAGACATACATCCTCAGAAATTTCTTCTTCAAATTAAGGCTGGTATTTGATAGTAGTAGACTTCTCTTGGCCAGAAATGCCTTTTTTGCCATAGCGAGTCTGCTTTTGATGTCCTCCTTGCTCTGTCCATCATTGGTTATTTTACTGCCTAGGTAGCAGAATTCTTTAACTTCATTGACTTCGTGACCATCAATCCTGATGTTAAGTTTCTCGCTGTTCTCATTTCTACTACTTCTCATTACCTTCGTCTTTCTCCGATTTACTCTCAAACCATACTGTGTACTCATTAGACTGTTCATTCCGTTCAGCAGATCATTTAATTCTTCTTCACTCTCACTCAGGATAGCAATGTCATCAGCGAATCGTATCATTGATATCCTTTCACCTTGTATTTTAATTCCACTCGTGAACCTTTCTTTTATTTCCATCATTGCTTCCTTGATGTACAGATTGAAGAGTAGGGGCGAAAGGCTACAGCCTTGTCTTACATCCTTCTTAATACGAGCACTTCGTTCCTGATCATCCACTCTTATTATTCCCTCTTGGCTGTTGTACATATTGTATATGACCCGTCTCTCCCTATAGCTTACCCCTACTTTTTTTCAGAATCTCGAACAGCTTGCACCATTTTACATTGTCGAACGCTTTTTCCAGGTCGACAAATCCTATGAAAGTGTCTTGATTTTTCTTTAGCCTTGCTTCCATTATTAGCCGTAACGTCAGAATTGCCTCTCTCGTCCATTTACTTTTCCTAAAGCCAAACTGATCGTCACATAGCGCATTCTCAATTTTCTTTTCCATTCTTCTGTATATTATTCTTGTAAGCAGCTTCGATGCATGAGCTGTTAAGCTGATTGCGCGATAATTCTCGCACTTGTCAGCTCTTGCCGTCTTCGGAATTGTGTGGATGATGCTTTTCCAAAAGTGAGATGGTATGTCGCCAGACTCATATATTCTACACACCAACGTGAATAGCCGTTTTGTTGCCACTCCCCCCAATGATTTTAGAAATTCTGATGGAATGTTATCTATCCCTTCTGCCTTATTTGACCGTAAGTCCTCCAAAGCTCTTTTAAATTCCGATTCTAATACTGGGTCCCCTATCTCTTCTAAATCGACTCCTGTTTCTTCTTCTATCACATCAGACAAATCTTCACCCTCATAGAGGCTTTCAATGTATTCTTTCCACCTATCTGCTCTCTCCTCTGCATTTAACAGTGGAATTCCCGTTGCACTCTTAATGTTACCACCGTTGCATTTAATGTCACCAAAGGTTGTTTTGACTTTCCTGTATGCTGAGTCTGTCCTTCCGACAATCATATGTCTTCACATTTTTCCTGCAGCCATTTCTTCTTAGCTTCCCTGCACTTTCTATTTATTTCATTCCTAAGCGACTTGTACTTCTGTATTCCTGATTTTCCCAGAACATGTTTGTACTTCCTCCTTTCATCAATCAACTGAAGTATTTCTTCTGTTACCCATGGTTTCTTCGCAGCTACCTTCTTTGTACCTATGTTTTCCTTCCCAACTTTTGTGATGGCCCTTTTCAGAGATGTCCATTCCTCTTCAACTGTACTGCCTACTGCGCTATTCCTTATTGCTGTATCTATAGTGTTAGAGAACTTCAAACGTATCTCGTCATTCCTTAGTACTCCCGTATCCCACTTCTTTGCGTATTGATTCTTCCTGACTAATGTCTTGAACTTCAGCCTACTCTTCATCACTACTATATTGTGATCTGAGTCTATATCTGCTCCTGGGTACGCCTTACAATCCAGTATCTGATTTCGGAATCTGTCTGTCTGTCCATGATGTAATCTAATTGAAATCTTCCCGTATCTCCCGGCCTTTTCCAAGTATACCTCCTCCTCTTGTGATTCTTGAACAGGGTATTCACTATTACTAGCTGAAACTTGTTATAGAACTCAATTAGTCTTTCTCCTCTTTCACTCCTTGTCCCAAGCCCATATTCACCTGTAACCTTTTCTTCTACTCCTTCCCCAACAACTGCATTCCAGTCGCCCATGACTATTAGATTTTTGTCCCCCTTTACATACTGCATTACCCTTTCAATATCCTCATACACTTTCTCTATCTGTCCATCTTCAGCTTGCGACGTCGGCATGTATACCTGAACTATCGTTGTCGGTGTTGGTCTGCTGTCGATTCTGATTAGAACAACCCGGTCACTGAACTGTTCACAGTAACACACCCTCTGCCCTACCTTCCTATTCATAACGAATCCTACACCTGTTATACCATTTTCTGCTGCTGTTGATATTACCCGATACTCATCTGACCAGAAATCCTTGTCTTCCTTCCACTTCACTTCACTGACCCCTACTATATCTAGATTGAGCCTTTGCATTTCCCTTTTCAGATTTTCTAGTTTCCCTACCACGTTCAAGCTTCTGACATTCCGCGCCCCGACTCGTAGAACGTTACCCTTTCGTAGATTATTCAATATTTTTCTCATGGTAACCTCCCCCTTGGCAGTCCCCTCCCGGAGATCCGAATGGGGGGCTATTCTGGAATCTTTTGCCAATGGAGAGATCATCATGACACTTCTTCAATTACAGGCCACATGTTCTGTAGATACACGTTACGTGTCTTTAATGCTGATGCATAGAGACTCAAAACTGGTAAAAACTGGATCTCAATGGGATATCCAGACACACACACACACACACACACACACACACACACTAAGACAGCGAGTGGGGCAAATATAGGAATGGCTGGGGAAATGTAGGCTGACTATATAATAACTCCAACTGCTTCAACAAGCTTTACAATATAATAATTGGAAGCAGGGAGCAGTGCGAAAAAACAGTTCGACACCGTATGGGTAGAAATCAGACCAAGGTGCTCGGGTCAGCGTGTCTCGGATTCAGCTAAGACTGGAGGGCATCATCACTCTAGGAAAACTGGCCTTGGTATTCCAAGCTGAAATTACTGAAATCAGGGGGTGTGTGGAGCAGAATATACATAGGTGCTACAAGGACCGTAGCATCTATATCTATTCAGCCAGGCACCCTTGAAATCATTGGTAGCTCCTGCAACTATATCTAAGATTATTGTAGTATGTCGCAGTGCTCTGGTGGAGCTAGGGGAAGCAATAGGGTACACCTAATGTGGGTCCCTGGCCACTCAGGGATCGGTGGCAATGAACAAGCCTAAAGAGTGGCCAGGATGGGGGCAAAGACTCCACTCATTGGACCCTAACCTGTCCTTACAATCACCATGACTATGATCAAACTAGAACTACAGAACTGGCTTACAAGACAGTACATAGAATACTGGAGTAGGTCTATAAGCAAAAACATGGTAAGATAATGATACCAAAGCCATGTTTTAAAAGAAGCTCTATAATCCTAGGCTTGAACAGGAAAAACATTAAACTTATGGTTCGGATGATGACCAGCCATGAGAATTTCAAAAAACACCCACATACCACAGCAAGAGGGGCAGAAATTTCGGGGCAACTAGAAGTGGAGAAATTGTCTAACAAAGAACTGGCGAAGGGACTCCTTGCAGTACCTAAGGGCACTGGTTGGCTTTACTAGATACACACAAACTATTTCAGTGCGGGCAGTGTCAGGTTAGATCAAAGCTGTTTTAGCTTCCCTGCCACAATCAAACCAAATCAATCATCCTTAGTGAATTTGTGTTTAGGTTTTTTTTTTTTTTTTTTTTTTTTGACAAATTGACTATTATGCAGTGAGATCAAGATGGGCCCAGTTCAATTGGTTGTAATTCAAACTTGGTGTGTGCTACATAGTAACCTAAAGCACGATGTACATGAGCATAAAATTATGATCTCATCTGATATAACAAACTTGTTTGTACAGAAATATTTCCTTAGATTTGCTTATTTTAACAGTTGAATATGATGGCACTGTAACGTTTCTTCACTGATATTTAATGTAAAATTAATCTTAGAATGTTTGGTAAGCCTCAAAGTGAACATCATGGGAAGGTGCTTATTTGAAGTTGTTTAGTTTCAACAAAAACAATGTACTTTCAATCTCTGTTATTTCCATTTACTTCTGTAGGATGCTTTGAAGCTGACTAGCATTGTATGGTTTCTTGAGGTTTTAAATAAGCAGTGCTTTTGTGCATCATGCTCTTTGGTAATATATTTGTGTTTCTCACACAGTCTGGGCTGGTGAACAGTTTCTGTTAAGCCTGCGTAGGTTTTGAGAGTAGTTGAACTGAAGTCTCTGGGTAGCCAACCAGTTGTGCGATTTAAGTTTTCTAAAATTGTATGGACGATATGATTTTGAGCAAAACTTGAGGATTTTCACATTTTCTCATTGTTTTATGTTTTTGCGACTGAAGAACTTTCACTTTGTGCAACTGATAGTTCTGTTTTGTGCTGAACTTTGATCAGACAGTGACACAGCGTGAAAGATGAACTTATATTGACCCAAAGTTGGAACTTAGATTTTAGTTCTGATTTCAAAGTAGCTTATGTAACTGCGGAATCTGTCAAATATTATTAATTATTCACATAATTGAACTGCATTATCTTCAGTCTGAAGTGTTCAACCTTGCTATGTGAACCTATATAATTCAATTTAATGATTTTAAGTGTGGCTATTTCTACTTTTGTGTCTTACATTGACAGTATACACCATTCAATTTAACTTTGCCACTGTGTTTATATTTCCTTATTATTTAGTTTTCACTGCATTTAAATTCCATATAAGCTACTTGTTTAAGTATACATTAACTATTGCAATATATGCCTAACTTCATACTTTTAGGTGTTGCTTGACTGACAAAATATAGTGTAGACAGCTGGTGGTTTTAACAGGGTAGATACTCAGTGGTGGATGGCTGTGACCCATGCATAGGACTGTAGAGGTACATTCCAACATCAGATTTGGTCACTAGCCTGAAAATCAGTACATGATAGGACCAATTTCAAAACATTAACATTACACAACTTGAAAGAAATTTCTCAGTAAGTAGTAAGCTCACAGTGTCAGTACCTGGACTGAAATCATCAGTGACCCTACTGTCACACAAACTGAAGGTAACAGATACAAGGCCAAAAAATTCAATTTGCTCTTCCAAAGTTATTTTATCATGGAATATCGTAATGGACTTCCTCCTTTCAGTACTGGTATAAACATCAAAATGACAGATTTCGAGATGATCAATAACTGTTGATTTTATACTGCGTAACCACTTAATAGAAAAAAGGCACCTGGACCATATGAGATGGCTGTATAATACTGCTCATATTACAATGAACTTCTTCCTTCTCTAACAGCAGCATATCATATGTCTCTGAGCCCATGAAAGTTTCCTAGTGATTGGAAGCAGGCACCAGTCAATCACATTCTCTATTTGTGTCACCTGATACATGCACATAATCATAGCAAAATGAAGCATGTGCATGAATAACGCTGTAGGGCACATTTTGGAGTTTTTAGGAAATTGACAAAAACCATTAATAGTAATGTAATAGCAGATATGTGTTGCTTGAAGATGCAGACTGTTGAAAATACTTGCTTGTCCTTTTTAAAATTGCACTAAGGGTAGCTTTTAGAAAACAGATAACTATTGTAACAGAAAAACAGCGTATAGCAACTGATATACAGCATTACTGCAGATCACTCTGTATTCTACTGTATTGATCCGGTTGCCTAGAATCTGAAAGTTTTAAATAGGAAAATTATAACAAGACAAAAACAGATTTTTATTATAAACTGATTACTTTGCTCTTAAAATAATAGAACATGAGTTTGTTATCAAGTTGAGACCCAAAGCTGGCACATTACACTCATATTGTACATAATGTTTTTTATAAAATGCCTGTATTTTGATTCCATGTATTTCGTCACATCCAATAGATCACTTTTCTTCTCCTTACAAGTTTCAGTACCCCATTGTAGAGCAACCAAAATGCAAAACGCAATAGAATTTCTTTTACTTCATGTTCACACTCACATTTCAAAATGAAATGTCTTCCACATGGATGAAGCATCCTTATGCCTCAAGGATTGTCACTGCATAACTTCAACCAGAGCACACCAGTAATTTTCAAAGCATGTGGTGTTTTGATAACCAGTTCAACAGATCCTATGCCCTTGAAGTCTTCCATCGTCTCCCGAATGGTCAGTTTTGAAAGTTCAACAGAGGTCTAAGCTGTGACATGCTTCCATTCTAAAGGAGCCATAACTTTTGACACTTTATTTTCTCAATCATAGCGAAGTTCCTGTCACAATGTAGGAAAAGGTGACTAGAACATAACTTTTTATGTTTTTCTACACAGTACTTGCAGTTGACCAGACCGAAATAAAGTGCTAAAATTCTCCAGTTACTGTTCTCCCCAACATGCTGGTCATACCATATAATTAGTTTGTGTTCCACACCTTCTTCAAGCATAAACAAATTTAATCAAACTGGAAACTATTTTGGCTGAACCAAATCTTGCATCAGATCCATCCCCTAAATTTACTGTGTTTGTTACGTACCGAAGTCACGAACCATGAAATTATACGATGGCAGCTGTCTCTGGCAGAATACCATGGCATGTGCCAATGTATGACAAAGTAGAACCTGTTGTACGTCAACACATGTAAGATATATTGTTGTTCTTTTGTAGCCATTTCTATGTTGTCTTTTAGCAGCCTGTATGCTCGGTCTGCTTTTGCATGACAACTGACCTAGGTTCCATGTTGTGCATTTGTATCTCACCTGAAGCTGCGAGCATAAACGAGCAAAAAATTCTGAACAGATTGAGATTGTGGTACAGAAATTCTTTCGGAGATTTATTCCTACTTTGAGAAACTGAAACTGAGTTCCCGAATCAGAGACTTGTCATCATTTGATATGGCTGTCACCTACACAAATATTTTCCTCAACCATCTTCAGGAGTGGTCACTCCACTTTCCAGTTTATGTTGAAGAGAGAGTTTTCATTGCTGGGTGATTCAGAATGCGTAAAGGAACGTTTGACACACTTCTTTTGACTGGACTTTGTATTTCAAAGTAGCTTGTTTCAATGATGTACCGTCTGTCTTACCTTCCTTTCGTCTGCCTGGCACACCTATGTACGTGGAGTTTATCAAGTTAATTGACTTTTCATTGTGCATCACGGCTTGGTATTCTTTGTACAGCTTTAATTTAATTTACGTACTTAAATGTCCTAGAATCCTCCCTTTTGAACACTCTTCAGTATTGCATACATGATCCTGAATCATGCTGTCAATATTACTACCCAATATTCAACTAAAGTATCATACCCCACATTGTCTTTTAATAATATAGCAGTGTGTATTCCACTTTTTCATCAATGATAAAGACAGAACTATAGTTAGTTTTATCCTTGTTACTTACTTTTACTATAATATTGTAAGAAGATGCACATAAGGTATATTGTTAGAGCCATGTACTCTACAGCACACATATGCTGTCATTCAGGACACATGTTATTCTATTAACATACGTCCTTTTACAAAACCAAAGAAACCAATCCAGCATTATTCCACTCACTTGCGTTGGTGGCTGTTTCGCAGGAACTACCTTACCTTTTGTGATTTCTGTTCCAATCGACCATCATGAAGTCTTTTTCTCTTAATATGCTGCCAATTACCCCAAGTTAATTTTTCTTTTCTGTGCATTATTTGCACATTTTGGACCACTTACTGTTAGTGTTACTTTCCTAAACTATGCAATTCCTGTAACACCTTGCAAGCAGACAAGATTGTGGTCATCTCACATTGTGTCCTCCAGTACCAGGTCTCCACTGATTCCACATCTGCCTCACTGTTGATGCAGCTTGCCTCGTGTGAGCCGCAACATGACAGAATAACCAATAATTCTGCCCCATTTGAACACACACACACACACACACACACACACACACACAGAGAGAGAGAGAGAGAGAGAGAGAGAGAGAGAGAGAGAGAGAGAGAGAGAGAGAGATTTCACCTCGTGAAACTGGCAAGGAATAGTGGCACTTTATTACATGTTGCTATTTCATATGATATCTCTGCATCTAGTGCTGTGTAACACTGACCTGGCCTATCATACAAAACAGGGCAATACTGGGCCTATGAGCACACGACCTCTCTACCAATTAAATCACATATTATGTTTCTACTGTTCTACAGTCCTTTTATCATGGCATGATGCAGACCACTGCTTCTAAATGTGTCACACTCTTGGAACAGTAGTGTATTATGGGGAGTACATGAAGTCCAGGAAAACTTTCAATTATTTATTGCACAAGAACCGAACATTGTACAGATAGAAAACATATGTCATTTTGAAGAGAAACCTCAAAATGTTTTTTTTTTTATGTATACCAGCACAGCATAGTTGGTAATTTGCCGGTGATAGTCAGCACTCCTTGCAAACACGGCAAGTTCAGGTGTGGAGCGAGCTTTTGTGTGTTGGAGTTTGACAAAAACGAGTGTGCTACAGCTCTTCAACAGATGTTTAGAACCAGTAAGAAGCCACCAACTAGGAAGGCTATTTACCACTGACACAACAAATTTGTTATGACAGGTTGCTTATGCCCAACAAAGAGAAGTGGACATCCCAGTAAGAGTGAAGTGACTGTGGAGTACATACGAGAGATATGCTGGGATGGATATGGCAAGAATTCGATTACCGTATTGATGTCTGCTGGGTCACTCATGGTTTGCATATCGAGTGTTTGTAAAAAAAAAAACTTGCAGAGTTTCTTTTCAAACTGCAATATGTATGATATCTGTACAATGCTTAGTTGCTGTGCAGTAAATAACTGAAAGTGTTCTTTGACTTCATGTACACTGTGCATTTTAACAATATTTATGTATCTGTATTATGGAGCTACATATACACACCACAAGATGACAATAAGTAACCTAGCCAACTTCAGAATTATTATGTAATTAAGTTACCTATTTTTGATTTACATTTTGATCATGCCAATTATGTTAAGAACAGTGAAGCTCCTACAAAATGTACTTCACTTTAATAACGCCAGCTGTAAATTTGAAAAAAAAAAAAAAAAAAAACACAGAGTGAGACCTATACTACTACTATAACATGACCTTCATTCATTTACACTGCATTTGTGCATTGCAACCTAAGAATATTTGAAGTAGGAGATCTCTGTCTCCAGTTACAGGTTAGGAACCACACACTTACACAATGAACAAAACATAAAAGCAACACCAAAACAGTACTTCACGAACACCTTACCTACTCAACAGTGTAGTACTTGTTGCTCAGGCATTATGTGGCTGCAGTGGAGTGAAGTAACAGACAACTTGGGAATGTCTATCTTTAAAAGCTGTCCTTTCAGTTGGTCATAACTGCGAAATATAATTATGGCCCAAATTTCAATGTTGCATCAACTACAGCACTGATGTCCTGCAAGTATACACTCAAGTAATGGAAAACCATTGATGGAATGTAACAATATTATGAAGAACAAAGTTGATTGGTTGGTTTGTTTTGGGTATAAAGGGACCAAACTGCAGAGTTATCAGTCCCTTTCTCCTGACAAGGAAGGCTCAAGGTAGAAAAACACCCAACACCACACCTAAAAATAAAACAAATGGAACGAAAAAATGGGAAAAACATACACCACAAGGAGAAGCAGAAGGTATTAAAACCATAGAGCATATGGTCTAGGCTGGCTGATCACAATAATAAAAGAGGATGAGCCAGCCACTCTGCAACACATTAAAATTTCCACCCCAAAAAGGCAAGGTGAGATGAATACATGTACGGAAAAGACAACCACAAAGACAAATAAACGCAATAAAAGTGCGACAGAGTTAAAATGGAGGGAGGGTGGCGACCTCAGAGAGAAGGCTAGACACCCATCCTAGATGGTACGATAAAACAACCCCTCACAAATAAAATGTAAAACTAAATCTGCTGCTGAAGCACTGTTGCCCAATACTGAAAGTATGGTGCTGGGAACGTTAAAAGTCCACTGCAGAGCAACTAGATGTGGGCAGTCCAGCAAGATGTGCATGACAAGTCATATGTGAGCCACAGTGACACCGAGGTGGGTCCTCGTGACAGAGGAGGTAGCGATGTGTTAGCCCCACACAGTTTATTGTGCATACTGAGATTAGGCCATTCCATCTCCCAAACCTGAAAAACCTTGTGGCGTAATAATGATCACAGGTCAGTTACAGGGATGCCAATTTCCAGAAGTGGTTTCCATGTAGCCTGTTTGGCTAGCCTGTTGGAAAGTTCATTACCTGGGATTCCAATGTGGCATGGGGTCCACACAAACAACAGGGATTGACTGGATCGTTCCAGGGCACAGATGGACTCCTGGATGGTCGCTACCAAAGGATGGTGAGGGTAGCACTGGGCAATAGCTTGTAGGCTCCTCAAGAGAAGAAACGACTCGCCAGGGCATGATCGGATGTGCTCAAGAGCACAAGAAATGGCCGCCAGCTCTGCAGTCCAAACACTGCAGCCGTCCGGCAAGGAGTGCTGTTCAATATGACCTCCACGAACATATACGAAGGCAAATTGACCATCACCCATTGAGCTGTCAGTGGCAACCACTTAATGGTTCTGCTACATGTCAAGAACCGAGAGGAAGTGACAGCACAGAGCCGAAAGGTTAACTGAGTCCTTAGGGCCCTGTGAAAGGACCAGGCAAAGTTTCGGCCTCAGTGTACACCATGGAGGTGTATGTGAATGGACCTACAGCATACGTGGTAAAAGCAAGGACTCCTGACAGAAGAGATTGGATGCGAACAGCAATCTTAAGCTCTGACCTGGGCCCCCGATGTTGGAGATGAAACGCCATGGATAGGAAAAGGAGATGGTAGTTCAGATGCTCAGGAAACTATGAATGTGTGTTACGTAACTGGCGAGCAGTTGTGCACGCCTAACCTTCAATGGAACGAACAACAGGAAAGACAGCAGACGGAACAGGGCAAGAAATACTCCGACGGAGATAAGACAAAACAAATTAAAACACACACAGTGTGATGGTGGTTGGCCGACCAAAGAGGAAAAAAAACAAGAGGAAAAGCCAACCACCAATAACCCATTAAAAACTCAGTTTAAAATCAGAAGCTAAAAGCCAGAATCAACACTAAAAAAAAAAACACTCAGATTAAACGATAAAAACCCCCTGCCCGAATAAAACGCAAAACTAAGTCCACCACGGCAGATCATCTATTAAAAGGGAAGAGAGCGTGTCAGGCAGCGCAAACGTCTGCCTGAGCACAGCTAAAAGTGGACAGTCCAACAAAATGTGGACCACTGTCAACGCCGAGCCAAAGCGACATAGAGGGGGGTCCTCACAGCGCAATAAGTGGCCGTGGGTCACCTGTGTGTGCCCAATGCGCAGTCGGCAGAGGATGACAGACTCCTTACGAGAGACTCGCAAGGAGGAGTGCCACACAGTCGTCGTCTCCTTGATGGCACGGAGTTTGTTAGGGGTGGCCAGACCGGGCAATTCAGTGTCCCAAAGCGAGATAACTTTGTGGCGTAAGACTGCCCTCAAATCAGTCTCCGGGGGGCCAATGTCTAGAGTGGGTTCACTGGTGGCCTGTTTGGCCAGGCGGTCAACATGTTCATTGCCCGGGATACAGACATGACCGGGGGTCCACACAAAGACCACAGAACGGTCACAAAGGGGAAGAGTATGCAGGGACTCATGGATAGACATCACCAGACGAGAACGAGGGAAACACTGGTCGAGAGCTCATAAACCACTCAGGGAATCGCTACAGATAACGAAGGACTCACCTGAGCAGGAGTGGATATACTCTAAGGCACGAAAGATGGCGACCAGCTCAGCAGTGTAAATGCTGGAGCCATCCGGCAAGGAACATTGTTCGGAATGGTCCCCTAGAGTTAGTGCATAACCGACACAACCAGCAACCATCGAACCGTCAGTGTATACAACACCGGAGCCCTGATACGTGGCCAGGATGGAATAAAAGCAGCAGTGGAAGGTCTCTGGAGGGACTGAGTCCTTTGGGGCCTGTGCCAAGTCGAGCCGAAGGCAAGGGCGAGGAACACACCATGGGGGTGTACGCAAAGCGGCCTGGAAAGGAGGTGGAACAGTGAAAACCCCAAGCCCAGAGAGAAGCTCTTTGATGCAGACCGTGATCGTACAACCTGACCGAGGCCGACGTTCTGGCAGATGGACGACTGATTGCGGGAACAGGAGACGATAGTTTGGATGCCCGGGCAAGCTAAAAACATGGGCAGCATAAACGGCCGGCAAACGTTGGCGCCATAACCGCAGGGGAGGGACACCAGCCTCCACTAGTATGCTGTCCACGGGGCTGGTCCGGAAGGCACCAGTGGCAAGTCGTATTCTGCTGTGTAAGATTGGGTCCAGCACCCGCAACACAGACAGGGATGCTGAGCCATAAGCCAGGCTCCCATAATCCAGATGAGACTGGATTAACACCTGGTAGAGCCGTAACAGGGTAGATCGGTCGGCGCACCAGCTGGTGTGGCTCAAGCATCGCAGAGCATTTAGATGCCACCAACACGCCTGTTTAAGCTGCCGAATATGAGGCAGCCAAGTCAACCGGGCATCAAAAACCACACCCAAAAACCTATGCGACTCTACCGCAGTAAGAACTTCGCCGTCAAGATAAAGCCGCGGCTCCGGGTGAACATTGCGTCGCCGGCAGAAATGCGTAACGCAGGTCTTGGCTGCCGAAAACTGGAACCCATGAGCTACAGCCCAAGACTGCGCCTTACGGATAGCGCCCTGTAGCTGACGTTCAGCAGCTGCAATGCCAGCTGTAGTAAAGGCAGAAGTCGTCAGCATACATGGAAATGGAGACAGAATTTCCCACAGCTGCAGCGGGCCCTTTAATGGCAATTAAAAACAGCCAGACACTGAGGATAGATCCCTGTGGTACCCCGTTCTCCTGGACTCGGGAGGAACTATGGGAGGCCGTGACTTGCACGCGGAAGGTACGATACGACAGAAATTTGCGGATAAAGGTCGGCAGAGGGCCCCGAAGACCCCATCCATGAAGCGTAGAAAGGATGTGATGACGCTATGTTGTATCATACGCCTTCCGCCTGTCGAAAAAGACAGCGATCAGGTGCTGACGGCGCGCAAAGGCAGTACGGATGGCCGACTCCTGGCTCACCAGATTGCCGGCGGCGGAGTGGCCTTTACGGAACCCACCCTGAGATGGAGCCAGAAGGCCCCGAGACTCCAGTACCCAGTTCAACCGCCGGCTCACCATCTGTTCAAGCAACTTGCAAAGAACGTTGGTGAGGCTAATGGGACGGTAGCTGTCCACCTCCAAAGGGTTCTTGCCTGGTTTCAGAATGTGGATAACAATACTTTCCTGCCATTGTGACGGAAACGCATCCTCAACCCAAATACGGTTGTAAAGGTTGAGGAGCCGTCGCTGGCAGTCCACTGAAAGGTGTTTCAGCATCTGACAGTGGGTGCTATCTGGCCCACGAGCGGTATCAGGACAAGCGGCGAGGGCACTGTGAAATTCCCACTCACTGAATGGAACATTGTAGGATTCTGGATGGTGGATTCGAAACGAAAGGCTCCGACGTTCCAGCCGCTCTTTAATGGAGCGGAAGGCCAGTGGGTAATTGGAATAAGCGGAACTCAGAGCAAAATGCTCTGCCAAGCTGTTGGCAATTTCGTCAGAGTCTGTACAAACTGCTCCATTCAGTGAGAGCGCAGGGACACTGACAGGGGTCTGATAGCCATAGAGGCGGTGGAGTTTGGCCCAGACCTGCGATGGAGCGACATGGAGGCCAATGGTGGACACATAGCGCTCCCAGCACTCCTGCTTGCTTTGGCAGATAAGGTGGCGGTCCTGCGCATGCAGCCGTTTGAAGGTGATGAGGTGTTCAATGCAGGGCTGGCGCCAGTGACCTCAGGCGACCACCAAGGCACATTCCTCCTCTGAGGGGACCCAGAAGAACAGGGAATTGAAGATTCTGCGGCAATAACGATGACGGTGGTGACCGATTGAACCACCGCGTCAATATCATCATTAGAGAGAACTCAATAGTGGCAGTGGCGGAAAACAAGTCCCAGTCAGCCTTATTCATAGCCCATCTGCTAGGGCGCCCAGAAGAGTGACGCTGTGGCAGTGACAGAAAGATCGGAAAGTGATCACTACCACACAGGTCGTCATGCACTCTCCATTGGACAGACGGTAAAACGCTAGGGCTGCAGATCGAAAGGTCAATGGCGGAGTATGTGCCATGCGCCACACTGAAGTGTGTGAAGGCACCATCATTTAAAATGTAAAGATCGAGCTGCGCCAATAAATGCTCGATGGTGGCGCCTCGACCTGTTACCACTGACCCACCACACAGAGGGTTATGGGCATTGAAGTCGCCCAGTAACAAGAAAGGTGGTGGCAACTGGGCTATCAGCGCAGCCAGGACATGCTGTGCAACATCACCATCCGGTGGAAGGTAAAGACTGCAGACGGTAACAGCCTGTGGCATCCACACCCGAACAGCGACAGCCTCTAAAAGTGTTTGGAGAGGGACAGACTTGCTGTGCAGAGAGTGAAGGACATAGAGGCAGACGCCATCAGACACCCTTTCATAAGCTGCCCAGTGCTTATAATAACCCCGATAGCCACGGAGGGCGGGGGTTCACATTGCTGGAAACCAAGTTTCCTGAAGAGCAATGCAGAAGAAAGGGTGAAGGCTGATAAGTTGTCGGAGCTCAGCTAGATGGTGGAAGAAACCGCTGCAGTTCCACTGGAGGATGATATTGTCCATGGTTGAGAAAGGTGTGAAGGGACTGGGAAGGCAATTTACGCCGCTTGTTCACTCGTTGCCACCGATTCAGTACCCTTTCGAGTGACATCCATGGCGTCTGAGGGACCGGCGAGATCAAGGTCCTCAGCGGACGCCAGAATCTCGACCTCATCATCAGATGCAGAGCTCGAAGGGTGTGGTGGGGTCAGTGCCACCGCAAGTTCTTTGACGTTAGAGGTCTTGCGCTTGGACTTCTCACGCTGAACCTTGGGTTTCACCTGCTGCACCAGCTGGGAAGGCTTCACCGAATCAGTCTCCGGGACGGAGGAGGATCGCGAAGCCCTACGACCAGCCGCTGGTGGGGACTTATGCCACTGTTGGGCGTCATCCTTCCCGCTGGTGGAAGCCTGGGAAGGGACGGTCCCAAGGGAACCCTTACGGGCGAGAGCAGCCGAAGAAGTTAGATGCTTCTCCGGCTGGGAAGCGGGGACGGATGTCCCTGATGGGTGGGAGGATGTTGCTCCTGAGTTAGGTGGTGCAGGAGCAACCGGTTAGGTACAGCCCACCATGGGCAAGGGGACAGGAGGAGTTGTACTTCTCATCAAGCTGGCTGGAAGTCTCGAAACTGATGGGGCTAGTACAGTAGTTGTAGCAGCTGTGTAAGAAGATGTCATTTGCACAGGATGTAGTCTGTCATATTTCCTTTTGGCCTCAGTATAGGTCAGCCGGTCCAGGGTCTTATATTCCATGTTGAGCTCTTTCTGAAAGACTTTTCAGTCTGGCGAGCAAGGTGAATGGTGCTCTCCGCAGTTGACACAGATTCGAGGTGGGGCACATGGAGTATTGGGATGTGATACGCGTCCGCAATCAATCTCGACATGCGAGGCTGGAAGTGCAGCGGGAAGACATATGGCCAAACTTCCAGCACTCAAAGCACCGCATCGGGGGAGAGATATAGGGCTTGACATCACAATGGTAAACCATCACCTTGACCTTCTCCGGTAATGTATCACCCTCGAAGGCCAAGATGAAGGCACCAGTAGCAACCTGATTGTCCCTCGGACCCCGATGAACACGCCGGACGAAATGAACACCTCTACGCTCTAAGTTGGTGCGCAGCTTGTCATCAGACTGCAATAGTAGGTCCCTATGGAAAATAACACACTGGACCATATTTAAACTCTTATGTGGTGTAATGGTAACGTTAACATCCCCCAACTTGTCACAAGCAAGTAACCTGCGTGACTGGGTGGAGGACGCCGTTTGTATCAGCATTGACCCAGAGCACATTTTGGACAAGCCCTCCACCTCCCTAAACTTGTCCTCTAAATGCTCGACGAAGAACTAAGGTTTTGTGGAGAGAAAAAACTCCCCATAATCTCTTGTGCACACTAAGAATCGGGGCGAATAACTGTTACCTCCATCCTGAGACTTACGCTCTTCCCACGGCGTGGCCAGGAAGGGGAACGTTTTCGGATCGTACTTCTCAGCATTAAATTGAGCCGGAGAATGCTTAGAGACTGCTGGCGGCTAACCGCCAGTGAGAGATGATATACCACGCTTCATTGCGGGTCATCCGCCCTGATGCCACCCACTCCGACCAAGGGCCCTCCCCACGGGCGCCACCCAGCCGCAGCAATGGCCACCTGGCAGGATGGCCATTGCCGGGAGTCCTGATGCCCCAGGGAGATGGGCATCTACTCCTTGGTATACGTGGGGAGTTAACGGTGCAGGAATCAGTAGAGTGATCCCTGTGTTGTCAGGGGGCTACAACCAACAGGGTACATGGCGGCCCCACCACAACAGACTGGCTACCGTGCTCGATGTTAGGTGATATGTGGTCCATGGTCGCCATCAGTGCAGAAAGTGGCATTGCACAGCACAAGGTGGAAAGTGCACGCAGGAACGTATCCATGCCCAAGAGATGGAGAGCGGGCAGGACTGCAATGCAACAACAAAGTAGCTGGCGAAAGGTCTGATCGCAAGATGAACACAATGCACCAAGTAAGGCGCCCTTCCCCAATCGGCACGCTCTTCGGAAAAATTTTGAGAGATGGAGGTCAAACCCAACAGGGGACCATCACATACGACTGAAAAGTTTGAGACTCCTTTTAGTCGCCTCTTATGACATGTAGGAATACCGCGGGACTATTCTAACCCCCGAACCAGCAGTCGGGGGGACAGGTGTTGCATCTACGTCTATTACAGGGGTATGAGCCACGAAGTAATGGGTTGGGAGCTGGGGTTGTGTAGGGATGGACTAGTAGATTGTGTAAGGTTGGTGGACAGTGGAATACCACTGTGGGAGGTGTGGGAAGGATAGTGGGCAGAACATTTATAACTTCAGGGCATGACGAGAGGTAGTCAAAACAATGGTGGAGAATGTAATTCAGTTGCTCCAGTCCTGAGTGTTACTGAGTTACAAGGGGAATGCTCCTCTGTGGCCAGACAATGGGAGACTGCAAAGATAAGGCATGAGAGATTTGTTTCTGTACAAGATTGGGAGGATAATTACGATTGGTGAAGGCTTCAGTGAGACCCTCAGTGTATTTTAGACTAAGAGGCTGTGGACTATAAAGTACACTATCATTTTTAACCACTTTTTAAAAAGTAACATTGTTACAAATATTAATATTAGATTGCAAAGCCAGGCTAAAAAAATTTCTTAGTGTATAAAACTGAACTGATGTAAAGGCCCCTGAATATCAAAATTTAACTTCTCCTTCTCCTTCATGACCACTGTCTTCTTTATATAAGAGATGGTCTCACTGCCTGTCAGACCATTACTTGTGCTGTACTTCTTCAAATATTTGACCATAATGTCTTCTCTTACTCTACACCATGACTGTCTTTTCCACTGACACACTTGTTTGATTGTAGGCCCTTTCAATGTTCTCTCTGGTGAGAGTCCTTGTTGAGTTTTGTCTGTAGCATGTCAACTGAATTTGGTCTGAAAAAACGCAAGAGCAGAACTGAGCCGCAACAGAGCCAGCCACAGGTGGGTGGGAGTATCACATGCTGCACAGCAAAACATGACCGACTGATGTTGCGAAGCTGAGTCAGTTGGGCATCATATAGCAACAGCCAACACTGCAGTACATTAGCGGAAGTTCGGGAGCCTTTCCTCACCTGCCAACAGTCATGTTAAAATATTTGCCTGAAGCCCTCAACGAACATAGTGTCTGAAATGTATAAACATTCAGCCATTCGTGTACTAAATGTTTCTTCTCTCAATATCAGAGCGAACAACACCCACAAGCCTGTGACACCCAGAGTGACATCCTAGAATGCAGTATGGGGTCAGCTGTTTGAGCACTACACAGGGTAGCCTTCTATGAGGCATGAGGGAGCTGGCTGCTCACTGGAGGAAGTTCACGGCCATCATCAGCTGCACCACTGTGGTGTCATCACTGTCGCAGGCAGAGACTGCTGACAGCAGCATTGAGTGACCCCATATTCAGCCTTGCTCCTTGCACTGTCAGCAATGCCAGATGTCTACTATTTCACATGAGAGGCAATTGGAAGCCTCTACCAATCTGTTCCTGATGTACTACGGCTGAGGGCTGGAAAAACTAAAGCAATTAAACATATCTACGGTCGCCCTGACATCTCATTTCACTCTCCACATGCGACAATTCAAGAGTCATGCAACACTGATGTCAGAACCTTGTCATCTCTTTGTAGACCTATTTTAGAACCTACACCTTATGTTACAGTGAATCAAAAACAAAAAAAAGAAAGTTCTTATATTTTGGTCATGGAAAAGAAATCTGACAGTTGTGAATATTATGAAGTAGATTTTATAGCAAATAGAGAACACGTGGATATTTCTATGCTTAGAGGTAATGGAAGGTATGATTAGTTTGTGACTGTTAGATGCGCACAGTGTAACCTCAAGGGTCACTAAGTGCAATGTATGAAAACACTTCTAGGAAAAGGTCACACATGTAATCACTTTGACCATATGACTAGGCAGTGCCGGGAGTCAATATGGCTCATAATTACATATAAGAATAAAATTAATGTATTTTGTCTTCTTGTCTTGTGAACGTTAGTTCTCAAAGTGAGTGTTGTTAAGGACAAAGCTTCAATAAAACCAGAGACATCAGGTGTGTCATAACCAGAAGCAGTATGCATATTGTTAGAAAATGTAGCACAATTACTGGCAGAAAATAACGAACTTTGTGGGTTGACAAGATCACAATCGTTCAACAGAGTGTAAATTTGTCAGACAAAAGTTTAATTGCTACTTGTCCTGGTAAAGCAACTGACAATGAGCAGGTCTTCACCTTTGGTATCTTGCTCAGATGCAAGGTTGGTCTAATGAAGTATTATTGACTGTTCCAAAGAGACTAACAGGGGAAGTATAAACATATTTAGGGTATACAGAAGCTCTGAAGGGAGCCACAACTTCCAAGATTTTAAAGAAGGGTTAATTCAAAGATATATGGAACAAAATATTGCCAAACACTACAGGGAACAACTAGTGGCAATAACTAAAAAAAAATACAAAAACTATGGAACAATTTGCAAACAGGAGGAGGAAAAATTAATGCATTAGGGTAGGACGCTGAGGTCACTGACATTTTGCAAGAAGCAGAGCAGAGGGTCCTCAATTCTTTTTTAAGTGGACTGCATGCAGAAATGACAAAGTGCGTGTGTACAGGATGTCCCACAGATTTGTGCACAACAGTGCGGTTAACTACAGAGTGTGAGGAGATCAATTTGTTGACTGGAATGCAGGGCAAATGGACACTGTTTGCAACTAATATAAAACATTTCAAGTTTGGACAAACAGGCCATGTAAGGACGAAGTGTCGCCAGCCTCATGGTGATGTGAATAAGTATTCAATTGGACCCACCACAGCACAGACTGCAAGGAGTGGGAATAAAGACATCACACCATTAGGACAGTGGACTTAGGCATTCACCTGGATACGGCTTAATTGAAACAATAATTAGAGATTGTGGCACACTAAATTGAGGGCTATGACATGATTCTGGGATTAGATTTCCTTTATCAGCATTGTGACATAATCAACTTCCAGCTACACAGGGGGGAACGTGGCACAAAAATGGCTCAGTTAGGTTAAGAGGCGGCAAGGAGAGTCTGTTGCGAAAGGTGAATTAATCAAACCATGAACACCCATAGAAAGACTTGATATGCATGATTATGTATCTAAGGGTAATGGGAAATTACTTTAGGACACTGTTGAGTCTAGCTTGCCGGTAATAATTTTGTGTGTGATGGAACCATTAGAAGAGACTGAAGTATTAGATCACATTGGTTGTTTATTTAACAGACACATAATGCACATACCTGTTTCTATGTACCATTTAAGCACATAGGGCATATGATTAACAAATCATTTGTTAATTGCTAATATGAATATCTTGGAGGAAGAAGAAGAATGGGACAAGTGGGGAATCGGCCATGGAGAATTGCCAGCAAAAGTGAAGCCTCTAGAGGGAAGCAATAGGAAACAGGTAACAAAACTACTTCTGGAATTCAATGATTTATTTGTTCCAAGTGGACCATTATCAGGTACGCATATTACATAACACTACATACCAATAGGAAATAAATCCTCAGTCTACCACAAACCATACAGAATTTTGAAGTTATAAATCTATCAACAGCTGAAAGATGGAATAACTGAAGAATGTAATGTCGGCGGAATAGTTGTGGAAAAAACACAAGTTTTGGTTTGATTACAGACACCTAAATGTGAAAACTATAACGGATGCCTACTCTTTCCCAAACATCCCAGAAACTATGGATAATTTAGAGCTATGCTAATATTTTTCAACAATGGATTTGAAGAGTGATTATCACCAGATAGAGCCTGCACCACAGGACTGACACAAAACAGAGTTTCTGGAACCCTGGGGCCACTACTAAATCAGATGGATGCCATCCTCATTAAAAATGCACCTCTAACAGTTCAGAGATTGTTGGACGCAATACCCAGAAGTCTGAAACCATGGCAATGCTCTGTGTATCTTGATGACATAATTGTCTATGGAAGTGATATCAAACAGCATATGCAGCGATTAAGGGAAGTATTCTTAAGGTTAAAAGCAGTGAAGTGGACACTGAGTACAGAAAGGACATACCACAAGATGATGTTAAGACAGACCCAAGATTAATTAGAGCTGTATGGGAATTTCCTGTACCTTAATCTGTAAAAGAGTTGCAATCATTCTGGACTTGTAACTATTACCAGTGGTTGACAAAAGGATATGCCGATATTGCCAGAAGGTTACATAATTGTTAAAAGAAGGGTACCAAGTTTGTGTGGTCAGAACAGTGCCAGTATGCTTTTGAGGAGTTAAAAGAAGCTGTAACATTGAGTCCAATTGTGGCGTTTTTTGATTTTAATAGCGAATTTGTTTTATGATGTGATGCATAAAACCATGCACCAGGCTGTGTCTCATCAGAAGAGGTGGCATGTGCAGAACATTCAGTAGCTTACACTCAAGGCAACTGAATTCTGAAGAATTAAATTATTCCACAATGGAGAATGGACTCGCATATTTCAAATTTTATCTGTAAAGTAAGCATTTAGAGTAATAACAAATCATGTGGCATTAAAATGGTTGTTGGTGTTAAAGAATCCTTCCCTATAGGTTGGCACGATGTACAGCAAGACTAAGCGAATAAGATTTTAAACTTGTGCATAAAATTGAGAAGAAGCATGGAAATACAGATAGCTGAAGTAGAAAAGCAGCAGTATTACATATTACTCAGAATATCAGGGAACTACAAACCCAAGCAAAGGTCTTTAATACGGAAGTAGTTGTTACAATGGTTGCAGTCCATAGAATATAGTGTTTCAGCTAGGGGTAAATTTGTTGCAAGAAGATCAGTATTTAAAGCGTCTAAGGAAAGTACAGAAGGAACTGCCACTGAAGATGAGGTTTGTTTCAGAACCTGAGTGCAAAGACTTGCCCTTTAATTTGGAGCAGCCACAGCATCAGTGAGAACTGATGGAAGAAAAGTTTCCATTTCTGTAACAATAGCAGGGAAACAAGCATATCATGAGTGCTAAGTAATTCACATATATCTCATCAAGAGTGGGGAATACTGAAGTAATTTGTAAGAGTAAAAACTCAGCGATTGTTATTAACTGCAAAAGATGAAGGAAGATATGTAGAAATGGAGGAAGCAAAGTTACAAAAATGCCACCGAGAGAAAATCTTAGTCTGTCCGAGTATGGTAATAAGAGTGGGGCAGGATTCCTGTGCAGTGAAATTGCTGGAAAGAGAATGCAAATAGAAACTGGTCCAGCCAGAATTGTACTTTCAGCAGGTCAAGGCACATGGATTGTACACTAGCTTTGAGAAGATGGTAGTAGCAGCCACTTGTTTCAAGAAATGGAGGGGTGCATCAACAAGGGTAGAATGAAAGGTGAATGCCTTTGTATTAAATAGAATAGCATTCTACATAATGGGGCCTACTTTGTGCCTGTCCACCATGGCTGCAGGGATAACTCACTTGAGTATTTCCCAGTCACATTTGTACTGGCCAGAGAAAAGTGCCACCTGCCACAAATCTGACCAGCTTAAATAAAACTCTAGGGCCAGAACTATAATTAGCTATAAACAAAGTTCTGAACCAGCAGGAGGGACCAATCTCCATGGAAACCTTAATGCAGAATATAAATTCATATTGTGAAAATCAGCACTGGAAAGAGACAACACTGACTATTGTCATACTAACCACCACAGCAGCACTAATTCTGCTGAGCCTGGTGTTGTTCTGGTACATAGAAGACAAAGAACACCGCCATGTTCAGACCCAGCCGTAGTTCAGATTCCACTGTGTTGGATAACCAAAAACATAAAAGCAGCAGAATGAAGCAAAATGCACAGTGACATAATAGGAACAATAATTGATTTATTTTCACTTTTAAGTGGGGAGTAGAGAGTTAGAAATGACTGTGCAAGAAGCATAGTAATGAAATTAGTACCATGTTGTTCCAGTGAAGGTGCAGGTCAAGGGGCCCTATGGAAATGTGTAAGATTCACTGAAAGGGTTAAGGTAACTAATTGTTAGAATGATACTTAAGAGGCAAAATAAGGCTGGAAATAACTGTCGCCAGTAACTCTGATGTAATAGGTAGTATAGTTTGGTCAACCCGGGGACAGAGTCTTGTTAAAAAGGTCAATGTAGAGTATCAACAATCAATGGTAAAAAAATATGCCAGAGCAGAAGCGAGTTGAAACAGAGCCAGCTGCAGACAGGTGAGAGTGTTATGCATTGCAAAGCAAAACATGGCCAACTTGCTTTGCAAAGCAGAGCCAGCAGGGCATAGTATAGCAACAGCCAATGCTGCAACATGCTAGTGGAAAGACAGATGTTTTTCATCACTTATCACCAGAGTACTATTTATAACACATGCCCTAAACCCTAAACAAACAATTTGCAATTCCAAAGTACTCAGCAGTTTGTATACTACATGATTCTTGTCCCACTATCACAACCTACCCCACATGCCTGTAACACAGAAGAGTGACATCCTGGAATGCAGCATGGGGTCCACCAAAAACGAACACAAGACAGGGCAGCCTGCCCTGAGTCACAAGCAAGCTGCCTGCTCACTCTAGATGCTAACTTCTGTGAAAATGTGTCAGAGCTAGACATACAGCAGGTCTCCAACAAAGGCCACTCTGCCAAAGCCGTATGCACACAGTTTACTTTGATACAACACGTCCAGTGGATGCTTCAAGCTCATATGCCAGTTGCTGTGCAGTACTAAGGCAGTCTGTTGTGACCTTACAGCCAAACAACAGTCCTCTTTTCTGAAGTCACACATGGTCAACCCTACCCTGGACTTTGGGATACAGTTCCCATCTCTGAGCTGTCACCCCACCCAAGAAGCAGCAGAACCATTCACACTAAGCCATCAGGACATCAAGTTTTGACTGTCCCGCTTCCTTTCTTTCTATGGCCCTCCACTTCCGAGTCTAGTAGGCATTTTCTCTGTGTCAAACTGCACTGTCTGCAGTTGTGTACATGGTGATTGTGGATGTAGGGTTACCCAACAAACACTACCTGATTTCATACGTGCCCAGACATCATTGGCGTAGTTGTCAGTTGACCGGAATGCCATCTTCCGTGCAGAACATGATCGTACAGATGTCTGGTTGACAGTTTGTAGGACTGTATCATGAATTGAATGCAAGACAGGGGTGTTGTGGTTTGTTGCTTTAATTATGGATAACAGTGTAGTTTTGGCCATTTTGCATTCAGTCCTCAATTTAATCATGTAGTCTTCTTCATTTTTTCACTTCTTCCATACTAGCATGCCAATCATGAATGGCTCTTTCTGTTGGAGGAGGACCAAAATGCCACTCAGCTGCTCGGTTTCCATATTGTTCTGCATATGCTGTTACCTTCAATTTATAGCCTACATCATATGAAACCCCTATTTTTTCCATTGGGAGACTCCTAAAGAAAATATTCTTCTGTTACCAATAATACAAATGACTTTCAGTTCAAGTTCACTGGCACTGTAGACTGCAGTGACACACCATAGGCTAGACAGTTTTCTGGGTGTGTGATAGTAGGGTAGGAGGGGGACAGTGTTAGCAAGCCTGTGAAGCTCCCCAACTCATGTTCGTCGCATCAGTGCACTGCTGCTGGCAGTTGAATCCAGCATTGCCAGATAGACATAGGTTCCCACAGCATTGAATATATGGCCTGTTTTAAGCCTGCAGGAATTTTACATCAAACAATTCACGTTTTTACATTTTGAGTCAAAGACACACCTGAATGTTGTACGAAATTTTTCGAAGATAAAAGTGTGTCGTACTCCATAAAATATGGTATGTTTTTGTTCTCTCTAACATATAAGATCAAACTGATGATGTTTCCTTGTGAGTGACACTCTCTGGGTTTCAGTGGCCTGCCCTTCTTTCCTAACCTTCCTGTACCTGTTACTAACTCTTTCCAGATGAAGAAACAAATAATTCCAAAAGCTAGGGAAGTTCCTCGTACTTTTGTGTGCATGTATTGTCAGTACTAACTATTTCACCTCCTGAAGTTAAGTGGAGGCCAGCCATTGTGTCTGACAAATTTTTAGTTTTGAGCCATTCCAAAATGTAAGCACACAATTAAAATATAATTTTCTGAACATTATCTTTGTTTTTGCATCATGGTTTAACTGTAGTATCTATTTTCCTGTCTGAGTACGAAAAATGTAAATAATTTCCCACATCTACTTTTTGAAAGTTACAAGTAGAGATTACAATGATATGAAGACACTTTGTATTAACACTATATACCTAACTTACTCATCAGTATGACACTTCCTGTGTGCTGATTTCAACTGCATAGACCATGTTACAAAATACATTGTGTTTGCCTTCAGTGTTAGAGGCATTTTAAGTTTAAATTTATTATGTTTGCTGCCATATATGGAAGTAAAAATACTGAGTTAACTTCAATCTAAACAATTTTTTTAAGAAAATGTACAGTAAATCAAAGAATTTATGGGGGAATTATTTTGTGGATGAAACAATAAAAGTTTCATTTGCTGAATAAGTTACAGAGTAATACATCTGTATATGAAGGCTGGTGCACTGTTACAAATTATTAATGCTAGCTTTCTGTTAAAGGTAATGGATAGAAAGTTTGAGAGACTGAGATAAATTTTGCAAAACTATATTCAAATCAATTAAAACTGGTTCAATGCAGAGAAAAAGATAATAAAATGTTGCAAGACTTCAGAAGAAAGGAAAGAGAGCAATTTAGCAAATGTCTAAATTTAAAGTAAAGGAAAAGAGGAAGAAAGAGTTGGGAAGTGAGTGTACAAAAAAAGTGAATGTGCAACGACACGTCACTGGAGTGTCATCATCAGAACCCTATTTAGGTTCATACTAATCCCCATAAACTTTAGGAAAGGCAGTGAAAAGATCAGAATAGCTACATTCAGACAGCCCAACTTGGAAATATGTAGTAACAAACATTTTAATTCTTCCAGTGCAACAACTTCCATAATGTTGAAGCAAACATTAACAACACAAACTGAATAACAAGGTTTCAGAAAAAGAGAAGCAAACAGTTGATTTTTTTTTACAACAGAGATGACAAGCTGTCAAGCACCTGACAGATGGGGTACTAAATTATTTAAAGATCCGAAGACTAAGATGCACAGGGTGCTGCAAAAACACTACATAGTATTTTCAGCTCAAGGAGCCTATAAGCAATTTTATGTAGACACAGAAATAGGGCAAATAAAGCATTCTTTTATTCATTACACATTTTGTTGGTTTTGAATACACCTCAATGTATGCATGTAGGTATTATGCCAACTCTCATTATCTGGTGAATGCAATGAAAACAGCATTTTTTCTTGTGGTAAGGAGTTACTGGAACATGTGGCCTACTGTTACTTCATGTATGCTATGAACTCATGAAAGAAGTGTAAAAGCTATAACTCCTAAACTTCACTTCACATTAAATAATGAAGTTCACTGACAAAGAAGTAAAATGGAAAAAATGGATTGATGTTGGCAGGCAACAAAAATATAAAGTAGTCAATGGTACCATCACTGATATAGTGTCTGAAATTGATAAACACATTTTATATTTAACATTTCACTGCTTCATTAAAAACTCAATCTAGATGCTGCGGAAACATTTTATCATGCCATCATCACTAATGAGATCTAACACATTAAAGTTTCTATTGCTGTGTTCCTACATAGATTACAGCTGATCTCATGTGTGTCAAAAAAGTTGACAATTTGTTGAGATGGCTGTACTCCCCTATTTGAAAACAAGTACATGTTATCCAGTTTGCGTTCGAAAGTATTTAAAGTGGAAATGGACTGCTATTCTTTGCTGCATGTCATGGCAAAGTTGTGATGGATGCTATTGGTAGTACAATGAGGAGAGGATTGTGGAACCAGATGAAACAAAGAAAATGGCATGCTGGGTGATTTTTATGAATGGGCACAAACTCAGATTCAAGGGAAAACTATGCTTTATGGTACTGGAAGATGGTTTCTGGACAACTGCGTGAGCATAAATTACATGCAGGTCAAACTTTTTGCTCATATTCAAAACTATTATTATTTCTTACCTTAAGCTAACATAATACTGTTGACCCAACCAACCTGAAGCTTGAAAAAACCAAACATCATCTCATAACTAAGGATGCAACCCATCAAACATGTGCTGGGTATTCCGGTGTAAAACTATTCTTGCGGGGACCAAATGCTGCAGATGAAGACAACTGCAACAGATGCTGGCAAAGATGTGCATGTTGATCTGATAAATCTTGGATTGTTTGTCACTGTAGAAATTTTAAATGAGAGACGTATAAAACAATTTCTATGGCATCTCTGAAAATGCAGAAGCTATGGTAATGTTTTTGAAACCCATTCCAAAGGCTACAATTTTTTCACACAATACAAAAGTGACAGCACTTTTTGTTAGAACTGAACAAATCTGAACATTAATAAATCAACTAATGATTATTTAAAAAGCAACAGATATTACTTATATGTTTAGAATTGGAACATACGACTGTGTTGCAACATGAATCTTTTTCTTTTTCTTTTAAGAAGAAAATGTAATATAATGAAAAACTGAGAGACTTGTATGTTTAAAATCATATGATTTATGTATAGTTTTAGTTTTTTAGAGTATCAAAAGCTGCACTATGAATGACACTATTTGAGCGAGCCATGTATAGAATTTATGGTGTCCCAAATGCAATTAGTTTTTTACTTTTATATTCTAGATTACAAGTTTTAAATACAATTACTGCATGCCTTATTTAACACATTCCTTGTGTATTTGTATTTTAAAGTAAGGGTGCAATTCAAACAATTTCTGATTTGAATATAATTTTAAAAAATTCTTTCAGGAGCTACCTTTAATTCCACACAGCCAGCTGTATGAACACATCAGTCATTTACAAAAGAAAATGTAACAATAACAATTAATGAAACTCACTTTTCATAGGTGTGATGCCCAAGAGGAAACTTGTAATCACTCTTTCCTCAGCTGAATTCTAATTCTGATTCAACTGACCTTTAATGAGTAAGTATACTATTGTATTCCATAAAGAAATAATTGCATCTCTATGCACTGCAACTACCAGGAATGCTGATTATACAACAAATTCAAATTATTTACAACATCAATTGGTGGATATTTAGTGCTTCAGTCATTTCTACACTGAAGTAAACAAATTTATTAACTAATTTACAGATTCTGTCAATTCTCCATTGTGTTTTCTTCATACAAAATTAGTTTTAGAAGCTATGCTCATTTTTTGATAATATTTCAATGCACCCTTTGGGCTGTTAATTAAAATTACTTAACCCAATACCTCAGAACAAGAGTAATAAGCTTTTATGTTGGATAACTGTCACAACACAGCGACCCAGAAACTACTACTAAAATTTTCTGAGAAACAACCGTGCACAGGTTACATTAACCTCTCAACAGAGCCACATCATATTGTGACAAGAAATTAAAAATCTTCTGTCATTTACTTAGCCATAACCTTACTGGGAGATCAGAATTATTTTGAGAAAATATTAAATTCATCAATGAAGCCTTAGCACACATTCACAGAGTTAATTGTGTTGTGTACAATACCAATATGTGTTAGCAACATCTGTACACAGACACAAGGCTTAACAGACCAAGTATTATTTTGAACATTATACATACTGTTTCATTATATATACTGGTTAGACAGAGATGAAAGGAAACACAACATACCAGTAAAATGAAAAAAGATAAGGCATATGTACCCTTTTGCAGCTATCACTTAGTTGGTATATGGTTCATGGCATATTCCCTAATTTTAATATATAACAGACACAAATAAGAGAAACTTATATAATCAACGAAATATTCTCCTTCACTATTTACAGCAGTCTCCCAATCCTGGGATGACTTTTTCATTCTGTAACTGTAGAAGTCACCTGGTTTTAAGGCAAAGAACTCATTAAGCAAGGCTATGAGCGCATTTTCATCTGGAAAGGAAGTTCCTTGCAGTTTGTTCGACTGAGAGCAGAAAAGGAGAAAATCTGAGGGTGGAAGGTCAGTTGAACAAGGTAGGTGTGCACTGACTTCAAAACCCAACTCCTGTGTACTGTTTTTTATCAGTCTAGCAGATTGTGGGCAGGCATTATCCTGGAGTAGTGTCTTCCTGGCCATTGTTCATGTACAGCATCTGCAACCAATCTCAGTTGTTGACAGCAAATGTCAGCAGTAATCAGTGGTTACATCTCAAGGATGCAATTCATAGTAAACTACACAGGATGTAAATTATCTTTTGTTGGTTGGTTGGTTGGTTTTGGGGTTTGATGGGGGCTAAACATCGAGGTCATCAGACCCCAGTTAAAAACAGACATACTTGTAAAAGGCCTATACAGGACAAGCATAATCTCTGCACCCAGAGGGAGGTAACACCAAGGGGTACAGAGCTAAAATGAACGCCACAATAACACAAAACAGAGGACACTTAAAAGGAACAGAGCAAATAGTTGACTAGAGTAAAACAGACTACAGTGGTTGATGGATCACGTTAAAGGTCAACCACTCAACTACAAACGAAGAACCTCCAGCTGGAAAGTGTTGATAGAGGTACCAACACAACTTGTTACCATAAAAGACAGTATTTTGGTATCCACGTCACATTTAAAAGTCGCTGGAGTGGGTCTAGCCTAAGAAATCATGCAAGAATGCCCGTACTAGAGTGAGTGATAAAACCCAGCTGCACGGATAAAACTTAAAACTGAGTCAGCTATAGAGGCACCATCACCGAGAATTAAAGGAAGTGCAGCTGGTAAATTAAAGGACTGCCACAAGGGGGCTAAAAGGGGGCCATGCATAAGAAGATGGACCACTGTCAGTCCTGCATCACAGCGACACTTGGGCGGGTTCTCACGACAAAGAAGATTGCTGTGGGTCAACCGCCTATGTCCAATTCGCAGACGGCAGAGAACAACTGAGTCCCTACGCGTGCTCCTCTAGGATGAGTTCCATATGGCCATGGATGACTTTACCATGCTCAGCTTATTTGGCGTGTTCAAGACAGACCATTCAGAGCTTCAGACATCACGGACCTTGCGATGTAGGGCTGACCAGAGGCCTCTTTCCACGAGACCAAGCTCTAGGGGTGGTGAAGTGGTGGCCTGTTTGGCCAATCGGCACATTCGTTTCCTGGAATGCCGATGTTGCTCGCAGTCCACACAAACGTCGAACGACGACACTCGGCAAGAGCAGAAACAGCATCTTGAATACCGTGCACCAAAGAGTCCCGAGAGAAACACTGGTCAAGTGCTTGCAATCCACTCAGGGAGTCACTGCATATGGCAAATGACTCCCCAGGGCAGGAGGAAAGGTGATCGAGTGCATGATAAAGATCAACCAGCTCCGCAGTGAAAACAATGCTCCCACAAGGCAGGCTCAATGTAGTCGCCATGGCTGAAAGCAAACCCACTGTGTATCGACCACAGAACCATCGGTGTAGACTACATCTGCATCGCGAAACGAGGCAAGAAGAGCCAGGAATTGTTGAAGACTGGCAGGTGGAACGGAGGCCTTGGAGTCACAGGACAAATCCAAGCAAAGCCGCAAGTGAGGAAGGGACCAAGGAGGGGTAGAAGAAGAGGGCCAGAAGGATGGAGGAAGGGGAAAGGATCCTAGTGACAAGAGAAGGGAACGAACGCGGACTGCGATCGGGAGACCCGACCTAGGCTGCCGTCATGGGGAGGGGAGTGCAGAAGATGGAAAAAGGAGCCTGCGGTTTGGATGGTCGGGGTGGCATGGATGCAGGCGATGTAAGATGCAAGCAACTGTTGTCGGCAGAATCGCAGGGGAGGGATTCCAGCTTCTACAACAAGGCTAGTCACCGGACTAGTGCGGAAGGCACCTGTCGCCAGTTTGACACCACAATGGAGAATTGGGTCGAGGATCTGAAACATTGAACGTGCTGCTGAGTCGTACACCATGCTCCCGTAGTCGAGACAGGACTGGACTAAGGCCTTATAGAACTGTAGGAGGGTTGTTTGTGCAGCCCCCCAAATGGTGTGGCTGAGGCAGCGAAGGATGTTGAGGTGCCAACAGCACTGTTGTTTACGCTCACGAAGATGAGGTGTCCAATTGAGCTGAGCATCAAACAGCATGCCAAGGAAGCGATGCGTCTCCTCAATATGAAGGAGTTCATTGGCAAGGTAGAGCTCGGGATGGAGGTGGACCGTTCGACGACGACAGAAATGCATCACTCAGGTCTTGGAGGCTGAGAACTGAAAACCATGGTTGGACGCCCAAAGACGTGCCTTACGGATAGCTCCCTGCAGCCGCCGTTTAGCGACACTGATGCTTGGGGAACTGTAATAAAGACAAAAGTCATTGGCATATAGAGAGGAACAGACCGGTGAGCCCATCACAGCCGCAAGACCATTAATCACCACCATACAGAGGGGAACACTAAGAACCGAGCCCTTGTGGCACACGGTTCTCCTGAATATGAGCTAAAATAAGTGCCAACTCTGACCTGAAAGGAGCGATTGGAGAGAAAACTCCATTGAAAAATCGGAAGTGGACCCTGTAAGCCCATTCGTGCAGCGTAGCAAGAATATGATGGTGCCAGGTGGTATCATACACTTTCCGAAGATCAAAGAAAACAGCAACTAGATGTTCTCGCCGAGTAAAAGCTGTACAAATAGCCGACTCTAGCGAGACCAAATTGTCGATCGCTGAGCAGCCCTGACGGAAGTCCCCTGTTGCTGGGCTAGGAGGCCCCTCCACATGAGCTGCCAACTCAACATCTGTTCCAAGAGTTTGCACATGACGTTGGTAAGGCTGATAGGGCGATAGCTATCAACCACCAGCGGACCTGCACCATGTTTCAGTACCAGGATGGTAACACTATCCTGCCAACGAGTTAAGAAAACACCCTCCGTACAGATGCAGTTAAACAGGGCGAGTAATTCACACTGACAATGCGCCGAGAGATGGCGAAGAAACTGGTTGTGAATTTGTGGAGAGGTATCGGGGCAAACTGTAAGGGCACTGTGGAACTCCCATTCACTAAATGGGGCGTTGTATCATTCTCAACGGTGCGTGCGAAACGACAACTGCGTACGCTCAGCCTGCTCTTTAATGGTGCGGAATTCTGCACTCTAGCCTGCTGTCACGGAAATACGAGTGAAGTACTCTGCCAGATGTTCGGCGATGGCGATTGGGTCAGTACAAAGTGTACCCCGAAGAGAAAGGCAAGGGACAGACGCATGAGGGCGAAAGCCAAAAATGCGCCGAACCCGCGACCACACCTGAGATGGGGAGGTGTGAGAACCTATGGTGGCAACATATCGTTCCCAGCAGTCCTGTTTGCTCTGCCGGATTAACTGCCGAGCCCGGGACCGCAGCCATTAAAAGGCAACCAAATTCTCTAGGGAAGGACGACGCTGGTTTCGTTGCAGGGCTCGCTGGCGGTCCCGAATAGCTTCTGCAGTCTCTGGTGTCCACCAAGGGACTGACTTACGCCTTAGGGTACTTGAAGAGCAGGGAACAGTTGCCTCAGCAGCAGAAACAATGGCCATAGTGACCTCATCCACTGCAAAATCAATGTCACCAGGAAGCAGAGCAATGGCCATAGTAGCTAAGGTGTAGGCTGCCCAATCAGCTCCACAAAGAGACCATCGTGGCAGCTGGTCAGGGGGTTGGGATTGAAGAAGAGAAACCAGGATAGGAAAGTGGTCACTACCACAGAGGTCGTCGTGAACCCTCCAACTGAGGTATGGAAGAAGACCAGGGCTACTAAGAGAGAGGTCAATGGCCGAGTATGTACCATGAGTCAAGCTAAAATATGTGGGAGCACCAGTGTTAAGGAGGCAAATGTCCTGCTGTGCCAAGAGACCCTCAACATTCCTACCCTGGCCCGAGATCTGGGCCCGATCCCCTAAAGGGTGGTGGGCATTACAGTCCCCCAAAATGAGGAATGGAGGGGGGGGGGGGGCGAAGAAGGCCCCTAGGTCGGCAAGAGGGACGACCTCATCTGGGGGAAGGTAGAGGGAACAGATGGTAAGCTCCATTCCTGCCCGGATTTGGACAGCCACAGCCTCGAGAGCCGTGTGAAGTGGCACTGGGGCACTAGGAACAGTGGCAAGAACATAAACACAGACACCACCAGACACCCTGTCGTATTCTACACGGTTCTTGTAGTAACCCCAGTAGCCTCTAAGGGAGGGGCTCCGTCGAAGAGGAAACCAGGTTTCCTGTAGAGCCAGACAAGTGGCAGGGTAGCAGCACAAAAGCTGTTTCAACACAGCAAGGTGGTGGAAAAAACCATGGCAATTCCATTGACGGATAATGGTATCCAACTGTGAAGACATGAGAGAACATGGGGGAGGGAGGGGGGGCGTGGGGGGTGGGGTGTGAAGCTTGCTGCCACCAATTGCGAAGTAGCCTGATCAACTTCCATAGGAGCTGCGGGTCGAGCAACATCTAGATTCTCCACATCATCTTCAGGCGCTGTGGTGAACTCCTTTTCTGTCTCTATGTCCTTCTCCTTTTGCTTTTTCTTCTTTTTGGTAGGGTCCCGTTTGTCCTTCAGTTTATCAGACTGGGTGGGTTTTTTCCGACACAGTCTCATGGACCGACGAAGACCTGGAAACCCTATGGACCTCAAGTGGTGGCTTTTTCAGCCACTGGCCGACATCTGGAGGGGCAGTAACTGTGGAAGGGAGAGCACCAAGCAATCCCATCTGCGCGAGGGGAGCCGGAGGAGGCAGGCACTTCTCCCGCTCAGAGGTGTGGACTGAAGTCCCCAAAGAAGGAGGGGTTGTTACTCCCGATGTTGATAACAGGGGAGCAACAGAAGAGGGTGTTCCCCAACTGCCTGGGGAGCAGGAATAGACGGCCGGGCTGGAGGGCCCACAAAAAGTGGCTGAGCTTGGGACCTCGTCGCCAGGGATGGCGACATTGAAGCTGCTGCAGCAAACATCGATGAAATGCGCACAGGATGAAGTTGGTCGTACTTGCGTTTGGCCTCTGTGTAAGTGAGCCTGTCTGAGGTCATATACTCCATGTTCTTCCATTCTTTTTGATAAACTGTGCAGTCTGACGAGCAAGTTGTATGTTTCTGTCCACAATTGACACAGACAGGGGGCGGCGAACATGGGACGTTGGGGTGTGAGGCACGTCCACAATCCTGACAGGTAGAGTTGGCGTCACATCTCGATGACATATGCCCAAATCTCCAGCACTTAAAGCGGCGCATGGGAGGGGGATGTAAGGCTTAACATCACATCGATATATCACCACCTCGACCTTCTCGGGCAGGGTGTCACCCTCGAAAGCCAAGATGAAGGCGCCAGTGGCGAACCTACTATCTTTAGGTCCCCTGAAGACACGTCGTACAAAGTAGACACCGCGGCGTTCCAGATTTGCACGGAGCTCGTCATCTGACTGCAAAAACATATCACGATGAAAAATAATTCCCTGAACTATATTGAGGCTCTTATGAGGCATAACGGAGACTGCAACATCACCGAGCTTGTCACAAGGAAGCAATGCCCGTGACTGCTGGGTATGCTGTCTGTCTGAGAACTGCTCCAGACCTCATTTTAGACATGCCCTCAACTTCTGCAAACTTATCCTCTAAATTTTCCACAAAAAACTGAGGGTTTGTGGTTAGAAATGTGTCCCCATCTGTTCAGCTGCAAACCAGAAATCGAGGAGAATACGTCGCACCACGTAATTTAGACTGCCGTTCCTCCCCTGGTGTGGACAGGGAAGGGAGCAATTGAGGGTCATACTGTAAAGCATTGAACTTTCCTTTCTTAGAAACTCGTACTTGCACACTATTCATATTTCATTTCATGGTGGTCCCATGAGCAGCTAGGGGAAGGAATGTCCACCCAGACAGAGCCCCGCTTGCTTGGGTAAGTCTAATACAACCAGGGGGCAGCAGGTTCCCCAGATGTCACCCACTAGCAACTGTTCTACCTCAACAGCCACGCATCTCCTCGGCACGCAGCACACCTTGAGATTTTTTTTTTCTCTTTTTTTTTTTTCTTATAGAGGTTTATACCATCCTCGCGACCCAGGCAGTTAAGCCAAGATTCCCGGGCTCTGTACTGTACAACGTTCCACCGTCATGCCTTATGGTGGTCGTTGAAGCATGCTCAGAGCTTACAGTATTGAGGACTGGTGGTGCTTCCCAGTCCCCAGCTCAGGGACCCCGGGGTCACCAAGCTCATACCCAACAACTAAATGCTGAGCCCCCTGAAGGGCATTATCTTTTGTGGATGCTTTTTGTTGCTGCTTTGTTTGGGCTCAATCATTCCTTTCTTTTCCTTATTTTAGCACAAAGTCACCATTTCTGGTCAGCATAATGATAGAGGGCAGGAATGATTAGTGTTGTTCACAAATAACTGGTTACAGGCAAGCAAGAATGCGCATATGGCTATCCATTTTTGTGATTTTGGTTTAGTGCATGTGGTATACATACACCCTATTTTTGAGCTTTACCCATTGCATGCAAATATTGGAAGGTCATGAAGAGATCACAGTTCATCGAATTTGCCAGTTCTGAAGTACAGTGACATGGATCATTGTGAATTAATGCATTAAAATGATCGCCATGAAGCCCCAAAGGTAAGTCACTAATGGCAAAACAATTCTCCTTAGAATGAAAAAACAATTTTATTGCCAAGCTCTGTCCAAAGGTATTAACCACAAACAGGATGCAAATGTTTCTGGCTGCCTCCATTGCTTTTACAACTATATAGAACCCAACAGTGCTCCTATTTCTCCACTGGGCACTCCACTATCTAGTAGCCACAGTTCCACTTAGTATCTTCAAATGACAAAATGACAATATGTAAACTCAAAGAGCAACAGTGAACTACAAATAAAAAATGACAATTGATAAATAAACCCTCAGCAACAGGAATACCAACATGCAAAACTAAAGTCTATTAACTTATGTACCAGCCCAATATTTAGGGAAAACTGAGATAATATCAGACCATGAAAACAATAATTTCTTAACAGCAGCTGAAAAAAACTGGGGGGTGGGGCGAGTGACCATTGAAACTAGATTCATCAGACTCAGTCAGGATATGTATGCTTGACCAGACATCAGATGAATGGTCAAATCAGTTACAAGAATCATCTGCTGACAGAAGCAGTAACTCTTCTTGTTATGATTGCAACAATCTAATAACTAAAATATTGTGCTGACTTTACAGCATGACTGAAATATGCAGTATAAGTGTAGAAACCTTATTGGTATCACATTACAACCTTCATCTCCCTTTACTCAGGAAACTACGGTGTTAAATGAATTACACTTACAAGAACTGAATCTTACCTTAGCAACAAAAACTGGGTCATAGTAATAAATGATACCTTGGGAGGAAAACTGAATACAGAGTGGAGAAACAATCATGCCATGTCCCACAGGGTTCAGCATTTGATTTATCCTGACCTACATAAATGTTGAGCTAAAACCATTGCAGGTGCCTTCAAAACCTGCAATACTTGCTGATGACACCAAGTACACTGATAACTGGCAAACACATTCATACTAGAAACAGCCAGGAAAATAAAGGAACATGCTTTCAACTAGTTTACAGCCAACGTAACAAAAATTCAACTTTTATACTTATATAAGCACACTTGATGCAATTCCAAACAAATACAAATGACTTACAGATACAAGGAGATATCAATGACAGGCACTGAATGAGGATACATGAGAAGTTCTTGGGCATTTGGATGGATATTAAATTAAGGAAGCACCAGCATGAGAATGCTCGTATCTCTCTGCCTTGCAATTAATGAATGTTCTTCCAGAGTGTCAGCTTGCAGAAATGCTTCCTAGCATGCTTTCACTCAGTACTATCCTATAGGATAATCTTATAGGACATGGCAGCTATGAACAAATTAGTATTTATCCTATACAAGCTTGTAGTACCAATGATGTGATGATGACAACTGAACACCTCACACAAACCTCTTCACTGACCTAGGGAATCTTGCGCCTACATCTCACTATGGATTTCCCTATTGGCTTTTACATTAAGTAACAAATATATTATTTATTTGTAGTTGGCTGTCCCAGAAGATATTTCCAAAAACAAGTCAAAACTCCAAAAGACACTATCATAATTGCCTCTGAGTGAGTAGTGTTGAGGGGATCAACTTGAGAAGTTTACGATTTTGTTGATCCCATTTCAACTGAAACCCAAGTAGACACCAAGGAATTGTATGCAATATGTACCATTTAGTCTGTGACCAGTAATGTCTACATTTTCCAGTAGCAGGTCATTTATAATTAAATTGCATGTTATAAAATGAGTTGTCAAGGGATGACTTGAACTGGTAGCTGCAACATTAATAAGGGTTATGTGCTGTGCAATATGGGACAGGAAGTTTGTTGGTAGTGATCATGATTTATTACTAAACTCAAGGGATGTGATAAACAGTTTAGTGAGATTGGCACTGAACTGAATCTGAAGAGAAGGGAATTCTGTAACAAACTGAAGAATGTTTACAATATTAGAAAACACATAGATCAACCAAAAACAGAAGAGATGGAAAATTATCAGAAATATCATTGTTCATATGGATTGTGTACCACTGCATTGGAACCTGCACAAAAGAACACTTCTGAACAGTTAGCTGCCCGAGGGATTGATCAGCTATAAGTGGCTGCAGACCTGCCCTGGAAATTTGCTTCATCTCACAGTATGCTATCTCTTATTGGCAGGAGTTTGAGAAAGGCTCCACCTATGTGCCTCCTCTTCCACCATCACTGGATGAACTATGATACTACATACGAACAACAGTGAGTTTCCTAAACTGACATGCTTGGAAACGCATGGATCAATTCTATCGCATGGCTGCTTAAATGTGTTGAAAAGAATTTTGATATTTGTGATCAGTAAATGATGAATCTGATCCTAAACACAGCTGTTAAAAGCACCATAAAATCATATGTGCACACACACAAATTGTAATCAATGGGAAGATCATATGGTTCCTTTGTAAATAAAGGCTTTGCAGGCATGTATAGAAGTAAAAATCAGACCCCAATTCTGTACCTTTATTTAATACAAAGTTACAGCTTTGTGAAATCTGATGATTTTAAACATCCTGAAGAATTGCTTATACAGGTATAAGTTCTTTCAGTAAAATATGGTAATTTGTCTTGATGGGTTGCATCTATTATTGAAAGTCTCAGAAATTTTTTCATAAAATTAGAGTTGCTTTCAACACTGTAACCTCTGCTCTGGCTAGAGATGGGGTGTGAATGTTATTCATTTGTTCATTCCTTGATTTACACATTGCATTCCATAAACGAAGATGTGGATGTAAGTTGGTGAGCCAGGCTGCAAATCTTAAGGCAGAAGCTCCCACAGGAATTTACCTCTGAAGTATACTGACAACCAGCTGTTTGTGACTAGTGCTAATCTACTCACACTGCTAATTATGGGAACTGCTAATGGATTATTTTATAGGTATGTGAATGTACACTTACTACTATAAAAAATATCACTGTTGCTCCTACTACATTAATCAGCTACTTATTTTACCAAGTATCTCCACATACATCGATACTCCACTATCCAGCTAATGGTGCATTGGGAAAGGTACCCCATAACCCTGCTGGTCATTTTTGTTCCCATTCCACTCACAAATACGAGGGAAAAAGACTGTCTATGCGCCTCCATATCAGCCCCGACTTCTCAAATTTTATCTTCATAGTCCTTACATGCAATGTATGTTGGAAACAACAAAATTGTTCGGCAATCACATTCAAATGGCATTTCTCTAAATTTTCTCAATAGTATGCCTCGAAAGAACGTCACCTTCTTCTGGAAGTTCTTATTTGAGTTCCTGAAGCATCTCTAACACTTGTGTACTGTTTGAACCTACCAGTAACAGATGTGGCAGCCTACCACTTAATTGCTTCTCCAGCAAAGTATTATTTTGCTATCTTGCACTAGCTTCTCATGCAATTACTTTAAAAAATTCCCCCAATTCCACAATTAATACAGAATATTGCTGGCCATGTGCCAGTATCAAGATGGTCAGCCCAATTTTTCTGCATCTTTAAGCACTAGCATTTTATGCTCCTGAGACCACAAAGACTGCGTGTCACTCTGGCTGACAGAGCTAAGATGTTCACTGCATAACTGCATGTGCCACTCAGGCTCACTCTTATGGTCACACATCCTATTCGTAGATTTGGATCAGGTGTCTACGACTATTTAATTTAAGTTACGTATTTTCAAAGTAACAAGTGGGGGGTATACATCAGTGATTTCAGTGTCAACCACATGACATGGTTTTCCAGGCCACACAACTAGAAACACACTGTTCTGCACACTTGCTATGGGAGCAGCACTCCATGCAGTGAACACTATCCCTGAACCTCTGGCCCTGGTGCTATGGAGACATCTTGTTTGACCTGTGATCTCTTGGGCTGCATACGAAGGCCAGTATGGCCTTTTGTATTTTCATGGTAAGTGGTCACCAACTACAATCCAGCCACTTTGACAACTACAGCTATGCCCTAGGACACTGTACAGTTCATTGTTTTGGTGTAGCTTCTCGTTTGCACATGCCCGACTTCTCATTTCTGTAAAACCCTTGTTATGGAACAACACTACTACTGTTTCCCTTACTGTCCTGCCTACTTGTGATGCCAATGCATCCCTTTCATTTGTTTAAAATGGCATAACATGAGTCTCTGCGACACTCGTTTACATAATGTGAGCTGTTCCTAGCATGATCGTTTGTTTCCTTGACCTGTATGCTTGTATAATCACCACACATTTCTTTGTTGAAGAAGCCAACATTTTGTGCCCGAAGAATGCTTTGTAACTGCAACAAGTTTGTTTATGAACAATGAGATCAAGAGTGAGCCAGTACCTAACCTTCTGCAATTGTATGTTAAATGTTCCCCAATCTTTGTCTAATTTCACTCCTGTGACATATTTATCAATGTGAGCATCTCTTTCTCTTACCCAGGTCATAAAGCATCTGAAAAAAAATGATCTTTCTTCTTTAGATCTGCCAGGACTCTAATAGTGAGGTCATACATGGCTTTATCTATGTACAATCATTCACCAAAAGCCATATACAGAGTTATTCTATTACTGAAAATTTTATAACTAATAAAACAGGCACCACAGAAGCTGCCACAATATGAACAGGTTTTGGCCAAAGTATCAGGGCTGATCTGCAACACACAAATTTTCCCTCTCTTTTTCATAACCCAAAAATTTTTTAGGACAAATGTAAGAATAACTATGATTCACACAAAAGATAAGAACAGCCAATGATCTTTTGAACTGCATTTATCAGAAGTTATTGAAAGTAGGAATATTTTTCAAATGACCTACACTTTTAGAACTTACACTTCATCTAAATGTGAATTTTGTGACCATAGCACACAGCCATTATACAATACACTTGATATCAACAAGGGCTACAAAAAACATGATTATACCAGCTACCTGTCCCTTTCCACTTCTATTTCTATTTAAAACAGTCAGCACGTAACAGGTGAAATGAAAGTCAAGTGCAGGAATACAAGAATACTCTACAATTATCATCAGCAACAAGTTCCAGAAAACTGGCAATCTGTGACAATTTCATTGCAATGCATCTTTTACTCTACACAAAGACTTATTACTTGACTACAGGCAATACATCAAACATGTAAATACTTACAATATTCTCAGCTGCACTCAGTTCCAAATTTAATTCAGGATCCTCCTTGATAAAATCAGTGGACCATGATATTCCCAATGGATCTTCAATGGACTGAAAGACAGAAACAGTCTGTGAATTATAGCTGCTTGGTAACTTCTGTGTGTATATGACAGCTCTCCCTATTCCTCTCTCATGAGTATCATCCAACTTCAGAGATTCTTATCGACTGAAGGGTGAGTGTCAGAATGCAACCAAATCAATTCTCTGATTTTGCTATCAGCCATTGTGTAGTATTTATTTGGCAGACTTTCTATTTCTTTTCCTGTCACATAATCCACTCTGATTTCAGAGGCACTATGGCCTGCTCTATCGGATGGTCGTACTCCCATATACAAACTTGATATACGAATGTGGCAACATTTCAAAATTAAACTCAAATAATAAATAGATGCAAATAATCTTCCAGCTGTAAACCCATAAACAAGAGGAATTTTTGGTTATTAATCAAATGACCATGGCATTCCACACATTATCAGCAAAATTAACCAAATTTAATGCTATTTACACAGCTTCTTGCTCTGTCACCACATATTTTCAGTGCCTGCTCTTAAGGAAACAATTGAAATTTATGACGTGTACTGGATGAAAATCTTACAGAATTACATACACCGAAAGCAGGATTTCAGTAATGATATAAATACTACATTGAATAATGACTGGGAACTCTACAAAATATCCATGATATATAGTTCCATATCATCTGTTATAGCACTGTGACACAGAGACGTGTAACAAGATTAACAATTACTTCCAAAAGACTTTCCTTGCTCTGTTGACACCAAATATGTACTTAAGGCATTCATTACATAGAATCATAATAAAAAATTAATGCAAGGGTAATGGTTTGTAAACATATCCTTGTTACAAGTGTTGTTAAAATACTATTGGTAATAACCTACAATTAACATAGCTCACTAGAGTCAACTGGAAGACCACAAACATTCTTGAAAATAGCTGGTATCATAGTTTACAATTGTTCACCATCCATGAAAATTTAGCTTTAATACCCCGTATTTGTGTCATGACATCCTTACTGCACAATACAGTGCATGTGTGAAAACTTACATTATGCTCAGATCAATCAGCATGTAGTTTCAGATTGAGATCTTGCTTTGCCCAAACACTAGCGCTGTCAGCCTTTAATGGGTCTGCAAGAAACTGAAATAGCAAAAAAATTGAATCATCTAGGGTTCTGTGTCTTGTTCCTACATGACTCTCTCAGACAGGGGGAGGGTGGCAGAGAGAGGTGGACGGCGCCAGAGAGAGGGAGGCGCCAGAGAGAGGGAGGCGCCAGAGAGAGGGAGGCGCCAGAGAGAGGGAGGCGCCAGAGAGGTGGACGGCGCCAGAGAGGTGGACGGCGCCAGAGAGAGGGAGGCGCCAGAGAGAGGGAGGCGCCAGAGAGAGGGAGGCGCCAGAGAGAGGGAGGCGCCAGAGAGAGGGAGGCGCCAGAGAGAGGGAGGCGCCAGAGAGAGGGAGGCGCCAGAGAGAGGGAGGCGCCAGAGAGAGGGAGGCGCCAGAGAGAGGGAGGCGCCAGAGAGAGGGAGGCGCCAGAGAGAGGGAGGCGCCAGAGAGAGGGAGGCGCCAGAGAGAGGGAGGCGCCAGAGAGAGGGAGGCGCCAGAGAGAGAGAGGGAGAGAGAGAGAGAGAGAGAGAGAGAGAGAGAGAGAGAGAGAGAGAGAGAGAGAGAGAGAGACTTTGAAACTTGTGTAGAAGCTGCCAAGGCCACAACACTAATAATCACATATATTCATCAATTAGAAAGAGGCAGCAAGAAAATATGGTGCACAAGTCTGATATTTGAAACCAAAGCTGAGTTTATTCTTGAATGCAGGTACAACAATAAGCAATTGACCCCAAAATATCAATCAAAAATATTTCTTACATATCAAGCAGCAACCAGTGTAGACAGTAACCATAGAACTATGAAAGAGGATGTGTTTTACATCAATTGCCCGAAAATGTTAAGTTGCCCTCCCTTGAAGAGATCGATAAAAACCCTCCTCGTGAATTAGATATAAAACTAAGTCAGCCACCGTGGCATCAGGGGTAGCACGTCAGGGAGATTAAGATTCTGCCACAAGGTGGCTAGGTTAGACAGTACAGCAAAATGTAGACCACTGTTGAATGGGAATGACTACAGTGGTGTGGCACTGGAGGAGATGACCATGAGACCACCAGATACAGCTGATGTGGAGCTGGCAGAGGATGGCAGAATGCTTGTGAGAGCCTTCATGGAGGACCTCCATAGATTTATAGTCTTCTTATCACTGGTTGTTTGAAGTCACAGTGATTCATTCCGTATTTCAGGTTCCTAAAACTTGATGGCGTAATACTGATCAGAGGTCTCTTTCCAGGATACTGATTACAAGAGCCAGTTTACTGGTAGCCCATTTGGGCAAGCTATCAGTAAGCTTGTTCGCAGGGATCCCAACATGACCCAGACTCCAAACAATCATCACTGAGAATCCACATTGCTCAAGGGCATACTGGGACTACTGGTTAGCAATGACCAAGGTATGCTGAGGGGGTTGAAAGCTTTCAAACTGGTCAAGAAGTTGCTGAAGATGAAAGACCCATCAGTGGTGGAAAGGATATGCTTAAGAGCATGAGATATGGCTACCAACTCTACAGCTTCTGGCAAGGAAAATTAGCTGTAGAGGGCCTCAGGAGGGACCGTGTCTTTCGGACCTCATGATGGATCAAGAAAAAGATGTGACCAATGGGTTTTCCACAGAGGTGAACATGAGTGGGCCCAGAGGAGAGGTGGAGGAAGAAATAACTGGAGTTCAGAGGGGAGGGACAGGGTGTGGACTGCGATCAAAATCCCTGAACCGGGCCGCCATTATGGAAGATGGGTTTCCGTGTTTGGAAAGAAGGGATGATAGTTTGGATGCATAAGAGAGTTGCAAACATAGGTAACATAACTGAGAAGCTGTTGTTGGCTCTTGATACACAATGAATGGATACACAATGAATGGATCCCAGCCTCCACACAATCTGTCCACAAGACTATTTCAAAAGGCTCCTGTAGCAAATCAAACACCACAGTGGTGTACATCCTGTATACACAATGCTGAGGATGATGCCGAACCATATAGCAGACTCCCATAACCAAGAAAGGGTTGTATTACGGCTTTGTAAAGCTGCAGACGGGCAGTGCACTCTGCTGGTGTTACTCAGGAGACAAAGTGTACTGAGGTGCAGCAAGCACTTTCACTTACACTGCAAAATACTGGGAATTCATGTCAACTAAGAAATAAACACCAGTCCTAAAAAACAGTAAGTTCCTGCCACATTGAGTAGTTTGTCAGGAAGATATAGTTCTGGTTGTGGATGAACCGTACGATGTTGACAGAAAACCATGACATGGGTCTTGGCACCTGAAAACCAAAATCCATGGGTGAGTGCCCATGACAGCATCTTTCATATGGTGCCTTGCAGTCTACATTCAGTGGCACCCCCACTATAGGAGCAATAGTAAGAGGCCCAAATAGTCAGCTTGTAAGGATGGTGATACTAATGACCTCACAGCTAGAGGTGACCATTGATGGCTTGCAGAAAGACAAGGACACACTGTAAAGAGCCCTGCAGGAGTCCATTCTCTTGGGTATGTGGAGTGTTGTGGGAAGTATGGACTAGAACCCAGAACATACACTGTGACAGGACATTATAGATAAAAATTGGGAGTGTCTCCCACATAACCCACTCGTGTAAGGCTGCAAGGATATGGCCTCACCTCCTGGCGTCATACAGCTTTTGCAGGTCAAAGATGGCAATAATGCATTGACATTGGGCAAAAGCTCATAGGCTGGCAGACTGCAGGCAAACCAGATCAGTAGTGGAACAGCCTTGGCGAAAGCCACACTCGGATGCAGCCAGAAGACCCCTAGACTCAAGGAGCCACACAGCTGCCAGCTCACTGTGCATTCAAGCAATTTATGGAGAACATTGGTAACACTTGCTGTGTGAGAACTGCTAATCTCTAAAGGTGCTTACCCTGTTTCAACACTGTGACACAATGATGCTTTGTAATTGTTGCAATGGGAACTGGCCCACACTCCAGATCCAGTTATAGATGGCAAGGATATGATGCTGACAATCCACTGATAGGTGCCTGATCATTTGGTTGTGGATATGACCTGGCCCTGGTGCTGTATCAGCACAGATGACTAGGACACTGATGAATTCCCACTCAATGAATGGAGCTTTATACAGCTCCAGGTAGCATGTAGTAAAAGATAATTGCTTTTGCTCTAATCATTGCTTGATAACATGAAAGACAGGTTGATAATTCTCAGATGCTGAGACTCGAGCATATGCAGAGCAAAATGTTTGGGAATGGTGTACGGGTCAGTGAAGACAGTGCAATTTCAAGGCAACAGCAGATACACCTACTAGTGTCTGGTGTACGTAGAGAAATCTCATCTTAGGTCAAACCTGCAGAGGAGAGGTGGTCTGATGGTTGAAACATGCTGCTCCCAGCATTCTTGTTGGTAACATTTCATCAGATGGCAGAACTGGGGATGAAGCCACTTAAAGTAAATAAGATGCTCCATTGATTAGTGCCACTTATGGTGCTGGAGAGCCTGCCTACTATCACTAATGGCCTCAGCAATCTCTGATGATCGCCAAGGTACTCTTTTTTGTTTAGGGCACTCAACTACAAAGGTCATCAGCGCCCAGTTACAAATGTTAGTGCACTAATAGTGTAGAAAAATGCAAGGGGGCAACACCAGAATGTAGTTGCAAAGATGCAGATAAACAAAGTAAAAGAGTTAGATCTCTTTGGACAAGTCCGTCAATGTAATAAAACTAAGGACACAAGCAGCTCCTCGAGAGTCATCAGCTAAAGGTCCCTGTAAGGTAGACAGCAGACACAGGACAACATGGGAGTGAATAAAACAGGGACAGGACAATAAAATATGGCGCACCATCAATGGATGACCACAGGGGCATTGTGGGGCGGGGTCACCAGACAACAGGTAGCAGTGGCTAAAGCGGCAATGCCCAATAAGCTTCGCGCCAGTGTGTGCGAACATGACGTTCACTCCAGATGCGATTAGGCGTGAAGAAGAAAGCCTTTACCTGCAGGAGAAAGGTTCTTCAGCATCTTAATATGGATACCATCGGGCCCTGGAGCACAGCATTGGGACCGGGCGACTGCTCTTTCGAGTTCCCGCACGGTGAACTTTCACGATTCAAAGATTGGAAAGAAGGTGGCCGTGCCTCTGCTTGTTTTTGGGGGAGGAAGGCAGGGTGGTAATGGGCAGAGCTCCAAACCTCCGTGAAAAAGCGGCCGCAAGCATTTGAGACATCCTCAGGATCCATAAGGACTTCATTCCCTACAGTCAGGCCAGAAATTGGGGAGTGGACCTTGGTGCTAGATAGCCAGCGCAGACCACCCCAGACTACCGGAGGAGGAGTAAAACTGTTGAATGAGCTGGTGAAAGCCACCCAGCAAGCCTTTTTGCTTTCTTTGATAACACGACGACATTGTGCATGGAGTAGTTTGTAACTGATGCAGTTCACCATCATAGGGTGGCGTTGGAAGGTGCGTAAAGCATGTCACCAAGCACGAATAGCGTCGCTGCATGCTGTAGTCCACCAGGGGACTGGGACTCGATGTGGAGAAGAGGAAGTACGAGGGATGGAATATTTAGCAGCAGTGAGAATAATGTCTGTGAGGTATGCAACCTGACTATCGCAGCTGGAGAAGTTTTGATCGTGGAAGGTCGCCAGGGAGGTTCCAGCTAGCGGAACGTATGATGCAGGAGATGGATTATGCACGGGAAATGATCGCTCGAGTATATGTCAGACAGACCATACCACTCGAACCGATGTGCAAGTTGGATAGTGCATATTGAGAGGTCCAAGTCGGAATAGGTATGCGTTGCGTCCAAAAGGAAGGTAGGTGCACCAGTATTTAAGCAGACTAGATTGAGGTGGTTGAAAAGGTCTGCCAAGAGGGAGCCTCTGGGGCAGGATGCTGGAGAGCCCCAAAGGAGATGGTGGGCATTAAAGCCTCCAACCAACAAAAATGGTGTAGGAAGCTGAGCAACCAGTTGTATCATGTCTGCCTTAGTAAAGGCAGACAACGATGGAGTGTAAACAGTACAAATGGGAAATGTGAAAGTTGGGAGAGTAATTCGGACTGCAACTGCCTGCAGATCTGTGTGCAATGTGATTGGATTGTAGTAGACATCATCCCGAACCATCAACATCATCCCTCCATGAGCAGGAATACCTGCCACGGGGTAGGTCAAAAGACACAGAGGTATAGTGTGCCAGGTCAATATGATTGCATGGGTTCAACTTCATTTCTTGGAGACCTATGACAAGCAGGAAGTGCATTCGAAGGAGCAATTTTAGTTCCTCTCGGTTAGACCGAATGCCGCGAGTGTTCCATTGAAGATGTGCCATTATGCAAATGAAAAGAAAAAGAAGAAACAAGAAAGGGTCACCTCGATGGCCGCTGAGGGCCTGGCTTCACGGGAGCACTGCTGCTGCAATCGATAGGTGATGAGTCATGGTCCATCAACTAAACAGTTGTGTCTGCCACCTTCCTGAGCTGGTCAGGAGGGGCAGCTTCCTACGCCAGTGAAAGGCCAGATGATAGGCTACCAGCTATTGTGCCTGGCAAAGATGGAGAACTGTTTTCTATGAGCCTTCTTTGAAGAATTATGTTTTGTCGAAAGAACATTTGATGGCTGTGAAGTTTGTGTATGCAAGAAATCTTTGCGTGTCGGTTCTTTTTTGAAGGTCCAAGCATCTGATTTAGAGGTCCTCATCTTAGCAGTAGCAGATTAGAGTCCTGCATGACTGAGTACGTGAGCACGAAATACGAGATGGGGCGAGCACACCCTAACTGGGTAGGCTGCCCCCACTAGCTCTGGTGACGGAACATAAAATTCATGACCGATTATGTAGCACGTAACTTCAAACACGTTACACGTGTCATTATTGTGTGAGACTGCAGTCAGTACGGGCTTCTCATTTGTGGTGTGTGTGTCTCTCTCTCTAATCATGCAGCTTGTGGAAGCTAGTGCAGTAAGACCTAAGATTGAAACCAATGTTTACACATAGAAGGAAAGGGAAGGTCTAAAAAGCCAACTATGGAGTACATTTCTGTTGGTTGTAGACAAAAACAGTGCATCTACTGGGTATGTATCAAGCATTAACTGCTCCACATTATTGAGTTTCCAGTGTGGAACCCCTCATTTAAAGACACACAGTTGAAGGAAACTTTACAAAGATACATCTCCTTCAGGGATACCGGCAATAACAGAAACTAATATTACAGCAAAATATGTTGCAATGTGTGCTAAAGATATGAGACCTCTTAATGCTGTTTCCGGTAAAGGTTTCAGAGAATTAGGTCAAGAATTAATACATCCATGTGCGCATTACGAGAAGTTAACGTGGCAGATGTCATGCTACATCCCTCTACTTTAAGCAGACATGTCAAAGAACCCGATGCAAACTTGAAACATAACTTATTTCACAATACATTTTTAAGGGTATTTGAAAATTGTTTTCCCAAGACAATAGTTAAACATAATTCCTGGAAAACATATAAAAAACCTTGGCTAACTAAAGGAACAAGAATATCTTGCAACTGTAAAAGAGAACTGTAACAGCAAGAGGGAGTACTGACCCCGAAATTGTTCAATATTATAAAAACTATTGTCCGATACTAAGAAAAGTTATTAAAAAGTCCAAAACATGTGCATCATGTCTGAGATCAGTAACCCTGGTAATAAAATTAAAGCAATTTGGAATATTATTGAAAGGGAAACAGGGCAACCAAGAGCACAGGAAGACTTTAGTGCCATAAAACTGAATGACAAGTGTACTAACAAACAATCAGAAATTGAAAATATTTTCAATAATCATTTTTTAAATGTTGTGGAGAAAATAGGATCTAGATCTTCACTAGATGAAGCAAGGCTACTAATAGAAGAGGCCATACCTGTGCAGCTTGAAACAACTGTAATTCCACCAACCGCTCCCTCTGAAATCAGTAAAATAACAAACTCACTGGAAAGTAAAAGCTCTTATGGAATTGATGGCATTTACAGCTAGGTACTTAAAGCTTGTCCCTCACAGATAAGTAGGATTGTCAGCCACGTATGTAATAGCTCTTTGGAGCAGGGTGTTTTCCCCGATAGACTGAAATATGCCATTGTAAAACCATTGCATAAAAAGGGGGATACGTCGGATGTCAACAACAACCGACCAATCTCTCTTCTGACAGCTCCATCAAACATTTGTGAGAAAGTAATGTATGCAAGAGTAGCCTCCCATATTTGTAAAAATAAAGTACTAACAAAATGTCATTTTGGTTTTCAGAAAGGCTTTTCAACAGAAAATGCTATACACGCTTTCACTGATCAAATACTAAACGCTCTGAATAACCGGCTATCACCCACTGGTATTTTTTGTGATCTCTCAAAGGCCTTTGATTGTGTAAATCATGGAATTATTTTAGATAAGCTAAATCATAATGGTTTGAGGGGGACAGTGTACAAATGGTTTAACTCATACTTAACTGGAAGAATGCAGAAAGTTGAAATAAGTAGTTCATGTAATGTTAAAACAACAGCTGATTCCTCAAACTGGGGGGCTATCAAGTATGGAGTGAGACTGTTCTTGATATACATTAATGACTTACCATTCCACATTGATGAAGATGCAAAGTTAGTTCTTTTTGCTGATGATACAAGTATAGTAATAACATCCAAAAACCAAGAACTAAGTGATGTAATAGTAAATGATGTTTTTCACAAAATTATTAAATGGTTCTCAGCAAATGGACACTCTTTAAATTTTGATGAAACACAGTATATACAGTTCTGTACAGTAAATGGCACAACTCCAGTAATAAATAGAGACTTTGAACGGAAGTCTGTAGCTAAGGTAGAATTTTCAAAATTTTTAGGTGTGTCCATTGATGAGAGGCTAAACTGGAAGCAACACAATGATGGTCTGCTGAAACGTCTGAGTTCAGCTACGTATGCTATTAGGGTTATTGCAAATTTTGGTGATAAGAATTTCAGTAAATTAGCTTACTATGCCTACTTTCATTCACTGCTTTTGTATGGCATCATATTCTGGGGTAATTCATCGTTGTGTAGAAAAGTATTCATTGCTCAAAAACGTGTAATCAGAATAATTGCTGGAGCCCACCCACGGTCATTCTGCAGACATCTATTTAAGGATCTAGGGATCCTCACAGTATATATATTCACTTATGAAATTTGTTGTTAATAATCCAAACCAGTTCTAAAGTAAGAGCAGTGTGCATCGCTATACCACCAGGAGAAAGGATTATCTTCACTATGCAGGGTTAAATCTGACTTTGGCACAGAAAGGGGTAAATTATGCTGCCACAAAAGTCTTTAGTCACATACCAAACAGCATCAAAAGCCTGACAGGTAGCCAACTAACACTTCCAGACATACAATTGCTGCATCTCCTATCTGCGATTGTATTGAAATATCATTTTACTTTCCAAGTGCCTAGTAGGGTAGGGGAGGGGAGGGAGAGAGAGAGAGAGAGAGAGAGAGAGAGAGAGAGAGAGAGAGAGAGAAAATCTCAAATGCTGAAGCGGACAATAAGACTCAGAGAAGAAGACAAGGAGAATAGGGCAAGGAGAATGAGGCAGAGATAGAAGTAAGTGCATGAAAGCAAGGAGAAGAGTGAACATAGGGAAAGACCAATAGAGAAAAAAAGCGTGATGATAGAGAAAAAACAAAGTAAACAGGATCCTGGAGTTTTCAAACGTCCATCTCTGGACGAAGGCTCGATACATTACTCCCAAGAAGAGGGAGTGTGAAGGGGAGGTAAGGGGGGGAAGGATTGGGGACGAGTAGGGATGGGGAAGGGGGGTAGGGCAGCCTGGAAAGGAAGGAGAACTGCACTAGCTCGGGGCCCCATGCTTGCCACACACATATCCACAAAAGAGTTCTAGACCCCCTGGGGGTAAGGTACTCTGTTGTCAGAGCAGGCCCGAGGAACAGAGGATTGCTAAATCAGCTGCCAAATGAATGGCTGTAATTATATTCTGGGCTTCCTTGTTGATGCCTCCATGCGACAGGGAGTCCAGGCTGACAGCAAAGGCAAAAGCACTCCAGTCACCCATGTTGAGAGCCCATCTGGGCATGTATCCAGGGCAATGATGCTGGGGGAGGGACAGGAAGATTGTGGATTGGTCACTACCACACAGGTTGTCATGAACTCCCCAGTGGATGGATGGGAGAAGCCAAGGGCTGCAAATGAAAAGGTTAATGACCAAGAAAACTTGGTGTGCCATGCCAAAATGTGAGGGGGTATCAGTATTTAAGAGGCAAAGAAAGTTGTGCCAGTCAGCCTCTGAGGTCCTTATGCTGGCCAGTGATCATGGTTAAAGCTCACAAAGGGTTACATGTATTGAAATTGCCCAAGATTAGGAAAGATGGGGGAGCTGAGAAACCAATGCAAACAATATCTCATGAGGTGCTTTATCATCAGGAGGGAGGTACACACTGCAGATAGTACTATGCCGAAATGCACTTACCTGAACAGCCACAACCTCCAAAGCTGTATCAAGAGGCAAAAGTTTGATATACAGTGTATCCAGAACATATGTGCGAACTCCTTTCTGGGTACCATTGTGTGATTCAAACTAGGGTCTAAGGGGTTGCTGGAATCCCTGCCTTGGCCACAGGAGCTGAACAGCTCAGGTCTGCTAGTATGTGGGCCCACTGGAAGGTCCTTCTCCTTTAAACACTTTTCTTGTCTTTTCTCTCCTTACAGGATTTTGATGATTCCAAGGGCTTCTCTGAATCAGTTTCAGGCAAAGATGATCATGAAGCAGTGCGACCAACAGTTTGTGGTTCTTTCAGCCGCTTGCTGGTGTCCAGTTGGTAAGTGCAACCCAGGGAAGGAAGTGTCCCCAAGGACACCTTCTTGGCAACAGAAGCCAGAAGAAGCTTATTCATCTCAGGCTGGAAGGTGGGGACAAATATCCCTGGTGGATGGAAAGCTATCGATCCCAAAGCAGGTGTGGAAAAAGCAGCAAAAGGGGATCCCCCAAACCATCAGGGGGGCAGGGATGGTTCAGTGGCCCTGAGGGCCCACTACAGAAAGAGTAACAGGCAAGAGTATCACCAGCAAAGGGGAAATGTCTTTGTAGCTGTAGCATATGACATTGTTTACATGCTGGGGGCAAATGCTTGCATGTCCTTTTGGCCTCTTTGTCAGTTGGTTTGTCCTGAGTCTTGTATTCTTGTTCCTTCTTCCCTCTCTAGAAAACAGTGTAATCTGGTGAGCACAAAGTATGGTGCTTTCCACAGTCAACACAGATGGAGGGAGAGGCACATGGGGCATTTGCAGGCGATACTCATCCACAGTCTCTACAGATGAGGTTAGTGCTGCAATGCAAAGATGTGCCTAAATTCCAACACTTTAAGCACCACAGGGAGGGGGGGGGGGGGGGGGGGGGCGAGGGAAGAGATCTACGATTGCACATCACATCAGTATACCATCACCTGGACCTTTCCAGCCAATGAATCACCCTAAAAGGCCCCTGGGGAGGGAGGGGGGGGGGGGGAGGCATGGAGTGAAAGGTAATGGCGGTCGAGGAGGTTAGAATTGGAGTACATGCATACCCAGGTGAAGCAAGAAGTCCACTTGTTTTCCTTAAATAGTTTTCCTTCCTTCATTCTGAAAAACAATGCCATATCATTATTGTACAAAATGTAAGACATGTAAGATATGACAACTTTCTGCTTCTTTCCAGTGTCACAGTCATGGTAGTGATGTGATGAATTATGAATGCTATGTAAGTTACAAATTTAATTCTCTTGTAATTGAATGTAATTGTGAATTTGTCCTAAATCTTTACAAATAACAATGAATATAATCGTTTTGCTTGCACCACTAGCAATCCTTCAGAAGTCACAGAAAACAACTCACATATGCCATCTGGAAACCCACTGTCATTGTCCTAGGAACCCAAAACTAAAGACAAATTTTCCATGATAATTAACAGGCACAAGGAATGGCCTTTGATGTAAAAAGCAGTGACCATTTGTTTTATGTGCAGTAGAGTACAAATTCACAGCTGGTTTACTCTCCTTCACTTTTACTAGTCAAATGGTGGAATGATGCAGTCACACTCTTAGTACAATTATAGCTGTCAGTGAATATCTATGCAAGCCACCAAAGTTAAGTTTACAGCGATTTCCCTCTTGTCACATCCATATTTGTTCTTCCATGATTTTTCTGAAATCTCCTACCTTATGGGTGGACTTTCTCTGCATCCACTATATCCAGTATCTCAAATGTATCCCTATAAAAGCAGTGGCATAACAAATTCTGTTTTTGGACCACTCAACTGAAAGATTTTCATGGTATTTGTTGTAAAAAAACTAACTGAGTGGTACAATGTAAGCGGAAAAAATACAGCACTTCTGCAGTTGCAGTGTTAGCAGGTGCATAAATATATTTGCGTTAATTTCCTTTTACTGTGTCTTTCTGTGTGGAAACCAATATTGTAAGCTTTTCTCTATCTGTATCTGTATTTAGCTTTTCCTTGTTTGTGGGAATGTGAGAGCCTTGCACTCGTTTACTAATTTCGAAGTTAATCTCTACTCTGCTGTAGCTGCCACTGCAATGTGACTTAGACAAGCACCTGTTGAAAACTTAGCTCAGAGGGGGAGCAGGGGAGGGGGGGGGGGGGGGGGGGGAGGACATCACCAGTGTGACTTACAAGTGGACAAAAGTACATTTGACATTCTGGCATGAATGTTCTCAAAACAACCGAGCCACATATGAGAAGCAGAGTCGCTGCCAGGTAGTCAGTTTCAAAGCTACAATCATCGCGATAACTTGGAAGTGATAAGCATTTTTCATTGCGAATAAAGCATTTATTCAAGAATAATTTGCATCTAATTTACCTACATCATAACAATATAATAAAATGGATTGCTATGTAATAAAGAAAAAAGTAGAAACATCTGATGATTCTAGTGACCATTCAGCCGCAAAAACCCCATCAGATGTAAAGGCAGAGCCCAGCATTTCGTCGAAAGTTCCACAATGAAGTTCATCGACTGATTCCTTTAATCACACAGATATTGGCAATTAATAGGATGTATCACCATCAGGATATTACTGATTATATAAAACACAAGCTTCTCACAGCTCCAAGGAAACCTGCAAACGGTTGTCTTTCCTAGTTCTAAGCACAACAAGGAAGGGCGGATTGAATGTATACAAGTGCATAATAATCATTTTAAACAGTATCCATGTCTGGTGATCTCCCAAGTTAAAAAGGGACTTCTTTGCATTAACTGTTTACTTTTTGTGAATAATAAAATGGCTGGAGGAAAGAAATCTATTATCACCAAGAAACTTGTGACTGAACCAGTAACAAAGTTTGCCAAACTTACTGGTAAAGATGGTGACCTTGAGACTCACTCTCAACTCAAGTACCATGTTGAAACATCAACAGATGCAAAATTAAATCTCTAAACTAGGAATGCAAACTTTATGTCATAAATCCATTAGGGAAAACAGAGACCATCTTGTACCCATAATAAAAACAATCATATTTCATGGAAAGCAAAATATTCCCCTGCGTAGTCATACAGATAATGGGAGTCTATTAGAAAATGATAATGATCGTGAAAGTATAGTGAGTAACATGGGAAACTTTAGAGCTCTTGTAAGACTTAGACTTGACGTTGGAGAGCTGCAACTAAACCATCACCTTGAGACCACTAAAGCAAATGCCACTTACATATGTAAAAGAATGTGTAAGGAACTTAATTCACGCTGTGAAACAGTGATGCTATCGAGATTACTGGAGGAAATCAAAGATTCTCATTATTACAGCATCATCTTCGATGAGGCTACGGACATAGCACACACTGCCCAACTGAGTTTAGCTGCAAGATATGTTGATGGTGATGTCAAATTACACAAAAGATATTTGAGTTTCATTGACATCAATAAAGACAAGGATTGTTGTGGAAGACGATGAACCTCAAGTGTGTCAAGATGAAGAGTGTAGCATTACTGGTGAAGTATAGGCACTACAATTCTAAGGAGAATGGAAAGCCTTTCTCTGTCCCTGCGGAACTGTGTGGGTATAGGCTGTGACAGTTGCTCAGTTAACATGTCAGAATCAAAAGGAGCTGTGGCTACAATAAAAAAGAAAGCTATCAACGTGGAAGTGGCACCATGTCGAAGTCATCAGATCAGCTCAACCTCGCTGCCTCTCGCAGCTGCAAAGTTACAAGTGTGAGAAACTCACCTGGTACTATTGAAGTAGTAGTATCATTCTTTAGAGTGTCTATCAACCCTCCCTATTCATGTAAATTAATGCCCACAGACAACCCAAGTCTCTACTTCCTTTGTCCCCTGAGTCATTGTGGCTGCAGGATCAAAATACTGTCTGTCCCCTTGGACATGTTCAAAAGAATATAGACAACACATGCATATTTGATGTGTGAAGACTGGATATGAATAAAAATTTATTTTGCAGTGATAGTGACTCCTTCCATTTATGTTTAACCAAAAATATGTAACTTTACTTAGGGCTAACTTTCATGACCTTGTTTAGTCAAAAATCTCTGCTCCTTGAATGTAGCATTATTGAGCACCCAAATTCTGGTTGAAACTACACCCATAGCAATCAAAACCAATTAGCATGTACGCATTACGTTACCATTACTTAAAACAAAGATTAAGCCAGTACTTTATTTGACCGCTAACAACACCGTAATTTAATTGGTGTTGTTTCAGAATCAAGATACATATGTAGCACTTCCCTCCCCCTCCCCCCTCTCTTTTTATGATTACATTCCTTCCATGTCTTTGTAGTCAAAAGGTGCAATCCCATATTTTAGTAACTTTAAAGTGTATACGCGGTCTGTTACACAGCTTAATTCTTTTGAATGAACAACTACACAGTGCAGTAATGCATTAGCCTCCACTGGTGAAACGTCACAACAATATCAAGTTAGATATATTGCTTTCTCTGTGTGTTTTATAGTTAATTCTTGAATAGTAGTGCTGGAATGGACGTAACGTGTGCACGCTGTGTGCAGATGGAGGAGCTGACCTCAGCTAAAGAGCAGCTGAAGATGCTTTTTGCCATGTTCAGCAGCATTCAGGCTGCTGCCTACTGTAGTAGCAGTGGCCAAGAATCTGACAAGTCAGATGGGATGTCTAAGGTGCCACCTTTTTGCCCAATGGCTCTGCTGTCAAGACACCTTGTGGTGTACCTAATGTGGCCAAGTTGTCCTCACCAAATGGTGAGGGATGGGTGGTAACTGTTAGCACTGAGGCAGAGAGTGAATATGGAGGCTGGCCTAGCCCATTGATCCTGTGTGATTGGACTGCCAGGCATTCATTCACCAGGGTCCAAACAGCAACAGGTGGGGAGGGAATTGCTTGTTAATCAGGAGCTCCAACATTAAATTCATTATGGAACTCCTTAGGGAAATGGTGTCCAGGCCTGGAAATGAATCCTACTTGTACTGAATATGTCTGCCAGGGAGCCTCATCCGAGATGTGGAGAATGTCCTGCCTGTGGCTATCAAACATGCAGGGTGCGGCTGTTTCCAAGTTGTGGCCCATGTTGGCATAATGCCTATCATTTGGGTTCTGATGTGATCTTCAGTTTATATGGACAAGTAGCACAAATGGTGAAGAGCCCCTGAGCTACACATGGAGTGTTTGCAGTACACAGTTTGTATCAGCATTTCCAGAATTGATTCAAGCCCTTTGGTTTGGGGTGAGCGGAGGGTCTCAACCAAAGGCTTCATCGATTCTTTGACTGTCCCGACTGCAGACTGCTAGACATGTGTGGAGAATTGTAGGAATACTTAATGGGTCTGGGATGCACTACACAAAGCAAGCTTTTTTAGGCTAGGCAATAGTTTGAGGTCCTCTGATGAACGCATGCTAGTCAGTGCGGAGATACAGAAAACAGACTGAATAAAAAGTAAAGACCATATTACCATCAAAATATTGAACAGTAAATTCTTGATGTATCTGTAGCTCCTGAATGTAATGCCCTCCAAGAAAATTGTCATGTTCAAAATACTCTTGGAACAAAGCTGGCTGAAACCTTGAGCAGAAACCCTTGAAATATTTAGCAAGCCATGGAATGTACACTGAAAAGACAGATTACACACCTCTGGTATGGTAGCATCAGAAGAGTGGAGGGGAGACGAAGGGCAAGAATGAATATGGATGAAATTTGTGCAATAAATGGAAGCCTATGCTATTGGTGGTAAAGCCCAAACAGTAGCAAAAGTAGGATTCTCAGACTCAATAATATTTTTTTTTGCCAACATATAACTATAGATAAAATACTTTTTGCCACAAATAAGTAGGCAGTTATGCAAACATTCATTTTCATTCCATATGTTTTGTGGATTAGCTATGACTGTTGGACATCATCACAAGAGAAGGTACTTTTACAGTTTACAATGTGGCAATGGCAGGTACTTCGCACCTATCAATTTGCACCATTCAGTTCTAATGTTATCTTACTGTTTTCATGTAATTTAAGGCATAAAGTAATGACTAACTGCATAGCAGAAGTGCTGTGTCATTGAAAGGCACATCAATTTTGCTAGCTTTCCCACAGATACTGCTTCAGAACTATGGTCTCATTTTACAGGCTGACTGCATTGTGGCAGCACTGTGAATAAGCAGACTAAATAGTTTCACATGACCAGTAATTATGGGATCCATATCCATTCTTGCAGATGAATTTCTTTTTTTTTTTTTTTTTTTTTTTCAAGAACCATCATACAGAATCACAAAATCATTCAAGAAGATTTTTACACCAACTAGGTATGTCTGTAGTTTTGCACATATTTCCTGTGACTTTTCTAACAGACTGGACTGACCTCTACCTTTTTCTATACGTGCGACAAACCACTGTTCCATAAATGAACAATTTGGATGGCAGAGAGGGGCCAGTTCAGCACCATTTTTTGTGTACCTGAATCTGCTAACTACACTTTGTCATGTGGGTCTTTTCTGTCTGTAATCCAGTTACTCACCACATACTTTTTCAGTGTGTGATTTACAGACCATTTAACATTTGCAAATATTTCTCTATGTAAATCATACTGGAAGTAAATGATATTCACTCATTGCCTACATGGGATGCTAACAACTACTAGCCCTGCTCTTTCTAGCAAATCTATTCAACTAGCCTTCTTGAAAGATTCAGTAACTTCATTTACTATTGTTGTTGCACTGGCATCATGATCACTAACCCCTCTGTGCACTAATACCGTCTGTAAGGACATGCCTGTTCATAGTCACAAGGTCTAAAGTATTTTAATTTTGTGTGGGCTACTATACTAGCAGCTTACCACAGCTTTCAGAAAACTGCTCAAAAGTACTTCACAAGACTGCCTGTCCACAACACCTGCAGTGTATGCACAGACATCTTAATCTCTACTCAGTAGGTTATGATAACCTCCCTTTTCTGCACTACTTTGTGTTGGTTTTTCTTGAATAATTCTGTTACTGTCACAGCAGTATCGCATGACAAATAAAAACATACAATGCTGGAGTTCACATACATGGAACTATTAAGAGAACTACTAATTAAAACAGGAAACCATAGCTTGAAACTTGGGACTTCGTACCAATTTTCATATAACTTCATCAATGCAATCTCACGTAATTCTTATTTGTGCTTATAATGTAAAGAAGCAATTCTATGAACTCACAAGCTAAACTACTTCACCTGCTCAAAGGCAATGTTTAAATCCATATGGGTATACTGTAACAAAATGTTCTACTTTACCTGTTTCCTCATTTCCAACCTGTGGCATACTATAATACCTTAAGTTTTGTCATCTTTACATTAAAGTAAACACAGGACTGCTAAAGTGAATACACACACACACAATTGATAACCATCTCATTATTTTCACCACAACTCAGCAATGATTAGTTCCATGTGGTCATATAAATTCTATAATTACCTCTTTATTTGCACCCTCCTCCAACTCTTCTTTTACATTCATGCTGAATGGGTAAACTTGGGCCTGTGGTAAAAATAACAAACTGTAATTAATACATTTAAGCAGTCACAGTCCTCCCATATTATATAAAATGTATAACATATATGAAGCCCAACTGTCATACTTCCCAACAACTAAATAGTAGTTCTGGTTAATTCTTATCTTTTGAGTTCAAAATTCTTGGTGATGAGTTCACTATAGTACACTCCTGGAAATGGAAAAAAGAACACATTGACACCGGTGTGTCAGACCCACCATACTTGCTCCGGACACTGCGAGAGGGCTGTACAAGCAATGATCACACGCACGGCACAGCGGACACACCAGGAACCGCGGTGTTGGCCGTCGAATGGAGCTAGCTGCGCAGCATTTGTGCACGGCCGCCATCAGTGTCAGCCAGTTTGCCGTGGCATACGGAGCTCCATCGCAGTCTAACACTGGTAGCATGCCGCGACAGCGTGGACGTGAACCGTATGTGCAGTTGACGGACTTTGAGCGAGGGCGTATAGTGGGCATGCGGGAGGCCGGGTGGACATACCGCCGAATTGCTCAACACGTGGGGCGTGAGGTCTCCACAGTACATCGATGTTGTCGCCAGTGGTCGGCGGAAGGTGCACGTGCCCGTCGACCTGGGACCGGACCGCAGCGACGCACGGATGCACGCCAAGACCGTAGGATCCTACGCAGTGCCGTAGGGGACCGCACCGCCACTTCCCAGCAAATTAGGGACACTGTTGCTCCTGGGGTATCGGCGAGGACCATTCGCAACCGTCTCCATGAAGCTGGGCTACGGTCCCGCACACCGTTAGGCCGTCTTCCGCTCACGCCCCAACATCGTGCAGCCCGCCTCCAGTGGTGTCGCGACAGGCGTGAATGGAGGGACGAATGGAGACATGTCGTCTTCAGCGATGAGAGTCGCTTCTGCCTTGGTGCCAATGATGGTCATATGCGTGTTTGGCGCCGTGCAGGTGAGCGCCACAATCAGGACTGCATACGACCGAGGCACACAGGGCCAACACCCGGCATCATGGTGTGGGGAGCGATCTCCTACACTGGCCGTACACCACTGGTGATCGTCGAGGGGAGACTGAATAGTGCACGGTACATCCAAACCATCATCGAACCCATCGTTCTACCATTCCTAGACCGGCAAGGGAACTTGCTGTTCCAACAGGACAATGCACGTCCGCATGTATCCCGTGCCACCCAACGTGCTCTAGAAGGTGTAAGTCAACTACCCTGGCCAGCAAGATCTCCGGATCTGTCCCCCATTGAGCATGTTTGGGACTGGATGAAGCGTCATCTCACGCGGTCTGCACGTCCAGCACGAACGCTGGTCCAACTGAGGCGTCAGGTGGAAATGGCATGGCAAGCCGTTCCACAGGACTACATCCAGCATCTCTACGATCGTCTCTATGGGAGAATAGCAGCCTGCATTGCTGTGAAAGGTGGATATACACTGTACTAGTGGCGACATTGTGCATGCTCTGTTGCCTGTGTCTATGTGCCTGTGGTTCTGTCAGTGTGATCATGTGATGTATCTGACCCCAGGAATGTGTCAATAAAGTTTCCCCTTCCTGGAACAATGAATTCACGGTGTTCTTATTTCAATTTCCAGGAGTGTATATTTCAATGGGAGGCAGCAAAAAATTAAGACTGATTAATGACAACACCTTTGAAAATTCATTACGATCTTCAACTTCAGCCTTCTTCCTATGCCATTGTTTTCAATCATATTTTCTAGCTTCATTATCTTCATATGCATATAATGGTAGTGTAATCAAATAAAGTAACACAGCTACTACCTCAAACAATGGAATCAATGTTGTTCATATCAAACGACACAATACAGTGTACACCAACTGTGTGGGGAAGCAGGAACTGGACTGTTAAGTGCCACATCACTCATACTACTATTACGATCAGAATCATTAAATGTCTGGAACAGTTACATCAAAACTGTTTGTTTCACAGAATGCTTATTTATGATAAAATTATTAAAACACACACTGCTTATTACTTTTCTAACTTCATTAATTCCTTTTGGTGGGGCAAGTACGTTTCTAACAGTAAAAAAAGAGCGTAGGCTACAGACAGGCTGAACCAGCCCTAGTCTATGGATCAAAACTATGGGTTTTACTTGCTGATCTCAAAAGAAGACAAAGTTCTAGAAAGATTTCTTATGGAGCAGCACCAGCATATCAAGACTGAAAAACCTGTAATGTTGAAGTAAGTGCTGGAATGAGAACAAATGAAACAGTATTGCATAGGAAGAAAATCATTAAACTGATATCAACATCTGTTGAGAATGTTAGATAATCAGCAGTCAAAGAATAATTTTTGATTGGAAGTCACCTTACTGATAGAAATAAAGTAGACCACTTTACTTTCAGAAAGAGCATATCGACAAAATAATGAAGCAACATGGTGTATGTGAAGAGGATGCCTTGAAGAGCTGGGCAGGAGATAGAAAGAATACAGCAACATCATGTTATTAATTGATCTTTCTATTAATTAACTGCCTACAATAATACTAACATACTAGCACAAATAATGATAATATGATTTTATTATTATTACTATCTGAGCCATGACAGGCTCCCTCTGACTTCCTGCCCTGCACCTGGTGTATGTCATTTCTTTTCCTTGGAGCTTGTGGCGCCATGGGGTATAGTACAGCCGCGCAGGGTGCATCGACAGTATCTGGCATTCATCTGAAATTGATAGACTGGAGTGACTGGTAGTCCTTTAAAAGTACTGTCGAATTAATAGTTGCAGGTGCAAGTGTTAACGGAAGATGGAACATTGGTGTGGTATTGGCTATCTGTATTTGCTGTTGGTTGTTCTCTGTGGAAGTCACATTATGCAAGGAGCTTTCTCATCCACAAAACTGCTTGATTTGGATTGTGTTGCACGACTTAATACTTTGTGGCATTGCCTTGGAAGGGGTCAGGGTAATGTCTCGCAACCAGACAAGCTTCTTATTGCTATTCAATTCCTCACGTTCAGCAGTGGATTCTATGATTTTGTAATCCTGAACACTGTTTTAAGTGTGACCATGTTTAGCCTTAGACTAAGTTTTTGATGAGAATCATCTGACGAGTCTGTTGACTTGTGCAACCACTGTGGTCATGTGGTTGTATTAAGTGAGAATGACAGTGGAATTTAGATGCTCCCTTAGTCTGCTCCAGTTTTCTACTGTTGTGACACACTGATTGTTTAGGACCTGGACTCTTATGGCATGCTCATCATAATGTGGCTGTTAACACTGCCGTTGTACATCAGCCTCATGGAATGCAACACTGACAGCTACGGATGGGCTGCCTTCACTCAAGTTATGTAAATTACTATTTGAAATGTGTACTAAAATTTTGTACATTTTCATGTTTGGGGGTTTGATGGGATGAGTGCTCTTCTTGTACATACCGCTGAGCACTGTTAGAATGGCCACATGCTGATCAGCTCTATGTGAATCACTCATGTCATATTTAGATGTCATCCAGACTTGCGAAAATATAGCCTGTTGGCACATTTGAGGCTCACAGGCTGGAACAAGCAAAAGTGTGTAAAACTAAGTCTTACTGAGCTTGGAACATTTGTGTGTTTGTTCACTGGCCATTTGTGAGCTGGAGAGTGAAAGAAATTTATCCCATCTCAGGGCTAGTTACTGCTTAATAGATTTAATTGTCCAACTGTATGTTATTTTAAAGTTGTCATGGGGTGACCTTTCCTCATCTTTTACTTATTTACTGCTAAAAGTTGGTTCTGAGTACTAATTACTGGTTTTCCTTTTTAAAGGGCATTCTTGAGCTCCTATGCATGCACATTCACTTACTGAATAACTTACGCATATTCTACGGCATACCTTAATAGAAATTTCACTGTGTCTGAAACCAGTTATATCAATCTGTGCACACTAATTTCAGTTAATTACTTAACTGCTCATTGAGGGCAACATTTAAAGCAACTTGTCCTGTCTGCTGAAGGCAGCTCCAGAAATCAGTGTATCTGTTTACTTTATTAAATTATCTACATGCACTTTGAGGTGTATTTTAAGAATTTCCTTTTTCTAGTGGTCCCAAGGCAGCTATAAATTGCTCTGTCTTCCAGTATAGCTATTTAGTTTTAACCTTTGAGATGAGTTATGCTTCTGTGTTATCTTAAAGAGCCATCTGTTTCCAAATAATTATATTTTGTCCATTTGTTGAAGCATTTTCTGAGTTGCAGTTTGTGAAGATGGAAATTTTGAATCTAAAATCTAAGAACGGGTGTAAGACACAGCTTTTGTCTTTAACTATTGCCTTATTCAAATGGTCACTAAACTAAGGTGTGTAATGTCTTAAATTTGAAACTTCAGAGTGTTGTTTGTAATCCTGCTATTGTATCTGATTTTAGTTATTTTTCTTAAATAAAACATTTTAATAAACAATGGAGAATCGTGAACCCTAATCCATCCAGTCGCTCCACTTAATTTCCCTTTTTCCTGCTGGATGTTTGGTTGGTAATGAAGGATGGTTATTTTCCTGGAACTACTCATACTGTCATTCCTCATACTGTCATTCACCATGAGGTGTGTGTGTGTGTGTAGGTATCCACTGCTGAACACAGGGTCCCACGACTGTCTCAATTTGTCCTTATTGAAGAAGCTACAGTTTATCTATAAATTAAAAGTATGTCAGCTTCCATGTAGTATGGGCAGTGTGGTCAAACTTGTGGCTCGTCTGCATGTGGGCAACTCCTTGGTGATTAGTACCAACTGCACCGGGGAGGTATATGTTGCACTTGCTGACTGAGCTCTGACCATGACTTCCTTGTGTCAGAACGTGGAGTGTTTAGAAAGTAGTCAGCCCCACCATAAGCAAATACATACAATCCACGCACAATTGATCCAATGGGATAATCACTTGTGTGGTATTCCACAATGTAATCTCTATCCTGAGCAGGTTACATTAGCTCTGCAGTTAAAGGGGCAGGTGCATGATTTGCTAAGTGGGGTCAGCCACCTTGATTTAGACAAATTAGGAGCAATAGGTGGAGAACAAGATTCTCCTACCAACAGATAACTGCTGTAAGTAGTAATTCTACAGACACCTTTAAGGATGAGAAGGGAATTCATTTGGGAAATTACTTTACCAAATATGTTACTGCTTCTAACTATAATGGAACTTTCAATTTAGAATTTAAGACAGGTGAAATCCATCCTATGGATCACCAAATTTATGTTTGATGCTGACACTTTGGCCATCTCCAATAATGTTGTTGATCAGGCATTGTACCCCCTGTGTTAAGTCATGTTTTCAGTTGAATTTTACACGGAAGTGCAACATTGAGGGAGTTGTGGGAATCAATTACTGCGCTGACATTCCACCTCATATTTAGAGGCTGCTCAAACATGAACATTTTGGCCAGTGCAGTTTCCTCATGAACATTTCCCTAGGTACACAGATGAATGCATATGGTCATTCCATTCTTGCAATTGCAAGTCACAAATACTCAGTAATATATTAGAGAAAATGCAGCCACAGGACCGTTCATGGATTACCTTCACTAATAAATGCACATCTTTTACTGAATTAGAGGATTTGGTGTCCGCTATTGAAGTCCGAGTTTCGCAGATCAGCAGCGATGAGGCTTTAAGTGTCATTATCAGGATGGGGATCGAGATTCTGGGCAATTTCAAAGGGGACCACCAATACGGAACAAGCGTAGGATTTGTTTTCAGTGTAACAAAGAGGAGCATTTTGCATAGCAATGTCTGGTTCCATGGAAGGAGAGTCAAACAGCTGGTATCACAAGGAATGGAAGAGGCATGGTAGTGTTCTACTGCCAAAGTGCTGTCTCTGCATCAAGTCCAAGGTAGGGGAATGCCTGCCTTACCTTTGGGTATAACTTATCCAGGAACCAGTGTACAAACTGCTCAACTCTGGTAGTTCAGTTTCTCATTTAGATTATCTGTGGTATTTGGAGTTCCACAATACCTGTGAACTGCCTCATTTGCATCCATCCTCCCAATGTCAAGCTCTCACTGGGCAGATGTTGCCTCTGACTGGCAAAACTGAGTACTGGAAAATTTTCTTGGCCTATGAAGTGGATAGTAATTAAAAAGTTTTCAGTAAACTTAATTTTGGGGTGTTTTGTAAGTGGTAGTGGGTTTTTGTTAGTTTGTCAAAGCAGGGTTGTTTATTTTAAATTTAACCCAGCTGAAAAATTCCAGTTGTGCTCCTGTCAGGTTGCCACAAGAGTTCATAGTGTGTTACCATAATAGTCGCCATTTGGGCTCAGTCACCTTGGTCCAGTAGAGGTAAAGCTGGTGCTGGAAGTTCTTGATTGTTTACCACAGGTAGTTAACTAACAGATTTGACATCACCAATTATTTCCTGTACACAATTCGCCTTACAAATGACATTCCAGAGAGGCAGGATCTTTAGAGGCTTTCTCCATCAAAGACGAAATGTATATGTGCTTTGATTAATAATATGTTGTTCGATGGGGTCATCAGGCCCTCAATCTCAGCCTATGCTTCTCCCATATTTTCAGTATCTATGAGCAGCAGTGGGATGTTTCATCCAGTTGTGGGTTACTGTGCGGTTAATGAGAAGGCAGTTTTGGAATCTGTGCTGCTTCCCAATCTGCATATTTCTTTTACTTGGTTCAGTCGGGCTCAGTATTTTACTGTCCTGGATCTCAATCTCTCCATTATTAGATCATGTTAACAGAGGATTCCAAGATTATTACTGCCTTCTGTTCAGACTGGACCCTCTACGATTTTAACAGGGTGCCCTTTGGTATGTCAATAGGAGTTGCCATTATGTCTTGCCTTCTAGATTATGCTATGGGTGATTTCACGTTCAAGTGTGTCTATAATCACCTAGACGGCATGGTTATTTACTGTTCTGTCTGAACACCTGCAACATCTTGAGGCAGTCCTGGTTTACCAGAGGTAGGTGGGACTAACTGCGAAACCAACTAAAATGACACTGGCACATAGGTTTCATTCTTGGGCCATCTTAGTTCCACTGATTGCATTAGAATTGTCCAGAAGCATACTGGTGATTTGTGAAAATTTCCTGCTCCTAGAAATAAGAATGGTGTGGCACAGTTCATAGGCATGACAAATTTTTTTCGAAAGTTTGTGACCAATTTTACTAAATTACTGGGATGACTTAATGATTTAAGAAATTTCAAATGGGATGAAAGTCGTCCAGAATCTTCCGAAACCATTAAAGTGGCGCTTTGTAACCCACTAGTATTAGCCATACCAAATTTTGAGCTCCTGTTCTTGCAAATGGGCACCTAATTCTTCTAGGGTAGAAAGTGGAAGCTGTCCTCCTGCAGGAACAGAATGGGAGGGGAGGTGTTGTGGGTTGATGACCTATAGCCTATGGACCTTGGAAACTTTCACCTGAGGAGACGAAATATTATATGTATGAATGGAAAGCCTTGGTGTTTCTGTTAGCCCTTGAGAAATTCACATTTTATTTTAAACACCAAGAATTTTGTTTAGAGACTGACAAGCTCTTAGTTAGGTTTTGGCTCATTATTTCCTTAACACCCTCTTAGGCAGTCATTTGGGCATTTATAATACTGTTGTCAAGATAAGACAACACATCACCTGGTCCTCCCTGTAAGATGTGCAGAGGTTGGTGGAGGTGAGAGCCGTAAGCGAGCTGAGCCCAACCCGAACTACCTGAAGGGCTTTTGAGTCTACCCATCAGAAATGCCTGATGCATAAATTTTATATTGATTATACAGGTCCACTTTCTCGTATTTGTGGGTATTAGGCACCTATTAGTTATCATGGATGACTTTTCTCGCTTTTTGACTTATTCCAAGCAGAGGAGTGACCATCCTGGTAGCTATCCTGCATTTGTAATGAATTCTTTCTGTTTACAGGCCACCCAGAATGCTTATTAGCTTTTGTTTCCCAGCTATTCATGAGGTTCTGCTTTGACAATGGAATTAAGGATGTGACCACAAATCCTTATTACCATCATACTTTGATGACCAGGTGAACTGCAAGTTGAAAGCTGTGCTTATCTTTCACAACAAGGCTCAGACGAAGTGTGACATGTCAGTACCATGGTTCAATTTTGTCTTTAAAACTGCACAATCCAAGTCTCTGGAAGCTGTTCCAGTATCCCTTATGCTAGCACATCCAGTCAATTCTCCTCTTGTCAACCTGTGGTCAATCAATGGTTTGCTTCCAGAGCAAGTCACCCTAGCAGTAACACAGCACAACTGGAGCCAGGCTAGGCATAATACCAAAATTGCCCATCACAGGCTAGCCATCTGCTGCAATCAGGGGCTAAATAGTTCATTGCAAAGGCTGGGGACAGAGTGTTAGCCCGAAACCCTCATTGTTCAAAAATGGGAGTTAGGGTTCACTAGCAAACTAGCTCCTCAGTTCTTGGGACCCTGTGAGACTGTCAGGGTGGTGAGCCTGACAAACGTCCTACTTCTGAATTTATGCACACATAAAACGTTATGCATGCACATTACCCATGTCAAGGAGAGTCATATGTAGAGGGCTCCTCAATGGGAAGGGGATTTTGATTTTGTGGGATCCCTCTTTGAATTCCAGCCCCATGTGCCTGGCAAATGTCCCTTGTCACAGCTCAGAGTTCATGGCACCAGTGGACGTTGTGGAGCCAAAATGGATGTAGAGCAACAGCAGTGCATCTCAAGGGCATTCGGTGTCTTGAAGCTGGACTGGAGGGTGAGCCATGCAGCACTTGTGGGCAGCATGTACAGTTTGGCCGAACTTAATGTGCCACTATCATTGTCACCATCACCACAATAAAACAATCTTCTTTCAATAATGGTAACTGCCATAGTCTGATCAGCCCCAACATTATTATCACTCATCTAAAGTCTGGTATGTCCACCTCTGGCACAGATAACAGCAGGGAGACATTGTGGCATGGAAGCAATGAGGCCTTGGTAGATCACTGGAGGAAGTTGGCACCATATCTGCACACTGAAGTCACCTCGTTCCCATAAATTCTCAAAGGGGGGATGATCTGCAACATTTTAAATTACATCCCAGATGTGTTTGACCAGGTTTGCCATCACATCAATTGGAACTCACCACCATGTTCCTCAAACCGTTCCATCACACTCATGGCCTTGTGAAATCGTGCATTATTTTGATGAAAAATGCCACTGCCAGTGGGGAAAATCATCGTCATGAAGGGTGGACCTTGCCACTGGTAGCGAGGCTTGCATGCCTGAGTGATATAGATAGCTCTTCTGTAGGTGCAGCCCCAGCGGAGGGTATCTGTTGAGGGGCCAGACAAATGTGTGGTCCCTGAAGAGGGGCAGCAATCTTTTCAATAGTACAATAGTTGCAGGGGCAACAGTTGGGATGAACAACTGATCTGGACTTGTAAAATTAACCAAAACAGTCTTCCTGTTAGCAATGGGAAACTGTAGCCATAATATTTCCCGAGTGGATACAACTTTACTGCATGGTTGAATGATGATGGCATCCTCATGGGTAAAATATTCGGCAATTAAAATAGTCCCCCATTCAGATCCCCGGGCAGGAGTAACTCAGGACGTCATTATCTGGGGAAAGAAAACTGGCATTCTACAGAGTGGAACATGGAATGTCAGATCGCTTAATGGGGTAGGTATGTTAGAAAATTTAAAAACGGAAATGGATAGGTTAAAGCTAGATATAGTGGGAATTAGAGAAGTTTGATGGAATGAGGAACAAGACTTCTGGTCCGATGAACACAGGAATATAAAAACAAAATCAAAAAATGGTTCAAATGACTCTGAGCACTATGGGACTTAACATCTGTGGTCATCAGTCCCCTAAAACTCAGAACTACTTAAACCTAACTAACCTAAGGACATCACACACATCCATGCCCGAGGCAGGATTAGAACATGCGGCCGTAGCGATCACGCGGTTCCAGACTGAAGTGCCTAGAACTGCACGGTGACACTGCCTGGCCAATACAATATCAAACTGGGGTAATGCATGAGTAGGTTTAAGAATGAATAAAAAATAGGAGCGCAGATAAGCTACTATGAAAAGCTTAGTGAACACACTGTTGTAACTGAGATAAACACGAAGCCCATGCCTACCACAGTAGTACAAGTTTATATGCCAACTAGCTCCCAAGACGAAAAGATTGAAAAAATGTATGATGAGATAGAGAAATTATTCAGATAGTGAAGGAAGACGAAAATTTAATAGTCACGGAGGAGTGGAATTCGATAGTAGGAGAACAAAGAGGATGGGGGCGGGGGAGGAGGAGGATGAAGGCCAAGGGGTGGCAGACAAGGCAGTGGAGGAAAAGGGGGCAAAGGCACAGGCACGCGGGGGCGGAGAGGCAATGGCAGACGGGGCAAAGGCAATGGCAGACGGGGGAAAGGCAATGGCAGACGGGGGAAAGGCAATGGCAGACGGGGGAAAGGCAATGGCAGACGGGGGAAAGGCAATGGCAGACGGGGGAAAGGCAATGGCAGACGGGGGAAAGGCAATGGCAGACGGGGGAAAGGCGTCGCCCTCCGTTTCTGGCAGTGCGCAACTGTGGCAGTCGCAGCTTTGGTGTCACCCTCTGGTGGGGAAGGGGAAAGGTTGCCTGTTCGTGTGTATGTAAGGGGCACTATGAGCTCACCAGTCGGTCTGTCAGGGTCAGTCTGGGTGAGTCCGGAGTCAGCCTGGGGTCAATCTCTCGTCCGCAGCCTGCTAGTTTGTCTCTCATCCCTTTATGTGGTGCAATGAGAGAACTCAACGAGCGGTTGTCCGGTCGCGGGCTTAGTTGCTGCATCTGAGGCTGCACGTTGGACCGTCAGGCTGCTCGAGTTGCTCAGGCAATGGTCACTGGCGGTTGGATCAATCGGTCAGTCGGTCACACACTGAGACAAGATGGCTTGTCCGCCTTGAGTGTCAGTGCATGTGAGGTCGCCACGTGAGTCCAGTGGGCCGCACTGTATAGCGAGGGGTAGTGGCTTCGCGGCGGACATGAGAGCAACAGGAGTCAACCCACGACATCCGTCTGCGCAGTGCGAGCTGCGACGCCGTCAGACGGGAGATTTGTGCACCTTCCTGCATCTGCTGAAGCGGCTGGCAGCAGACGGTTCGGGAGAGCGTTTTGGAGGTGCTGCACCAGGTCTTCGCTAGAAATTGCAGTTTATTAGAAGTTAAGTGATTCATGATATGTTGTTTCAGTTACTTGTTAAATTCTATTTGTTTTCTTGGTGAGGTCACCAGCCCCTTTGTTTTGGGGTCATCCCACTATTCTTCTCCGTTTGCCCACCTGCGGGCAGGTGGTTATTTATGAATTGGGTGGTCCGTTTTTCCCTTGTGGACTAGGGGCGCGTTAGAGCAACCTGTTGCCACCCTTCCACCAACAGACTTTTCTTAGAAATTAAAATCAAGTTGCACCTTCGGTGGCAACTTAATCTTTTAATTTCCACCTATTCTATGGGGTGCATACTTTGTGTGCTTGTGTGAATTGTTAAAACTTTTACTTTAAAGTAATCTGGTGTGTTGCAGATTTGCACCTGTGTAGTCGTTCAGAGGTGGTTGTTAGTGGTCATGACTACGGCCATGTCAAAAGGGAGCGGCAAGGTTCTCAGCCCGAAAGCTCATACACTCAAAAATTTGTTTCTTTCTGCCTCTGAATAAATTGTAACTTGATATTTAGAGGGTGCTTTCTGCTCAATTTTAAATCTGTTTCTTATAAAAAAGGCTTTTAGGAATAAAATTCCCATTTGTTAAAAGCAATTTCATTTTGATTTCATCAGTTAGTCCCTGGCAACTACTTCCACGCTCACATAATGTGATTAAATGTGTTAATGTTCTTGATGAATCGCTAGTAAATAAAGCAAATTCTTAAGAAAAAGTTCTGAAAGTAAATTCACGGTCTACAGAGAAGGAAAATTAGTGGGTGAATATGGAATGTGGATAAGGAATGAAAAAGGAAGCCATCTGGTAGAATTTTGGACAGGGCATAACTTCATCATTCAGTATGTGCTCAAAAGTATCCGGACACTGCCAGAAACATACTTTTTCATACTAGGTGCATTGTGCTGCCACATACTGCCAGGCAGTCCATATCAGCGACCTCAGCAGCCATTATACAACATGAGAGAGCACAATTGGGTGCTCTGCAGAACTCATTGACTTCGAAAATGGTCAGTGATTGGGTGTTACATCTGTGGCACAGGTGCAAAATACTAACATGAATTATTTACAGATGAATGGAAAAGCTGGTAGATGCCAACATCAGGGAAGATTAGTTTGGATTCCATAGAAATGTTGCAATACATGAGGCAATACTGACCCTACGACTTATCTCAGAAGACAGATTAAGGAAAGGCAAACCTACATTTCCAGCATTTGTAGACTTAGAGAAAGCTTTCGACAATGTTGACGGGAATACTCTTTCAAATTCTGAAGGTGGCAGTCATCAAATACAGTGAGAGAAACAGAAACCAGATGGCAGTTATGAAAGTCGAGGAGCATGAAAGGGAAGCAGTGGTTGGGAATGGAGTGAGACAGGGTTTTAACCCATCCCCAGTGTTTTTCACTCTGTATGTTGAGCAAGCAATAAATGAAACAAAAGAAGAATTTTCAGTATGCATTAAAATCCAGGGAGAAGAAATAAAAACTCTGAGGTTTGCCAACAACATCGTAATTCTGTCAGAGACAGCAGAGGACCTGAACAGAATGGACAGTAGCTTCAAAGGGGGATATAAGATGAGCATCAACAAAAGCAAAACAAGGATAATGGAATGTAGTCTAATTAAATCAGGATATGAAGATGGAATTAGGAAATAAGACATTTAAAGTAGTAGATGAGTTTTGCTATTTGGGTATCAAAATAACTGATTGTTGAAGTAGAGAGGATATAAAATGTAGACTGGCAATGGCAAGGAAAGCATTTCTGAATAAGAGAAATTTGCTAACATAAAGTACACATTTAAGTGTCAGGAAGTCTTTTCTGAAAGTACTGGTATGGACTGTATCCATCTATGGAAGTGAAATGTAGACGATAAGTAGTTTAGACGAGAAGAGAACAGAAGCTTTTGAAACGTGTTGCTATAAAAGAATGCTGAAGATTCGATGGGTGTATCACGTAACCAATGAGGAGATACTGAATAGAATTGGGGAGAAGAGATATTTGTGGCACAACTTGACTAGAAGAAGGGATCAGTTGGTAGGACACATTCTGAGTCACAAGGGATCATTGATTTAGTACTGGAGGGAAGGGCGGAGGGAAGAAGTTATAGAGGGAGACCAAGGCATGATTACACATATTCAGGAGGATGTGGGTTGCAGTAGTTACTCAGAGAAGAAGCAGCTTGAACAGGATAGAGTAGATGGAGAGCTGCATCAATCCAGTCTCAGGACTGAAGATCACAACAAGAAATGCATCCTCCCAAAGGCATGATGATTTATCAGGATTCATCAGTCCATGCAGTGCTCTCCCAATGTGCCAACATCCAACACCAACAGTTACATGCCTATTTCAGTTTTAGTTGTCAATGTCATGACATTAACACTGGCACATTCATGGGTCATCAGTGTTTGGAGCATTGTGCATGTGGACACACTTGTACTCTGCCTAGCATTAATGCCTGATGTTAGTTATGCCACAGTTTACTGTCTGTCTTGTTTTACCAGTCTGCCTAGCCTGTGATGTGTACCACCTGTCATGAGCAGTACTTGCCCAACCCCCATAATGTCTGGACATGGTTTCACCTCTGTTTCGCCATGTGTTGAATACAACTGCCACAGCACTCCTCAAATGCCCAACAAGCTGTGCAGCTTCCAAAATGCTCATCCTAAGCCTTCAGGCCATCAAAATCTGCTCTCAGCCAAACTCAGATTGTGTGCATTCCCTATTTTACACCCAGACAGCATGCTCACTCATACTCCATGCACCGTGTGCATGTGAGACTAGAAGACAAGGTGAGGTGCTATTGCCTGGATAAGTTTATATTGATAGCAGATCAGTGATCATAATGTTTTGGCTGATGTTATGGATATAGTATTATGACTTCCAAATGGATGCTAGGCCATTCCAAGGGAACCATTCTGCAACATTCAAGGCAATTGTCAATTGCATCAAATTACTACAAGAGTGTACCAGAAAATAATGCCTCCTAAACTTTGATTCTGTTCTTCATATCAGTTGTCGTGCATATTACTCTGTTGATGTTACGACTTTGCTGACACAATATGCAGCACCCTCCTGCTGACGAGTTCTGAACTGCAGTGTGTAATGTGTGTGTGTGTTAGTTAACTGTGTCAGCATGTCAGAAAACCCTCAGAAAACAGAACACAAATTCAAATAGTTCATCCACACGTGGAGTACCCTCTCCTTCAGCATGACAACGATAGACCACACACAACTTTTTTTTTGCATCTACAACAGTCTGAAACCTTTGATTCATTGTTATTTTTCATACTTCATAGTGTCCCAGTTTGACCCAGTTAATTTTCAACTATTTGCAAAACCTAAAGAAAACCTTCAAGAACTTCACTTTGCCGGCCGGTGTGGCCGAGCAGTTCTACGCACTTCGGTCTGGAACTGCGCAGCCGCTATAGTCGCAGGATAAAATCCTGCCTCGGGCATGGATGTGTGTGATGTCCTTAGGTTAGTTAGGTTTAAGTAGCTCTAAGTTCTAGAGGACTGATGACCTCAGATGTTAAGTCACATAGCGCTCAAAGCCATTTTTTTTAACTTCACTTTGATAGTGGTGAATTGGTGTGAGCAGAGATGAGGCTGTGCGTCTGCCAACAAAGTCAAACATTCTACAGTTATGACACCAACAACCTGGTGTCTCATTGGGATAAAGGTGTTCACTGCCATGGTGACTTTGTTTGAAATAAATATTTAAACACTAAGAATAAAGATGTAAAATGTTAATAAAGTTTGTTTTAATTAAAATGCTTCAATAATTTTCAAATAAAAATTGTGTACCATTACTTTCCAGCATGTGCTCATGCCCAAAATATACACCATTTAAAAACTAAGCTTTATTAATTTGACCAAGAAGGTGGCTTTCAATAAACGTAATGACTACATGCATCTGTTAAGGTCATAGGGAAGTTCAGTCCCATTAACACACCACACAACGTAAAAGAAGACTTCTTGTAGTTAAAAGTTCATTCTGGGCACAACTGGAATTTTTTGGTTAGGCTGTGCTACTGGTCAATTTGTTAGCACATCCTTTACTTGGCTTTCACCTAGCAAGGCTTTGTCAGCTCACAGCCACACTGCCACCTTTCAACCTAGGCTAGGCCTTGAGCTGCACTATGGATCGGTCTCTCAGCACAATCAATATTTCTAGGGGGGAGGGGGTCTAGAAACACATTTTAACCTTGTAGCCTTTGAATAGTTCTCAGGTTCAGGTCCAAGGTCAATGACTCTTCAAATCGCTTCTCATTTACACGATGTGTGTTGTGCATACATATCATTCGTATGCCAAACCATCATTGTGTCAGGGGTGAAAGCCAAGACTTTAACTATGTTGGGTCTAACCACTCTTTTACTGTATTTAATAAAATTTAGTATATTTACTTTCCTATCGTTTCCTCACAGTGATGGTTTACGATTACTGTTGTGATACTCCTCGACAAATGAATTGCAAGCTGATCACATAGTTCGTACGAACTATAATGAAGCACTCTCATATATTCAAATGCAAATGATGCATTAATGCTATCACAGTACTTCTGCAGTTGCACCCAAGATGGGTGTTGAAGCAGACTTGTTCAGCACAGACAGTACACAAGTAGTTTGCGTGATTGTGTCAGGACCCTCAATTCTGGTAGGCAGAATAAAAATACTAGTGGCACCAAGTGAATTTGTTTTCCTGCTGATGGCTGAATACCCTACAAATAGCTGCACTGCATCAGATTTCAAGTGACGTGTGTATGTAAGATTACTTACACCAGTATCTATAACATTCTGGTAGTTTCACAAAAAATGTGTGACAACGTGCAGCAAACACAGAAAGTGGTTATGAACAAACCTGTCAATATTTCATGTGTAATACCATTGCTTCATGAAAACTTCACTGCCAACATATAAATTCATTCTGCAGATACGGGCCGTGTAACAATTTATGTTTTCATGTGGTATTTGTCTGAAATCTAACTTTACTATTGGGTCATTCCATGTCAAGTGGCCTAAATTTAGACAAGTTCCCCACTTGACCATCTCCAATTTTATGAAATTTTTGCAGCATGTACATATACACCTTACATGAAGCACTGCCAAATTACAGCTTCATAAATAGTATAATGGGGCCACCAGCCACCTTTTTGTAAAGGCTCGTTTTTTTTTCATTGTGACTGAAATGAATAAATGATCAACTTTGTTTTACCACTGTTCAGGATCTAAGAGACCTGTTGTGCTCAAACTTTGTGATCCTGTTCAAATTTTTGGGTACAATAGCTTCGTTTTAGTACAAAATGTCAAACTATGGTAAATTCATCATAGTGTGCCATCAAAGTTTCCATAAATCTTGTTGTATCAAACTCACATTTATATTACATTAAAAAAATACATGTACCAATCATACTCTTTATGGTTCCCAAGCCAAATATTTCAGTTCTTATTAATTCATTTGCTGAAATTTGTTACTAATAGAAATTACAGTTGATTCTAACAAGCTATGTCAGCCCATTCTTGTTGCTGATGGAGCTGTAATGATAGAAATAATGTGTTGGTTTGGAATCCAACAAGCATCCTGCCTAGCTGGCCTATAGAATGAATGTGCAGGTCCATTGGGGTGCATGAAAATAACAAACATTTTCTTCTTCTGAAACTTCAGACATATTACCAATCCACCATTTTCCATCATATATACAGGCAATGTATTGGTCCAGTTGTAAGGCTTTAGTATTTCTGAATGAAACGCTTTGGTCAACATTTGCCACAAAAAAGTTTGTATTATTAAATACTCTTCTAATACAAACTTGCTTTTCATTTAATGGCACAAAATGGCGATTGTCTCTTGTTCCTGATACTGTGCAGCCATTTTTTAACCTTGCTTCATGCTCAGTTTTTAATGTTTCAATTTGTTCTTTTGAAGCAAAAATTAAATGGTTTCCTCTGATATTCTTTGCACAGTATTTAAACAAGTCAGTTGGTGTCAAAATCTGGTCCTCAGTTGGTCTTTGAAGGCTTGCTCTTGCTGCCACGCACTTTACAGTTCCTCCAATTCTATCAATGGAGATTTTCCATGCCTTGTAGCAGGAAAGTTCCATTCAGCTGAGATTCCAAAGTCATTCTGATGGTGACAGAGATTCAGAAATTTTTTGAAGTTTTTGTACTGCACTGCTGACCCATCACTGAAGTAGTAAATGTGTGTCATTTTTCCAAGGAGACACTTTAGATATTCTATTAATTTCACTATAAAAGCATTTACAGCAATTGCATTATGTTTCAGGCTGTCACTTATTATACAGTAACTGATGCTGCTGATGTCCAAGTTATTTCTGAAGTACACAACAAATGGGTGTAAAGTTGCTTTGCTGTTATTCCAGTGAAAACCTTGAACTGCATCCTGGACAATGAAGGAATAATTTTTAGCAAAGTCCATTAATATGATCATTTCAGTTGGCTTACAGTTTTCTTTTATGCATTTTAGGTGCTTGCTCTGGTGCTTTGCAACATAATGAGTGGAAAGTTTGTCAATTTTTGAAATCAGATCTTCAATAAAATCCTCAGTGGTCATCTGCTTTGTTTCTAATGTATCTATCAGTGTGCACCCACTGTTTGAACTCAATGGTATCATCTGGATCACTGTCTTCAAAACTACTTTCTAAAAACTGTTCAAGTAGTTCCTTTCCAAGACAAATTTCACGGGGAAGAAGCATGCAGTCTGGATTCCAAATCACACACTGTTTTAGCAGTCAGACTCTTATAATTTTCTTTAATTGGAGTGCTTGCAAGCATCAGTTTCACAGTTTGGTGTAAAGTGCAGCCAGAAACTGAGTGGGTTCCTGCAGCACCCACAGCAATGCACGATTTTGGCCTCAATTTACAAAATCTGCCAAATCTAATTTCAGGCCCATGCTGAAGTTGATATGCAACAAATATTTCTTCCAAATTATTCAGAAGAAGGTATTTTTGCATCAAAACTATCTTTCCTTCTATTCTAATTGATACATAGTCTTTTTACCTGGACAAATTCGACTAAATTCTTCATTCTGAAAAAAATGTTACCACTCTCTCTTTTACGGCATCTGAAATCATCTTGCCACACTTGTTCTTTGGCAGAGTTAGTACACTATTTTCTGCCTGTAATTCCTAGCTGCTTTTACCATCCTTCTTGCGTTGTCTCTCTTATAGTCCAGCTTTGTGGCACTAGTGTCAGTATCTGCAATTTTTCAGGCTGCCTTGACAATTGCAACTTCTCTTTCAATTCCTTAATCAGCTGCTTATAATCTTCACAATCAGGACATGTCTTGCTTGTACTTTTGAAGATCTTTTGGGGGTAATCCTCCAGCAGCAGCAATGTTATTCGCAATTGCCTGTTGAGCTTCGCTTATTTTTCATTTTGCGCAACCTTTCACATCCCTTTTGGATATTCTCTGATATTTTAGAGGCGAGACCCAAAAAGCAGTTAGAATTGAATTGATTGATACTTCTGGATATGCTTCATCTTCTGACTGGTTTGAAGTCCACTGTGATTTTTCTGCTTTCTTTGCTAAAAATTGTTTCTGCAAGTTGGACAGATCTTCCGACCAGGTTTGACATTGCTCTTAGTCACAGCTTGCAATTGTTTTGCTGTTTCCACATTGACAATCCGTAAACCCTTTTTAACAGAATGGTTCTTTGCACCAAAACGATTACAACAATATCTCTGTAGAAAGTCATGAATTCCTGTTACTCTACTGAAAATTCTTTAATTGGAATGAAGCCTCGATGCGTGTATGTTTTCAGCTGACATACAGAATTATATGTAGGACCAATGACACACAGTAGTGAAACCTCATTGATATCCATTACACTACACTTCAATTTATGCTTCCAATTGCCGTTTGTTTCAATATTAGATCAAGTAGAATTGGTGTATATTTCCAACTGAAAAATATTAAACAATCATAGCAGGGTGCATACGCGGATATGGGAAAAAATTCCCGGATTTCCCGGTTAAAAATACACTTCCTCCCGGGAGTGCGAACATACTTTTTTCCCTATTAACTGACAATATATTTTCTCTCGGAACTGTATAACATCAGTCTTTTGAATGGTTACATACGGTCGTAGAATTTCCTGGTGCTTTAGAAAATGAACCACAGGGAACACAACACGTTTTGGAAAGATCTTTGATGAGCAGCAACATGTACAGTGCATATTTTCATATTACGAAAGTATAAATTCAAATTCCACCAAACACCGCATCTTACTTTCCGAAGCATTGAAATCAAGATTGAAATGCACTTTTGTAAGCCAGTCATAGCTCATGTCATGTGATCTCGCCAGCCGATGACAGCGGGTATTCAGAACTGAGGACACAGGATGTAGTGAGCCAATAGCAACATCACTGTTAAGAAGCGTGAATGCATAAACAGAAAAAGCTAATGGTTTAAATTAATATACATCGTGTTGCTACACAAAAAGCAAAGCTTTCACATATGATATTGGTCTATAAGAGTAAGACGCTGCAAGAGAAGCAAGCTTTCACATATAATGTTGGTCTTTTAAGCGTGAATTACAATGTAATATATATTACACAAATGTGCCAGCAAAATTTTTAATAACGACATAAATGTCTTGTCTTCTGGGCTCGAAATTCATCTAAATGGCTAATCATCAAAGAGTTGATTTTTAAATGAGACTCAAATGCTCTGTGATTTAAGAAATTCATTGTACATTCTCGCACATAGTTCAACTTACGTAGAAGGATATTTATTTTGAAATTAACACTTTTCAAACCACCATTCAGAATATTTTCACACGAGCTATTAGAAATAGGCTCATTTGTGAAGTTGCCAGAGAGCACCAGTTGACAGGTGCCACTGGACTTGCGCAGCTACGATGGCGTAGGGAGCCCGTATGTTTGTAAGTGTAAAACATTAAAACATCTTACATTATGTCATAAAACAAACAAGACATCAGAGGATACTCCAAGAGCATCGGAATTTTGTGACCAATAATAAAATGTGCACATTTAAAGTGCACATTCGTATGTCCAGATTCCCAGTGAAGTGGGCCACGACCTGATATTAAGCTTTTCAATGTAGTTTTTGGAATGTAAATTTTCTTATAATACCAGTACTATGTTATCTCATGTTTAGTTCTTTATTATGACATAATGCCACACGTGTTATAAGTTGGAAATGTGCACTTGAAATGATGCAGCAAACAGTGTGCGGAATTAAACACTTCATTTCAAATATATTGTCTGCCTCAGCAGAAAAGATTAATAAAAGAAAATTTCTTTAGCAAATCGACAAAAATAGCCTCATTGTTCCGCAAGGCAATAAATGCTTGATAGTCAGAAAGGTGGAAATAAAATAAAATCTGTAACTAACAACACATTTCAGCCTTCCGTAATTATGTGTATGTATTTTAATTCACTCGATAGCCTCCCACCACAGCAATCTGTTTTGTTTTCATTTGATGTGAAAGCAGTAAACGAAGAGGAAACAGCAAAATCACTAAATGTATACATGGATCACGTGGAGACTACCCACATGCCCACTATAACTCAGACTGCTCTGTGCATCAGCCCCGAATTTACGATACTTTCGAACTGGGCCAATACTCCGCCACTCCCTCAAGCGTTTGAGATAGGACGTCAAAAATCAGAAAAAACTAATTTTCAAAAATATATTCATTTTGTAGCATGCATCTTTCTGAAGAGTCTAACATATAAAACATATGTGTTTGAGGAAATGTAAGACATGTTATTTGGTCATCAATGTGCCAAAGTGCAGTGCCACACTTCTTCACACAGCATTCTCCTATCGCACGTCACTGTATTTCGCTCTGTGGAATTGAAACATGTATATTTTGCAATGGATGCCATAAAACCATATTCAGGACAGTGGAAATTCAAATGTCCTGTGGCGTGTCTCATGCTTACAGTCGGTCAATTTGACATCCTGTCCCTCTTTTTTTCTTTTCTTTTTTTTTAAAAAAATGAACTTCAGAAAAGTTGCACTCTATTCCCTAGCAGCTGACAACTTGCTGCTTTGTGTGACATAAAATTAAATATAGGATACATAAAACCAGTAAAGACATGAGACAAGCAAGAGAATTCACATTTCTTCGATCCTTAGCTCCTAGAATTTTTTTCTCTCTAATCTTGCTACAGCTTTACATGGCATGCTTTCCTTTCTGTGAAAGAATCTGTTACCTCATCAAAGTTCGTCTAATGTTTTGCTACAGGAAAAATCGAAATGTCGTAGTCTAATACTGAAAAGCTGTTAATACAAATAGGACCCAAGACTGGTGTGGTTTCTCGATCTGATTACGTCTATTTTGTCACACTCTGCTAGATAAAACAAAATAGGCCTTTCTAATACTGCAACAATTTTAACACACACCAAATAAGTGAGACTGTTTTGGCACAAACAGTCATTTTTTAACGACAGAATACAACTCACAAAGTACCAATATCAAATGCCTATTAGGCCTACTATAAGCAAAAAGCTTTACTTTGGGAAATAGTTTCACACTCCATTCATACGCTCCAGTTCTCAAGCATGAGATCGAAAAGTAGTAGTACAAAATTTTTATACAAACTTTGAATCATCATTTTGTTCCATAATTTATGTGATGTCCCCGTTTCTTCTTCCTCATTCTAACAAAGAGTCTTGTTATCACTAATTCTGTAACTATTCCTGTCAATGTCAAAGCTTATTCACCGGTTAACTTCACTAACTCTGCCGAATCACCGGTTTAGTTATCCCGCATTTATTCTCCGGTTAGGCGTTGTTATGTGTTCATACAACACGTTTTCCATGCTACTTCCAGAACAGAACTTACAGCGGCTGCTAGCCGGGGACTGTACAACTGGCCCTTACTAGTATAGCGATCTGGCCAAAAACTTTGTCAAAATTTCATTTTCTTGGATACACCAAGAAGGTAATATGTAATCGCTGTCCGCAGTGGCTGAGCGGTTCTAGGCGCTTTAGTCTGGAACCCCGCTACTGCTGCGGCCGCAGGTTCGAATCCTGCCTCGGGCATGGACGTGTGTGATGTTCTTAGGTTAGTTAGGTTTAAGTAGTTATAAGTTCTAGGGGACTGATGACCTCAGATGAAGTTCCATTGTGCTCAGAGTCAGTTTTATATGTAATATTTCTTACTGGTTATTTGTTTATTTCCACTCCGGTAGTTTGAATCTATGGATTTCACTAGTAATTATAGCAAAGCTCATCATTTGCAAACCCAATCAACCACACAATCAGACAACGGTTGGCATTCATTCGTTCAGCCTTACTCCGCTCAGCTCGCATAGCCCCTTTTGTCTGTAGGAAAGTTTGTTTCTACATGCGACAAGGATTCCCCGGCAATCATGTACACTATGTATGCATTCACAGATCAACTTACGATTCATTCAGAAATCAACTTAGTATGTGTTCAAAAATGTTCAAAAACTGACAGGGATGCGTTTTCAGTAATATGAATAATCGATAGACTAACGTGCGCTGGATGCTAGGTGCTTTGTGAAACAAGGATTTCTCCCTGAAGAATATGAATTGCCCCCCCCCCCCCACAGGTCTGGGCCGGCTGCGCACGCATGAATCTGGCAGCTTGGGCACTCCAGTAAAATATTTCCCCGTAGCATCTAGCTGCGACTGCTTACACAGCCAACAGCCACGTTTCTGTAGCCAGAAGCGGGAGAAGCTACTACTCAACTGCGCATACGCATGATCCCACTCATAACTGCTAAAACGAATCTAATGTAAACAGTTGTGATGTCATGCTCATTGGAGGCAATTTGTTGTTACGAAGCCTTGCATAGTCTTCCTAAAGCCTTTGACACATTTTGCTGTTGGCAGACGCTTGTATGAGCACTGCGTTTTGTTGTTGCATAGGGCGCATTTCCTTTGCAGTTTAAGTTTTATTTTCGTTTTTCTCTCCTTCATGTATTATTGCTGCAGTATTACTCTGCAGTAGCAGGACACAGTAATATCCTTTGTTAGTGTATCGATTCTTACCAGTCAAAATTACAAAAATGTAACTGAAAACAAAAACAATGACAAATTCCTGGAATTCTAAAAAATTCCCGGGTTTTTCCCGGATCTCCCGGGTCGTATACAACCCGCATATGTAATGGGAACTTCCTTGAGTATACATCAGAAAAAATTAAATAACATAGTAAACCCACTACCTTGAAATAATTTTTACTAACCGAAAAACAATGTTAATCCAGTAATGACAACACACTTTACATAATTTAAAAAGGCACACAACTTCTGAACACTTCACTACACAACAATGTGGTTCAGACTGATTGTTGAAGCATGTTAAACTGGTCTGTCTCTAAACTAAAAACTCTTTCTGATCAGGCAAAGTGAGCTCAGATAAGTCAGTTATTGTTTGAGCAATCTGGATGCCACTTGCAGAGCATTATGACATGCTGACAGGCTGCAGATAACTAAAGTACCAGCTTCAGAAAGTTAATGCTTTCAGTAGATACAATGCAATGAAGTACAGTCAAAATTTGATACAAGATTTATGACCCACTTTGATAGCACACTATGATGAATTTACTATAGTCACAATGTCAAGAATTGAGCCTTTATGAAATGACGGCTAGTGGCCCCACCATACTACTTATAAAGCTGTAATTTGGCAGTGCTGTATGTAAGGTCTCTATGTACAACCTGAAAAAATTTCATGGAAATTGGAGATGGTCTAGTGGGGACTCTTAGGCCACTTGACATGGAATGACCCTGCTGACCGTTCTTCTTACACTTTGTTCATATATTCAAGGTCAACACCTAATGTTAATAGTACTATAAAATTTACTTCTCAGATTAGTGACATGCAAATTTCACTTCAACATTGTCAATAAATTACATTTCTTATTCCATACCACGATACACTGCAATAATGCATTAACTGTGCCATACCATTTATAAATTTAATGGCAATGCTAAGATTAACTACGGTCATTGTTATTCTTAAGTTGCACATTAAGGCTGTCATTTAAAAGAAGCGTGTCAGAGCAGAATATACCCACTTTATGGCAACCACGTTATCAGTATAATTGAATTGTGCATTTAAAAAGTTTTCCATGTTTACTTAACATTAAATTAAAACTCTTGCTGATTTCTATGTGAGGTTTAATAACAGGCTTAGTTCAATGCACTGTGCAAAACGTCATATTTAGGAGTGAAAGTTCATCAGTTGTTTAGTAAACAGAATTACTCGTGTTTCCAGCAGCATGACTTCAATTTTATGTACTCACCCACCATACTGCACACAGAAATTGATGAAACACTGTTAAGAAATACAAGTAAGCCACTTACCATGGAGTGTAACTCTGTTTTTACTTCGTCCGTTTCCTCTTTTTTTATCCACGTAGCTGGCTCCTGGTCCATTGCTTTAGTTCTGCAATCTGAAAAAAAAAGCAATCATATACGAACAGTGGTACTCAGTTTCTGTTGTTACCATGAAGTACAGCTCAAAGGCAGTATTTTCACTCGTCTAATAGGTGCAGTAAATGGGTGATTACACAGGAAACAGATTCAGAAAGGATGAGGAAAAGTAGGTTCAGTGATATAAATTCATTTACATTTCTCAGGTCATGAAGAGTGAGAATACTGAAAGTAACATTCACTGGAAACCAAGTATTTATAGTTGGTACTGCTCTTTCTTTAACACTGGCTCATGGCTACTTTTCTATTGAGACAATTATGGAAGATGTGTATTTTTTGTGCATGCACGAACTTCAGCATTACAAACAATCAGAGCGGTCAAGACATTGCAGCAAAATTACTGAATAACACCAAATAATTCATTCTACACTTTGTTCATTGTGTTAATTTCAGTCTGATAGGGACATAATGACAATCTGGACATACAGATTGCTCACCGCAGTGCGAAAGTTCTCATTCTTGATTAACATCAAGATTAAACAGTGGTTAGTTTTTTCTTACAAAACTGATTTATTAAAACGACTTCCTACTAATTGTAACTATGATGATCTATTAAGTTCTGATGACATGTAACTCTTTATGTTAGACAAACTACAATTAATTTGTACCTCTTATTTCACCAGTTCCTAAATTACAGTATTCTTATACAGAACTCCATTAAAACCTACACACTACAACAAACTGGTATTTACACATGATTAGATGAATACTAATGACACGAGTAACCAAAGCACAGGGAAAACTAGCAAAATGCAACAGAATTACAGCATTTCCTTCCATGTGAACATACTCAAAGCATGAAATGATGTAACTGTGGGCACTTGACAACATGCTTACGTTATCTCTAAAACCTGGAGCCACTATATGTCTACATCACAGCAAATTATCTTCACAATTATTACAGCTAAGTAAGTCACCATAACCGTACTAACATAGCGAATAGAGGCGGGCCAAACGGTTATTCTGGAGTAACCGTTATCACAGTTGCAGTTATTCTTTCATAACCATTATTTTTAACTGTTATTAATAACTGTCAAGTTATTTTACGCTAGCGAGTACCGAATACTCCAAGGGGCTACAGTTAAATAACGACATAGTTGGAATCCTTCAGTTTAGTTATCAGTATAACTGCGAGTAGTGTGAAATGGCAGGAATGTCGTATGAAACGTGTCATAACCTTAGCTTATTAACCCTGGGTACATTTTAGTTGATGTTAGAACGATAATTAGTGTTTCATATTATATGTTTGTAGGTTATCAGTCGCTATTAGAAATATTATCTTCGCAGCTGCAACAAAGTATGCGGACCTTCGCCACAGCACTGTTTAAGTAAAATGTTAACAACGTGCATTTTTAAGTGTGAAGTAATATGTAAACTGAATACTGTAGGTTAAATCCAAAGCTTAATTTCTTGTGCTGCTCACTTAATAGAATAAGTGTACAGCCTTGTAATACAACAAAAAATATACGCAATGTGACAGATTCGTTTACTCCTGTCATGTAAAAGATAGTCCTATTGGGGAAAGTGTGGGTACGCTAATCCAAGTTTTACGTGAGATTAGGAAACTGCTCGATTTCTCCAGCTACAACATGTTTATAACGTATGAAGGCATGCAGATCGAAAAGGTTGACAGTGTTACATTTCTTGGGCTACAACTCGATAATAAATTCAGTTGGGAAGGGCATACCACATTTTTCCACTCTATTATTTCATAAGGGAGCATATTCTGTGGTAACTCATCAAACGTAGCAAAAGTTTTTCGCGTCTAAAAGCATGTAATAAAAATTGTTTGTGGTATAAATTCAAGATGATCATGTAGGAACCTGTTCAAGGAACTTTGTGTTCTAACCACTGCTTCCTAGTATAATTATTCTTTAATGAAATTTGTTACAAGTATTTCCAGCCAATAGCTCAACACATAATCAGTACTAGAAATAGGAACAGCAATCTACATAAAGACCTAAAATTACTTACCTTGGTCCAAAGGTGGTCCAACATTCAGGAACATGCTTTTTCAATAAACTGTCAGCGAGCATTAAAAACTCTGTTTCAGATAAAGCACAGTTTACAGTGTGTTTGAAAGACTTTTTGATACAGAAGTGTGTGATTCCACACGTCTACTTTGACCTGAGACGTCATCAATATGCCGGAAATGGCTATTTTAAGTGTGTCTATGACATTACTACATACACATGCAACAAACACGAAGATACATATAAATAATACAATAACATCTCCCACCAAAAATACAATCAAACCAACGGGACAACTGCGGGAAGTTGGGGGTTTTAGGGTGAGGACAAGCTAGTAAAAAAAAACACACCATGATCCCAAAACACAAAATGAAGAACAAAAAGAAAAAAAATACAGCATTCTGGTACACCAACAAAAATCTGCAGGAATCGGACACTTCCCTTGAACAATATAGGTCAACCATAGGTGACAACACCAATACCCACAACTAAAAGTACGAAAATTGGAATCTGACATTTCCCTTGACCTACACAGGTCAACCTCACATGACTATACCGGAACATCAACACCTACAACTATGAAAATTGGAATCGGTCATTTCCGGTTACCTATATAGAACCACCACAACTACTGATACCAAAAAAGCAACACCTACAACCGCGAAAAATAAAACCACAATCCCAAAAATCCACAAATCAAACATCCCTACATAAATTAAATCACATTCAGTACTCCATAAATACACAAAACATCGCAACTAGGAAAAAAAATTAATTACCACCAGCAAATCCCGCCACTTCAAACTAGATCGGCTAGCACTCCCCCCCCCCCCCCACCCCACACACACAAAAACCAACTCACACACCCCAACACCTTTACGTCGACGCAGACGGGTGGAATCGGACGCTTCCGTTGACCCCTCCTAGTCTGCAGATGAATATCGTAAGAGACTGATAGACCAGCTTAGCAAAAAATTCTGCTATATTTCAGGTTTGCCAGCACTTGGTTGCAACAGTCAAGATCGGGTATTCTGTGTATGATAAATTTATTAAAAGTACGTAACTGTGTTTTATTCTGACAGCGTATCAGTTCTGTAAATATTAGCAGTTACTGTAATATATTTACATATTTTGACAATCTCCTGGCAAATGATGAAGATAATTATTATATTCAACTGTATTATGTTATACTTTCTAACATGTTTCTTGTCATTTGCGATGGCCAGCGGCTATTTCCGAAGAAGTACGTAAATATTTCTTCGCTCCAGTAACTATCGTCTCTGAAATATCACCGGGGTCTAAGACTGGAGTCACTGTATCAGGAACACACAGACAGTTATTCCGTTACCAACTTCCAGGTTACCTGTAATGGTAGCCCGATAACTGCAAGAGAACGAGAACTGTGAGCCAATAACGATAACAGCCAGAGGAAAATACCGATCTCTGACAGTTATTTCCATAGTCGCTCGTATTCCTTACGGTAACTCTCTTTGTACTATCCGTTCAAGCTAAATTGACATATGAGGCGGTGGCTCAAGGGAACGACCGTACTTGTTAATGCCTGTACTGCAGCTCCTATCAGCCACAGCTCGGATATTAAATTTAACTGTTTGTGCTAAAAGTAACGAAGTACACAGCTCTTATAAACAGATAGCGCGCAGTGTCTCAGTTATTCCCATAGCCTATAGAACGCCTTCCAAATGGTCTACCCCTCTCCACCGTTCGTAGCCAGATCTCCGATGAATTGACGGGAGAGCGTATTACGATCTTCGGTCAACAGATGGCGAGAGGCACTGTTGACACTAGACAGTTATTGAAATAACTGCCTGTATCACAGGAACGGTCATCGCAGTAACAGTTACTTCTCAGTAACCGGTCATTTCTATCACGTTATTTTTTGCCACCTCTAATAGCGAATGTTTGAATTTCACTGTCCACCTTTTCTCATCAGTCACGAAGTACATGACGGAGATCACTGCATGGACAAACTGATCCTGACAACACGTCACAATCTAAGCCATTTCTTTTACGAAGATACACGTAGCGATTTTACCGGACAGGCTAAAAACAACAAGCTCTAATAACTCGGGTATTTAGTTGTTATGAACATAACCTGAAAATTTATAACATTCGTACACCTTCACCAAGCACACTATAGGTGATGTGATCACAAATACGGAATAAAATCTCGTCCTTATGTACCCATTAAAATTTAAAAGACAGAAACCTCAAACATAGCTTCCACAGCGTCGTCACAAGATATTCGCGAACTATTACACTCGTAAAACTCAACTGTTATTGTGTTAGAAATGAAGTACCGCGCTAATTTACTTGCGAAACAATTTTCTTCATTTACTCTAGCTTGCAGTTTATAAACGCTTAAAAATTACCTAGAGAATATCTCACAAATTTCCGCTAAACCACGAGCTTGCAGCTGACTACTCACTGACACTGAAAGAAACCAGCTAAACCAAAGATCTTGCAGCAAGACAAAGCACTATGCCGTGGGCTGTGAGGAGTTTGGAAAAACCGGAAAGATAAAATGCGAAAATTAAATTAATGTAGAATACCTATTCCATCCCTCTGGTAAATCCTTATCGTTATTTTAGTATAACAACTAAATAACTTAAAATAGCTGTTATTCAAGAAATGCGTTTGAAAATTTCTCGGAATTTTAAATCTTCACTGTACCGTGTGGGAAGCACTGATCTGCACATGGACATAACATCGTCGTAATTTTCCTTTGTTACAGGCAGGACGAGCACGTACAAACCGTTTGACAGTGAGGTTTTGTTGATTTTCCTTGTTTTCTTGTTAGAGTTATGAGTCTAAACTCTTCATCAAAGTTTTCTTTAAATCGCTTAACAAATGGACGCTGTTTTATGACATTCCCATCCGAAGAGGGAAGGAAGATTAGATTTAACGTTCCATCGACACCAAGATCATTGGAGACAGTGCAAAGCTCGGACTGTGTTAAGGATGGGGAAGGAAATCGGCCGTGCCGTTTCAAATGAAACATTCCAACTTTTGCTTGGAGCGATTTAGACAAGTCACGGAAAATCTAAAACTGTATGGTCAGATACTGGTTTACAACATAGTTCTCCCAATTGCGAGTCCAGTATATTAACCACTGCACCACAACATTCGGTCTTACCCATCTAACTGGTTTCCTGATCACATCTCCTTTCATTGTTGTTGTTGTTGTTGTAATCTTCAGTCCTGAGACTGGTTTGATGCAGCTCTCCATGCTACTCTATCCTGTGCAAGCTTCTTCATCTCCCAGCACTTACTGCAGCCTACATCCTTCTGAATCTGCTTAGTGTATTCATCTCTTGGTCTCCCTCTACGATTTTTACCCTCCACGCTGCCCTCCAGTACTAAATTGGCGATCCCCTGATGCCTCAGAACATGTCCTACCAACCGATCCCTTCTTCTGGTCAAGTTGTGCCACAAGCCCTCTTCTCCCCAATTCTATTCAATACCTCCTCTTTAGTTATGTGATCTAACCATCTAATCTTCAACATTCTTCTGTAGCACCACATTTCGAAAGCTTCTATTCTCTTCTTGTCTAAACCTTTTATCGTCCATGTTTCACTTCCATACATGGCTACACTCCATACAAATACTTTCAGAAACGACTTCCTGACATTTAAATCTATACTCGATGTTAACAAATTTCTATTCTCCAGAAACGCTTTCCTTGCCATTGCCAGTCTACATTTTATATCCTCTCTACTTCGACCATCATCAGTTATTTTGCTCCCCAAATAGCAAAAGTCCTTTACTACTTTAAGTGTCTCATTTCCTAATCTATGTCCCTCAGCATCACCCGACTTAATTCGACTACATCGTTTTACTTTTGTTGATGTTCGTCTTATACCCTCCTTTCAAGACACTGTCCATTCCGTTCAATTGCTCTTCCAAGTCCTTTGCTGTCTCTGACAGAATTACAATGTCATTGGTGAACCTCAAAGTTTTTATTTTTTCTCCATGGATTTCAATACCTACTCCGAACGTTTCTTTTGTTTCCTTTACTGCTTGCTCAATATACAGATTGAATAGCATCATAACAAATCGCATGATACTGTCAACTGACAACCTTCTCATGGGTTGTTTCACGAACAATATAAGGTTTGTTACCCCCTTCTTCTCGCATATTCAGCAATAGCATTCCAGTCAGCAGCCCAGACCACTTTTACCAACTTTTTTTAAAATTCTGTAGTGACTGCCAAATGCAATGAGATACATTACATTTCATTGTGATGAATAAACATGAATTTTAAATCAATGAATTCTAGGTTAGATTTTCCAGTGTTTCATTAATTCTAGGTTAGATCTTCCAGTGTTTGATTAATTTTAGATTAGATATATCCTGAATACCGGACAAGCACATCAGCAAATTTGTTGGGATTCTGTCTTCCACAACAATCTCTAAAATGAGCTTTACCATTGCAGGTAGAGATTTCAACATCCATAAAAATAGCAACATCCATACAAATAGCTTGCTATCTCATATCTTCCTCGTTTTCCCTGTATTTCTGAACACATGAAACACTCTTCTTGTTTTGACTTTATGTCATTGTCTGAAAAATTAAAAAAATTCAGTCGCTGCTTATAAAACAAACCATTGTTAATGGGATCAGTTGCTGTCAACAAAACTTGCTGGAAACAGAAGTTTCAGCTTACAGATGCCCTATATAAGTTTTGGGCTCACTACATCTCTTGTTTCTTCTCCTCTCGAACACTGTCTGTTTCTAAAAGTTGAGCACTATAATTAGCTGTCAGTGCTCCTTTATTGACCCCAGCGGTACTCTAGGCAATGTAGAGACGTCACTGATCTTTTTTTGGGATGATGAAAACAGAGACTATAATTCTCTGAAACTGTCTTTCTGTAAATATGGTCTGTACGCACAGATTTGTATAAGTGTGATGTTTTAGTGACAATCTGAGGTATTTTATTATTTTTCCATTGTGGAAGTAGTAAGACTAAGCATCTGAAAAACTTTCAGCTTGATTCCTCACACCATCCCAAATTTCTGGTCAATTAAATTTCCTTAGATGATGGTTCTTCTGCCTTCTTCACTGGTGTTTTCGACTGCTCTTTTCTTCATCACTGTTACCACAACACCTGAACAGATTCCAAGTTTATTCAGAAACATGGTCCTGTAGTCTTCAATTCATTCTGTTCTTCATAGGAAGTAGAACATAACAGTGAAGTTTCTTTTGGAGTTCACTCATGTGAAAGCTTTTTTAAAGATCTTGCTTGAATTACTGCAAAGGAAGTCTCTTTTTTTATACATCTCTAATTTGTAATATCTTTTAAAATGTTGAGCCTTTCTGCATGGACATTCTTCTTATGACATTTACTTCTGCAGTTGTCTCAACATGGATCTTTCATGTAAGCTCCTGGAACATGGAGTTCCCTGAATGAAATGTAGGATTCTTTGCACTGGTATCTGATTTTGAAAACATTTATATCCCTGAGTTATCAATGTTTTTATATTTTTTATGGCGTTGCTTGTCCTTGAAAGTGTTTCTCCTATGTCTCTAAATTCTGTTGTTTAAAGGGGTGTACGTCAGTAATGTCACCTTCGTTGGCTGTCTACAATAGCTCTGAACTTTGTTACCATCAGTTGGTTTTAATTTTTGTAGCTCTTCATCTGATTCATGACCAGATATTAGTTGATATTCCAAAATAGAAGGAGAAATATCTGATGGTGAATATGAATCATTGTTGTTGTCACTGGCAAGGAAATTATAGGGAAAGTGACTGATATGAGAGGTTTCTCACACAGGAAACATGAAGAATCAAGAGTACTTACAGAAGAACAGAAACATATTCTAGTATATTGTGCATTCTATATTTCAAACTTTCCTTACTCTTCAGCTTGACAAAATTAAAAAAAAAAAATGTTTCCACTCTGCATCCATAGAAAATGAAGGAAACAGAAAAGAGAAATAAAGTGTTGAAATTTGATTTCAAAGCTACAGTATTTCAGAAGAATATTGTTATACATACAAGCAAGAGACTGCAAATTCTATAGAACAAATTCCATCATATTTTCCCTCTGGAACTCATAACTAACAAATTAGTACTACAAGAGAACTCTGAAACCAAACAAACACCCACGATTTTTTCACTCTTTATGACATAAACAGGACAAAACCATAAAGAATGGGGAAAAATACTCACCAAACTTTGTTGCCATTACAGTTATCATATCATTCACAGTTCTTATTAAGGAACACCGGGCCAATTCAAGATAGCTATTTGTAGCAGAGAAATGCTCATTGATATAATATTTGCATATTTGTTGAAGTGAGTATTGTGATCTAACAGTAAATCCTGAGAGATATCTAGTTATAGCAGAGGGAAGAGTAATAATGATGACTCAAACGTGCAAAAGATAGAGTAACCTAGTTATTGTACTAATGTGAGGATATTTTTAGCGGCTGTAGAGATAGGCTGAAATACTATGAATAACTGTACAGCAGCTAAAGACACAATGACTACACTAGTAAGAATAACCTTATTCAAAGCAGCCATCAATATTTGAAAATGTCAATAGAAATGGCTCTGAGCACTATGGGACTAAACTTCGGAGGTCATCAGTCCCCTAGAACTTAGAACTACTTAAACCTAACTAACCTAAGGACGTCACACACATCCATGCCCGAGGCAGGATTCGAACCTGTGGCCATAGCAGTCTCGCGGTTCAAGACTGTAGTGCCTAGAACCACTCGGCCACCCCGGCCAGCTGTCAATAGAAAAAATATTACAAAAAATACTAAGTTACAAAATATATTATGAACAAAATAGAGGCCATAGCCTTGGAGTAGTTTAATGTGTATTAAGGTATGATATCTCAGCTTAACATTTTATCTGGAAGCATCTATCAGATTTTAAAGAAATTCAAGTAAAGCAAGCTTGATCCCATTTTAGCAATGTTATCCTCATTCAAAAAATCTTTCACCCAGAATTTAAATGTATATCAACTTGAAACAAAATGCAGTTTCGAGAATTTTCGGAAGTTGCAAATGCTATGCTTAGGATATTTCGTAGTAAATCGTCGTTTGTGTTTATAAGAACAGTTTTTCGTTCTGATGGGATCTGATGTCAGTTCAAATTAAGCTTTAAGCATCTGAAAGCACTAATAAATTTTATGTTGCCACTTCATTCTAACATTTGTAACCGAAAATCGAAAATGAATTTATTATGCTGGAGTTAAGAAATCTTAAAATACTAATAGTTGTGCAGTAATGTAAATATCTATGTGCCTGTACTCAGTGTTTTCTAAAATTATTGGCACTCCTTGGTAAGGAAAGTAATTGCTGAAGTATAGAATCAGATTCCTTTCACAAAATTAAAATATATTTTGCCACTTAACAAAAATTTTGTTTACATTTCATACTTGCAAAATGATTGCTCAGAGAATATGTTAAAAGAATGTCTATTCATTAACTAATTAGTATAAAAACCCAATAATAGAAAGTTGCAACATCAGCTACATTTATACTGACTTACCTAATTTCCTTTTCTTGTCAAGGCTATAGGTTTCCTTCTTCTGCAGTGTTTAAAAAAGTACTCATGTTCAAGCGTAGTGCAAAATACATACCACAATCTACTCATACTAGGCTCAGTATAGTTTACATATAAAATGAAGTTTCATTTATTGAGAGATTTATATGCCAATTATACACCAAATTGAAGTTTACTGTAGTCTCTACTAAATTAGTGGCAAAAGTTACCTGCTGATACTAGACACAATAAAACAAAAATCACTGTTTAGATGGCATATGTCATTTTTTTTTTGTTGCATGACAGCAGACAGGCAAATACATATTAACTAAAACACTGGATGAAAGTGCACTTACAAAGCCAGCTGTCAACTGCAAATCTAGAAGCTCGTTCGGAATTTTCTATGGCCCCTAAGGAAAGTTAGCTGGTATTTTATTCTCTTATGTTACAATTTAATCACTTAGTCACAGTTTTTAACCAAATCGTAAATAAGACACACAGGTAGATTACTGCGATGTGAAACATATATCTCAGGCTACAGCACACATCAGTTTTTTATTTCAGTCGTACTTCTGTCTTGAGCTTCATTGGCTTTGTAGCTCACAACTGAACTGTCACGTTCCAATGTTTCAAGGTCTTGCACTACTAGTACTCTGCAGATCAATCTGTCAGCACACCTATATTTCCTTCAATTCACATTTGTTGGCTTCACCAACTCATGGTAAAGTGATCAAACTCCAGCCCTAACCTAGGCCTCAGGCTTCATTACAGGTCATTGTGGCACTACATCTAGATTTTTCCATTTATCAAACAACTAAGAAAATCAGTAGCCCACCCTAAAATTCATAATAACCAGAAACGTATAAGTTATTTTGGCACTCTGCATATTAAAACTAAAACAATCAATTCATTTCACCTACTGAAAGGAATAATTATATTAAGCGATTCTTATTGGCTTCCATATACTGCCATCCATTTGCCTGTGACCAATATCAACAAATTTCCATCAGCACACAATTCAAGAGCTACCAACCCCATATGTGTACTCCAGCCAAATACTGTAATGAAATATTAATCTTAATCACCTGTTACACATCAAGTGCTTCTTAGGTAATGGTAACAAATGATTAAACTCACCAGAGTGTTATGAGATGTAATTTACTTACTGTTACCACATATCATTATTCATACTTGTAGATATTTTAACCATAATGAACATCACACACATAAGATTGCTAAACAAAAACCAAAATTGGTTCACATCCTGCAGATATGCATCCATCATTAACATCTACCAACAAGAGCTGATAGTTTGCTGCACACATAACAGAGATGCAACGTGCCCAACAAATACTGGATGTCAACCTCGAGACACATCTAGTATCACAAGTCGCCCCCACCCTCTTCTGTAGCATGTCAAATCTTCAAAAAGTATGGGAATTTGTGGCCAACTTGATGACCTATGCTTTTGCAAACAGTTGTCAGGGACTGTGTAGCATGAATGGTGTCATCAGTAGAGTATGTTGGTGTAGGTGTGGCTGCCATCTGTGGTTCGATGAAATTGCTCATCCCTTATTGTAACGAACGAAATTGGTGCTAAATTGGTAATTGGTCACTGTGTAACAGGTAAGCTGTTTTTACCCTTTCAAGTGATGCTGTTTTCGGGTTATCGTTGTATACTACATACAGTTAATGCAGACAACAAGCCCACCACTTTTGATTTTACATAGCCTAAGGAAGCCTTTCCCTGACGTGGTTTTGGCAGTTAGAATTATTAGTCAATTTTCCACAGATGTGAGACATGTTAAAGGGACTGAAAAGATGGTGGCCAACTATTTTTCGAGGTCAATGAAATTTGTTATACCATTGATTGGCCACATATGTGTCAGAATAAGCAGCCAACATGCAGACAGATGAGCTTATGTGAGTGGAGAGATGTCAGTTCAGCTCAGAAGATCTGTATTTTAAGGGAGAAAAAAAACTTCATTGTGGTTTAGTACATCTCAACTACATCCCACACCTTATCATGTCTGCTGCTGTTTTTCGCATGCAAGTGTTTATCAAGGTGTACAAGAACAGTCACTCTGGAGCTAATACCACAATTAAACTTGTCAAGGACAGCTACATATGGCCAAGTACTAGGAAAGGCTGTTGATCATGCACTAGATCATGTGTTTCACTTCAGACAGCAAAAGCTACCACTATGTACATTGGCCAATCGGCCGTTTTTCTGATTCCACACTGCCTTTTTTCCTATGTACGCATTGGATTTATATGACTACTGCCTCCAGCAGAAGAGCTCTGGTAAGTTCTCAAGGAAACTGAGAGATACACCTGTTGGGCTGATATGACTCCAATTATGTACTTTTCTGTAGAAAAACCAGCCAAGACTTTTCTTTCTACATGACCCACTTGGTTTGACTGCCTGGTACACATTACAATGGGCCACAGACAACAGTTCATGTCACCATCATTCCACAAAATGGATAAGTTGTGAGGTTTCCAACACCATCACCTCACTTGTTATGAAAATCTTGTACAACACTGTAGCACAGAATATATTTCTCCTAAGTATGCTCTCATAAGGTAGAAAAATATGTTACTATCAGATTAATATCTGCCACATCCTCATTCATGGGACTAGAATATTAAACTCATTTTTGGTTCATGATCCACTAACCTAACCCCTCTCCCCCAGAAAAAATGGCGGGTAGTTCAATCTCCAACAGGATAATGTACCACACCACGTTTATCTCTACTAAACAAAGAAAATTGTGGGAAGATAGCTCACTTGGGCTGCCTCCAGTAGCCTAAGTCACCCGACCGCCACTTCCTCCTATGAACTGGCGCCAAGTTTGAATTTTGGGGGTAAACAAAGGTCACTTGGGGTTTCTCTACTAAGCTAAGAAAATGGCGCGGAAAAAAGGTCACTTGTACTAACCTCAGTCACCCGATCGCCACCTCCTCCTGAGGATTCATGGGAAAAGAACTTGGACGTAAGTCCTTACGTAAACAATTTCATGCAGGCGTGTTCACCACGAGGGCCAGTGCCCAAATGACTTAGTACACAGCGCCACCACCAGAGGGATCTCTCATCCGTTACATAATCCAAGATGGCGGTGGCAAACACTGTGTTAACCACGAGGTCCAGAGCCCAACTGACTTAGTACACAACACCACTGCCAGAGAGTGCTACCGTGACATCAGCTGATGACGCAAGTACCGTTATCCAAGATGCCGCAAACAGTCTTTTCACCATGAGGTCTAGTGCATATTGGCACCACCAGAGGGCTCTGTCATCCAAGATGGCTACTGTGACGTCAGGTTATGACACAAGTACCATTATCCATGATGCCGGCAAACAGTGTGTTCACCACAAGGTCTAGTACATATTATGACTGCCAGAGAGCGCTACTGTGACATAAGCTGATGATGCGAGTGCCACAACCACCTGGACTCGGAATGAAATACGTAAAGCCTCCACCATGATATTCAACCGACATCCCCACATCCCCCTACCAATCCATGTTGGTGGGCTGATGTGTACTAATGTGAACTAACGTTTGCTAACATGCACTAATGTGTACTAGTGTTCACAGCATACGACGTCATCCAAGATGCCCCAGCCCCCGCCCCCCGAGGCTTGAAATTTCAATTTTGGATGGAAGATAGGTCAATTGGGCTACCTCCACTAACCTAACTCACCTCCCCTCCCCCAGAAAATGGCGGGAAGTTCAAATTCCAACAGGATAATGCTACCTCTATCGCAGAAAGATAGGTCACTTGGGCTACCTCTTCCTAGGGATTGGTGAGAAAAGGACTGAGCCCACATTGGGCTGGTGGAGAGAGGGAGGACTGTACTTTATTTATTTTGGACCAGTTTATTTAGGGATGGAGTATATTTATCACAGAACACATGCTCTGGCATGCTTGGGACCACACCACGCAGCCTACAGACATGCAAACTACTAAGACTCTGCAAACACACCTCCTAATCGTCAACTGTCGAAATCATACACCAGTCTTTATTTAAACGATTTCAGCCACTACATCCACCACAAGATCTAGACTCCAACTGACCTAGTACGCAATACTGCCACCAGAGGGTGATGTCATCCCTCCCGTGACATAATCCAAGATGATTGGGGATAATGGAGGGAAAATGACTTTGGACACAAGTCTTTATTTTGCAGGCAGTCTCACCACCACGAGATCTAGAGTCCAACAAACCTAGTACAAAGGACTGCCACCAGATGGTGCTGTCCTCCCTCCAGTGATGAACTCCAAGATGATGGTCTGTAGGGGAAAATGGCGCGGAAATGACTTAGCCTGCACTGGGCTGCTGGAGAGAGTAAGGAAGGAGTACACTCTATTTATTTTGGAACATTTTATTTAGGGATAAAGTATATATATATCACACTGACACAAAACACTAGCCTTGATGTGCTTGGGATCACAATACACAGTCTGCAGACACGCAAACAACTCCTAATTTTCCTAAACAATTTCAGTACAGGCATGCAAACTGCTCCTAAATAATGCAGTACACAGATGCATAGACACACTCAGTACTCGTAAACTGTCCAAATAACTCATAGCACAGCCTACAGGAACGCTCGCAAAATAATGCAACTGACACGCAAGCACCCTCCGCTACGCCCCATCCCGTGGAGCACACAGGAGGTTAGAGGCAACCACCACGAAGTGACGCGGCTGTCAGCTGTCAAACCACGTACAGATGCCCTCAAGCGTGAGACGGTGACATCCCATTCACATTTTATACCTGAGAAATTCCTACCTAAATACGTGTTCACCTAGACGCTACTGATGACGCGACCGGACGTGTAAGCCGTCACAAATGCGAGCCGCCACCGGATGCAGGTGAAAGTTGCCTCTATTTCTGAGTATACAGTCTCGGTTATACCGATGTCGCAGAACTCCAAGGCGCATCCCCCATATGCAAGATACCTCAGGGCAGCACTTGTCTTTACCACTGATAGCAGAATAGCACAGGCTGCTTTCTCCCTAACCGAACATATGAGCTGCGTACCCACCCCAGTTTCACTGACACCTCACTGAGAAACGTCCATGTGGCGACTCGCCATCTAAAAGGTTCTCAGTGTTATTCTTAAGTCACATGGCTTTGTAAATAATAACAGACAGGTCGACCTCTTGGGAATTGTGTAGTGCCCCAGAAATAGTTATCGCTCGCTTTCTTGATGTTTCAGCTTGTATGCACGAAAATTATTGCCCTAACAGAAACTGTTTACGAAAATAGCGCAGAATAACATCGAATGCACTCTTCCCAGCGCTCCTAAACGTGACAGTCTTCCTGCTCCCAACATATGCAAATGTTCTCACCACTTTGTAGAGGCTCCTATATCCCAGACAAAGGATGTGAATGAATCGAGCATTATGCTTGGCTCTTATCGAATTTACCCGCCGAATTACTGATGCTGCCGGTATCGAAGCACCATCAGCCTTTTTTTCCTTCTGCAGACGAGACTTTCAGCGCTTATTTTACACTGACCACCATATTGCACACACAACTAAAACTCGCAAAGTGCCACACATATCGTCAAGTACGGAAAGACTCTTACTCAATTACACTGCTCCTCCACCGATGACAGTAGCTTGAATATTGAGCTACAACGACTACATGATAAGATGAACCCCAAGTGGTGTATTTCAGGGGAAGAGTGTCACATACATTAACGTACATAAACGTGTAATAACGTGTACTAGCATGTACTAACGTTCCCTAACGTGTACTAAATTGCACCTGTTTTCCCTCAGCACAAACGCGTTACTGTTTGTGCTTCCTTGCTTGTTCGCTTTTCTACGCACGTCTCCAGACTCGGTGATTGCAAGAACACACGTATTTTCGCATGGATCAACATAATATTATACCATTTTCGCGGTGCTTCTCGACATCAAGCGCTAGACATCATCCTACCGATCGCTAGCGCAACATAATTCCCAAGATATAGACTGGAAATTATTTCTCTACAAACCCCAAACTTTAGCGAGGTCCAGCGTGCTGTAAACCACTGAGTAACTACAGGGTGTTTCAAAAATGACCGGTATATTTGAAACGGCAATAAAAACTAAACGAGCAGCGATAGAAATACACCGTTTGTTGCAATATGCTTGGGACAACAGTACATTTTCAGGAGGACAAACTTTCGAAATTACAGTAGTTACAATTTTCAACAATAGATGGCGCTGCAAGTGATGTGAAAGATATAGAAGACAACGCAGTCTGTGGGTGCGCCATTCTGTACGTCGTCTTTCTGCTGTAAGCGTGTGCTGTTCACAATGTGCAAGTGTGCTGTAGACAACATGGTTTATTCCTTAGAAGAGAGGATTTTTCTGGTGTTGGAATTCCACCGCCTAGAACACAGTGTTGTTGCAACAAGACGAAGTTTTCAACGGAGGTTTAATGTAACCAAAGGACCGAAAAGCGATACAATAAAGGATCTGTTTGAAAAATTTCAACGGACTGGGAACGTGACGGATGAACGTGCTGGAAAGGTAGGGTGACCGCATACGGCAACCACAGAGGGCAACGCGCAGCTAGTGCAGCAGGTGATCCGACAGGGGCCTCGGGTTTCCGTTCGCCGTGTTGCAGCTGCGGTCCAAATGACGCCAACGTCCACGTATCGTCTCATGCGCCAGAGTTTACATCTCTATCCATACAAAATTCAAACGCGGCAACCCCTCAGCGCCGCTACCATTGCTGCACGAGAGACATTCGCTAACGATATAGTGCACAGGATTGATGACAGCTATATGCGTGTGGGCAGCATTTGGTTTACTGACGAAGCTTATTTTTACCTGGACGGCTTCGTCAATAAACAGAACTGGCGCATATGGGGAACCGAAAAGCCCCATGTTGCAGTCCCATCGTCCCTGCATCCTCAAAAAGTACTGGTCTGGGCCGCCATTTCTTCCAAAGGAATCATTGGCCCTTTTTTCAGATCCGAAACGATTACTGCATCACGCTATCTGGACATTGTTCGTGAATTTGTGGCGGTACAAACTGCCTTAGACGACACTGCGAACACCTCGTGGTTTATGCAAGATGGTACCCGGCCACATCGCACGGCCGACGTCTTTAATTTCCTGAATGAATATTTCGATGATCGTGTGATTGCATTGGGCTATCCGAAACATACAGGAGGCGGCGTGGATTGGCCTCCCTATTCGCCAGACATGAACCCCTGTGACTTCTTTCTGTGGGGACACTTGAAAGACCAGGTGTACCGCCAGAATCCAGAAACAATTGAACAGCTGAAGCAGTACATCTCATCTACATGTGAAGCCATTCCGCCAGACATGTTGTCAAAGGTTTCGGGTAATTTCATTCAGAGACTACTCCATATTACTGCTACGCATGGTGGATATGTGGAAAATATCGTACTATAGAGTTTCCCAGACCGCAGCGCCATCTGTTGTTGAAAATTGTAACTACTGTAATTTCGAAAGTTTGTCTGCCTGAAAATGTACTGTTGTCCCAAGCATATTGCAACAAACGGTGTATTTCTATCGCTGCTCGTTTAGTTTTTATTGCCGTTTCAAATATACCGTTCATTTTTGAAACACCCTGTAGAAACAAATAGAGGAAACTGATATTTCCACTCTCGAATACCGATGTCGGTGATGTAACAGATTCGAAATCATTCCTATAATTTACAGGTCAACTCAAGTCTATCCGATGCCTAGAGAACCGGCAAACGTGTCCTCCACACACCACAGTCGATCTCTCAGCTAAATAAAGGTGCGAAATAAGCAGAAGCAGTCAACCGAACAATTTACATGGGAGGGAATAACAGTCCAGCGCAAACGCACCTCCATACGCAATCATCTCAAATTTCCACTTGATCACAAAAGCCGCCCAACACACACTAAGTATTAGTTCACTATTCTGTCGTCTAGAGGACGGCGAAGTTAACTCAGATACATTCCTACACTCCAAAAGGCCTCTGCATTCGGACGCCTGCTGCCGTTAACGGGATCGTGGTCTCAATTGAATCGCATTCGACAATGAGCGGAGTATCAAAAATACACACTGCTGAAGGTTTTGGCTCTGCAAATGGAAATATCTGTACCTCACTTACGACTGGACATAGTCATTTCCTTTCTATGAGCACATACTTAATAAGCCTGATGCTCAAATGCGAACATATCATGCACCCCCCCCCCCCCCCAAATACTACTAAGTATAATACTTCGTCAATAACTGATTGCCTATGATACGAAATAATACTGAGATAAAATTAGCGATGGGTGGACATATCTCATTAGTTTTTTCTTGCGAGTCCTACCACTGTGTTTTAGAAAGAGAGACGTAATCGGCCAGATCGCAACAACTACTGTATGTTACTGTCACAAGTGGTCTTGGTTCTACAGGTGCACACAAGTATCCATGTTAAAAGCTATACCCGCTTTACAAATCTAGGTACGACATTACCTCTGAATGAAGTGGTTTTCCTCCAGACAAATTCCGTGATGGTAACAGTAAGAACGCGTATTATTAGCCCACGATACAACCTTGTGATAAAATCATTGAACTTTGCTAGATAATTCTATAGTATTTGTAGTGCATTCTTTCTTGAGACAATATCAGAGGTTCTGCGACACATCCACTGGGTTATAGGCGATGACTGATTGAGAAGGAACACAAACAGTAGTAGTAGATGATGTGCCGCTTGAGGTCATAAGAAAATGTACATTAGCTTTGCAGATCTCTAGTGTAACGCTATCTGCTAGAAATAATATCCATGATTTGGAATTGAGTCTTGACAACTCCTTTAATGATTACAACCACTACTCAATCATATTTCTGACACTTCCATATCTCAAAACGAGTCACCTGTCCCTGAGCCTAGCTGCTACAGTAAAATTCCAACATGGTTTTAGTCACCCCCTACGCATCTTGCAACTGCTCCCATTTCTACAGCTTCCCGTATGTGACCGTTCCCATTTAAGTCGGAACTGAGCAGAAGTCGGAGATAGACATATCCACCATCTTCTGCAACCCATGTAGAAACAGAACGACCTGAGTTACTGCAGCAGGACCTTGTTTCAATCATTCGGTGGAAATGCACGCAATGTGGTACGTCCCCAAACTAGATACAAGTACTACAGATCCACGTCCATTCAAATCAGTCAGCCCAACAAACAAAAGTTACGAACTACAAAAGCTGATACGATTTAGAAGTCATCAAGGCACCGATGCAGGCGCAATGATGCATAACTGCAGTGTGGTCCAGCGCTGAGAAAGAGACTTTGCAATACTCCGTAGAATAGCGCAGTATGCAACCATCCAAGCATTCCTAACGGTATACCCGCTCCCTCACCGAATTTACATCTCAAACGGCTACTGCTACTGCCGCCTATTAAATATATAGGCACTGTAGAGGCCGCTTTAAAGTTTGATCACCTATGCTCTAGGTGAATGATCATATCCCACAGATTATACTAAATCGCATGAGACGTTCCCTCTGGTCCTGTTTAGTTGTTTCAAACACTGTTTTCTAACGCGCTTTTGTACAATGCCAAACATCTCGTTTTTTCTGTCACGATTTAGAGGCCTGTGCCACATTCTAAACCGACATTAAGAAGTTCTGATCCATGGCCTTTCACAGGAAACTAGACATTGGATGGTGTAAATCATATTCTTACGGTGGATAGCATAACATGCCACACATCAGCTGATTTTAAATGGAAGACAGTTATAACACAAAAACTGGAAGAGTTTTATCATTTTGGCATGGGTTTCAAAACTACAGTCTGAAGCTGATTCACGAGCTCTACATTTAGACTCGTCTCTCACTCTGACACAATAGACGATGTCTCTGCATTCCCATCCACTATTTCCTCATATTGCACTCATGTACGCGATCAGCGTTTCGGTGCTATCCACCCCAGAAGATGCTATCCATCCACCAAAACTTTTTCCCCAACTCAAACAAGAGGTATCAGTCAATCATTATGTGGTAACCAACAGTATGCCAATGCACGGAGGGGATGGAAAAGACACCATCGATATACTCTAATAATGAGCATCACAGTTGATAGTGCGAACAAGTTTAGCACTTTTACAGTAACTCCAACACCAGCCAATGATGTGAGAGCATGTCTCCCCCAGTTTCAGTATCATAGCTAAACCACCCCTTCTCTACTTTGCGAGTACCATTGCAAATGTATATAGATGACTACTCAATACGTCCTTTCAGTGTTAATTCTCGAACACATAAATTGTCGAAGTATACCAGACAGCGCTCTATATATTTCTAACACCTCGAGCATAGTGCTTAATTTACGATCTACCTCTCTTCGTATGAGGGTCACAGAGCATTATCACTGTCTTAGGGTAAAATTAGAGAATCAAAGACCTTCCTCCCACTGTCACTGACCAACCTGTCCTGCAGCACCATTACCGAATTAATCTGCAACCAATCAGAAGAAGACCGCTACACTCCACGTCTCATGACTGAGTGGAGCTTTCCGAGTCCTAACTCCTCCAAATGCACGAGATTTCTCGGGATGCGACCATGTCGAGGAGCTTAGCACTCCTTATCGATGTATAGTAAGTGAAAGTGCCATGGTGTAATAGCAGACAGTTAAGAAGAGCAAGAAACGATTATCAACTCTAGAGTATTGTTATGGAGTCTAGGATCGGTACCTGGAAGGTATTGGTAAGAGAGAGAACATAAACACATGCGCTCCTAAGGCTACAACATTCTGCACTTAAAATGGGCCATTATCAACCTAAAATGAGCTGACACATTTATATGCCGTTGTCATTACAATTAAATACTTTTCTTGATGCTGTTACATAGTGTGAGCACACATTCCCATATGCCATGAAACAACAAAGTCTGTAGATACACATGTTCATTAGCCCATCAGGCTACCAGTAGCCCATAAACAGTAATCTGCCGCTGCAGTTTGGTGCATAAGTGATTAGTGATGGGCTAATGAACATTGTTGTTTCATGGCATATGGGAATGTGTGCTTACACTATGTAACAAAGTCATCAGTGTATTTAATTGTAATGACAATGGCATATAAATGTGTCAGATTATTTGAGGTTGACATGGCTTAAAGCCATAACATCTCACTTGATAATGGCCTAAGGCCGAAATTACAATTGTGAAATTAAATAAAGTGTTACAGTCACTGACGCAAATATGATGTCTTTTATAAGGTTACAGGTAAGTTTGTGGTCACACCAGGGCTTCTGATCTGACATATTTAATATTGTTTCTCCACATTTCTATGCCATCCATATTAAACAGTCTACTCAGGCTGTCTTATTGTTGTCGATGATCACTGTTTCCCTGAGCCACAGTGCTTCCATTCCGATTTTTTTCTCATATCTCTTTTGCTGTCATACACACGTTTCCATGAATAAGAACTTGCCAGCAGTAAACAGACACGTAAGTACTCTCTCATTCTCCCTCAATTTTCCCGCACTTTGTCGTATCTCTCCTTAGTTTATATGTACTTTCCGTCACTTTTAGTACTTCTTTGCCGTTTTTAGGTCATAGTCTCCACATTTCTTCTATATGAATATGCTCATATTGCTAAGATAACCAAGCGTGCTTTGATTTTACACATGTAATATACATCAACCTAGTAAAAAAATTCATACGAATATGCCTATTTCTGATGATCTACATGCATCCATTTCCGATTTAATGAGCATGAAATCAATCGCACTACACAGCTGAAAGTATAGTAATAGTCGTTCTGTATCTATGTGAGACTCTATGAGCGCAGAATGTGAAGGACATAGTGAAAACTCGAAGCCTGGAAACATTTCAGTGTCTGACACCGATACGTCATAGAATGTGTCAGCAGACTCGTGTAGTGCTGCAGTTGATGGGAACTCAAAAGTCTGGAAAAGTTATGCATGCTGACTTCATCCCCACTGCAACTTGCAGGGAGGTACAACAAGGAGATAAGTAGTGTACACAGGCCCATGGGAGCGACTTCAATCACTGATGGCCTGCTCCAGTGCACAAATACATATTATTTAATGAGATCACCACTATGGTCGATGGTAATACGCAAATGTTATTTGATCCGATATATCGGGAGAAAGAGATGCAGTAAAATGTTGTTGAGTTGTCTTGCAGGTTACGTTCGTGTAGTTTTTATAGTTTGTAGTCTTACTCCGCTGGACGTTACAAAAATAAGGAGGAAAGAGAGAGAGAGAGAGAGAGAGAGAGAGAGACAGAGAAAGGCGGGGGGAGACACTGTGCTGTCAAAATTACACTGTCGTATTTCTAGCGTGATAAACACTGTTTTCCCATACCTTTCAGTTACGACTTCTTATCGTGCTTTTACTTTTGTTATTCCTTTTTTTGGTTCGCTCTCCTTATGCTTCTCAATTGCAGACATTAGTTATGTGTTTCATACATGGAACAGAAAATACACGTGATTACAAACATGAAATTGTAAGCATTATATACACAATACGAAAGATCACTTCAGGTTGTGAACTATTTTTACACCATAATGAGAAGCAATGGCGGCTACGTTAAAAGAAACTGGAGCTTATTTCATTAAATGATTAACTTAATTCAGAAGTTTTACATAATTTAATGCAATGTCTTCTGAAAGTAGCAAATGACCCACAGCTTTGGCTTGGAGAGGAAATCTTTTGGTAAAATTTATTACTGACTGTGAATTGAAATATGTGTTCTTGCGAAAATTAGTATTAAACTGATCATCGGAGTTTGTGATATTAAAATGACTGCAGGTTCTATCGTATTTCACAAACAAAAGACCATGCCGCATGAAATATAATAATCAAAAGAACAACTTCCAAGAAAACACACAAAATTGAGAATCTGTAATGGGAGGACAGGTTTATAAATGAAATATGATTAAACTTTAACAGTATATTTTAAGGAAATAAAAGTCAATTTACCCTATTTTATACAGCATAATATTGAAAACAAAAGATCCTCTAAATGAAATGAGAGACATTCAAAAGTACGCACTTGCTTTTCTGATTTCTAATAACAGTTGCAAATAAGTAAGTAATAATCTAAGAAAGATCTTCAGATTCTTCAAATCCATATAATTAACTGCGTAATGCGAATCAAGCCAACTGAGAGAGACAAACACAATGGCAGAAAGAAAAGAGCAAAGGAGCAGAGTAGAAAACGAAAGAGAACGGCACCCTTGTTTGAGGACTGTTTATACTACTTACACGTTATGATCTTCGTATGATTATCGACGTATTATCTAGAGGTGTCTAGCATAGTTACATTACTTTGGGTAAATTTCGTGTAAAAGTTGGGGACGTTATAAAATACCCCAAAATGTTGAGATGATACTGTTTTGACTGTTGGACATCAGCATTTAACTAACGTCACTTTATTTGTTGTTTTCGTAGTACATGGGCACAAATTCAGTTTTACATGCTACACGGATATCACTTCTTTCATTTCAGAAAAAGGGCAATAATTTGAGTACATTTACATTTACACTTTACTATTGCCCATGTTATTTGACTGAAGCCAGTGTTCCAACTTGTACCCAACTGTAATTACTACTCCATCTATTCAGATGCGGTCCCAAGGAATACAAGGTAAAAAACCAAGGGATGGTTTTACATTCCTCAGTCTACTTTTTTAACTAAAAATCATTTGAAATTAGGATAGCAAAGTACAATAATATGTAACATGTTACAAGACAGTACAAATATTACAGAAATTCATAGGTATTTTGTCATGTCATTTTGAAAACACATTAGATTCTGAATTCGATAAAACGTTCATGATAATACATGTCAAGCAGAATTATTACATAGAACATTCAGTTTTTAAACAGTTCTTTTGTGCAAGAGTCTGTTACACAGTTTTTTCGTTTAAAGGTCACATTATGTGTTTTTGTAATAAATGTTCTTTCTCACAAATCAAAATCTTAAATCTTTACAGAATTGATTATGATTAAGAATTATCACATTTTTACAACATCTAACACAATTGTTTGTAGTTGGGATGCTGCAGTCAGCTTTTGCTACCTGTATTATTGTCCATGTTGTCACTTCTTTTCGATTGCATCATGATTGCTATTTGTTTGCAATGAGCATTGCAGTTTATTTATTGACATATCATGCTATCACTATTTGCACTAAAACAGCTTTCATAGCTTAGCAGTAACAAGTCTATGTTTTGAATTGCTGCGTGTACTGAGCAATCACGTAGCTCGCATTCCACATCAACATTCCAAAGCTTCATATGGAACATTGTTGAGGTATGGTTTGCGTTGCACTCTATATACACTCGGTTCGTAGCAGTGTGAGTTCCCTAGAACAGCTACTTGTGCTTTACCTAAGAGTTTTTTTATTATTATTTATTTACATGTCAAGTTCTCTAGAACCAAATTGAGGGGCAAATATTCAAGAATATGGAACGTGTCAGTACATGAAATTACAACATAAAGATAATAAAAAGTAAAAATAAAATGTTTATGAACCCGAAAAAAGCCATGCCATAAGTTTCAGTAAACGCAATCAGCAATACAACAATAATCAGCTTAATTTTTCAAGGAACTCCTCGACAGAAGAGGAGTGCCTCATGAGGAAACCTGTCAGTTTCAATTCGAAAGCACGTGGATTGCTGCTAAGATTTTTAAATTCTTGTGGTAACTTATTGAAAATGGATGCTGCAGCATACAGGATGCCGCACCAGCACGCAATTGAACACTTTACTGAAGTTAAGCGTCAATGTTATTACACACTTTGCAGCACTAGTATTTTCACTTTTCCAACAGGCGAGTTCAGTTGCACAGTTTTGTTTATTTGTACATAAAGCCCACTTACTATGGCTCTCTCTGAAAGTCTTTAATAACACTGACTTTGGTATTCGTTTTGTTACTCATCTGCAGTTACATACAGTCTTTTGAGTCAATTACACTGCTTAACATTTACATTGGAACACGGCTGCACATGAACGTTAATTATATCAGTTTTTGCAATATCTTTGAAAATTCGCGATGCAAACTCTTTGGCCATTATTTTATGTGTTGTGCGGCCTTAATTACATGTATTTGCTTTGTTCGTATTTGGCTACCAGTTTATTTCTGTATTCCAAGGAAAACCCGGTTCAAGGGCAATTTCCAGTCTTGTACCATACTGATAAGAATGCACACATAAAAACAACTCTAAAATGGAAAACTAATACCCCAGGTCGTCAGTAAGTGCCAAAATAAGCATATAGTTTAATTTCAAGATAGAGGACATGAGCCCCTTGCCTGTTGGCTAAGGCATTGACATAGGACATCATCCTACAGAAAATATGTCCTTTAGTACTTATATACATGAGTACATATACTATTATTCAAAACTTTTACCTTTAGCTTGTAGGACATGTACTTCTGATACGAATAGTGCACACTTATTTACAACTAATCACATATTTTGTACCTAAAGCATAAATTAATAATCTTAAAACTAACATAGTGTCTATAAAGTCCGTTTAGAAAACTATACTACAATTTACAATTTATTATGTGAGGTATCTTTACAACACAGGTTATGGCTCTACAAGTAAAACTGAGTTTTGACAGTAATTTTTTAGTTCTTTAGTTGCGGTTCATCTTGTCTTTACAATATCCATATATCTGCTTTGAGACATCCGTTCCCACAAATAATTCAACTATGTGCATAAAATAGAAATGAAATATTTACACATATATATACAATGCAAATGTTACATTTATGAAATAAATTTCTTGAGATGTTTATGTTGGTATTTTTATTTGGTAGGAAGTTTGCTGATAAATATCTTCCTTCATGAGGAATGTCCTCAATTTTGTATAGACCATTTTACTTCAGCTGCCACTTCTTATTCTTCTTTTTCAACAAGGACTGTTTAAAAACTGGTTTTAGTAACACTGTTCCCAATTCGGTTCCTTTATACCTTACCCAACGTTTTATCATATTTATGTTTTCTAAGCTTTGCTTAGTGAGCTAACAAAGCTTCAGCACATATAATTTTTCCACCACGCTATTTCTGATCTAGGCATTCGTGGAAGGGATTTAATCCATTCATTATTTTCATGTTTCTTTAGCAAAAGTTTTACAGGTGTAAAAGTGGTGGATGAGTGTGGCAAATTGTCGATTATTTCCTTGAAGGGTTCTATATATTCTATCCTCTTGGTCTGTCTACGAGGTCTATCAGTTCTGATAAATCTATTGAATTCCCTGAATTTTCAGTGGAATGCCCTTCCAGGTGGTAGCGTGATACTAAAACTTACTTAATGTTTTGTACTTTCAAAAAGGATTTCTTCTTACCACTGGTGAAATTACTGGTATTGTCAGAAAGTATTTCTGAAGGCTTTCCTATCCTAGGCATGTAATCATTACCCATGCGTTTGATTATAGGAGCAAAAGCAGTGGTTTTCGTAGCATACAATTTCACATGTTTTGTGACGACGCCTATAAATGCTACGACATACTTTATGCCCCTACATGAACCTGGTAGGGGTTTCGCGACGTCAATCGTCACGGTCTGGAGTGGTTTAGTTGGCAATATTGCACGTAATTTTATCTGAGAACCTACATTCATGGGTTTCATTTTCTGACATGTTATACACTTTCTCAGTATTTGGTGAATATACCGTTTGGGAAAATAACAATAACGTTTCAGTTTATGATTATATTTGTTTATGCCATTGTGGCTTCAGGAGTAGTGTGTTACCTTACCAAAGGCTCTTGGTATTCCAGTGGAATACATCTTTCCTGTATCACGAGGTTGGAGCAGAATGCCATTGTGGAAGTAAAATGGGAATTTCCTGGCCCCTGAGCTATTGCTTTAATAATTGTATTCCACCCTCTGTCTCCATTGAGTAAGGCCTGTACATTAAGACAAATATTCATGTATGACCACCAGTATGTAGGTTCTCTGAGAAATTGTACTTTAAATTCAGTAACCTGTTCAACAAGTTCTGAATACTCTTGCAATCCCTGCAGTTGGCAAGATAGCACCTCTGCTACCAAGTTTTCGTTTCTTCTAATGTGAACGGTCTCTAGGTCGTATTCTTGAAGCACACAATTACCAGACCGCCAAACTCTGATGCAACAACTTACGTCTCATGAGGGAACGCAAGGCTTGGCGGTCACAAAACAACTTGTCGTGTTTACCATACACATAGTAATTAAATTTCTTTCATGACAATTTTATGGCCAATGCCTCGATTTCGGCAGTGGCAGAGTAAGATCTCACACATTCCGATAGAGTCCTACTCTCAAACCCTATGACTCTAATGTCAACACTGTTGCCATTAGTATCCATCTTGGACAGGCAAACTCCTAGTCTGGGGAACGACGCATCTGTCGCCAGACAAAAGCCTCTGGTCATATGCAGAATTTGTGCATTTACTAGAGAATATTTGATTTTATTCAATGCATTCTGGCACTGGCTTGTCCAACACCGAGGTGTGTTTTTTCGATGTAAGCTCAATGCTCATAATGCTTCACTGTTAAACAACTGACTCGAGACTAAGCGACGCAAGAAACAAGCTAATCCTAAGTATGCCTTTAGCTGTTTTTCAGTAGAAGGAGGTGACATGTTCTTCAATACCGCAAGGGGTTATGATATGACCTAAGAATTTTATTTTGTACACTTCAAAGTTGGATTTCTGCTAATCTGCAGTGACACCAGCATTCTGGAACTTGTAAAGTATCTGTCAAGTAACTCAATATGCTCGTTCTACGTTGCAGTGGCTATCAGCAGATCGTCTACGTATTCTGTTACTTTATCCAGTAACTAGAGTGGGGATAAACACGCCAGCAGTCACATTTAACTGAAAAGGTAGTACACGAAATTCATAACTTCTGCCATTGAAAATGAATGTTGTATATTTTCTTGATTCCTCGGACAGCAGGATCTGCCAGCATGAATTTCGTAAATCTATCGAAGATAGATATTGCACACCATAAAATTTCTGTAGTTGTTGTTCTAGGTTTTCTGGCATTGTTTTGAAAGGTATTGTAATCTTATTGATCTCTCGTGCATTCAGCACTAATCGTAAACTACCTTCTGGCTTGATTACAGGTAGTAGAACCTCAACTTGCATGTGATATACGTATCCTTTTATTATAGCTGGTTTTTCTGCAAAGACCTGTAGATATCTATACTGTAGATTGCATAGCTCATTTCTCTGCCGCTCACTTAGGTAATCTGATTCTAAAATCTTGTTGGTAATATTGTCTCGAGATGTTTCTCGTAGTCGTCAACATTTGCACACTTTGTTACATGAGCTAGAGCAGTTGAACTACCACCTATCTGTAGTGGTCCAATACCTACAAACTTAATTTCATTCGCTTGTAGAATTTGCCATGCCGAGCTTTTGTTTGAGCAAATCCTGAATTGTACCTATTCCATCAACTGTAATATAGCATTTGCCTGCTGAGAAGTCGATTTTTGCGTCCTTCTCTTGCAGAAATCCCACATCAACATTACAGTTGCCTGAGAAATTCCCAACCACCAGGAACGTGCAGTAAAAGCTCAAATTCCTGTCAATATTTCTAACTGAGACTGCCAACTAATATTCTTCGTCCTGGTGCATATTGCCGCAATAATTCTACAATTCTGGTCTGGTAACGTGGGAGGTGTACTCTTCTCACATACTTGTTTAAATATAAGAAATAACGTTCGCCAATGCAGCGGTGTCCATTATTACTACTGCAGATACTTTATCTACTTCAACTTCAAATACAGACTGTAACACTGCATTATTTTGCTCTCTGCAGGAAGTTTCCTCAGAGAACAAGTCATCAAGTAAATCAACACCGTTAATATAATGGATCAGACTGATTTGTTTTTGCGCATCGACCCCCTACACTATTCTCGACCACTGTCTGAGGGCTCGATGTCCTCGAAATTAGTTTGTTGGCAGGCTGTTTGAAGGCTGATTACCTTTAACCACTTCAGTTAGCCTCATGGGTTGGTTTTGTACCCGCCAGTCCACAATACTATTATTGTTATTCTGATTACTATGGTTTGGATAGTTATTCCGTATCAGATGCTGTTGCCCTCTGTTTCATTGTGCAGTATTCGATTGCCAATTCGCTTGTTTGGTGTTTGGCCATGTTGCTGGCGTTATGTTGTTATCCTCATTATTCCTGTGATTGGCGTTCTGATAATCAGGACTACACCGATTATCATACCTTCTTCTCTTCCCATAGTGCTATTGGTTGTTACCTTCCTGTGCATGGTCCCTTCCGTAGCCTTGCTGGGGTGTATTTCGTTTGTTTCCATTCCCATTACTGACACCATTACTGTCTTGGTTTTGGTTCTGGTTCCCGTTAGCACTATTATTGTGGTATACATTGTCCTTACTTTTAGCCTGCCCATTGTATGCTTGGTGTCCTCATGTAACAAGTCTATTGAGACAACAACATACATAAACCACTCAATGTCATTTTCTGGAGCATTCAATAGGTTTTCTCTTAAATTTAAAATTAATTTTCCATGCATAATTCGAATAACATCTTTTGCTGATGTGGGACCATCCTAGTATCTTGTCTTACTGGTATGTTTGTCAAAGTACTTTCGTGGTACCGTGTTTACTGTTGTAAGCCTCAGGTGAGTACACTTCTTTTCTTAATCTATCTCAGTGGCCTGGAAACCAGTACTTTGATAGAAACGCTCTCTCGAATTGCTCATATGTTTAACATATCTGTATAATTTCTGATGCACACAGCGCACCTTCGCCTCGTTAGGCAACGAATTGTATTCTTTGGGGGTCTGTCCAGGATCTGGGGAGTATCCCTCTGAAACTCTTTATTAAAACAATGGGGCGTTGACCCCGTTTCATGACTGGGATGTACATCTGACATTGGCGATGCTTGAGCAACTAGGTGTTTGTCAAAGGATTTGGCTCCCCCGTATTACACGATGATTATCGTCCATTCGTGTAAGTATTGTAAAGTGTTTCTCGGTACAACGTATACGACTGTGGAGACGGTAAATGCAAATGCAGATTGTTTGTTGCCGCTGTTGCTGTGTTTCTGCCTGCATGGCTGACAACTCATGATGCAATTTGCTACGTGTTTTTCCACGTCATGCTTCCATTCAGGAAGATCACGTTTTAGCATAGCTTCCGTTTGTTCTAATTCAGTTTTTACACCAATATTTCTCTTGTTGTGCTGAGATAACACTTCAGCACTAGAATTTTGAGTTACGGTGTGTAATTTGGTCTTAAGTGCTTTGTTAATATGTTAATCCTTCTGATGCATCCAGTTCACAAAGTCGCTACCATTTCTTTCACTTCATGCTGTTAAGCACTCGGTAACCTGCTTGTCTTTTTCATGCAGCTAGGTAACAAACTCTTCATTCCGCTGCCTATTTTGCAACGCAGTCTGTTGTGCAGTACTTTGCAATTCAGACTGAATTTCTTTTAGTTCGCTCACTTCCGAGTTCATATGCCTTACCGACTCGGATATCTCTTTACATGCAATTTGTACTCAGGAAAGTTATTAGTAACAGTTTCTATCTTCGAATTTATTTTTCTTATTTGAGCAGGCTTCTTCGGCCAGCGGCCGAAATTCTGCACTTAACTTTTCCTCTAAGCGTTCGAAATCAACATTCATCTGGTGTTGAATTTCGCCACTTATTTGTTTCTTCTGTTAATTTCCAAATTGCTTAAAATCTTCGTTCATTTTGTGCTGCATAAACGTACTAATTTGTACTGTCTGCTCTCATGCAATATGTATGAAATTTTCATTCATTTGCACGTTTTTTTTTTTTTTTTTTTTTTTTTTTGTTCAAAATCTTGCTGTATAAGATCTGTTAGTGTCTTATACCATTCGGCAAAAGACAAGATACAGGAGCCGGTAACTCAGTCTTGGCTTTCAAGAATGGCGGCATATAAGTTTTGCTTGTAGCAGAACTTGTAGCCTCTGGTTCAATTTCCTAAATCGTGTGCATTCACTTCGTCCTCAACTGTCGTATCCTCTCCTACTTTCCCCGTACCCATGAGTTATATAGACCAAAATCGTAAACGCAGAACTCTGCCAAAGCCGGTCCCAAGCCCGGTTGAAAAAGGAGGAGGGGGAGGAGTAACAACCTCGTTAAAAAACCTTGGTTCACCTGGCCCGGGTGATAGTACCTCGTAAGGGTCCCTTGCCAGGGTAACGGTGAAGACCTCAACGGCAGTGAAGGCGGAGATGAAGATCATCGGAACGGCGGAACTGGCGGTAGAGATGAAGATTAACCAACGGTCCAGAAGGCGGAAGAAGACACTATATGTCCCAACGGCTTTTGGAGCGGAAGAGTTATCTTCAATCAGCAGCGTCTGTACTTCAGAGAAGCGGCTGCGAAAGGCGTCTGTACTCCAGAGGAGCGGCCTGAATTAACTTCTTAGTGTAGCGAACTAAGTCTTAGTGGAAGGAGGTGTATACCTCTGGAAACAACAGCTTTAACCAAGTATCAGAAATGGAAGGTGCAATGAGAAAGTTTCCTCCCCGTGGTGGTAATACCGCCGAAGCTGGGCATTCGGATCCGGGGGCCCAGCATCATTGCGCAACAGACCAGTCGGAGGGTCCTAGGATCCCTAACGCTAAACATAGGAACAGACATCAAACGTTCATAGGAACACTGAACGTGAACTCAATGCTGAGAACAGGTAAACAAAAAGAACTGACAAAACTAATGGATGAACACAAACTAAAAGTTCTGGCTATACAAGAAACAAGATACCCAGATGAGGATACAGTACAGGCAGACCAGTACAGGATTTATAAAGGGAAACCAGCACAGATAGTAAAGAATACAAAAGGTCTTCGGGTATATGGCACAGCATTTGTGATACATAACTCATTTTCTACTAAGGTACTAGAATTTAAATCTAAATCACCAAGAATATCATTGATAACATTCAGAAATAAAAATAAAAAGTACACACTTATAAATGCCCATGCACCAATAAATAAAGACAACCAACAAAATCCAGAGAAAGTGCAGACATTTTGGGAGGAACTGGAAGAAACAATAGGGAAGATCCCTGAGCAACACACTACAATTCTGTTAGGAGACTTTAATGCACAAATTGGAAGAAACGAATTATCAAAAAGCACAGGGAGGTTTACAGCACACACTAAAACTAACATGAATGGCCAGAGATTAGTAGAGTTTTGTGAGAAATTCAAATTGAACATTATGACAACTAAATTCCAGAAGAATCCCAAAAAACAAACAACATGGAAATCACCGAACAAATTACTTGGCGAGTTCCAGATTGATCACGTGGCAATAAGTTATGATAATTCAAGGGACATTCAAGATGTACAGGTGGTGAAAGGGGCCAACTTTGATTCTGACCATTATCTGACCAAAATTAAGATGAAATTAACACCAGAAAGAAGTCACAAGAGTGACGAAACAAAAATAGCCAAATACAGAGTACAGGACTTAATGCTCAATCAGCAAGTCTTAGACGACTACAAGGAAAAGACAGATAAAATCAAAAGTCACAAATGGGAAGAAATTGCAACCTCAATACGAGACGCAGCAGAACAAACAATTTTACTAACCAAAAAGAAAAAGCATCCCTGGTGGAATGAGGTCTGTGAGAAAGCACTACAGAAAAGAGCCAGAACTTGGGAGAAATACAACTCAACCAAAAGGCCAACTGACTGGGAGCAGTTCAAAACGCAAAGACGTGAAACGACGAAAATCATTAAAAGTGAACGAAGGAAATATGACACACAACAAATACAGAAAATACAAGATGAATTTTCTAAGAATAATACACGCAATTTCTTTCAAACATTCAGAACTACAATAACAAGATATAAACCACCGACACTCTGCTTCAAAGATGAAAAAGGAAATCTGATCACCAGCGTGGAACAAAATTGCCAACACCTAGCGAACTACTTTGAAACGCTGCTAAGCTGCAAAAGACCTGATGAAACCTTGACATTTGAGAAGCCTAAGAATAAGCTACCAGACTCTGAACCACCTAATAAAGAAGAAATTAAAGAGATCTTGAAAGGATTGAAAAACAATAAAGCATCTGGTAAAGATTCGTTAGTCGCGGAACTACTGAAATACGCAGGAGAAAACTTAATAAATAATTTCGAGGCGCTGTTTGAAGAGATTTGGAATACAGAGAAGATTCCGGAGGAATGGAAGACAGCATTGATTCATCCGTTACATAAGAAGGGTGCCAAGACAAATGCAAATAACTACAGAGGTATCTCATTGTTATCAGTGGCCTATAAGATCCTATCCAAGGCACTACAAAACAGGATTGAAAATCAGGTAGAGAAAGAACTGGGTGAATATCAGGCTGGGTTTAGAAAAGGAAGATCATGCAGTGAACAGATATTCAGTCTACTCTCCATAATACAACTTCGCGCACGCACATCGAAAAATCTAGTAATTACATTCATAGACTTCAAAAAAGCATATGATTCTATTGATAGACCAACTCTGATTAACACATTAGAAGAATTTGGGATTGATGATAAAAGCAAAAGTCTAATCCAGGAAACCCTTACGGGAACAAAATCGCAAGTGAAGTTTTTGGGTAGATTGTCACAACCGTTTGTAATTGGAACAGGTGTTAGACAAGGGGATGGGCTCTCCCCGCTGTTGTTTAACATTGTCCTTGAAAAAGTGGTCAGGGAATGGAGAAAGAAGATGGCAGAAGCTGGAGTGAAAAATGGGATAACGTTAGGAAGAAATAAAACAAAAATTGAATGTCTGGCATTTGCTGATGACATGGCAATATTGGCAGATGACATCGAAACAGCAAAGATTCAGATAGAAATGCTGCATGAGATCGCTGAGAAGACAGGTCTACAAATATCGTATGAAAAGACAGAACTGATGATACAGGACAAAACAGACCCAACACAGACATTGCAAACTAAATATGGAATAATTAAGAGAGTTCATAAATTTAAGTATCTAGGGGAATGGATTACACCGACAGGGTTACCAAATGTTTCACTACAGGAAAGAGCAATAAAGATGGAAACGGCATACCAGCTATGCCGAAATGTATACAATAAAAAGTCGATCTCCATCAATGCCAAGCTCAGGCACTACAATGCGGTAATAAAACCAGAAAGTTTGTATGCGATTGAATGCATCCCACTGAACAGAAAACGTCTGTTGGAGAAATTGGAAATAAAAGAGAGAAAAATACTGAGAAAGATCTTAGGACCTAAAAAGGATGGACAGGATTATAAATTGCGATCCAATAAAGAGTTATACGAGAAAATTGAAAAACTGACAACATCCTTTAAAAAGAGAAGACTGAGTTTCTATGGGCATGTCAAAAGAATGGCACCAGAAAGAACGGCAAAGAAAATCCTGGAATACATGGAAAGCAGAAAGACACAAATTAACTGGCTGAAAGAAGTAAAAGAAGACATTGCAGAAATGAACATTATACCAGAGACAGTTTACAACAGAATGGAATATAGGAATGCCATCAACAAAATACAGGGATTCAAAGACCGAACGCAATCAAAGAAGACGGGAACAACCTGGTCGCAAGAACGTAAAGAAGCCCACTCAGAAAAAATGAAGAAGTACTGGGAAGAACGCAAGAAAAAGCACAAGAAATGACTGATGCTTAGCGTAGTCCAAAGTTGACTGTAACGAATAATAATAATAATAAACGCAGAAATACACCTTCCTACAAACACATATCCTACATCCGAAACTTACTGTCAGATTTAGTAATTACCAACAAAGCTAAACAATCTAAACACTCATAGCCATTGTGCGAATCCACAAATAAATTCCGCCATCTTGTGGCGCGAACCTTTCGTACATAAATACCTAAAAGTCACACGAAATAATTTTATAAATTCATACAGAAATGCAATTCAGGGCCATCTATTTTCTGACACGAAGTACAAGATTTAGCCTTCCTTGAACTATTTTTTCATACCTCAAAGTCGCAAATTCTTATTCCGTTGTTGCTTTTATTATTCCTTTTCTTGATTCAGTCCCTTGATGTTTCTCAATTGCAAACGTTAGTTATGTGCAGCATACATGTAACAGAATATACACATAATAACAAACATGAAATGGTTACAATTATACACACAATAAAACTTCATTTATGATTTACTCATTGGCAGTCCTCGTCTGAGGTCGTCAATTCATCGTCACTGTCTGTTAACTGAGATTCAATTATTGTACTTGCAACTAATATGAAAGAAAATTTCGGGTTGTGAACCATTTTTATATTAAAATGAAAATCAATGGCGGCAACTGACTTAATTCAGAACTTTTACAAAAGTTAATGCAATGTCTTCTGAAAGTAGCAATGGCCCACAGATTGGGCTCGGAGAGCAAATATTTTGGTAAAATTTGTTACTGACCGTGAATTGAAGTATGTTTCCTTACGGAAATTAGTATTAAACTGATTATCGGACTTCTTAATATTAAAATGATTGTAGATCTATGGCGCATGGCGCATGAAGTGTCGCATGCAAACTATAATAACAAAAATAAATGCTTCCGTATTTAAGAAAACACAGAAAATTGTGAGTGTGTAAAGGAAGGACAGGTTTATAAATGAAAAATGGTTAAACTTTAACAGTATACGTTAAGAAATTAAAAGTCAACTTACCCTATTCGACACAGCCGAATATTTAAAACAAAAGATCCTCTACATGAAACGTGCGATATCTAAACGCCCGCACTTGGTATTCTGACTTCTATCAACAGTTCCAGTTGCAAATAATTAAGTAAGAGTCTAAGAATGATCTGCTATGACCAATTCATCGAATCCGCAGAATTAATTGCTTAACGCGAATGAAGTTAATCGAGAGAGACAAACGCAATGGCAAAGAGAAAAGAGCAAAAGAGCATAGCAAAAAAGAAAAGACAATGGTCCCCTGGTTTGACAACAATTTATACTAACTGCACATTATGATCTGTGTATGAATGTCGATGTACACTACTGGCTATTAAAATTGCTACACCACGAAGATGACGTGCTACAGATGCGAAATTTATCCGACAGGAAAAAGATGTTGTGATATGCAAATGATTAGCTATTCAGAGCATTCACACAAGGTTGGCGTAGGTGTCGACATCTAGAGCGTGCTGGCATGAGGAAAGTTTCCAACCGGTTTCTCATACACAAACAGCAGTGGACCGGCGTTGCCTGTTGAAACGTTGTTGTGATGCCTCGTGTAACGAGGAGAAATGCGTACCATCACGTTTCCGACTTTGATAAAGGTAGGATTGTAGCCTATCGCGATTGCGGTTTATCGTATCGCGACATTGCTGCTCGCGTTAGTCGAGATCCAATGACTGTTAGCATAATATGGAATCACTGGGTTCAGGAGGGAAAACGGAACGCCGTGCTGGATTCCAACGGCCTCGTATCACTAGCAGTCGAGATGACAGGCATCTTATTCACTTGGCTGTAACGGATCGTGCAGCCACATCTCGATCCCCGAGTCAACAGATGGGGACGTTTGCAAGACAACAACCATGTGCACGAACAGTTCGACGACGTTTGCAGCAGCATGGACTATCAGCTCGGAGACCGTGGCTGCGGTTACCCTTGACGCTGCATCACAGACAGGAGCGCCTGCAATGGTGTACTCAACGACGAACCTGGGTGCACGAATGGCAAAACGTCATTTTTTTCGGATGAATCCAGGTTCTGTTTACACCATCATGATGGTCGCATCCGTGTTTGGTGACATCGCAGTGAACGCACATTGGAAGCGTGTATTCGTCATCGCCATACTAACGTATCACACGGCGTGATGGTATGGGGTGCCATTGGTTACACATCTCGGTCACCTCTTGTGCGCATTGACGGCACTTTGAACAGTTGACGTTACATTTCAGATGTGTTACGACCCGTTGCTCTACCCTGCGAAACCCTACATTTCAGCAGGATAATGCACGACTGGATGTTGCAGGTCCTGTATAGGCCTTTCTGGATACAGAAAATGTTCGACTGCTGCCCTGACCAGCACATTCTCCAGATCTCTTACCAATTGAAAACGTCTGCTCAATGGTGGCCGAGCAACTGGCTCGTCACAATACACCAGTCACTACTCTTGATGAACTGTGGTATCGTGTTGAAGCTGCATGGGCAGCCGTACCTGTACACGCCATCCAAGCTCTGTTTGACTCAATGTCCAGTCATATAAGGGCTGTTATTACGGCCAGAGGTGGTTGTTCTGGGTACTGGTTTCTCAGGATCTATGCACCCAAATCGCGTGAAAATGTAATCACATGTTAGTTCTAGTATAATATATTTTTCCAATGACTACCCGTTTATCATCTGCATTTCTTCTTGGTGTAGCAATTTTAATGGCCAATAGTATAATTTCCAGAGGCGTCTCGTGTAGTTACATTACTTCGGTAAATTTCGTGTAAAAGCTGGGGGCGTTATAAGACCTTGTATACTCTGCATGGTTGTAAATTGCTTCCTGTGCGTTAGTGTGCTAGTTTTCTCATTGTGATTGCTCTCTACCTAATCAGCGACAGGTGGAGAACTAGACAGACTTCTAACTACTGAAACAGTGCTGTTGGAACTTGTTGAGATTTCGAGATAATTATTAGGGGTCTGTAACTTGGCGGGAGACATCTCTTACTCTCGAAATCACGTGAGTTCAGTTGCTGTATATTGAACGCTGGAGGATTCGTGAGAATATGGCAGGCTAAGCGATAGTGTAATAGAAGGAGAGTAGAAGGGGGACCTCTACACCTTTGCTTCTAAGTATTGTGGCCAAACATATAGTCTCTCACATACATCTCGTGAAGTGATTTTAGTGCGGAAATCAGGCGTAAATTCGAAGGTTTTTGCAGAGAGACAACCAGCAGTGGACGTTTCATCTTTTGTTTTGCCACTAAGTAAGAGACAAGATTTTTCCTTGAAGTTTGAGTGCCTATAAATGCATGAACTGACTTCTTAATAGGTAGACTAAATTTACATCTATATCTCTACGCATACCCTACAGCCACTGCACAGTGAATGGCTAATGGTACCCTCTGCCGCTACTAGTCTCTTCCTTTCCTATTCCACTTGCAAACAGAGCGAGGGGGGAAAAAGACTGTCTATACGCCTATGTATGAGCGCTAGTTTCTCGTACCTTCTCTTTGTAGTACGTACACAAAATGTATGTTGGCGCTAGTAGAATCCTTCTGCAGTCAGCTTCAAACGTTGGTTCTCAAGAGTTTCCTTGAGAAGAACATCATATTCCATTCCCATTTGAGATCTTGAAGCATTTGCCCTCTAATTTGGCAGGAAGCAATACGAACACTTCTATAGGACTGAATTCTGAGGGAAACCTAGATCTGCAGGCTCGTAACGTTTGGGATGTTGCGGTCAGCAGACAGATATTTTACTACTGTTAACTGGGTTAGTCTTTCCGGGACATTTCGAAAAAACGTCTCAGAACGTTTGGATTTGCAGAAGGGATGCAGGGGAGCATACTGTTTAGCAGCCTGGTATTTACCCCAGCAACATTCAAGCGACCACTCCTTCTGAGAAAGATAGGACAACTTTTGACGGGTGGAATCACTGACAGCTGCCTAGCATGGTGAGTGGTTGTTGTTGGATGGGAGCAGTAGAGCCCTGACATGTGGGCGGAGGTTCACGACCTGATTGTGGCATTGGCAGCTGTTCACGTGCGGCCCAGTGGCAGGGTGAAGGGGGGAAGGGGGGAGGGGCTTGGGGGGGGGGGGGGCTAAGGCTATATAGAGAGGTGGAGTAGAGAGTGAAACATCCTACTCTTCCCAGGTCTCAGCATGATTAGTTCGGAAGCAGTATAGCAGAATTCTAAGTGACTTACTTCCACAAGCGTGATGAGGCAATTGAGAGTCAGAAAGCGTTAGTGTTGGCTGTCTTCAGCTTTTTTACGGCGGTTAGCACCCATTTTGGTATCAGTGGAAATGACTACCTCGGCTGTGGGGAGCCTCCAGAGACGTCACAGAAGCGCCTGTAATGGTTTTTTTTGTGTAGCAACGAGACCTGTTAACGGAATTTCAATATCCCACCTACACAGGGAGAGATGGTCATCGTAATGAAATTAGCTATATTAACGAATTTGTACAGTGATAGTAGTATAAATCTGATATTTACAACTCCTTTGTGCTGCTTTCTTGAAACACTTCATAGGTAACACAGTCGTTTGGTTACTTTAAGATAGTTCGAAAGTGGGGAGGCATCCTGGGACAGAGGTGGAACATGCTCTTGTCACTCCGTCATGAACCAACAGTGAACTTAATGTTCTAGTCCTGTGGTGTTGGACATGGTAGATATTAAGCTGATAACAACATATTTTTCTACCTGATTAGAAAATGCTTAGAGGAAATGTAACCTATGCCATAATGTTGTACAGGATTTTTACAACAAATAACAGTACTTTAGCGATGTGAAAACACTTGCATGGTCCAGTTTCTATCTACAATTCACGTGATAAATTCAAGGTGTATTGACAAAACAATATCCTCGCTTGAGACTGAGTAAAGGATATTTTTTTAAACTAAGTACTCTACATCAGTTAGTCCATGTCACACATGCTTGTCCTGCATTGTGTCACAGCAGTGCTAGGAACGGTCACCAGGGATCAGCGACAGGAAGACGTGGCTTAAGGCTATCCCAAGTGGCCAACTATTCATTTACACGATGTACACGGTAGATAGCGCTGACCTCCACTGAAGGTCACTTGTCAGTTTTCTTTTTCGTCTTGAGATGCTATGTTCAAGTAAGGTAACGAGCATTACAATCATTAAAAATTTGTACGATGTATTTCCCATGTTTCTGTTGGCTAAGATAAGACTTGCGACTCGCTAATAGGTTAAATGTGTTTCCTTCCCCAACGATGTCGCTACAGGAGTCCTTTATATACAGGCAGTGATTTATAGGCTCACTGGGCCATTCACTCCGCCTCGCCTTCTGCATCCGCCTTATGTCCCCATTGCACATCCTCTACGACCTCATCCCCTTCCACTACCTTCTCCTTTTCCTTGAACACATCCGCACACTATATGTTGTCCCCTGCATTGATCCCCCTCCCCCTGGTGTCTCCCTTCCTCTCCACCCCCAACCTGTTTCCGTGCCTTTACCGTTTTGTGCCACCATCTCCACACCCTCCACCTCCTTTCCCAATGCAACTTCCACCGTCTACCCCTCCCGGATGTTGAGCTTCGCCCTATCTACCCTTCCTACCAACTCTAACCCCATCTTCCTGCCTCCTCCTCAGGGCTCCCTCTCCTCCCCCTCTCTTCTCCTGACCGGCTTCCCCCTCCTACTCCCCCCTCTCTCTTGTGCTCCCTTTCAGTGTCTCTGCACTCCCTCCTGCCTTGTCTTCCCTCTTCATCTCCTGCCCCACCAGCCTCCTGCCTCTTAGTGTACCCGTTGACACCGCCACTTTCTTCATCCTGCCGCCTCCCCTGCTGCCTCTTGCTCTCCCCTTCTTTTCCATCCTCTCCAAGCTCTCCCTCGGCAGGTCCCACCTGGCATTTTTATTCTTCATCGTGTGCGTTCCACATGGGTTTTAAGTGTGTTGTTATGGAGTGTTTTTAATACTGTGGCCGACTTTTAGCCTGTGCATATGCATTCAGTGTCTTCTTTCTGTTTTAAGAATCACCAACTGTGTTTTTTAACTTTATGGTGACATTTTTAATTGTCTCCCCATGAATATCTCCATGTCAGTGTATTTTTACCTCCATTTTCTCCCCTTACTCTGTTTTATGTTCTCCTTTTTTATCGCCTTATATACAGGATGAGTCACCTAACGTTACCGCTGGATATATTTCGTAAACCACATCAAATACTGACCAACCGATTCCACAGACCGAGGGGCTAGTGTAATTGTTTAATACAAACCATACAAAAATGCACGGAAGTATGTTTTTTTAATACAAACCTACTTTTTTTTTTAAAATGGAACCACGTTAGTTTTGTTAGCACATCTGAACATATAAACAAATACTTAATCAGTGCCGTTTGTTGCACTGTAAAATGTTAATTACATCCGGAGATATTGTAACCTAAGGTTGATGCTTGAGTACCACTCCTCCGCTGTTCGATCGTGTGTATCGGAGAGCACTGCAACATACCTCGCGTTTCTACAGAATGATCTGCCAACGTTGCTCGAAAATGTCCCACTGGAAAAGCGTCGACGTATGTGGTATCAGCATGATGGTGCACCTGCACATTCCGCAATTGACAGTATATTCGACGGGCGTTTCATAGGACGTGGAGGACGCATAAATTGGCCAGCCCATTCTCCTGATCTTACACCTCTGGACTTCTTTCTGTGGGGTACGTTAAAGGAGAATGTGTACCGTGATGTGCCTACAACCCCAGAGGATATGAAACAACGTATTGTGGCAGCCTGCGGCGACATTACACCAGATGTACTGCGGTGTGTACGACATTCATTACGCCAGAGATTGCAATTGCGTGCAGCAAATGATGACCACCACATTGAACATCTATTGGCCTGACATGTCGGGACACACTCTATTCCACTCCGTAATTGAAAACGGAAACCACGTGTGTACGTGTACCTCACCCCTCATGGTAATGTACATGTGCGTCAGTGAAAAAGACCAATAAAAAGGTGTTAGCATGTGGACGTAATGTGCTGTTCCAGTCTCTTCTGTACCTAAGGTCCATCACCGTTCCCTCTGGATCCCTACGTAATTCGGTGCTCTCCGATACACACGATCGAACAGCGGAGGAGTGGTACTCAAGCGTCAACTTTAGGTTACAATATCTCCGGATGTAATTAACATTTTACAATGCAACAAACGGCACTGATTACGTATTTGTTTATATGTTCAGATGTGCTAACAAAACTAACGGGGTTCCATTTTAAAAAAACGTAGGTTTGTGTTAAAAAACATACTTCCGTGCATTTTTGTATGGTTTGTATTAAACAATTACACTAGCCCCTCTCCTCACGTTCGGTCTGTGGAATCGGTTCGTCAGTATTTGATGTGGTTTACGAAATATATCCAGCGGTAACGTTAGGTGACTCACCCTGTATATGTAGCATTTTATTCTTGTTTTAGTTGTCATGTCACTCAGCTGAAGAGCGCGGATTGTGCTGCTGACAGCCCTTCCCTGCTCATATGGGGCAGGGGAATGAAATCACAATAATGAAAAAAATAAATAGGCTCATTGGGACAATGGGTCGCTGCTCTAATACCATATCGCTGATCTAATATTATTACTCAACCTCATGTTCCTCCCAGCAGCTATTCGCTTGTAGATCGGCAGCAGGCTATTGTGATAGGTTGCTGTCCTATCATTGTTACCCACCCTTCCCATGTAGGGCTATTGGCTAGAATGGCTGGAGCAACTCCCTAGTGCTTGGTTAACAGTGAACATATCTTCTCTACATTCTGCAGTTATTCACTAAACAGGATAGAGCTATTGTCTAGAGCAAGATCAGTGGCATCGCATCCTCAACTCACATGCTTCACAGCCAGAAGAAGAAAATTCGGATTTCCTTGCCAATTTTTGAATTTCCCACCAATAGGAATAGGGACATTCGGCTGCACCAGTGATCTGGATCGGCCATCCTGGATTGTGAACTCTTAATTAGAGTGTGTTAGTATTCCAAAATGATATGCAAATTCAGTTTCTGTAAAGAATACATTATTATTAATTATTATTACCTTCTCTGTAATGTATTGTAATTAACTTTTGAATTTACCGCCATAATCGGAATTTACCTCGAAATTTTAAATTTCCCACAAAAATTTGAATTTTCGCCATTTTTTCTAGGTAAAGGGAGGGGAGGGGCAGGGATTTCCCAGAAGGTTGTTGAGTGAAGGGGACACGCACACTAGCTGTGAAAAACCCATGATGTCATCAGGGGATGGGGGTAATTAGTTGATTAATTTAATTAATTTGCGTAATTCATTTCATATCAATTGGCATCAAAAGTGTCCTCGTACTACCATTTCTGCCGGCCGCGGTGACCGAGCTGTTCTAGGCGCTACAGTCTGGAACCGCACGACTGCTATGGCCGCAGGTTCGAATCCTGTCTCGGGCATGGATGTGTGTGATGTCCTAAGGTTGGTTAGGTTTAAGTAGTTCTAAGTTCTAGGGGATTGATGACCTCAGAAGTTAAGTCCCATAGTGCTCAGAGCCATTTTTGAACTACCACTTCTAATGCTTTTGACGACAAGAAGCCATGTGAAGTTGGATTGAATTCAAAATTCACACCTCACTCACATCAATTGACTTACTTGATATGCACAGCCAATCTCCTTCTCTGGATAGCCGGCTACATCGATCTCTGAAACTTCTTCTACTCCTAAAAATAATGCTGGTTATAGGAATTAATCAGACTCAGTTCTACTCTTGAAATAATTGGGTACTCGCAGAATACTTTTGATTCAGTCATGGTATATTCCACTTTCCACAAAGAACAAATTCACTATTTTTCAACATCAGTATTTAAACTCATACAAGTCAACTGACTTGTCTAGCGTCAGATCTGATTTGAATACGTTTACAATATACAGTATTTGGCTTAATAAACACCAACACTTATGAACATGTCTTGATTATCTCAAGTCCAATACACAAAGTTACTTGAAAGTCTAAAGTCAATTGTTCACTTTTCTTTTAAAATAATCATAGTCACTAAAACAGCAAAGAGTAATACATAATTACTCCTTGTTCTTTCATCATGGCTTTCGTGACGCTAGTGGCAAACACTTGTCGGTGCGGTTCGACGGCCGCGTCAACTGTCTTCTTACGCTAAACTTCGAACCTGCACACACAGACAGTTAGTGCCCAGTAAATAGGGTTCCTTTCTTTCACTCACATCTAAAATATCGGGTGTTCGAGACGGTTGAAGGCCGAGTGTTTCTAGAATTTCGACCGAAATTTTCGAAGCACTACATATCCCTCCCCTCAGCTCGAACACGCGATATTTTACACATAATCATCATGTACTTTAATATCCCAAATAATGCTAATTCACATTTTAACCAGTATACATTATATTCTTTTAATAATTGTCAATAGCCTTTTACTTAATACTTAGCTCTTCTTTTTTTTTCATTCTACTTTGATAATAACAACTTGAGCATTTCGCCTAATGTTAGAGGCATTTCTTTTATATCTAGGAATCGTGCGGATAAAATTTCTTATTTCTAATTGTAAAATCCAGGTGTCATGGACACTTGAGTATTTCATCCTCTATTCTGATTCTTTGTACTATTTTTTCCTTAAGCACGTACTAGTTTCATTATTTATAGTAGTTTGTAGTCTGGAGAACTCTGGGAAAATGACAGTGTTCTTTCCGACACTTGTAAACTCACGTTAAACATAATAATACGAGAGATGCGTAGAATTAAAACTTACCATAATAATTCCTACTAAATGTTGTGACTTCTGTCACGATACTGTCCTTTTGCCCTAGCATCAGTACCTATACCTTACACGTGGGCTGGCCCTATGTGTGCACTTCCTCCTTCCGTTGTTGTAGGTATGCCCCTTTTTAAATCATCCCTATTCTTCAGACCACAGGTCGTCCTGTTTCTATGTAGGTATGACTGCCCTATATCTTAGCAAATACCGCGTATGTCTCCCTTATCCTTTAGGAGCAGGACTCATGGTTCCTTGCCCTACTATACATTTTTATGTACACTACAATTAAATATTCTCGGGAAAACAATATAAGTCTTTTATGCACTTTGCATATCCTTCTTGATACTAAATCCAATCCCCTAGAGTCCTCCACCACTTTTCAACTCCTATACTCTTAATAGACACTATGTTTACCTATACTCCAAGTCTTAGTAGATACTATGTCTACCTATATTGTTCAAGTACTACAATCCTATTTTTCATCAATTAATCAGAGTATTTGCTGCACGGACTTTTGCTAAACAAGCAGCACAACTGACTCAAATTTGGCTAGTATTCTCCTTCATTACTCGTGCCTCTTTCTTATATATATATATATATATGTATGTATATCAGCTCTCCATGCTACCCTATCCTGTGCAACCTTCTTCATCTCCCAGTACCTACTGCAACCTACATCCTTCTGAATATGCTTAGTGCTTGGGCTACAACGATATTTTCCTTCCACAATGCCCTGCAATGCTAAATTGGTGATTCCTTGACGCCTCAGAACATGTCCTGACAACCGATCCCTTCTTCCAGTCATGTTGTGCCACAAATTTCTCTTCTCCCCAAATCTATTCAGTCCCTCCTTATTAGTTATGTGATGTATCCACCGAATCTTCAGCATTCTTCTGTAGCACCACATTTAGAAAGATCGTCTTCTCTTCTTGTCCAAACTATCAATCATGCATCTTTCACTTCTGTACATGCCTACACTCCATACAAATACTTTCAGAAACGACTTTCTAACACTTAAATCTATATTCGATGTTAACAAATTTCTCGTCATCAGAAATTCTTTCCTTGCCATTGCCATTCTACATTTTATATCATCTCTACTTCGACCATCATCAGTTATTTTGCTCCCCAAATATCAAAACTCATCTACTACTCTAAGTGTCTCATTTCCTAATTTAATTCCCTGAGAATCACCTGAATTAATTCGACTATATTTCATTATCCTCGTTTTGCTTTTGTTGATATTCATCTTATATCCCCCTTTCAAGACACTGTCCACTCCGTTCAAATGATCTTCCAGGTCCTTTGATGTCTCTGACAGAATTACAATGACATTGGCAAACCTCAAAGTTTTTATTTCTTCTTAATGGATTTTAATTCCTAATCCAAATTTTTCTTTTTTTTTCCTTTGCTGCTTGCTCAATGTATAGATTGAATATCAGGGATAGGCTACAACCATGTCTCACTCCCTTCGCAATGACTGCTTCCCTTTCATGCCCCTCGACTCATAACTGCCATCTGGTTTCTGTACAAATTGTAAATAGCCTTTCACTCTCAGTATTTTACCCCTGCCACCTTCATAATTTGGAAAATAGTATTCCAGTCAACATTGTGAAAAGCTTTCTGTAAGTCTACAAATGCTAGAAACGTAGGTTTGCCTTTCCTTAATCTCCTTTCTAAGATAAGTTTTAGGGTCAGTATTGACTGATGTGTTCCAACAATTATACAAAATCCAGACTGATCTTCCCCAAGATCGGCTTCTGCCAGTATTTCCATTCGTCTGTATGGAATTCGTGTTAGTATTTTGCAGCCATGACTTACTACACTGATAGTTTGGTAATTTTCACATCACCTACTTTTTTTGTATTCTGAGGGTATTTCACGTGTCTCATACATCTTGCTCACCAGATGGTAGAGTTTTGTCAGGGCTGGCTGTCCCAATGCTATCAGTAGTTACAATGGAATGTTGTCTACTCCCAGGGCCTTGTTTCGACTTAGGTCTTTCAGTGCTCTGTCAAACTCTTCACGCAGTATCGTATCTCACATTTCACCATTTACGTCCTCTTCCATTTTCATAATATTTTCCTCAACTAGGCCTACATCGCCCTTTTATAGACCCTCTATATACTCTTTCCACCTTTCTGCTTTCCCTTCTTTGCTTTGAACTGGGTTTCCATCTGAGCTCTTGATATTGATACAAGTGGTTCGCTTTTCTCCAAAGGTCTCTTTAATTTTCCTGTAGGCAGTATCCATCCGACCTCTAGTGATATATACCTCTAAATCCTTACATTTGTCCTCTAGCCATCCCTGCTTAGCCATTTTGCATTTCCTGTCGATCTCATTTTTGAGACGTTTGTATTCCTTTTTGCCTGCTTCATTTACTGCATTTTTATATTTTCTCCTTCTGTGAATTAAATTCAATATTTCTTCTGTTACCCAAAGAGTTCTAGCAGCCCTCATATTTTTACCTACTTGACCCTCTGCTGTCTTCACTATTTCATCTCTCAAAGCTACCCATTCTTCTTCTATTGTGTTTCTTTCCCCCGTTCTCGTCAATGGTTCCCTAATGTTCTCTCTGAAACTCTCTACAACCTCTGGTTCTTTCAATTTATAAAGATCCCATCTCCTTAAATTCCCACGTTTCTGCAATTTCTTCAGTTTCAATCTACAGTTCATTACCAAAGATTGTTGTCAGAGTTCACATCTGCCCCTGGAAATGTCTTACAACTTAAAACCTGGTTCCTAAATCTCTGACTTATCATCTGAAACGTTCTGGTGTCTCCAGGCCTCTTTCATGTATACGATCTTCTTTCATGATTCTTGAACCAAGTGTTAGTTATGATTAAGTTATGCTCTGTGCAAAATTCTATCAGATGACTTCCTCTTTCATTCCTTACCCCCATTCCCATATTCACCTACTACCTTTCCTTCTCTTCTTTTTCCTGCAATCGAATTCCAGTCACCCATGACTTTTAAATTTTCGTCTCCCTTCACTATCTGCATAATTTCTTTTATTTTCTAACCTACCTGCCCAATTAAGGGATCTGACGTTCCACGTTCCAATATGTAGACCACCAGTTTTCTTGCTCCTGATAACGACGTCCTTCTGAGTAGTCCCTGCCCAGAGAATCGAATGGGGGACTATTTTACCTCCAGAATATTTTATCCAAGAGGGCGCCATCATCATTTAACCATACAGTAAAGCTGCAAGATTCGGGAAAAATTAGTTGTTCATAGTACCAGCACAGCGAGGCCGTTTTCGTTAATGTTGAAGGCCAGATCAGTCAGTCATCAAGATTGTTGTCCCTGCAACTACTGAAAAGGCTGCTGCCTCTCTTCAGGAACCACACGTTTGTCTGGCCTCTCCATTGTGGTTGCACCTACAGTATGGCTATCAGTATCGCTGAGGCACACAAGCCTCCACACCAATGGCAAGGTCCATGGTTTATCCAAATACGCGATGTAGAACTGTCATAATAAGAAACGATGTGTGCATATTTCCCTATGTACACATTTCTTTCCCCCTACACCACTTAGCGGTATTTACATCCTTCCAATCTCTAACTTCATTTTTTGTGTATTCGTATTTCTTTGTGTGTATGTCGAAGTGTGTTCGTGTAGTCTGTGAGGGTTGTCTGAAAGGTGTGATATGTGTTGTCATAAACCATGCAGTACCCACACCTTTAAAAATCGATACAATACCTCCATTCCACATAACGTATCATAAAAAGTGTAAAACATTGTGTGTTAAATAGAAAATTATGCACTACTGTATAATAGTTATTTAAATTGGTCACATAATATTATGTTTTACACAGATATAATATTCCATTCAATTTACTCCATCTAAGTATCACTCCATTTCTTATTCTGTGATTTTCTAGGATTGTCTTTTCCTTGACTGTCATATCCGGTTTTCTACATTCTAAAATTATAGAATAGTTTACGAATTCAAGAATAGATGACAAAATAGTTTAAGACTTGAAGATAATGGGGTGCAGGAAAACTGTTTTTGAAGAAAGACCGAAAACAACTCGGGATCCGACGGCCGTCACTCCAGCCATTAACTGAGAACGTTAACGCCCCTGGGGGAATAGATGACTCCGTCTGGATTCCATGGATCTAATATTAACCTTATTTGAGTACTTGCAGACCAATACTTCTCTTTACATTTCTTTGGACATTTTTCCCATTGCAAAATGTCTAGGTAACACAACATTAGGTGATGTTACCCTATTATCTACTTGGTCCTGAATGAGTTTGAATTCTTACTATAGTTCATCTACATCTCTCTTGGTATTACTAAGTTTGGAAGATAAATTTGGAGACACGTTGTCAGAGGTTACTCTCGCAGCAACTTTTCAGTCTACCATTTCCTCTACCTGTTCCTCCAGGCTACTTAAATTTATTAAATCTTAAGTTGGTAGTTTCTCTTTAAAGTTTTGTTCCACGTTATCTACTCGAGTATTGACGCCTGCAATTTGCGATTGGACTATTGGTAATAATTTGTCCTGTTTCTCAACACTCTCTTTTAAAGTGTGTAATCTCTGTTTTACAGCATCAAACGTAACATTACATACACGTTGAAATGTTTCTAATTTTTCAACAAGTAATTGATGATATTTCGTTTCTACACATTTCTACTGTAATTTTTCGACATGTGAAATTTTTATCGGTATCAAACTGTCACTGCAGCGGATATTTATGTCGTAAATATTTCGGCAAAGTGTGTATGTGGCCTTGATGTAATGCTTTGCTGTGTGCAGCTGCGCGCTAGCTGTTTTGAAATATACCCATTGTTGTGTGGACTTTTAACTTTCCTTGTGCCACTTTAACACCTTTGAAACTGGCCGCAATTCTGCAAGCGCCCGCATAGCTGTAGAAAAGAGAGGCCGTTGACCTCGCTATTGACATTTCTTTGCAAAAAATGGTTCAAATGGCTCTGAGCACTATAGGACTTAACTTCTGAGGTCATCAGTCCCCTAGAACTTAGAACAAACCTAACTAACCTAAGGACGTCACACACATCCAGGCCCGAGGCAGGATTCGAACCTGCGACCTTAGCGCTCGCGCGGTTCCAGACTGTAGCGCTTAGAACCGCTCGGCCAACCCGGTCGGCTATTTCTTTGCAGACTGTACCACAAAAACGACACACTATTACTTAGAAACATATTATTACACTATGGAGCTTGTACTTTGTGCTACTTACAGAAACGTTTATGAAGTGATGAAAAATATTTTTACGTCTACACACCTGATTATGACAAGTATCCTTCTATGAGAGTTGACAGAATTTTTACTGCCTTATGAAATGCCATATGGTTGGTGCATGTTGTTTTATGCTTTGCTTGGTACATATTTGCTTATTTTTATTTGATATGTAGTTTCTTGTTGCCCCACAGTATTGATTTTATAAAATAAAATTCTTTTAATACATGTGCTAATGTAAATACTTTCTGTTAAAAAACTCATTAAATAATAATTTGATGATTCACATTCCTAAGAAAACTGGAGCACTAGGAAAGAAAAAATAATAATAAGGAGAAGTGACTAGTCACAGGAATTGCATACATAATTTTAATTTCAAGGTCTTGGTAGTATCTTTTGGTAGAATAAGTTGTTGTGGTGCATCACTTTAGCGTTAAGATGTGGCATAGGCATTAAGATGTGAATAGAAATTCCCTTATCTGCATTGCTGTCTTTACTGTAATATTTTTTCTGCTTGTGCTTTCTTACATTTACGTATAAGTTACTGCATTTGCTGCTGCTATTTGTCAGGCATTCTCCTACTGAATTTTACATTGTATTACTGTGATAAGCCAGTTTTACCACTCATTTATTTTTCTTGTTTGCCATACATTGCTTTGATAATTTAGATATACTGCTGCTTGCTTTGCCAATTTGCATTTTTTGTCATTGCTGTTTGTGTTAATTGTTTTGTGCTGCTGCAATGGCTCGTTCTCTAGTTTATATATCTGAGCTCAGTAGATTTAAGTTAGTTTAACAGGGGGTATGCTGTATAAGAAAATGAGTTATGATGAGTTGGGAAGAAATACATTGAGAAGCTATAAGGTAAAGGTTTGGCCAAAGAACATTGCACAATGAGAAATAATTATTTTGAAAGAGGAAATGAACAGATAAGTAGGGTTTAGGGACAACTGGTCTAGGTAGGATATTCTTGCAAACAAATGATGAGGTAAGATAATGGAAAATAAATGATGAGGTAAGAAATGTTGGAACAAATGTTGAATTAAGAGGAAAGATCTGTGGAATGAAGTTTTGGTTGGACTGCAGTACCAAATGTTTCACTGAGAATAGACTTTGTCCTTTCCTTTTGTGTTATTCCACTATGTGTTTATGCGTACCCTTGTGTATCTACATTTTTCTTGTCTCTGTGTTGCTACCTGATAAGATAATTTTCTTAGAACTTTTTTCTTCTGATACTAAGGTGTATTTACTATGATGAGGAATACTGTTATCCTCAAATCTAATTTGCATTCGTAACACATTCTTGACTTTGGAAAGATGTTTAGACATCATTTATTCTGTTCTGTTTTCTTTTAATGCTCATATGTCAAGCTAATGTTTTAATGGATATTCTCATTTTTTTTAACATTTTGTTTAACATTGCAAAAACTGTACATTCAACTTACAAAGACTTAAAGTAAATTTCTGTCATCACATTCAGTAATAATTTCCTTTACTTTTAAAGGAAAGAAAAAGAGAGGCAGTAATCTGTGCAACAGAGCAGAATTGTACAACTGTTTTGTTCCCATCTTTTACTGTGTACAAACAGTAAGTAGCCGTCTGCCAGTGGAGTTTCTATGAAAGAGCCTAACAGTTACAAGACAGCTTTGTTCAGATAAGAAATAGCTTTTTAGAGCAGTATTTCTCCGCAGTATCCTCTCAATTGCTGGTGAAAATGACACCCTTCTTGTTTTACCGTGAGAAAGAACTGTCTTGTATCTTACATAATTCCATTAATTTCTGAACGCTGCCGGCCGGAGTGGCCGAGCGGTTCTAGGCGCTTCAGTCTGGAACCGCGGGACCGCTACGGTCGCAGGTTCGCATCCTGACTCGGGCATGGATGTGTGTGATGTCCTTAGGTTAGTTAGGTTTAAGTAGTTCTAAGTTCTAGGAGACTGATGACCTCAGAAGTTAAGTCCTATACTGCTCAGAGCCATTTGAACCAATTTTTTTTCTGATCTCTGGCACCGTAGATTGAGAAATGTGAAAATACGCTGCCAAGAAAAAACAGAATCGCAGCAGTAAGAACAAGTCGCGCGACATAATTGAAAGTTGGTAGGCGTGTTCCAACATTTCAAAGATTATGCCCGTTCAAATTTCACGCCAGTCTCATAAGAGTAGAGCCAGTAGCGCAACCATGAGGACGCAAATTAGTTTTCTCTGTTTGCTCTAACGGTCGTGAGCGTTAATTACCTTTGAGACTGGACGTGCTGAGTTGATGTTAGTCAAGAATGCCTGTAAGTTGACAAACACCCCGTTTTGCATGACTGCTGGTAGCAGTGGTCACGGGAATGAACGGGCGCAAGAAAACCACGCTCCGGACTGCCACGTGGCACTACTGAGAGGAGAGACCGTAGTGTTCAGTGTATGGGTTCGGCGCACCGTACTGCATCTGCAGCCATCTGAGCAGCAGTTGGGAACACAGCGACAGAGCAAACTGTTATGAAGCGGTTACTCCAAGGACAGCTCCGAGCCAGACGCCATGTAGCCTGCAATCCACTGACCCAAAACCACCGCCGTCTGCTACTTCGATGGTGTCAAGTGAGAGCTCAGTGCAAGGCAGTGCTTTGATCTGTTGTGTTTTCTGATGAAGGGTGGTTCTGCCTCAGTGTCAGTGATCGCCGTATGTTGCTTACAAGGAGGCCAGTTGAAGGCCCGCAAGCAACGTGTCTGCGTGTTGGACACATTATACCTACAGCCAGAGTTATGGTCTGGGTTGCGATGTTGTATGATGGCAGGAGCACCCTTGTGGCCATCCCACTCACCCTGATTGCTACTCTGTACGTCAGTCTGGTGGTTCAACCTGTTGTGCTGCCATTCATGAACAGTATTCCAGGGAGTGTTTTCCAAGAGGAAATCACTCACCGGCATACCGCTGTAACCCAACATGTACTACAGAGTCTCGACACACCGAGCAGAGCAGCGGCACCAGTTACGAAAACTGACAACGGCCATGAGAACGGTCTGTTGTCCACATGCACCTCTATATCTGCATCTGGTGACGCCTAAGGACTGTGGATGACACGGCGGCCGGTCGGCACCGTTTGGCCTTCAAGGCCTGTTCGAATGGTGTTTTTGTTGTTTTTTATATGTTGCTATTAACAACATAAAGTGAATAATCGAATAGACAAATAGGGAATAATACAATTATAAAAGCAAATTACTCACTAACATGGTGTACATATTGCTTCCATGTTGTTTTTTTTTACCATTGAGGAGAAAAGGAAATTCAATTTTGTAATAAAATTTCTAGTTGCACTTATAGTTATCTTTTGGTATCCTGATTGCTATAAGGATATACTGTGTATCTCATAATACACTAGTCGGTCTGCATTCCTAAATATGTAAGTCCAGTGGAAACGTTACTGTGGAGTTTATCTTGTTTACTGCGGTTTGCAAAAAAAGGTATCAGGAAACAGAAAGTAAAAAGGCAATATGTTGTAAACTATTAGGAGAGCTCAGAAAAGGCCCGATAGGAAGGAAACAGATCGTAGTGTAATACATTTACAAAATAGTTGCCAAAAGTGCAATAAATTTCACGGTTGAGAGTTGCCAGAGCCAGGATTCAAAATAAATACGAGGGGTGTTCAATAGGTAAGGCAACTATTTGTTTTTGGGCCCGCATCTCGTGGTCGTGCGGTAGCGTTCTCGCTTCCCACGCCCGGGTTCCCGGGTTCCCGGGTTCGATTCCCGGCGGGGTCAGGGATTTTCCCTGCCTCGTGATGGCTGGGTGTTGTGTGCTGTCCTTAGGTTAGTTAGGTTTAAGTAGTTCTAAGTTCTAAGTTCTAGGGGACTGATGACCATAGATGTTAAGTCCCATAGTGCTCAGAGCCATTTGAACCATTTTTTGTTTTTGGAAAGCAGGTTGATTTGATTGAGGACTGCAATACACTATATTATAGCCCCACTCTTATGGCTACAAAACCCTATTTCTCAACCTAATCTGCCGTCAATACGACGGCCACCTGACTGGGAGGTCCTGTATGGCCGGCTGGTACCACTCTACTGGTCGACATCGCAGGAAACGTCTCGCTGCACCAACAACCTCCCCACCATCCAAGTGCTGCTTCCAGCCTAGTGCACACTTGTGTGAGGCATTGTGTTGTCACGAATAAGAAGAAGTTCATTTGCATTTCTGTGACGACAAACCCGATCGTAGCACCATGAGGGAGGATATCAAAAAGAATAATGCCTTCGGAGTCCCAGAAGACCGTCGCTCTGACTTTATTGGCGGAGGGTGCGGCTTTGAACGTTTTCTTCGGAGGAGAGGTGGTATGGTGCCATCGCCGTTTTGCTTCTGGTTCGAAGTGATGAACCCATATCTCATCGCCTGTGACGATGTTCGATAAAAATTTTAATGTGCAAGGAATTCCGCAGATATTGCCCTTTGTTGTTTTTTACGGTCTCCTGCTAATCGGCGAGGAACCTAGCAAGCACACACCTTTGAGTACGCCAACGGGTGTACGAAAGTATCAGCACTACTGACAGAGACACCTAATTGAGGAACGAAGTGTTTGACTGTGAGCCGTCTATCATCTCTAATGAGAGTGTCCGCACGTTCCAAAGTTGCAGGAGTGACACTGCGTGCGGCCGGTCGACACGCGGGAGATCGGACAGCTTCGCGCGACCTTGTTGCAATGATGACAGACGCCTCGCCCAACGACTCACCGTGCTTTTTTTCCACTGAGGGGTCTCTGTGGACAGTGCGAGCGCCTATGGAAGGTACTCTGATTTTCTGCCAAAAGAAAATGACAGCTCTCTGTTAGGAATGCATTTCCGTTATACTCGCCATTTTGAAGGGTACGTATATGGCAGCCAGCTGTCGAAACTACATGAAACTGTAGGGGCTGAAGCGAGAGTATTCCATGATGTCCCACAACAAATTCGGTATTTTTTCAACCGACACTGGTCGAGGAAAAAATGCGCAGCATTACTTATTGAACGCTCCTCTTAGAAGCTATAAATAAATAATATAATATCATTGAGTATTAAAAAACGGGTGGTTTTGAAAAAAATTCGAAAGCTGAATGGATGGTCGGGAAATGCGCCCAAGCACGGGTGCCTCCATCCGCCCCCCCCCCCCCCCGCCCCCCTCCAGTAGAAACTGGTAGTAGAGCGACCCTACATGTAGCAGGGCACGGGCTGCTGCCGTCCAAATGGCGCACGGCCGCCGTGGATCCGCCGTCGCCCGACACAGCAGCTGTGACGTGCGTGGGGCAGTGGCTGGGAGGCTCAGCAAATGTTGGCGCCTTCTCGTGCTTCGTGCACAGCACGGCACGACAGTCTTCGAGGCAACGACAGCATGTACCTCAGTCGCTCCGTTCTAAGATTTTTCCTCTTTCTTCTTGTTTCTAAAGCTGCGGGAACAGACACTGAGCGGTTAATTTAGTGGAAGAACTGTCAGTTTTTGCGGGACGAAATGCTATAAAAGTACATGAACAGCAGTAATACAAAGAATACGTGCAAAGATGTATTCAAAAAACTGAGTGCATTATCCCGAATCAAGTAATAACTATATTTCCTGAAAATACATTTTAGAAGTGTGCTAGTTTATAGGACTAGCTGGACTCAAAAAATAATTTATCATTATGTCCGTCACATTTTACCTGAAATAACACCACACACCTGTGTACATGCCTCCACTAGTTAAAATCAAATTATTGATAACTGCCGAACCCGGTAACGCTTCGCAATTACTAAATATGCATGAGAGTAGGATATACGTCCTAATCTCCTTTTCCTCCCCTCTCTCTATCGCTCTCCTCCTCCCATCCCTTTGTCCATCTTCTCCTTCTCCCCCAATCTCCTCCCATCACCTTCCCCCCGTCCCTGTACACCTTTTATCTGACATTCTCTCTATCCATGTCTTCCTTCCTCATTTGTCTGTCCAAATCCTCCTTGTCCTTCTCATACCCATTTCCTCCCCCCTTCTCTGTCCATATCCTCCTTGTCCTTCCCATATCGATTTCCTCCCCCCTTCTTCATCTGTCCCCTCTTCCATCCTCTCTCTGACCATATTGTTATTGCACACGGAAGATTGTTTAGGAATAGAAGCCCAAACGAATGTGTGAATTGGTTGGAGTCATTAGTACACGGAGTACAAGAGAGACCTTTCTAACTACTGGATCTGGATGACAGTATTTCGTACCGTTTCAATCAATGAACAAGTATGATCATCAAATTAGCCATAAACCCAGCTTTCCTACTTTGTATTAAAAATGACCACGAGAAGGAAAACAAAACTGCACATTTTCAAAGCACACCTTAGCGTATTCTTTCTCGCAGCTGGCTTAATAGAAAAAGCTTATACAATGAGGAGCCAAAGAAACTCGTACACGTGCCTAATCGTATATAAAACGCAGAAGTGCTGCAACACGACGTGGCATGGACTCGGCCAATGCCTGAGGTAATGACGGAGGGAACTGACCCCATGAACCGTGCAGGGCTGTCCACATATCCATAAGAGTACGTTGGGGTGGAGATCTGTTCTGAACAAGGCATAAACTCAGAAGAGTGTTCCAAAAGCCACTCTGTAGCAATTCCGGACGTGTGGAGTGTTGCACCGCCCTGCTGGAATTCCCCAAGTCCGTCGGAATGGACAATGGACATGAATGGATGCAGGTGATCAGACAGGATGTTGACGGACGTGTCGCCTGTTAGAGTCGTATCTAGACTTATCAGGGGTTCCATATTAATCCAAGAGCACACGCCCTACACCATTACATAGCCTCCACCAGCTTAAACATTCCCCTCCGTACATGAAGGGTTCATGGATGCATGAGGTTGTCACCATACTCATACTCGTCCTTCCGCGCGATACAATTTGAAACGAGACTCCTACGACAATATTTTTCCAGTCATCAACAGACCAATGTCGGTATTGACGGGCCTACGCGAGGCGTAAAGCTTTGTATCGTACAGTCCTCAAGGGTACAAGACTTTCGTTGAATGGTTCGCACGCTGGCACTTGTTGATGGCCCAGCACTGAAATCTGCAGCAATTTGCGGAAGGGTTGCACTTCTATCACGTTCAACGATTCTCTTCAGTTATCATTGGTCCCGTCCTTGAAGGATCTTTTTCCGGCCGCAGTGATGTCGGAGGTTTGACGTCTTAGTGGATTCCTGATATTCACAGTACACTCGTGAAAAGATCGCACGGGAAAACACTCACTTCAACGCTACCTCGGAGATACTGAGTCCCATCGCTCGTGCGCCAACTGTAACACCACGTTCAAACTTACTTAAATCATGGTAACCTGCCATGGTAACAGCAGTAACCGATTTAACAATTGTGCCAGATACCTGTTGTCTCATATAGGCGTTGCCGACCGTAGCACCGTATTCTGCCTGTTTACATATCTCTGTATTTGAATACGCTTGCCTATACCAGTTTCTTTGGCTCTTCAGTGTAATATCACACGTCCACAGGATGATTCAAAATAACGTTTAGAAACATGACACATCAGTCAGACAACAGGGGTCAGCAATCATATAGGAACCGGGAGTCGCAATCGCCACAAGAGGACGGTGCTGTACAAGTACGGTCGGAGCGCACGCAGTGAAAATTTGGGACAACGCGACTAGTTACACGTACCGCAAAACAGTCGAGATGTATTTGATTTATGGCACGCCAACTGCAGTGGACTAGAAGCCGTGCGACTGTATTGTGCGCAGTATCCTGACAGGAAGAGGCCGTGCCGCACATTATTCCCCTCTCTGCACCGCCGACTGTGCGAAACCGACTCGTTCCACGCGCACAAGGCAAGTTGCTGGTCGCCAACGATCAACGTGAACAGTTGTGGCGGAAGAAAGCGCTCTCTAAAAGGTGCAGCGTACGTCGTCACCAAGTAGATGAGGTGTATCCCGGGCCACTGAGATTCCCCAAGCCGCATGGAGTGGTCGCGCGGTTTGAGGCGTCATGTCACAGACTGCTCGGCCTCTCCCGCCGGAGGTTCGACTTCTCCCTCGGGCATGGGTGTGTGTGTTGTTCTTAGCATAAGTAAGTTTAAGTTGGTTTAAGTAGTGTGTAGGTCTTGGGACCGACGACCTAAGCAGTTTGGTCCGTTAGGAATTCACACACAATGGAACATTTGATTTTCCACAACCCTCGGTCTAGCGCACTGCACACGACGAAGGACTGATTCTCATTCTTTTCAAAGGCGTCCAGGCAGTGCAGTCGGGGGACTATACTGAGTGCCAAGGCTTTGCCCAGTGGTTTCTGCAGGAATCCACAGCAGACTGAAGCTTCGCAGTGAGTGTCCTCTTCACCAATGAGGCTGCGTTCCCACGCGAGGGTGTGATGAAAGTTCACAACCCGCGTACGTGGGCGGGTGTTAACCCACCTGCTAAAAGTCTGCATGCCTCACTGCGCAAATTTGTCCTCAACGTTTGGCCTGGCCTTATTGGAGAGTGTTTAATTGACCTCTCCTTTCTCCCGGACCGACTTGATGATCGCACACATCACGTATTGCTGTGAGAGGTTCTGCCGCACATGCTGAATGGTGTTCCCATGCCTATCCGCCACCGCACTCGGTTTTAGCGGTTTTAGTAGGACTAAGGGGCCGCCGCACGTTTCAGCATACAAGTGAGGGGGCGTCTGTAATCAAACTCTCCCGGCTGGAGGATTGGCCATGGTGGGCCAGTCACATGGCAGCCACGATCACCCGATCTGTCCCAAATCGACTTTTTCCTGTTGGGGGGAGGGGGGGTCTCTGAAGGTCCCTGTGTACGAAACACCTTACACCGCTGGAGGACCTAGTGAGCAGGGATGCTGCGACAACGGATGTCTTCGAGATACACCAGGTATCTTCGATAAGGTAGGCCTTTCAAATGCATCTTCGATGTCAGGTGATGTATCTGGACAAAAGTTTGAGCACGTCCTGTAGTGGTATTACACTTCCAGCATGTGACTAAGTAACTGTAACTCCATTTAGTAGCCCCAGATGGCGTTTGCAACCCCCCAGTTCCTAAGTGCTTACTGATCCTTGCTGTATGCCCAACAAGCTGTATCAGTTTGTAAAAGTTTTTTTGAATCACCTGTATATCTTCAGTGGTTTAAGCTATGCGTTGTTTGTCAGTCAGTCAGTCAATTGGTCGAGAAGGGATTCAGTCAGTTGGTCACGAAGTTGATTCATCTAACCGAATGTTTCCTTCAATTTATGTGAACTGAAACAATTTCAGTAACATCATGAATTTATTGAAACGAAATGTATCGAATTTATTGTTTTCACAATAATTTTTTGGTGTTTTTAATGCTTTCATCGCAACTTTTGGTGGTAAAGTATATTTCTTGTCTTTCCGTCCGGAGAGAAAACGAATAGCGCCGATGATTTACCGACTTTCGAGCACGCAGCGTACAACTGCCCGTGGGAAAAACACGGCTATTCAAGGTTTGTTCCACACACTTCCAAGATTAATAGTAATTGTGAGTGTAAGACGAACTGAAAACTGGACATGCTTAAATTGAAACGGCAAGTCGGTTGGAATCAGAACATCCACGACTTTGAACTTTCGTATGATTATCGTTGTTCGATCACGTTGTTGCTCAGTTTCACAACAATGTGTCTTGTTCCATTGCGTAGTTTCGGTAGGTTCAGGTTGCGTAACGTGATTGTCACTGAGCCAACCCTGAGTTGCAAGCGATGCGTTGCCGTTTCTGGCATATCCAAGGAATTCTATTGCATAATTCACGACTTCGTCTGGATCAGTAATGGAATGAGCATTTACATGATTCGATCGATTCCATTACCGATTCATATGAAGTCCTCAACCGTCCATTTGAATTACTGAGTTCACTGGCCAGTGATCTGACTTTGAATTTTTACCTTCAAATCGTCTACTTCCTTGTTTTCCGCTGCAGAAATGGCTCGTTCGCTCAACCAAACACGGTTTTTGTAATTTGCTAAATTATTCGGGAACACTTCTGTGATCAATTCTTCTTTCGATGTTGTGAACGGACAAAAATTGGGTGGAAACGAAATGAGGCCAGTGGAAGCGTCAACCAGAATTTTTCCAATGCTAGTGTTTAATAACTGCTTGGAGAACACTTCCCGCGATACCTCATCCTCATTCTGTAACGCGACACTCATATTCGTTGTTTACTTCAGAGTTTCCATGCGTCTCCGCAAAGACGATGACTTCAAGCAAGCGTTTATTTCATCTGCAGCTGCCGATTTAGGAATGACTGGCAGCGTTTAGCGAAAATTGCCGGCCAGAAGAACCTTCACACCTGCAAACAAGTCCATTTATTTGCGGAAGTACCTCAATGTTCCGTCGAGTGCTCCCAGTGCCAGTTTCTGCACCATGCTGCTACACTCACTCCAAACGATTATTCTGCAATTCTGTAATACTTCCGCCCATTCCTGAATTTTTTGTGATGTTCATCCATCGTTTGCAAATTCAGCGGCAGTTCGAGTGCAGAATGAGCTGCCCATCCTACATCTGACAATGTGGCAACGATCCTAGAAGTTGTTACGGGCAACGATATTTCACTCTCTGGACGAATCGAACCTAAAATCAACGAAATCAGGAACGTTTTGCCAGGTGCATCTAGGGATAATATTTCTCCGTATCCATCGTTGACTGTTGTCATCAGTGTTTTCTGCTGCTAATTCAAAAGTGGAACTTGTGCTTATAATGACTGACTCAAAGCATCTCAGTTGTATTGCCGTTATCTTTCAATTTGTCGAGTGCATCGTGCAGGGCGCGATTCGGCGCTGGTGTCCCTCACCGTACAACATCTTGCCGGACATCATCAGACACAAGTCCTCTACGGAAATCAACCACTCGCTGTGGACCTCCGCGTGAAATTCAAGTTCTAGATTTGCTATTGTTGTACGCACTTGAAGCAGAATGGCTTCAGCAATAATGTCGCCGTATTTGTTCCACAAAGGATGTGGATCCCGTGGAAAACACATTAGATTGATGGCGGCAAAATGTGACCGTATTTGATGCACCATGGGCAAAATAACAGCATCAGCGAGTGTGTGATCCCTGTGAATGTCATCTGCGAGCAAGTGTGAACACTGAGACTTCTAGCTGGGCATGCCACGACAGGCCTCACAAGGGGAAGTGATGCGTCTCATATAGCCTCTCCTACCCAAGTGGATCTTACCGCCTTTCTGTGGTGGCAGACGTCAAGCTTGGCATTTTTTTGGGCTTGCCCGAACGTTGCCTTGCATTGTATTGGAGAGCTGCGACCCAACCCGATGTGAAAGCGAAGGGTGTGTGGCACAGAGGGAGCTGTGTCGAGGGACTGAAGATCTGTCCCTTGGGGGGGGGGGGGGAGGGTGGAGCAGTGCTGCTAGGCTGTGGGGGGTGTTGCTCATTTGTGTGCGACTCTTCTGCTCTGTGTGGCTGTTGCTCCTCTCCCTCTATCTTTTCGCAGGGCACAGACCAGCAGGTGCTCTGCATGCTGGCGACCTCGTTTGTCGGCGTGAGTCGGCAAGGACGCTTCGCTGCTCCCCTGGGTAACTGGGGCATCTTCTGCGAAACCCAGGAGGTGATGACATCGCCTGGGCCAGGTTAGCTGTGTCTAGACCACTGGACGACTGGGTGACCGGCCCACCACCTCAGTAGGAGTGGGTCCTTGGACGACAGGTGGAAGCTCAGGCTAGTAGGCGGCGAAGTATGAGAGGTGCATACACCTCTCCAGAGTGTGGGGTGCACTTACTGAGGAGTATCAAGAGAAATTATCGATGACGGGGCCACCGAGGGGGACCAGTACGTTGGCGACAGCGTGCTGAATCTGGAAGCTCAGAGGTGCCCTTGGCCTTAGGGCGAGGCTGTTGGGCGAGCTGCATCAGTCCCCTCCTCACCCCCCGCCCCCATGCCTGAGGAGCCAGTCCAGAGCAAGAGACGGGCGCCCATTTTCTTTCACTCGTCACAAACATGGCTGAACCAGAGGTGAGTGAATCTAGTGCCTTTTCGAGGGCGAGTATGTCTGCTGTTCCTGCCTCACAGGAGGAAGTGGGACAGAATCATGAGAATGTACTTGAGAGTCACATGAGAGTTAGCGAGATCCTACATTCTAGTGTTAAAAATAGTAAGATCAGCCAGGCTGCAGTCCTGGCAATAAAAAATGAGCTCGCTGCCTGGGCTATCGCCAGTGAAAAGCTTGAGGGGCAACTTGAAGAATTAGAAAAAGAAAATGAAAGACTAAGACAGCAAACAACTAAAACATGAAGTGGTAGCGCAAGCAGCCACAAAGGCCCAAACTACAAAAGAGACAATAGCGAAAATTTCAAAAAGACCAGACACGGTGGTCTCTTTAAGACCTCTGCCTGGTCAGATCATAAAGACGGTGCAGGAGATCTTCACAACCACCATTGACCCTGCTAAAGATAAAATTAAAATAAATAAAATCACAGCAACCAAAAATGTCATAGTAGTAGATGGAGCAACCGAAGAGCACAAGGACAAAATTCTGAAAAATCCCAAACTAAACAAAGCTGTTAAATGCAAACCACCAAAAAAGCATAACCTGCTGGTGATTCTGTATGATGTGCCAGTTCCACTAAAAGAATGTGACATATACGAGACCATGTACCACCAAAATTTTGATGACATGGAATGGGAAACATTTAAAAATGACTTCAAGTTTCGTTTCAAAACGGGGCCCCGGGAGCGTGTTGTTGTCCATCACGTTGCCGAGGTCTCTGGAAAAATGTGGCGTAGACTCACCACTAGGGGGATAATATACATTGGATTTAGTGGCATTAATGTTAGAGACGATCTAGTACTTCCCCAATGCCACAACTGTGGCGATTTTGACCACACGCACAAGTGCTGCGAAAGAAAGCTGGCTTGCTCCAGGTGTGGGGCGCAGGATCACGTCAGAAAGAATTGCAGTAAAACTGGGGTATGCATTCCCTGCACAAAAAGAGGAAAGAAATCGCGTAATACCACCGGAAGGAACTGCCCTACGTAGAGGATGCTAAAGCAGAGACTAATCGCTCGAACTGATCATGGCTGAGGCTACACCTGGACACAGGAAGCCGAAGAGGAAGTCCCCAAGGAAGAGGTTGAGCGATGCCATGAGGACGAATAAATTTAGAGAATTTATTCAAAAATTCACAAAGCCACAATAGCAATGAAAGATGCATGCATTCAAACAGACCTCTGTGGTCAGGAAGATGCTCCCTCTCCTCCAAGCCAGGGACTAAGGTCGACTGAGTATCACCGGTGGCCACAAGTACATCCTGTGGTAGAGAGTTCGCCAGTGCAAGAGCGCAATGAATAATTACTATATGTAGAGCAATGAGGTAAGCAGCACAAGCTCACCCACAGGCTCACCACTTCAGAGAGGGATGAGAATTGATCCTGCTAGGATAGGCCCCAACCTGGAGCATGCTTTGAAATTATCTCGTCTGGAGGAGCCAGCTGTCCTCACCACAACCTCAAGGCATGTGGCGCGTGTCAGCCACGAATACGGTAGAGACATCACCTTCCCAGTAATGGAGGCTGTAGATAGAATTCAGCTCAAGACAATGAATCTCCCCACTGACTCCGGGGCCCTGTGGGAATTGGTAAAAAAGGTGTTTGAAAGACGTAACGAAAAATTTGATCTCGATGAACTGTACAACCAATCTCCCATCACTATCGGAAGAGTAGCACGTGACTGGAGTAAGAACTGGCCAGAGTCACACATTCATAGACATTTGTGGAGGTATATGTCATTACATGTCTATGCACAGGACACATAACTCACGTAAATAACGGGACGACTATCTGTTTATACCGGGATGGCGCCCTATAGCGACCCAGATACGTTTCATAGGATTCACATCAAGCGAATTTGATGGTCAAGACATCAACGTGTCTTTACTATAATGCTCCTCACGGCACTGTACGACGTTTCTAGCTCCCAGACACGCACAATTACACTGCACCGTCAAAGAAATTGGTATAGGTATGCGTACTCAAATACAGAGATGCGTAAACAAACAGAATATGGCACTGCGGTCGGCAGCGCCTATATACATTACTGGCCATTAAAATTGCTACACCAAGAAGAAATGCAGATAATAAACGGGTATTCATTGGACAAATATATTATACTACAACTGACATGTGATTACATTTTCACGCATTTTGGGTGGATAGATGCTGAGAAATCAGTACCCAGAACAACCACGTCTGGCCGTAATAACGGCCTTGATACGCCTGGGCATTGAGTCAAACAGAGCTTGGATGGCGTGTACAGGTACAGCTGCCCATGCAGCTTCAACACGATACCAAAGTTCATCAAGAGTAGTGACTGGCGTATTGTGATGAGCCAGTTCCTCTGCCACCATTGAGCAGACATTTTGAATTGGTGAGAGATCTGGAGAACTGGCCAGGGCAGCAGTCGAACATTTTCTGTATCCAGAAAGGCCCGTACAGGACCTGCAACATGCGGTCGTGCATTATCCTGCTGAAATGTAGGCTTTCGCAGGGATCGAATGAAGGGTAGAGCCACGGGTCGTAACACATCTGAAATGTAACGTCCACTGTTCCAAGTGCCGTCAATGCGAACAAGAGGTAACTGAGATGTGTAACCAATGGCACCCCATACCGTCACGCCTGATGATACGCCAGTATGGCGATGAGGAGTATATGCTTCCAATGCGCGTTCACCGCGATATCACCAAACACGGATGCGACCATCATGATGCTGTAAACAGAATCTGGATTCATCCGAAAAAATGACGTTTTGCCATTCGTGCACCCAGATTCGTCGTCGAGTACACCATGGCAGGCGGTCCTGTCTGTGATGCAGCGTCATGGGTAACCGCAGCCACAGTCTCTGAGCTGATAGGCCATGCTGCTGCAAACGTCGTCCAACTGTTCGTGCAGATGGTTGTTGTCTTGCAAATGTCCCCATCTGTTGACTCAGGGATCAAGACGTGGCTACACGATCCGTTACAGCCATGTGGATAAGATGCCTGTCATCTCGACTGCTAGTGATACGAGGCCGTTGGGATCCGGCACGGCGTTCCGTATTACCCTCCTGAACCCACCGATTCCATATTCTGCTAACAGTCATTGGATATCGACCAACGCGAGAAGCAATGTCGTGATATCAAAGTCGGAAACGTGATGGTACGCATTTCTCCTCCTTACACGAGGCAGCACAACAACGTTTCACCAGGCAACGCTGGTCAACTGCTGTTTGTGTATGAGAAATCCGTTGGACACTTTCCTCATGTCAGCACGTTGTAGGTGTCGCCACCGGCGCCAACCTTATGTGAATGCTGTGAAAAGCTAATCATTTGCTTATCGTAGCATCATCTTCTTGTCGGTTAAATTTCGCGTCTGTAGCACGTCATCTTCGTGGTGTAGCGATTTTAATGGCCAGTAGTGTAAGACAACAAGTGTCTGGCGCAGTTTTTAGATCGGTTAGTGCTGCTACAATGATAGGTTAACTAGATTTAACTGAGTTAAACGTGGGGTTACAGTCGGGGCACAAGCGATGGGACACAGCATGTCCGAGGTAGCGAAGAAGTGGGGATTTTCCCGTCGACCAATCTATCTCCAGATGAGCGCGTATTAATGGTTAACCGTAACCAAATGAACGCAAATATCGTAGTACCCTCGTCGTGCGAGACCTCACTTAGTGAAAACTAACCAATATGCAGAGACGGCAGTAGACCTTTTGTTTGGGCCATCATGCCGGTGTGGGCGTGGAGGGGCTGCTTCCTATTACAAAAAAAAATCGCATATGTGTTTACTGCGGTACCGACTCTCTATTTTCTTTGTCTTCCTTAAAATACTCACTAATAATATCCCAAAATATTAATTTATATCGCTGTACTACATTTCAAGTAAGAACTACAGTACTTTTTTTCGTAAATTTTACCAGAATATTTTGTGCCAGTTGGTCCTAGAAATTTCAGCACACTGACTTACTTGAAAACTGAAGAGAAAAATTACTTTTTAATTGATCAGATTTTCCGACGACCGAGTAAGATGATAAGTTGTATGTCGAGACCGTTAAAATCTTGTCTTCTGCATGGGGGCTTAATTATATAAATATGAAATGCAAATTCTTTTTAAATTTTTTAGTAGCCGTATATCCGATTACGCTGTGTCGTAAACGGTTGGCCCTGACTAGTTTTTGTACGCAATCTGACTGCATAGAACAACAACAAAGAATGAAATGAAAATTTCCGTTAATACAATTAATTAATTAAGTCCCCAGCAACTATAAAACCTACGAAGCCAACAAAGTACAAGTGTAGCTGTTCTGTGTGTGGAAGTGTGATTCAACGTACACATCTGACACGGTTCTTCTTCAATAAGACAAGAAATTTTAAATATCATTTATACTGAAGTAATTAAAAAATAGAAATAATATAATTGCGTAAGGAAAGCAGAATTACACTCTAATACAAGAACACAAGCCAGATGCTTTGTTGACTGAACCTGTAATGACGCATTATTTAAGACATTGAGATAATAAAAAGAAAAGGAAAATTTTTTTTTTCTTTTACCTTCATATATTGACGAAAAGCACTCTAATCATTACAATATATCTCCACACCAACTCGCTACTACCACATCTCAACAAGAACTCTCCACCACGACCTCTCGACAAGCACTGCCCTCCGCTACTTCTCAACAAACACTCACTGCTACGAGTTCTCAACAAGCACTGACTACTACGAGTTCTCCCCAAGCACTGCCAGTGGAGGCAGCTGAATAATACTCTTTGGCGCAATCTCTGGCGCTGTGGCTCAGTGTAGCCACCTTTCATATGCCCCTCCTCCACGGGCCAGAATTTGATGGTATTTTTGCCAGCATTGGTGGTGAAAATACCACCAAATTCGTCCACAAAAATACAGACAAAAATAAAAGATAATATGAATACCTAAATATCACATAATTAGATAAAATTTTGGCTTTGCACTGACCTTTCAATAACCTAATATATGAAATACTGTAAGCAATACAACTTCTTTTCATACATGTGATTTTACATAATAGTTCACACAATACACAAAAAATCAGTTTATACAAATGTTCACATAAAATGCTTTCAATGATTAGTTCCAGCAGTAGCACCCAGCAATGGTCAACAGGTGCAGACACCAACAAGTGACATCATTCAGCAGAAGCAGTTCCATTAGTGGCACTAAGCAATGTTGAGCAAGTACAGACACCAACAGGTGACATCTTTTCAGTAGAAGCAGTCCGTCAGTGGCACCCAGCATTGTTGAACAGGTGCAGACACCAACAAGTGATATCATTCAGCAGAAGCAGTTCCATTAGTGGCACTCAGCAATGTTGAGCAAGTACAGACACCAACAGGTGACATCTTTTCAGTAGAAGCAGTCCATCAGTGGCATTGTTGAACAGGTGCAGACACCAACAAGTGACATTATTTCAGTAGAAGCAATCCATCAGTGGCACCCAGCAAAGTTGAGCAGGTGCAGACAGCAACAAGTAACATTATTTCAGTAGAAGCAGTTCCATTTGTGGCACCCAGCAATGTTGAAGAGGTACACACAGCAACAAGTCACATTTCTCAGCAGAAGCGGTTCCATTAGTGACATCCAGCATTGTTGAACAGGTGCAGACACCAACAAGTGACATTATTTCAGTAGAAGCAGTTCATCAGTAGCACCCAGCAATGTTGAGCAAGTACAGACACCAACAGGTGACATCTTTTCAGTAGAAGCAGTCCATCAGTGGCACCCAGTAATGTTGAGCAGGTGCAGACACCAACAAGTGACATTATTCAGTAGAATCAGTCCATTAGTGGCACCTAGCAATGTTGAACAGGTGCAGACACCAACAAGTGACATTATGTCAGTAGAAGCAATCCATCAGTGGCACCCAGCAATGTTGAGTAGGTGCAGACAGCAAGAAGTGACATCACTCATCAGAAACAGTTCCATTAGTGGCACCCAGCAATGTTGAACAGGTGCAGACACCAACAACTGACATCATTTCAGTAGAAGCAGTCCATCAGTGGCACCCAGCAATGTTGAACAGGTGCAGACACCAACAAGTGACGTTATTCCAGTAGAATCAGTCCATAATATCCACTATCACTGATCACACTGTTCATCAGAGTTTATAAGCAAAAAATTAAACATGTCCTAGTGGCACCAATCATGTAGAAAAAGTACAAGTAACAGTCCATAATATTCAGTATCCTAATCACACAGTTCATCAGCAGAAATTAAACATTTCTAAGTGTCACACATCAATGTTGAACAAGTGCAGGTAACAGTTCATAATATTCACCATCACTAATCAGACAGTTCAGGCATGAACAATAGTTTGAATGCACATACAAATACTTTTACAGTGCTCTTACACTAAACATACAAATTCTAATAAACACACAAATGATATCAGATAATTGTCATATTAAATATTACAAATACACAAATACCAGTAAACCTATAATATTTATGGGTGTCAGTGCAAGCCACAACAAACAAGTAAAATAATATTTAGGAGATAGGTGGGTAGGATTAGGAAAGGAAAACACACAAAACACACTCACTCATCTTTCATCCACATTAAGTACTACTGTGTAATTGAATAGTGTTAACTGTATAAATGCAATTCTGTCAAAATTTGATGTTCATCATGTGTATCAAGTAGTAGTGGCAGCAATGTATAACAGTCAATAATAGTTAGTCAACGCCATAGTCATCATGTCAAGACCAATGTTTGCCAAGCCAGATCAAAATGTACTGTTGCTGAACAACTGTCAGTGAGTCAAGATATGCAATTACTTCCTCTCTCCAAAAAAAAAAAAAAATGTACTGCTTATTGATTTAACAAGTGTGTGTAGACAATCTTCCTTCTACTTTAGTGTTCTAGTCTGCTATCTTCATCCTCCTTGTTCCATATAGACCAACAAAAAAAATATGCACCTCACTTACTTTACCTCTTATCCACCAAAACTCCAATAATCATCAGCATCACATAATCTCAATACTTCAATAATACCTCTTACGTCGATACATATAAATCTTATCATCAATATCATTTACCTTACCTCTTGTCCACAAAAACTCCAATAATCATCAACTTCATATAATCTCAATACCTCAATAATATCTCTTCAATACGTCGACACATATAAACCTTATTGCCAATATCATTTCACTTCCATAACAACTCTTTCCTCTAGTCAGTCTCCTCGAACAAGTACAGATAAAATCCTAATGCAAACCTCATCATCCCATACAATCCGAAGACACACTGTCAACACACAACCTCTGTGTAATCCATCTGAGCCAAATCTTCTACTCATTATGAATTATAAACAAAGAAATGCATTCATGACCTCTAACAGACTTAGTTCGAATAACTCTCAGTAATTAAGTACGATTACGGAGTGTGAATGATCATAATATTTCACAGTGTGTACACCACTTCAAGAATTATGGCAGAAGCAAACATGTGGAGTATTTTTTGTGTCAAGTGTCACTTACTATTTCAATTGCTCACGAAAAATGCAGTGTAATGACTGTCAATGGTCTAAACCTAGTGTTGGTATGTCACGTCGTTAGCTTCCTTCCTATTAGCATACATTTATACAGCTTCCATAAAACCTCCAGCTCATGTGACTGCTATGAAGTTTCTTGTACTAATGTCGTTTATGTCGAATTATAGCAGTTCATTTTCCTATCTTAAAAATATAAGGCACTGAGCGTAAGCAAAACATGCAATAGCGAGTAAATATACCAGTAGAGAACAGAATGTCAACAAGTGGATGCAGCACAATTCTTACAACGAGGCTCTGCCAAGCGAACAATCTATAATTAATACAATAGTGTAACCTAAACTCTATGTTCATACACAGTATATCAGCATATCTATGTACCAAATTAAAGAGTAGTTATGACAACAAAACAGAAATGTGTAAATATGCAATCCATAAGCAAGGCAGCAAATATGTTATCTAACATAATAAACAGGTCATTAGCATCATATCAGCATAAGCAAATAAATGTTCATATGTAATCTTAATAAGTAAACATGAAGGTGCAAGCAGATAAATCACAAAGTATAACTTACATACATAATCACAGTCAGCACAATTAATCAGATTACAATTATAATTTAAATAAATAAGCACAGCAGGCACATAATAAAAAAATATGACATCAGTGCAAACGCAGTGCAGCCAAGCGATGCATAATATACACAAGTTACAACCCAGTTCATTAATAATCATTGTCAAAATCAGTTAATGTACGCAAGCGCGTCGCTTCATAAGTAATTTCATAGAACATGAAATTTAGCACAAAGTATGAATCACGTAATTGCGAGCAGCAAATTACGTCTAAAGTACGTACCTAAGTGGAAATTTGTTACCTGAAAAATGAACTCAATTAATAGTTACCTTTTTAGTTTAGTACTTTTTTCTTCGAAATTACATTCTTTCTGAAATTTTCTCTATAGCAAGTCCTCTTAACGTCGGAGACACACAGAATTTACCTGGAGTTCTTAAATATTTTATTCAACCGTATCCTGAAAAATACTGAATGTTAATAAGATAATTCATCAAGTCACTATAGCTTTATACTGAATTCAGTCGGAGAACTTAGACTGTGTATTTGTCTACGGCTGTCAGTGCATTCTCACTGAGCGCTCGATCAGCTGTAGGCGCGTGACGTAGGAAGTAATTGTTTGCGGTCAACGACTGCCTTGTGCGGCGCGCAGACTTGACTGTTGCTTTGAGTATATGCCGCCGCCAAAACACAGCGCGGTATCCTTGTATTCTCTGCATGTTTACGTAAACTGTTGGTTTCTCGAAAGTATGTCATTCCACAAAAATTTTAACGTTAGATATATGATGTATTCCCTTAGAGCGTCGAGATTTAAGAGTTTCTACTTCAACAGTGTTATCATGAATAATTTTGCGAATTCTATATGGACCTCTCTAAAGCAGAAAAAATTTGCGACACAAGCCTTTTCCTTTGTGAGACAAACGATGAGACTTAATTAATACCTTTTGGCCAACTGAAAAAGTTTTTAAACGACCAGGACGTTTTGCTGATTTCTCTCTTCTAGCAGCCGCAGATGCAATATTTTGCAGAGCCATGTTCACAACTTAGAATGCCGCAGTTTCCGTGTAGGCGGAAAAGGACCGATTTCAGAAATGCGATTTTTCGGTGCTTTGTTTTTTAATATCAGTATTGGCCGTAAAGAAGTTGAATCATTAGGGAGTTCATTCAGAATGTTTTGAAAAATATGAAGATACTGATCCCACGTTCTGTGATTCTGATGACAATAAAGACGACACAATTTATTGATTTCCTTCATCCATCTCTCTGAAGCGTTAGATTGAGGGTGAAAAAGTGAAATGAAAATTGGTTTAAGCTTACGACGCCGTAGAGTACGAAGCCAAATTTTAGAACGAAACTGTGATCCATTATCTGATATAACCTTATCAACATGACCAACTTCTTTAAGAAAATGGTTAATGAAAGCATTAGATACTGAACGAGCTGTTGCTTTGCGTAAAGGTGTAAAACACACATATTTTGATGTCAACTCCACTGCTACGAAAATGTACGCAAAACCATTAGTAGAACAAACCACTGGACCGAACAAATCGACTGCAGCCATGTCCTTTAATTTCGCTGGAATGATAGGAAACAACGGTGCTCCGTGAGAAATTGTTGGCGGCTTAGCCTTTTGACATAATTTGCATTTGGACAGAACAGATCGAATACGTTTTTCCATATTACTGAAATAGCGATTTTCCCGTAATTTATGAATGCATTTTCTGGGACCAAAGTGTGCATAACCGAAATGCGTATACCAAATCAGCTTATTAACCCACTCATCAGGAATACAAACTAACCAAACAGAGTTGTCGACCGATTTTCGTTTAAAAAGAATGTCATTGCGAACTGAATAGCATCTAGTTTCTCTGGATCAGGAAGAATACCTTCTGTAGAAATAATGTGACCGAGAAATTTCACCTGAGAACGACCAAATTCAGATTTTTCCAAGTTCACTGTAATGCCAACTCTTGCAAAGATACTTAATAATGAATCCAAATTTTTGTTGTGCTCACTCCAAGAACGTTTAGCAATAAGAATATCGTCAACATATGAAGTAATATTGTCACGAAGATAAACAGGTAAAATTTCGTTTAAGCTACGAATGAATGCTGATGAAGATACAGTAAGTCCAAACGGTAATTTCCGAAATCACTTTTAGGTGAAATAGTCATATCTGGTTATTGTTTATCTACTGTCTAGATAGATTGATAGTCGAAGAGTTGTTTTGACAGATGCAAAGAATAGTAAAAGAGTAGGCAGCGGTGCAGAAAACTAAAAGGGAAATAGCACCACTACAGCTCGGGGCCCTATGCACGCTACGGCACATATTCACTTAGTGTAGTGAATCCCCTGAGGACTTTAATAGCCGCACATAATTTCCGGTTTGTGTCTTAGTGGCCAATTCGGTGGAAGTGCGTACATAAATTAATCTAACCATGAACATGGATGTATGTCATTCTTAGAATTACGAAAGATCTTAAATTTCCGAACAGTTAAGAAATGTTTATAGTCAAAGTTTTCGCCTCGTGGCGACAAAGACCTACCGCGTCTGTCCCAGTCCCAATGACGATTATTGCCAAGTTCGCGCGCCTGGCGCTCTCTTGTTGCATCTCGTAAATGAAACAAATTATTTTCTTCAAACCCCACTGGTATCTGTGATTCTAAATTTCTTCTACTGTCTTTTCCTACAATTTCGCCTTCAATTTGTTTGACTTGCTTTTTTAATGCCTCAAATTCCCTTTTAACGCGTTCATTAAATTTTCCCTGATTTTCAACATGCTTATTTATGCTCTGGTACTCTTCGGTTTCTGCAAATGGTAATGGAGCTGTATCATCCGAATCTCTGTCCCCATGTAAACTAAGATTTGTCAATTTATCTGAAATCTCTTCAACTCTTTCCTGTTTATTTACGTCTTCTGTCAGTGTCGCGACTCGGGTTTCAGTGTTGACACATTTAGTAGTTAACTGTTCATATTGTTGCATTAAGTTAATTGTCCTGTCATTTGGTATTGATTGCTCGATTCTTTCAAATATTTCTTCCTTATCATGTGCACGTTGTAAATTTAACTCTGAAAATTTCTGTGCTATCACGCGATCTTTTTCTTCCTGTTCTCTGTCCTGTTCCTCTTGTCTAATTTCTGTTGAAATTAAACTATTATTGTGAGCGTTCAAAATCGGTTGTACTTCTTCTCTAATTTCTTTCTTTAATTCATCTTTCATGGTTTTGAAACATGTCCCTGTTCGTGAGTCTAACTGTGTTTCCATTGTTTCCATCTCGGTTTTACTTGTTCCTATTTGTGAGCCTAACCCTCTTATCATTGATCTTAATTCAGATCCCACTTTTTTTAATTCAGATCCCAAATTTAATATTGCACTCATCAACTGCTCCATTTCTTCTGTCGTTAACCACGCAATCTGAGAATTTTTCGATTGTGAAAAATTTTGAACTGTTTCCGGACTATTTTCCCTGCTTATTAAATTGTTTTGCACTTCATTATTCAACATACTGTTCTCCTGCGCTGGCGAGTTCGCCATGTCAACAATTTCGTCTTTCTGACTATCCATAATTTTTGCCTTTTTCATCGATCGCGTAGTCATTTACAAAACATACAAAACTCGTCACTGTTCGAAAATTACACACAATGACTCTTTATCTCCAACAATACCATTCACACGAAATGTTTCCTTCAAACACGATTAACAAACAATTGAAATAATTGCACTAAATTGTCAAACGCGTATACAAAACAGCAAAATTAAATTCTCAAATAGCATTAGAAGAATGACAATTACCAAATCTACACATGCAAAATAGACTGCAATTACTAAACTACAAATTACTACAACAATACTACTGTCTACTATTTTTACAATCAGAAGAATTCTAAGGGACGATCCGAAGCAGCGGTCGCCACGTGCATGGGGGCTTAATTATATAAATATGAAATGCAAATTCTTTTTAAATTTTTTAGTAGCTGTATATCCGATTATGCTGTGTCGTAAACGGTTGGCCCTGGCTAGTTTTTGTACGCAATCTGACTGCATAGAACAACAACAAAGAATGAAATGAAAATTTCCGTTAATACAATTAATTAATTAAGTCCCCAGCAACTGTAAAACCTACGAAGCCAACAAAGCACAAGTGTAGCTGTTCTGTGTGTGGAAGTGTGATTCAACGTACACATCTGGCACGGTTCTTCTTCAATAAGACAAGAAATTTTAAATATCATTTATACTGAAGTAATTAAAAAATAGAAATAATATAATTGCGTAAGGAAAGCAGAATTACACTCTAATACAAGAACACAAGCCAGATGCTTTGTTGACTGAACCTGTAATGACGCATTATTTAAGACATTGAGATAATAAAAAGAAAAGGAAAAATTTTTTTTCTTTTACCTTCATATATTGACGAAAAGGACTCTAATCATTACAATATATCTCCACACCAACTCGCTACTACCACATCTCAACAAGAACTCTCCACCACGACCTCTCGACAAGCACTGCCCTCCGCTACTTCTCAACAAACACTCACTGCTACGAGTTCTCAACAAGCACTGACTACTACGAGTTCTCCCCAAGCACTGCCAGTGGAGGCGGCTGAATAATACTCTTTGGCGCAATCTCTGGCGCTGTGGCTCAGTGTAGCCACCTTTCACTTCCTCTTATATAAGCGTATAAACGCCACTGCCAAGTCCACAGACCCTATGGGTATCAAGAACGATACCACGTATTTCTAAAGACGATTCTGGGCTTGAGCCTGCAGTTTTGAATTCTGAAGTGGTACGGTATTTGATAGAAAACGAACCCAAACAAATCAGAAACTTTGATTACCCTCGCGACGCTTCAAATAGAAGGTGTTCGACTCACTGTTACGAAAGGCGTTTAAGAAACGGCGAGAAGTCTTGCAGAGAACGGCTCTTTTATTCAGATTGGAAAGGGGATCAGTGAGGTAGAATTTAGCTTTATACCTAAACAGACACGAGAAAAGTTCTGCGCATTTCAGTAATCCTAAAACATGGATTGAGCTGAATAACTCTAAAAAACGAGAGAGCTGATGACAGTGCGGATCAGAAACTTGCAGACGCTGAAAAGAAGCTCCGGTACAATCTTATTAAAAGGATTACGTATTTGAGTCGGATTACATTGGTCGAAAGGTGAACGAACTGTAACTGTTTGAAGCGCAGAGGAGAAGGAAAGTGCCAAGGCAAGAACCAAGGGAGAAAAGCCTCTGCGATAGTTGGGTCGGTTAGAAAGAGCAGTAGCGGATTTCTTGCCGTGCAGGGGGACACCTCTGACGTTGCGGAGAGGTGCTACTCGGCGGCTGCAGCTGGGTGACCGCTGCTGGCTTCTCGGTCAGTATCAGCATACCTGTAACACATGGCTTCATCACCGTTTAGTGTCCTATAGGTCATATATCGGATCCACAGTGTAGGGTAGTGTTTGAGATTTGCTTGTAGAATTTTATTGTCACTGAGTAGTGTTCCGTCTGTCGCCATTTAGGCACTCCATCTTTGTACATAATAGTTTTCAGCTGCATATATATGTACAGTTTTTTGTTTTGTTTATTCTTTTGTCAGTAACAATGCACAGTTCAGTAACTAGTGAGTCATTATCCACTCGTGTTATATCTTCTGCACAACAGTTTCAGATCGTAAGGAGGGACAGAGGGTAGTGAATAAGGAAGTATGGAATATTGCAAAATCATGTGATCTACACTCGTGCTCATAAAATAAGGATAATGCTGATACATGGTGAAACAACGCTCTGGTGGGTGGTTTGCAGTTTTTAATCACTTAGAGGTATGACCATGCAGTGCATTTGACCTGCGGTCGTCGCACGGTGGCGCTGGCAGCAGTCCACATACGCAGAGGTGTGTTGGTGCATGTACGGTGTAGTGAGTAAGTGTGCAAACGTTTTCAGACGTGCTAATGGTAACTGTGTGTTGAAATTAGCTCAAAGAACACATATTGATGACATTATGATGGATAGAATACTATGGCGACTGGTGGCTGGTCAAACACAGCAGGTCGTAGCATGGGCCCTCAGTGTGCCACAAACTATGATGTCACGATTATGGCAACGATTCCAGCAGACAGGAAACGCGTGCAGGCGCTACAGTACGGGACGTCCACAGTGTACAACACCACAAGAAGACCGATATCTCAGCATCAGTGCCCGCAGACGGCCACAGAGTACTGCAGGTAGCTTTGCTCGGGACATTACCGCAGCCACTAGAACAGTTGTCTCCAGACACACAGTTTACAGACGACTGAACAGGCACGATTTATTGGCCCGCAGACCTGCAAGGTCCCGTAAAGCCTGGTGTGAAGGACACAGTACATGGTCATTGGAAGAGTGGTCCCAGGTTACGTTCACAGACGAGTCCAGGTATAGTCTGAACAGTGATTCTCACAAGGTTTTCATCTGGCATGAATCAGGAACAATATACCAACCCCTTGACGTCCTTGAAAGGGACCTGTATGGTGGTTGTGGTTTGATGGTGTGGGGTGGGATTATGACTGGTGCACGTACACCCCTGCATGCCTTTGACAGAGGAACTGTAACAGGTCAGGTGTATCGGGATGTCATTTTGCGCCAGTATGTCCGCCTTCAAAAATGGTTCAAATGCTTCTTAGCACTATGGGACTTAACAAAATGGTTCAAATGGCTCTGAGCACTATGGGACTTAACATCTATGGTCATCAGTCCCCTAGAAATTAGAACTACGTAAACCTAACTAACCTAACGACATCACACAACACCCAGTCATCACGAGGCAGAGAAAATCCCTGACCGCACTGGGAATCGAACCCGGGAATATGGGACTTAACATCCGAGGTCATCAGTCCCCTAGAACTTAGAACTACTTAAACCTAACTAACCTATGCACATCACACACATCCATGCCTGAGGCAGGATTCGAACCTGCAACTGTAGCAGTCGCGCGGTTCCGGACTGAAGCGCCTAGAACCGCTCGGCCTCCGCGGCCGGCAGTATGTCTGCCTTTTCAGGGGTGCAGTGGGTCCCACCTTCCTCCTGATGGATGATAACGCACGGCCCCACCGAGCTGCCATCGTTGAGGAGTACCTTGAAACAGAAGATACGAGGCGAATGAGTGGCCTGCCTGTTCTCCAGACCTAAACCCCACCGAGCACGTCTGGGATGCTCTCGGTCGACGTATCGCTGCACGTCTCAAAACCGTAGGACACTTCAGAAGCTCCGACAGGCAGTGGTGCAAGAATGGGAGGCTATACCCCATCAGCTGCTCGACCACTTGATCCAGAGTATGCCAACCCGTTGTGCAGCCTGTGTACATGTGAACGGTGATCATGTCCCGTATTGATGCCGGGGTACATGCGCAGGAAACAGTGGCGTTTTGTAGCAAATGCGTTTCGGGACGGTTTTCTCAACTGGTCACCAATACCATGGACATACAGATTTGTGAGGTGTGTGTTACCTATGTGCCTATGCTATTAGCTCCAGTTTTGTGTAGTGCCACGTTGTGTGGCACCACATTCTGCAATTATCCTTAATTTATGAGCATGAGTGTAGAAGCAATCATTCCACTCATTCAGTGTTAGAAATAGGATGGGTTACGAGAATTCAACCTATTCGAAATAGGCAATGTATTTTTGTGTGAATTGTTAATGTTTTCTAGTTCGAAGAAGCATCACCATTTATGAGTAACCGCCATATTTCTCTTGTTGACAGTATAAGTTTCACAAATTCACCTTGCAGCACCTATTGCGACAGAATTCTGGAACAGTGTCCCATTAAACAAGTAATTGGTCACCAGAGAGCTCAATACCTTACGAAAACCCTCATTGTGTCGGTTTGCAGTAACATTAGATCAGAAATTTCATGTTTGTTTACATACTACGAAAAAAAAAACAATAAAACAGGAAGTTTCATTTGAGATATACCGCCATAGATAAGAAAGTTCTGTGTGTTTACAAAATTAGCAAAATACTCTCCTGCTTGGGTGCTATAATTTTTATGAAACTTTGCATGTGACTTTTACGGTAACTTCTGAGAAGTGTGGAAAGAATTGCCGGCCGGGGTTGCCGTGCGGTTCTAGGCGCCTCAGTCTGTTACAGCGCGACCGCTTCGGTCGCAGGCTCGAATCCTGCCTCGAGCATGGATGTGTGTGATGTCCTTAGGTTAGTTAGGTTTAAGTAGCTCTAAGTTCTAGGGGACTGATGACCTTAGAAGTTAAGTCCCGTAGTACTCAGAGCCATTAGAACCATTTTTTTTGGAAAGAATTGTGTGTTTACCTCAAATATTTCAGCTGTTATATTATTTGATAAAGAAATTATTTGAAAATTTTATACTCCTTTCCTCTCACAAAGGAGTTGTAATACCTAAAATATGAACTTCGGTATTAGGCATCAGAATACGCAGTGCGGCGTATAGGCTAATTTATAAGCTATAAAGTGTCCTGCTAACTCTTTTAATTCAGTTAAAATCGTTTGGCCTAAAGCTTTCAGACAATTTCTGCCTTTTCGTCACTTTGTAGATTACTCGATGAATTACAATAGTTTTAGGCATTAAAAGGCCCTCGTTCACAAAGGGAACAATTGTTTACGCCTTCGATGGTAAAGTACACAAATAGTAAAAAGACATAAGAAACAGATTTGTGCCCAACAAGTAATGTAAACACGTGAAAATGGACAGATTTAATCATGGGAGATGCGAGATGCGGAGGTACAGTAGCTAATCCGCTATAGGGCGGGCGGTGGTTCGAGAGGGGGGGGGGGGGGGGTGAGAGAACGTAGAGGCACAGATGATTAGGAATTTCTTGCTCAGCATTGCCAGCTAACAGGCGCGCGTTACGTATGAACTGCTACGGTACAAATTTAAGTCGGTAACGTAGAGTTGTATATGTTCATTATAGAGCCGATCACCTCTGGGTAATGGAGAATATGAAACTAAATTAAGGCTGCTGTACAACGTAATAAACAAGAGAAAAATGATCACTACTAATCGCTAACGCCGGTGACAATACGAAACAGAAGGTAGTCGGCGTCCAGTGCTGCGAATGGGACCGACATGCAGAGCCGGTTCGAAGCGCCAAAGAATCTGGTGTAGGCATAAACAGGCAGAATACGGTGCTGCGGCGGCAACGCCTATATAAGACAACAGGTGCCTGGCGCAGTTGTTAGATCGGTTACTGCTGCTACAATGGCAGGTTATGAGTATTAAAGTGAGTTTGAACGTGGTATTACAGTCGGCGCACGAGCGATGGGACTCACCATCTCCGAGGTAGCGTTGAAGTGGGTATTTTCCCGTACGATCATTTCACGAGTGTACCGTGAATATCAGGAACCCGGTAAAACGTCAAACCTCCGACATCACTACGGCCGGAAAAAGATCCTGCAAGAACGGGAGGAGGAGGAGGATATTAGTGTTTAACGTCCCGTCGACAACGAGGTCATTAGAGACGGAGCGCAAGCTCGGGTGAGGGAAGGATGGGGAAGGAAATCGGCCGTGCCCTTTCAAAGGAACCATCCCGGCATTTGCCTGAAGCGATTTAGGGAAATCACGGAAAACCTAAATCAGGATGGCCGGAGACGGGATTGAACCGTCGTCCTCCCGAATGCGAGTCCAGTGTGCTAACCACTGCGCCACCTCGCTCGGTCAAGAACGGGACCAATCACGACTGAAGAGAATCGTTCAACGTGATAGAAGTGCGACGCTTCCTCAAATTGCTGCAGATTTCAATGCTCAGCCATCAACAAGTGTCAGCGTGCGAACCATTCAACGAAACATCATCAATATGGGCTTTCAGGGCCGAAGGCCCAGTCTTGTACAATTGCCTGAATCCATGGACCGTGCATGTCAGCAGGGTACTGTTCAAGCTGATGGAGGCTCTGTAATGGTGTGGGGCGTGCGCAGTTGGAGTGATATGGGCCCCTGATACGTATAGACACGACTCGGACAGGTGACATGTATGTAAGGAAGTGTTATACGCCCTCTATTGTTCCTCATCTATATTAACGAATAGGAGACAATCTGTTACACTGATTGCAGATGATGCTGTCATTTACAGTCTTATAAAGTCATCAGATGACCAAAACGAATTGCAAAATGATTTAGATAAGATGTTTGTATGGTACGAAAAGTGGCAATCGACCCTGATTAAAGAAAAGTGTGAAGTTATTCACATGACTACTAAAAGATATCCCCTAAATTTCGATTACGCGATAAGTCACACAAATCTTAAGACTGTAAATTCGACTAAATACTTAGGGATTACAATTACAAACAACCTAAATTGGAACGATCACATGGATAATGTTGTGGGTAGAGCAAACCAAAGACTGCGATTCATTTGGTAGAACACTTAAAAGGTTCAACAGGTCTACTAAAGAGACTGCTTACACCACGCTTGTCCGCACTATTCTAGAGTATTGCTGTGCGATGTGGGATCCGCATGAGGTGAGACTGACGGATGACATCGAAAAAGTACAAAGAAGGGCAGCTCGTTTTGCACTATCGCGAAATAGGAGAGATAGTGCTACAGACATGATACATGAATTGGAGTGGCAACCATTAAAACAAAGGCGTTTTTCGTTGGGACGGGATCTTCTCATGAAATTTCAGTTTTCTCCTCCGATTGCGAGAACATTCTGTTGGCACCCACATAGGGAGAACTGAGCATCACGGCAAAATAAGAGAAATCATTGATCACACAGAGAAATTTAAGTGCTCGTTTTTCTCGCGCGCCGTACGAGAGTGGAACGGTAGAAAGACAGCTTGAAGGTGGTTCATTGAACCTTCTGCCAAGCACTTTATTGTGAATAGCAGAGTAATCACGTACATGTAGATGTAGATGTGAGCATCCTGTATGATAACCTGCACCCATTCACGTCCATTGTGCATTCCGACGGAATTGGGCAATTCCAGCAAGACAATGGGACATCCCATACACGACAGAGTGACTCCATGGAGCACTCTTCTGAACTTAAATACTTGCACTGCCCACCAAACTCCCCAGGCATGAACATTATTGAACATATCTGGGATGCCTTGCAACTTGCTCTTCAGAAGAGATCTCCATCCCCTCGTACTCTTACGGATTTATGGGCAGCCCTGCAGGATTCATGGTGTCAGTTCCCTCCAGCAGCACTTCAGACATTAGTCGATACCATGCCACGTCGTGTTGCGGCACTTTTGCGTGCTCGCGAGGGCCCTACACGATATTAGGCAGCTGTACTGGTTTCTTTGGCTCTTCACTGGATATATGAATACTCCCAGTACATGAAACGGAAGGGAAATGGTTGTAGTGTGACGCATTTCGAGTTATCCAAAATCATGGACAAAGATAAAGCTATGTCACCTGAGAAGTATATACGGACACGATACTGAAGTAAAACACTGATGCTCCGAAACATTACGACTATCTTTTAAATAGCATGTTTGTGCTATTCTGGAAAGAAATTTATCACTTATTCTACGTATCAGGGATCCAACAATTTGTAGATAGGTTTGTGGAGGTATGTTACATTACATGTCAACTCAAAGGCCCTCTAATTCGCGTACATAACGGGCGGCCGACTTGCGTGCCCGGTGCTGGCGCCCTATAGCAACCTAGATGTTATGGCTTCGAGACACGGACAGTGACATTGCTGAAAGATGACACCGCCGTCGGGGAGGATATCAGGCGTGAAGGGATGCAGGTGGTTCGCAGCTGTCAGCGTGTCTTCGATCACTGCTACAGGTTCGATGAAAGTGCAGGAGGACGTCTCCCATAGCATTACGCTGCTTCCACCAGCCAGCGTCCGTGGCGGGCTGCACGTTTCGATGACGGCGTTTGTGGAGACAACCAGGGACCTAGTGTAGAAGAAATGTGATTCACCCGAAGAGCCATTGATCGACGGTGGAATCCTAATGGTCCCGTGACAACTGAAATCGTAACTGAAGATGTCGTTGAGTCAACATATTAACATGTAGGGATGGTCTGTCGTGCAGTTCCAGGTTCGACAATCTACGATGAATGGTGTGCTCCGAAACACTTGTGCGTGCACCAGCATTGTGCTCTATCGGCAGAGATGCCTCACATCACCACCTACCGTGCTGTGCAGAGCAGACAAGCATCAGAACCCTAAATTCTGCTACGAGTCGTGGACGTCCAACCATCTAGCGCCTAGAGGTGATTATCGTAGTTGAAATATTGTACGTTATTAAAATACTCATTGTTCAGTAGGGTGGTGAATGCCAGGAAAATTGCTCCGGCCAACAATTCCTAAAAGCGTCAGACTATCCGAGGCTACCACATATGTTTTCTTGATCTCTCGTACAATGCTGTCACAAGGCACACAGCCGACCAGCAGCTACAGTATAAACTGCACACAAGGGAACAAGGTAGCGTGAAAGCGTTTTACAGATCGTTCGTATACAAGTGTATTACTTATATGCTATTAATTTACTTCTGAACTGACATACACACAATACACTTCTCCACTCTGCTACAACGCTGGAACTGTCAGATCTATGGAGTTGCAAACAGCTGGAAGACAGTATAGCGATATTTACAAAAATGCGCGTATCAGAGCTACGAGTCGAAGGTCATATACGCCTAGTCAAGCAGTTAAATTGCTCCCTTCACCACAAAGCCATTCTATTAATTAGTAAATAACTAACCAATCGTACATTACATGCAATAACAAATTAACTAGTTCAATTTATTCGGCCCATTTTGATAGTAAAAAAACGAATTATCACTGCCGTACATATAATCAAACTGAAAATTACCCTTGTTTCTAATTTTAATTCAGAAAAATCACACCAGGGCTGCCCATAGCATCTACAGAAGCCAAACGGTTGGTTTTTTGGAGTTTCAATCAGTCTGAACGATTGTCTGCACAGGCAGCGCTAGAAAACTGTTAAACTACAACTGAATAAGGTACTGATTCGGGACTAAGTTAAAAGACAGTGTTTGTTTCATCAAATTTTTTTGACTGCGAGCTCAGATCTAAAATGAGCGGTGCATGTTCAGTTGAAAGCGTTTTCCATATAAGAAAGTACCGTGAGGTAAGTCGCACACAAAGTCAGTTTATCCTCTTGGTAATTTTGAAGAAGGTTAGAAAAGCGAGTTATGTGTCCACGACTCTCACTTAGGTTGTTAATCCTCTTGTTCTAAATCAGAAACTGCGACTGCTGTACTACTGTTTTAGACGTTAACTCGGCATACCCCAACTACACTTTTTAAGCCTTTTAATTTAAAACCAGGAAACTACCAGACCTAAGTGAAACTCGTGGACGGACGGATTGCTGACTGCGAATGAAGGAAAAAACGTCCTATCGTGTGCAGGATTGCCACAGTAGATGGCGTTGACGAGTGACAGTTTCTCTGAGCACGTGCCGTGTGTTGCAGGCTGTGTGACTGATGCAGCATGCTGTACGCAGCGGAATGGTCCGATATTCGTGCCGCGAAGAAGCTGAGATGGTGTTTGTGCACGGCCAAGGAGATGGAAACGGTGAAGAGACAACACGACTCTACCGGAACAAGTACCATCACAGAAACCAACGACATCAGACAACATTTCAAGCCCTTTGTGGCCGTTTGTGTGATCATGGTTCCTTTCAGAGCGACGAACGTGCAGGCAGGCACCAGACCGTGCATGCACCACATTTGGAGGACTGGGTTCTACAGGATATTTGGACGAACCGAGTGCGAGTCTCATTACAGTCGACGTCACATTGGGTGACTCGCGCGCCGGTGATGAGGATGGAATGATGATGAGGACTACAAAACACCCAGTCCACGAGCGGAGGAAATCTCCAACCCGGCCGGTAATCAAACCTGGGCCCACTTGCATGGGAGGCAAGCACTTAAACACTGAGCTAAGCACGCGGACGTTCCGGGGTGATTTGTTGTCGTTGCACTCAGACCATCCATCTGTTTCATATGACCTTTCGTCCTCTATTTCGAGTGAGTAATCCGTCCGTGCAGTTTGTTGGTTTTATTCATGTTCAGCCTCTATTGTTTTGATAGCCTTCTTCAAAATTGCCAAAAATAATGAGGGAGAAGTAAAAATACAATCCCTTACCCTTACGACAACACTATGAGGACAGCTGTTACATTGTACTTGTATTTGCACTTAGTTTGGTGGTAGCGTTGTAGGGAGCCGCCACCAACGTTTTCTAACAGTAATGAAAGCTGAACAGTGCAGCTACACTATCACGACCCGGAGGAAATACTTACCACTGAATAAGGGACTTACAGTTACGAACAACCCAAATTCGAAAGCACACATAGAAAATGTTGATGTTAAGGCGAAGCAGAGACCGTTTTTTGGCAGAACAGTTAGAAGTAGGAATTAGACCACCTATGTTACGTTTGTCTGTCCTACTTAGGAGTTCGGCTGAACAGTGTAGAATCATTACCAGATAAGATTGACGGAGCACAACGAGGAAGTTCAAAGAGGACCAGCACGTTTTGTGTTATCGAGAAACAGGGAGAGAGTGTCACGGAGATGATACAGAGTTTGGGCGGGAAACGATTTAAACAATAGAGTTTCTCACTGCGACGCGATCTTCTCACGAAATTTCAATGACCAACTTTCTCCTCCGAATGTGAAAATATTCTGTTGACGCCCACCTACATAGGGAGAAACGACCATTATAGAAACATCAGAGCCGGAGCGGAAAGACACATGCGTAAATTTTTTTCGCGGGCTGTTCGAGAGTGGAATAATACAGAGTTAATGAACCCTCTGACAGGCACGTAAGTGTGACTTGCAGATTAACCACGCAGATGTAGATGTGAATGTGGAAGGTCCTACAAACATCCACAATTGATTTATTATTCTCATAGAATTCAGAAAATTGTTTGGAAGCAGATGAAAACGTTCAATAATAATTACTAATTTTTGTTGAAGTTTATCTCGTTCTTCTTCTCTTACACGATTTTGATGGCCTGATAATTTCTTATTCATCCCACGTTTTCAGTAGTCGGTGACAAACCACAATTCTATTACACTTATTCGAGGTTTAGTCAATCCGGCAGTGACTGTATTTGCTCAGAGGACGACTAGTGCAAGTTCACCCTTTCACTACTTTTTAGTGAAAAGTACTATCTGATCGTTCTGACTGCGTACCAAAGCTGTGCGTATTGTAAACGTGCAAAACAGACTTCAGTACCGGAACCACTCGGTAACTTTCAGATCCCCTTGTGCCGATTTCTCTGAAACCAACGATTGCGTCAGTTATTATTCTACTCGTCGCATTAGGGCCTACATTACAACAGCGGCCACATAATTGAATATTACTTGTTACGAAGAACCTCGTTTGAGGGTGACTATCTCAATTCATCAGCCATCCCTATCGCATATCGCTCTCTGGTTATAACATGAACGATCACGAATGAGTGTTACTACCGTGTGAGATTTACAGCACTCCCGCTGATCAGTGCAAGGCGCGTAAGCACGTGACTTATCGGCCCTGGAAGATTAGGGAGCAGACAAGCCGACCGGTTAAAACCGATACCGACATTTTAGTTCAGAATATACGGGATATTTCGGTATTTGTTTGGTCTAGGTTTTAACAGATGCTTTACATTCTTTTACTAATAAATACCGAATTATCAATTAGCCATAGCAGCAGAGCTAAAAATTTTCGTTTTTAAATAAACGTTTTTTAACGAAAAAGTACTTTTTCCCTAAAATCTGCGTTGGTTTGAAATATTACGTCAGTAGAGAAAGTGGGGAAAGCGCTGAGCTATTTTAATAACAATGCAGACAGAAATGAGCAACAATCACGCAGCATAAGAATTGGCACAACATTGCTGAGACAGTACGTCCCTGTTGCCGTGTGTCGTTGCTTAAGCGACGTGTGTGTGTGTGTGTGTGTGTGTGTGTGTGTGTGTGTGTGTGTGTACCGAATTTTCTGGCTGCCGTCCCCGGACATCCGTTGCATTGCAGAACGGCACCACCCCTAGCCTCTAAAATATTTTTACGAAGTGGAGTACGAACGACAAACAGTGCTTCATTTGCTCTAAGAGATTAAATATTTTTCTGCCATTTCTGCGAAATAATAACAGAGGAAGTAAAATATGGTAACAGTAGTAAATTAAAAACTTTACAAATCATTCACCATACACAATGAAAACAGAAAGTATCTGATCTGCTGCCTGTGTCCAACCAGTACAACATTATGTGCTTGTAGCCATTGCAAACGGACAAATTACCACGAAAACAAGAGTTCTCCAAACCTCAGTTTTCACCCTTTAGCTCTGACTATTCGTAATCACCAAATAGTGGTATGATCCCCGATTACAACATGATGTTTGAGCAGAGTTTCAAAAATTTTTAATCAGCATGAATAATGGTGATTTTTAGTAGTATTCACCCACTCATCACTTTTCGGGAAAGGCAGCGAATGCTGGAAAGCCTAAGTTTTCTTTTATTTCCCTATTTAACGTCCCAAAACTGAGAGAGTCAAAGTTTTTCAATCTGTTCGATTTCTGCATTTATTACAGTAAATAAAAGGGAATGAAAGACTGGAAATCAGTTTGCTACAGATAGAGTCACGTTAAATTGGCGTGGAAAAACTTATATAACCGAAACCGGTTGGTTCAGCAAAAACCTACATCCCTATGGGAGACAAACGAGAAATCATTCACAACAAATGAGTGATCATCTTCTCCTGCCGCTCACTGAAAGAAATGGGGAAAGAATTCTCGCCTCAATCTCATACCGCCACCGATATGAGTTTTTTCTGACTAAATCACAGCGACAACCACCGCTCGTTTCGCTGATCATACGTAACGTGACATATCGGCAATCACTGTGGTGTAATGATAATTTTTTTAAAAAGCAGACGTAAGAATATTAAGTTCCTTCACGTGTCCAGTAATAAACGACGGATCTGATCCCCCCTCCCCAGCGGTACACAAATCAGGGCACCACACTGTCGCAGAAACAACGAAAAACGTATGCCAAATTTAAACGAACGCAATAGCCCCAAGATTGGGGTTCTTTGACAGAAGCTCGAAATTTAGCACGGATTTCAGTGCGATATTCTTATAATAGTTTGCACACCGAAACCTTGTCTCGAAACTTGGCACAAAATCCAAAGAGATTCTGATCGTATGTAAGGTTTGCTAGCTGGAAGACATTATCAACGCCTGCTCTGCGCTGTAGCAATGGAAATACTATCGATGACAGTGCTGTAAAGCAGAGTTACTGAACACAACCTTCGGAAATTCCTACATCAAAAAAGACGAAGAAAATATTACAAAATTCGAACTGAGAACAGTTGCCAGCATGAGTAATTTAGAAGTAGATATCCTCAGAGCAGTGAAGCAACTTAGATCAGTTAATAAAAGCAAGTCTTCCGATCCAGACTGTATGCCAATTAGGTTCCTTTCAGAGTATGCTGATGCAATTGCTCCGTACTTGCCAACCATATACAACCGTTCGCTGGACGAAAGATCCCTATCCAAAGACTGGAAAGTTGCACAGGTCACACTAATATTCAAGAAAGGTAGTAGGAGTAATCCACTTCATTACAGGCCCATATCATTAAAGTCGATATGCAGCAGGATTTTGGAACATATATTGTGTTCGAACATTATGAACTCCCTCGAAGAAAATGGTCTACTGACACACAGTCAATACGAATTTAGAAAGCGTAATTTTGAAACACAGCTGTCTCTTTACGCGCACGAAGTGTTGAGTGTTATCGACAAGGGATTTCAAATTGATTCCGTATTTGTAGATTTCGAGAAGGCTTTTGACAGTGTACCACACAACCGGTTTGTACTGAGATCGCGTGCTTGTGGAATATCGTCTTAGTTATGTAACTGCATTCGTGATTTCCTGCGAGAGAGGTCACAGTTCGTAGTACTTGACTGAAAGTGATCGAGAAAAATAGATTTCTGACGTTCCCCAAGGTAGTGTTATACGCCCTTTGCTATTCCTTAGCTATGTAAACGATTCGGGACAGAATTTGAGCAGACTTATTAGGTTATTTGTAGATGACGCTGTCGTTTATAGATTAATAAAGTCATCAGAAGATCAAAACAAATTGCAAAACGATTTAGAAAAGATATCTGAATGGTGCAAAATTTGGCAATTGACCCTAAATAACGAAAAGTGTGATGTCATCCACATGAGTGCTAAAAGGAATTCGTTAAACTTCGGTTACACGATAATTCAGTAAAATTTAAAGGCCGTAAATTCAACTAAATACCTAGTAATTACAATTACGAATGACTGAAATTGGAAAGAACACATAGAAATGTTGTGGGGAAAGCTAACTGCGTTTTATTTACAGCACACTTAGAAAATGTAACAGATCTACTAAGGAGACTGCCTACACTATGCTTGTCCGCCCTCTTTTAGAATACTGCTGCGCCGTGTGAGATCCTTACCAGATAGGACTGACGGAGTACATCGATAAAGTTCAAAGAAAGGCAGCAGGTTTTATATTATCGCTAAATATGGGAGAGAGTGTCACGGAAATGGTACAGGATTTGGGCTGGGCGTCATTAAAAGATAGGCGTTTTTCGTTGCGACGGAATCTTCTCAAGAAATTTCGATCACAAACTTTCTCCTCTGAATGTGAAAATATTTTGTTGGTGTCGACCTCACAGCGAGAAAATACGATCATAATAAAATAAGGAAATCAGGGATCGTGCGGAAAGATGTAGGTGTTCGTTTTCTGTGAGAGCTTTACGATAATGGAATACCTGAGAATTATGAACCGTGGTCGGCTCGGATAGATCCCGTTGCATCGAAAAAATCGACCTGGTCGTACCAAAGATCTTTGGACAGCGTGCCTCACGACCCTTGTCTTTGGCCGCGTGGGGGCAGTGCGGCGGAGGCTACGGGGGAAGTGTGTGGGTCTTCCGCTGGCAGGGCGCAATGAATGGATGTGCTGCCTTGGGAAGAAGTTTTGTTTTCTGCTCTACATGGTACTGATCGTTTCGGAGTTGATTCGTTGCGGGCGTCAGGACAATGTCAAATGTCTGGAATACAAGTGCACCAGAGGGGCTGCACGTCGGTCGTTGTTAACGGTGAGGATTTGCGTTTGTAAACACTGCGTCTGCTCGTATCTAGTTTGCTCCCGGCCGTTCTCCGATTACAGCCATACGCCAACGGTAAATGCCCTGCTCTTTCTCTCTGACCTGTTGGTGTTATTTCTCAATCTGAAACAAACTCAATTTACGCTTATGTACGCTCGGTTATGTTCTCTGGTCATGATCTGTTGTCTATTGAAGTAAGCTCTCTGCGCCCGAACAGGCCATGAGGACCCAACAGTACCAGCCGGCTGCCGTGTCGTCCTCAGCTCACAGGCGTCACTGGAGGCGGGTGTGGAGGGCCATGTGCTCGGCACACCGCTGTCCCGTCCATATGTTAGCTTACGAGACAGGAGCCGCTGCTTCGCAATCAAGTAGGTATTAGAATACGCAGTGCGGCGTATAGGCTAATTTGTAAGCGATAAACTGCTAACTCTTTTAACTCGGTTATCAGCTTTTAGGCAGAAGGCTTTCAGGCAGAAATCCTTTTCGGCGCTTTGCAGATTACTTGATCAATTTGAATAATTTTAGGAACGCTTGCATACACAAAGGCAATTGTGGTTTAAGGCTTTAGTCGTAAAGTACACAAATGTAAACAGACGTAAGGAACAGATTTACCCACAAGCACTGTAAGCAAGTGGAAAATCGGCAGACTTAATCACAGGATATGCAGGTTGAAGAGGTACAACAGCTAACCCGCTCGGTAGGGGACAGAACATAGAAGAACACATGATTGGGAATTTCTTGCTCAACACTGCCAACTAACGGGCTAGTGTTACGCATGAACTGCTACAGTGTAAGTGTAAGTTGGGAACATAGAGTTGTAAATGTTCATTATAGGGACAATCACTTTCAAGTATGGTTCTCGTTGTAGCGGAGAATATGAAATTGAATTAAGGCTGCTGCCGGCCGGAGTGGCCGAGCGGTTCTAGGCGCTACAATCTGGAACCGCGCGACCGCTACGGTCGCAGGTTCGAATCCTGCCTTGGGCATGGATGTGTGTGGTGTCCTTAGGTTAGTTAGGTTTAAGTAGTTCTAAATTCTAGGGGACTGATGACCTCAGGAGTTAAGTCCCATAGTGCTCAGAGCCATTTGAACCATTAAGGCTGCTGTACAGCGCCATAAGTCGTAGTAAAATGGTCTCTAGTGATCGCGGAGGCCAGTACCCACCGGAAACAGAAGGTAATCGACATCAAATGCTCCAAATGGGGCCGATGTGCAGAGTCGGGTTGGAGGGGCTTTCGGAATCATGTGCGATAATTTCAGGAGCCCCTTTCCCCCTTCTCACACACGAAGACAGAATTTTACAGTATTTTAATCTCATTATCATTCCTCAAATATATCGTCTTTAACATATCGACAGTAGGCAACGAAAATCTCGTAACATCGCCCGTCTGTGAAAACTCGTATTTCCAGTAACCAGTACAGCTATAATCAAAGAGAGATTTGTAAGTGCTTGGATTTATCTCCGTGTGTTTGTGAAAAATCGTAATTCCAGCAACCAGTAACTCTAAAATCAAAGAGAGATTTGTAACTGCACGGACTTCTCTTACATGTCAGCAGCTACACTTCTACTAAACAGTCTCATACACTAAACAGCCAAAGTGCCGCAGCACGACGTGGCATGGACTAGACAAATGTCTGAAGTAGTGTTGCAGGGGACAGACAACATGAATCCTGCAGGGCTGTACATAAGAGTACGAAGGGCTGAAGATCTCTTCTGAACAGCACGTTGCAAGGTATCTCACATATGACCAATAACGTTCATTTCTGGCGTGTTTGGTGCCCAGTGGAAGTGTTTTAACACCAAAGACTGTTTCTGGACCTACTCAGCAGCAATTCTGGACGTGAGGGGTGTCGCATTGTCCTGCTGGATTTGCCCAAGTGCGTCAAAATGCACAATGGATGCAGGTGATCAGACACGATGCTTGCATATGTGTCACCTGTCAGAGTCGTACCTAGACATATCAGGGGTCCCATAAACCGCCAACTGCGCACACCCCACACCATTACAGAGCCTCCATCAGCTTGAACAATCCATGGATTCAGCATATTGTCTACATATCCGTACACGTCCATCTGCTTGATACAATTTGAAACGAGATTCGTGCGACCGGGCAACATGTTTCCAGTCATGAACATTCCAATGTCGGTGTTCACAAGCCCAGGCGAAGCGTAAAGCTTTGTATCGTGCACTCATCAAGGGTACACAAGTGCTCCCACACTTGCAGGATCTTTTTCTGGCTGCATCGATGTTGGAGATTTGACGTTTTACAAGGTTCCTGATATAGTCTCGGTACAGACATACTGACATGATACTGAAACAATACACTGAGGCCGTGTGGGGTAGCCACTTGGTCTGGGCGCCTTGCCACGGTTCGCGTGGCTCTCACTGTTGGCGGTTCGAGTCCTCCCTTGGATATGGGTGTGTGAGTGTGTTGTCCTTAGCGTAAGTTAGTTTAAGCTAGATTAAGTAGTGCGTAAGCCTAGTCACGGATGAGTTCAGCAGTTTGGTCCCAAAGGAACTCACCACAAATGTGCCAATACACAGATGAGCCAAAACATTATGAGCACCTGCTTAATAGCTTGTTTGTCTGTCTGTGGAACGAAATGAATCACTTATTCTGCGTATCAGGGATCCGGTCGTTTTTTGGTAGGTTTGTGGAGGTAGACCGATGTGGCATCATATGTCTACGCACAGGTCACGTAATTCGCGTAAAGAGTGGGACGCTCATCAGCGTATGAGGTGATGACGGCATATATCGACCGAGATGGGTTCCATAGGATCCACATCAGGCGAATTTGGTCTCCGAGACATTAACGTGAGTTCACCATAATGCTCCTCAGACCACTGTACCATGATCATGGCTCGAAGACAGGGACAATTAGTATTGCTGGAAGATGACATCGCCATCGGGGAGGACATCAAGCATGAACAGATGCAGGTGGTTCGTAGGTGTTAGCGTGTCTTCGATTACTGCTACAAGTCCCATATAAGTGCAGGAGAATGTCTCCCATAGCGTAATATTGTTCCCACCAGTCTGCGTCCCTGGAGCGCTGCACGTTTCGAGCCGCCTCGATGACGGCGTTTGTGGAGACGACCAGCGACCTGGTGTGCAAACACGTGATTCACCCGAAGAGCAGACACGCTGCCACTGGTCGACGGTCGAATCCCGATGGTCCCATGCCAACAGCAATCGTATTTGACGATGTCGTTGAGTCAACATATTAACATGTTGCGCAGATCCACGTTCGACAGTGTACAATGAATAGTGTGCTCTAAAACGCTTGTGCATGCACCAGCATTGTGCTCTATCGGCAGAGATGCCACACAACAGCATCTATCCTGCTTTACAGAGCAGACAAGCCTCCGAACCCCAAATTGTGTGAAGAGTCGTGGATGTCAATCAATTTGGCGCCTGATGGCCATTTCACTGTCCTTCTACCTGTTTCCGTAGATTCTCATAACAGTCCCACATGATCACTCGAGTAGCTTCGCCGTTTTCGAGACACTCGTTCACAGGCACTGGGTAATAATAATCTGCCCTTTGTCAAAGTCGCTTATCTAAACGGATTCCCGCATTTGCAGTCCACATGTTCGTTAGGGTAATCGCTCGTCCGTGTCTGGTGGGCTTACATACAGTATGTGATCAAAAGTATCCGAACACCCCCCAAAACTTACGTTTTTCATATTAGGTGCACTGTGCTGTCCGCACTGCCAGGTATTCCATATCAGCGACCTCAGTAAGCATTGGACATAGCGAGAGAGCAAAATGGGGCGCTCCGCAGAACTTACAGTCTTCGAATGCGGTTAGGTGACTGGGTATCACTTGTGTCATACGTGAGACCTTCCTGACAGAATTGTCACGCTGCGAATGGGGAAAAGTTGCCTGTGGTGGGGGAAGTGCAGGGTAGTCTATCAATCTGTGATCTTATACGGCCAGTTACCTTGTTGGTGGTTAAGGGGTTAGCCGTACCCTTACTCCTGGGCTGCGATTTCATTCAGCATACCGGGTTGGTATTAGACTATGCCGGTCGCACATTAAGCTTTAAGTTCAGACCGGAGGAAAAGATAGCACTGTGTGCATGAGATCATTCTAACTTGGTCAGTATGGTGGGCAGACAAGCCAACAGGATTGAGGTTAGTCACCTTCCTGATGATCACGCGGCTTAGTTACTAGAATTGTTGGATGAGTTTCCTGACGTGCTTTCAGAGAAATTTGGTGTAACTAGCTTTATTGAATATCACATTCATTTGTATGATGGGCTACCGGTTCGACAGTCGCCGTATAGACTTTCCCCTCCAAAAATGAGAATCCTAAAGGAAAAATTGAACACTATGTTGCAGGATGGCGTTATCAGACCGTCAACGTCGTCTTACACTTCACCAATATTTCCTGTTCCTAAAGTCGGCGGTAAGGATTACAGACCTGTAGTTGATTATCGATTATTGAATAAGAAGGTTATTTTGGAATCTGTTCCCTCTTGCCCGATATTCATAATTGTTTTATGTGGTCTTCAGGGGCGAGATGGTTCACTGTTCTTAATCAAGCTTATCATCAGATTCCCCTTAATGAGGAATCAAATCATGTTACCGCATTCTGCACCGACTAGAATCTCTTTGAATTTAACAGAGTTCCCTTTGGTTTGGCTTCCAGGGGCCGCAGTATTGTCGCGCTGGTTGGACCATGTTTTGGGAGATTTAAAATTTAAGTGTGTGTACAACTATCATGTGTATAGCCAAACCTTCGAAGAACACCTGTCGTATCTTGAGCAGTAGCTGTGTACATTTCATTCCGTTGGATTGAGTGTTAAGCCAGCAAAGATTACTCTTGCTAGACACCAAGTTTCGTTTTTAGGCCATCTAGTCTCAGGCAACGGAGTTTCAATTGATCAAGAGCGGACCAGTCGGATTAAGAAATTTCCGCCCCCCAAGGACAAAGAATCAGGTCGTGACTTTTATTGGCATGGCGAACTATTTTCACAGGTTCGTCTCTAATTTCGCACAATTGGGTGCCCCTCTCAATGGCTTGCGAAAGAAAGGCCAAGAGTTTACCTTGGCAGACAGCCAACAAAGTGATTTCGAGGCGATTAAGACCGCAATTGCGAACCCTTCCGTTTTTGCAGTTCCCGATTTCCAGAAACGTTTTGTAGTCCAAACAGATGCTTCCAATGCCGGGATAGCAGCCGTCCTACCTTCAAGAGGATCAGGGCGTGAAGCAGCCCTTTGCCTTTGCTTTAAGGAAGCTCACTGCTACAGAGTTGAACTATTCTGTTTATGTGTGTGAGGCTCTTGCAGTGCTCCTCGCCTTGGAGAAATTTCGATTTTATTTTGAACATAGGGAGCTCGACCTTGAAACCGACAATGAAGCATTGAGTTGAGCCCTAGCTCCACCTCGATAAACCGGAATGATTGTTAAGTGGGCAGTCCATATTTCCGCCTTTTTTCTTAAGGTGCATAATATTAAAGGCTCCAACTATCAGGCAGCTGACGCCCTAAGCAAGATGTTTAGTGAAGAACCCAGATCTCAACAAGGGGGAGAGCATGACTCCAGTAGTCAAGTGGTGAATAGTGTCCTCACAGAGATCCCTCAATTATTCATTGACCTTAAAACCAAGCAGAATGAGGATCCACATATGGGTCCAATCAAGCGGAAGGTCATTGCTGGCGAAGGCCTGCCCAGTCCCTCTTTAAGAGGTTGGTAAGCCCAGAGATGTTAGGATTTGCTCATCACTTGATTTAGTTTCATCTCTCTTTTAGTATTTCCATAATTCTGTACTAGCAGTGCACCTCGGCCTCTATAAAACTTTGGCCAAGTTGGAGGCTCATGTGATGTGTCGTTCTCTGCACCATGGTGTGCAGCAGTCAGTGTGACGACTGTAGAAGGAGCAAGGCCAGTTCTCCCGCTCCTCTGGGTCTACTTCAATCTCAAAGAGAGCAGCGGCCGACGGATAAAATGTTTATCAGCTTTGTAGGACCTATGCCTAGAACTAATGGAGGGTACCGTTCCATCTTCGTACCTGTGGATGACTTTTCACGTTTTGTATGGTTGCTACCCAGCACTGGGATCACTGTAAGTATAACCACACGTCATCTGACCCGTATTTTTTCATGGTTTGGCCCCCAAAACAATTCATTAGCAATAACGCGCCTGCCTTTCTGTCAAGAGAGTTTAAACAGTTTTGCTTCTGTAGTGGAATCAGGCATATTACGAATACCCCTTACTATCCGCAAGCATCCTTGGCAGAAAGGGTTAACAGTAACGTAAAGGCAGCGCTTGTAATTTACCACGCCAAATCCCCCCAATAGGTGGGATATTACACTCCCATGCGTTCAACACTGCCCAGTATGAAACTTCTACAGCACTTTCGGCTGAGTTAATGTTGGCATATCCAGTCAGTTTGCCCCTCTCCAATCTTTTGCGGATCAATGACTTGTTGCCGTTTTCCATTATTCCGGATACCCTTAGGGAAAATTCGTAACGTGCTCGAAACAATATGCAGTTAGCCCATCGTCGGCAAGCCCAACGTTATAACCAGAGCAGAAGGGTTTTCTAAGGATAAGACCGGGGATAAGGTGTTTATTAAGAACATCACTGGTCGGAATGCTCGTGGTGTGGGAACTCGTAAGTTTGTGCAGCGTTACTTGGGGCCATGTGTCGTCACCAGTTATTTGTTAGTTAAGGAGCTTGCAATGGGCAAGAGGTTCAGAGCGCACCTTAGTCAAATCAGGCCTGTTAGATATTTCCCTTCTTTCAGTGGTGGTAAGACAAAAGGGGAGGGGGGACTGGTCAGGTTCGAGCGGGGGAGGTTGAAGCGTGGTGCGCCTTTTCTGGCACAAAAGCTCTTTAGCAGTACTATCGATTACCCGGCTGTACTACGATCTTTGATCCTGTTGTGACCCTGTTGTGATCTGGCGGCGGGTATTTGCGGTCGACGAGTTGGTCGTCGGACTCGCTACTAGGCGCTAGGACGTGCTTGAGGGGACGAAGGAGCCAAACATGCGGGCTCGGCCAGCAGCAGCGCGGCCGGACTACCTCGCAGGACATTTGGGAGTTTATGGCGCACCTGCCTAATGTCAATTCCGGGCGGTGCTCGTCGCATTGCTTTGGTGCCTGTTTTCTCAGACAGACCCACTCCTCGAAACCATCTCGAACACCGCTGTCCATCTAAGGTGTAATTGGGTTTGGTGCCTTCGTTTCGTGGAACTATTTGAATTGTAGTGATTATCACTTGTTGGTTGGTTGCCCTAATGTATGTGTTGTTCAAGTAAGAGCAGCCGGCAAGGTGTGTGATCGCATGGAGACGAGCAGTCACTACTTCCTTTAAGGAAATTAGTGTCCCCAAAAGATATAGTGACTGTAAGGCATTGAAGATATTAGGTCATAGTCTAGTTGTAATTTTCTGCACACCAAGCTTACACAATTTTCAGTTACATTGCAGACCTATGCAACGAAATTAAAGTGCACAAAACCTAGTTTTGTTGTGAAGTTGTGCATTTGAACAATGTGATATTATCTTGATATTATTTCCATTTCATCTTTGTACACATTGTGGGAATTAATCATATGTGCAAATATTGTTTGGCAAACTGTGAGAGTGTAAAAGTCTGATACTATTTTAGTGCATTGCATTTGTGTACAAGCCTTAGTTTCAATGTTTTACAGTACTGATATTGCTGCAAAATTTAAGTCGTTTCTATTGAAGGCACTTGTTGTGTTTTCCACGTTTTCTGCAGTGTTTGTGTTCCAGTTTTCTGCGAGTTGGGGTGTGTGGGAGCAGTGCCACATTCCGCTTTGGTGTCCTGGCGCTTAGATGTTGTCTTGGACAGTTGGTCTGCTGCTTCCAGTATTTTAAGTTAAGTCACCTTCTACCGTATCTTCCTTCGCCGTCGGCGTTGTCGTGGTTACCGTGAGACACCGTTATACCAAGAGGAAAGGCGCGTCGATCTTAGAGCATGAGATATGATGACCTTAAGCCATAGACAACACACAACGGTCACGGTAGCACCTGATTCCAGAATAGCTGCAGTAGTTACGATCTACGAACTATCCCCTGTTGACCAGGTCCCCAAAACTTAACTCGTAACGAGATCCCTTCAAAGCAAATTGTCATAACGATCGTCTATAAAGGCTTCGTACAACGAGAATAAATGTTACGGTTTATGGAATAATAACAGATACGACCAAACTGTCTTGTCTCTTCTGCTTTATTTAACATAACTTCGTTCACAGTTTCATTTCGCATTCACCACTCATTCACTGAAACCCTTTGATGAACAGTTTTGGTTGCATAACACCAACACTCAATGATAATGATACAGCTTTTCTCCTTTTTATAAATTGAAGCCCGCTCTCCGTGATATAATAAAAAAAAACCGGTCTCAATACCGCGTGCCTCGTGAGACGCGAATACATTTATCCCGGAATCGACCGCCCTGTAGGTGTACTCAATTTAATGACCACACTTCACTGTCGGCTATTTCGCGTAACTGAATGTCCATTTGTTAATCTGATTATACACTGTAGCTATTTAAAATTCGCCCCTTGTTACTTGTTTTCTTTTTTTTTTCTTCTAAGAGTAAACGGAAAAAAAAGACGCCGTATCATCGGCTTAGTCGATATAAAGCAAAACACCTTAATATGCCCAATTTTACCTCTTCTTATAGGATCGGCTACCTTACTCATTAATTTATTACATATTATTTCCAATAACGCTAAACAGGTATCGCCATTATATTTTAATTGTATTCAAAAGCATGTTACTACTATTATGACCGACCAAATAGTAACAAATCGCGCGGCGTGCGTTTTTAACGATAACTTTACGCTATTCAAGTTCCGTTACAGCTGTCTTGACTCATAATGTTACACGGCCCCCCAGACTATGATGTCTTGAAGAGGGTTCCAGACAGAACAGGCTTACTTTTTTTTGTGTACTGTGACAGGAGAGGGTATTTGTTTCGGCGAATACACTCACTCTCAGATTCACTCAACAAGTCAGTACATACATTCTACAATATTTAAGTTGAGTTAATGGGCCTAGACAAAATGCCCTGAACTAAATTCCACATTTGTTTATAGGTTGTCTTAGAAACACTTCGCACTAATCACTTCATATTCACACCACATTTTTTTTCTTGGATGAAGCCCTCAGTTCTTCAACCGACTGTGCAAGGCAGGGATCACAGCCGGGTTCGACGATTGGCATCCTAGGCCAAAACCCTTATCAGGCACTTGTTTAACCAGAGAGGATTCGGTCCTTTTCTTTTCCTCTTAATTCCACTTTTAAATCATCCATCCTCGCTGTTCGGTGAGAGGATAAATCGTATTTCAGCGTCGTCATTGTTGCTGATACCAAGAAGGTATCTCATGGAAATCGTCGGTACATTCTTTAATTTTCTTTGTAAGTTAGTATAAGTACGTATTTATCCATTGGTGCTTTTATTTAGTCCACTGAGTGTAGTCTTGGTATCATTCAGTGTTTCTTGAATCTATATTTTGCTCATTATTGATAATACTTCTTCAGGTCTATGTGAGGGAACAAGCCTTTAATTACATCAGTATCACAATCTGCCAGGAGGTAGCTCCCATCATAAGGTATTTTCATTATTTTATATGGACCTGTATATAAATATTGCCATTTCTTATTCAGTCTTTTCCTGGTTGATGCTTTTGGGTGATTTCTCAATAAAATTTCTTCCCCTACATCATATGTGACTACTTTCTTCACATTTTTATCAAAACGGTTTTTTCTCAATTGTCCTTGATGCTTCAGGTTTTTGTAGACCTTCTTCACCATATCTTCTTTCTCGGTAATCTTTTGTTCTATTGCAGGTAATTTCTTCATCCATTCTGGCACAATACTTTCACCAAAAACTATTTGGTTAGGTGAATAACCTGTCGATAAGTGTGGTAACTCATTATATACTTTCTCAAATTCATAAATCCAATCGATCCATTTATAATGTTGTTTGGGTATGTACGTCCATAAAAATCGGTTCAACTCTCGGAAGATTCTTTCAACCGGATTTCCACAAGGGTAAAATCTTGAGATGTAAATGTGCTGGATTCCTTGTTCTTTCATAGTGTCTCTCCATACTTTGCTTGTATAATAAGCAGCGTTGTCTGTCAAGATCATTATAGGTTTGCTAAGCTCAGTTATATAGTTGTTGATAAATTTGCGTAACATGGGTCGAACGTGGAGATTTTTCAAAGGATATAATTTCACATATTTTGAAAAGAGATCATAGAAAGCCAACACATATTTGAACCGTCCACGTGTCATGGGACATGGCCCACAGACATCACATGACACCAACATTAAAGGTTGTTGTGGGATGATAGGATGTAATTCTATCTTCCGACAATAGTTTATGGGTTTCGCCTTCTGACATATTTTGCACTTCTTAATATTTGTAGCTATACGTCCCAAATTTGGATGATAGCAGTATTGTGCTATTTTGGCTGTACATTTAGCGGAACCAAAATGACCCCAATTCAAGTGAGTGTACCCTACTAGTGATTCTAAATATTTATTTGGAACACAAACTTTCCAAACATCTTCTTCATCCTTCCTCCGATACATATTCCGGATATTAATTGATACTGTTCTTGAGAGTGACTTAGCGTTTTGCTTTCAAGAGCATGCCTAATGGCTTTCCACAACTTGTCATCTTCTTGCAGTTGTGGAAGACTTCGAGATAGCTGTGAAATCTGCCTCTCACAATATTGCCTTGATAAATTCATGACTTTAAAGTCAATAGTCCGTTCTTCACACTCGTCGTCATTCTTTCTTTTCGGTAGTCTTGAAAGAGCATCGGCTATGATGTTGTCTTTCCCTCTGATGTATTTGAGCGTAATATCATATTCTTGCAGTAGCAAGGCCCACCGGGTTAAACGTGAATGGAACATCCTTCCTGTTAAAATAAAAGATAAAGCTTTGTGGTCGCAGAATACAATGATCTTCTTTCCATATACAAAATAGCGAAACTTTCTAAGGGACCAGACCACGGCCAGTACTTCCAATTCAGTAGTACAATATGCACGTTCGCAGCTAGAGAGTGTTCTGCTGGCAAACCCAATTATCTTGATGGTACTGATATCTTCTGGATTGCCCATCTGGAAAAGAGTGGCACCCAATCCTGTTTCAGAAGCATCTGCAGCAATATAAAAATCTTGATCAAGTCTTGGATGATGTAACAGTGGAGCATTAGTCAAAGCATTGCGGATGTTATCAAAAGCTTGCGTGCATTCGGAATTCCACTCCCACATGACATTTTTTTCTTAACAGCCGTAACAAACAGTCTTGGCTTCCTAACTGATTGGGTAAAAATCGTCGAAAAAATGAAACTAAGACGATAAATGACTTTAATTCCGTTCTATTCTTTGGATAAGCACATCTGTTAATCGCATCCATCTATTTAGGATTTGGTTTTATCCCTTCAGGAGTGATTATATGTCCAAGAAATTTCAATTGGTTATGAGCAAACTTGGATTTTCTCAAATTTACAGTAACTCCATATTCAAAAAATTTCGCAAAAACTCTTCTTAATAAGTCCAAATGTTCCTCCCAAGTTTCAGAAGCAATTAGCAAATCATCCACATATAAAGTAACTTCATTCAAAAGGTCTCTGCCCAGTACAGTATCTAATGCCGATATGAAAACACCACCGCTTATTTTCAACCCAAATGGCATGACAGTAAACTGGTAACTTCGGCCCAGAAAAACGAATGCAGTATATTTTCTAGATTCTTTCGATATTCTAGTTTGCCAATATGAAGTACGCATATCCAAAGAAGTTAAGAAGCGGGCACCATAAAACTTTTGTACTAACTCTTCTAGGTTCTCCGGTCGCGTTTGTACAGGTGTAATGATCTTATTGATATCTCTGGCATCCAACACCAATCTGATGTCACCATTGGGTTTAATTACCGCCACAAGAGGGTTACAATATTCAGAATCTGAGGGCTCAATAATACCCCATTCTAACATTTTATTGATTTCCTTTCTGACTACTTCTTTCTTTGTCCATGGGATAGAATAGGAAGTACGACAAAAGGGTTTATGTGCATACGTCTTTATATGGTATTCAAAGTCTTTTATTATACCCGGACGTTTACTAAAAATTGACTGATATGCTTCCAACAAGTAGTACAGTTCATCCCTTTGGATAACAGATAAATATTCTGATTCTAACACCTTTTCCTGCAATGACATTTCATCCATCATTTCTTCAGAACATTCAATAAGGCATATATCATACACATTTTCATCATAAATACTGACATATTTTACCATTAGATTCATACACAATTGATTTGGAATTACTCGGCCCTTTCTCAGGGTGGCTGTCAAAACATTACCATTGGAATTAAATATACATTCACCTTTCTCTAAATTAATGATTGCACCGGTCTCACATAAAAAATCCAAACCCCAGATACATGGTACTGTCATTTTAGGAACAACCAGGAATGTACTTTCTATTTGAGCCCCCTGTACTGTAACATCAACACGTACCTGTTTCACAACTTTTTGCATTTTTGCGCAGAACGCGCCAGACACAGTACATCCTGTGATAGGGAAAGTGGGCATTTTTACCCCTCGGCTTATCTGTTTTAAACAGTCCAACGTCATGACACTAATAGATGCTCCAGTATCAATTAATATTTCAACATCAACATTATTTATACTTGTTGGAATTATTGCCTGTAAAATTTGTACGCATTTATTAGAAACTTCAGGTTTTTCTTCAATTAACTCATTCCTTATATCCTGATCATTATTGTACCTTAGTACTCTCACTTCAAATTGATGCATGCCTTCCTTCTCCTTTCCAGTCATCCTAGGAAGGCATTTGGTGACTGGTATTAGTTTAATCTATCTCGTTGAGTCATTGGTGGGGGTTCATGAACTTCCACAATCCGTACAGTATGATCCGAGTTATGGTATTCACCCTGTCGCACATTGGAGGATCCTTCGCCCATTGGTATAACTCCTTGTGCTGGATGAGGACTCGAGGCATTTGTTCCATCCTGCCGATGAACATTATGCTTCGAATTATCTTCCCAAGGTCGAATGCAATTGGGTTCATCACTTGGGTACCTATTACTCTTATTAATATCACTGCTATGCACATTCGCGTCACCATATCGAGGTTTACCTCTAGCACAGTAAGTATCTCTTCTACATTTATTATAATCATTGTTTTTATTGCAACCATAGGATGAAGATTGTCCACGCTCCTGTGATGCGGGTTTGACCTGGTTTTCGGTATTATTATTATCATACATTAAATTATTATTATAATTATTCATATTACTATGAGTGTGAGTCGACATTTGATTACTACTCATTTGTCTTGCGTCTTCCATAATCATATCTATAGAGTCAATCACCGACAAGAATTGTTCTACGTCGTGGTCAGGAACATTTATTAACTTTTCACGTATATTTATGGGCAACCTTCCCTTCAAAATTCTGATCACTTCCTTGTGAGAAATTGGATCACTCCAATAACGTGTCTTATTTATGTACTTTTCAAAATATTGCCTTAAAATACTCCTTTTACTGTTAAAATACTCAGGTTGGTAAACCTCTTTTCTTAATTTCTCTTGTTTACTCAACGACCAGTATTTAGTCAAAAAAAGTTGTTCAAACTAAGCGCAAGTATGGCAACTTTCACTTACTTCGGCGGCCTATAATGCGGCTTCTCCGGTAATTTTGGATACTATAAATTGAAGTCGGTCGTGTTCTGACCAGCTACGCGGAAATATTCTTTTGAAATTATTGATAAACATTTTCGGATGCAGGTTGTTCTTTTCAGTGGAGAATGTTGGGAATTGTCTACTTTTAAAAATGCTGTTCTCCTCCTTTAAAGAAGACAAATATCCTCGCTGACCAAAAGAATCATCATCTTTACCAACCGAATCATCAACTTCCCAATGCAAATTTTCACCACAATTGTACTTCATATTATCACATGTTCGGTTGTTTTTCGACCTATTTTCCGAACGTTCGTCCTCTGTCAACAAATTTTGTGATGACTTTCGTTCTAACTCCGCCAATTTATGATTGGTTTCCTTTTGCCATTTAGGTAACTCATCAACTATTTTGTCTTTTATTTTCAGAAATTCGCTAGTGAAGAGCTTAATTAATTCATCATTTCTACTTAGGTGCTCATTGATATTTTCATTTGGCTGGGATCCAATAGTAGTCTTAACCTTGTCTACAATTTCATTTCCTTTTATTTCTATCCATTCAGATAGATCTTCGTCAAGTCTTTTAGTTTGATCTACTAAATACTTGTCAATCCCCTTACGAGCATCAGACTCAAACTCGACTATTTGTTTCGAAAGCTCTTCTATCTGTGCGCTAGCATTGATACAGCTGCTTTCGCACTTAACCATCCTATTGGACAGGCCATCATAACTCTTCGAAACTACCTCATATTTCTTTTCTACGTCATGAAGTTTTCCCATTAAATTATTATATTGCCTTTCTAAGGTGTTAGAAAACTCTACATCTAGTTCTCCAAATTTCGCATTTAATTGAGTCTCCCAGTCCGCCTTTAATTCTTTCTTAGTATTTTCCAGTTTATAATCAAAGGTGTTCAGTTTGCTTTCCAAAGAATCCATTTTAACTTCTAATGACCCAAATTTGGCCTCAAATTTTTCATTTAACTTTTGATTGTCCTCTTTTAATTGCTTATTATCTTTTTCTAGTGAACCAAGTCTTCCATTCATTACACCCATTTGAGTATTTATTGATACCAGCATATCAGACTTTCTATGATTAATATTTTCATTTTGAGGATAAACTTGCTGATCTACTTCCGAAACCTCAAGATCTTTATGTTCTCCCACGCTGCTTACCTCACTTATTATTGTATTTGAATCTCCTAACGGCTCTAAATCAATAACTGTATTATTATCTGTACATGTCTCCTGTCCCACATTGAGCTCATGGGATGCATCATCCCTTTCCTCTTCACTTTCCTCTCTCTCTCTACTCATTACTCTACTCAACTGCACATTATCATGTATTCTTTTCGTTTGTTTTGACATGATTATTCACTACCAAGCCATACACTTATTTTCACTATGTATTTATATATATTTATCTACCGAAATCACAAGTCTCAGCTTCCTTTTTTTTATAATTATACAGTTATTTTAATCATACTTGGTAGTATCGCTCACTTTTAGCGATTATTGAAGAATACCTCTTTCATTGGACAGACTCACTGGCTGCTACAATATTTTCCAACTCTAGGGTTCGTGAATCCGGATGACACTCGACTCGATGCAGCAATCCTCCTCGATCGAGCCGCACGTTGTGGCGCCACTTCTACCGTATCTTCCTTCGCCGTCGGCGTTGTCGTGGTTACCGTGAGACACCGTTATACCAAGAGGAAAGGCGCGTCGATCTTAGAGCATGAGATATGATGACCTTAAGCCATAGACAACACACAACGGTCACGGTAGCACCTGATTCCAGAATAGCTGCAGTAGTTACGATCTACGAACTATCCCCTGTTGACCAGGTCCCCAAAACTTAACTCGTAACGAGATCCCTTCAAAGCAAATTGTCATAACGATCGTCTATAAAGGCTTCGTACAACGAGAATAAATGTTACGGTTTATGGAATAATAACAGATACGACCAAACTGTCTTGTCTCTTCTGCTTTATTTAACATAACTTCGTTCACAGTTTCATTTCACATTCACCACTCATTCACCGAAACCCTTTGATGAACAGTTTTGGTTGCATAACACCAACAGTCAATGATAATGATACAGCTTTTCTCCTTTTTATAAATTGAAGCCCGCTCTCCGTGATATAATAAAAAAACCGGCCTCAATACCGCGTTCCTCGTGAGACGCGAATAGACTTATCCCGGAATCGACCGCCCTGTAGGTGTACTCAATTTAATGACCACACTTCACTGTCGGCTATTTCGCATAACTGAATGTCCATTTGTTAATCTGATTATACACTGTAGCTATTTAAAATTCGCCCCTTGTTACTTGTTTTCTTTTTTTTTTTTTTCTTCTATGAGTAAACGGAAAAAAAAGACGCCGTATCATCTGCTTAGTCGATATAAAGCAAAACACCTTAATATGCCCAATTTTACCTCTTCTTATAGGATCGGCTACCTTACTCATTAATTTATTACATATTATTTCCAATAACGCTAAACAGGTATCGCCGTTATATTTTAATTGTATTCAAAAGCATGTTACTACTATTATGACTGACCAAATCGTAACAAATCGCGCAGCGTGCGTTTTTAACGATAACTTTACGCTATTCAAGTTCTGTTACAGCTGTCTTGACTCGTAATGTTACAACCTTTTGCCCATTGCAGGCTGGCATCACTGACCATTTGACAAACATTTAACATCTCTCACATACATTTAAAAAATTTAAATTTGCTAGTCAATGAATTATATTAAGTGTAACGTAATGTACTAGTTGTGTTATTGCTAAAAAAATTTATGTGATCCACCTTTTTAAATTACTTCAGATTGCAATTTATTGTTCATTAAGTAATTCTCTTTTACTGTCTGCTTGAGAAGGAAGCTGTTTCTCATTTTGCATATTGTTTTTAAGATGGCGACGTGTTGATTGTATGTTAGCTGTTTTGTAAATGTGGTCTTGAATGAATCATTAATGTATTGATCTGCTAGTTGTTGTATTTAAGGAGTGACATATAGGGGATTTGACCTTCCATGCTAATCCCTACTTCCTAAGTCACAGATGACATGTGATAAATGATCTTTTGGCATTATACATATCTTTAATTTTCACCGAATCATTTCAGAAGATAATTCCCTACTTGTTTAAAAGTAGATACCAATCTTCAACTTTTGCCACCACAAAAGTTAACTTTAAGGAGCACTGTGCATGTACATTCAAGTACTTCCAGCCAATTGTTACATTAGTTATGTACTACAAACTGAAATAAAAAGATGTTAATGGAATACTTTTTACTACAAAGAATTATAAATCATACTCAATTCATTGACTGCCACAAGCTCACCAATGACCAAACCAGCACTTCGCTCCTAACACCGTATGCCTGCTGGCTGCTACAGCAGAGTCCTACTCTTGATTGTGAGCTTGGCTGGCAGTCAAACACACACACACACACACACACACACACACACACACACACACACACAGACACGCACACACACGATTGTGCTCGAGTGCGCACGTGACAACCTTACTCAAGTACCACCACAGTTCCTCACTCCTGTTTTCCACATCAGTCATGTGGGTAACCTAGAAATTTAGATATACTCCTGCACAATTTTTCACTCCCCATGCTTCATTTTATGCAAGAATGTAATATCTTAAACTCACAGACTGTCAACATTTACTATTTGAATGTACTACATAGGCAAAATAAAAATACCTCACTTGAATATTAATTACATTATATTCAGCACTATTTTAGTTAAATATCAACAATACACTACCAAATTCAAAATAAACAGACAACACTCCCATTTACTTTAAATATCAAGTAACAAGACCTTTATCATTGAGAGAGGAACAACTGATCATAAAATACACTGGAGCACAGTAATAGTAACATGATAATTACATAACTAAGTATTTCAACAATATTCTTTAGCAATTCAAGTTAATACTAACATATGTAACAGAAGACACAACCTATCGCTTACCAGTCTGAAAATCATAACAGCTAGCCAAACTGCTTAAATCTCTACAATATGCAAAACTAATGTGTACTACAAGATAAATAAGAATATATGCAGTTCATGGTAAATGATTCATTTTCACAACACCAGAGAAGTTGTATCAAACCATTACATGGCTGTAAGGACGGTTCATGGTGGATCTTGTAGTTTTAGAACAAGAAGCAGAAAAGAAATTTAACACCTCCACAGTCTATATTGATTATCAAAGCACATTTGGCTTATTTCTCCACACTTGGTTTACGCATGTGTTATTTCTACAATATAAACCATAATCAGCACACCCACGTTTTACTTGAAAAGTGAGAAAAAGGTCTATATGTTTGGTACTCCATTGATCTTGTAAGGACTATGGCTTTGTGATAATCACTCGATATGGCCCTAGACCTCTGTATATCTTCACTTTCACCACTCATGACATGTTTCAAGTCGAAGCCAGGAGGGCGTATCACTTATCAGTCCTATATTAAGACTAATTTTGTAATCCATTTGGCTTTGCTATAGTCTGAATACTGATCATAATTCGTTTCTCAGCATATACTATTCTACACAAGTTGCCTGTTTGTCCATAGAAAGCAAATTCCTGACAGCCACACATCTGGATGTATTCTCTAACTTAACTCGGAAAATCAGACTAGACCATTATGATAAAACCATTTCTAGTCATATATATGAATCCGTTTATGAAACACAAAATTGATCAGGATTCTCAATAGAATAAAGTCAATGAAAGGAAACATGATTCCAAATGTAGCATCTGTTTCACACCTTGTTCGAATGTTGGAGTATAAAAGCCACTTCTTTTGGTGTGACACTAGATGGCACACATAAAACCATCAAATATGACATTCCATTATTTTTAAAACGATGAAACCAAATGTTATTTTGTGATTTATTTATTTTTGTTCAGGTGGAATACACAAGCTTAACTTGTGAAACATTTTTTTTTTCAAAAGTTCCAACACAGACATCAAGTGTACATACTGTGTTACTGAGTTCATAGAGTCCAAAATAAATGCAGTTTAAAAATTGGCCTCTTCTATGTTTATCTTTGTTCATTTCACACAGAAGGAACCAGAGATAGTAAAAAAAAATATGACAATTTAACTACAGCAGCTTGTAAATATACAATTCGGGATCTGTGAGGACATATTGCACAGTCAGCATCCTCTGAACTGTTCAGAGATACAAATACGTCATCAATGTTAGACAAGTTTGATGAAGGTTAAAAATGGCATTGTATAACACACAGCTATACAACTTCCATTTGATTAGAATCTTACCAAATTTGGGCTCAAAACAGTAATCAGATGAAGTTGTCAATATTGATGAGCAGATTAGATTAGATTAGATTAGATTAGTTTAATACTAGTTCCATGGATCATGAATACGATATTTCGTAATGATGTGGAACGAGCCAAATTTTCCAATACAGGACATAGTTAAGTTAATTTAACAACATACTTAAGTTAATATAACAACCTTTTTTTGTGTTTTTTATTTATTTATTTTTATTTTTTAAATATTTTTTTTCTTAATTTATATCTAAAAATTCCTCTATGGAGTAGGAGTTGTCATTCAGAAATTCTTTTAATTTCTTCTTAAATACTTGTTGGTTATCTGTCAGACTTTTGATACTATTTGGTAAGTAACCAAAGACTTTAGTGCCAGTATAATTCACCCCTTTCTGTGCCAAAGTTAGATTTAATCTTGAATAGTGAAGATCATCCTTTCTCCTAGTATTGTAGTTATGCACACTGCTATTACTTTTGAATTGGGTTCGGTTGTTAATAACAAATTTCATAAGAGAGTATATATACTGAGAAGCTACTGTGAATATCCCTAGATCCTTAAATAAATGTCTGCAGGATGATCTTGGGTGGACTCCAGCTGTTATTCTGATTACACGCTTTTGTGCAATAAATACTTTATTCCTCAGTGATGAATTACCCCAAAATATGATGCCATATGAAAGCTATGAGTGAAAATAGGCGTAGTAAGCTAATTTACTAAGATGTTTATCACCAAAATTTGCAATGACCCTTATTGCATAAGTAGCTGAACTCAAACGTTTCAGCAGATCATCAATGTGGTTCTGCCAATTTAATCTCTTATCAATGGACACACCTAAAAATTTGGAATATTCTACCTTAGCTATATGCTTCTGATTAAGGTCTATATTTATTAATGGCGTCATACCATTCACTGTACAGAACTGTATGTACTGTGTGTTATCATAATTCAGTGAGAGTCCATTTACAAGGAACCACTTTGTAATTTTCTGAAAGACAGTATTGACAATTTCATCAGTTAATTCTTGTTTGTCAGGTGTGATTACTATACTTGTATCATCAGCAAAGAGAACTAACTTTGCCTCTTCATGCATATAGAATGGCAAGTCATTAATATATATTAAGAACAACAAAGGACCCAAGACTGACCCTTGTGGAACCCCATTCTTGACAGTTCCCCAGTTTGAGGAATGTGCTTATCTTTGCATGTTATGAGAACTACATATTTCAACTTTCTGCACTCTTCCAGTTAGGTATGAATTAAACCATTTGTGCACTATCCCACTCATGCCACAATACTTGAGCTTGTCTAGCAGAATTTCATGATTTACGCAATCGAAAGCCTTTGAGAGATCACAAAAAATCCCAATGGGTGGTGTTCGGCTATTCAGATCATTCAAAATTTGATTGGTGAAAACATATATGGCATTTTCTGTTGAAAAACCTTTCTGGAAACCAAACTGACATTTTGTTAGTACTTCATTTTTACAGATATGTGAAGCTACTCTTGAATACATTACTTTCTCAAAAATTTTGGATAAACTTGTTAGAAGAGAGATTGGACGGTAATTGTTGACATCAGATCTATAGCCCTTTTTATGCAAAGGTATAACAATAGCATATTTCAGTCTATCAGGGAAAATGCCCTGTTCCAGAGAGCTATTACACAGGTGGCTGAGAATCTTACTTATCTGTTGAGAACAAGCTTTTAGTATTTTGCTGGAAATGCCATCAATTCCATGTGAGTTTTTGCTTTTAAGCAAGTTTATTATTTTCCTAATTTCAGAGGGAGAAGTGGGTGAGATTTCAATTGTACCAAATCAATCATCTTTAATAGAGAGGAAGTTGTACAGCTGTGCATTATACAGTGCAATTTTTAATGTTAAGAGATAATATAAGAAATTTGAGAAGTAATGAAGTTTTTAATAGAAACCTTTGTGCAGTAATCTATTTTAAAAATGAATGTTCCAGTGCCAGTGCAGGTAGATAAAATAGCATTTGGGGACAAAGATGCATTTGCCAGCATAAATAGAACAAATCCGTCTTTACATTCTGCAGACACAACATTTGACAGGTGTTATGGTTACAGTTAATTAAACAAATGAAGAGCACAATATTCCTGAAATATCAAGCTCTAATTCAGGACTGCATCAACAGGAATGAGATGTAGAAGAATTTAATAAATCTGACTCTCTACAGTAATGAATTTCTGATAATCTTTCAATATAGCAACGAAATAAATTGTTGAAGCCTACACCGACTTTTATTTAACAGTGGCATCAGTTACCAAAATACAGAAATGTTCACTTTAACAGCGATAATACTTGTTCCATGTGTATATGGAATTGTTGCTTTAACACTAGCTCATTCATGAAGCAATCTCGAAGAACTGAAACGTCTTTGGATTCTTCACTTACTCCAAATTTTGCCTCAGGCTAAAAATACCTGTAATAAAATACCGAGTTTTCAGTGAAGTTAGTTGGAAACAGTTAAGCAACATGGAAATATAATTTTTTAAGTTCCAACCTAAAACTGCATACTCTTAAAACTTAGCAATTTAAAAGATTAAGTTTTCTGGAGATCAAATACATTTTAAAAGAAAACTTACTGTCACATACCAGGTTATGTGCAAAAGGAATTGCCTTTTCCTCTGATTGGGCCAAAGATTGAATTACCAGTGTGTTCCACAAAATCACTACTCCAATGCAGATGGCTACATTTTGTTTTATAAATGGCAGAGGATAATTATTACCTGAAAAAAGCTTCCATAAGATAGAATGTGCTTTATCACCCAAAAACATTCTCAGAATAAGTTCATTTTCACTACTCAGTAGTGCATATAGAATTACATGCTGTGATTATCAGTACTGTTCATATTTAGTCTACTAAACCCTGATGCAGAGAATACATAAGAACATGTAAAAAGATCCCAGGAGAATACTTATTTTCAGCTCACATCTTGACATAGTTATGGCACAAAACAATGTGTCACAAAATATTAATTTCATTAAAATTTCATAACAGTCTGTATTTCAATGAAAATAATTTATGAAAAAATGACTGGATACATTAAAAAAATTAATGACCAAGCGGTGACAGAAGTAAATGCAGGAAAAAGGTACAAAAGTGCATTAGCTTTCGAAGCTTGTAGCTTCTTTGTCTGTCAGAATTTAAGGGAAAGGAGGAGGGGTGAAGGAAAACTATGTTTATGAAATGTGAAGACTTACGGAAAAGTCACTGAGAATCCCTGGTCTACAGAGACTAACCTGATGTGATGTCTTCCCTTCTCATCCTGTTCAGTAAGTCCCCACTGACACAGGGGTTCTGGGCAACTTTTCGATAACTCCCCCCATCTCCTAATCTTCACCAGTCCTTTTACTTCATCCTCCCTCCTTTCCCTTAAATTCTGCTAAATGGAGCAGTTACTAACTTCTAAAGATACCACATTCTCGTAACTTCTTTGTTTACTTTGCTCCCACTTGGTGAGTAGATTTATTAATGATTCGAGTCAGACTAACGAATATGATGATTTATTTACACGTTTCATTAGGAGTAATACATAATAACAGACATGGTACTCTGATCTACTACATAAATCATTCACCTGGAACTTTGAAAATTTTACTGCTGCTCTTAAAGCATGCTATCACTGTAGGATTGAGAAAACATACTTTTCAAGAATCTATCAATAGCAGATGTAATCGAGGGATGAGTGAATAGGGGATTTCAGTCTAACTAGTCTTCTGTAATATATAGAGCTAATCATGAAAATAAGAAAAGCCATCCCTATATGCAACAGCACTATACATATGTATCTGCTCTTAAGCAGCTGATGAAATTTGTATTTTGTGGTAAGAGAATGAACTGACTCGTCTGTCAGTTCCAAGCCAAAACCTCCTTTAAACACTGGTGAAACGCAGACTGAAATATTGTATTGGCAGACCTAGTTGCAAAACGTTATGCCTTGGAACCAAAATTCAGTAACACGTCCACAGTACTTATTTACCTTAACTTTACATTGAAAGCCCTAGACTGCTGCATTTAAATAAAATGGTTCCTACAGATATTACTTTTACCTACAATATATTTCTAAAACTACCCTAGAGTTCTTATTCACGCAGTATGTCTCATTCTGATCTGTGACTAACAATGGATCATTCTTCATTGTACCAGTACATCACAATGAGAAACACTGGCGAAAGACAAGCTATGGGCAAAAAGTAGTTTACTACACTTCAATCAATCTCTATAGTGTACTAATGACCAGTCTCACCAAGCAAGGCTAAAAAATTAATGTGCTCAACCACATATTAAATTTCAGTGTCATCACACACTGTGTGGCCGTATAGGGAAATTTATTTTCTATATCAGAGTGTTTTGACAGACAGTGGTGGCCAGGTAACAATACACTGAATATTTCATGCATGACAAGAAAAGCATTCGTCATTCTGCCTGGTTCTATTTTTAGACACGTAATTTACAGGGATGAATGGTACTTTGTCCTTGCAAGCATTCAGCTACCTTTATTGATCTCTACACCTATGGTATGTAAAAAACCGAAGCACCACTCGGTTTTGGTATGAGCTAGAAGTATTATGTATCTCCAGGCCTGTTGCAGTCCAATTTGTGGTTGCTCTCTCTACTTCTGCACTGATTACAGTATAATTCAAATGCTTACACATATTGCTAATAATGAGCAGTTTTAAAAATGAGTAACATCAGTAATATTAATAAAGGAGACTAGACCAAATTAAAAGTTTCTCATAGCTTCATGTTAATTCTACATTACACATGGAGTTTATTGTAACAAAAGCATTTGCGCAAGATACTTAAATGCTACCAAAGTGGTATCACTGTTAAAATGTGATTGTGTTTCTGAAGTTGAAACTATTTGACTATCAAACCAGACCATTACAAATTTCGTCCACCTGCAGTACATTAAATGCTTTTGCTGAATATCTAGAATTCCAAATATATACTAGAGAAATCACATCATTGTTAAAACTTACATTTCTATCTTTTATATGTTGATAGTACTGCTAATGGAACGTCATTGTCTGCAGGATTGAAGAATTCTACATCTTGTTGCAAGATTGTGAGGCCATCAAAAATTTTCTGAACTGTTTCATCACTAGATTTGTAAGTCCGATTTATTAAATGCTTACACAGCTCTCTCATTCATTGACACAGTGTTGAATTAGAGGTTTGATGCTCCAGAAGTAGTGTGCTGTGCATTTGTGTCATAATCTTGTTCAGCATGTGCCGTAACAACCTGTTCACCATGTGCTGCAGTAGTTTGTTCATTGCAACTCCTGCTTGTGCCAAACCCATACGTCTCCTCTAAGCAAATTAATGGGCTAGTCCCATAGTTTACATTCAATTTTTCAAATCCCCATCCAGGAAAGAAATGACAGATAGCACAAAAGCATTTCCAAGAATACTTCCACTTTTGGAAATCTGGACAGGTATAATTTGGTATTGCAGAATTAACTATATATTGACAGTGTACGGTTACCACACTTTTTACAAAAAAAAAACCCTCTCATCTATAATCGATACAGATTCAGCACTGAAATCACTTTCTACCAATTTATATTCCATCATTACATGTTTCATAAAATCAAGAGTCTTCCTGTGCAAGAATACAGGCACCTCTTCATTGTAAGATTTAACTGAAGAATCTTACTTACAATATTTTTTAGTGAGGCTCGGGAGAAAACTTAACCAAAATCAAAACAACACTGTCAATATTTTATCTGTAGATTGCAGAAGATGTGAATATTTCACTGACTTGTTCATTGCTTCAATACCATTCATTGTGTTAATGCTGGCAAAGACACCTTTGTCCCCAAATGCTTTCACCCACCTATGACCTACTGGAACCCACTGGTTATTAAAATATTTTACTGCCTTCATGTTTGTATTAAAAACCGCATTGCTTCTCAACTTTTCCATATTTACTCTGAACTGCGCCTCAGATTGTGACGCTGCAATTTCTTCCCACAGTTTCCAAAGTGTACCCTTATCAAACGTTGCTTTTAAATTTTCACTTTTACTTAGCCTTCCTTTCCAATACTGTTTCCTATGAAAAGAACATAGGTAAACTTTAGAACAGGGGAATGGTTCCTCAATTGCTTTTATCTCAGACTTGCAGAAATAAGGAATCCAGCAGATCGGATTCATGACTGGGCTCCAATACTTGAAAATCTTAAACGCCTCACAAACTGAGACTGTGTTTTCCACCTGAACGAAAAAAAACTACCACTAGGTAACAAACATTTGCTTTCACTATTATGAAAAATAAGGGATATTATACTTGGTAGTTTTATATTCTTCATCCAGTAAGCATACTGTTCTATACTTCTAGTAATTCCACTTGTGAACCAGTTTGGTAACAAAAGAGAAGGGTCTTTATTTCTCCACCAAATTTTGAATAAGGTCTGCAATAGATGTTGCCTGCAGATTCATTTTCCCACACATTGATATGGTTCTGAAGAGCATCCTGATCAATCTTGGTTTTTCTTAACTTGTAAACTGATTCATGTATATTGTTTTTAATTATTTTGTCTGTTGGATGAATTCCTCTTTTATGATCTGCTGTGGTGCTTATACTAAAATCTGTGGTCAGAACCTTTTACAGATGTAATTTAATCACTTTCATTGATGTTATTCCACTTTTAACTACAGTTATTATCTCATTTATTAGCAAAGGATGTAAATCCCCAGTAATTTTGATACACTCTGTACTGCATGTATGATGGCTGGGTGGAGAAGCAACCACATGATAACAAATGAAGCCTCTTGGCTTGTTTGGAGATGCCAAATACTTCTTCAGTGTTTGATAAACCTGTAACACAATACAACTCGTTAGAAACAATATGGGTAAAAGAGCACTTACAATGTTTGTGGCTCTTCTACTTCATACTGCAGTTGTTAGCTGTTTATGTGATGACTGATTAGAAGAGAACACGACAAATCATTAATCAGGTTAAGTGGAACCAATGAGAAAGCAGCATTCAATAAACATTGTTGTGATGTGGAATGCATGTAATTACATGGCTGCATCATGGAACATGCTGATCAGGATGTTGTCATATAAAAGAGAACATCCCATATAATTTAAACTGTGCTGTTACGTTCATATCTAGTCATTAGCTAAGTTGAGATTTTCTGATATTACCCCACAACGTTTTTGAAACAATCATCGACCTATGCTACAGATTGCCCATCACCACAGCCAGTGTTGCTCCAGTGGGTGACATTTGTTGCCTGCACAAACTTAAAACACAGCTAACATTTCAACCTAACTTAGACCTTGGGGGTACATTACAGATATGTTACAACAGGCAGTATTCCGCGCTTCACATTCATTGGCTTTGTCAACCAACACTCAAACTATAACATTGGAATACAAAAGAGTATCCCAAGAAGCTCTGTCGTATTTGGAGAAACATACGATAAAAGAAGTGATAACAAAATCCAGTAACCCCTGTTCATACATCATAATAGGCAGCTAATAATCAGAATATCTTAGTACTGATATCGAAAACAGAAGTAATCAATTAATATCTTCTGCTGAAGCAAGTTATAAGATACAGTGATTCTCATCGACTTTTGTATACAATCACCCTTTTGGTTATGACCACCAGAAATTGCTGTCTGCAGTATGCAGAGGACGAGCCACCAACACTGGAAATGCATTTAACCATTAGTAGTTTCTTTGCCTGAATGTAGGCAACAGATTATTAAGAAAGTTTTTCAAATAGGTGTAAGAAACCCTATGCTGACCTTTTTCGTAGTCTCATTATGAGCACTCTACAACTCAATTGAATTATCAGGGTAAACTCTAATGCATTTAACTGTAAATGTAACTCTTTCTGGTGTCCATGATACGGATTCTTTTCCTCTTTGAATTTACATGCTCAGCCTTAAAGTAAAACACTTACATAACATAATTTGCCAATTAAATTTTTCTTTTTCCTCATAATGTGGGCAAAATTATTGTCCCAAAACAATTACAATAATAGACCCTAACGAGACTATCTGCGCATTTGTAAATGACTGGTTGGGGGCATAATATCACATACAAAAAGTGCTAATCTAAATGATGCAAAGATAGGAATCACATCAACAAAAAATATGTAGTTCAAATGTAGCTAACTGTATCTTGCATATAAACTATTCACAAACCTATACTCTATTCTTTTATAAAATTTTGGCACTACAGAAGACAGCAATACCAACCATCAGTTTCAATTACAGACATCATTAACTTACAAATTCAATGCTCTCTGTTTGTGTTCAAGATAGCGACTATAATGTCATTCCAAACAAAGATGACAAATAGCATGAAACAATCAACAACAATAACAATAACACGAGAAACTTACTTTACACCCATGGAAAATAGGTGGTTTCCAGCATGTACATTCTAAATAAAAAATAAACATGATCCACACCCACAAAAAACGAAAAAACAGCCTTGACAATAACAAATATTTTCACGCAGTAAATGAATCCAAGAAAACTAAAAATTTAGGTATCACACACTTCACTTGATCTATATACGTGAACCAAAGCAAATAATACCAAAAATACACCACAAAAACAGGTATATATGGTATCAAACATTTGCCATAACCTTTATACCTCAACTGACGCCTGTGATACCAAATGTACACTACAAAATAGCTCCATAAATTATCAGACATCTCAACATAACATGCCTATGTCATGGCCAATGACGACAGGTGGTATCGCTGTCTTCCATTGAACCAATATTTTTGAAAACACAACCTACTCAGTCCATTGCCATCAATCACAGAAGGTATTTAAAAAAAAATTTTTGGCAAAGAACAGTTGTGTTGATACGTACTGAAAAGGTCTCGCTTGTAATTAATTTCGTTCCACACTATAGATAAAGAGCAGTGCCACCAATAGCACTTTAACATTGAAGTAAAATGACACTTTACTTGTAAAGATCCCCATACACCTTTAACTATGAGCATGCTTAAACAAATACCCTACTAAGCTCTAAAGGAACCTTAATATGGTCATAAGAAATTTCCCATTTTTGAGATCTTTCTGTAGCATCCATGAAGGTACAATATCAGGCTGAAGACACAGTCTAAATAAATACACAACACATAGGCCTAATTCAGAGTTTCTGTTGGTTCCTCTGTGAAGGATCTCAGCTGGTTTAAAAGCTTTCTGGGAGAATGTACAGAAAGCACATGTGGTACTTTATATGTTGTTGTTGTTGTGGTCTTCAGTCCTGAGACTGGTTTGATGCAGCTCTCCATGCTACTCTATCCTGTGCAAGCTTTTTCATCTCCCAGTACCTACTGCAACCTACATCCTTCTGAATCTGCTTAGTGTATTCATCTCTTGGTCTCCCTCTACGATTTTTACCCTCCACGCTGCCCTCCAATACTAAATTGGTGATCCCTTGATGCCTCAGAACATGTCCTACCAACCGATCCCTTCTTCTGGTCAAGTTGTGCCACAAACTTCTCTTCTCCCCAATCCTATTCAATACTTCCTCATTAGTTATGTGATCTACCCATCTAATCTTCAGCATTCTTCTGTAGCACCACATTTCGAAAGCTTCTATTCTCTTCTTGTCCAAACTATTTATCGTCCATGTTTCACTTCCATACATGGCTACACTCCATACGAATACTTTCAGAAATGACTTCCTGACACTTAAATCTATACTGGATGTTAACAAATTTCTCTTCTTCAGAAACGCTTTCCTTGCCATTGCCAGCCTACATTTTATATCCTCTCTACTTCGACCATCATCAGTTATTTTGCTCCCCAAATAGCAAAACTCCTTTACTACTTTAAGTGCCTCATTTCCTAATCTAATTCCCTCAGCATCACCCGACTTAATTAGACTACATTCCATTATCCTTGTTTTGCTTTTGTTGATGTTCATCTTATATCCCCCTTTCAAGACACTGTCCATTCCATTCAACTGCTCTTCCAAGTCCTTTGCTGTCTCTGACAGAATTACAATGTCATCGGCGAACCTCAAAGTTTTTATTTCTTCTCCATGAATTTTAATACCTACTCCGAATTTTTCTTTTGTTTCCTTTACTGCTTGCTCAATATACAGATTGAACAACATCGGGGAGAGGCTACAACCCTGTCTTACTCCCTTCCCAACCACTGCTTCCCTTTCATGTCCCTCGACTCTTATAACTGCCATCTGGTTTCTGTACAAATTGTAAATAGCCTTTCGCTCCCTGTATTTTACCCCTGCCACCTTTAGAATTTGAAAGAGAGTATTCCAGTCAACATTGTCAAAAGCTTTCTCTAAGTCTACAAATGCTAGAAACGTAGGTTTGCCTTTCCTTAATCTTTCTTCTAAGATAAGTCGTAAGGTCAGTATTGCCTCACGTGTTCCAGTGTTTCTACGGAATCCAAACTGATCTTCCCCGAGGTTGGCTTCTACTAGTTTTTCCATTCGTCTGTAAAGAATTCGTGTTAGTATTTTGCAGCTGTGACTTATTAAGCTGATAGTTCGGTAATTTTCACATCTGTCAACACCTGCTTTCTTTGGGATTGGAATTATTATATTCTTCTTGAAGTCTGTGGGTATTTCGCCTGTTTCATACATCTTGCTCACCAGATGGTAGAGTTTTGTCAGGACTGGCTCTCCCACGGCCGTCAGTAGTTCCAATGGAATATTGTCTACTCCGGGGGCCTTGTTTCGATTCAGGTCTTTCAGTGCTCTGTCAAACTCTTCACGCAGTATCATATCTCCCATTTCATCTTCATCTACATCCTCTTCCATTTCCATAATATTGTCCTCAAGTACATCGCCCTTGTATAGACCCTCTATATACTCCTTCCACCTTTCTGCTTTCCCTTCTTTGCTTAGAACTGGGTTTCCATCTGAGGTCTTGATATTCATACAAGTCGTTCTCTTATCTCCAAAGGTCTCTTTAATTTTCCTGTAGGCGGTATCTATCTTACCCCTAGTGAGATAAGCCTCTACATCCTTACATTTGTCCTCTAGCCATCCCTGCTTAGCCATTTTGCACTTCCTGTCGATCTCATTTTTGAGACGTTTGTATTCCTTTTTGCCTGTTTCACTTACTGCATTTTTATATTTTCTCCTTTCATCAATTAAATTCAATATTTCTTCTGTTACCCAAGGATTTCTACTAGCCCTCGTCTTTTTACCTACTTGATCCTCTGCTGCCTTCACTACTTCATCCCTCAAAGCTACCCATTCTTCTTCTACTGTATTTATTTCCCCCATTCCTGTCAATTGCTCCCTTATGCTCTCCCTGAATCTCTGTACAACCTCTGGTTCTTTTAGTTTATCCAGGTCCCATCTCCTTAAATTCCCACCTTTTTGCAGTTTCTTCAGTTTTAATCTACAGGTCATAACCAATAGATTGTGGTCAGAGTCCACATCTGCCCCTGGAAATGTCTTACAATTTAAAACCTGGTTCCTAAATCTCTGTCTTACCATTATATAATCTATCTGATACCTTTTAGTATCTCCAGGGTTCTTCCATGTATACAACCTTCTTTCATGATTCTTAAACCAAGTGTTAGTTATGATTATGTTGTGCTCTGTGCAAAATTCGACCAGGCGGCTTCCTCTTTCATTTCTGTCCCCCAATCCATATTCACCTACTATGTTTCCTTCTCTCCCTTTTCCTACACTCGAATTCCAGTCACCCATGACTATTAAATTTTCGTCTCCCTTCACAATCTGAATAATTTCTTTTATTTCATCATACATTTCTTCAATTTCTTCGTCATCTGCAGAGCTAGTTGGCATATAAACTTGTACTACTGTAGTAGGCGTGGGCTTCGTATCTATCTTGGCCACAATAATGCGTTCACTATGCTGTTTGTAGTAGCTTACCCGCATTCCTATTTTCCTATTCATTATTAAACCTACTCCTGCATTACCCCTATTTGATTTTGTGTTTATAACCCTGTAGTCACCTGACCAGAAGTCTTGTTCCTCCTGCCACCGAACTTCACTTTATATAGAAAATCAATAAACAATAAGTAACCATGTCTACACATGAACCAGAGACCAGATTTAACCATAAATTACACCTTAACATGAAAAACAAAGCTGTAGTGTGAATTGGTGTATTACCTAAAGAAATCATTTTGTCTAACTTCCCTATTACCAAAGAAGATTATACTAAAGCATACTACATCAAATGGTATGCAAGTTACTACTACACGAAATTAGATGCAAGTTACACAAGTGTATTTCTGTTAACCTGGGACAATTAAGAGCACATTTAGTGATGTATAACTTAATATAGTGTAGTAAAATGAGCAATGAAAAATTACACTGCATTGTAACAACTACCTTCAGAACATTTTCGCTTTTGGGCTATTTACAGTTTTAAGACATTGATGATATTATAAACTGCAGTTTTTACAGAATGTAATTAACCATTACTGTCATGACTGCATAAATCAATTTTAAGAATCAATGCAAACATGTATCTTTTGTAACCAAATAACAACACATAATAAATGTGTGAATACTTTTCTTAGTTTCTACCGTATTCTACCAAGTAATATTATCTACTGATGGTTTAACAACAGAATTTAATGTTACAAACGAAGTGATCTGCAATAACATCCTCATTTTTCTCTCTGTACTTTGGGCAGAGTATGCAATCTCGGTGTCTTATACCTTACACTAAGCGCAGAAATCCACAAAATCTAATTTAGACACTCCCTTTCATTAGATTAAAGAAGCATCTTTGAGAACCTGCAACAGTAGAAATAAGATGTTTCTAACAAAGAGGTCAGAAAGTGAGCCAAAAATACAGTTATTTACTGTATTATTGATAATGACAAACAGATTAGACAGATAAATTCGGTTTGCTCTTCTGGGTATAGATAGTAGATTTTCTTTTGGTATTCAATACCACATGGTACGAGAACTGGTGTACAACATAAAGTTTTGCGAAGACAATATTGGTTTGCAGACAGACACAATTCGACAAAAATATAATGACTTTTAACTGCATCTGAATGTTTGCTTCTCCTCATGGAACAGAAAAACCCAATCTCCTTTTTGGTGTCTCAATGCCCGCGATATTGGCCGTGATCATCGATGCTGAAATCTTTCAGCATTTCTTCTAACAAACTCTCCAAAGTGAGCTCATACTGAAGCACATATTACGTTTCGTAAGCAAGTCATGGAAACAGCTAAAAGAAGAACGACAGAATGGCGCCAACTTACAGAGTGTCTGTAAGGACCACAAAAGTCGATACACCGACTCTGCCGCTTCCGATATAGCATGTACAAGTCATTTCGACGTCACGCCTGACTCTATCGGAGTGCAAACATCGTCTCCAAGTGCAAACAGCCTCTACCTCAATGCAGAAAGCGGCAAGAGGTAATGTCGGAGATTCCACACTCGGCCCACTCCACATAGTGTACGGAAGCGACGCGAGATGGCAGCAGCTGCTGGCGTCAGCTGAAAGCTGCACCCCGTAGCACGAACTGTCACCGACAGATGGCAGCCGCGAGTTGCAGAACGGACTCTTCGCCACCTCCTGCAAGTTTCTGGCCTGAATTTTTCGTTACACCTCTTTACCTTTGGACACTGATATTCTTTCCTTCACGGTAAATAAATGAAAAAAAAACACGAAACACTGTTGCAAGTAATAGAAGAAAGACTCAGCCATTATACACACACACACGAAGCATGGTTTTGTATTACAGATCATGAAAAGGAATAACTACTGTTGTATTTCAAGCATTTCCTCCCGCTTTCCTATCCCCCCACCCCTTCTTTTCCCACCTCGCCAACCTCCAGTCCCTCGTCCCTCACCACCGCTTGTGGTCTTTTTTTATTCTTTGTGAGTGGTTCGTCGTTTCCAGTGGTTATGTTTTTTAAGTGCCTCGCTAATACGCCAGCCTTTGGACAGCTTCATCGCCTCTAAACTCTTAAGTAAGTGTTTCCTGTCATACTGGGCATGTGTGGCTAGATTGGCTGCAACAGCTAGTTCTAAGTTTTTGTTTTCCAGACGCTCTGTGTCTCACCTCCACTGGCTCTCGAAGAAGAAGCTAACGAAAGGCACTTTGGACAGTTATGCACAATCGATGATGTGGCACCTGGTTTAACGCGAGGTTTCGAAAGAGGCAAGGAATATTTCTTACCTGTGGAACTGTCGAAATATTCACCATGTCTCAGAATGAGGTCCTCAGTGAAGTGGAGCCTGAAGACCTTGAAATAGAACTTTTATCACCTACATACGATAATGCACGAGGGAAGTGATGCCACTAAGGAGACACGGGAATAGTGTCGGTTACGTTCAGAACAAATATATTAATACTGACTCGGTATTTTAAACTACAAAGCTGTTGCTGCACATGTAAATCAGTCTGCCAGAGATTCAGTACTGTACACAGCCAACTTGCTCTGCTATAGAAATGCTTCACGTCAACCGAAATCACATTGTTACCGGACAACTAGACTTTATGCTAAATTAAACAGATGACACGTTGCTCATGCTCTCTATATTAAAGCACACGTACTCCGAGACAATCTCACTGAACGGTAAAGACATTGAACATACCTTTGTATTCTGTGTAAGCTGGAAATTTTCGCGGTGTGTTGCAGTCAGCTATCCATTTCTGTTTGAGTTCTGTGCTTTTAGGAAACAAAAACACCGCCACCCGCAGCCCATTTTCATAATCTTCTCTCCCACGTGGCACACAATATTTGTAAACCATTTCGAATGACGACATTGAAACTTCAGAATTGAAAACAAACGTGTTTCGGTACATCACGTCTCACGATGAAACAGTACATTTTGAAATCAACGTAAACGGTAGACAAAGGTTTGTTTACTGGGTACGTTAGCCAATATAGGGACTATATTCCGAATTGCTTGTACAGATAATTCTACAGAAATTAATCACATTACTATGCACTGCAGATTTTTCACCGCATATTACTCTATATAGCCGTCGCTTCTTTCTCTTGCAGTGCTTCATATGTTTATGAAATGAACAACCCGCTCAATATGTGTGTTTAGTTGTACTCTACGTACAGCCGCCAGTGGCTCTTGCTGTAATACGTAATACAGATGCTGCCGTACTATATATTTCCGTTCTATATCACGACGGCCACGATCGCTCACGCGATGTAATGCCCCCAAAAATTGCAGTAATCATAAGTATCCTACAATATACCTTAAGAAAAGACGAGCTGCGACTAATGTAACACACGTTGTAAAACGTTTGACTGAGCAAGGAGCATGCCAACGAAAAAGATTTAAGTATTAAAGTGACATATACCAGGCGTACAAATGAAAACAGAGCAAGTAATGGACGCTACTGCGAAAACTTCAGTTGGTTGAGATATTTTCCTGTAAAAGTAGAAAAAACGAAATTAAGTCGGCTGCGGCTGGTAGTGACATCTAACGGCGCGTTACGCAACTAATGCCCTGTTGCAAGCTATTACCACGAGATGGCAGCACAATAGGCAGCTTTACAATTGTGCACGGTCGTTACTCGACGAAAGTTTCGACGCAGAGCGCGACGTCGTCAGGTTGCAGACTCTCACAACTCTGACCCCCGTAATTCGCACAGCGTGGAACCGCGCCGCGGCCCCACCGCTGCCGGCGCTCCACGCAGCGCCGCGAATGGCGCCACAGCTCTGCAGGCTGCGTGGCTGAGCGGTCAGGCTTCCATCTGCAACCAATCCACCAATGTTTAGGACTAAACCTCGACAGAATACTATCATGGAACACACACCTCGTCATCACTCAACAGAAATCACTGCCATCGCCTGCAAATCCCTCCTCAGTCGTTGTCCCACAGGACGGAACGAAACTGATCCTGTCTGTGCCCTTGGCTGAACTGCCAAAGCTCCGCGGCCTCCACTCCCTCCTACCGAAAACTACTTCTTTGCCAATGGATGTATTTATGGAACTTTTTATGTTGCAAGGTATGTTTAATAAAAAAGGTGCGTTATTGAAAAGTTTTACTTGAATGCACTACATAACTGAAAAATTATGTATCATTTGTACAAATAAAAAACAAAATGTATAATAAATTTCCTAAAACAATTGCAAGCAAAACAAAAACTATTTCTATTGTTGATGGAGCTACTACTTTAGTTCGATATGATGTATCATAAAGAACTGGCCATCATAAATTATTATTGGCCATGAATTATTAATCCATACATACTATAAAATATATGTATGTATGTTCCACATCTCCTAAACCGCTGGACCAATTCCAGCCAAACTCGGTGCACATATCACACACTTATTGTCTGGAAATAAGGAGGAGGCCCCCCTTTCTTTACCGTTCGTACACATCGTTTCCAGTGCATTACTATTCTGATTAGCTTAGATAAACTATTCACGCATCAATTACTGTGATCACCCAACACTTTTCTTTTTAAATTTTACATGTATTGTCACAGTTATTAAAAAATCAGACGTGGACATTTTCAGAAAATTTAGGAATCTAGATGCGGTTAAGGGAAGTTATTTTATACTTTTTATTCCGCTTTAAAAATGTGTTAAATGAAGCATTTCCTTCATTTTTCAATTTTCCTGATAAGAAATGGAACTGGGTGAGATGAATCACGCACGCCCCGCTTCTCTTCGTTGTTTATCCGTTTCGTTGTGTTTCGCTCTGTGGAACAATGAGTGCAGAAAGCTGCAGGAGGTAATGGCGGAGATTTCACACTCTGCCCGCTCCACATAGTGTACGGGGGCGATGAGAGATGGCAGCAGCTGTTGGCCTCGGCTAACGACCTGCAACCCGTAGTAAGAACTGTCTCCGACAGATGGCAGGATTGACTCTTTGCCACTAGAGAGCCTGTATAGGGAGAGAGTGGCCAACCGGACGATACGGCGGCCATTTTTCTGCCAAACTGCGGGCGGGACTTTTGAATGGCCAGTAGTGGAGTACACACTCACCGAATCGGAAGCACAAGACAATACGGCGAAATCATTCGTTAAATGCCTTTCTTTACAGCTATAATATACTCATAGTAGCCTACTAAGTACAGCACAGGAAAATCTGATGCAGTGGCTGTAAAAATTATTCGTTACTTGCATTTACCTCCTTTAAAGTTCGTTTACTAAACATATTGCAATGAAAGTAACGTAAATAAAAAAGTATAATGTATAAAATTTGTTTTGTATCAGAAGTGCATAACGCTAAAGATTTAACGTACCTGCATTACGTCAGATGAATGAAAGTCGTAATCAGTTGTTTACTTGTGATATGCAAAAAGTGTGAGACGTATTAGCACTTCTTGTCACGTCTTCAAACTTTTTGCATGTCACAAGTAAACAACTGATTACGACTTTCTTTCATATATATACTGAATACCTCTCGTAGATAATAAACGAAAAAGATTACAAAAATCAGGTAATGCTAAATGTAGGCTACTGTAGACCAAATACAACAATAAAACTACCGTATCCCTTCTACCCCACAGTAGGTAGGCCTATTAAAAACTGTCTTCAAGAGTACCTACAATTGTTTACTGTGAATAATGTTTCAGCAACCACGACAATTGCGGAAAACTTCCTTGCGTCCACAGTCAGGCTATAACACTGAAACCAAAATAATGCCTAGTGTTCTGTTTTGGAACAAAATAAAATGGTTCAAATGGCTCTGAGAACTATGGGACTTAACTTCTAAGGTCATCAGTCCCCTAGAACTTAGAACTACTTAAACCTAACTAACCTAAGGACGTCACACACATCCAAACCCGAGGCAGGATTCGAACCTGCGGTCGCGCAATTCCAGACTGTAGCGCCTAGAACCGCTCGGCCACCCCGGCCGGCGGAACGAAATAAAGTTTGACGCTATAAAGTCGAATGAGCATGGCACAACAATTACAGGAACTTTCCGATTCCAGCAAGGACAGTCAGATATTGGCCTCAGAAAAGCTTGTTATGCTACCAGTATGCACGAACTGTTAAAGAAATAAGAGCTTAAAAAACGATATACAACTAAATCGAACATGCATGCATAACGCATAACAAGTCTCTCAATAATTCAAATACCTTTTAATCGTTTCCAAAAGTCCTCTGAACTTCAATTCAACTCAAAAGCACGGCGAACATAGGAAGCGCGAGAGACGTTTGGCGCCATTTTTCTGCCAAAGCTAATCAACCAATCATGGGCAACTTCACCTAATGCCACTCTCTCCGTATACAGGCTCTCTATTTGCCGCTAGAGCCCTGTACACGGGAGAGTACCGCCAACCTGCCGGCCGCCGCCATTTTAGGCCTACTGCACAATGGCAGCCCTATGGACGGAACTGTAAAATTCGACTTTATGAAGAAGGGATCCGGCCTGAATATGACAGTTCGTTAAGTGAACAAATAACTATCGTTATTAATCGTTACATCCTTGATAACTCGGCGTCTACTGTGAAAATTAATGAAAATTTGCTACTCGGTCACTGAGATCTAGACACATATACATTTAACTAGCAGTAATTTTTTTCTCACGCTAACCTTCGTGAAAAGAATTACATGCTCTAATGATAGACTCCAGTCAAGGTTTTCTGAGGTACATACATGACTTATAGTACATATTAAAATACAAATACATACTTCGATTTTCATAATTCCTTTTTTAATGCTTGTTTGTTACAAATAATGCTAGTTATTTGTAATTAAAAATAAAAAAAACCACAATCACAAATTACTGGTTCATCAGTTTAGCTAAAACATATGAAAGATAATAACCTTCTTCTTCTTAAAATACCTTTACTGCGTTTCTCATACCAATACTTCTACTAGGAACCGCACTATGCTGTGGCATCCTTCTGTACCTGGCAGTTATATTTCCTCAGAAGAATAAAAATTCGAGTCTTCAAAAATTCATGTACAACTCTGTCCACGACACTTTGACAAGAAGGGATATTCTGAATGAGTTCCTCAATTGATTTGTGTGCAACTGCCTCCAGTGCTTGGAGGGACAACTACTTGCTGTGGTAGGTTAATGTGGTCATTCTTCAAGATATGAGCTACGTCAGGCATGAAGTACAGCTTGCGCTCTGGAGAAAATTGATGTTGGTAGAAATTCTTTGTTTCATTATAACGGCCAGCAATAATACCACATTCACCACACAGTGCCTGATTTTGTCCACCCATATCTGATACAATAGCTTCTGCCATCAGACCAATCGCTTCACACTTCATAATTAATTGCTTTCCCGGTGAAATGGTAACCAATTATTTGTTTCCATCGCGTACTTAGACCACCAAGCATAAATACCAAGGCGTGACAAACATGTTTTTAGTACGAACCATTGGCTACTGGAAGTGTTGGACGGCCAATTACTAATTTCGATGAAATGTCGTAATTTAGTCCTGGCGTGAGACTCATCTCATCCATCATTATTGCAACATGTCCTTCAAAAGGATCCATGGTGCCTACCTTCACTTTAAGAGCGGATACGAAATCCTCCAAAATACCTGGACTGTATGCCAGAGACTCAAGTTTCCTTTGTAGAGTTCGTTCGCTTGGTAATGGTTGTCCAGTTCTCTTGCTGCATTATATCGAAAGCTTCCACAACCTAACCGAATTTTCAAAGCCTTCTTAACAGTTTCCGGTGACCACTTTGTCCCCCGCATAGTATTTTTCTGCAGTGCCGAGATCTGATCGTCGTTTAAAAAAGGTTTCACAGATGCAGCCATTGTATCAAAATTGTTCAAATGGCTCTGAGCACTATGGGAGTTAACATCTGTGGTCATCAGTCCCCTAGAACTTAGAACTACTTAAACCTAACTAACCTAAGGACATCACACACATCCATGCCCGAGGCAGGATTCGAACCTGCGACCGTAGCAGTCGCGCGGTTCCGGACTGTGCGCCTAGAACCGCTAGACCACCGCGGCCGGCGCCATTGTATCAATTTTACCATTCGCACTGTGTAGTTGCTTCTGCAATAACTGGATTTTCCTTTACAAACTGTCTAATTCCGTTTCAGTGTTATTCTCAGGAGGTAATGCGACGTCAGAACTTTGAACATCGCCCAAAACTTCTTGAGGAAGTACGCAAACTTGCTCATTACCTGAAAAGAAATAATATTAATGATAATAACAAAAAAGTGTTTTGTCGAACTACAACGCGAGAAATTTAAGTTTCATAAAAAGTTAGTTGTGAATAGGGTAGTTCAGTTTGTCTTTAGTTACATATATTTAAACAGTACCTGGTTCTGTCTGTGTAGTGTAAGTGCACTCAGGTTCCCTTTGCTATCCCCTGTCCTTTCGTGGCTTTCGTATCTTAATTTGAGGACGATGGTTAAATATAGATGGTACCGCATTAGGTTTCAGTTTTTTTAACACCATCCTTACGATTTGCTTCAAACTGATCAGGTGTGAAGTGAAGCTAAAAATGACAATCCAAATTACACTGTTAATTAAAATTCAAAACTAATACTTGTAAAGTAGTAAAGATGGCATTATGAATAGCTAACAAAGTAAACCTTTTCAAATTTCATATACATGAAGTACATTCGTATTTGAAGACTTAATTCTTCAGGTTCCGTCTCTTAGTCAATGGTGATCGTAAGCATTATTGTAAAAATGATGTGTATGTAAGTTTATTAATAGTATCAATAACATTGTTAATGCATTTAGAGCTGTTTCTACATAAATATTACTAAAAAAATTTATAAAGTGAAGAAAAAAAAATTTTAATTCCAGGTGGAATGTAAGCCAGGTCCCACATACCTGCAATCAAATGCTATACCGACTTAGCTATACTTTCACTGTCACATTGGGCTTATAATACGTAATTCACATAATTATCTGATACAAAGATAAGTTTCCTTACCTCACACAATTTAGCTGTTTCGTATGGAAATGTATCTTTTCTTCCAATATGTGTAGCCACAATTCGCGTCTTTTCGCATTCCATTCGCCCTGTGGAATGCGGAAAAGCTTGCTACCTCGGACTGGTTTCGTATAACAATTAACAGCACAGCACTGCGGTATTTTCACTATAGAACAGTGGAACAGGCCACGTTAAGCTCTTAATTTAATACACAAAGAGTATATATATTTCCAACACCTGTAAATACTAAAATATCGACTAGTTAATTCAGATTTGCCGCTTACACTCACGTATTGCTTAGGCTAAAAATGGCTGCCTCCTCCCGCACGCCTCAACAGACCAATAGCAGCCGCCGATTATCGGCAATCCGCACATAAAAGGTTGGCGGCACTCTCTGTCATACAGAGCTCTATTTGCCAGCTCCTGCAAATTCCTGGCAACCTGGCACTCCACAGCAAAACGCGATTTCACCGGCAAGAATGGATCCTTTTTTTTTTTTTTTTTTTTTTTTTGGCGTAGACTAAAATTCTTTGCTTAAACTGAAAAAAAAAAAAAATAGTAAAGCGCTGTTGCTAGTTAGGGAAGAACAACTCAGCCATGACACACACACACACACACACACACACACACACACACACACACACAGATACCATGATTTTTTTATTGTAAATTATTGTTGTGAACAGGCAGAATAAGGCCCAGCGGTCGGCAACGTCTGTATAAGACAACAAGCGTCTGGCGCAGTTGTTAGATCGATTACTGCTGCTGCAATGGTTGGTTATCAAGATTTAAGCGAGTTTGGAAGTGGTGTTACAGTCGGCACACGAGCGATGGATGGATGGGACACAGCATCTCTGTGGTAGCGATGAAGTGGGGATTTGCCCGTACGAACATTTCAGGAGTGTACCGTGAATATCAGGATTCCGGCAAAACATAAAATCTCCGACATCGCTGCGGCCGGGAAAACATGGCCCTCTGCGTCAGTGGGAGACTGTTCAAGCTGGTGGAGGCTCTGTAGTGGTGTGGGGCGTGTGTGCAGCTGGAGTGGTATGGGACCCCTGATTCGTCTAGATACGACTCCGACAGGTGGCACAAACATAAGTATCTTGTGTCATGACCTACATCCACTCATGTCCGTTGTGCATTCCGACGCACTTGGGAAATTCCAGCAGGACAGTGCCTCAATCCACACGTCCAGAATGGCTACAGAGTTTGTTGAGGAACACTCGTCTGAGTTACTTCCGCTGGCCGCCTAACTCTCCAGACGTGAACACTATTGAGCATATCTGGAATGGCTTACAACGTGCTGTTCAGAAGGATCTCCAGCTGCTCGCAATCTTACGGATTTATGGACAGCCTTGCAGGATTCATGGTGTCAGTCCCCTCCAGCATTATTTCAGACATTAATCGAGTCCATGCCACGTCGTGTTGTGGCACTTCTGCATGCTCAGTGGGCTCTGCACGATATTAGGCAGGTGTACCAGTTTCTTTGACTCTTCAGTGTACTTGTGCAAGGAGCAGTGAAAGCGTTTATAATTGGAAAAAAGATGTTGTTACGTTCTTTTCACCGGGCAGGCTGTGCAGTTGCAGTAACTGAAGTTTACATTCCGTGCTGCCACCTCATGGTTCTCGAAAGAGGGACGATCACATGAGCTGTGGCAAGCGTGTATCATACATTATAGCACAGGTGGGAAAAGGTTCAGCTGCGTACGGACGCGGTAGCTCGCCACTGAAGAGGCTGTAACCACGTTGCCGAAGACAGATCCTTCTGTTGGCGACGCCAAGCCACAGCTGTGTAGCCCTCGCTCGGTAGCAGTCGATCGGTTGCAGTCGTTTCTGTTCCTCGCGTTTTGATGTTCTATGGAACAGTAAATCAAGTTAGCGCATCGCAACATCTGCACATTTCTTGTTCTTTAACGGTGTTGATATAAGTGAACACAGATTTGCAATGCTTTAGCCGAGAATGTTTCATACTCGTTCTATTGATTCGTTGCGAATGCTATATACCCGCACCTGATCCATTGTACGCAATTTCTGATGGATTCAAATCGTGAAAACACTACCGGTGGTGCAGGACGGTGATGCAATCGTATGAGTGGGAAGGAACTTACTGTTCTCAAACTGTGCACTTCGCCGTGCACCACAAGTGTTTGATAGCGACTTTCTGCAACTTTGCAGATTTGAGTCGTAGGACTATTCCTAAAAGTAGTGGATCCTGCTTTAAGTCAGCTGCAGGCGTTTTTAAATAATAATTTACTTCCGTAGATATATCGGTTTCACAGTGTTCGGCCAAACCATCATTCTTCTCAGTAACAAGTTTATAGTGATCACTCTATGTGTCTGCGGCTTTCACCTGTGTTGTGGAATTCTCGGCAAGCTTTGTTTTCAGTTTGTTCATGCAGCACTTGCTGATGATACAAGTATAGCTATCACACCCGACAGACAAGAATTAACTGGTGAAATTGTAAACGATGTTTTTCAGCTAATCATTAATTGGTTCTCTGCAAATGGGCTCTCATTAAACTTTGACAAAGCACAGTATATACAGTTCCACACAGTACATGGAATGATCCCATTACTGAATATAAACTTCGATCAGAAATCGGTAGCTAAGGTAGAATATTCAAAATTTCTAGGTATATGCATTGATAAGTGGTTGAACTGGAAAAAAACACACTGAGGAGCTGCTGAAACGTTTGAGTTCAGCTACTTATGCTGTTAGGGTCATTGCAAATTTTGGCCATATACATCTGAGTAAATTAGCTTACCACACCTATTTTCATTCTCTGCTTTCGTATGGCATCATATTCTGGGGTAACTCATCATTGAGTAAAGGAGTGTTCATTGCACAAAAGCGTGTAATCAGAATAATTGCTGGAGCTCATCCAAGATCATCCTGCAGACACTTATTTAAAGAGCTAGAAATCTTCACTGTAGCCTCACAATATATATATTCACTTATGAAATTTGTTATTAACAATCCGAACAAATTCAAAAGTAATAGCATTGTACATGGCTACAACACAAGGAGAAAGGATGATCTTCACTACTCAAGGTTAAATCTAACTTTGGCTCAGAAGGGGGTAAATCATGCTGCCACAAAAGTCTTTGGTCACTTACCTAATAGCATTAAAAGTCTGACAGATAGCCATATAGCATTTAAAAGGATATTAAAAGAATTTCTTAACGGCAACTCCTTCTACTCATTAGATGAATTTTTGGATATAGTAAGTGGGTAATTTCCCAACACCCACAAAAAAAAAGAAAATTAAAAATTATTGAGTGTCATGTAATATTTTGTCTAATGTAATATCTTGTATAGACACCTTTTATTAACCTGACACGTTCCACATGATTACGAAGTGTCGTATTCATGATCTATGGAACAAGTACTAATGTAATCTAATCTAATCTAAAGCACAATTTCTGAAATCATCTCCTTGACGCTCTTAGTGTCACTTAAAGAGGTAAATGCATCTCGAAAATGTGTATTCTTGAAATGAGGAGCCGAGAGCGTGGCAACAGCAAAGATATTAACATTTTCAGTGTGTAGCAATTGTTTTTTAATTTCGCAGTTACGTTATTTTTAAAACTCTCGGCAATTGTTTGTTGCGGTTGAAAGCCAAGTACTTTTATAATAATCAGTCTAGTAAGTCGTGTTACTATACTACAGGTTATAAATCTTATCCCACTGATTTTACGAGTCGTTATCTCAATTGGTCATAATATCTCGTACACTTCGGTTAAATCAATTATTTGTTTTGCATTTAACATTTCCGGTGCACTGGTGTGGCAACTAATAATCTTGTTGATGTCAGGCAGCAGTTTTAAACCTAGCATTACCAATGAGTTTTCCATAACCCGTAAAACCATGGTTACAATGGAGGGGGAGGGGGGCGCACTTTATGTTCACCAACAATCAAAAAAATTACTTAGCAACACCAACGCATTTTTCGTAACGCTTACGTCAAGTGGTGGTGTACTTTACAGTCATCAGAAAAGATTCTAAAAATGTGAAATTTTGTGAATTGTAGTTTTCGTTCAATTATGCAGATGTGTAAGAAGATTTGTGTATCTGAAAGTAAGAATAAGAAATTTGTTGCAAAATGCACATTAACTATTATTAAGACAAACTGCTAGGTTACGTCTTACTGAAAAATTTAAAACGGTTTCGGAATTTGATACAAGAAACCAACAAAAGCAATAAATATGATTTTTTCAAAATTTTAAAATTAAAGTGCCAGATTAGATTACGATATTTTCAAAAGGTGGACACAAATTACTCCCTGCCCATGGAATTGTGAGGGAAGAATCTTTCAGTCATATGAAATGTTGAATTCCAAAGTGTGGGGACATAGTGAATAAACTTCAAATCGGATTCCTACCTCAACTCATCATTAGCGGTAACACATTGTTTGACAGTTTGCCTTTTAACTGCTGCTACTGAGTGAAGCAAATTAGATGATTTTTCAACTGAGTCTTGTGGCACCAAATGCAACGTGTTTACATAGCAGCCCATAAGGTGATTTGTACTAAAAACAATATCTACTGCTTTTAAGATGTTCGACACCAGTGTCATTGACCACTGGCTGAATTTGACTGATTTCAGTATTCCACTGTTAACTGGTCTTCAATAACGTATTTGCTAATTATTCCACACTATGGGATTTAGTTATTAGGTTTGTGTGTAAGTTTGTTAAGTTTTTGATTTTCTTGTTGGTGTTCTGGTTGGTATGGGTTTGTTTATCATTTGTCATTTTCATCTTCAAATGGTTGTAAATTAAAAATAAATCATTATCTGTAATTATTTACCATCTGAGAAAAGAAAGAAATTAAAAAATTGCTTTAAATAATTTAATTTACTAAAAAACAAGTAAATATTTAGCCTGTGCCAATTGAGGCAATGTAATCTAAAGAAGTAACAAGAAGTAATGCAGTAATCAAACTGATGGCAAAATGTTTCATTTGTGCAAATCAATGATTTTAGTGGGCAAGGTAACAGAATGCAATACAGATTTATGTATACCTATTTCGTTTGAGGCTTCGCTTCCCAGAGTGTACCAAAGTTTTATTAGACCAACAAATTGAGTGTGGAGGTATCGATGTTCCAATTCTACTGTATTCTCATACCATCAATGCGTCAATGTTTTATAGGACTTAACAGCGATGTAAAGGCATTGATGTTTTCCTGCTACACTTCGATGTTTATGTTTATGATAGGTGGTTGACGATCATCCCTAGTTTGTGAGTGCTGCTACATGTTGGCGTACTGTCATGGATAACAAGCACTGATGAAGGTGAATGATGCCACAGTGTAACGCTGATGCCAGATGACACATGAAATAACTGTCATGATGAAGGTGTGCTTATCAGTACGACTATGTGGCCCTGCAGAACCGCATGTAGCGACTAGAAGTCAGCAGTGTGGGTGAAGGGGGAAGGAGAAAATAAGAAGGATGGTGTGAGGTGCAGCATTGCGATGAGAGTTGGAAGCGAGGTATATCTCCAGACGAATTACATTGTTGGGGGAGCGGGGAAAGGTGGTTAAAATTCCGGCTGGAGAGGGAGGGTAAGGCATGGAGGTGCATGGAAGATGTAACAATGGGTCTAGTGGCGCAGCAGGATACGAGGATGGGTTATGAGTGGATGTAAAATCGTGTGCCGAGAATGGGTTTTGCGATTGATGTATCGCATCCGAAGATGCTCTAGGAAGAGAAAAGTTGCGGGAAGTGGATTAGCTGGTAGGAATAAAGAAGGTTGCGACAACCTTTCATGTGTGGATAACAGACAGTTAAGTGCTGCCACTGGTCAACTTGATGTCAGGTGGTACAAGACATCCATTCTGGACCTGAGAGTAAGTGAGTGAATATGAAGATTAGCCGGTATCTTAGTAGATAGGGGTGTGTGAAGCATACAGATTCATTTATACAAATTTAAGAGCCTGACAAAACATGACAACTGTTTTGTAGTGAAGAATGCTGCAGTGTTGTGCAGGAGACTGCTGTTCTAAAGCAGAGGGTGGTGGCATATCTATCTAAAGGCGGAAGGACTGCTAAAAGATGGAAACGATGGCTGCATCGAATTTAGAGGAAAGATAAATATCCGTACGAGTCAGCTGGACCATGTAAAAGAAATAAACATTTCTCTCTATGTGCAGTGCTTAGAAATGAGCGTATGCATTCACTTACACGAAACTCACAATGTGTAAACACGTGTAGTGTAGTTATTAGCGTGCTGCACCGCCACTGCACTATTCGCAAGACGGATACTCAGTTACAGTAACCTTTTTTTATATTTTGCTTTCCTGTCCTCTTCACTTAATACTGTCTCCTTAAGTTTACTTCTTTCGTTATACAGTTACGCAAATGCTTTAAATTAGTTATCTTATTACATTTTAATACCTATTTTAATTTATTAGCTTCATATTACACCTGATCTGTTTGAGGCGAATCACAAGGATGGTTCTGAGGAATTGTATTTCACGCCCGATGTAGCACTTTCTCCGAAGAATGTTGGAAACCATTTAACAATTTCTGACCACATTAATCTTCCCAAACAAGTAGTTGAAGACCACAAGTTGCCACATCCAGCTGGCCCCACTCATCCTGTGGTAAAGCTGTATCATTTCGACAAAAGAGAAACAAACTGCTCATTGCTTGGAACCTACGAGAAATATCTAAAAAGACCAGGGCATTACGATCAAACGAAAGTTGGTCCCGCTTAAGCACTTTTTAATCACAGTGTTTCGGCAGCACTTAAGTACGCAGTAGGAGAACAGGTAGTTCAACACTCTACTGTGTCAACTGCGTGTTTTATAGACGTAGTTTAAGTAAATCACCCGGGGGAACACGACACTTGTAACGTGTCAAGGTATTAAACGAAAACGCCATGATGTTCTGCAGCTACACACGAATGTTATTAGGCTGTTTGCGAATTTAAAAATCTGGGAAAGAGGTACCTGGAAAACAGTAGCAGTTCTGGCAACAACCACACCAATTAAAAATCACAATTAACTCTTGAATGAGAAAGGTTTGCACTGTATTTTATTGTGCATCTTTCTCAAGATGCCTTGGAGCAGCTACTAGGCTTGTTTTGAGCATATAACCCAGTGTTGAGACAATTGTGCAGTTTATTGATGTCATGGTATTTTCGTTCTAGTCACCATGGCAGTTATCAGACAAAATATGCACAGTTGCTCATCGAGTGCCTGGAACACATGCGCACTTGCGAGGTGTCACAAAGCAACAACGATGCCGCCGTGCCCATAGGTGAAAATTTAGACACAAGTGACGTAGATGACATTCCAGTCGAGGAAAAACAAAATTATCTGCGTAGGAGAATGGTAAAACAAGTTAAGCTGAAATACGTGTTATTGATGTGTACCGTGCACAACTTTCAGTCTGAATGAGAAAGAGTTCCTACATAACCGAGCTCAAAATTATGTGACCGACAACAGCTTAGAATGTGTATGACAACTAGGGGTGGTGGTTGTCGCTGGAACAGACTATTTTCGGTTATTTGGTTTTTGTTTTTCTACATCTGTTTAACCTGATTGTTAAAAATGCTCAAAGTAACCGATTTCTGAAATAACCGATTTTCGATTTTTATTCTTATTTTTCTCCTGTAACGAACGTAAGAACTGATCAAATATTGAAAACTTTTGACCGTCTCAATTTGAAGATATATAGACTCAAAACATTAAATGAAACAGACAAATAAGAGAAAACATCCGTCCATCGTACGCTGCTTTTCTCGAAAAGTGAGAAGCGCTTGAATCCTACAAAAAAAATCAGGAGTGTTATATTATTTATTCCAATTTTTTGAAACTCTGCTCGAAAATCGAGTTGTAATCGGGGATCATACCATTATTTTGGCGTCATGAGTAGTCAATGCTAAAGGATGAAAACTGAGGTCGACTCTGTTCTTCTTTTTCTTGTGCTAATTCGTCTGTTTTCGGGGGCTACAAGTAGATCAAGACATGTCATGTAGACACGGGCAGTAGATAAGCTACTCCCTATATTTATTGTGTACCATGGATGAACTGTCGCTAAGTTATTAATTTATTGCTGTTACTACAATTTCCTTCCTCTTTTATTATTTCATAGGAGTGGCAGACAAATCATTGTTGTTTTAAAGCAAATGAAGCATTGTACTTCATTGGTACGTCACCTCGTAAAAATATCTCCAGACTAGAGTCGGTGCCATTCTGCACTACAGCGGATGTCCGCGGGCGGCAGCGAGGAACTGCCGTACAGACCGCGTGTGGCTGAAGTCCTGCTCACTGCACGCACACCGCGTGCCTCAGGCCGCGACACAGGGCAACAGGGGCAGCACCGTCTCAGCGACGCCGTACCAGTCCTTATGCCATGCGTTTGCTGCGCCTTTCTGTCGGCATTGTTAATAAAATAGTACTGATCGTTTTTCCGGTTTTCTACAATAGTGCAATATTTCCTACCAGTGCCAGTTTTTCAATTAAAACTTATTTCTTTTTTTAAAATAATGTTTGTCTAAAACCGAAAAACTGTTTCACTGCTGCTAAGGGTTATTGATATTTCATTTATTTTGCTCCAGCATTAATAAAAAATAAAAAGCTCTGTGATTACCGAGACCAAACATATACCGAAAAATACCGGTTATTCAGGTCTCAAATAACGGCATCGGGTTTAACTGATCGGTTTTTCCCATAGCTGAAAGTAAGCCTCAAAACAGGATTGATAAAATCGTGACGACCAGGTCTCAGAAAAGGATTAAAAATCGAGAAATCAAATACTCAGGCGCTGCTGCATAGAATATACCTTCATGGAATAATAAAGGACAGGAAATTGTTGTGGAAATGGAAGAACATAAAATAAGCGTATGCACACTGACCGAGATGAAAAGAAACGGGAAAGGCTCAACCGTAAGAGGAAGTTACACACACTATTCTACTCCGATGCTGACAAACATCTAGCAGCACATGCAGGAGTGGGAATTCTAATTCACAGCCGGCCGCGGTGGTCTAGCGGTTCTGGCGCTGCAGTCCGGAACCGCGGGACTGCTACGGTCGCAGGTTCGAATCCTGCCTCGGGCATGGGTGTGTGTGATGTCCTTAGGTTAGTTAGGTTTAAGTAGTTCTAAGTTCTAGGGGACTTATGACCTAAGATGTTGAGTCCCATAGTGCTCAGAGCCATTTGAACCATTCTAATTCACAAGAAATTTAATAATAACTTTACTGGCGTCAGCTGTGTCAATAAAAGGATAACCAAGATGATAATAAAGGAAAATAAATCTGTATGTGCAGATGATGTGGGAAGACGTAAACAAGAGACAATGAGCTATAATAATCTTCAAGCTGTAATTGACAGCCGGCGGGTGTGGCCGAGTGGTTCTAGGCGCTTCAGTCTAGAACCGCGCCACCGCTACGGTCGCAGGTTCGAATCTTGCCTCAGGCATGGATGTGTGTGATGTCCTTAGGTTAGTTAGGTTTAAGTACTTCTAAGTTCTAGGGGACTGATGACCTCAGATGTTAAGTCCCATAGTGCTCAGAGCCTTTTTTTTTTTTTTTTTTTAATTGTGACTGTTCCCTAAACAGGGAAAGTTTTCCTCGTCGGAAATCTCAATGGACAAACTGTTGATTCGGTTATCCAAACCTCAATTAAAGATTTAACGAAACAGAAATAAATGAAACTGGAGGAGAGCTGATTAATTTTTCATCATCGAACTAACTGTGTATTAATATAGTAGAATGGTAATGATGTAGTAGAAAGCTTCGTGTGCCGTTTACGTCGCTTCCCTGCCAACGTTTACGTATTACATTTTTGTTGCTATGTTTTATTGCAAGGTATAGGAGGATTTTGCTACGGGAGGCTAGCGAGTAGGTAGGATCACCAGGCAGACCCGTCAGACAACGCGCCAGGTGGTCGCATAGCGTGGGAAGGGCCGGGCGAGCGACAGCCGTGTAGCAACCTACTGGAGCAGAGGGACAGTGGCACGGTGGGGACTCAGCCACCTCTCTGGCCGTCAAGAAGCGAATCTTTCATCAACTATATTTACTATTTAAACAGCCGTGCTGATGACGTTACTTGCACTGAAAACTTGTTAGTAATAATTTCAGTATCACTCCATTAGAAAATGATAATTATAAATTTCAGTTACTGTCAGCGCTTATTGATGGAAAGGATGGACCAGGCGCCAAACTGTTAAGATAGCTCTCGACTAGTGGGCGATCGGTTTCCAAAGTAGCACCACGTAAACTGAAATGCAGAGTGCAAGTCCGGATAAAGATAGAGTAAACTGTTGCTTTTGTCTCGGAAAATATATTTGTGCGATTTCATGTTGATTCCAAGATCGTGTGAAGCATTTTTGAGACTTTGTCTGTGTTTGGGAACTAATGAATAATGAGCGGGAAACTAATTTTTGTTATTAACGGTAGACTGGCTCTAGAAATCATCTTACTAATTTTGTGATTGGTGAAATAAACCGTAATTAGTTGGCATCCTAACATTTTACTATTATTATTATGCTTACCATTTCAACATACTCACTCTTCACATTATTATGCACTGTTTGTGGTAGAAGCGTTACAGATCGCGACCGAAGGAGAAGAAACCTAGTGGGGCAACGTCTATGAGACGCCAGGTAAGCAAGTCGACTACAAATCGGTTGCGAGAAGTGTGGGGTGGACGTAAATCACACATAGCGTCACCATGCGTCCCCGTGTACGTATTGTGGCAGGACATTCACTCCCCTGTCTGCTGTGCGTGGATGTGTGACCAAAGTGGCAGACTAAATTCTGAACAAGCGCTTCTGGAGCCCTCATGTGACAGTGTTACAGCTGGAAGCTCTTTAACACTGTTCGCGGACGATGCGGTTGTGTATCAGGAAGTAGCGCGGCGAGAAGACAATATCGATTTTCTGAAGGACCTGCAGAGGACTGATGAATGGTGCACGCTCTGCGAGTTCACCCTGATCGTAGGTAAATGTAACATACTGCGAATACGTAGGAAAAGAAATCTACTACTGTACAACTACACTATTGATGACAAATTGCTGGAAACGGTCTCTACCATAAAATATCTAGGACTATATATCCAGAGCGATCTTATGTGGAACTACTATATAATCCAATCAGTAGGAAAACTGGACACGAGACAGATTAATAGGGAGAATGTTAAGGACATGTAACTCACGCACGCAAGGCGTGGCTTACAAGGCGCTTATGTGACCGATTCTTGAGTATTTTTCATCAGTCTGGGGCACATACTAGGTAGGACTGACGAGAGAGACAGAGAAGATTCTACAGAGAGGGGGTTCGTTTATTCCGCGGGTGAGCGCTACACAGACGCTCAACAAATGCCAATGGCAGCCGCTGCAAGAGAGGGGTTGTGCATCACAGTGAGGTTTCCTATTGGATTTTAGAGAGAGCACTCTGCATAAGAATCTGACATGCTACTTCCTCCATCACGCATCTCGCTAAATGACCACGATGAGAACATTCGAGTTATTAGAGCCAGTACAGACGCTTCGCCATTCGCGACCGGAGCGGGGAAGGGGGGATCAGTCAGTGGTACAGTAGCTACCGCCCGCCACACACTGCTACGCGGCTTGCGGAGTGTGATGTAACTCCGTCCGAACAGGCATTGGAAGGCCCAACAGTACCGACCAGCCGTCGTGTCGTCGTCAACCCACAGGGGTGACTGGATGCGGATAAGGAGGGGTATGTGGCCAGTCATCAGACTGGGAATGTCTGAGCAGTGCACTAAATCACCTTCTCGTTCAAAAAATTTGTAAAATTGCTGCTCTCTCTTTCTATACATGTATATGCTGGTTCCAACTGGCAATAAGTTCTTTTCTTTTAATCTAGAGCCAAGCAATTCAGCTTTTCTGGCTGTATGTCAGTTTACAAGACGCGAGCCGCTACTTCTCAATCGAGTAGCTCCTCAGTTTGCCTCACAAGGGCTCAGTGCACCCCACTTGCCAACAGCGCTCGGTAGACCGGATGGTCACCCATCCAAACGCTAACCCAGCCCGACAGCGCTTAACTTCGGTGATCTGACGGGAACCGGTGATAGCACTGCAGCAAGGCCGTTGGCAGAGTATGACGTAGATGCAGATTAATTTTATGTGGTCGTTCCAGTTCGTATCGCTCTGTAAGCATACTCCGAGATATTTTACGGAAATAACTGCCTCCAGTGATTGTTCTTTAACTTTGCAATCATACACTAAAGGTGTCTGTATTCGCAATACGTCACATTTCTTTGTATTCAGGGTTAACTGCCACTTACTGCACCAAACGTCGATCCTTTGTTGGCCTTTCTGCATTTCGCTACAATTTTCTAGCGTTTTGACGTCTCTGTCTACATCGTCATCTGCAAAAAGCCTCATTGAACTTCCGACTTCATATACTAGGACACATATACGTGTATTGTGAAAAGTGACGGTTCTGTAACATTTCCCTGGGTAACACCCGAAGTTTCTTTTATGTGTGAAGACCTCTCTCCATTCAAACTGATACGTTGTGTTCTTTTTGGTAACAACTCTTCAGTCCAGTCACACAGCTGGACTGATATTCCGTGCTCTTGTTATTTTATTGATTAGGCGGCCATACGAAACTGTATTGAATGATTTTCGGAAGTCAAGGAAAATTTTTGAGTTGAAAGCAAATGCTTTTTGTGGTGTCACCGCCAGACACCACACTTGCTAGGTGGTAGCCTTTAAATCGGCCGCGGTCCGTTAGTATACGCCGGACCCGCGTGTCGCCACTATCAGTGATTGCAGACCGAGCGCCGCCACACGGCAGGTCTAGAGAGACTTCCTAGCACTCGCCCCAGTTGTACAGCCGACTTTGCTAGCGATAGTTCACTGACAAATTACGCTCTCATTTGCCGAGACGATAGTTAGCATAGCCTTCAGCTACGTCATTTGCTACGACCTAGCAAGGCGCCATTATCATTTGCTATTTATCTTGTGATGCATGTACCGTCAGACCGATGTTCACCAATTATGAATTAAAGTTAAGTATTCCAGTAGTTACTTACGTTCTTTGCTACTATAAATTCCCTTAACTGTTCCAGACCTCACGCCAGCCTGCGTGAGGTTAAATGTGTGCCTTTCGGCTTCCATAGTGGCTTGGCTGTCTTGCCAAGTCACAACACTTTTCTCCCATACTGGGCAATGATTTTGAAAGAAGAAGTAGATATACGAGTCGCACCTTTTAATTTACTGCAAAACGTACATATGCATTGTGATTTGTATTTCTCATACATAATCCTGCTCTTATTTTATAATTTTTATTTCTTATCATGATAATAATAGATCTATTTTATTATTTGAATTGTAACTATGCATGTTTATGTGCCAAATATCGATTATTCTGGCAATATTTGATTGGCGCCAACAAGCACATACAGTTTTGATGTCTTCAAATGGTGACAGGCAAGCTTGAGCGTCTTTCCATATTTTTGTATTTTACATTTTTAATATGAAAAGTTACATTTATAATCAGGATGTAAGGACTTAGGATCACTTCTTAACAAACATAATATGTATCCTTATCTTCTGCACTCACTTATTTATTTATTTATTGTATGATAGAAACAAATATGTGTATACAATACCTGTAAACAAATGTACACAGTCACTGGCTAGCACAATCTTACATCTCCAGGTCTAGTTATCTTATCTATTAGATTGCTTCATGTGATGCATGGTGAATGTCGATTATGGTTCCTTTGTTGGCTCGAAGACAATGGTCAGCAGCAATATGGTGGATTGACTGTATGGAGCTACCACAGTCGTAATGTGCACAACTAGCTCATCCCCAATTGTCAGTTAGATAATAGAGGAGAAGTGTTCTTTTAAAGACAATTCAAGGTTCATTTCTAATTACGCCGGTTGCAGTACTCTCAATACTGTCATAGCAACAACAAGGTCACACGTTGCAACACCCCCTGAGGTGGCTGTCCCCCCCCCCCCCCCCCAATCTGCTGTAGTGTCACACAATGACACAACTCTGCTAAGTGGTGAGACCTCTGGATCCTCAGATGTTTTGGTTCGATTACCTGCATGTTTAATTATCATATTATGTTGTTACTCTCCTACTATGCATGGATCCTGAAATATATGTCATCATTTCATCGGGTAATTATGTAAGATATTACGCAGGCCAACGAAAAACTTTTTTAAAAAAAACTTTTTTACTTTGATAGCTGATATTTATAGATTTTTAAGAATTGAGTTTAAATCAAGCCTTAGTTTTTTCGAGCAATATGCTTTTTACTATATAGTATAAAAATCCTATGCTATATGGTGAACAGAGAAAGAAGTGAAATGCTTTGTTACAACATAAGCATGGTTTGTATTTACTGTAAGCTAAATAAAACAATGTTATGAGTTAATAGAGGTTTCACTTGTCAGCTGGTATTGGTTTGTATTTTCTTTCTCTTTTTCCTTTGAAGCTTCTTGTGTAGCTTTTTCTACGATGAGTGGTTTGCTGAACTTCTCAGTAAAGTGACCAACAGTATTCCCCCATCACGTTGGTGTTCCAGCGGCCTTGGTAGCATTCTTCCATCACTTTAAGGTCCTGGTGAAAACCAAACTCATTCATCAGACTGGGCAGTACACTAAATCACCTTCTTATTGAAAAAATTTGGAAAATTGCTGCTCTCTCTTTTTATACATGTATATGCTGGTTCCAACTGCCCATAAGATCTTTTCTTTTAATCTAGAGCCAAGCAATTCAGGTTTTTCTTTCGTTATGCCCAGATCCCTAACCAAATCGTTAAGCTGGGTATGAGTAAATAATTTGGGCTGTAGACTTTCTATATTACAATGGAATTCATAATCGCCTTGTTCATCTAAATCAGATTGTACATCAGAAAATACTTCTGTTGGAATAGAGTTTAAATCACCTGGTGGTTCAGGAACCGGCAAATGTACACCACGCCTTACCGAAGGTTAATTTAGCTTATTACCTTCATTTTTTCGAATTATGACCTGTAATATCAACAGTGCTAAAGGAGCAATCATTGGAATGATTTCTTGGCTCCCTCCATATCATAGGAACAGCAAATGTAAAGGCTTTCATTTTTCCTTTTTGGACAATTTTCTCAGATCTTCAACACACACATAACATACCTTATGTGGCGCCCAAGATTTTATTTGATCACTAAGTTTAGATCCAAAGTATGATAGGCAAACTTTTTTCACTGAGTCTGTAATGTTTCTTTGGTGTTTTTTAATCACAATTTCACCACAAATATAACAAAAACTATCAGCAGAGTTTTTACAACCACGAATAGACATTGTACTTAGCACATGTACAGGAAAGGGGAAAGTGAGGTTAGGTTGACAGTAAACAAGACTCCATCTGTTAACAAAAAATAGAATCGGCCTTTTTTAGCCAGCAAATGTTTTTCAGCAGTGCTACCAATGTCATCTACTTTCATTACACCTCCTTTTTAAATTATTTTAACTACATAAAAGCTGTTAAATTCATTAAAAATCGCTTAATTTTATAAATTTAGCTGTAAAACGTGAAGAAATGGTGGGTAATACAGTTTTTTTAAGTATCATATTTGGATTTCCCTCCCTAAAAACATAAGAGTGAGGTATTTTCACCAAAAGAGTTATTCCATCGTTGGCCTGTGAATTATCAGACAATTATGTTGCTCCTTGGGTGCTGGGATTGCGTCCTGAGATGTATGTCATAAGTTTGTCAGATAACTATACTGTCCATAATGTGATATTTCCTGTTATACTCTTTGAAAATGAAATGCACTTTTCAGGTTCTTGGCTATAACATTAACCGAATCTTCAGGCAAACGTAATTCACTCAAGTGTTCAGTGAGGAAATGAACATGTTATCTGCTCGAATTGTATGTGCCAGGGAAGTTTATAACTCAAATTACACGAGTTGTGTGCTGCACCACACAATTTAATAATTAAATAACAATGATCCCTAACAACTTTTTCAGTTGTTTTATCTTACAGTTGACTGCAAACGCATTCTCATATAATGAATGACTTTCAGGTGTTTCGAGTATATGAACAGAGGTATTATAAAGATCATCAGTCTCACTGCAAGTTCTTCCACCTCAGAGAGCAACCATCTTGCAGGACCTGTACCAGTGTACAATTCGATATGGTGAAGAGATGGATCGTATGAACATTGGGCTTTCTATGCTACTGCAAAGAGTACATGTTGTTCTGTGATAGCGGTTTGTGAAATATTGGGATCTTCTTCAGATTGCACTACAGATTGAGTACAAATTCCAAGTCTGAGTAGACAGTGAATGGTAGTTTCTGTTTGAGGAGAAAATTTTTAAATTTTGTGTATTTATCATCACCTGTCTATACAATGGGGAGCTTTTATAGAACTGTCATGCTACTGCTCAGAAACATTTTCGCTCTTGTCAAATGTACTGAAATATCTACTGCAGATGTACTGTACACCATGACGTTTATTCAGCTGTGATAAAATAAAATGTGATAACAGGTTTTTTATCAAACAGTAATGCTGCTTTGTATTTCTTTCATCAGAAATGATCGTGAAATCTGTATGTTTTTCACGCTGCCTTGCAAATTCTGAAAAATGCAGGGAGCCAACAACTTTATGAGCAATCTTACCATCACTATCCTTGGATGCATCCAAGGTGTATATATGAATAGAGATATGCATATTCTGCTCATCAAATTTGTCGATGTGCTGAATTTTCATTGAATAACCAATGCTTTCACGTATATAATACCAGGGCACTCCAGATGGTCTCCAAATTATTCTCACAGCCCACACTATGCAAAACAGAATTCATCTTTATTTATTACTTTAATAGCCAGTATCTCCTGGAATTTTTATTTATGAAGAACTCTCATTACGTTGATATTGGATGTATGCAAAAACGTCCAAAAACAGCATGTTACTTTATACTTTCCAGAGCCTCTTTCTTCGATTTCTGATAACCTTGTTCGTAAGCGGTCATAGACATAGTTCCCATACCATTCAGTGAGCGAGGTGCTTTGCAGTTCTACATTTATTCTGCTCTACAAATGTATGACTGCCATCTCAGTCACATTGTGATGTGTAGGAATTGCAAACCCACAGCATAGCATAGCATTGCTTAAACTTACTTGAAGAATACTGAGAGTTCTTTAAATTTTAGATATCCTTTGCCTCCAGACTGGTTTACATGCAGCAGAAATGTAAGGGGCGGGGGGGTTCCAGATATCCAACAGCACTCTTAATGCGAGCTTGTGCAATTCTGTTTCTAATAGAATACCAAATCACTGAATAATTTAGGTGTGCGGTCTGGCTGATCGCAAGCAATTGGTCTTCATTACTGGAGCTGCTGCTGGTACTTCTGTACTTACCACTGATGGGACTCTACTGCAGTCGAATCGTTTTTACCGACTGTGCACCTCCAGCATGGGTGAGAGGTGGGTGTGTTTCCCAGAGTGAACATCCATGCTCAGGTGATGTCACGCTGCTTCTGCCACTTCTATGTGATGTAGGCGTTGGAGTGAGAATAGCAGCAGACTTCCCACTGACATCATTCTGATGCACCCACCATGGCCACCTCCTTGCCTATGTTGATGTAACGAGTTAACACACACAAGTGTTGCTCTGCAATGTGCATATACCACATTTATAGCATATCCCCACCACCTTTTTTCAAATTTAGTTGTAAGATTATTTCTTCTCCACAGAAGTTGCAAGTTGACTGTCTTGGTCAACAACATTCACCTCAAGCATATGCAATGTTTGAACAGTTACAGGGAGATACATAAGATCAGGTGGAGTCTCTAATATTTTGTATCCAGCACAAACTGCAGGAAAAAAAAATAGAAACAGAAATTGTATGTAGCAGCTTATCCTTTAAATACATATCTCTTGCGACATTGCATTAAACATGAATTTTCAGGAATATATTTACAGGCAGGTCAGATTTGTAAACCTTTTCAGCATCCAAAGTTAGATGTTCTCCTCTCAAAAAGCCCAAAAGTAGTATTACTAAACCTTCATTCGCAAAGTCAATACCCTCTTTAGTTGCTCATATCTCTGCTTTAAGTGTCTTGGTATTTTCAAGTGACTTGAACCCTTTTTATACTATTTTAAATGTGTGTTTATATTGTCAAAACTTATTGACTCTCTGCCATACTCAAACTATTCACTCAGTGAGTGAGTATATTTATGTATGTCTGTTTGAGTTTTTGCAGAATAGTATGAATTGTTTATCATATCTGCAAGTATCTTGCATAATATTAGTTTCCCAATGCTTTTGTTGCAATAAAAACAAATATACATTGTAAATAATTATGTTTATTAACATTTTTACATACAGGAAATAAAAAAAGTTGTTGTTGACACATTTCTTATTATTCATTCTGCCTTACATCTCTACAGTATTGTTGAAATAGCGTTTTTGTACCCTATAAATGGTGCTTGCATTTTGTTCAAACCAACAGGATGAAGGATATATTTTGGTTCTCCATCTGTAAACCAAGTTATACAGGTTTAATATTTACAGGAGTTATGGTAGGAGACTTCGGTACTGCAAGCATACATTCACTTATGGATTGGTCTAAATGATTTTGTATGGTACATTTCATGTACATAACTTATAACATCGTTAAATAACGCTTTCACATATCGTTGCCATCGACTTTGCTGTCGCAATCCATTGCCAATACAATTTCATAACACTTCAAAGTTTTGAATACATACATTGTGAAGAGTCCTGTGATGTTGATGAGAACTTCAATACAGGATTATCATAGAGGTTGATGATGGTTGCCTTGTTTCTACAGATGTTCATGTCAGGAGGAATTTGAGACAGAACATAGTCTGTTGTCATCGACTTCTCAGTGCGCTTCATCGGCTACATTGCTCTCTCTACTTCATCTCTCTAAACTGTGTTTTAGCATTATGACGAACATTCTCATTTTCTACTATAATTTCACATTCACAAAGATATACTATTCTTACATTTGCATGTTTGGAACCATATGCTGTTATCATACATATCCTGATGATTGAACATGGAGATAATAGAATCTATTTGAGGATAAAGGGCTCTCTGGATTAGCACAGTTGGATCATCATGTGAGGTCATGACAGGGGGCAGGGCATGCACCCGCCTCAGAGGGTGTTGCAACATGTGACCTTTTTGTTGTTATGATAATATTGAGGCTAGGGCAAATGGAATAATTAGAAAGTGACATAGAATTGTCTGTAAAAGAACACTGCCTCCCTACTTTATATAAGCACATTTGCCTTGTCCAGTGATAATCTATTTCATTAACCTCTACTGACGTCTTGGAAGATCGAATCCGTCTGTCTGTATGAAAGGGTCCTTGACTAGATGTTTGTTGACTACTGATGACTGCTCTTACTCAATTTTCCATGAATGATTGACAATGAAAGAGGACACAAGGTTTTATGCTGTGCACCATGAGATTTTCCTAGATTTCAAGCGTTGGTATTCTGCTTGTGGAGTATCTCGGTGAATGGGTAGCTGAGAATTCCTGTGATTGTTCTTCCAGACCTTTAGGAGAGCTGATCTTCTTACAGCTGGAGGTGGGGTGATGCTGAGAACAGGAAGCCTTAGAGTGTTTGTACTCTGAATACATCTCGTAATGCCTGATTGAGTTGCACATCTATCTTCTTAGTGTGAGCACTACTGATCCTGGTCGAACAATAATCTTCAGTAAGAGAGCATCTATAATAAGGTTAAAGCTGTGGATCTTAAAACACGAGCATTAGCTCACCATAAGGTACCACCAAATTTTTGAAGACTTGCTTCTCGTTTTGGCTTTAGCTGCTACAACTGAAATATGCTACTTTTAAATTAATAGTTCTGTCTAGAGCTATTGGCCTCCGAATCTTACGTCTGGTAAGTAATCTGACTGTCTTGTGCATAGATGTAATGCAGATATAACTGTTTTCTGTGGATTTAGGTGGAGGCACCATTTCCTGAGGTATACATCAAAGATTTCCAAATCAGTGGATAAAGAGGTTTCAGCATCAGAAACGTTGTGGCTCTAGGCAGCCAAGCTAATGTCATCTGCATAAATCGCAGGAGAGCTTCTGTTAAGTTTGGAAGGTAGGAGACAAGGTACTGGCAGAAGTACAGCTGTGATGACGGGGCGTGAGTCGTGCTTGGGTAGCTCAGTTGGTAGAGCACTTGCCTGTGAAAGGCAAAGGTCCCGAGTTCGAGTCTCGGCCCGGCACACAGTTTTAATCTGCCAGGAAGTTTCATATCAGCGCACACTCCGCTGCAGAGTGAAAATCTCATTCTGATAAAGCAATATTCCTGAAGACGTTCTGTTAAGCTGTGAGCGTACAGGCCAGAAAGGTGTGACCCCAGCACAGGCACTTGAAGTAAACAATAATTCAGTTTTAAGTAGCATGCATCTGTCTTTGTCAGAGTACATATGAAATTATGTATTGCTTAAGATGTTATAAAGTAAGTCCTTAAATGTACGACATGAGCTAACAATCGGGAATTCCTAAAGATGTCCTTCTCAACAAGCAGTGTCGTAAGCAGCTGATAGGCCCGAAAAGGCAGCTACACTTTCTAATTTCTGCTCATACCCATTTTGTATATAAGTAACGAGAGAGAGTCTCTCTTCATTAAATTAATTTCGGTTTTCAAGCTGCTCTGCTGTGTTTATTTTTAACGAAAGAGTGTGTTTTAATTGTCCCTATACGTTCAGACAAGATATGCTATTAGGTGGTATCAGTCAAGCCTACGGAATTTAAATGTAGTTTTGTCAGTTGTATCACATATTACAGAAAGGGAAGTGGACATAAATGTAGATGAGATAGGAGATGTAATACTGCAAGAAGAATTTGACAGTGGTTTGAAACAACTAAGCCCGAACAAGGCCGTGAGAGTAACCAATATTCCATCAGAACTATGAATAGCCTTGGGAGAGCCAGGCACAACAAAACTCTTCCATGTGTGTATTAGACGTATGAGAAAGGCGCAATGCCCTTAGTCTTTAACGAGAATGTAATAATATCAATTCCAAAGAAAGCAGTTGCTGACAGGTGTGAAAATCACTGAACTATCAGTTTAATAAGTCATGGTTGCAAGGTACTAACAGAAATTCTTTTCAGAAGAATGAGAAAACTGGTAGAGTTCAATTTGAATTCCAGAGAAACGTGGGAACACGCGAGGGAGTACTAACCATACAGTTTATCTTAGAAGATGGGTTAAAACTTATGTTTATAGAATTTGTAGATTTAGATAAAGTTTTCGACAATGGTGAATGGAACACCCTGTGTGAAATTCTGACGGTAGTAGGGATAAAATAAAGGGAATCAAAGGCCATTTACGACTTGTACAGAAACCAGAGGGCAGTTATGAGTCGAGGCGCATGAAAGCGAATTTGAAGTAGTAGTTAAATTTCAGGGGGAAGAAATGAAAGCTTTCACGTTTTCTGATGAATTGTAATTCTATGAGATACAGTAAAGGAATTGGAAGAACAGTTGAACGGAATGGACAGTGTCTTTAAAGGAGGATATAAGATGAAACTCAACAAAAGCAAAACGAGCATGATGGAGTGTAATCGAAGTAAATCAGATGATGTTAAGGGAATTAGATTAGGCAATGGAGCACTGAAAGTAGTAGATGAGTTTTGCTGTTTGGGCAGCGAAATAGCTGATGGTGGCCAAAGTAGAGAGGATATAAAATGTAGACTGGCAATGGCAAGAAAAGCATTTCTGAGAAAGAAAAATTTGTTAACTACAAATATAGACTTAAGTCTTTGGAAGTCTTTTATGAAGCTATGTTTATGGACTGTAGCCATGTATGGAAGTGGAACATGGATGATAACCAGTTTAGAGAAAAGACAATAGCAGTTTTCGAGAGGAAGTGCTACAGAAGAATGTTGAAGATGCTGCCGTTGCTTCTGCCATGCTGCGTTGAGCCTGCATCGCTTTGCTGTTCAGTCCTAGGACCGAGTTACCCGTGCTGTGGTTGCCGCTGAATCCGGCTTGTTCTTGTGGGATTATGTTGCTTTATTCCTTGAAATTTTTTAGTCTGGCTCGAAAGTTTTCCCTAACAGCACGGTAATCTATGAGTTGAGGTTGTTTTTTGGTCTATCAGGTTTGGAAATCACCTTCATTTTAGCTTGCTTCTATTTTAGAGATACTGTTTTCAGTTTCATGGCCGGGATGAAGAATCTTTTTAATGTGTTTGAGGCAGGTGTCTTGTGAAAGGTGTGATTTACGTAGTTATCTTCCTGTGCCTCTAGTTCCTCAGCTGCTTTTCTTCCACTTCAGATTCCTTAATCTTACGATCGGTTTTGGAGTGTCGTTTCTTCGTGAGTTTTGTCGAATTTTGGATACTATGGATGATCGTGACTCTTTTTCTCTAGCTCTTTGAGGGACTTTCTTGTGGTGGTCGGTAATGGTATACTATGGCTCTTTTGAAATTCTTTCCAAAAACGACTAGCCTTATGGGGCCTAAGTCTTGTGATTTCCTCGCCCATCACTTGGTGGGTTTCTCTTCTTATTAGCTCATTGAGACTATTTAAGCTGATCTTAGCACGTCTGTTTCGTTAGCGCTGTATTGTCTGCAGAATTTTCTTTTTATTTAATTTTATTATGTATGTAAGGTGTGTTTCTTCTTAAAGCCGTTTTCAGCTATACCAGGTTACATTGCTTGCACTATTTGTTGTTGTAATTGTTATAATAACTGGTTTCAATACTTGAGACGTTAGGTTTTGTGCTGAACCCTCTCAATCTGAATTTTTCGATGATCCGATTTCATGAGTCTATGGTTGTTTAAGTTTTTCCCCTTTTTTCTGGTTAATAGCTGAAGTTCATATAACAAATGGCAGGTACTCATTAGCTATGCTGTCGCCAAATTCAGTCTCGCTTCAGCATCTTGGTACTTATGGTGTACATATTATGTGATCTAAGATAGAAGTGCCATAGTGATTTATAGTAGCTGGGGGGAGTCATTTCTAAGTTTGGTGAGAATCAAAATGGCTACAAGTAGTTTACCAATTTTATTGTTCGATTCTGTCAGCAAATATCGTGGATTTCGCGCTGAGTCTCCCGTGACTTTAGTGGGGCCGAGTGATGGTACTTAAATAATGAGATCAATTGGCAGTTCCTTGGTATGAGGTACATATATCGTTGTCCCTCTTACACTGGGCTCTAATTTTTAACTCGATCGCGTGGTGATTGTTTACATTTTACTGCAAGTTGAATTGTAATGCAGCTAGGTGTTTAATATGAAAGACTGCAACGCATCTATTTCAACTTCTACCATGGCCTGCTTTGGTTTGGTCAAGTCGGTGACAGAAATAGCTGTGTAGACTGATTTCTCTGCCTGGGAATCAGGAATGTGCTATAATGCTAACTTCTTTTTCTCTTTCTGAGTGTTGAAGGGGTTTGTTTTCCGCTCATAAACCAAATGCATTGACAAAGCAGACAATGGCAATATCTTTCCTAGGCTTGAATGTGAAGGTAAAATCGTGTTTCCTGGTGTCTCATGCAAGGATAGGTCCGTCGGCTTGGCGATAAAGATGTGAATCCGTGCTCACCAAAGAACGTCGTAGGAGCTTTTAGAACTGTTGTTATTGTTTCCCTCCTTTCAGATAAAACGTTGAGAAGGGCTGTAGTGAAGGCTCAGAGAAAGTTTTCCGTTTGATTGGTTCCTCATGCTCTGGGTCAAAGATTGTAGTGGTTCCGTTAATGCACTTAACATACTCAGTTTCGTTGGTTGAGAAAGACTTTTTTGGTCCTTCTTTGCAACTCTCATCGTTACGAAAGTTATCAGTGTAGCCGCTGATGCATTTTGGTGCTTCTTTTTTCGGGTATAACTTGCAATTAAAAATTGGGTGTGGTCGACTGCATTTTCCACATTTCGGTCTATTACGGCAGTTTTTGTGGCTTATTGGAAAGTGTTGCAACTTGGACGCTGCCGTTATTGAAGTGGTAGTGTTGTGAGGTGCACAGTCCATTCTGAAATGGTGAGCAAGTACCTTGTCTGTTGGCTGTTTGGAATGGTGTCTGAAATGATGGCACGAAATTTTGATTTAGTCTCCCGGTACTTCTAGTTTCTCTTCAGTTTTTTCGTTTGTTATATCACAGTGAACCTCAGTTATCACAATGGTGAGCGTGAGTCCGTGTGGTTTCTCTTTAGCTTACTGTTTGGCGTGCTGTGTGATTACTGTTATGGTTGCCTCAGATCAGTAAGTAACTCAATCTCTTTTCTCGGTTTTCGAAATGTGATGGGTGTGCTGTTATGGTGACAAAGTATTTTCGGAATTTTTGGTGACGACTTGGAGGACGGCAACTGTTTTAGTGTAGGTTACAGCGATTTTGCGGTTTCTTTACCACCTTCTTCGTTCATTGTTTATTTTAACGTTTGTTAAATTGCCATAAGGTGTGTTAGATGTGCAGGAACTCTAGCTGCATCTAATCAGTTGTAAACCTTGTTCTTAGTGAGAGTAGGAGGTTAATGTAGTGGGAAGTTTGACAGGTTGTAGATCAATGAGTGTGAACGTTTTGTAATTCGAGTGTCACGTTTGTGGCTGCTTTGGCTGTTTATTTAGGATTTCGTGTTTGGGCTCTCGGCTGGTTCGCGTAGTTTTACGTTTTTGCAGATCTGGTGCACATGGAGTTCTTTGCTTTAGTTTGGTTTGTGGAAAGTTGATGTTGCATATCGGAAACGGGACGAACCATACTCCTTACGCCCTACTTGCGAACCCTCGCACTCAGACTTGAGTTCTGCTTAGTTAGCCTCGCCAGATGCGGGTTGGTCGTCCATCCCTGCCTGTCGCCGAGTGTGGCGGCTGTGCAGACTGCTGACCCCAAATCTGGAGGGCTCTGGCAATGCACGCGACGGTGCCGCATTTGACGGCAGTGGAATGAGTTACGCACAGTGTAGTTGGCAGCAGTTCTGTCTGAGATACGTGTGTTGTGGTTTTTGGACTTGTAGTCCGGGGTGATATGTTACAATACAGCATCACCGGTCTATTGCGGTCTAACTGTGTTGGTGAGGCAGTAAATTTCCACAGGGCAGTGACTCCCTCACTGCAATTCACTTTGGAGGTGTGGCGGTGGGACTGGGCAGGTGAAGGTGTGGCGGTGGGACTTGTAGTCCCGTACGCCAGGGCAGGGCTAGGGTGTGTGTTGTGGAACAACTAAGTACATGTAACAACAGTTCAAGCATTTTCGGCTGCGAGAATGCTTGTCTCCAGGTATATTAGAGGAAAAGCCTTAATAGGTATATTGGTTGCAGAAGTTAATGTTTGATACGCCACGAGTGAATGCGTTGTAACAGGTGATTTCCTGACCACACACGTCTGCTAGCTGGTTTGCCCTTTTGGAGATCAGAACGTGACAGAAGCGGCTGTAAGCAGCAGCGGGGAGTGGCCAGGGGTGCGATTTCGAGACCTCTCTTGGTCGTGACTGGCTGAAAGGACCACGTGTAGAATGATTTCGTGGAGAGGCTCGGAGCTCGGGAAGTCGACAAGTTGGCCGTCGTCGGCCGTGTGGCTGACGTGGCGGGTCGCGGCTCCTCTGGAGCGGAGTTTTGTGTCGTGACGCGGTTACCACACCAGAGTTCTGGAGTTTCGGAACGCATTCTCGTTTGCGCGCATCGATTACCGCTTAAGAACTTTCCTGTCGTTCTCTGCGAATATTGCAGAATAATGAGTGCAGGTGTTTTCGGCGAGTTGTAGTTCAGGGAAAACTTGGTGATATTAGCTAAGTGGCAGTGGTAGTTCGGTTCAAAGTGACTGACTTGGCTGGGGTAATTTGACAGCGATAATCTCATCCAAACGATTCAAACGTGGGAGTGACGTTCTTTGAGTGACAGTCTTCCTATTGTGTTTGAACTGTGTATTTCGTACAGCCACTCGAAAGTAATTTCCTGAACTTAGCTGCGAATGTTCCCAGTACTGTGATCGGAACTCGTGATCTTGCCTGGAGGTAAGTAGGTAGCATTAGGGTTGTTAATTACTGGCTTTTGAGCGATGAAGCTCGATCCTGTCCCGCGGGTCAAGGCATGGCTGAGACCACTGTGTCAGACTGACTTTACACCTGTATCGGTGCAGGACACTTATCTGGGTGCTCCAGTAACTGTCTCCATGGCGCCACGTAACGGCTTCTGGCTCGTGTCGCGTCAGGGCGGCGGGTCACGCTGCAGCCTCTGATTCCACTGCGTCCAGTACGGCAGCTGTCCCTTCACGAAATTCGCTGTTAACACTGCGGATGCCTGCTAAATGATTGTGATGATGGCTTTCCGAAAATCAGTCCACGTGGTATTATTTGTTGCAGGATTTTCAGTTGGGCTGGATATTAAATTCACACAGACGCTCCTTAACTTTGCTCACTCACGTTTGATTTGAACAAATGGGAGATCGTCTATTGATTACGAATCACAATAATTTCGGTGTACTGCGTTCTTCTAGTTAAGCTACTATGGCACATGTTTTCCTGGACTCACACTACTGGCACATTTTTATCCTTCCACAGTACTGTTTCTATAAATGCGCCTTTAAGTAATGTCTTCCTTGTTTAAGTGTAGCGCATGGAACACTAACTTTTAAAATATGCTACAGTATCCTTACAAACCTCTAGCCTAACGAATCACCATATCACCTCAGAAACACAATAACTCTAATCCCGTATAACTCTGTCATTCGACACTTTGCGCTCACTTCAAGCCACATTTCACACAAGAAGTTATTTATTACTTTTTTACTGTACCTGTTTGAGCCACTCTATGGAATCGAACCACTAATAAACTAAACAAATTCATTTACACGTTCATCCACACACTACTCCTGCCATTGGATTCTCTTTTCATTTTAATAAGGATCTGACTCTCTCTTCTCATGGTACTTAAATTACAAATCATATACAAGCACAACTTTCACGCACAGATAGAAAATTTCCTTGTTTCAGACAACATGTGTTATATACATATATTATACATTGTACATCAATAAAATTGACAAACTGCAAAGACAGATCCCCGACGGAAATCGGAGAAAAAAACATCCTATGAACGTCTGTTCAGAAATGCATCATTGCCACAGTAGATGGCACTAACGAAAGAGAGTTCCTCTGACCACGTGCTGTGTCATCCTTGTATATAACAGGCAGTGTGACTGACGCAGCATATTGTAAGCAGCTATTTGTATTTCGAACAAGCCAAGATGGTGTTTGTGTACGGTCAAGCAGATGGAAACGGCGGAGAGGCAGCAAAGCTATACCCTCACACGAGGCAAGCACATTACACAACATTTCGAGCCATTTTCAAACGTCTGTGTGACCGTGTGTCCTTTCACACAGACGAACGTGCAGGTTGGTCAGGGACTGTGCGTACACCAGATCTGGAGGGCCAGGTTCTACAGGATACTGAGACAAACCGTAGTACGAGCTCCAGTCATGCAGCCCGCAATTCAGAGAGAGGCTCGCACGTGCGAATAGCGGGTCACTTCGCTGGACATTTTGCGCGGATTCGTCTCAATATGCTGTGGAAACCAGTCACCCAGAACTGGTGTACCCACAGTCCGCCGCCTCCATGCATGTACAACTGTCTGAAAGGAGACATTATCTCGGAAATGCCCAAAACCGGCTTGAAATGTTGTGTGACGTGGTTCTTGTCTGTGACGGCGCTTGCTTAGGTATAGCTGTGCTGCCTCTCGACCGTTTCCATCTTTTTGACCGTGCACAGACATCATCTCTGCTTGCTTCCGACTTGAATGCCCGACCATATGCTGTTTACAGTACGCTGGTTCAACCACACAGCCTGTTATATACAAGGAACACACAGCAAGTGGTCAGTGGAACTTTAATTCGTCAGCACCATCTACCATGCTAATGGTGCATTTCTGGGATATATATATATATATATATATATATATATATTGTTGCAACGGTGACCAGAACAGTCACGGGGTTGAAGTGACAGAAAATGCGGCGGGACCTGCGGAGCGGCCCGCGAACAACAACACAACGGAGAGGTTGGACACAACCAAAGAAAGACCTTACGACAACAACAACAGCGAGACAACAGCGTCAAGAAAACCTAACTAAACAACCACGTCCACTCGTAAACAAAACACGAAAGTAAATACGCTGTCTAAGACGAGGCGTTATGTCCAGAGATGTACGCAATGTTAGACTGGCTGGCTGAGCGAGAGGCAGGCGCTTAAGTACTCTATCGAGGACGCCGCTATTGGCCGGTGCAACCACGTGTTCCACTGTGGCGCCCTCACGCTAAATGCGGGCCAGGGGGCGAGCGCCGCCACAGCTTACGGCGCGATGGTGCAGAGACCTCTAGGGGTCTTCGACGTCCATGACGTCTGGCGGGGATTCAAATTCCGCGGTGCACGGTACCAGATATTTTTGGGTACACAAAGCGTTTCCCAACAATTCTAGTAAGTAATCTCAGTGCGTTAGAATGTGTAGACAGAGGTTACCACTTGCAAGCAAGCATGCAGTTATAAATGAAGAAGACATAAGGAAAGAGAAGTACTGGCTGTACTACATCACATTTAATGACGTTTAATATTGTCATATCAGGTAGATTCAATTTTTATTGCTGGCTTTAATGCAGACTACTGTCAAGACAGTTACTTGCGAAAAATACTGAAGGAGGCTACAGAGAGGATTCTGCAACCAGAGACTGTTCATTGTTTCTCCTGGCTAGATTCCTCTCAGCTGCTGAACACAGCTTTAGCCCAGCAGGGATGCTATTTGGGTTCCACCATGCCAGTACCCTGTTCTTCACTATGGGGAGCGTCGTTGCATTACAAACGAAACAGACGAAGAGCACTGGTCCTTGCACCATTGTCGCTACATGTACATTATACACTAACTGCGCTATCCCTTGAGCCTGGTGGAACCCAATTCTAATAATAATTCCTATTCCACTTAAAATAACGGTCTTAACTGACATAAAAAGACATTCCTTCTTTGAGGCAAATTTAGTGTTATCAACAATTTTGAGTTGCCGCAATGAATACCGAGTTCGTAGGTACATGTATCCAACCAGGCAGAGAAAAACCAAATTGAAAGCCACTGACAGTGAAGTCCCCACAAGGACTAACACACGACTGTGGATCAGGTAATATTTACTCGTCTTTTCCAAAGCAACAGCTGCCACACATACTATACTCCACGGTATTAACACATACAACACCTGACGACAGAATAACTTGCTTACTTCAGAAGGTAGCAGGTCGTTTGGAAGCCTGAGATGACGAACACAAGCATACATCTGGTAGCAGAATGAGTTTAGCCAGATACAGCTGAGAAGTGTGAGGGCGCTGTCTATCAGCACTGCTGTTGGTAAGTCAGGGAAATCTGCCATACGATACATGACCTCAAAACACAGGATCTGGATTATACACGTGATCTGAAAGGACAAGAGTATCTTTACAGGCAAGTAACGTAACTGGGGAAGGTACATGTATACTCCGGCAGTCGAAAAACGGAAAGTAATATTTACCATTTTAATGAGATTTCTAAAGGCTTCAAGCTGTCGATTTTGAAATCCTTGTATTTTAAGGTAGCGTTATTTAAACTGTTTTTGTAGTTCAGTGTTTCTTCTGTTAGCTTTTGATGCAGTATGCTGCTAGTACGATCGCTCGATAGAAATTGGAAATAAATGAGCGTACAATTATGGAAATGCTTAAAGGAGGAAAAATCGCGGCACTTCAGCAACAGAATAGCTCCTGAAACAGAGCAGATGGCATCTGTAGCGTTCGATTGCAGACACGATTGATCGTCAGGTCTATCGAAATAGCAGCGAGCATCATGCACGGACTGTATCATACTAAACGGGACGCCCTGACAAATGCTGTACGAGTTGACTGCCATCCAGGCCAGCAGACAGAGGTTGACGTTCACCCTCTGTGTGTAGGCCAGGTAGCTTGTGACGGGTATGTGGGGCGACCTCTGCACCACGTCGTCCCACAGCTGCACACGGCACTGCTCGCGCTGCTTAACCGCTTCCAGAGGCAGGTCTTCCAGCGGACACGTGGGGTGGTCCAGGGCGTTCGCCAACAGCTGCACGCAGTCAGTGTCCACGGAGAGTGTAGCGCTGCTTCTGTCCTCCAGCTGCCACTCCTCGTCTGCAAAAAATTGACAGCAAGTAAGTGGTGCCCATACACTGCAGGTAGCTGAATCCAAGGCCTTATCTGGATGATGAAATTGGGCGTTGTTTTCCTAAATTATCCTGGAGCATTTACCCAGAATTATGTACGGCGACAAGCCAACACTAGTTAAGAGTATTGACAATAATAGACATCATTGTTAAGTATGCAAGTCTATTTCATCTACAGGGTGTCCAAATAGTCCTTCTAACGCTCTTAATAAAAATGAGGAAGTAAATAGGTTTTATTGATATTCCTGTTTTGAAGATGGCCAAAAAAACAATGTTATCAGAATTATATTTTTGTTTCAGCGCTGCAGTCTTTGAGTTCCGAATCCATGGAGCAGCAGTTATATTGTAAAGGAGACATTAGTGGCGAAGCTGTGGGTGCATGAACCCCTGCATTAGTAAGAACTATGAAAGGCATGATGAGACCGTTTGCCACGGTCCACCTCGTAAAGCAGCCCGTCCTGATTGAGATAAATGTCCTGTATTTTCAGGCTGTCTCAAAGACAGGTCACGTATTTGAAGCAATAAAAAGTGAGAGGAAACATGTGTCATGTCTCTTAATCAGATGAGCAGTCTCCAATGAAATACGTTTGCAAAAGAGTACTTCGACTTCAGGCATCTTGCTGAACAATGCACAACCACACTGAAAAAATTTGAATACGAAAGGATTTAGGGCGGTGTTTGTTACGGAATTATCTGACAAAGATATGGAGTAACAATTTGTAGCCTACGGTACTTCGTTGTGACAACTTCTGCCATGCCTCGCTCAAGAGTGTTGCTTACTTATAAATGTGCCATATATAAGAGTTTGCTCAGGAAAAATATTGTTTTCTTGTCTAAGGGAAATACTCATTATCAGCAAGAGTTGGTAAGGAACCCACCTCATCTTATGTGGGCCATTGTGTGATTACAATACCTGTTAGGACCACATTATTTTGAAGCTTACATGAATGGGAACTTTCATTTCTCTGTACAACAGAAAAGCCCAGTACCTCAGCTCCATGACAATGCAGTCACAGATCGTGTGTGGTTGTAGCAGGAAGGAGCTTGGGTCACGTTTTGTTACTGAGGTGTGTGGGTTCCTTAATCAACAATTTGACCTCGGATTGTGTGCTGTTCTGCAACATTTGAAGCACATTAAACAGGTGACCACTATATCCCAATATTACCACCTCTACAACCCTTGGAAATGGGCATGACAGATTTCAGATCTTACCACGCCAGTAACTCAGTATGATCATTAATTAAGTCCCATGTGGCTCAACGTTAGGAGATCAATGGAAAATTGACGCAAGTGTTGAGGAAGTCTTTCTAAGCAGAATTACAAGGACGATCCACAATAAAGCAGAGGGTACAGCGAGACACATAGATCTCTGTGTAAGGTGTGCCCTTCCATATACAGATCGGCTGGATACGTATTTTTTATATCCAAGTACGTAAATATAGAACATACTCTTTTGACATAACTATATGGGCATGCTGTACAAAGAAAGAGGATGCAGGCTGAATTCTCGTCTTTCTGATATTTCGCTTTTCTCCGTGAACTTAGTGACCCCATCACGCAGCGTAAAGAAAAGTGATGGAGCAGATTTGTCACCAATTTGTTTCGCTAACGCGAGAATGTCGAGGAAAAGCCCTACGATTTAGGGAGTACCTTTACCGCAATGAACGGTTACTCTTAGTATTCTGTTAGCATAAATTCAAAGACACCCAGAAAAATGTAATTACATCGTCTCACCTGTCTCTTGTGTGATGATAATAATGCAGCAATAAACGCAATTGGACATATATGCCTCGGCTCCTGAGTGGATGAATGTGGGATTACAACCCCAGAGACTTGGGATTCAGGCATTGCTTCCGAGATTCCTTCTGTCACTTATCACTTCTTTCACCTTTGACACTGTTTTATCGAAATCGAAAATGTTGGAACTGCAGAACTGTTCGGAGACCCAATAATCAACTGTGTCCCACAATTATTAACTGGGATAGTTAGTTCAAAAGTAGGAAGACGGCGAGTGACCACAACCTGCAGTAGAACAATGGCTCGCAAAGCACTGTGGTGACCAAACCAGGCCTCAGCTTGAGGACAGCTTTATCGACTGCAATCTGAGAAGTCCTGATAGTTGTTTTCCTCGAGCACTATTCATGTTCAGAGTACAAATCAAAGAAGAATGATACTGATACGCTATACATCATCCAATGTATATAGTTCATTGGCATGTTGAGCGCAAATGTAGACCCAGTAAGACGAATAAGTTCCGAAAGAGTCTTATACACAGGCAGATTCTGTGAAAGGCCGAATATACGACTTTGATGTAGACACTTAACTTTTTTTTTTACTTACTTCACTCCCACCACACAATTGGGTGGTGGGCAAGCTGCAGACACGTTGCTGCTCTTCAGCCTATCCAGGTTAGAAATGCCTGTATAGTTTTTACGGTTAGAATGAATAAAATGATAGGTTTAAAAAAAGGCATAGCGTCTCTAAAAAAACACGTACATTGAAGTTGATGATGGTGCTGTGATGAGGATAAAGCTAGTGCATCTGGCAAGTCATTGGAAGTCAGTTCCCAATAACTACTATGAGGGCAATACAGCATGAAGCTGGTGCAGGTCAGAAAGGGTGTATATATTTCAAGGTGTTGGAGTGGGCCGGGAAGTAAGATTGAGAAGTTGATGTGGGTAGAGTGAGGTGTGAGGCAGAGATTACGGTGGTCAGGAGGCTGGAAGCGGGAAAATCGACATACTGAAGAGACATAGACGCTAGGATTATAGCTGGTTGGATGAGTAATTGTCTACATACTGTTCTGGTACAAGAAGAAACAGCCAGCTGACGTTTCGCTGGAATAGGATACAGAAGGGGGGCAAATGGAGGGTAGATATGACACGTTGGTATAGGCGCAGCAGAAGCCTGGGTATGCAGAGGATAGGCGAGAACAATCTGCTTTTGATCCCCAAGTTTATGGAACGTATACAATTTGTGACAAACTTTGAGGATCTTCAGAAGAGAGGGCAATCTAATCAGCTGGTAGAGGTTGCGTGTGAGACGCAAAAGACGATACAGAATGCAAAGGTGTTCTAAGACTCTAAGGAATGGTAAAATTTTGAGAATGCTGAGATCTAAGCTCTATTGGTGGAAGTAACATTGGGCAGTTAAGGCTTTTGGAAAGACGAAGCAAGGAACAAGATAAGGGGTTAACATCCTGTTGATGAAACAGGTATTAGAGACAGAGCATAACCCAGAATTGGGAAGAATGGGGAAGCAGGGCAGTTGTGTCCATCCAAAGGAACCGCCGTATCATTCACCTTAAGCTGTGGAGGGACATCACAGAGAAACTAAACTTGGTCGAAAATCAAGTTTGGAGACACCAGCTTACCACAGCATTGCCTCAACCAGTGGGTTGTTCCAAGTACAGAGGATGGTTGAATGATGGAATCCCCACATTGTCGAGTTTGCTGTTTTCTTGATTTGAGTTTGTTGTAGGTTGGGGATGCATGATTATTCCAAGATATGAGAAAGAAAGTGAGAGTCCTCTGCCCATGTCAGCAAAGAGAACTGGAGCAGCAGGTCCGCCGCCTTACTGTAAACGCTTATCTTCCTCCACCTAATTGGGCACTGTTCTCGTATTGTGAGAGAACTGTAACTCTAATTTATCTGTTCAGTATAGGTGTGGATGCGTTAATAGCTTAATATCCACATCTGACACGCATGTTGTTGTGTATGCTTTTAATAAATTTACAAGTAGATAAATGAAACAGTCAATGGACAAAACGCCTTATTGTTTGGAAAGCAATACACTTATCTTTATCTCCTTTTGGCTGTGGCTGTATGAGCATGTGTGGTATTAATTGGGGTTCAAATACTCAGGAACTGCAAAAACACTGAGTGGCATTACACCGCCAGTCTGCAGATGATGAACACTGAACGGTTACTGCAGCTGGGACAAGTATGTGTCTATTGTTGGCCCTCGACTCTCTGTACATGCATGCCTGGTCTAGGCTTGACTGAGTGACGTTACACCAACACTGCACTCTGAAGGCAGAAGTTGAACTTTGTCACTTCTCTGCTGTCATCATTGAACTGTTGATACTCTCATAGACAGAACTCAGGCTGGTCTCTGACAGAACTCGTACCAGGCGCTGGCAGAGCTGGAGAAACTTGTCGTGTGTGATGCCTCAAAAGTACAGGAGGAGTGGCTCACTGTTTCTTTCTCACTGGTGCCTGGTGATGCTGCTTAGGCGTACAGCATCTCTGTGACGATCGATTGACGATTAGCTGCAGGCGATTATCGTGGACACCACAGGTGTCACCTTCAACATTGTCTCAGGCCCACATGTCATGATACACTGAGGAGAGGTAATTTAATGTAGAACACTGACGCAAGGCCCGGTGATGAGAAACTTTATGCTTGCGTCCCCCCTCCCATTACTGGTGTTAGACCGTCAGCGAGAGAGCACCCTGAGTTCCTGCTACTAATAAGGCAAGTGCACCATCCGCTTGTTACATATTTTTTACGAGCTTCAAACAGGAGTGACTTATTTTCAGTTATCTGTGTAGTTACTAGTTTATTTTTTGTAATTTCTTGTGTGTTCAAGTGCTTACAGCATTTTATTTCAATAACAGTGTAGTATACAGTACCGCCGTTGCTATCGACCCTCGTATCGTACAGGCTTTTGTTTGCTTGGTTAGAACAACTGAATGTCAGTTAGACAGTCAGTGAGAGAGCACTTCGATTTCCTGCTGCTAATAAGGCGAGTACACCGAGCTTCAAACAGGAGTGACTGCAGTAATGGATAGGAACTGTGATTGTTGTGTACAGGTGCGAGCTGAGTTGGCGACCCTTTGCTCATAGCTCCAGGCTGCATTGGCTTCCGTCACACAGCTTGAGGCTGCTGCCAAGGGGCGCCACTGTGGGGGACCGAACGCGGGATGCGAGGGACGTTGAGCACGTCTCACGTGTCCTCCGATCGGTCCACTGCTGTGACCACCCTGGGTACTGCCTGCACTGTGGTTGACCCCTCACCCATGGTCGAGTGGAAGATCGTTCCAAAGTCTGGCAGGCAGCGAAAAACATTCCGAGGGGCCGATCGTAGGGCTCCCTGGTTCGTTTGAAGAGCAGGTTTCGGGTGTTATCTGTGGCTGACGATGTCTGGGTATTCACAGAGGGTGGGTTTGCTGGTAGTTGGGGGCTCCAACGTTAGGCGCGTAATGGGGCCCCTTAGGAACATGGCTGCCAAGGTTCGGAAGGAAGCCAGTGTGCACTTCGTGTGCATTCTGGGGGGAGTCATTCCGGATGTGGAAAGGGTGCTTCCAGATGCCATGAAGAGTACAGGGTGCTGCCATCTGCAGGTGATGGCTCAGGTCGGTAGCAATGACGTGTGTCGCTTTGGATTGGAGCAGATTCTGTCTGGTTTCGGGCAGCTAGCTGAAGTGGTAAAGACTGCCAGTCTTTGCTTCCGAGATTAAGGCAGAGCTCACCATCTGCAGCATCGTCGATAGAACCGACTGTGGTCCTTTGGTACAGATCCGAGTGGAGGGTCTGAATTAGAGGCTCAAGCGGTTCTGTGACTGTGTAGGCTGCAGATTCCTTGACTTGCCTCATCGGGTGGTGGATTTCCGGGTTCTGCTTAATAGGTCAGGAGTTCACTACACACAGGAGGTGGCTACACGGGTAGCGGGGGCTGTGTGGAAGAGACTGGGCGGTTTCTTAGGTTATAATGTCTCAGGGAACCACAGAAGGGACGTCCGTCTAAAAGTGAGCAGGTAAAACACAGTAAGGTAGGTGTAGAAACGATTGGTATTGTAGTTGTAAATTGTCGTAGCTGCGTTGGGGAAAGAACCACAGCTCCAAGCCCTAATAGAAGCTCAAATAGTTGTAGGTAGAGAGAGCTGGCTAAAGCCAGAAATAAGTTCAGCCGAATTTTTTTCAAGTGATCTAACAGTGTTCAGCAAAGATAAATTAAATACAGTTGGTGGTGGAGTATTTATTGCTGTCAGAGGTAGTTGGCCTTGTAGCGCAATTGAAGTGGAGAGCTCATGTGAAATAGTATGGGTACAGGTTATACTTGACAGTCAGATTAAACTATTCATTGGATCGTTTTACCGACCCCCCGACTCAGAAGATATAGTTGCTGAACAGTTCAAAGAAAACGTGAGTCTCATTTCAAATAAGTACCCCGCTCATAGCCGGCCGTTGTGGCCGTGCGGTTCTAGGTGCTTCAGTCTGGAACCGCGTGACCGGTACGGTCGCAGGTTCGAATCCTGCCTCGGGCATGGATGTGTGTGATGTCCTTAGGTTAGTTAGGTTTAAGTAGCTCTAAGTTCTAGGGGACTGGCGACCATAGATGTTAAGTCCCATAGTGCTCAGAGCCATTTGAACCCCGCTCATACAGTTATAGTCTGTGGTAACTTCAATCCACCCTCGATATGCTGGAAAAATTATACGATTAAAGCTGGCGGAAGGCATAAAACGTCATCCGAAATTGTACTGAATGCATTCTCAGAAAATTAATTTGAACAATTAGTTCACGAGCCCACTCGAAGCGTTAATGGTTGCGAAAGCATACTTGACCGTTTAGCAACATCTATAACCATCAAAAAGAAACGCAAAGTATATCTATTTTAAAAAGCTGATAAAAATGCTCTTAACGCCTTTTAAGAGACAGTCTTCACTCCTTCAGATCTGATCATGTAAGTGTAGAAAAGTTGTGGAATGTTTTCAAAGAGATAGTATCGACAGGAATTGAGAGATATAAACCTCATATTTAATAAGTGATGGTACTGACCCCCCATGGTACACAATACGGGTTTGATCGTTGTTGCAGAAGTAACGAAAAAAGCATGCCAAATTTAAAAAAAACACAAAATCCCCAAGATTGGCCAAGTTTTACCGAAGTCTGAAATATAGCGCGTACTTCAGTGCGAGATGCATTTAATAATTTCCACAACGACATTCTGTCTCGAAATCTGGCAGAAAACGCATAGAGATTCTGGTCATATATAAAGCACACCGCTGGTAAGACGCAACAGTACCTTCACGGCGCGATAACAACGGTGAAGTCACTGATGACAGTGCCACTAAAGCAGAGTTATTAAACACGGTTTACCGAAACTCTTTCACCAAAGAAGACGAAGTAAATATTCCTGAATTCTAATTAAGAACAACTGCCAAGATGAGAAACATAGAAGTAGATATCCTCGGTATAACAAAGCAGCTTAAATCACTTAATAAAGGCAGGACCTCTGGTCCAGATCGTATACCAGTTAAGTTCCTCTCAGAGTATGCTGATAAAATAGCTCCATATTTAGCAGTTATATACACCCACTCACTCACAGAAAGATCCGTACCTAAAGACTGGAAAATTGCTCAAGTTACACCAATATCCAAAAAGGGAAGTAGGAGTAATCCACTGAATTACACGCTTATATCACTAACGTCGATTTGCAGTAGGGTTTTGGACCATATACTGTATTCGAACATTACGAAGTACCTCGAAGAAAACGATTTATTGACACATAGCACGGATACAGAAAATGTCGTTCTTGTGAAACACAACTAGCTCTTTATACTCATGAAGTAATGAGTGAAAGCGACAGGGGATGACAAATTAATTCCATATCTTTAGATTTCCAGAACGCTTTCGACACCGTTCCTCACAAGCGTCTTCTAACCAAATTGCGTGCCTACGGAGTATCGCCTCAGTTGTGCGACTGGATTCGTGATTTCCTGTCAGAAAGGTCACAGTTCGTAGTAAAAGACGGAAAGTCATCGAGTAAAACAGAAGTAATACCCGGCGTTCCCCAAGGAAGGGTTATAGGCCCTCTATTGTTCCTGATCTATATTAACGACATAGGAGACAATCTGAGTAGCCGTCTTAGATTGTTTGCAGATGATGCTGTCATTTACCGTCTTGTAAAGTCATCAGATGATCAAAACGACTTGCAAAACAAATTAGATAAGATATCTGTATAGTGCGAAAAGTGGCAAGTGACCCTGAATAAAGAATACTGTGAAGTTATTCACACGTGTACTAAAAGAAATCAGCTAAATTTCGATTACGTGATAACTCACACAAATCTGAAGGCTGTAAATTCAGCTAAATACTTACAGATTACAATTACAAATAACCTAAATTGGAACGATCACATAGATAATATTGTGGGTAGAGCCAACCAAAGACAGCGATTCATTGACAGAACACTTAGAAGGTGCAACAGGTCTACTAAAGAGGCTGCTTACACCACGCTTGTCCTCCCTATTCTGGAGTATTGCTGTGCGGTGTGGGATCCGCATCAGGTGGGACTGAGGGATGACATCAAAAAAGTACAAAGAAGGGCAGGTCGTTTTGTATTATCATTAAAACAAAGGCGTTTTTCGTTGCGACGGGATCTTCTCATGAAATTTCAATCATCAGTTTTCTCCTCCGATTGCGAAAACACTCTGTTGGCATCCACCTATATAGGGAGAAATGATCACCACGATAAAATAAGAGAAATCAGGCCTCGCACAGAAAAATTTAAGTGCTCATTTTTCCCGCGTGCCGTTCGAGAGTGGAATGGTAGAGAGACAGCATGAAGGTGGTTCACTGAACCCCCTTCCCGGCATTTTGTTGTGAACAGCAGAGAAATCACGTAGATGTAGAGCTAGATGAAATGCTAGAGACGGAAATATCTTCTATCACCTGGATTGGAACCATCTTACCTCCGATGCGAGTGCCACCACACAACCATGCCATCGTGGAAGTTAAGGAGATAGAAATGATTGGTGGTATTTATTGTAATAATTCCTTGGGTTTTTAACATAATTGATTATGATGTAGCAGAGGCTACACCATGAGGTGAAATTATTGAAGCAGATGAAGATATGCTGTTGAGTAAGATTTACAGTGACAAAAGAAGCGTGATCTGTAGGACAAGGAGCTATACAGCAAACATAATTCAGTGGGACACCTGCCCCTTGGCAATTTCCTCCCACAGTTCCGAATGGGGGACTAGTCTGGAATATTTCGCGAATGGAGGGGTCATCATAACACTTTTCAATTGCAGGCCACATGCCCTGTGGATACAGATCAGTGGTTTCCATTACACTCTGCATGCTCATGCCTTTGAACACTGCTGACTCTTCAGGCTTTTAGGAGCAGTTACCCATGCCAAGGGCAAAAGAGCGTCCTGAAACTCTGTCCGCCCCTGCACCATTACTGATTTATTGAAGATTATTTTCTAAATTTAAGCAGTAGCAATGTTCGAATCTGTGTCCCAGGACGTTTTGATTAGTATCCAGGGACGCTACTCTTAAGTCACAGGGATAGAAACTTGCATACAGTATGACATCACACAACTTTACTAGAGCTAGTAGGAAATAAGAGTTTTTTTTAAGATGGTTGAAAGTAATGGAGTCATGAGCAGCGTCTCATCAACATTTTCTGGAATGTGGCGTTTTAGTCTTGTATTGTAAATGCTATATTTAATTCGCTTTGTGGCGTTATGGACAGGTACTTTAAACTGCGAGCAAAAGATGTGGTCGTCGTATTTGTGCGACACTGTATGTACCGAATTGCCGAGCAGTCATTAGGAACAATGAGGATCAATGAAGATATCTTTAAGATATGAGGCACTGAGTCTGGCTTGTTGAGGTTGTTTCGCAGCATGTGCTTGTTATGGACAAAAGGATAATGAACAGAATGAATCCTTTTCAATGCATTGTTCAGATTATGCAAAATGTGGTAGTGGTTTTCTTCATGTGTGTCACCAATCCCATGGATTTTTTGGTCTGTAGAATGAGAGGCTGGTATCAAGATGTCTCACAAGCACCCATTCGCAACATCATTTGATGGTATGTTGTATCAATTACCTGTGCTTTGCCGAGTGTAGAGTGAGAATGGGATTGCGTTATGTGATTGTAATAATTTTCATTAAGGTATAGTTGTAGCATTGAGATAACATGTGAGTGATGACGATCTCGCTGGAGCTGATGGAACAGACATATGGATGGAATGCTACGCTACTGCTTTGTCTTGATGTGTTATGTGGCGAAATAAGGTTAGGTATAGGTTTTAAGCTCATGTTTTGGGGTGGCTGAAGATTAAGTAGGATTCGTTTTTGGAGTAGGTGACTTTTAGATGTTAAAATGAAAGGTGAATGGGGATGTTATCATTATCTGTTGGACTATATGTGGACGTTCAAAGAGACTGAATGTTGTTCCAAACTGAATTTCTTTCATGTTAGGGATGCGACTCAAGTCTGTAAGCTCTTGTCTCTGCTCACACATTAATATCTTGTCGCCACTCGCTAGTATTTTAAGGAATTGAAACATTAACTTCAGCTAACACGTTTGTCTCCGCGTCCATTACAGTTTCAGTCATAATTATACACACGCTGCAGAGAGCAGCACAGTCTAGCAACAGATGGCGTAAGGGTCTCTCATTCGCCAAACGTCTACTTGTTTACTAACTTGCTAACAATGCCTATTTCCATTTGTGTGCCAGTATTATGCTTATAAGTGTCTGCAGTAAATTATTGGCAACTGCTGAAATTTTGTAAAGGCCCTTCTTTGCAGTATTAGAGTTCTGGGTTCTAATATACGCATATTCTTATGATAACTTACTTCTTTATCTGTTGTAACCATTTTCGACCATCTTAGTTTCTTAATTAGTCGCTTTACTACCAATTAAACCCCTGCAAGTTCGATTGTCTGAAGCGGTCAAGAGCGATACCACTCACTCACTGGTCATACCGGACTCGGGAGTCCATTACCGCAGCAACGTATTTTCGCCATCTGTCCCTGTCTTGGGCTATTTCCTTCCAGTCACCTTCAGTACCTAGGCTCCTCAAATCAGCCTTCACATTGTCCTCCCATCTAAGCCTCGGTCTTCCCACAGGACGTTTTCCCTCTACACCTCGGTCTCCCCACAGGACATTTTCCCTCTAAGTGCCCTACCAGTACTTTGCGCACTGCCCTGCCCTCATCCATTCGAGCTACATGACCCGCCCATCGCAGCCTATGTGATTTAATAATACTGATTATGTCAGGGCTTGAACAGAGTTCGTGAACCTCTTCGTTATGCAGTTTTCGCCACTCTCCACTAATGTCATCCCTTTTTGCTCCGAAAATTTTCCTCAAAATTTTGTTTTCAAATACTCGAAACGGCTTTTCATTTTGCACAATGAGAGACCAAGTCTCACACCCGTACAGCATAACTGGTAGAATAATATTTTTGTATATTCTAATCTTTAAATTCCTGGACAATATCCGTGATGAAAGTAATCTATTCAGTGAGTAGTAGCACGCATTTCGCGCCCGTAATCTCTTCTTCAGTTCGGATTCAATCTTATTTCTCGAAGTGATGCCCACGCCTAGATACTTAAATGTGTTCACTTTTTTAAACTGCATGTCTCCAACTCTTAACATATCCTGATCTCCTGCTGTTGGCATTCTAGTAGTAACCAGGTATTTAGTTTTGTCTTCACTTATCCTTAGACCTATGTCTTCACTAGCCTTGATTAACGCATTCACATTTGCTGTTAAAGATTCTTTCCTATAGCTAATGACGTTTAGATCATCTGCATACCCTAATATCTTAATATTTAGATTTAACTCCGCATCCTCTCAATTATCTGCTGCCATTCGTACAGTATATTCTAGGGCTAAATTAAAAAGTAGCGGAGACAGGGCGTCTCCTTGCTTAAGCCCGTTCTTTATTACAAATTCTTCTGACTCCAATTTCCCCACACGTTCTCTACCTTTTGTGTTTTTCAAACTCGCTTCTATAAGTCTAACATACTTCTTTGGTTTTCCAAGTTCCAACAGAATTCTGTACAATTTTGATTGCAATACTGAATCATATGCTTTTGTAAAATCTATGAAAATATTATGAACTGGTTTATTGTATTCCCATTTCTTTTCCAAAATTTGATGCAGGGTGAATATTTGGTCTATATAGTTGATCTGTTCCTCCGAAAGCCAGCTTGGTAATCCCCCACAATTTCATCTGTATATGGTGTAAGCCTGCTTAGCAGAATATTCGAGAAAATTTTGGAACATACTGGTAACAGGGATATCCCTCTATAATTACTACAATCCATTTTGTCGCCCTTCTTAAAAACTGAGATCATAATCGACTCCTGCCACTATTCAGGTATCATCTCTGAGTTCCATACTTTAGTTATCACTTTGTGAAATACTTCCACCAATTTCTGTCCCCCATTTTTAACTAATTCTGCAGTTATGCAATCTGATCCTGGTGCTTTATGGTTTTTCAATTTGTTGATTGCATCTCTTACTTCCTTTAACGTTGGCTCAGGTATCTGGGGTTCTGCTGTATGTATTTCGTACGCCTGCTCATTTCCTGCTTCCTGGTGTACATTAAATAGATGCTCAAAATACGCCCTCCATTTATTTAATATAGCACTGGGGTCTGTCAGTATTCCCTCTCCATCCCCTTGAAGTGCATTTATCCTAGCCTTGAACCCCTTCCTATACCCATTTATGTCTAGGTAAAGTTCCCTAATGCTTTTTGTTTTACTGTTTGTTTCCATTTTTTTAATTTGGTTATTCAAATAATCCCTCTTCTTTGCCCGTAGCCTACAACCAACTTCCCTTCTCATGTTCAAGAACTCTCGTTTTCTGTCTCCCAGTCTATCCCAATCTAATCGCGCTTTTCTCCTTTCCTCTACCAATTTCTTACATTCCTCATCAAACCACGGTTTCCTCCTGTTCTTCTTAATTGTACCTATTGTGACCTTCGCTGCCTCTTTGATATTATTCCTCACAGTGATCCACTGTTTAGTTACATCCTCGTCTTGATCTTCTTGTGTCCTGAGAGCATCAAACCTATTTGAAATTTCTATCATGTACCTTCTTCTAAAGTTTTCATCATTTAGCTTGTCAGTGTCGAACCTAACAAGTTCTGCATTGCGACACCTTGATGTTGCTATAGATAGCCGTTGGTGAACTTTGGCAACTACAACAAAATGATCAGAATCGCAGTCTGCTCCCCTGAAAGTCCTAACATTTTGTATACTAGTGTGCCATCTCCGATCTACAAGAACATAATCAATTTGGTTTCGGGAGTGTCCATCCGGAGAGACCCAAGTTGCTTTATGAATGTCCTTCCTTTTGAAATATGTGCACTCAACAATCATTTCTTTTGAAACAGCAAAATTAACCACTCTTGTGCCATTATCATTCGAAATGTTATGCAAACTTTCTTTCCCAATTGTTGGCCGGGATACTTCCTCCTTCCCTATCTTCACATCAAAATCACCTATGATTAATTTTGTATCGTACGAGGAGAACTCATCCCACAGTTGATCTAGTTCTTCATAAAAGCAGTCTTCAACAACCTCTTCCATGTCCTCAGTTGGTGCGTGTACACTAATTACTATTAGTCTATTCCACCTGCCGGACAACACTATAACTGATAGTCGGTCACTAATGAACCTTATATCTCTGATTGCGTGAAGCATATTTCTCTGTATTGCGAAACCCGTTCCGAAACTGTGAGCTTCCGCACCTCCATAGGAAAACGTATAGTTACCCCTCGTTATGCTACCCTCCCCCTGCCACCGTGTTTTTTGAATAGCTGTAATGTCTACATCGTATCTATCTAATTCGTCTAACAATGACTGGAACGTTCCTGGCTTGTTCAAACTTTTAACGTTCCATGTTCCCAACCTGAAAGTTCCTTTTGGCCTGAATCTCTTCGAAGTAGGTTCCGCCTGCAGATCCGAATGGGAACCTAGTTTACCTCTGGAATATTTTACTTCAAAGGGACCCATGCCCATTAGTGTTTCTGATTCTTAATGAATAGATTTGATAGTAAGAGAAGAATAAACAGGGATGGTTCATCACGCCATCGCCTGCTCCCCACCGGCTGTCTGCGACTGCTTAATTCTTGTATTCGCAGCTACCCTTCATATCTGAAGGCCGTATCCCCTATCTGCAACCTGGGGACGCGCTGTGCCATGGTGGTAGGGGCCATCGAGACAGCAAGAACGACACCGGCAGGCACAATTAATTTTCCCGTGGAGAGAGCACAAGCTCTCTGCCCTCCCCTTTTCTCGTTTAAATGGAGTTACTCCCTAACGAGCAGGAAGCTATCAGGCAATTACAAAGTGAGAAATGTACGATTAAAATTCCTTTCAAATCTGGTGCACGATAGACAGATGGAACGATCGAGTAAGAGATAAAGTCCAGCAACCAGAATAAAATAATAAATTAAAATATATAGTGATTCGAACAAATAGAATTGTTTAACAGACAGGTGCCACTGCTGAAATTAGTACTTAAGAACTGATGGAAAAAAACAAATCACAGGCGCAACTTCCCGAAATCGATTTACAAAATTTGCGTTGTGCTTAAGGCATATTTTCTGAGTGTTTTGTGGAGCGGACACTTCCTCCTGGGGCTTCTGTTGCTCAGTGGTCGTCTCAGTAAACCAGAAAGTTGTCTACAAATGCTTCCAAGCTTTGTCTCGACAGAACACACGTAAATTATAGCCTTTGAATCTCGTAGATGTTACGAATTTTCTTGTTCCCTAACACCACCGATTTAGGGAAAAACGGGGGAAGACGGTGTGAGTGGATAGGTCACATAGTGCACCACAACGGGACCCTTGTGAAATTCTAGAAGAAAGTGTACAAGGAAGCAAAGGGCGAGGAAGACTTGGAACAGAACGGCAACTAGATAATGTAATATCAACTACATCAGTGTTCTGTAGCGAAACCGTCGTTAGGAATTTTCTTAACTTTTACTTATGCATGTTATATGGTTTTCTAGTAGCTCTTAAAGTGATGGTTCAAATGGCTCTGAGCACTATGGGACTTAACATCTATGGTCATCACTCCCCTAGAACTTAGAACTACTTAAACCTAACTAACCTAAGGACACCACACAACACCCAGCATCACGAGGCAGAGAAAATCCCTGACCCCGCCGGGAATCGAACCCGGGAACCCGGGCACGGGAAGCGAGAACGCTACAGCACGACCACGAGCTGCGGACTGCTCTTAAAGTGTGAATGATTGATCAGGACAGAGTAATTATCTGTTGTAATTCTTTAGCCTGTACTCTCAAAGAAGAATTGGCTTTATATTTATACACACATGAAAAAACTGTTTTACATCACCTCGGTTCCGAGAGTTCCGGAACCTGTATATAAAATTGGAATAGAGATCAACATAAACATTATTTCAGTCCTTGTTATTGCTCATGAAAATCAAACATTGCATCTTGTACCACCATACAGCGGGCCCTTCAGAGATGGTGGTTCAGATTGCTGTACACACCGGTACCTCTAATACCCAATAGCACGTCCTCTCGCATTGATGCATGCCTGTATTCGTCGTGGCATACTATCCACAAGTTCATCAAGGCACTGTTCGTCCAGATTGACCCACCCCTTAACGGCGATTCGGCGTAGATCCCTTAGAGTGATTGATGGGTCACGTGTCCATAAACAGCCCTTTAGGGATCATGTCTGGAGAGCATGCTGGCCACTCTATTCGAGCGATGTCGTTATCCTGAAGGAAGTTATTCACAAGATGTGCACGATGTCGGCGCGAACTGTCGTCCATGAAGACGAATGCCTCGCCAATATGCAGCCAATATTATTGCACTATTGGTCGGAGGATAGCATTCGCGTATCGTACAACCGCTACGGCGCCTTCCGTGACTACCAGCGTAGTACGTCGGTCCCACATAATGCCACCCCAAAACATCAGGGAACCTCCAACTTGCAGCACTCGCTGGAGAGTGTGTCTATGGCGTTCAGCCTGACCAGGTTGCCTCCAAACACGTCTCCAACGATTGTCTGGATGAAGGCATATGCGACACTCATTGGTGAAGAGAACGTGATGCAAATCCTGAGCAGTACATTCGGCATGTTGCTGGGTCCATCTGTACCGAGCTGCATGGTGTCGTGGTTGCAAAGATGGATCTCACCATGGACGTCAGGAGTGAAGTTGCGCATCATGAAGCCTATTGCGCACAGTTTGAGTCGTAACACGATGTCCTGTGGCTGGACGAAAAGCATTATTCAACATGGTGGCGTTGCTGTCAGGGTTCCCCCGAGACATAATCCGTAGGTAGCGGTCATCCACTGCAGTAGTAGCGCTTGGGCGGCCTCAGCGAGGTGTGTAATCGGCAGTTCCTATCTCTCTGTATCTCCTCCATGTCCGAGCAACATCGCTTTGGTTCACTCCAAGACGCCTGGACAATTCCGTTGTTGAGGGACCTTCCTGGCACAAAATAACAATGTGGACGCGATCGAACCGCGGTATTGACCGTCTAGACAGGGTTGAACTACAGACAACACGAGATGTGTACCTCCTTCCTGGTGGGATGACTGGAACTGATCGGCTGTCGAATCCCCTCCGTCTAATAGGTACTGTTCATGCATGGTAGTTTACATCTTTGGGTGGGTTTAGTGACATCTGTGAACAGCTAAATGGACTGTGTCCGTGATCCAATATCCACAGTCAACGTCTTTCTTCAGTTCTGGGAACAGGGATAATGCAAAACTTTTTTTGATGTGTGCATATTACCTTACATACAATGTGCTCCATTGAGAGTGACTGGGCCAAATAGCTCACGAAATAAGCATCAAACGAAAAAACTACAAAGAACGAAACTAGACTAGCTTGAAGGGGGAAACCAGATGGCGCTATGGTTGGCCCGCTAGATGGCGCTGCCATGGGTCAAACGGTTATCAACTGCGTTTTTTAATATAGGAACACCCATTTTTATTACATATTCGTGTAGTACGTCAAGAAATACGAATGTTTTAGTTCAACCACTCTTTTCGCTTTGTGATACATGGCGCTGTAATTGTCACAAACTTGTAAGTACGTGGTATCACGTAATATTCCGCCAGTGCCGACGGTATTTGCTTTGTGATACATTACCAGTGTTAAAATGGACCGTTTACCAATAGCGGCAAAGATCGATATCGTGTTGATGTATGGCTTTTGTGATCAAAATACCCAACAGGCGTGTGTTATGTGTGCTGCTCGGTATCCTGGACAACATCATCCAAGTGTCTGGACCCTTCGCCGGATAGTTACGTTATTTAAGGAAACAGGAACTGTTCAGCCACATGTGAAACGTCAATCGCGACCTGCAACAAATGATGATGCCCAAGTAGGTGTTTTAGCTGCTGTTGCGGCTAATCCGCAAATCAGTAGCAGACAAATTGCGCGAGAATCGGGAATCTCAACAACGTCGCTGTTGAGAATGCTACATCAACATCGATTGCACCCATATCATATTTCTGTCCACCAGGAATTGCATGGCGACGACTTTGAACGTCGTGTACAGTTCTGCCACTGGGCACAAGAGAAATTATGGGACGATGACAGATTTTTTGCACGCGTTCTATTTAGCGACGAAGCGTCATTCACCAACAGCGGTAACGTAAACCAGCATAATATACACTACTGGGCAACGGAAAATCCACGATGGCTGCGACGAGTGGAATATGAGCGACCTTGGTGGCTTAATGTAGGGTGCGGCATTATGGGACGATGGATAATTGGCCCCCATGTTATCGGTGGCAATCTAAAAAAAAATGGTTCAAATGGCTCTGAGCACTGTGGGACCTGACCTTAGGTCATCAGTCCCATAGAACTTAGAACTACTTAAACCTAACTAACCTAAGGACATCACATACATCAATGCCCGAGGCAGGATTCGAAACTGCGACCGTAGCGGTCACGCGGTATCAGACTGTAGCGCCTAGAACTGCACCGCCACCACGGCCGGCGCGTGGCAATCTAAATGGTGCAATGTATGCAGATTTCCTACTTAACGTTCTACCGATGTTACTATAAGATGTCTGACTGCATGACAGAATGGCGATATACTTCCAATATGATGGGTGTCCGGCACACAGCTCGCGTGTGGTTCAAGCGGTATGGAATAGCATATTTCATGACAGGTGGATTGGTCGTTGAAGCACCATAATACGGCCCGCACGTTCACCGGATCTGACGTCCCAGGATTTCTTTCTGTGGGGAAAGTTGAAGGATATTTGCTATCGTGATCCACCGAATATGCCTGACAACATGCGTCAGCGCATTGTCAATGCATGCGCGAACATTAGGGAAGGCGAACTACTCGCTGCTGAGAGGAATGTCGTTACACGTATTGCCAAATGCATTGAGGTTGACGGACATCATTTTGAGCATTTATTGCATTAATGTGGTATTTACAGGTAATCACGCTGTAACAGCATGCGTTCTCGGAAATGATAAGTTCACATGTATCACATTGGAAAACCTGAAATGAAATGTTCAAACGTACCCACGTTCTGTATTTCAATTTAAAATACCTACCTGTTACCAACTGTTCGTCTAAAGTCGTGAGCCATATGTTGGTGACTATTACAGCGGCATCTATCACAAAGCGAAAAAAGAGGTCCAACTAAAACATTCATATTTCTTGATGTACTACACGAATATGTTATAAAAAATGGGGGTTCCTATTTTAAAAAACGCACTTGATATCCGTTTGACCTATGGCAGCGCCATTTACCGGGCCAACCATAGCGCCATCTGGTTTCCCCCTTCAAGATACACAAGTTTCGTTTTCTGTAGTTTTTTGTTTGACGCTTATTCCATGAGATATTTGGCCTGGCCACGATAAATGGACCAGCCTGTGTATATGTTTCAGCCTTTGTGAACGAGATGAGTGACCAAGTTTAGAATTCAAATCTTAACACTGCAGTGGGACCAGTTGGGGGAGGGCATATCAGCAAAATGTTACATTGACGAAACCACACAGTCAGATTCGTTGAGTGTGTGCCAACCTCTACCCACTCACACCCCCACCTCCACCTGACTGACTTCGCCCATGCCGACTTACCCCCCCCTCTCCCCACCCCCAGGCAGGTGGGGTGGGTGGTTGGGTTGTTTGGGGGAAGAGACCAAACAGCGAGTTCATCAGTCTCATCAGATTAGGTAAGGATGGAGAAGGAAGTGGGCCGGCCCGGCATTAGCCTGGAGTGATTTAGGTAAATCACGGAAAACCTAAATCAGAATGGCCGGATGTGGAATTGAATCGTCGTCCTCCCGAACGCGAGTCCAGTGTGCTAACCACTGAGCCACCTCGCCCGGTCCAGGTAGGTGAGCAGTCAGCAGCACGCACTGCACTCCACCCCCCCCCCCCCCCTACCTACCCTTCCCGCCGTGAGCGCCCACTGTAGCGTACAGTCCAGCGACTCGCGCCCGACTATCTCGCTGGTGTGCAGCGCTTTAAGAGGAACTTTTTAAAACTATTCTGCATCACGATTACACATTCGTACAGAGTTTTCTCATACCTACTACACATCCTAATATTAACATACATAAGAACATATTAACACTATTTCTTGTCCAATTAACTGTTCAATTACATATCGAAATATTATTCGTCAAAGAAAATTAGTAAATACGAACAGTATCATACCATTACCATACATGAGAAATTTAGAACACTACACCAGTTACAGTATTGACAAAAAATTTGATTGTCTGTATCCATTGTGTTACAGATTCCAATCGCCATTTTTAAAACAAGCCTTAGACTGGGTCTGATAAAAACTACATGTACAGAATTTTAGAGTGTTTATAGAAGATAAAAAGGGACACTTTTGTATACGAAGCAAATGTCGCAGATGTATGAAGGTCTTACCTCGACTGATGTTCAGAGACGGTGTTCAAAGTGCTGTTGGATTGGCATTTTTTTTAGAGATGTTGCGGGGCTCCTGCTGGAGGGAGACGAGTTGTTCGGTGTACCAGGCACTGGCAGACACCCCAGGTGAGCCGGTTGCCTGTTAGGCTGAGGCTACAACCATTATTTGTGGAATACCCACATGTTTCGAGTGTGTTATGCAATCATTAGCACCCAGCTGGCACTTGGGTAATGTCTCTAAAACATCACACAGTCTCTGTACATCACTAGCGTAGGAACCTTCACGGACCACTAGCAGGTAGAGGGTGCACCTGTGAAATTTGTGTCACATACAAATTGTTTTTTTTTTTCATCTTCTCTAAACACTCTAAAATTTTGTGTATGTAGTTTTTTTTACTCCCTTATAATAAAAGAGTCAACAATACATCTAAATAGTGTAGTTAGGTTTTAACAGGTCCAGATGGAGAGTTGCCAAGCAGTCGAAAAACTGACTTTTGAAAGAGCACCAGTGATTATCTTGGGTAGCAAGTATAATAACGTAAGATCTAAAACTAGATATTCAGAAGGGTATTTGAACCTCATTCCTCAAATAATTGGACAGTCTTCAGCGCATAACCGTGAAGTGGACGGGTGCCGGTATTAAACTTACCTACAGTCTTGAATTCATCTTCGTATAATAAATCGATGTACTCAGCGGCAGCGTACCAGTAGACGCGATAGGCGGCGTACAGTGAGGCAGCTAGGCTGAACACCTGCGACAGCTCTGGCTGCCGCTCCTCGCACAGCGCACTGAAGTCGTCGGGAAAGGAGAGGTTCCACGGCTGATAGCGCAGTAGGCGTTCACCCAACAGCGGTCGCCTGTAACGCAAAAGCCGCGAGGTTAAAAGTTAAAAACCAAGCATGTACAGCGTATGCAAGAACGTAAAAGCATCCAGACTGAATTTTCACTCAGCAGTGGACTAGAAACTTCCTGGCAGATTAAAACTGTGTAGCAGACTGGCACTCAAATGGTTCAAATGGCTCTGAGCACTATGGGACTTAACATCTGAAGTCATCAGTCACCTAGACTTAGAACTACTTAAACCTAACTAACCTAAGGACATCACACATCCATGCCCGAGGCAGGATTCGAAATTGCGACCGTAGCGGTCGCGCGGTTCCAGACTGAAGTTCCTAGAACCGCTCGGTCACACTGGCCGGCACTGGAATCCACACCTGGAACTTTTGCATTCCTTAAAGGAAGCATAGAAACACAGCAAGCAATCTCTAACCCATTGGTTTTTTAGTATTCCAGCATTTCGAGATTTCAGCTTTAGATTCCAGAGCATTTGAGTGATATACTGATTTTAACTATTTATTGCAGAACATTCGCCCCGTTCTGTGCTGTTATATCACGTGAATTGGTTTTCGATGTAAATTAAACACATTAAACAGCAGAACCGAAGCGCTGCTGTAGCGTACGTCTTTCCTTTAAAGAAAAATTTCGCATGTATTCCACTTCTCCAGTCCCTTTCAGCTAATCCAACGCTTAAGGACAGCACGACATGATGATTTAAGGTATTTCAAATCCATCTTTTCAACTACCAAAAGTGTGTGTTTATTTCACAATACGTGTTTTGTTTTACTCATTGAAACCAGTACGAGTTGTGGCATTTTTATAATGTTTCTGCTTACGTCCGAAAGTGTGTAGTCGAGCGTCTCACACTGCTATGTCTGATCTACGTGCAGCTTGACGTGTAGAAGTACATGTTTTCTGACGTAACTCGACAAAATAAAGCACCACTATTGCATACAAAAGTTTGTTTACTTGGATCCGAACTACTCGCTGCGTCCCACTTCGTGAGTGATTGGTGTCTCTTTTGACAGAGCGAGTTATCATACGGCAACCGTTGGCCGTAAAACGTGGTCCTAAATTCAGTGTTCTGTACATCGTTTCGAAGCATGTGTATCAGGTACACATTCGATCTTGGTGTATGAGACTTTTTTTCCTAAATAAGCTGCGACTACATTCCTTATAGCCCCATTAAGGATGGAAAGTTTGCATACAAAGCAGAAAAACCTGTACTCCTTGTAGCATGGTCCTGGGTTATCACTGTTACTTGAGAACAACATTGTCAATTAAAGCATGAAGCTGCATGATAATAAGTTCCGTGTGATGTCTGGGTCCCCAGTTTCACCGGAAAGCAGTCCCTCCCAAGACATGTGGTGCCATGCTGCTAAGGCTCGCAAATCATTTCCACGCTACGTACACCAGCACGCTGTTCTGCTTGGATGTACAGTACCACACCTACTGCACTAACAAGCTGGGACTCAGAATCCATGCAGTGATGAAGTTCATCATCTGCACACCACACATGGAGGAAGTAGTGCATACTGACAATGGTCTGAATCATTATTACTCCATAAGGCAACGAAAGAACGGATTTAAGTGCAGGAAGAAGGTGAACGTACAATCTCCACTAAAACAAAGTGTAATGAAAGCCTCGAAACTTCTGGAGAATTTTCCAGTGTACCACACAGCAGGAACGATACAATACTGACTACCATATTCAGTTTAGGGTCGCGTGCATTGGCACACAAAGAGGCAAATCAACAGAAGACGCAGTAAATACTCGCCACACACAAGGAGCTGGAGTTTCGACAGGCGAGGCAAACTACTATCATGGAAGACATTGTCGTCAATTTGCGTACAGATGTAGGGGTCAATGGGCGATCCACGGTTTTGGCTTGTAGTGCTGAAGCCATTAGTAACGATGTCATGCGACTCCCGTAATTAAGTGGACTGGCGGAATTTAGAGATGACCCATTGTAAATGGTGATATGTGAACTATAGAAGATACACAGAATCATACGCTACCCAAACTAGAAGCGCGGTATCAAAGCTCCACCACGGCCATTGGAGCTGTGTGCCCCCTGAAGCATCTCTGGTTTTCTACTTTGTACGGACACCCAACAGACAATAAACACACTGGGTCGTATGAATAAACAAGAGGTCTTTCTCTGGAGAGGGTTCTCAGAAGAAAAGAACATTCTCCGAGCAAGTTCGTATGAGTAAAAAATTCGAAACCATATACTCTGATGAGGTTGTTCCTTCTCACTGCGCCGCGTCGGGTAGCCACGCGGTCTGAGGCGCCTCGCCACGGTTCGCGCGGCTCCCCCCGTCGGAGGTTCGAGTGCTCCCCCAGGCAAGGGTGTGTGGGTGTTGTCCTTAGCCTAAGTTAGTTTAAGTTAGATTAAGTAGTGTGTAAGCTTAGGGACCGATGATCTCAGCAGTTTGGTCCCATAGGAGTTTACCACCACCCCCTTCACTCTGCGTCCCCCCCCCCCCCCCCACTCCCGTCCCCCCTCACCTTATTGAGTTCTCGGTGTGTGACGTCTGACGCGTCCGGAACAGATAGCGCGCGTAATGTTACATTTCATTCGGCTCGCTCAAACAGGCAAGCTATTCGGTGTACATATATGGAACTGGCATCAGTTTGTTCTGGAAGATTTGCACTCAATTTTACACAATTTATGTACGACAGCGAATTGATATTACCGAATTTTCAACATGCGGAAATCTTTTCTATTACTGAAATTAAGTGAACACATTATGCGAACGAAATATTAAGATTACATGACATTTTATCTACTCCAAACCGGAACTCTGTCAGCGTTTTCTAACACGCGATAATTTTGGTTAATTACTGTGCGCAATGGTCTGCTTGTGTGCTAAGTACATAAGCGATCGCCCATGCAGTGCGTTACGAGAAACAGATCCCTATGTTTGTAATGAACCAGTTACTGATTTTTCTGATCCTCCTACTTATTTCTAACATAACAAAATATAAGACTTATGCTGTGGGAAGGCATTACGATGAACATCTGGAAATGTCAGTGATACGGTTGTCTGCTGTAGCCCTACACCTAAATCTTCTCGTACATCAGTCTGAAAACATGGGTCTACTAAACAGGAAAAAATATGTTTTGATTTTCACTTCGTCTGTAAGGTCGCCCCCTTTTCTCTTGCGATTTTCTAGATAGAAGTTCGCCCAGGAAATAATGTTCTTGTTGCGAAACCTGTATAAACTTCTACACTTTCTCTCTTCAGCATTTCGTTGAGCTACATATATCTTTATTTACCTTCCAAGCAACATGAATTCTGCTGTTACGGCCAAAAAGTCAGTAAAACTTAACCTAAACAGAACTTACTCAGCTCGAGAATGCTACTCCAATGTTTTCCGGTTGTGAGAAGCTCCACTAGCTCTTTTCGTACGAAATCGGGGAAAGTTCTTTGTTTTGAGCAACATCCGTCACCCTATTACTGACGTTCAGAACATTATTGGTTGAAGTATATTCTCCTACTCGCTTTACTCATGCGAACCTGAGCATGTTCTCTCAGTACTTCCAGTATAAAATACAGGGGATAGGTAAAATAACGTGGAGACCTGTACTTACTTAAGGATGGTTTATTAACAAAGTGTGGGCTGCTCATTCGCCCGTAATACAGCTATGATTCTTCTTGGAATACTGACATATAACGATTGTATAGTCTTCAGTGGAATGTTATGCCACTTTTCAATCAGAACCCACAAGGGTTCGACAACGTTGAAGTCTGGGGACTGTGCTAGCCAGGGAAGACACTGCAGTTCAGCTGCATGTTCCTCATACGACTACTGTAGTGTCCTGGCTGTGTGAATGGATGCATAATGGTCCTGAAACATGGCACCACTGTTGGGGAACAACACTGAATCATGGAGTGCACCCGATCACCTAAAATGTTCACATAATAGTTGGCTGTAACACGGTATTCGAGAGCAATGATGGGACCAGCAGAATATCATGATATGGGTGCCCACAACATCACACTTCCGCCTCCATGCTTAATCACTGGAATCAAGCAATCAGGATTGTAGGCTCCTTTTGGCGTCCTCCAGACATAAACGTGGCCCATTGTAGGAAATAACGAGAACGTTGACTCGTCGGACCATATGACACGTTTCCAGTGATCAGCCGTCCGGGATTTATGCTCCTGACACCGTGTTTTGCGCTTCTTTGCGTTGTTTGTCGTCACTAATGTTTTCGGTAGAGCAGCTGGTCCACGAATATTCGCTTTATGGAGTTCTCGTCAGACAGTGTCGATAGATACAGGGTCTCGAAGATGGCTATTGGGTTCTGCAGTCACTTTAGCCACTGTGTAAGAGGTCCATGACTAAGGAATTTGTTGCTAGTGCACTCAAGCAGATTTTATTTAGATGGATTGCTCACGCGCTGCCTGCGATATGTAAGGTATAAGAGAATCTCAGACGAGAGAGCAGTGTTGGTGCAGTAGGAACTGTGTGGCAGTAGGAGTAAGTAGTAGCTTGCGGTCGTGTGTATGGAGTTGGCTGGGCCAGTCGTGGGGAGCGATGGCAGTGCCTGAGCGTTGTAGTATAAAGTAAAAGCAGCCTCGCGCATATGTAGTATTGTTATATCAAGTCCCATGTAATGTTTTTAAAAAGAAATCTCTTAATAACAATCTTTCTTATAAAAATTAACTTTTGACAATTATTCACCTCAATTTAAAGAATTTACTAATTTCTCCAATCCATGGCTCATCCCGATTATTGTAAAGAAAAATTAGTTGTTTCTTTTTATACATGACAAATCTATCGGCCAACATTGCACTGGGCTGTGCCAGAAAATTTTTTTATAGGGGCAGATATATACGCGTTATCCGGCGACTTCATTGAGGTAAGATTTTTCAGTTTATTCAGAATGAAGTTTCAGGGCCATGACGCAACACTTCTGTCGTCCAAATTTACCAGTTTAGATTCACAGTCAATTACCGAAAGGTTATAAGCGAGCCCCAGTTTTATTGAGAGATTAGTCACATTTTTATTATTGGTAGGTTACGGAATTGATCTGTTCGTAGGTTACGCTGAATGTGAATCATGCATGTAGTAGTAAATCATATTAACAGCAACCATGCAGAAATAAAAGAGAACATTTGAAAACTAAAAATGAATTTTAAAAAATAACAAAATAAGTCGAATTACTTCCAGTTTCAAGTGAGTAACTTGCATCTTACATTACTAGATATGTTACTAGTAGCCTTGGAAGAACTCAGTGCCAACAACTGTCATTCCTCTAGTTCACATGACCAATCTGGTCATAGCACTCAATTCTGATTCATCTTCGTACTATGGTTTTTCTACCATCTTTCGTCTTGCTGTCATAGAAAAACATACATGCCTCACTTGCAGATGGAGAACTACAGTGCCTCAATTAGGGTTGTAGTGTATTTTGACTCATTCTGTTTCACCTACCACTGACACTGCCTTGAACACTATGTGTATACAGCCAATAATGTTCCACATTGTTTAAACTATGAACACTGATCTGCCCGTGAGTATCTGTCTGTTCAGGATGTTTTTATAATAATACTGGAGCCTCCTTGTCCTACACTACTCATTGCCTGTCATTTGTTGTGCAAAACGGGACCTTAGACATTATCTACACTGAATCGAATGTGGCACTCAGCAGTACAGTATCAGTTTTATGAAACAGTTTCCAGCTGATACACCTGCACTGCATCAATTGCAACATCGCCTTCTTCTTCAGGAAAAATATGAATAATGATATATTTTTCCAATTTGTCCACCACCAATGTTATCAGTTGTGTTCATACACTCACCAGCCCATAATTTTGTGCACTTTTCCCTCCAGTAATGTGTTTTACCCGCCAGTCAGGTACTGTTATTTTGATTATGTTAATGCAAACTCGTCTGATGTTGACCATTCTGTTCATGGGAAAATTTACCATGCTTTATGTAATCTGTTCAATTGTGTGTGCTTCCCCATCTGTCAATATGCAGACACTACTGATACAGGTTGCTTCTCAGTCCCTTTCATTTCCACTGATACGTACAGCATTTTGCAGTCACACGTAGTACACTATAAACAGTTATACAGCTGGACACAATGTGTTTAATACACATACAAAATTAATGTGCTGCTTGCTAGAACTGCATCACTGAGCAAAACTGTAAATTTTTTGACTCTTTTAAGGCATTTTCTAAACTCACTTATTTATGGGAATTTCTGCTCAGTTTCACATTGCTGTTACGTACTCTTATAGCAGCAGAATAAATATATATATAACTTCACAGCACAAATCATGTATAGCAGTAGCACACTCACTTCAATTCGTACCACTCGTAGGATTCTTACAACTTGACATGCTGATGAAATGACGAAAAACGTTGGATTCATCTAGCAACAAACCCCTGTCGTTCCTTTTACATCCATTTATGATTATATGTAAGCTGCAGTAACGGTAGTGCATGGCGTCATCTCTTTTCCTATTTCTGTATTTCTCTTTGTCACTTGATTTTGTCATGTTCTGCCAATTGTTCTTCTCGTTTAATTTAATTAGTGCTGTTTGATGATCCTTGCTAACAATCAGGATATCCTTTCCAGAATGAGATTTTCACTCTGCAGCGGAGTGTGCGCTGACAAGAAACTTCCTGGCAGATTAAAACTGCGTGCCCGACAGGATCTGTCATGTAGCTCAAGTTTCAACTGCGCATTCCACTAATTATTTCATTGTCCTACCTTATTACTCTGCAGTAGTGTTGCGAATTGTGAAACTAAAGCATTCCCTTGCTTTCACGCAGCCAATTGCAGAATCTGTTCTTTGTTATGACCATGCATTTATGTCACAAACTAATTGGGTTTCTCTGATGGTGGACTTTAATTAAACAGTTCTCATTATGATGTATCATACCCACCATTACGCTATCTGATCACTTAGCTTACAACAAAATAGCTTTTAACCTTTTCTGCTATATTTTCCTCAGACACCTTTTGTGCTGGCCCCAATTGACAGCTTACCCACACAACCAAATAAATTGGACACTCGTCTTCTGCAATCCATTGATGAATTATTAGCTTGGGAATATGGCAAGTTACCCTTTTGAAAACTCCATTCGCCGGCCGAAGTGGCCGTGCGGTTAAAGGCGCTGCAGTCTGGAACCGCAAGACCGCTACGGTCGCAGGTTCGAATCCTGCCTCGGGCATGGATGTTTGTGATGTCCTTAGGTTAGTTAGGTTTAACTAGTTCTAAGTTCTAGGGGACTAATGACCTCAGCAGTTGAGTCCCATAGTGCTCAGAGCCATTTGAACCATTTTTGAAAACTCCATTCCACACATCACTGAATGGAATAAGCTGGAATACCTGCATGGAGTGGTTGTCCCCAGTGTCGTCTCTCGTCCAGTAACTGTAGCTGTCCTCAGAATCGTTAAATGAACCATGTGCAATCAAGGAAACTATGAACTATTCAAATCACCAAACGCAGCTATGCTTGAACAGCAGCTGTTGTCATTATCATATTTACTGGCAATTTAGAACCTGGTGCAATTCAGTCATGGCTCTTCCTTATGACTAAGCATTAGGAGATGAGATGCTGGCATACATCAGTTTGTTTTTGCTGTATAATTTTGTAATATTAAAGAGCATTATATTCTACTCCGTTAAGGATCAAACCAATGACTTAGGATTTAACAATCAATATTACTAGGTCTACAACTTTGCTTCTGCCGTTTTTGGTCGAAGTTCGAGGCTTTATTGTGAAAAACGTACAAAAAAATTTACGATTCAAAGTATTGGCCATCGTTGGCCACTGCTTTCTCCTAGCTTTAGGGCAGCATACGAATCCCACAGTGTATAAACTGGGCATCTTTTGAGGGGAGCCATGAATCGATCCAATTTTGCACTTGCTCATATGACCGCAAGTGCTAGTCAGCTAGATCGTGTGTCATAGATCGAGAAATGTGGCATTCAGAGGAAGGAATATCTGGAGAATACAGCAGGTGGGGTATAGCTTCCCATTTAAACGTTTGCAAGTATGTTTTGACGGGATTTTCGACATGCGGTCGTGCACTGTCATGCAGCAAAATCATTTTTTCATGTCTATCGCTGTAGCGTGGCCGTTTGTTTTTCAGTGCTCGGCTCAAACACATCAATTGCTTTCGATAACGATCTCCTGTGATTTTTCCCGATGGTTGCATTAGCATCTAAACCGTTCTCTCGTTCACAACCGTGCTGCTCTTCAGTGTCAAAATAACCATTCTTGAAGCATGGAAACGATTTTCTGCGAAGTTCTGTCACTAACAGGCGTCTCATCATAGGTCTTACCCAGCTTTTTATGAGACTCAGCCGCAGATATCTTCAAATCAAAGCAGAAATTAAAAGCTCCCGCAGATGACGAGAATTGGGCTTATAAGTTGACGTTTTCAGTCGAGAATAACGTTATGATGCAATCAAAAATCGACTGATATTTTGTGGCGTTATGTTCTCAAATGCCTAAGTTTACTGTATGACACTTATGGCGAACGATTTGCACCACTTCTTTCCACTGCCGTCTATTGGAAAACGGCGGAAGCAAAGTTGCAGACCTAATAGTTTTACTGAGATGCATATGAATCAAAATTTAATAAAACAATTATATAGTGTTACTGCAGACAGCTGTAAATAGTCACATGGGTCCCCACAGCAAAACTGGAACCAATCTGACTTGCTCTTGGTTGCCAGGTTTCAAACTTATGTGACATGCCTTCCATCCCTCTCTCAGGCAGTATGCCTCTCAGTGTGTTAGTGGCCTCCCAGCCAGGTCGATTACAAACGTAAACACCAGTCAGTTGTCTTGAAAAACAATCCCTCGTTCTCTTTTAAAGAATATGCTCCATTTTGATGCATTTCTGGATCCCACATCCTAAACTCTCTTGTCCGTGACAGTTATTATACAATGAGTTGTTCATCAGTTAGCATGGATTTCGTTTATGATTTCATTAGGTGCAGATACACTCATGAATTTATGAGTAACTATTTTGTTTCCGCAAATCAAATTCTTTGAATGGTTTTCGACACAACCACAAAATATGATGTACATTTTCTGTTTACACTCCACATACCAGATAAACACTATACTACCAATCTTTAACTAACACAGATGAATATTCAGTACTTACTGTGGTGCCTTTTTTATGTTACTACAAATTTCACTTTTTCTTGCACATTGATAATGTATAGTCACCACATTTAGTAGGACATTTTCAGTTGCAACTGAAGAAGGGCCTGTTATCCTTAAACCTTATTGTGCTTTCCTTTTATTGAAAAATAAAATTGAATACAAATGTATGTGGTGTTACCAATTACGACTAATCTACACAGCAGTTGTGGATGTCCTACCAAGAGAAAGACGGGATAAAACACAATCACTTAACTACCAAGTGTCACAGATACAGGGTGTTTCAAAAATGACCGGTATATTTGAAACGGCAATAAAAACTAAACGAGCAGCGATAGAAATACACCGTTTCTTGCAATATGCTTGGGACAACAGTACATTTTCAGGTGGACAAACTTTCGAAATTACAGTAGTTACAATTTTCAACAACAGATGGCGCTGCAAGTCATGTGAAAGATATAGAAGACAACGGGCGCTGCAAGTGATGTGAAAGATATAGAAGACAACGCAGTCTGTGGGTGCGCCATTCTGTACGTCGTCTTTCTGCTGTAAGCGTGTGCTGTTCACAACGTGCAAGTGTGCTGTAGACAACATGGTTTATTCCTCAGAACAGAGGATTTTTCTGGTGTTCGAATTCCACCGCCTAGAACACAGTGTTGTTGCAACAAGACGAAGTTTTCAACGGAGGTTTAATGTAACCAAAGGACCGAAAAGCGATACAATAAAGGATCTGTTTGAAAAATTTCAATGGACTGGGAACGTGACGGATGAACGTGCTGGAAAGGTAGGGCGACCGCGTACGGCACCCACAGAGGGCAACGCACAGCTAGTGCAGCAGGTGATCCAACAGCGGCCTCGGGTTTCCGTTCGCCGTGTTGCAGCTGCAGTCCAAATGACGCCAACGTCCACGTATCATCTCATGCGCCAGAGTTTACACCTCTATCCATACAAAATTCAAACGCGGCAACCCATCAGTGCCGCTACCATTGCTGCATGAGAGACATTCGCTAATGATATAGTGCACAGGATTGATGACGGCGATATGCACGTGGGCAGCATTTGGTTTACTGACGAAGCTTATTTTTACCTGGACGGCTTCATCAATAAACAGAACTGGCACATATGAGGAACCGAAAAGCCCCATGTTGCAGTCCCATCGTCCCTGCATCCTCAAAAAGTACTGGTCTGGGCCGCCATTTCTTCCAAAGGAATCATTGGCCCATTTTTCAGATCCGAAACGATTACTGCATCACGCTATCTGGACATTCTTCGTGAATTTGTGGCGGTACAAACTGCCTTAGACGACACTGCGAACACCTCGTGGTTTATGCAAGATGGTGCCCGGCCACATCGCACGGCCGACGTCTTTAATTTCCTGAATGAATATTTCGATGATCGTGTGATTGCTTTGGGCTATCCGAAACATACAGGAGGCGGCGTGGATTGGCCTCCCTATTCACCAGACATGAACCCCTGTGACTTCTTTCTGTGGGGACACTTGAAAGACCAGGTGTACCGCCAGAATCCAGAAACAATTGAACAGCTGAAGCAGTACATCTCATCTGCATGTGAAGCCATTCCGCCAGACACGTTGTCAAAGGTTTCGGGTAATTTCATTCAGAGACTACGCCATATTATTGCTACGCATGGTGGATATGTGGAAAATATCGTACTATAGAGTTTCCCAGACCGCAGCGCCATCTGTTGCTGAAAATTATAACTACTGTAATTTCGAAAGTTTGTTTGCCTGAAAATGTACTGTTGTCCCAAGCATATTGCAACAAATGGTGTATTTCTATCGCTGCTCGTTTAGTTTTTATTGCCGTTTCAAATATACCGGTCATTTTTGAAACACCCTGTAAATCTGAACACTACCAATCACTTAATGATAACTATCTCAAGTTGTTACACGTATGATGAAATACACCAAACCATTTTCACTAATGACAAATACATAGGATATGAAAAACAAAATTAATCATTCTGAATTTAAAAACAAAGCGTAACACTTTCGCTGCGGCATCGGTGGAGGCGCGCAACTCTCCAGCGCGGCCCAGCAACGTGTGAGTGCGGGCCGGTAACGCTCGAGTGTGGGCCAGTAAGACTCTGAAACGGCAGGTACCTCTCGGAGCCGACGCTCCTAAGCACCCCTGAGCCACAGGCTGACGTCACGATCTTGTAAGATCTGCAGGATCATGTTCTCTACTGACTTAATGATGACACCTTAGATGCATTACTTGAAATGAGCTTCGATTGTATTTTGGACATGTTTTAAAGTCAGTCTGCTGTCTGACACCTATAGGGGTCAGAGGCGTCACTCAAATGTTCGTGATTTGTCGGTAATGTAACAAAAAAAAAATACAATTCAACCAAGCAACAAATCCACTGCATTCAGGAAAGATTTGGATTCCAAAACGCAAATTCTTAAGAAGGAAAAAAAAGGAAAAAGGAAATTGGATTCATTTGAAATTACATTTACTTCAAATGCGCATTTTTAAGATTGATTCTGATAGAGGTCGTCAATTTAGTAGCATGTTTGCTCCTTGTATGAGAGAATTAGCCATCTACGTTTATCACAGACGCCCAGGGGATGCCAGGAAATGTGGAAATTAGTAAGCGAAACACACCCTATGTAGAGGCTTCTCTCGTGTCCCCCATCACTTCAACTGTGGTGCTATTAAAACAAATTTAGCACAACAAATTATTTCGCAAAAAACTGAAGTGAACGCTTTACAACGCAATAAGAAATAAGTCGACTTAACACAAAAGAAAACCTCATTTCTGAGTACTCGCGAAAAAAAGTTCTAACCTTTCACATCATAAAAAGAAACCATGAAATGTCAAAAGAAATAAAAGAAGTTGTCTTTGATAATCGGCATTTCCGCGATATTATGGCGTTTTTGGTGCTTATGGGAAATTATACAGCAGTTCAAGCAGTATCCAGGTTTGTCTGGGCAGGTTGTACACTCGTATGTTGTATCAGTGCGCTTGCCTTGTTCCGCGCACTTCTCACACCGTTTCCTCATAACTTGCCTCTTCCCTGCAGTAACTTCCTGCTTTTGCACAACGTGTTTTTTTGTGATGTTTCTTGCTCACACTTCGCGGAACGTCCATTGGTGGAAGGAAGGCCTTTATAATGTTCAGTCTGTAACCATACCACGTAATTTTATTTCCTGATACTTGTGCACAGATATAGAAAATCGAAAACTAGCATGTCAATGACATGAAAGAATAGTTTTTCGGCCAGAGGATAGTCTTTCGTTCACATAAATAATACAATAACATCTGATCTTTTTTATCAGTCCTTGACATACACGCATTGTGCCTAATAATAGGCAGAGGTTTCGTGACTATTTGCTGGTGCACATTCATCACTTGCTCCATAACATTTAGATGTTCTGTGGAAATAAAGGAAACCTCTCGTCGATCCTTCCATTTTCCAATCATAACTCCATTAGAATACTGCGCAATTGTCTCTCCTCTCCCAACTTTTGCCGATACAATGTCTTCAGGGGTGTATTTCCTATTTAATTTCAAAGTACCAATGGAAACTGTTTTTAGGTTCAACAGAGTTGTAGCTAAATGAACACTGTTATAATAATTATCCAAGTAAATGTGATGACCAACATGCAGCTTTTCTGCCATCAAATGCAAAACTACCTTTTCAGCGTGACCTTCCCCCCCCCCTCCCCCCCCCCAAATCTCCGCTACTTCCCGTGTACACAGCACACTTATTTCTGAAACCGTCTGGATTGTTGAGCATGTACATCTCAATGCCATATTTATTACATTTGCTTTTTATGTATTGTCTAAATGACAATCTTCCCCTCCAAAGAATCATTGATTCATCTATTAATAAATCTCTTCCCGTGTTAAAATAATCCAATGTAGGTCGTATCTTATATAAACGATCGTCTGGTTTCGGGTTTCCTGGAAGTGGATCTTTTGCAAAATGCAGAGATCGTAATATGATCAGATACCAGTCTCTGCTTATACTTATCACTATTACTCTATTCTCAAACAGCAGTTATTCCTTCCAGTAGTCTTGCAATCGCCGACATTTAACGTTGGTAACGAAAGACCCAGGAAAACTAGTAATTTGCCTATACTTAGAGATTTCCATTTATGATAGTTCCCTCTTTTGTATTTTCGCTCAGCAATGTGTTGACTGCGTTATCGTCCCAACTACAAGTTGCAGCTTTTCGTCTGTTAGCAATAATCTGAAGAAATCCACAGGAGAATTGCCAGCAGGACGAATTTGCCAAACTTCTTCCTTTGTAAATAGGTGATATCGCAGATTATGTGGTTCTATATGCCAGGACTCACCTGGATTACCTCCGTGTGACAGGTCGGGCTCTTTTTGTCGTCGATTTCCACACAATCGTCGTGATACGTATCGTCAGATTCGGAACTGCCATGAAACAAATTCGAAAGCTGTGCTTCCACGCTATCATCACCCTGAAATTCTTCTGCAGCCTCTAAATGACAATCTCCGTGGTATGCCTCGTCCTCACTATACAGAAAATCACTGTTGTCTAGTACACTAAGTAACTGTTCCTCTGTCCATTTAACACTTTTCCTACTCCTTTTCACATTGGAAGGTCCAGGTGTCGGTTCATTAACCGCCATTACGAACAATATAGTTCGATAACTGACCACACAAAAAAAAAAAGTTTATAAGCTTTGATGCTAGCTTAGATGCTACAACTAGACTGAGTAATACGACAGTGAGCGCAGACTCTTATAAGCGTCAGCCGCAGCGAAAGTGTTAAGTACAGAACTCCAAAAACATCATGCTTACATGTTTATTTACAGAAAGTATAAAAATAATCACAGTGAAAAATTTTTAAACAACACAAGAAAAAACAAAAAGGAATGCTCATTTGAAGCATTTATTTACTAGCATAAATATTATTCACTTGGATTAAATTCATGTAATTAATAATCACATTCTGAGCTGTCTGAAGTCTTGTTCTTATGTATACCAATACCTGGAACCAAACTGCATCATTAAACATTTACCTGTTTAATCTTGTATACTGCTTACACAGTATTAAATGCTGATTATGTAATTAAGAGATTTGGTGCATAACACAGTCTACATTATATCTTAATCATGTACAAAGCTTTGTGAAACCCAAAAAGTATTTCACAGAAAATGTAGCTACTCTGCATTGGTGTGAAGGGCAACCAAAGATGACGAATTTGTTAAACTACACACTTTACCAACTCCCTCATTTATTTGATTATGCATGAATGAACAAAACGTTTATGAACACTGTCCACCAGCAGACTGAATGCCACATGTTGCAAGCACAAGACACTGTAAGCAGAGTGCGAGTATATAAGCAGACCACAGATCAACAAGGAATTATTCTAGCAATGAAATGGGTTGCCAACATGTAACACTAATGATATAAGTGACTAACAAGGAGCAAATTGTTCCAGCTTGGCAGCTGGGAACTAGTGTCAAAGTGAAGCTGGTCTGATGGTAGTACGCTACCACTGCAAACGTCTGTGGAAAGTTGCTGAAGGCTGATAAATCCACAACCTGATGAAATGGTGAAGAATACACCACCTCACAACAAAACATAGAGGTCAGGAGATTTACTGCTCTATGAAGATGGACAGGTGGCAATATGTGGCATATATAATGACAAAAAGCAATGACGGTGCAGACAAACACATTTTGCAACACAACATTCAGAGCACATTGTTCAACATGGGGCTCCACAACATATGGCCACTGTATGTTCAATACTGATAAAACAAAATTTTCAATCACAATTGACACTGGAATGTAAGTCAATGTAAATGTCACCCACCAGGATGAGTGACATTTCCTGTTACACCAGGTCAGCAGTCACATTTAGATATGCCATCATCTAGGTGAACGGCACCATATGCAGGCATTCACTTGGGCCCCCATGGGACACCTGTTAGCAAACGAATGCATCATTGTAGCTGCAGAGTAGATGACTGTTATTGTAACTGATTATATTCTTTCATGCATGAAGTGCTCTCAGATGGTGAAGGCATCTTACAGCAGAGTAACTGCCTATGTCAAGTGACTATGATCGCTCCACAGTGATGTCTCGCCCATGTAATTTATCCGAACTGAAGCTGATAGAATACATCTACAATACTGTCAGGCAATAGGTCTGCACTCACAAACCACCTGATGGAAATTTACAAGAAGTAAGAAAACTATGTACAACCATATTGTGCAACATACTTCCAGAAACCTGTCAACAACTGGTCAAGTTCATGCCATGCAGAATTGTTGTTTTATTGTATTCCAAAAGTGGAGCAACGTGTTATTAAGCAAGTGCTCATAATATTTTGGCTTACAAGCATATATATGTCATTATAAGATTATTATTAATGGAGAATTAGTATTAAAACAACACAGATTGCACATACTATTAATTACATAAAACATATATCTCTTGACAAAGCATACATGAATAAAATAATTGCCACAATCATCTTTGGTTGGCTGGTTTAAGGAGTAAAGAGAGCAAACTGCAGTCATCGGTCCCAATTATCTACCTCCACAGTTTAGTTTACTAGCCTGAATTTAGGATGTGCCATAAATATATTTTGGCTGTCACTGTATCTATAATGCAGATCTGCATGTATTATATGACGACTATCTTTCGACTAATAAGAAGGAAACCATCACACTTCCTTACCCATACGCTGAACACTGCATGGTGCTTCCGATTACTGACATAGGTGAAGGATTAATCCAATACAAAAAATAGCAGCGTAAATGGCAAAAACACATTTGATTCACTTTTCAGTACAATTTAGTACTACAATTTCATGACGTTTCACAATATACATTTTTGTATTGTCACACTATCTATGAATCCTCTATAATACACATTTTTGCGTCTTTTTTCAAAATTCGGGCATATTTTAATGTTATTTCACAAGCAGCACCAATTTAATGTCTCTCTGCTATATCCATTATTCTATAGAACTTGTGGGTACCAACTGGACAAACCTAATAGCTTAAAGTAACACTTTTTTGTGGCTTCTTCCTGATGTGAAGTAATGAATGTGTCTTGAGAGTACACAACACAGCAAAAGATTTGCCACAAATACCTCATCTATATGATTCTGTTCTAGTGTGAATTAATGTGTGTCTTTTGAGAGTAGCCATCACACCAAAAGATTTCCCACAAATATCACATCTGTGAGATTTCTTTCCAGTGTGAATTAATGCATGTCTTTTGAGGTTACCCACCTCAGTAAAACATTTGCCACAAATATCACACCTGTGAGACTTCGTTCCTGTGTGAATTAAAACATGTTTCTTGAGATTACCCAGCACAGCAAAAGATTTGCCACAAATATCACACCTGTGAGATTTCTTTCCAGTGTGAAATAATATATGTGTCTTGAGATAACGTAACCAAGCAAAAGATTTGCCACAAATATTACATTTGTGTGGTCTCTCTGTACTGTGTATTAACACATGATTCTTCAGATAACCTGCACTACGAAACGATTTGCCACATATCTCACATTTGTGAGTTTTCTTTTCAGTATGAATTAAAGTGTGTTGCTTGAGATATTCTGGCCTAGCAAAAGATTTGTCACAAGATTCACATTTGTGAGATTTCTGTGCAGTGTGAATTACCGAATGTCTCTTGAGATAACCCAATACAGCAAACGATTTGTCACAAATATCACATTTGTAGGATGTGTTTGCTGTAAGTAGAACTGCATGGGAACCAGCTGTCGGTAAAGTTCCACGACCACCTGATTTCTCAAAATCATGTCGTATATGAGCGTTACATGTGTCATTACAGGACTTTTTTGAAGGTTTCCAAGTTTCCTTATTTGAAGATTGCTCAGTGTCTTCTGTGAGAGGATGTTCTATCTCGCTATCTAAGGGGATACTGTTCTCATGATTGCCAGCAGTAAGGACTCGATAATTCTCTCATTCTCAAATGTTTTTTCAAGCAAAAATTACTGTAAAATACTTCACCACACCATTTACAAACATACATAGGAGGTTTCGTGCCATCAATGTGCATGAACACATGCATTATGAGTCTGTATTTTGAAGGAAAGCTCTGTAGACAGAAATTACAACTAAATACATTCAATTCCTTTTCCGTCATACTACATTCATATCTGGTGCTAAGCGAGCTATCCTCATCCATAGTTAATTCTTGTGTATGAGTACCACACTCATATGTTGACTTCTCTCCCCCCCTCTCCAGCTCATTCTTGACAAGTCCATGGTGAACAGTTTCTTCAAACGAAATGGCACACCTCCCACCAGTACATTGAATCAATCTGAGGAGTGAGGAGGAGAATGTTAAATATTGATATGTACAAACCATAGAAACTATACTTCAGTGTCCAGAAATCCAGGACCATAGGCCACAACTCATAGATGTACTTACATACAAAATCAGACAGTCAATAAATGTTAGCGATTTAAAATTATAATATTCTACCAGAAGGAAGAAAAGGTGAATCAAAGGCAGTTTAAAGAGAAAATAACCAGAGGAAATTGAATAATAATCAATATGATTCATTGATGATATGATTTGGAATTTTTAGGTAGAATTAAAATAATTAACTTTCAAGTGTTACAATTTTTTTACTGTTCCTCTTCCATCATAATAGCTCTGCAAGTGCCTTTGATTTCGTAAGAAAGTGATACAACCACCAATGATTAATTTATTTCACCAAGTAAAAAAGAATTCTTTACTGTTTGATTCCTAGTGAGTCAAGAACTAGCGCAATCTCGAATATTTTTACTGGCTATCAGTTGGGTAATGACTGCCATAATTTAAAAAAATTTAACAAAGCAATTTGCATACTCATGAATGAGAGTGACGACACATATTTATGGATCATTTCAGTCTGTGTTTTTGGCACTGCTGCTTATGTGAAGCCTTGAGCATATATAAATACTATTTGGAAAGCTGGAAACGATTGTAAATTTGCCAGTACGCTTACAGCTAGCCATTTTGAAACATATGTACATCTTCCCAACACCTGGTCATGTGGCATTCGAGTAGAACCTTGAATGAATCAGACCCACATATCAATGGCCACATCACCACCCATCCGACACAGTGCAGGCTAACATACTCTACTGACTGTCAACGATGGCTGCTGGTGCACAAGCTACCCCTGTAGTATTCTGGTGCAATCATTCCACATGCACTTAAACCCTTTCCCACAGAATGGAAATGAGATGTGCATCATATTGGGAATTGAAGATTGCAAACTTGTGAGGGCATGCATGCTCCAGTGTTTTTCCTTACATTCTGATTGTAACTTGTGACTATTCTGCATTGTGCTGGATATATATACTTTTGTTTGGCATGGTATACAGTAAATTTAGGATGTTTTTTAACTTACCTGGTATCATACGAATTTTTACTGTATCTGGCATCATTTTTGTCAGATTCTAGACGTTAACAAATGAATCAGTAAATACTGTCTTAAATTTTTGGATTGTTTTCATTCAACATGTATTTTCATACACATGGAAGTGAAGCAACTGAATATTAATAACGAACAAGAAAATTAAAAAATGCAAATAAGGTTCCAAATAAGTACTCCCCTATGCTTCTTAAGATACCAGAAATAAAGTTTTTAATCATAATTTTTACGCTACGCCAGTCTTTGATAAACAACCGAAAACAAGGAACAGAATTTCTGGAAAACTTTAAGAATAAACAAATTTTGATGTTAATTACCAATTTTTTAAGCGGTCAGAATGTAGATATTATGTAAGTACTGGGTCCTGGAGTCTGTCATACACTTAATCTTTACTCCGCATTTCAGAAGTTTTCTTGGCAGGTACATCCATTAACTAATCATACATTGATCTGGAAATGTACAAGCACTTTATCAACATATATAGTACAGCCTGGAAAGTGATATTGCTGATGGTTTACAGTACATTTTTCAAAAGGTTTGACACTATGGCAGCTGCCTTTATTTCATTCCTTTATTTCTTACCTTTCTCCTTCTCTCTATTGTCAAATTGAAGAGCTGTTGCTATGAACAAATACAGTTACTTTCCAATACTGTGTAAAATATTACATCTCATTCCACCTACTAAGAAAGGATTATCTATGTATTTGATTCCAGATTTGAAGACTGCTGCGAATACAAGGAATCCTATAAATGCTTAGAAACATCAATATCATGCATAAAAGATATATTCTTTTAAACATGTTCTTATATTATCAAAATTTTGTTTCACCATTGTTAAATGTCATCTAAAATATCTTGAGTGGAAAGTACACCCATTTACTTGTTGAACATTGGGATTCATATCTAATGCTTTACCACTAATTCACAGGCCAGGAATTGACAAGAGCAACAAATGGCTTGGCTCTGAGCACTATGGGACTTAACAGCTAAGGTCATCAGTCCCCTAGAACTTAGAACTACTTAAACCTAACTAACCTAAGGACATCACACACATCCATGCCCGAGGCAGGATTCGAACCTGCGACTGTAGCGATCACGCGGTTCCAGACTGTAGCACCTAGAACTGCTCGGCCACTACGGCCTGCCAAGAGCAACATTATGCTGTCTTATGTCAGCATTGGTTGGTGGTTGTACATTTCTCCATTTCAAAGTGTATCCCCGACCATAAAAGCACTCATCACTGTGATATGTCTTTGTTCCCTTTGGTCATCGTCATCATTATCATCCCGTTTGTGTTATGAATTGGTATCACCACCAATTTCTATTACATACTCTTGATGAATATCACTGTCTTCCAGAACTCTATCATTCATTTATCCTACATACATGTTGAAGTGTGGTTCACTTACTCTCATATAACTCATGGACAATAGTAAGCCTTTTCAGGGTGTTTTGAATGGTGAGACAAACGTGACACACACTCCAATATCGCCCAATTTAATTACAAGAGACTGAGAGAGGTCACAATTATTACACTGTAATAATCAAGAAAACACGAACTGCTAATAAAAACGCCTGGTGAATGATAATCACAGAACTTGTATAATATGTCCTTGACATATCACAGCGCCTTTATTCTGAATTTACTAAAGGTCAAATTGTATGAAAAACACCCTGCTCTCATAGAAAGAAGTCGATATTAAGCATACCAAGTGGTTGTAATTAAACTGACAGTGTTCCAAGCACTGCAGTGTGGGTTGTATACATGGCACAATGCTGAAACATCACAGAATGTTCATTAATTGGCGTCCTTGCAGAGTATGCTGAAAAATTGTAGTTGCACTACTGCCACCAGATGGAAATATGGCGCTGTAAGTAGTCAGAATGTGGAGTCGGTCCAGAAAAGAGGAGAAACAAACAAATGATAACAGAGGTTCTAGAATGTTTTTCAGGATATGGTCAGAAGTTGTGTGTTCAAAATAGTCAGTGACTCAGTCACATGCTGCATACATAACATCGTATGGTCAACAGCTATGTGCAGCATACCCAGTGTAATCAGACTGATATGTCATCATCATATACTATCCTTCAGATCAAGAGTAGTCTGAATACATCCCCAATAGATATTTCAGATATCTCAACATCCACGTCACATGGATTTAGGTGGGGGATTTCGAAGGCCACATATCTTGAAATTGCCTGGATATAATGTGACTGATAGTGAAGGTTCTGCAAAGCATATATTTTACTTGGCAACTAACATGTGGTGTCACCCCATGGTGCAGACACTGCCGTGTCCTTGAAAAGGTGGAATCATGTGCTTCATAGCAAAGTCATACATAGCAGGCCTGTGAGGTCTCATCATCTCTAAGAAACACATTCTGAGAATTAAGGCACTTGTGAAACCACACCACATGGCCGCATAAGCTGAGTGCAGTGTTCCTGCACAACATGTGGTAGAAGAGAAACCCGTATGTGACAGTTCTGTGCATTCACGGCCCCATGTGGCGTAAAATGTGCCTTGTCGTTTGAAAGGATATTTCCCAGCCACACGCCAGCCATTTCTATTCACGCCACAAAAACAAAGGGCGAAGTCACAGCATTGCAGACTCTCTTGGGGCTTCGTTTGTAGCACATTCTGAATCTTGTAGAGATATGTCTAAAGTATCCCACAAACGCTTCTGAACTGATTAGCAGGGGTGAGAGCGATTTCGCTGACGCAACTCTAGCCATTACTGCAGAATTTGAGTCATCTGTTGCATGGTCGGCCACAGCTAAAAACAACTTCAACAACTGCCATGAGAGTGGGACACCTGCTGCATCACGTAATTCAATTGTTTCTCCACAGGTCGTGATCGTTCGTACTCCTTAGCACATATACTGACATGTGACCTCTTCACTGAGGTTTCTTCCAGCGAAATTCCTTCAATGTGGAGCTACTGCTCTGATAAAACAACTTTGCCAGCAGTGCACGGCCTTTTTTCGTCACAGCCACTGCATTTCATGTGGAAGACTTATACCTTCTTAACCAGGTTGTGTATATGAAGAACAAAAACAAATTCCCAGATTTTTCAAGATTTAACACACTTTCGCAGGTGAACAAACTTTTCACTTGGTGAAAGTACGCTTTCCGTGAAACGAGATGATGTATTTTCAGTCAGAGCTGTATAACTGATCACTCATTTAAACGGTGAAGGATTTATACACTAGTATACAACCTTCTGGTACTTCAGCAAACGCAATCTAGCAAAAAAACAACGAGTTTTTGAAAGCTCTTTGATACACAGCATCACGTACACTGCATCATTTCGTATTATGAAAGTATAAACAGGAATTCCAACAAATACACCGTGGCGGCTTCCAAATCACTGAAATCAAGATTTTGATGCGCTCTTGTCAGCCTATCATAGCTTATGTAATGCGATATCTCCAGCCAATGACAGCAGATATTCAGAGCATATGAAATGTGATGTAGTCAGCCAACAACCACATCATTGTTAAGCAGTGCAAACACACAAATAGAAAAAGTTGATGACTTTAATTAATATACATACAGCTTCCTCCATGAACCATGGTCCTTGCCATTGGTGGGAAGGCTTGCGTGTCTCAGTGATACAGATAGCAGTAACGTAGGTGCAGCCACAATGGACGGGTACCTGTTGAGAGGCCAGACAAACGCGTGGTTCCTGAAGAGGGGCAGCAGCCTTTTCAGTAGTTGCAAGGGCAACAGTCTGGATGATTGACTGATCTGCCCTTGTAACACTAACCAAAATGGTCTTGCTCTGCTGGTACTGCGAACGGCTGAAAGCAAGGGGAAACTACAGCTGTAATTTTTTCGAGGGAATGCAGATTTACTGTGTGGTTAAATGATGATGGCGTCCTCTCGGGTAAAATATTCCAGAGGTAAAACAGTCCCCCATTTCGATCTCCGGGCGGGGACTACTCAGGACGACGTTGTTATCAGGAGAAAGAAAACTGGCGTTCTACGGATTGGAGTGTGGAATGTCAGATCCCTTAATCGGGCAGTTAGGTTAGAAAATTTAAGAAGAGAAATTGATAGGTTAAGTTACATATAGTGGGAATTAGTGAAGTTCAGTGGCAGGAAGAACAAGACTTCTGGTCAAGTGAATACGGAGCTATAAATACAAAATCAAATAGCAGTAATGCAGGAGTAGGTTTTACAATGAATATAAAAATAGGAATGCAGGTAAGCTACTACTAACAGCATAGTGAATGAATCCCAACTAGCTCCACAGATGATGAAGAGACTGATGAAATGTATGATGAGATAAAAGAAATTATTCAGACAGTGAAGGGAGACGAAAATTTAATATTCATGGGTGACTGGAACTCGATAGTAGGAAAAGGAGGAGATGGAAACGTAGTAGGTGACTATGGAATGGGAGTAAGAAATGAAGGAGGAAGCTGCCTGGTAGAATTTTGCACAGAGCATAGCTGAATCACAGCCAACACTTGGTTCAAGAATCATAAAAGAAGGTTGTATACATGGAAGAGGCCTGGAGATACTAGAAGGTCTCAGATGGATTATATAACGGTAAGACAGAGATTCAGGAACCCGTTTTAAATTGTAAGATATTTCCAAGGGCAGATGTGGACTCTGATCACAATCTATAGTTTATGAACTGTAGATTAAAACTGACGAAACTGCAAAAAGGTGGGAATTTGAGGAGATGGGATCTGGATAAACTGAAAGAACCAGAGGCAGTAGAGAGCTTCAGGCAGAGCATTAGGAAACGACAGACAAGAATGGGGGAAAGAAAAACAGTAGAAGCAGAATGGGTAGCTTTGAGAGATGAAATAGTGAAGGTTGCAGAGGATCAAGTAGGTAAAAAGACGAGGGCTAAAAGAAATCCTTGGGTAAAAGAAGAAATATCGAATTTAAATAATGAAAGGAGAAAATATAAAAATGCAGTAACTGAAGCAGGCAAAATGGATTACAAACGTCTCAAAAATAAGATTGACAGGAAGTGCAAAATGGCTAAGCAGGGATGGCTAGAGGACAAATGTAAGGGTGTAGAGGCACATATCACTAGGGGTAAGTAGATACTGCCTATGGGAAAATTAAAGAGAATTTTGGAGAAAAGAGAACCACTTGCCTGAATATCAAGAGCTCAGATGGAAACCCAGTTCTAAGCAAAGAAGAGAAGGCAAAAAGGTGGAAGGAGTATATAGAGGGTCTATACAAGGATGATGTTCTCGAGGACAATATTATAGAAATGCAAGAGAATCTAGATGAAGATGAAATAGATATGATACTGCGTGATGAGTTTGATAGATAACTGAAAAACGTAAGTCGAAACTAGGCCCCGGGAGTAGACAACAATCCATAAGAACTACTGACTGCCTTGGGAGAGCCAGGCCTAACAAAACTTTACCATCTAGTGAGCAAGATGTATCAGACAGGCGAAATACCCTCAGACTTCAGGAAGAATATAATAATTCCAATCCCAAAGAAAGCAGGTGTTGACAGATGTGAAAATTACCGAACTATCAATTTAAAAAGCCACGGCTGCAAAATACTATCGCAAATTCTTTACAGACGAATGGAAAGACTGGTAGAGGCCGACCTCGCGGAAGATCAATTTGGATTCCACAGAAATGTTGGAACATGTGAGAGGCAATACTGACCCTACGATTTATCTTAGAAGATAGATTAAGGAAAGGTAAACCTACGTTTCTAGTATGTGTAGACTTAGAGAAATCTTTTCCCAATGTTGACTGGAATACAATCTTACAAATTCTGAAGGTGGCAGGGGTAAAATACAGGGAGCGAAAGGCTATTTACAGTTTGTAAAGATGGCAGCTATAAAAGTCGAGGGGCATGAAAGGGAAGCAGTGGTTGGGAAGGGAGTGAGACACAGTTGCAGCCTATCCCTGATGTTATTCAATGTGTATATTGAGCAAGCAGTAAAGGAAACAAAAGAAAAATTACGAGTAGGTATTAAAATCCATGGAGCAGAAATAAAAACTTTGAGGTTTTCCAAAACATTGTAATTCCGTCAGAGACAGCAAAGGACTTGGAAGAGCAGTTGAACGGAATGGACAGTGTCTTGAAAGGAGGATATAAGATGAACATCAACAAAACAAAACGATGATAATCGAGTGATGCTGCGGGTATTAGATTAGGAAATGAGACACAAAGTAGTAAATGAGTTTTGCTATTTGGGGAGCAAAGTAAATGATGGTCGAAGTAGAGAGGATATAAAATGTAGACTGGCAATGGCAAGGTAAGCATTTCGGAAGAAGAGAAATTTGTTAACATCAAGTATAGACTGAGGTGTGAGGAAGTCGTTTCTGAAAGTATTTGTATGGAAGTGAAACGTGGACGATAAATAGTTTAGACAAGAAGAGAATAGAAGCTTTCGAAATGTGATGCTACAGAAGAATGCTGAAGATTAGATGGGTACAGCACACAACTAATGAGGAGGTACTGAATAGAATTGGAGAGAAGAGATGTTTGTGGCGCAACATGACTAGAAGAAGGGATCGGTTGGTAGGGCATATTCTGAAGAATGAAGGGATAACCAATTTAGTATTGGAGGGCAGTGTGGAGGGTAAAAATCGTAGAGGGAGACCAAGAGATGAATACACTAAACAGGGTCAGATGAAAAAGCTTGCACAAGATAGAGTAGCATGGAGAGCTGCATCAAACCAGTGTCTGGACTGAAGGCCACCACCACCACCACCACCACCACCACCACCACCACCACAACAACAACAACAAAACCACCACATACAGCATAAGCACAAGGAAAACTTTCACATATAATACTGACTGTAAAAATTGTTTTGCTGTTTCTATCTGAGGGTATGGTTAAGCTTATATTGCAGCAGATGAATACTTCTGACAAGTAAGATTGTAAATTTCACTACTGTGCACCAGACACTTTGTGGGTTACAAGGCTGAATATATGTTCTATCGAGCACTTCGACTTTTTCCATAGTAATGCCAGTTACACATGAAATCGCTCAAGATCTCACTTTGCACTTTTTTTGAAAGGTAGCGAAACTTTTAGTTGGAATTATTGCTTAGTTCGTAATCTATGAAGCAACTAAAATAAATGGGACAGACTAATCTTGAAACAGTGTCTTTTTTAGCATGTGTTACCTTTTCTGACACATCAAATGGAAATGAGATAGTCAAATTCAACATAATTCAGAAAGTCTTTTAATTTGATTAAATGTTGGTTGGCTAACTGTCATACTGTATGTGCTATTTAGGAAATGATCGAAGACTTCAGTGGCAGCATAAAGGTCGGGACACACACGTCCGGGCCGTGTCAGGGCCGAGCGTCGGACGAGTGACGGCCGTGCTCTGGTCCGTCCCTGCAGGGGCCACACATGACTGAGGCACGTCCGTGTCTTTGGTCTTTGTTGTTCCTTGTAGTGACTCGGACGCGGTGATCTGTGTTTCTGTTTGTGAAAGCTGTAAAACATGTTCACTGATTTTTGTAATAGTGAATTAGGACTTATAGCACTTGCTTTAGACGAAGAGGAAAAAGAACGAAGGCAAACAAGAAGAAAATTATGGATCCACAGTGCCTGGAAAACAAGACCAGTACAGGGAGAGTTTCGAACATTATTTTCTCATCTCATAGATAATGAGACTAAGTTTTGTGAATATTTTAGGATGATGCAGTACACCTTCTGTGAACTTTTAAAGAAACTAGAACCAAGACTGAGAAAAAACGACACTTTCTAGAGAGTATCAGTTTCACCCAAAGAACGACTGGATTTTTTTAAAGGTAGGTTAAAGAAAAGTACACAGAACACAAATAAATAAGAAGTTTTATGGACAGCATGTTTATTTTATTACTTTAGTAATTGAACGATAAATACATAAGTTAGTAAATAATAGTTAAATTTCTACTACACTAAGAAAAACAAATGAGGACTATTCAGTGAATTAGTTTCTGAAGCTGATGAGGATGCAGGGGAACTTGGGGGATGATGGCTTTGGTTATTTATATACGAATTGTGGGAATCCCTTTGCAGATCCAAAAGCTGCTGTGTAGGTTCTGTTGACTCGTTTTCCACAGGTGAAGGATATGGTGTTGAAACAGATTTTGCTGAGGAATTGGAGGATTATCGAGTGAATTGATGAACTGATACGTCGTTCATGAGTTGCTTCAGTTCAAAGTCTTGTACAATTGAAAAAAATCCTACTTTTAGCTTGATGTAAAAGTGGTGGATGCAACGATTTTAGGGCTGGTGCTATACCAGCAAAAAAGCATCAACTAGGTTTTGTACTTCTCTCTGTTTTTCAGCTTTTTTTTCTGTCAACTCAAAAAATTCCTGAATTGTTCACAAGTGACTGTGGAATGGCAAGAACATGTCGTCTTGGCAATATAACGATGACGTAAACCAAACATCTGTTTGTAAAATAAAAAGTAAATAAATATCTTTGTATAGTTTTTATCTTACCTTTGGCTTGTAGATCTGTTGCAATTGTCTTCCAAACTCTGTCTTTCTACTCGATATTCCTGTAGTTTTCACTTCCCTGATCGTAAAGAACAGGAAACTTGCGAGCTTCTTCTATTAGTCGTTCCACATCCATGTTTTGTACACAGAACAGTCTTGCGCAGTTGCACAGCCCACGAGACAATTCTACCGTCAGGCCGTGTCCGTCACGTGAAAAATCAAACACGGTGAATCCCGCCCCCCCGGCCCGTTGACGTTCCCCGTGCACGGCCCGGTCAAGTGGGGCCCACTACATTTCTTTTAATCATGTATTTCATTGTCCGGTTGACGGCCGATATTCCAACGTGTCTCGGCACGGACACGGTCCGGACATGTGTGTCCCGACCTTAAGTCACCTCTTTCTGTGCCAAAGTCAGATTTAGCCCAGAGTAGTGACGATCATCCATTCCTCTGGTGTTGTAACAATGCACTTTGCTATTACTTGTGAATTGGAATCCATTATGAATAACCAATTCCATAAGTGAAGATAAAAATTGTGGAGGTACTGTGAATACCCCTAGTTCCTTAACCAAACATCGACAAGGTAATCTTGGGTGGACTCGAGCAATAATTCTCATCACTCTCTTTTGTGCAATGAACACTTTTTCTCTTAATGATGAATTACCCCAAAGTAGGGCAGCCATATTAAAACAGTGAATAGGCATAGTAGATTAATTTACTGATATGCTTATCACCAAAATTTGCAATAAACCAAAGAGTGTAAGAAGCTGAACTCAAATGTTTCATCAGATCATCAATGAGTTTCTTCAAATTCAATTTCTCATCAATACACACACCCAGAAAATTTGAAGATTCTGCCTTAGCAACAATCTTTTGTTCAACGTCTATACTTACCAATGGTGTTATGACATTTACTGTACAGAACTTTACATACTGTGTTTCCTCAAAATTTATTGAGTCCATTTGCAGAGAGCCATGGTTTCCTGAAAGACATCATTCACAATTTCCTCAGATAATTCTTGTTTGTTCAGTGCAATTAGTATACTCACATCATCAGCAAAAAGAACTACTTTGTATCTTCAAGAATTTAGAGTGGCAACTCATTAGTATATTTTAAGATCAATAAGGGAACAAGACCGAACCCAGTTGGACACCGTTCTTCATACCTCTGCAATTAGAAGACTGCTGACTTTTACAGACTACTGGACAGTTAATTTCATCCTTCTGCATTCCTCTGTTAAATATGAATTAACTCATTTGTGCACTGTCCTACTCGCATTACAATACTGGAGTGCATATATAAAAATTTCATTATTCACACAGTCAAAAGCCTTGGAGAGATCACAAGAGATCCAAATAGGTGACATTCAGTTATTCAGAGCATTCAATGCCTGAACAGTGAAAGCATATACAGCAAATTCTGTTGACAACCGTTTCTGAAAATCAAACTGTCTTTTGTTAATACTTAATTTTCAAATATGTGAAACTACTCTTGAATACACTACTTCCTAAGAATTTTGCAAAATGCTGTCAGACACAATGCACACACCTATGGAGTTTTTAATAACTTTTCTTAACAGAATGCAACAGTTTTTGTAATGTTTGAGTCTTTCTGTATCATCATCACTCTTCTAACTATAAGATAAACTCAAGAGCTAAAGAAAATGGTACACCTGCTTAAGATCGTCTAACACCCCCATGAGCACACAGAAATGCTGCAAAATGACATGGCGGGACCTCAACTAACGTCTCAAGTAGTGCTGGAAGAACTGACACCATGAATTCTGCAGCGTTGTCCATAAATCCATAAGAGTATGAGTGGGTGGAGATCCATTCTCAGCAGCACATTGCAAGGCATCCCAGATGTGGTCAATAATGTTCATGTCTGGGGAGTTTGGTGGTCAGCAAAAGTGTTTTAACTCAGAAGAGTGTCCCTGGAGCCACTCTGTAGCAATTCTGGACGTGTGGGGTGTCACATTAGCCTGCTGAAATTGCTGAAGTCCGTCACAATGCACAATGGACATGAAGGGATGCATGTGATCAGACAGGATGCTTATGTACATGTCACCAGTCAGACTCATACCTAGACATATCAGGGGTTCCATATGACTAACTGCACATGCCCCACACCATTACAGATCATCCGCCAGCTTGAGCAGTCGCCTGCTAACATGCAGGATCCATGGATTCATGGGATTGTCTCCATATTTGTACATGTCCATGCACTAAATACAATTTGAAACGAGAGTCATCTGACCAGGCAACATGTTTACAGTCATCAACAAGCCAATGTCAGTGTTGACGGGTCCAGGTGAAGTGTAAAGCTTTGTGTCATGCAGTCATCAAGAGTACATAAATAGGCCTTCATCTCCCAAAGCCTGTATCGATGAGGCTTCATTGAATAGTTCACACACTAAGACTTGTTGATGGCCCAGCACTGAAATCTGCAGCAATTTGTGGAAGGGTTGCACTTCTGTCATGTTGAACAAATCTCTTCAGTTGTTGTTGGTCCCATTCTTGCAGGATCTTTTCCTGCCCACAGCAATGTTGGAGATTTGATGATTTACCAAATTCCTGATATTCATGGTACACTCGTGACATGGACACACAGGCAAATCCCCACTTCATCGCGACCTCAGAGATGCTGTGTCACATAGTTAGTGCACCACATTCAAACCCACTTAAATCTCAATAACCTGACATTGTAACAGCAGTAACCAATCTAACAACTTTGCTAGACACTTGCTGTCCTATATAGGAGTTGCCAACTGCAGTGCATTCTTCTTCCTGTTTACATATCTCTGTACTTAAATACACAAGCATATAGCATTTCTATGGTTCATCAGTGTTCATTCCACTTTTCTGTTTCAATGCATTTTTATCCCTTCAGTAAGCTACAGTATGCTAGATGCTTTCTAACAATTATGTTTCTCTGTTTTCTTAGGGAAATTGTTTTCAAATATATTCACAAAGGTATCATGAAATAGGTTCAATTTTAAATTAGCATTAGGTTCATCGCACACCTCATCCCACTCTGTCACAAGATTTCCCTAAACTTTGCTATTCTTAAATCCTTAATTCAATGCGTTTTGGATTACTGTTTTGCATAACTGTGTGGAGCTATATCATATACTGTAATTAGCTGTGCATCATAATCGGAAAGGCCATTCTTAAATGGAAAAGCTCTTATTTGATTAAATTTCTCTCTGGTCTATAAGAAAGCTGTCTACGTGCGTGATGCTTTCCTGTACTACCTGAGTAGGAAAATAAGTAATTGATGTCCAGTTGAAAGAACCATGTAATACTTCAAGGTCATCCTTTCTATCCAACTCTTTCAGAAAATCACCATTGAAATCCCCATAAATAACATTCTGCTTCCCACTGTGTAATAGATAGCGTAACAAAGAATCCATATTTTTCAGAAGTAACTGAAAATTTCCCAATGCAGACCTATACACTGCTACAACTGCATGAGCTTCTGTGACTCTTTCTAAAGATTTTGCTATCACCCCAACCCATTTAACCTTCCCTCTTCTACTCAGATGCAGGCCATGCCTTGTGAAGTCCCACCTACTAATAGTATCAACATGAACCAAAACCATAGCTGATAAAGTTGCCACCCAAACCAGCTGATCTAACCCAATATTGACCCTCCTCACGAAGCTGTTCATCAATTGGGGCAAACCTAACTGCGTGAAATGCACTAAGCTCACATTCCTATGGTTCAGATACTGCTTTTACCAGGTCACAGTCAACATTGTAGACCTGATTCCTGTCCTGTCCTGCTCCACCCATTACACATCATCATCCTCTTTTGTAAAAACCTTACACAATTATCCTATATCCACCATCACTTGACTAAGACACACACTGGGCTTGCAAAAACTTGGAACCTGTGACACATGCCAGGAAAAAAGATTGCTTGCTTTCATAAAATTTGTGCTTCTCTACGTCAGGGAGCAACAAGTCTTGCCTGAGGGAAGTCAGCTTTCACACCCTCGGCCTCCCCTCCATTTTTTCTTTTTTGGGTACCCATGAGAAGCCTTTTGGCCTACTCTGGCTTGGACTGTGGCTCTAAGATCGCACTTTTGACACAGTGTCATTTCCACCACAGGTGTCTTCAGAGTAGCATCATAAGAAGCAATGACTACCACACACAGACACTCATCATTGGAAAGATCATGTGGTAATACTGTGCTTAATTCATGCTGCTGTTGGCATGGCTTTGCAGCTTTCTTTTTATACAATCACTTACGCGCACTGGATGGAAGCATGTGTTTGCGAAGAGAGCAGCGATTTTCACTGGTTATTATTGCCATTTTTGTGTCAGATTTAAGATGACTGGGTTCCAAGACACAATGACAGCAAAGGGTAAACAAATTTCATCACCACATTAAAAACAATGCTTTTGGCATTGTTTTTAAGGTGGTGATGAGATCTTATAGGCATTACAGACTTCAAAAGCAAAGGCCCCTGGTGTTTGACAACGAACTTTACCACGAATATTTGCCCAAGCAGTCAAAGAAAACCTTTTTTCAAGAAACCAAGTTTCAAGCTTCATGGAAAAATGTTAGTGGTAGAAGAACTTATTGATTTGGACGATTTTCAGGAAGACTTTTTTATTGTCCTATACTGGAATTATACGACCATGGAAAGTATCGTACAATGCAAAAGATAGAAGATGTTATGAATTATAGGACTGCTTTCAGGGTGCCACCAATCGAGAGAAGGAATTCTGAAACCCATGGGATACACATACAGAAAACGTAATGATGAAAGCTGCAGTCTGATGGAGAATCTGATATTGTAGTATCACGTGATACTTCTCTAAGAAAAATTCATGGCATCAGAAAAGGACATCATTGTTGCCCTACCATTTATTTTGGTAAGAACTGGCTCTATTGAAATTAGGCCATAAACCACGTCTGTCAGGATTCAAAGAGCAATGGTGGGTCGAAAGTATTGATTGACAAAGGAAATGCACTTACTCTCTGTCATGCAAGATGCTATGCATATGGCTTTACCAAAAGTTATTATTTACATCCTGTAAATCCAATGATTATCATGGAGAAATCAACAGTTATGTATTTAAACACTTGTTTTTACCTCTATTGGTTTTTCAAAGAGAGTTGTGTGATCATCATGGATAACGCATTTTATCACTCATCATAATGGAAAAATTTCCTAGTTCTAGAAAAGGGCGAAATTCCACACTACCTGGAAGAGAAAGCAACTCAATTTAATGCTGCTATAGCAAAGTGAAGATATTGAATAAAGTCAGGTGCCACTGGCACCTTTATAATCGATACAAAGAAACTGACATCTTAGCAGCAGAAATGGACCACGAGGTTGTGAGACTGCCCCTGACTACTTTCATCACAACCTCAAACAAAACATGTACACCGTAGTGAAAGAAAAGGCCGTTTCCATAAGTTGCACAATCATAATGAACAATGTTCAGGATTTACATGAGGAAGCAACTGGGTTAGGTGTGTAAAGTTTATCGATGTGGGGCAAGACAGCCATCAGGCATACACTGCCTGTGCTTGTATCTTTCTTGGTGTTACTTCTTGGGAGCGTAAGATCTTCATTTTCTGCTTCAGATTAAGACTAACTGCTTTGGTATTCACATAACCAAAACTGAAATACCTTAAAATTAAACAAACGAGCAGTTATAATGTGTTTACCTGTATTATATCTTCTAAAACACACAAGAATACATTACCAGTGAGAGGTTGTTGTTTCACAATTTCTTACCATTTCCTTGATTTAAGGTTTTGGAGCTGTAATAAGTAGTTTGAAGTAGATCATTATCCGTAACATGTTATCTGCCAGTTTTGGATATTGCAGTTTTCAAATGAGTACCTTGAGCATCATGTGCTGGACATCATTGTCCGATTGTATAGTTTGCTGTGATCGGCTCGACAGGTGGGCCAAAGGCTGCCAACTTGGGACGACTAAGCTGTGCAGTAAGCATATGATTTGGGGAAGTGTGCAGAAAAGGTAAATGGGGTGCCATATTACACTTATCCCTCTAGCCATCATTTTCGCTGCTCCAAGTACTGTTAGTCTAATTTTAATAAAAGAACACTAAGATTTATTCTGACATTTAGTTTCTGCAACATTATACCTGGATGAGGTTGTTTCTAGGGGTGATGGGATTTATGTGACTTCTATGAATACTCTGTCTGAACAGGCCTTGGAAGGCCCAACAGTACTGACCAACTGCCATGTCACCATCAGCCAACAGGAGTAATTGGATGCAGATATGGTGGGGCATCTACTTGGTACACCACTCTCTCAGCTGTAGCCAATTTTCACGCCCAGAGCTGCACTTCTCCATCGCATTGCTCAACTGGCCTAAAAAGGTATGAATGCACACCACTTGCCAATACTGCTTGGCAGACCCAGATGGTCACCTGTCAAACTGCTAGCCAAGGCCATCAGCACAACTTCATTGGTCTGACAAACTGGTGTTACACTGTGGCATGGCTGTTTGCAGACTCCTGAGAATGCAGAATCCACATTCCACATGAATCAATGGCAATTATGTACATAACAGGTTTGTAACAGATGTATTAATTATCACTGGTCAACACTCATTTTCTTGCCAAGGATATTTGAGTGGCTTTAGGATGAGTTAGTGGTGCTGACGACGAATATGGCAACCATTTATGCAGTTTGGCTCTAGTTTTTGAGATAATGCATGATTTATTCAAAAAATTAGAAAAAATTGCTAATACTGAACTCGAGCTCTACAAACTACAATGAAAAAAGAAAATAATCTTTATAAATAGCTTCTATGAAAACCTGATAGGCATCTGTCCACGTATAAAACATAATTGAAAAGTTTCTCTATAAGTATATCATTTTCCGTCCATGACAAACCGCTTCCTGCACGCTTTCTACATCTACATCTACATTGATACTCCGCAAGCCACCCAACGGTGTGTGGCGGAGGGCACTTTACGTGCCACTGTCATTACCTCCCTTTCCTGTTCCAGTCGCGTATGGTTCGCGGGAAGAACGACTGTCTGAAAGCCTCCGTGCGCGCTCTAATCTCTCTAATTTTACATTCGTGATCTCCTCAGGAAGTATAAGTAGGGGGAAGCAATATATTCGATACCTCATCCAGAAACGCACCCTCTCGAAACCTGGCGAGCAAGCTACACCGCGATGCAGAGCGCCTCTCTTGCAGAGTCTGCCACTTGAGTTTGTTAAACATCTCCGTAACGCTATCACGGTTACCAAATAACCCTGTGACGAAACGCGCCGCTCTTCTTTGGATCTTCTCTATCTCCTCCGTCAACCCGACCTGGTACGGATCCCACACTGATGAGCAATACTCAAGTATAGGGCGAACGAGTGTTTTGTAAGCCACCTCCTTTGTTGATGGACTACATTTTCTAAGCACTCTCCCAATGAATCTCAACCTGGTACCCGCCTTACCAACAATTAATTTTATATGATCATTCCACTTCAAATCGTTCCGTACGCATACTCCCAGATATTTTACAGAAGTAACTGCTACCAGTGTTTGTTCCGCTATCATATAATCATACAATAAAGGATCCTTCTTTCTATGTATTCGCAATACATTACATTTGTCTATGTTAAGGGTCAGTTGCCACTCCCTGCACCAAGTGCCTATCCGCTGCAGATCTTCCTGTATTTCGCTACAATTTTCTAATGCAGCAACTTCTCTGTATACTACAGCATCATCCGCGAAAAGCCGCATGGAACTTCCGACACTATCTACTAAGTCATTTATATATATTGTGAAAAGCAATGGTCCCATAACACTCCCCTGTGGCACGCCAGAGGTTACTTTAACGTCTGTAGACGTCTCTCCATTGATGACAACATGCTGTGTTCTGTTTGCTAAAAACTCTTCAATCCAGCCACACGGCTGGTCTGATATTCCGTAGGCTCTTACTTTGTTTATCAGGCGACAGTGCGGAACTGTATCGAACGCCTTCCGGAAGTCAAGAAAAATAGCATCTACCTGGGAGCCTGTATCTAATATTTTCTGGGTCTCATGAACAAATAAGGTGAGTTGGGTCTCACACGATCGCTGTTTCCGGAATCCATGTTGATTCCTACATAGTAGATTCTGGGTTTCCAGAAATGACATGATACGCGAGCAAAAAACATGTTCTAAAATTCTACAAGAGATCGACGTAAGAGATATAGGTCTATAGTTTTGCGCATCTGCTCGACGACCCTTCTTGAAGACTGGGACTATCTGTGCTCTTTTTCAATCATTTGGAACCCTCCGTTCCTCTAGAGACTTGCGGTACACGGCTGTTAGAAGGGGGGCAAGTTCTTTCGCGTACTCTGTGTAGAATCGAATTGGTATCCCGCGAGGTCCGGTGGACTTTCCTCTATTGAGTGATTCCAGTTGCTTTTCTATTCCTTGGACACTTATTTCGATGTCAGCCATTTTTTCGTTTGTGCGAGGATTTAGAGAAGGAACTGCAGTGCGGTCTTCCTCTGTGAAACAGCTTTGGAAAAAGGTGTTTAGTATTTCAGCTTTACGCGTGTCATCCTCTGTTTCAATGCCATCATCATCCCGTAGTGTCTGGATATGCTGTTTCGAGCCACTTACTGATTTAACGTAAGACCAGAACTTCCTAGGATTTTCTGTCAAGTCGGTACATAGAATTTTACTTTCGAATTCAATGAACGCTTCACGCATAGCCCTCCTTACGCTAACTTTGACATCGTTTAGCTTCTGTTTGTCTGAGAGGTTTTGGCTGCGTTTAAACTTGGGGAGTGGAGCTCTCTTTGCTTTCGCAGTAGTTTCCTAACTTTGTTGTTGTACCACGGTGGGTTTTTCCCGTCCCTCACAGTTTTACTCGGCACGTACCTGTCTAAAACGCATTTTACGATTGCCTTGAACTTTTTCCATAAACACTCAACATTGTCAGTGTCGGAACAGAAATTTTCGTTTTGATCTGTTAGGTAGTCTGAAATCTGCCTTCTATTACTCTTGTTAAACAGATAAACCTTCCTCCCTTTTTTTATATTCCTATTAACTTCCATATTTAGGGATGCTGCAACGGCCTTATGATCACTGATTCCCTGTTCTGTACATACAGATTCGAAAAGTTCGGGTCTGTTTGTTATCAGTAGGTCCAATATGTTATCTCCACGAGTGGGTTCTCTGTTTAATTGCTCGAGGTAATTTTCGGATAGTGCACTCAGTATAATGTCACTCGATGGTCTGTCCCTACCACTCGTCCTAAACATCTGAGTGTCCCAGTCTATATCTGGTAAATTGAAATCTCCACCTAAGACTATAACATGCTGAGAAAATTTATGTGAAATGTATTCCAAATTTTCTCTCAGTTGTTCTGCCACTAATGCTGCTGAGTCGGGAGGTCGGTAAAAGGAGCCAATTATTAACCTAGTTCGGTTGTTTAGTGTAACCTCCACCCATAATAATTCACAGGAACTATCCACTTCTACTTCACTACAGGATAAACTACTACTAACAGCGATGAACACTCCACCACCGGTTGCATGCAATCTATCCTTTCTAAACACCGTCTGTACCTTTGTAAAAATTTCGGCAGAATTTATCTCTGGCTTAAGCCAGCTTTCTGTACCTATAACGATTTCAGCTTCGGTGCTTTCTATCAGCGCTTGAAGTTCCGGTACTTTACCAACGCAGCTTCGACAGTTGACAATTACAATACCGATTGCTGCTTGGTCCCCGCATGTCCTGACTTTGCCCCGCACCCGTTGAGGCTGTTGCCCTTTCTGTACTTGCCCAAGGCCATCTAACCTAAAAAACCGCCCAGCCCACGCCACACAACCCCTGCTACCCGTGTAGCCGCTTGTTGCGTGTAGTGGACTCCTGACCTATCCAGCGGAACCCGAAACCCCACCACCCTATGGCGCAAGTCGAGGAATCTGCAGCCCACACGGTCGCAGAACCGTCTCAGCCTCTGATTCAGACCCTCCACTCGGCTCTGTACCAAAGGTCCGCAGTCAGTCCTGTCGACGATGCTGCAGATGGTGAGCTCTGCTTTCATCCCGCTAGCGAGACTGGCAGTCTTCACCAAATCAGATAGCCGCCGGAAGCCAGAGAGGATTTCCTCCGATCCATAGCGACACACATCATTGGTGCCGACATGAGCGACCACCTGCAGATGGGTGCACCCTGTACCCTTCATGGCATCCGGAAGGACCCTTTCCACATCTGGAATGACTCCCCCCGGTATGCACACGGAGTGCACATTGGTTTTCTTCCCCTCTCTTGCTGCCATTTCCCTAAGGGGCCCCATTACGCGCCTGACGTTGGAGCTCCCAACTACCAGTAAGCCCACCCTCTGCGACTGCCCGGATCTTGCAGACTGAGGGGCAACCTCTGGAACAGGACAAGCAGCCATGTCAGGCTGAAGATCAGTATCAGCCTGAGACAGAGCCTGAAACCGGTTCGTCAGACAAACTGGAGAGGCTTTCCATTCAGCCCTCCGGAATGTCTTTCGCCCCCTGCCACACCTTGAAACGACCTCCCACTCTACCACAGGTGAGGGATCAGCCTCAATGCGGGCAGTATCCCGGGCAACCACAGTCGTAGTCCGATCAGGGGATGCGTGGGACGAGCTGGCCGTCCCCGACAAACCCCCATCCCGACCCCCACAGTGATGCCCATTGGCAACAGCCTCAAGCTGTGTGACCGAAGCCAACACTGCCTGAAGCTGGGAGCGAAGGGATGCCAACTCAGCCTGCATCCGAACACAGCAGTTGCAGTCCCTATCCATGCTAAAAACTGTTTTGCAAAGAACGTCTGAACTAATCTACAGAGAGCGCAAACAAATCGACAAAATTTAAACGGTTATTAAAATACAAGATTGCCTAGTAAATGCAGTAATGCTGCTACTTGCGCACTGCTGACTCTGCTCGGCGGCGGAAGGAGACTAAGCGAAATTACACTATTCAGGTACTAAAACGCGATGCTACACTCTCAAATACTATAATACGCCCGAAATTTATGAATTAAACAATGCAAGAACCAAAAACACGCAAAGAAATTAAGAATTAAACTATGTAACAAATGAGTGAGCTAGGAGTATACGACTTGCTGCTCAGCTGCTTATCCAACGGCGGCAGGGAGCACACCTTTTATAGGTCTCTTCAGAACAGTCACGTTGCAGATTCCAGGAATAATCTGCCATCATATGCCTGTCCCATCTTCCTTTATATCTTTCCTCTATTCCTTTCATATGTTGATGGAACCGCTCTCCTTGTTCCTCACTGAAACCACCTAGATTACAAGGAAATCAATCCAAGTAGCTGTGAAGGAAGTGCAATTTTATGCTCATGTTAGCTCCTAAGTTTTTAAAGTTAGTGAGCACGTTTTTGACCAGTTCCTCGTAATTGGGAGCTTTATAATTGCCCAAAAAACATTTTACAACAGCGACAAAACTGTTCCAGGCCGATGCTTCAGTGACAGTCATGACACTTGTAAAATTGGTATCGTTGATGAGCCTGCGAATTTGAGGACCATCAAATTTTCCTGCCTTAAGTTTTTCACTACTGAGTCCAGGGAACGTATTGCAGATGTATGTGAAGCAATTACCATTTCTGTCTAAAGCTTTGGTGAATTGCTTCATTAGTCCTAACTTAATATGTAATGGTGGAAGAACAATCTTGTCCCTACTAACCAGAGGTTCATTAATGATGTTTGCTTCACCAACAGCCATATGTTCCCTTGGAGGCCATGTTTTCTGCTTCCAATGTTCGAGCTTTGCCCTACTATCCCACATGCAGATAAAACATGGGTGCTTTGTGTATCCACTTTGTCGTCCAAGCAAGAAGTTCACCATTTTCAAATCAACACGAATCAACCACTGGTGATGCATATACTGAATTTTCTGCAGAACCATCTCGATGTTAGCATATGCTTCACAAAGTTTTGTTGAGTGGGCAATTGGAATAGATGCGTAACGATTGCCATTGTGTAGAACACATTTTAAACTTCTAGTGGAACTGTCTATGAAGAGACGCCAGTCCTCTGGTCTATATTCCGGCAGCCCCAATTCAAGTAAAAGTCCAGGTATATTGCTGCAATACACTATAACCTCTTCTTGGTTGAAGTATGGAAGAAGGTTTTCTTCTCTCGTCCAGTAAGCTGTTATTTAAACACTTGGATGAAGACAGTTCTTTTCCTTAAGCCTGGATGCTAAGAGTTCTGATGCTTGCTTTGAAAGATTTGAGTTCTCGTATCAAGTCACTGAGTAAAGGGGCAAATGGGGAAATGGGGATAAAATGTAATAGGGGGAAAAAGGGGGGAAAAAGGGGGGAAAAAGGGGGGAAAAAGGGGAAACAGGGCGGGGGGGGGGGTGAGCGGGGCGAACAGGGGGGGGCAAGAGGGGCGGACGGGGGGGGGCAAGAGGGGCGGACGGGGGTGGGGGGGGCAAGAGGGGCGAACGGGGGGGGGAAAGGGGCGAACGGGGGGGGGGGGTAAGCGGGGCGAAAGGATGGAAAGGGGATAAAGGGTGGAAAGGGGATAAAGGGTGGAAAGGGGATAAAGGGTGGAAAGGGGATAAAGGGTGGAAAGGGGATAAAGGGTGGAAAGGGGATAAAGGGTGGAAAGGGGAGAAAGGGTGGAAAGGGGAGAAAGGGTGGAAAGGGGAGAAAGGGTGGAAAGGGGAGAAAGGGTGGAAAGGGGAGAAAGGGTGGAAAGGGGAGAAAGGGTGGAAAGGGGAGAAAGGGTGGAAAGGGGAGAAAGGGTGGAAAGGGGAGAAAGGGTGGAAAGGGGAGAAAGGGTGGAAAGGGGAGAAAGGGTGGAAAGGGGAGAAAGGGTGGAAAGGGGAGAAAGGGTGGAAAGGGGAGAAAGGGTGGAAAGGGGAGAAAGGGTGGAAAGGGGAGAAAGGGTGGAAAGGGGAGAAAGGGTGGAAAGGGGAGAAAGGGTGGAAAGGGGAGAAAGGGTGGAAAGGGGAGAAAGGGTGGAAAGGGGAGAAAGGGTGGAAAGGGGAGAAAGGGTGGAAAGGGGAGAAAGGGTGGAAAGGGGAGAAAGGGTGGAAAGGGGAGAAAGGGTGGAAAGGGGAGAAAGGGTGGAAAGGGGAGAAAGGGTGGAAAGGGGAGAAAGGGTGGAAAGGGGAGAAAGGGTGGAAAGGGGAGAAAGGGTGGAAAGGGGAGAAAGGGTGGAAAGGGGAGAAAGGGTGGAAAGGGGAGAAAGGGTGGAAAGGGGAGAAAGGGTGGAAAGGGGAGAAAGGGTGGAAAGGGGAGAAAGGGTGGAAAGGGGAGAAAGGGTGGAAAGGGGAGAAAGGGTGGAAAGGGGAGAAAGGGTGGAAAGGGGAGAAAGGGTGGAAAGGGGAGAAAGGGTGGAAAGGGGAGAAAGGGTGGAAAGGGGAGAAAGGGTGGAAAGGGGAGAAAGGGTGGAAAGGGGAGAAAGGGTGGAAAGGGGAGAAAGGGTGGAAAGGGGAGAAAGGGTGGAAAGGGGAGAAAGGGTGGAAAGGGGAGAAAGGGTGGAAAGAGGGGAAATGGTGAAAAACGTGGGACTGCGGGACAGGGGAAAAGGGGGACGGGGGAGATTGGGAAAGGGGGGAAAAGGGGGGGGACAAAAGAGAAAGGGGACAGGAGGGATAGGCAGGACGGGGGGGGAAAGGCAGGACGGGGGGGAAAGGCCGGACGGGGGGGGGAAAGGCCGGACAGGGGGGGGAAAGGCAGGACGGGGGGGAAGGCCGGACAGGGGGGAAAGGCCGGACAGGGGGGGGAAAGGCCGGACAGGGGGGGGAAAGGCCGGACAGGGGGGGGAAAGGCCGGACAGGGGGGGGAAAGGCCGGACAGGGGGGGGAAAGGCCGGACAGGGGGGGAAAGGCCGGACAGGGGGGGGAAAGGCCGGACAGGGGGGGGAAAGGCCGGACAGGGGGGGGAAGGCCGGACAGGGGGGGGGAAGGCCGGACAGGGGGGGGGAAGGCCGGACAGGGGGGGGAAGGCCGGACAGGGGGGGGAAAGGCCGGACAGGGGGGGGAAAGGCCGGACAGGGGGGGGAAAGGCCGGACAGGGGGGGGAAAGGCCGGACAGGGGGGGAAAGGCCGGACAGGGGGGGGAAAGGCCGGACAGGGGGGGGAAGGCCGGACAGGGGGGGAAAGGCCGGACAGGGGGGGGAAAGGCCGGACAGGGGGGGGAAAGGCCGGACAGGGGGGGGAAAGGCCGGACAGGGGGGGGAAAGGCCGGACAGGGGGGGGAAAGGCCGGACAGGGGGGGGGGGGAAGGCCGGACAGGGGGGGGGGGGGAAGGCCGGACAGGGGGGGGGGGAAAGGCCGGACAGGGGGGGGAAGGCCGGACAGGGGGGGGGGAAGGCCGGACAGGGGGGGGGAAGGCCGGACAGGGGGGGGGGAAGGCCGGACAGGGGGGGAAAGGCCGGACAGGGGGGGGAAAGGCCGGACAGGGGGGGAAAGGCCGGACAGGGGGGGAAAGGCCGGACAGGGGGGGAAAGGCCGGACAGGGGGGGAAAGGCCGGACAGGGGGGGAAACGCCGGACAGGGGGGGAAAGGCCGGACAGGGGGGGAAAGGCCGGACAGGGGGGGGAAGGCCGGACAGGGGGGGGAAGGCCGGACAGGGGGGGGAAGGCCGGACAGGGGGGGGAAGGCCGGACAGGGGGGGGAAGGCCGGACAGGGGGGGGAAGGCCGGACAGGGGGGGGAAGGCCGGACAGGGGGGGGAAGGCCGGACAGGGGGGGGAAGGCCGGACAGGGGGGGGAAGGCCGGACAGGGGGGGGAAAGGCCGGACAGGGGGGGAAAGGCCGGACAGGGGGGGGAAAGGCCGGACAGGGGGGGAAAGGCCGGACAGGGGGGGAAAGGCCGGACAGGGGGGGGAAGGCCGGACAGGGGGGGGAAAGGCCGGACAGGGGGGGGAAAGGCCGGACAGGGGGGGGAAAGGCCGGACAGGGGGGGGAAAGGCCGGACAGGGGGGGGAAAGGCCGGACAGGGGGGAAAGGCCGGACAGGGGGGAAAGGCCGGACAGGGGGGAAAGGCCGGACAGGGGGGAAAGGCCGGACAGGGGGGAAAGGCCGGACAGGGGGGAAAGGCCGGACAGGGGGGAAAGGCCGGACAGGGGGGAAAGGCCGGACAGGGGGGAAAGGCCGGACAGGGGGGAAAGGCCGGACAGGGGGGAAAGGCCGGACAGGGGGGAAAGGCCGGACAGGGGGGAAAGGCCGGACAGGGGGGAAAGGCCGGACAGGGGGGAAAGGCCGGACAGGGGGGAAAGGCCGGACAGGGGGGAAAGGCCGGACAGGGGGGAAAGGCCGGACAGGGGGGAAAGGCCGGACAGGGGGGAAAGGCCGGACAGGGGGGAAAGGCCGGACAGGGGGGAAAGGCCGGACAGGGGGGAAAGGCCGGACAGGGGGGAAAGGCCGGACAGGGGGGAAAGGCCGGACAGGGGGGAAAGGCCGGACAGGGGGGAAAGGCCGGACAGGGGGGAAAGGCCGGACAGGGGGGAAAGGCCGGACAGGGGGGAAAGGCCGGACAGGGGGGAAAGGCCGGACAGGGGGGAAAGGCCGGACAGGGGGGAAAGGCCGGACAGGGGGGAAAGGCCGGACAGGGGGGAAAGGCCGGACAGGGGGGAAAGGCCGGACAGGGGGGAAAGGCCGGACAGGGGGGAAAGGCCGGACAGGGGGGAAAGGCCGGACAGGGGGGAAAGGCCGGACAGGGGGGAAAGGCCGGACAGGGGGGAAAGGCCGGACAGGGGGGAAAGGCCGGACAGGGGGGAAAGGCCGGACAGGGGGGAAAGGCCGGACAGGGGGGAAAGGCCGGACAGGGGGGAAAGGCCGGACAGGGGGGAAAGGCCGGACAGGGGGGAAAGGCCGGACAGGGGGGAAAGGCCGGACAGGGGGGAAAGGCCGGACAGGGGGGAAAGGCCGGACAGGGGGGAAAGGCCGGACAGGGGGGAAAGGCCGGACAGGGGGGATGGGGGGAAGGGAGTACAGGGGAAAGGGGGGATGAAAAGAAATATGCTCGTGCCTCCTATTTGCACTACTACTTAATTTGCATGGACCACCTCCCATTGCAAGCAGCCGTCCTCTTGGCATTTGTAGGAGCAAGATTTGGCTCCAGTTTGCATGTATGTTATGTTTCACTCATATGAGCATCTGGATGCAGGCATGAGCATCTCCATCCTGTGGCCTGTTCTCCAGCAATTTGCATGAAACACACCTTGCCCTATGCACCTTACACCTCTGCACCCACGAGGTCATGGTGCTACAACTAACATGCATGAAGGGTTGTGTGTTTTGGAATTGTTTAAGATGTCTGCCCCTGCAAGATATGTTCTAGTATTGGTCTGCCTATTACTGTCATTATGGTTTGTTGCTATTATATCAGAAATATGTTGTAGGTTTTTTAAATATCTATGCACAGCATTCTCTCACGACATTTGCATCCTGATGAAGACTGATAAAGTCATCTAATGAAAATACTTATAAACAAAAAAAAAAAAAAAAAAAAAAAAATCTGCTATTCGTACATTTTACTGCTAAGTGTTCAATTTTCTATATTGAATTTAGTTCTTGTCCACAGTACGATGTAATGGGTGCACTGAGGTTGAAGATATTGAGGCAACTTGCTGCTATTGGTGTAGTATTCTCGAAAATTTAATGAGAATATTGTAGGAAATGATGTAAACAGCAATTTGCTCTGAGACAATAGTCGGCTACACCACCTGAAGGTCCTAATCCAATGATAACAAGTATGCAAGACGATGACAATGATGATAATTATATTAATAATAATTGCCTACATTTCACAATTACAGGCCTGGCAGAGGCTCACTGACGTACCTCCACTCTATTTCTCAACTGTTCCACTCTCGAACTGCATCCAGGGAAAACCAACACTAAACATCTTACTGAGCGAGTTCTGTTTTCTCTTATTTTATTACGATGATCATTTCTTCCTATGTAGATGGGTGCCAACAATATATTTCCACATTCTGATAACACAACTGGTGATTGAAATTTCACGTGAAAGACTTGCCACAGCAAAGACCGCCTTTGTTTTAATGACCACCACTGCAATTTGTGTATTTTAACACATTCTCCCTTATTTCACTATAATACAAAATGATCTGCCTTTCTTTGAACTTTTTCTATGTCGCACACTGCACTGCAATACTCCAGAAGAGTGATGACAAGCATAGTGTAAAACAGTCTCTTCAGTAGACATGTTACATTTTCTAAGTGTTCTGCCAATAAATTGTAGTGTTTGCTTTGCTTTCCCCAGTGTATTATCTATGTGACTGTTACAATTAAAGTCATTCATAACTGTTATCCCTATGTATTTAGTTGAATTTACGGCTTTTATATTCAGCGGATTCGTTTTTAACTCCTGGATGACTTCACACTTTGACTATTTAGTCAATTGCCATTTTATGCACCATACAGATATCTTGTCTATCACTTTGCAATTACTTTTGATCATCTGATGGCATTACAAGGATGTAAATAACAGCTTCATCTGCAAACAATTTAAGAAAGCTGCTACATTGTCTCTTAAATCGTTTATGTAGATCAGGAACCATATAGGGCCTGTAACACGTCCTTGGGAATGCCAGGTATGAATTCTGTTTTGCTCGATGACCTACTCAGTTATTATAAACTGTGACATTTCCATCACGAAATCACGAATCAATTCACACAACCTGGAGGATACTCCACGGGCACACAATTTAATTAGAAGTTGCTGCTGAAGAAGTGTCAAAATCCTTTTGATAATCTAAAGATGTGGTATCAATTTAGTACCAACTGCCCACAGCACAAATTACTTCATAAAAATAGCTACTCCTGTTTCACAAAAATCATATTTTCTGAACCCATGTCGGCTATTTATCAATAAATCGTTTACTTAGAGGTAATACATAATGTTCACCCACATTATATGTTCCAAAATCCCACTACAAATTGGCGTTAGGGATGGGAGTCTATATTTCTGCGGATTACTTGTTTTTCCTTTCTTGGGTGCTGGTGTTATCTATGCAAGTTTCCAGTCTTCACGAATGGATTTTTCTACAGTTGAGCAGTTGTATATGACTGCTAAGTATGGCACTATTGTATCAGCATACACTAAAAGGAACCAGACTGGTACACAATCTAGACCAGAGGCTTTGCTTTTCTTAAGTGTCTTCAGCTGCTTTGCTACACTGAGGGTATCCACATCTAAGTTACTCATTAAAGCAATTCTTCTCTATTACAATTCTGGAATATTTACTCTGTCTTTTTGTGAAGGAATTTAGGAAAACCATCTTCAGTAACTCTGCTTTAGTAGAACTGTCATCAATAACACCACCATTGTTATCATGTAGTGAAGTTATGACTGCATGTTGTCACTGGTATACTTAACATACAATTAGAATTTCTTTTGGTTTTGTGCCAGATTTCGAGACAGTTTCGTTTTGGAAGCTGTTAAAAGCCTCTCTCACTCAAGTTTGCGCTAAATTTGGAGCGTCTGTAAAACATTGCCAATTCTGAGGATTATGCATTCTTTTAAGTTCAATATGCCTTTTTCTGCAATAGTCTTGTGACCTGTTCTGTGTAACTTGCAGGATCAGTACCACCTCTTATTAATTTATTTGGTACATGTCTTTTAGTTACAAACGATATTATTTCCTTGAATTTAAACCACATCTGGTCTAAGCTAACAAAGTCAGATCTGAAGGAGTGGAGATTGTCTCTTGCAAAGGCATCAAACGAATTTTTATCTGTTTTGTTAAGTACATGTATCTTGCTTTTTCTTCTTTTTCTTTTATGAGTTGGATGTTTCAGCATTTGCTCTTGCTACAGCAACCCTGTAGTCAATATTTCCTGTATCTGTCATCACGTTCTCTGTTTGGTCAGGAATATTAAGAGGTCAGGCTACGTTGGGTTGGGTTGTTAGGGGAGAAGACCAAACAACAAGTTCATCAGTCTCATCGAATTAGGGAAGGAAGTTGGCTGTACCCTATCAAAGGATCCATCCTGGCATTTGCCTGGAGCGATTTAGGGAAATCACAAAAACCTAAATCAGGCTATGTTTTTGCCACCATTTACACATCGAGTGGGCTCGTGAACAAATTGTTCAGAATAACTTTGAGACGCCACATTTTTGGATGACATTTTATGCTACCACCAACATTCTGGGAACATCCCCCGGGCTGTGGCTAAGCCATGTCTCTGCAATATCCTTTCTTTCAGGAGTACTAGTTCTGCAAGGTTCGCAGAAGAGCTTCAGTAAAGTTTGGAACGTAGGAGATGAGGTACTGGCAGAAGTAAAGCTGTAAGGATGGGGCGTGAGTCGTGCTTGGGTAGCTCAGTTGGTAGATTGGTAGAGCACTTGCCCACGAAAGGCAAAGGTCCCGAGTTCGAGTCTCGGTCCGGCACAGAGTTTAATCTGCCAGGAAGTATCAGATCAGCGCACACTCTGCTGCAGAGTGAAAATCTCATTCTGGAAATATTCATGTATTTTCACCAACATATCGAGGGTAGATTGTAGTCACCACCAACTATAATTGTATGAGTGGGGTGCCTATTTAAAATGACAATCAAGTTTCCTTTCAACTGTTCAGCAACGAGTCAGAGCATCAGTAAAAGGAACCAATTATTAATTTATTACAGTTTTCAAGTATAACCTCTATCTGTACTAACTCACAGAAACTATGTACTTCAACTTCACTTCAAGGCAAACTACTCCTAACAGCAATGAACACTGTATTCCCTCCTCTCCTAAGGGGTGCCATTATGCACCTAACATTGGAGCTCCCAACTATCAGTTATACCACCCTCTGTGAGTGCCCACATCTTGCAGGTCGAGAGGCTTCCTCCGGAGCAGGGCAAGCAACTTCATCTGGCTCATGGACTTCGTCAGCCACAGAAAGCACCTGAAATCTGTTCCTCAGACGAACTGCAGAGGTTCTCTGGTTGGCCCCTCGGAAAGACTTTCACTGCCAGCCACACTGGAATGACTTCCCACTCAACCACAGGTGAGAGGTCAACCTCATTATGGGCAGTACTTGACGTGGTCACAGCAGTGGACTGATTGGGGACCATGTGGTTCATGCTAGATGTCGTGTGACTGAAACCAACAGTGCCTGGAGCTGTGAGCCAAGAGTCAACAACTCGGCTCACATCTGAACACAGCATTACTGTTTCTATCCATACTAAAGGTGGCACTATAAATACGCAGACACACATGATATATAGCAGTTGAATCTAAGGAATGCTGACAAAATTTAAAATAAATTGCTTCTCATGAAAACGTGTCAGCTCACAGTACTCTGATACACTGCTGCTGTTGTGAATGCTACCACTCGACTGGGTGACTGGGTAACTATTACAAGTGATTCTTGAAACACAAAACAAATGGGTAACATAATGCAAACAGCACTTCTATGCACTACACAGTTAATCACGTGTAGAACTGTGCCTGTTAAATACAAAAGTGTGCACAAAATATGGGAGTTGAAGCTAAATAATAATAATAATAATAATAATAATAATAATAATAATAATAACAACAACAACAACAACAACAACAATAGTAGTAGTAGTAGTAGTAGTCAGAAAAATACATTCAGAGCAACTGATAGATAGTTCACTCACTTGGGAGAGAAACATCAAATGTCATGTCATGGCAAGTCATGTATCAATAGCCCCTGCAGCTGTTGGTGATAACAGAGTGAAAAAAAGGCCGATAAGCTTAATTAACAATGTGTTATACCCTTGTAGGTGAGGTGAATTAGTTGCATCAGCAGGCACTTGATGTCAACACAATGCCACACAACCAAACCTATTATTCCAATACCAACGGCTGCAAGTTTATCAGTGTCAGTATGATATCAAATAGGAAGTTCTAAACAGTGGTAGTATTTGAAACCATCAATTTAGTGATACGAAAGTTATGTTATCCATGGATGATGATGATAATTAAGTGATGAGACAATGCAGATTTCAGCTTTGTTCCACAGGTACATATCCTCTCCCTCAATGATACTGGGTGATCATAGAATCACTGTAGGCGACTTTTCTCACACAGCTAATATATTTAATAATAGAGAGAGCACCGATCTTATGGAGCAAACATATATGAGTTTAATGAATGACAGGTAAGCAATACAACATGATCTAAAGTGTTGGAAAAGGTGGCAGTCAAATATCTACCGATTCCATGACACTATGCAGTAATCTACTTTAGTTAGCTCACCAAACTCTCCATGCGTTGGAAAAAAACATAGTTGAACTCCACGTTGCATTCTGTGCACTGATGGTGGTGGGGGTGGTTAGTGTTTAACGTCCCGTCGACAACGAGGTCATTAGAGACGGAGCGCAAGCTCGGGTTAGGGAAGGATTGGAAAGGAAATCAGCCGTGCCCTTTCAAAGGAACCATCCCGGCATTTGCCTGAAACGATTTAGGGAAATCACGGAAAACCTAAATCAGGATGGCCGGAGATGGGATTGAACCGTCGTCCTCCCGAATGCGAGTCCAGTGTGCTAACATTCTGTGCACTGATGGAGGTAGAAATGTATGATTTGACACTACCAGATGTGGGCAATGAACTACAATCTTGCTTAAGTTCGTTTACATACCCAGCTATAAGTAAGAGTTTATAAAACACCTCCATTCAAATGTAAACAGACAGTTACCACCATAACGAAAACGTCTCACTACAAGGGTCTTGTTGCAAGTGATTGATTCTACAATGATGGTGGAAACCAGAATAACAACGCAAATGGATCATTACTTCCTGATACAACAGGTTTTTTGGTTGATGGAGTTTTGTGCTGGAGGAAAAAACATCTAGTTCTCATACTGTTGATATATCCTGAGGGATTCTGCTTCGACGTTCAAATATGTTTTTCAAAAACTGTGTTTCACTATAAATATTAGCTACTGCAGGAGATTTTACATGGAATTAAGGAACTAAGTCAGCAGAAGCAGTGACATTCCACCACAAGAAAAAATAAAGCCAACTTTATATTTTGTGGCGTCTATGTGGAAAATCAGGATGATGTCTGCAGATATTTCTGCTTTGGTTGCAATGTGCAGTTTAGCATATTTTATTTCAGCAACACATACTTCCTTAAGGATGTCAAAGCAGATTGCTTTCAAACAGGACAATCTGAATTCAAACCACATTTACCAAGCACATGTAGGCACTGACACATCACTCAATGAATTTGTTAGATGTGAGGATTGCTTGAACAACTCACTAAAAATGGCTCTAAGCACTATAGGGCCTAAAATCTGAGGTCATCAGTCCCCCAGACTTAGAACTACTTAAACCTAGCTAACCTAAGGACATCACACACATCCATTCCTGAGGCAGGATTCAAGCCTGCAACCATAGCAGTCACACAGTTCCAGACTAAAGCACCTAGAACCACTTGGCCACAGCAGCTGGTGGAATAACTCATAGTATGGCTTTCTGATGACAGATAAAACTAGGAATCTGAATGAAGGTCAATAGCGATGAAACTTCAATGATATTCTTCATGAAAGCCAGTGGATCAAACAGCAATTCTATCAGTATACTGTGGACTATAGACAAATCTGCACGCATGTTGCACATTCATTCAGAGAACACAAAGCACATTCATTTATTTGACAGAAAAATTGAGGCAATCAACACTAAATTACTGGAACTGGAATGGCTGAAAGAGCTGGCAAACACTATTGACAGAGTGACAGGAGCAGAAGAGGAGGAGAAGGAGGAGGACGAGGAGGAGGAGGAGGAGGAGGAGGCAGAGTAAGACTGTCACCAGGATGAAGCCATAGATGTTATGTAAGTACTCAATATGTTTAACCGAGAATGCAGTAAGAGCTGAGGATAAGGAATTTGAAAAAATGCGTTGTCTATTACAGTCAGTATTCTTGAAAACTGGAAATGTCAAAAAGTATACCTCAAAGTATACATACATGTATTCAAATATTACACATAACCAATGCACATAGGGTCCCAAAAGGATTACTGAAATTCTCAAAGGATGACAAATACAAGAACGCAATTAAACCAGCACTAGTAGCTTCGCGAACTGTAGGTAAATTGGTTGAAATTCAGCATGAAAGACTGAACAATCTGCCACTAAAGTACACACATTATGATGACCCGAATGAAATCATAGATCAATTACGGCTGCTTATATCATCATGTACTGCAGAGGATGCAGGTCACAAGAACGAAATATTATTGATCACATCCAATCTTTGAGAAAGACACACCATTGAGTAATTATGGAGACAGCTGTCCATGAGCTTCAGAGAATATTTCTGTGCAAATGTGATAATACGAGGAATGGATGATTTACAGCAGGCTGATCTCGAAGACATGAAAGACTACCCAAAATCCAATAGTGGTTCCAAGTACATTCTAATGGTCAAGGATACATATTCCAAATTTGCTTGGGCCTTACCTGGGAAGGCAAAGACAGGGAAGGAGATTTTGAACAATTGTTGCAGACTGGAACAAACTGGTTGCCCAACAACCTTCAAACCTATTACAGAGGTGAATTTTACAACAGGCATTTCAAAGCACAAATGGAACAATATGGGATAAATTGCTACTCAGTCATCTCCCATTTGAATGCTAATATTGTTAAACTGTTGAACAGGATGATTAAAAACCAAATGCGGATGCAGTTTGGTTTTCAACATATGTACAAATGGCTGACCATACTACCACAAATCATTGACAAGTATAATTGCATTACTCAGCAAACAATTAAGGAGGAATCTATTGATGTCATGGAGGAACATAAAGAAATTACAGAAGAGCTCTGAACTGAAGGTGTTTCTCACAGAGCAGGTCATAAGACATTGAGGGCATTGTTGAAATGGCCAATTATTGGGCAAACACTCACAATTTGATATGCAATCAGAAAAGTAAACCTCAAACCATGCTGTAGTGTGATATGAGAGCAAGGAGACATATGAACAGAGATGGAGGTGGTGTTCTTAAGAATCTGCCATTCGAACTTTATATCTCTGGATACAATATCTGTGGACCTGGAACAAAACTGAAAGAGTGTCTAGCTTATAGTAATAAGGGATTTTAGGTACTGGACAATACATGCAAAGGACACAACAGTTTACATTACAAATAAAGATTATCATACTGCAGACCAAACATTCATTGATAAGGCTGGACATATATTCCAAGGAAAGAATATTGGTATAGTACAACATATCACTGCATTTGTGGTTGATAAGATAAAGTCAGTTAGACGTAAGTTGCGTACTGGGATAACTTCCAAACCAATAATGAAAGCAGTTAGTCACACACTAAAGAAGAAGAAAAGACCTATGAGATATTTAAAAAAATTGCATCCTATCAGTGATGACAGTGGCGAAAGGTGTTTTGAACCAGAAAGGAGGATGGAAATGATGTGTTAAAATGACCAGGGTCCTGTCAATACCAAAGACGTCTGGCAGAAGAGTTCTGTTTCCAGTCCCTCAGTTTGATGGGCTGACAGCCACTGGTTGATTACTTGGTAGGGGAGGTGGTGGGGGGTGCCACTGCTATATCTCAAGCTTTAAAGAATTCCCAAAACGCTGAAATGCAATTGCAAGAAGCTGAAAAGCATAAATGACCATGGAAGCTATCGCTATCAGTAAAGGCCTATATTTAAAACCATACAGGAAAAGGCTTGGGTTGTACATAAACAAGTCTATGACAATGCTACCAATGAGATGGCTTACATTCATACATCTGCCTACACTCGCCAAAAAATTCAAACAACGATACTTCGCAGTGTGTTCATGTAGGATACATTGCCTGAGGTAACACAGTACACGGTAATCCAAGAAATGTGGGACTGTCAGTTCAGATGTTGTGGGGGGATATGGAACTCTCAGTCATTTAAGGCTGCCTGAAGAATTGTGTCGTTACCTCACTGACAGAAACTAGGTGTTGTACAATTTTCGACGCTACCAAGACCAATTCATACCTCTGAGGAAATTTCTGCCTGATATTTCTCCTGAAAACTGCATAAAAAACAAGCAGTATGCAAGTCTCTGCATTACTTTATCTTCTATCAAATGACATGGCCACAGTCCTGTTTTTCCGCAGGAAACCATTCATGACATTTGTTAACAAACTGACGAGATGGAAGACTGCCAAACAGTGCATTCAAAATCCACATTGTGCAGTGGTCAGGAGATTGTGAGACTCAAGCCACAAAACCAGCTGTCCATGAATCTTATTTTCCATCACCTTGCAAACAGTGGTGAAACAGGCAGTAGCTATAAGGGAGGAGTTTGTCCTTACTGGGATTTGGCTTCGGTATAACGGTGGCTTCATGCCAGCATCTAGTAAACGTGCCCTCTGCCCAGATGTGATTGCACGTACAAAGGAGAAAATGCTTGTCCATGAAAGAAAGGTGCTGCAACATCTGCATGTGATTTCCATTTCGTACTGGGGCAGGAGACTGGGATGAAGTAAGACCATGGTCTAGCTGCCTCATAGTAAAGGTGAGATTGTAGCATTCACAATTCTGAGAGCAGAAGGTATCAGCTAACTCTCCTCCATTCACTGTTGAGGCAGGAAGGTCAGATGATAGTGGCTAGAGCTCTAAATCTCTGCAAAGTAGTGGCCCAAGGTAACGGAGATAGCAATAGGGTCCACAATAACATCATCCATCATGGTCATGTCACAAATCAAGGAACAGACCTTGGTCACAGAGAGAGACTGGATGTTGCCCCACATGATGGAAGAGGAAGTGAAACTTTTAAAAGAAACAGTAATCAAAATCCAGCTAGCTTTTTTGGTACCATGACAAATGTGATGACACTGAGCATGCAACTGTTTATAATGAATACCATTTGCCATCATAGGATAATTGTTAAAAATGCAGAGAGCATGTCTCCGCATGCAAATCACATCACTGGTTGCCTCAGTCCAAAACAGGACTGGGACTAATTGTGGTAAACATGAAGTGCAATGTATGGAACATTCTGCAGCACTAAGGATAGCGTCTGTAAGATAATTTAGCTGGCCATCACAGCTGCGGAAATGTTGTTGATCAAAGGTTGCCAGAAAGAGGTAAATCCTCCAGTCAGCCTTAGAAAGCTGCCAACTGGGTCTACACTCACTTGGGGTTGGAGTCAGCAAATGGATAGCACATGGGAAATGGTCGATCAAGATTGTGTCAGAGAGAACAGACCACTTGAGATGATGGGCGAGCTGGATAGTGTAGAGCAAGAAGTTAAAATGGAAATAGGAGCATGTGAAATCTGAAAGAAATGTGGATGCCAATAGTAAACATCTTGGACAGGTTTTCCCATAGGCCTCAAGGGTGACAGTGAGAATTACAGTCACAAACAGCAATACGGGGTGAGGGAGCTGTTCAATGTGCTGGAGTATGTCTGCCCTGGTGACAGCAAATGACAGAGGGCTGTACACATTAAAAAGAGAAATGTGAAACGATGAAGGAAAATACAGACTGCAACAGCTTGCAACAGGGTGTTCGATGAGATGGTTTGGTTATGAACATCATCCCAGATGACCAGTATGAGATTGAATGGTGTTCTTGTAGGGGAGAAGGTCAAATTGGATTGAAAGGAAATGTGAGAGTCAAAGCAGTTGCCATGATGCATTTTTGTTTCTTGGAAGCAGACAGCAAGTGGACCTTGCAATTCCATGTGCAGCCATAGTTCCTCCTAATTAGATCTAATGCTCCCTATGTTCCATTGGTGAATTGTCATAACAGGGATTGGGGAGGAGGGAGCAAATGAAGGGTAGCCAGAGGAGAAAAGTCATAGATGGTGTGCACGAAGCAAATGGGAGGTCAGCCATGTGAGGGTACCACATGGTCACACCATTGAAGAGGATCACCAAATCAGGGAAGGACAGAACCATCTGTCTTTCCTTGATTTCTTAGAGCTTTTACAGTTGGCAGTCGAAGACTTTGATGTTTGTCGGCTGGAAGAACGTAGAAAGTCTTCACAGGCGTATTCCTTTTCTCCTTACCGGCCTGCCAGCTGTGTAGCAAGTGATTTTGCTGCCAGGGAAAAGATATGGTGGCTTGTTGCGCACCTGCAGGAGAAGGAGATTGGGATACTAATGTGATACTTTGTGATTTCACAACTGCAGTAGTGAACTGGAGATCACAAGTCTGCATGGCTATATCCTTTGTGAAGCAACAATGCATAGCAAGAATGGTACTAAAATACAGGGCTTTTGACTAGCTAACAATGTGCTAGCGACAGGGTACAGTAATTTCTCCTTCACCTTTATCTTCTGCACGGCCCACTCATTGAGGTACATGAGCTACTCATGGGATGAGGTGGCATGGTCGCCATTACAACTGATACAGTGGAGAGAAGGAAGTGGGCAACCACTCTCGTGAGCATCTCTACCCCAAATAACACAATTGGCAATGTTTTCACAGGGCAAGTGAGTGTGGTTATAATGTTGAGACTGGTAGCAACACATCTGTTTTGGATGCACGGCCGGACTGTGATGGCTTCATGACATCGTCGTTGTCGTTGTCGCTGTTGTTGTTGTGGTCTTCAGTCCAGATGTTTAGAATATTCATGTCTTGTTCTCCCTCTACAATTTTTACCCTCAATGCTACCCCCCAATACTAAATCGATTATCTCTTCATGCCTCAGAACATGTCCTACCAATTAATCCCTTCTTCATAGACTGCCTTAATCTTTGAGGAAAGCACTACTGAATCAACTGACAGAAAAAAAAGAGTGCATGTGTGCATGAAGTTTGCATCAATCTTTTTCATTACCAAATGGACTGCAGTGACGCAGCGATCAGAGAGGATTTCTCCCTCAATCAGACTATCAAACAGCTGAGTGCAAGTAACAACACACAAAGAATTCAGCATACAATGGTCCTCAACATGAACAGGATAACTATGGAGGAGCAAAGCTGTTTGCAGTTGTTGGGCTTAAACTCACAACTGGTTTGCAGAAGCAAAGTCAAAATATGTAAACGAGAACAAGATTTCACAGAGCCTGCAACTGCATCAACACCTTTCCAAATAATACAAGGATTAACTGTAGCAAAGGACTGACCTTAGGTACATGATACCACAAGGAACCAATGTGCAGATAGGAGAGTCTTAAATCTTTAACCTCACTCTGTTTATGCTTAGTAGATGTAGACTGAGATGGTGACTGGCTCATTGCAAAAAAATCCCTCACGATTGCCAGTAGCTCCAACTGTGAGTCCCGTCAGAGGGGGGGCTCAACCACTTTAGATGACTGTTCACACCTCATGTCTCCGTACAGAGGCACCAACTGACATCTGGGGAGGTAACAGATCAGGCAAGCAGCTCTCCCTGTGCCTGGCCTGTACCAGGGGTATAAGCGAACCCTACCTGTCAGCCAAGCGAGGTGGCACAGTGGTTAACACACTGGTCTCAAATTCAGGAGGACAGTAGTTCAAACACGTATCCAGCCATCCTGATTTAGGTTTTCCCTAAATTGCTTCAGTCAAATGCTGGAATGATTCCTGTGATAGGACACAACTGACTTCCATCCCCATCCTTCCTTAATCCAATTGGACCAATGACCTCACTGTTTGGTCCCCTCCTCACAGACCAACCAACCTATCTGTCAACCCATGGCTGCGAATTACATATTACCCAGTTCCCTGTCATGCGTCAGATGGACTGGCCTTGAGGAATGCACAGGGAAGAAGAAGAATCAAAGAGACCTTGAACACCAAAGTGGAGGAAGGAGAGGAGATGGAGAACAAAGAGAGAAGGAAAAAATCTATCGGACTGTTCTGATGCCATGCTATTGAAACACATTCCTGAAATCATCCAAAACATGAACATCAAGGATGGGGTAAAAGAATAGCAGGACGGACATGCAGCACATAGAACGATGAGGTGCTGCAAAGGCTGGGGGCCCCGTGGCCGAGCACAAACTCACCAAAGTGTGGTGAGCCTCTGAGTGGGGGGGGGGGGGTTATTTTGATCCTATGAAAACATACTTTCCTCCTATGACCTGCACCTAATGATCAGTACACGTTTATTAGCACAGTTGGGTGAAACACTCGCCTTTGGCTCCACTTCTAAAGCACTAATGGTCATTGGGTCTCAAAACAAATAGTCAATGGCTCTTGCAATAGGTCCTTTAGTCTTTTTAGAGAATTTTTCTGTGGCAGATTTTCGAAACTGGACATCATCCAGGTGCCCTCAGTTAGGTATATGTGACAGAGTAACAATATTACTGTCTCCACAATCAATGAGGATTAATTAGTTAAGCCTTCATAACCTTACTGAAACTGTCTCCAGCTACTTAAGATACTTCTTGATGAGGGCCTTTAAACTGTCAATACTACAAGCTTGTGTGTTTCCTGAGCATCACTGCAGCAAAGCATTGAAAAAGATGTTCAACACTATATTCTGTAAAGTATCATGGTTGGGAATTAGCTCCAGTCTGTTGATATATAGCCACTCACCCTTTCTTCTTACTTGCTTTACAGTTGAATAACATTAGCCAGTGCCCATCAAGGTGAATTTGTTGAATTTGAGATTTTTTTATGTGACATTCTGTATTAGGCACACTACAGCTGCTGATATTCCACCTGAACTTTCATTTTTCTGTATGCATATTATAAATTGGTTCTATTTATTCAGAAATGATCACATTATGACTGTTGTAGAGAATAGCATTACTGACTGTACTGCCTTGTTATGTCATAGCTTACTGGTAATACTGAATAATTTTAAAAGTGCATTTCATATCTGAAGTACTTCCACATGCAGTAAATAATGAAAACTTACCTTGCACTACTGGATGCATAGCTTGTTGAGGTTGCCACCTGAAATATTTCAAGAAATGTCCAGTGATTCACAACTGATAAGAGTAAATAAATAAAATTCTACTAACACCCACCAACATCTGATTAGTCCGTAAGATCCTGTATGTGAAACTTGAAAATATCATTAAAGAAAACATGATATGCAAAATGTTGTCATTATTGAAACAGAATATCAGTGTGACTTCACACTTGATTCCACCATTCGTTTTTGATCCTGTAAATAACTATGCAAGCCAGCAGGGCAGTTGTAACCATAATTCCCACTAGATGACTCAAAAGAAAAGTGGCCAAAGATGTCTTTCATCTGTCATGCACTTATGCCTTGCAGAAAATTTTCTTTTACTTATTTCATTATGAAAATTGTTATTCACAGAGAGGTGAATACATCATAACAAGTGACCCATCTGGGCTTTTTTGTTCTGGGCAGCTCCAAAATAACTTGCAAGGATGAGGAGTGTATTCTAAACCCAGCTGTAAAATTCAAACCCAGAACTAAGTACAAGCTTGCAACATTAAATATACAAATACTAATAAATATTAGCAAACTGAAAGTACTGTCTGACATTGTATATTTGCTACAAATTAAAATATTACCATTACAAAATATCAGATTCACCGATGAAGAAATGCCAGTTTCTCATGATTATATATTGTTCACAGGGAAAACAAGGAAAAAATACATAAAGCTATCCCAAGACTAGGCTCTGCAATCATAAATGGAAAATCTGTACTACAATCAGTTCCAAATTTTTCAGTGCCTTAAAAAACACACTCTCCCTGTAGCATTTTAATATACAAATGAAAGACAGACAAAATTAATGGCCACACACCAATAAACCAGGATAACAAGAATAACAGAGACAAAGTAAAACAGTTTTGAAAACAATGTTAAGAAGAATTTGATGACGTACCAGAGATAAAATATAAAAATTTTATTACATTTTAATCCTCAAACTGGTAGACAATGGAGATTAAAACATTTCCTGCCTAAATGGCTGTTAAATGTATTTATTCACTACTGGAGTTTTGACTGTTATGCCATTCTCAAGTGACACCTCACTATGAAGTCAAAGTTACTAAATGTCATACCTGATGCATGGGGAGTATAAATTAAAAAGCGCAGTAGGACATGACTTTTATAGATATTATTGCATGAAATGCTATGTCATTTTGCAGGCATATAGAAGACAAAGACTCCCTGTCTTATTATCAGTATGGAATTTGTAAACACGGTTAACACAAGGAAAGTGTTGTCTGAAAAGGAATTATGAAACAGCCAGACACCACAATGAGCTATCACTTGAGAAACTGCCAAAATAGCAGTTTTGATAATACATTGAATAACAGTCCAGGGAGAAAATGTTTTCATGGATAAATTTCTGCCTGGCTATGGATGTAAGAAAAAAGGAAACACTGGTAAGAAAAAGACTTTAGAAAAGTTATTTGCAGCTAATCCTCTGCCCATTCCCCCCCCCTCTCCCCCCCCCCCCCCATACACACACATACACATTGCTAAAATAACATGATTTGAGAGTATCAGATGGCTCATCTGCCAATAAGCATAATTCCAAAAAGATAATGAATTTAAGATAAACCATATTCTCAGATGATTAAAAAAAATGCCATGAAAAGCATGAGGAGAAAATTACATAACAGCCCAAATTCTACAATACAAGAGATATCAGGCATGGCTTAGGAAAGATATGTCCTGTGAAGAACAAATTAATAAGAAAGAAGTGAAAGAGCAAAATACTATTGAATATATTTGTAAATTTTAAAAAGACTATTACAATAAAGCAAGACCAATTTTATTCAAAATTCTTAAAGAATCTGGAATACAGAAGACAACACAAGTCCTCCTAAAAGACTTTCAGCCCCATTTGAGACAAGAACAGACTTTACCCAAATCAAAGGACTATATCCATTCTTGTTTCAGTCTATACTTGAAAAAGAAATCACTGAACAGGAGAGGTTGTCAGACTGTAATATCAAAAGTGGAGCAATACTTGGCAGGAAAACAGATAATCTCAAAGCTCACAGTAACTTTTGTAGGTGACTTAGCACTATTGGCAGTGTAGAGGAAGCACAAAAATAGAGAGAAAGAAAAACAGTAGGGAAAGCATGACTAAAAATCTCCTCTGATAACAAGCAGTAATAACTAAGAACAAGGCTGCAACATCCAAATCAGGTACAAAGTATGGGAGTATCGGGGAAAATGCAATTTAAGTATCTACAAGAAATCACCCAGCCATTAGTGGGGAAAAGAAGCCACAAGAGCAAGACTATGAAAGATGGATTTTGCATTTTACTTAACAAAAGATGTTTATAATAAAAATTCATTCTCTAAAATTGCAAAGCTTCCAACTTCTAAGGGAATCATTTTGCCAGAATGCACATCTGCCCCAAAAACACTTATTTTAGGATCAATAAAAGGTGGCAAAAATTCAGAAAAAATAAAGATATCAGGAAACAGAACAGCAATATAACCAAATAAATTTAGAAACAATACAAACCTTACAAAAACAAATAGTAAAAAACTGCAGACAACATTACACAAAGAATACTAATCAGTCCTAGCATACTGTCAAGAAAAACTGTGCAGTATTAATAAAGCTTAAAAGAGCTCACTGGGTTAGGAAAGTGCCAAAGAGCTAGAAGAAAGTGGAGTAAGTAAGCAAGAAATTGAGGACCAAACTAAATGTGTAAACAGAAATGAAAGGTCACGAAGTCTCCCAAGACAAAACATTTCCAAAAATACAAGGTAGAAATTGGACGTCAGAAGGATGGGGAAGAAAAGTGAACAGATGAAGGAGTAGCATAAGTAAATGTGAAACCTTCACTGGCCTGTAATGTTAGAGAATGGAAAATTTTAGTTCCACATTTGTAATAGCTTCCGAGTAAAGCACAATGACGATATATGTACTGCAAAAAAGTGACTGCAAGCAGTACCAAGAGTCTCTCAATTTAAAAGAAGCAAATATGTAGGAAAGTAAGTATCCAGAGTGTTATGCTGGGCTACAGCAATGCTCAGAAGTATTTTATAGTTGTGGAGTTATGCTGTCAGGACTGCTGGCATACAGTCAAAATAGAGCAATGCACATAACTGTCACTCCATGAGAAGCTTCATGCTGCTGCAGTTACATATCTAGTGAACGAGCAAGGTCGTACAATAACAAGGTAAGTAAATATTCCTTTAGCTCAAAAGTATTATGTAACTTGCCTTGATGGTATAGTATTCATTAACTATTGTTACTTGGGCATTCACTCAACGTTTGTTTACTTGTAATGACGACTAGAGATATACTAAAACAGAACACTCGCTTGATGTGAGACAAGCTGTTTTGCACATTTTGAAGATTGGAAGGTAGCATGTCTAGCACTGCTAGAGTCTATGGCATATCACAACTAACAAATGTGCACAGTCAGTGGTAAAAACAGGAAGTAACAGTAGCTAATAAGCCAAGCTCGGGTCATCCTCAAAAAAGAACAAGGAGGAAGAACAGAATGATTTGTAAGCAATCAGTTGCTGTTTCAAGAGGAACAGCTCAAAAAAGTAGGGATCATCTGAAGCTAAACTTACAAGCGTCTACCATAAAAATTCACTCAGCAGCATGTGATTTACATCTAGATGACCGTCACATAAACCCATTCATAAATTCAAAAAGTAATGACACAACAGAGTTTACAAAGAAACACCAAGCTTGGAATGCTACAGATTGGCCTAAGGTTTTATGGAGTGACAACAGTACATTTAATATATTTTCTTCTGATGGTGTGCAGTGTATATGCTGACCAAAAGGCTACAAGGACAAAGAGGTATCAGGTATAGATCATTAAGCACGGTGGTGGAGGTGTTTTTCTAGGGAAGGTGTTGGTCCTTTAGGCGAAACAGAAGACCAAACTGCTTGTTTCCTGTACAGTGACATTTCAGAAAAGAATATGGTTCCATGTGTGGAGAGGAATATGTCACATAATTGGACATTTCAGAAGGACAATAACGCAAAATGCACCCCTCTCTAAAAAAAAAAAAAAAAAAAAAAAAAATCCTTTTCAGATCAAAATATCAAACTTTTGGAGTGCCTAAGCCAGAGCCTGGATATAAATTGAACTGAACACCTCTAGTATGCGCTGAATTAAATTCTGGATATAAAGTGAACTGAACACCTCTACTATGCACTGAATTAAAGTGTTCACAATAGAAGCTACTCACACAAGGATTAATTTGCTGGTACCTTAGTGGACACGTGGTTGAAACTCCCAGTTGACCCATAACAATAGCTTGTGGATTCAACGCCAATTAGCTGTGCAGCTGTGATCGAAGGCTATGGCTATGTAGCAAATCACTGATTTGGCAATTTGTTCTTGAGATTCCAATATAGTTTTATATGTATGTAAGACCTACAAATCACTTTTGAGTCATCAGAATTGTTATTTCTATTTAGATGTAATGTAACTTTGTTTAAATTATATGTAGATTTATAGTAAATGGATTCAAATTACATAATTTTCAATTATCCACTGGCAGTTATTTTTCTATTGCACACTTTTATCTTGATGTAATTGTAACTAACGCTTTCTACAAAACACTTTTGACTGCTACTGCAGTAGTACTGTATTTACCCATGGTGAGATGAACAAAGTAAATAATAAACAACAGTGTCAGAGTACAACCACTGTTTTGTCATGCAGATTGCTCTATGCAATCCGGTGCCCCTCCGGATGGCAGCAGAAATCCTTAACTACAGTGTGTGATGTGAGCTCATCTGATCAAATCAAAACTCACTCAAAGAAAAGAACTACCATATTTTATGGACTATAAGACACATTAATTTTCAAACAATATAAAAATATTTACCATTTCTATTATTGGATTGCAAAACCAGACTAAAAACATTATTAGTTTATGAAACTGAACTGACCTTTAAAATTCCTGAAAACTGCCTCCTCCTCCTCCTCCTCCTCCTCCTCCCCACCACCACCACCACCACCACCACCACCACCACCACCACCACCACCACCACCACCACCATTGTCCTCTTCATACATAAGATGATATTTGCTGCCATCGAGAGCATTACTTATGCCTCATTTCCTGGAAGGTTTGACAATTATCTCTTCCCTCACTCTAGACCATGACTGTTGTAGACACTGACACACATTTTTGATTGCAGGGCATTTTGAAGCTCCATCAGCATGAATTCATGTCGGGTTTCACCCATCATTCATTTGTTCCAATCTGTTCTCAAATATACTTTAAATAGTTTATTTATTGAGACACCAAGAAGTTGCAATTGTGAAGTAAGTCCTCCCAGAATAACTGAAAGCTCTGTATTTCTCTGTCTCAATTTCTCTTTCATGGTAAATTTTACAAATGACTGATGAACTGATCTAGCACAGGAAGAGTATTCTTCTTCAATAAAGCACCTTTCTTTCTCTCCCACACTGTTAATCCTTGACTTCATACCAGCCTTGTCCATCCCAACTTTCTTTTGACACTGAATAATAAGGCACTGTAAAGACAGTATTTTCTCTTCATACTCTTGTGGCATTCTCTGAGATATTTTGGTTTTTGTTTGCATGTAAAGTCTACGATGGTTCATAAATCTTGATGCCAACCAACTCCACCCTTTAGATCTGTTAATTACCACTTTAGAGCTATTTTACAACCATGTATTTGAATCAGTTTTGTATTAATTCGAATGTGATTTTTATGGTGCCCTTGAATTCATTTCAATATATCATTATCTAGTTGTGGCCATTTTGCATTAGTCATCTATTTGCATTTTTAGTTACATCATTTCCTCTGTTTTTTACAAGCCCACCAATTGTGAATTTTTTTTCTGTTGCTGGAGTGCCAAAATGCTACTTAGCTCCTCTATTTCCACGTTCTTCTGCATATACTATTACTTTCAATCTATAGCCTGCATCATATGAATACCTTTTATTTTTTTCCATTACAGAACTAGCTGCTAAAAAAGAAGTTGTACTGTTACTGATAACACAAATCACTTTCAGCTCAAGTTCACTGCACTGTAGACCACATTGATGCACCGTAGGCTAGACAGTTTTCTAGATTTGTGATGGCAGGGCGGGAGGAAGACAATTTTAGCAAGAATTTGAATCCCCGCAACTCATGTTCATCACATCGGTGCACTGCTGCTGCCAGCTAAATCCAATGCAGCCAGGATCAGAGAAGTTTCTTGTGGCATTGAATAGTTGGCCATTTTTATAAGTAATGGGAATTTTAAATCAAACACTGGGCATATTTATATTAATTTCGAGTGTAAGATAGAACTGAATTTTGAAGGCAGTTTTTTGATGGAAAAAGTGTGTCATATAGTCCATAAAATATGGTATCAAGTCTTTGTAAGGAGCGCTGGAAATTAATTTGGACAAATAAATATGATAACTGAAAATTAATTCATCATTCAAACTTTCATATACTACAGGTAAGATAGTCATGTGAATCCAGTATCTGATGCAAAGGGTTGCTTGACAATGAATATTTTCCACTTAATTTTGTAACATGCACAGAATTGCATTTAATATTTTGCTCTGGTGAACTCTGATTGTCCTAAGCCAAGAAGAAGGCCCAAAACCTGCTATCCATTGAATATACTTGCCAGTGAGAAAAGGCCAACAGCAACTATGAGGCAGCATTTCAATCCATATTCATACAGCTTTTGCAGTAGTATCTTCAAGGAATCTTAGGACTTTTCCAAAGTCAATGCTATGATAGCAAATGGAACTTTTCTCACACATTTAAATATGCTCATCATCTCAGTGACAAACAAAAGATGACTGCTGCCAAAGTAAGTGAATAACATCAACAAAAGAAGTGTTCAAAAAATCAAAAATTATAATTATGCTGACTTATCTCTCAAAAACAAGATGCACAGCCAACTGTCATTGTATCACTTTCAATATAACAGTGTTATATCAAATTGTTTACCTCAACTTCGTGTAGCACTCTACAGTTTTTAATTCAATAATTTTTATAAGCAATGACTGCAATAACAAGAAATTATATTTTTCTTAAGCCAACAATGCCACAACCATAAACAATACATCAAACTGTACAGCAAACACATATAGTTTGTCTGGAACTCAACTGGATCTGGAGTATCCACAATTTGATTAAAACTACTCAATTAATTTGACCAGAACTAAATATACTCCACAATGGCACATACCAAAAAACAAAGCACACTGCACTGTTACCTTTTTCCTTAGTGACTTTGTGTTTAGCTATTACTTTGACAAATTAAGTATTATGCAGTGTGATCAAGATGTGTGACCACTTAAATTAGCTGTAATTCAAACTTGAAATGCGCTACATAATAACTTGAAGCACCACGTAAATGAGCAGAAAATTATATCTCACTGATATGACACTTGTGTATATAGAAACATTTCCTTGTATTTGCTTATTCTAAATACTGCTAATGTTGGAGATGGACAGTTTTGTAACCTCTTATTTACAAACACAGTATTGTTTAATATATTGTAGAATAAAGCAGTGAATTGAATGTCAGAACAAACAACAGACTACAACTAGTTCACACTGGGGTTTGAACCCGAGGAGGAATTTTTATCAATTCAGACCCTTATTTTAAGAAGAGAAAAGCGTACTTGCAATGTATCAGCCAAAGCAATGGATACCACTTGAAAATTTTGGCTGTAATTCTGATAGTACGCAGTTAAGACCTTCTGAATGAACAGCTTTTAAAATTGGGTGTCCACCAGTTATTTTTTCACTTCCTCTTTCCCATCACATCTGCCTGATGCCTGAGTGCAAAGTACTGTACACTGGAGTGTCAACCAGAGCTGACCTATTTGCGGCGTGTGAAAGCCAAGGGCACAGGAGAGGGGATGTCGGCATCTGCTCAACATATTGTTTCAGAACATGTTATTCTTGAAAAGTAATATGAGTACATAATATATCAATCTAAGACATATACACAGTTCGTATGGCACAGGGTACCCGCACACTGTGTGGTGGCTTGCCGAGTATGTGTGTGAATGTACATGTAATGCAATACTGTTTGGAAAAATTGAAACCCTACAACGAAATTTATTCCACTGATTATGGACCTCACACTACACAGATTATTAGCATTACAGACCTGTAAATGCACTGTGACTGTGGAAATTCAGTACAGAGTAGCACTATCATGTGCTCCAATCAACACTGCTAAACGCCAGAGCATGGAATCAAAGAGTGCCTGAATATGCCACTGGGAAACACTCAGCCTTGTGGTTTGTTGGTGTGTCCACAAATCATCATCAGCTGTGGCTGCAGGAGGACTTGAATGAACAGGTTGTCGACGGACCATATTTCAGACATGTTTAATGGGCAACATGTTAGGCATATGGGCAGGCCAGGGGAGCAGTAGTACCCATTGTATTTCAAAGAAAACTTGCACATTCCTTGTCACATTCTGATGGAAATTGTACTGCTGAAATATGACATTTGGAACAGTCTGCGCAAGCCGCTGTGGCCGAATGGTTCTAGGTGCTCCAGTCTGGAACCGCGCGACCACTACGGTTGCAGGTTCGAATCCTGCCTCACGCATGGATGTGTGTGATGTCCTTAGGTTAGTTAGGTTTAAGTAGATCTAAGTTCTAGGGGAGTCTTCACCTGAGATGTTAAGTCCCATAGTGCTCAGAGCCATTTGAACCACTGGAACAGTCTGCAGGAGAGGCAGTGCCTAGAGCTGTAAAACCTTCCAGTTGTAGTGCTAGCTGTTCATATTGCCCTCATGATACAGAAGGTGAGATTGCACATTACATGCAATGGCACACCAACCATCACACTTGGCATTTGTCTGCAGTGCTGCTCAACAATACAGTCTGCCCAATCGTGTTCACCAAGGGAGAGTTGAGCATTTATGTAACCACCATGGCAAGAAAGTTCAAGCAGGACTCCTCTGCAACTAATATGTTTTGCCACTCACCACACCACTGCCATCATTTACATGTTCTCATTGCAGTCTGCAGCATTGCTGGGTTCTGGTCGATAGAAGCTAATGCAATGGCATGCATGTCACCAGTCCTGCCCAAAAAAGACAGTGCTGAACTGTCAACAAAGATGTGTCCTTGCAGGGCTCCAGAGTCACACCAACACTGTGTTCAAAGCTGTTCTGTCCCTTATGGTCAAGCCAACAAGATGGTTGTCATCTCATGATAGGATCACATTGTGTCCCCCAATACCCATCACCTCTGGTTACACATCTGCCTCACTGTTGAAGCAGTGTGTCCTGTTTGAGCTGCAATGTCGCAGAACGACATATTACCTCCTGGATACCAATGATACTGTGCCATTTCAACAAACTCACATGGCAATACTTCACCCTGCAAAACTGGCAAGGCATAGTGGCACTGGATTAAACATTTCCATTTCGTAAGACAACTCTGCACCAACTGAGTCTACATCTACAAGAGTAAGTCAGTTATTATCTGCAATTTAGTTATATTTTTGTTTATTTTGGTATTACTGTCATTTTACACTGATAACGCATGTTTTGTTTATTTGTTGTAATATCTTTGCAATTTTCAAGCTGCTAGGTTAGTTTCATTATCGCTGCCATGCTGTTAATCATGGCTGCTCCTCTGTCTATTTGCATCAAAGAAGAGAAACATTCAGTGATCCGTTATTTGTGGTCAGAAGGCATACCAGGGCGCAAAATTCATTGAAGACTTTCAGTACAGTAGGGGAACAGTGTCTTGCCACAACAGAGAGTCTACAAATGGATTGAAAAATTCCGAAATGGTCACACAAGTGTTACGTACGATGAAGGAGCCAGACGGCCATTTACCGCCAAAATGAAGAAACCATTGAGTGTTAATGTGAAATGATTCTCTTAGACAGACGATTGACTACTGATGAAGTGGCACATCTTCTGCAAATTAGTCACAGTTCTGCCTATGAAACCATCCACAACAGACTTGGATTACATAAAGTTTGTGCACGAAGGGTCTCAAAACATTCCACACAGTTGCATAAACAAACGCGCTTGGACATCTGCAAAAAAAACTTTGGATCACTATAGGTAACGAAGGGGCAACTTAGACAGGATCATTACTGGTGACAAAACATGGATCCATCATTATGAGCCGGGTGGTAAACAGCACAGTCTTGAATGGAAACATCCAAATTCACTATGCAAGAAAAAGTTCAAAACCCAGCTGTTCACAAGAAAACTGATCCTTATGGCTTTTTGGGACACACAAGGTCCAGTACTGGAACATTATGGGGAAGGGGCCCAACAATAAACAGTGTACATTACAGTGAGATGCTTACTGCTAGGCTAAAGCCTGCAATTTGAAGCAAACACCGAGGATTGCTGTCAAAAGGTGTTGTGTTGTTGCACGACAATGCCCGTGCACATATTGCTGCCCACATTGCTGAAACGCTCCAGAAACTCCAATTTGAAAGTACTGGATCATCCTCCATAAAGTCCCAATCTTGCCCCTTCTGACTATCACTTGTTTGGTCCACTGTAACAGGCATTAAGGGGCCATCAATTTGCCTTGGATGAAGCAGTGAAAGAAGTGATGCATTAATGGCTCGCAGCTCAACCAAGAACCTTCATTTATGAGAGCATCAGGAAGCTTGTACAATGATGGACCAAGTGCACTGAAACGCAAGGAGACTATGTTGAAAATTGTTGTTCTTGTAAGTTTCCTATTTTATTACAATAAAATTTTTTAGTACTTTGTGGATAATAATTGACTTACCCTCATACCTCATACATGGATACTCTGCAAATCACACTTAAGTGCATGGCAACGGGTTCATCAAGCTGCCTTCACAATAATGCTCTATTATTCCAATCTTGAACAGTGTGTCGAAAAAATAAACACATCTTTCTGTGCGAGTTCTGATTTTCCTTATTTTATTATGACGATAATTCCTCCCTATAAAGGTTGGTATCAATAAAATATTTTTGCATTCAGAGGAGAAAGTTGGTGACTGAAGTTTCATGAGAAGATAGTGCTGCAACAAAAAATGCCTTTGTGTTAACAATGTCCACCCCAAATCCTGTATCATGTCAGTCTCATTCTCTCCCCCATTTCTCGATAATATTAAATGTGTTGATCTTCTCTGAATTTTCTCAGTGTACTCCATTAATCCCACCTGCCAACGATCCCACATTGCACAGTCGTACCACAAAAGAGGAAGGACAAGCATATAGTAGGCAGTGTCTTTAGTAGCTCTGTTGCATCTTCTCAGTTTTCTGCCAACAAAACACTCTCTTTGGTTCACCTTCCCCACAGCATTTCCTATCTGTTATTTCCAATTTGTTTGTAATTGTAATTCCCAGGTACTTAGTTGAATTTATAGCCTTCAGATTTGAGTGATTTATCATGTAACTGACGTTTAATGGTTTCTTTTTAGTGCACTCATGTAGATGACCTGACACTTTCCACTATTTAGGGTCAAATGCTCATTGTCACACCATACAGATAACTTTTCTGTATTGGTTGGCAGTTTGTTTTGATCTTCTGATGACTTTACTGACATAGATAAGGAAGAGTGAAGGGCTTGTAACACTACCCTGGGGAATGCCAGCAATCACTTCTGTTTTACTCGATGACTTTCTGTCAAATACTATGAGCTGTGACTCCTATTACAGGAAATGCAAATCCAGTCACATACGAGATATGATATTCCACAAACATGCAATTTGACTACAAGCTGCTTGTTAGGTATCGTGTCAAATGCTTTCTGGAAATCCAAAAATACAATATCAATTTGAAATACTCTGTCTATACCACTCAAACTTTCTATGAGTAAAGAGCTAGTTGTGTTTCACAAGAATAATATTTACTAAATCCGTATTGACTGTATTCCAATAGACATTCTCTTTCAGGTAATTCATTATGTTCAAACACAATATATGTTCCAAAATCCTGCTGCATATCAATGTTAATGATATGGGCCTATAATTTAGTGCACTACTCGTACTGCCTTTTTTTGTGCATTGGTGTGACTGTGTAGCTTTACAGTTGTTGGGTACAGATCTTACATTGAGTGAGCAGTTGTTTATGATTGTTAAGTATGAAGATATTGTATCAACATGCCCTGAAAGGAACCTACCGTATTTACTCGAATCTAAGCCGCACATGAAAAATGAGACTCGAAATCAAGGAATAAAATTTTCCCAAATCTAAGCCATACCTGAAATTTGAGACTTGAAATTCAACGGGAGAGAAAAGTTTTAGATCCCACCTCCAAATCGAAACAAAGTTGGTCCATTGTAATATGAGACACAATTTAGGTCGAATGAATGATGATACAGCTACAGTAGTTTGGTTCGAGTTGTAAGCTTAGCAGTTAAGTTTTACCAGGTAGCCACTGCTATGCATCAGGTGCTCCATCCTTATTTATACGGGTACCCTTCCTTTTTCACGTGCTTCATCTAGTTCGAATTGATTCCTTATTTTTCTTTTATCTGACAAGTGCTGTTCTCTTTGTTATAGGTGTTTACGTCACTCTAAGTTGAAAATACTTTATTGTACTGTGTCATGCATTGTTTGTCGCATTCTGATGATGAGTGTTTACGACCTGTCGTCGCTCGCGGCATCGCTTGCTTTTGTGCGTGCTACTGCCGCTTACAATAAAAAAAGAGAGGAATCGTCTCATTAGCGAAACAATGGCAAGGGACTGCTATTTGTTGTTACTTACACTGCTGCTTTCTTTGATAATGATCAACGAGAATCAAATAATAGACTGTGTATGATAGAAGATGTTCTGAATGAGAGTTCAGCAAAAATTTTTCTCTGTTTCAAAATCTTTGCAGATGCCTCTTTAGTACATTACATTCTGCAAAGAAATTAGAGTCATCTTAGATTTAAAAATCTAGTCAACTGCTGTGCTTCATTTCTGATTGTATCACTATTAGGCATAAAAATAATACAAATATAAACATGACCTGTATGTATATTCTTCAGTGTTTGCTGTTGTCTCACTCTAGTTTCGTAGTTTATTAGGCAGACAGGACTTAAATGAGATAGCAGCAAACATGAAAGAATACATGGCAGAATGTTTTATTCATATTATTCTTATGATGAAGAGAATACTGCATGTGAATCACAATTCATAAAAGTTCCTATTAGCAACCATCTCTTCTCACAGGTAAGAAAGAATTCAGAACGTAGAGTTGGCCATATTGACACACACATCCCAAACAGTCTTGCCAGTCAGAGTTTCATAGTACATTGAAATGCTGCTACATTCAAAGATGAACAATACGGATTTTTTATTTACTTCATTGGATAACGTATGAAAGTGCAATGGTCGAAACTTGGGATGGAGATAAAAGCTCGTCTTCCACCTCTTTTTTTTTATTTTTTTTTTATTTACTGACGCAGAGGTTTTAGCGCCAGTATTTGTGCCTGCAACGCATGCTAGTGTAGCGCTACATATATTCGATGGCAGAAGTTAGTTGTGGCGGCACCTACCAACATTTTTCAGAACTTCCACTTACTTTGCACTCGATTCTAACCCGCAGGCGGTTTATTGGATTACAAAAACCGGAAAAAAAGTGCGGCTTAGATTCGAGTAAATATGGTAATTGGTATGCAGTTAGGACCAGAAGACTTGCTTTTATTAAGTGATTTAAGTTGCTTCACTGCTTTGGGGACACTGTGTTCAGTAACTCTGCTTTAGCACACTTACACTGATAATATTTCAGTTACTATTGTGCAGATAAGACATTGATTGTGTCTTGCTGCTAGCATACTTCACATATGATGAGAGTCTCTGGATTTTCTGCCAGGTTTCAAGAAGAAGTTTTGTTGTGAAAACAACTATAAGCATCTCTCACTAAAGTGTCCACTCAATTTCAGGCTTCTGTAAAAGAAGTCTTGGAGATTTTGCATTCGCTTAGATTTGGCATGCTTTTTTCATTGTTTCTGAAACTGTGTTTGACCCACTGCATCATGCTCACCTGCCTGTCACACAAAAGACAGCAGTACTGGGCCTACATGCATCACTAATCACTAATCACTAATTATAGTTCCACTGTTTTGCAGCCGTCTTATTGTGGCATGCTACAATCCACTGCTTCTGTGTGGTTTACTTTTCAGAATGAGTAGTGTATTATTTTAACAGCATCATTGTATCTATATTCTGAAGAAATACACACACACACACACACACACACACACACACACACACACACACACACACACACACACACACCTCAGAATTTAAATGAATAACCTAACCAAATTCAGAATTACTTTTGATCATCATTTTAAATCATCTCAATCACATTAAGAATAGTGCATCTCCCGCAAAATGAACTTCACTTTAACAGTGCCAGCTGTAAATTCTAAGGACACTAACATCCAACGGCACTGTTAATAGCAAAATAGTGCTATACTACTACTTTAACATCACATTCATTCAATTACACAGCATCTGTGAATTGCAACATGAGAATGTTCCAAGCAAGTAGATTTCTGCCACCAGTTACAAGTTAGAGACCACACACTTTTACAAAATGAATAAAACATAAAATAAATGACAAAAAACAGTATTTCACAAACCTTCTACTCCCTCAACAATACAGTACTTGTGGCTCCAGCATTATGCAGATCCACTGGGGAAGAGCGAGAGAATTTGTTCATGTGCATGTTAAAAGCTGTACTTTCAGCTGGTTGTAAATGCAAAATATTAGAATGATGGTCATAATTTCCAAGCTGGATCAATTTCTAGGCTGTTATCTTGCAAGTACCATATTTTACACACTGTATGTACGGATTACAAGATGCACATTAATTTTTACAATTTTTTTTAAATTAACAGTTTTACCATTTTTATTATTAGACTGAAAATCCAGACTAAAAAACTTATTAGTTTATAAAACCAAACTGACCTTTAAAATCCCTGAAAATCATACTTCTTGTTCATCATCATCTTTGTCCTCTTAATATGTAAGATGTTCTTCACTGCCATTGAGAGCAGTACTTATGCCACACTCCTTGAAAGATTTAACAACAATGTCATCTCTCACTCCACACCACAACTGTTTTATCCACTGGCACACTTTTATGGGTCATTTTCAGTTCTCTTTGGTGTGAATTTATGTTGGGTTTCATTGTAGCGTATTGACTATATTCAGTCAAAAAATATACTAGAGCAGTGAGTTGCAACAGAGCCAGTCACAGGCTGGGGAGAGAGTTACACACCGTGAAGCAAAACACAGCCAACTTGCATTGCAAAGCAGAGCCAGCTGGGCACGGTATAGCAACAGCCAATGCTGCAAAATGCTAGTGGAAAGACTGAAGTCTTTCCTCACTTGTCACCAGAGAAGTGTTTAAGAGTACGTGCCTGAAGCCCTACATGAACAGTCAGGAGCATGCAAGTACTCAGCCATTCGTGTACTAAATGATTCTCGTCGCAGTATGACAGCCTACTCCATGAGACTGTGACACCTGGAGCAAGATCCAAGAATGCAGTATGGGAGGTCCACTGTTCCACCACAAGACATGGCAGTCCACCCTGAATCAAGAGGGATCCCCTTGCTGGAGGAAGTTCAAATCCATCATCAGCTGTATTAATGTGCTATCACCACAGTCACAGCCAGAGACATCACTGACAGCAATATTCGAGTGATACCACACTTGGCCCTCTCCTTGCTCTGTCGGCAATGCTGGACATCTATAGTTTCACAGGAAAGGCAACTGGATGCCTCCACCTAGCAGTTCCTTATGTACTACGGCTGAGGGCTGGATTAATGAAATTAACTGAACAAATCCATGGTCACCCTGACTTATCATTTCACTAAACGGAACAATTTGAGGTAATAACTAAGGGAAATACAGAAAGTGTGAAACAGTTTGCAGATAGGATAAGGAAAATTAATGGATGTACCAGAAATGTCTAAATGTGTGTGGAAAGGGGTCCAACAGATTTGCGCACAATAGTGCAATTAGCTATAGAGTTTGAGGAGATCGAATTGCCGACTGTAATGCAGGGCAAATGGACAGCATTTGCAGCTCATATATAATGTTTCAGGTGTGGAAGAACAAGGCATGTAAGGAGGCACTGTTGTCTGCCTCAGGGTAATGTGAATAAAGTAAGAAGAAGTAATAGTTTTAGAAATACTGAACCAGGCCGGAATATGGTGCCAAATATCAGTGCAACTTCAGGTTCATGACCGGTCCTTTCCAGTAAGACTGGATGCTATGAAACCATATGCAGAGGAGGATTGTGCAATAAAAGGAATAGTAGGAAGAAAGAGTTGCATGATATTACTGGACACAAGGGTGCATGTTTCAGTCACCAGTGGTGATCTGGTGAAATATAAGCAATGGGATCCACCACCATACAGATTATGTGGAGTTGGGGATGAAGATGTCACACTATTAGGATCAATGGACATAGACTTTTGCCTGGATATAGTTCAATTTAAGCAATGGGCAGAGATTATGCCACACATGAGTGATGGCTATAACATGATTCTGCAATTAGATTTGTGGTGTCACCACCAGACACCACACTTGCTAGGTGGTAGCCTTTAAATCGGCCGCGGCCCATTAGTATATGCCGGACCCGCGTGTCACCACTGTCAGTGATAGCAGACCGAGCGCCACCACACGGCAGGTCTAGAGAGACTTACTAGCACTCGTCCCAGTTGTACAGCCGACGTAGCTAGCAACAGACACTGACGAAGACACTCATTTGCCAAGAAGATAGTTAGCATAGCCTTCAGCTAAGTCAATTGCTATGACCTAGCAAGGCGCCATATTCAATTGATATTTACTACATGTGCATGTATCATCAAGAGCGATGTTCTACAATTATGGGTTAAAGTTAAGTTTTCCAGAAGCTACGTACTTTTCTTTATAGCATTCATTACGTATCCTGTTTCAGACCTCACGCCAGCCTGCGTGAGCTTATAGCGTGCATTTCGGCTTCCTCAAACAACACGGTGTTGGCACTTCTGCCGACACTTCAAGATTTGTTATATCAGCATTGTAATATAATCAGTCTTTGGAAACATAAGGTGGAAATGGTTGTAGTTAGGTGAAGTCATTGCCAGTGTAGCGATGTCACGAGGTGAGTCTGTAGCAAAAGATGAACCAATTAAACCATGAACAACCACACTAATGCTTGATTCACATGACTGTGTATGTAAGAGTACTAGAAAATCACTTTCAGTCAGTGTTGAGTCTAGCTTGCCGGTAGGAATTTTGTGCGTGGTAGAACCATTAGAAAAGAATGAAACATATTGAGACTGAAAAAAGGTATCTGCTTCTATTGATAGCACATACAACACTGGATTAACAAAATGGTTGTTAATCATTAATATGGACATCTTTGAGGAAGAATAATGGTATATGTGGGATGTTAGCCATAGATAATTGTGAGACACCATTGAAACAGCATTACAAGGAAAAATGAAGCATCTAGAAGGAAGCTGCAGGCAATGGATGAAAAATTGCTTCTGGAATTTAAGGATTTATTTTTCCAAAACGACCATTACCAGCTACACATATTATACAGCACCACATACCAATGGGAAATGAATCACGATACCGAATACCTTATTACTTGCTGCCAATTTTCAGAATACCTAAGTACTTGCAGCCAATTTTGGAGCAATTTAATGATCAACAGCTGAAAGGTGGAATACCTGAAGAAAGTAATAGTCCATGGGGGTGAGGGGGGGAGGAATAGTCACCATGCAAAAAAATCACTAGGTGACACACAAAAAGAAAGGCATTTCTTTGATTACAGGCACCTATATGAGAAAACAATAATGGATGCCTACCTCTTGACAAACATCACAGAAACCTTCTATAGCTTAGGGCAATGCAAATATGTTTCAACAATGGATCTGAAGAGTGGTTAGCATGAGACAGAGGTTGCACCATAGGAGTGACACAAACAATGTCTGGCACCCTGGGGACCCTACCAAATTTGTAAGTATGCCATTCAGATCAAAAAATGCACCTGAAATGGTTTCAGAGATTGCTGAATGGAGTACTTAGAGGTTTGAAACCACTGCAATGCTTAGTGTATTTTGATGACGTAATCATCTATGGGAGTCATATAGAACAGCATACATAGCGATTAAGTATTCCAAAGGCCAAAAGCAATGAAATTAACACTGAGTATGAAGAAGGGTAATTTTGTGATGGAAGAGATAGCATACCTAGGTCATATCACAAGTAAAGATGGGGTTAAGACAGACCCAATAGCCGGCCGCGGTGGTCTAGCGGTTCAGGCGCTCAGTCCGGAACCGCGCGACTACTACGGTCGCAGGTTCGAATCCTGCCTCGGGCATGGATGTGTGTGATGTCCTTAGGTTAGTTAGGTTTAAGTAGTTCTAAGTTCTAGGGGACTGATGACCACAGATGTTAAGTCCCACAGTGCTCAGAGCCATTTGAACCATTTTGAACAGACCCAATATTAATTAAACCTGTACATGAATTTCCTGTACTAGCATCTGTAAAGGAGTTGCAATCATTCTTGGGATGCACAAACTATTACTGCTAGTTCATAAAATAATTTGCAGATATTGCACATTTGAAATGATTGTTAAAAATGGGTATTAAATTTGAGAGGTCAGAAGAATGGCAGTATGCTTCTAAGGAGCTAAAAGAAGCTTTAACATCTATTCCAATATTGATATTCTCGATTTTAATAGAGAATCTGTTTTATCATGTAATGCATAAAACAATGCACTTGACTGTATGTTGTTACAAGAGGCAAAAGGTGTAGAAAATCCAATTGCGTACACTTCAATGCAATTAAATTCTCAGAAGGAAATTATTCTGCAACAAAGAAAGAGATGTTAAGCTTTATTTAAGGAATCAAATATATCTAATGTTATCTGTACACTAAAAAGTTTAGAGTAATAAGAGATAATAAGGCATTAAAATGTTTGCTGGGGTTATAGGATCCTTTCGGTAGGTTGACACGATGGGCAGTAAGACTATGTGAATTTGGTTTGGAAGTCACACATAAACCTGGGAAAAAGCACAGAAATGCAGATATCTTAAGCAGAGAAGTAGCAATATTACATATTAATCAAAACAACAGGGAACTACAAATTGAGGCAGAAGTCTTAGGTAGGGAAGTAGTAATGAAAAATGGATGCAGTCCATAGAGGAGTGTTTGGTAAGTATGAGGGAAAATAATAGAGCTACAAGAGGCTATGCGGCAGGCTGTAAGGGGTCAGATAGCGATACGCTTGTTGCTGCCAGAGCTGTATTCCAAGGGTCTAAAGATAATACTGAAGGAAATACCACTGGAGCTGAGGTTGGTTTTAAAACATGAGCACAAAATCTTGCTCTTCAGTTTCTGAGTAGCCACAGTATCAGAGAGAATTGATAGAGAAAAAGTTTACACTTTTGTTTCTACACCAGTAGAAGGTAAACAAACACATCATAAGTGTATATCCCGCCAAGTGGGGAATGCTGAAGAAATTTGAAAGAGTAAAAATGCAGTGACTGTCAACTGCAAGAGACAAGTAAAGGTATGTACAAATGGAGGAAATGAAGTTACAAAAATGCCACCAAGGGGATAATGGTAATGAGAGAGGGGCAGGATTTCTCCACAGTGAAATTGTTAATGGAACAACTGGAGGTAAGAAAATGCAATAAAGAAGTGATCATATCAGAGTTGTATTTTCAGCTGGACAAGGCGCATTGGTTGTACTCTAGGTCTGACAAGATGGTAGTAGTGGCTCATTGTTTTAAGCAGTAGAAGCTTATTACATTTAAAAGTGAGTGATTTGTTATTAAATGGAATGGGGCCTACTTTCATCTGCCCACCATAATTTCAGGGATAGCTCACCTGAATAATTCGCAGCTGCATTTGTACTGGCCACAGGAGTCCTTGGAAGTGCTGCCAGCTGCAAATCTAACCAGCTTAAATCATACTCTAGAGCCAGAATTAACACAGTCTATACAGATGCTTCTGGACCAGCAGGAGGGACGAGTCTCCGAGGAAACCTTGTTGCAGCATTTAAATTCGTGTTGAGAAAACCCATACCAGAAGGAGACAATAGTGACTATTGTTATACCAACGACTACAGTAGGAAGTGTTCTGCTGAGTGTAGTCCTTATTTTGGTACATAGAAGATGAACCACAGGACTGAGCTTGGACCCAGCCATAGTTGAGGTTCCAGTGGACTGGATGTCCGGAGAATAAAAGCAGCAGAAGCAAGCCAAATGGACAAGGAGGTAGTATTAAGAATAATTGATTCATTTTAGCTTTAAAGTTGGGAATAGAGTGTTACATGTGATTGCGCAACAAGCCTGGTAATGAAATAAGTTCCATGGTGTTTGAGTTAAGGATCAGGGTAACGGGCTCTATGGAAATGTGTAAGATTATGTGCTAAATGAATCTCATCTGAATATCACCGACTATGCCATGGGCCTGTGACACCTGGAGAAACATCCCGGAATGCAGTACGGGGTCTGCTGTTCAACCATAAAACAGGGCATCCTGCCCTGAGCCATAAGGGAGCCGCCTGATTGCTAGTGGAAGTTCAGAGTCATTGTCAGCTATGTTGCTGCACTGTCATCACTGACAGCAGCATTTGTGTGATGCCATCCTTGTGCTGTCAGGAATGCTGGACATGTATTGCTTTACATGAGAGGCAACTGGGCACCTCCACCAAGTTGTCCCTGATGTACTATGGCTGAGGGCCAGAATAAAGAAATTAATTGAACAAACCTACTGTTGTCCTGACGTCTCATTTCAAGGGATCATTTAACACATCCATCATCCATTTGCTTCATTCCTGTCTCGTATACACTTTAAATCATTTATTTCTCAAAACATCAATAGGTTGCAATTGCGAAATGAGTCCTCCCGGAATAGCTGCAAGCTCTGTATTTCCCTATTGCAATTTCTCTTTCACAGAATTTTTCAAATGATTATGAGAATGATCAAGCATAAGAAGAGAATTCTTCTTCAACAAAGCATCTTTCCTTCTCTCCCACACATTATTAATCCGTAATTTCATAACAGCCTTGTCCATCCAACCATTGTCATATACGTGAACAACACCACGTGTCAGTATTTCAGAAGGTTTTGGCACTGTTTTGTACTTGAAAATGATCACTGGATTAAGTTTAGTTTCATCAGCACAATGTGAGAGGACAACAGTGTAGTACATTTTTTCATGTCAACTTGTTTTTATAGTTGTAATTGAGGGAAACATTCCACGTGGGAAAAATATATCTAAAAACAAAGAAGATGAGACTTACCAAACGAAAGTGCTGGCAGGTTGACAGACACACAAACAAACACAAACATACACACAAAATTCAAGCTTTCACAACCGACGGTTGCTTCATCAGGAAAGAGGGAAGGAGAGGGAAAGACGAAAGGATGTGGGTTTTAAGGGAGAGTGTAAGGAGTCATTCCAATCCCGGGAGCAGAAAGACTTACCTTAGGGCGGAAAAAAGGACAGGTATACACTCGCATCCATCCGCACATACACAGACATAAGCAGACATTTGTAATGGCCATTACAAATGTCTGCTTGTGTCTGTGTATGTGCGGATGGATGCGAGTGTATACCTGTCCTTTTTTCCGCCCTAAGGTAAGTCTTTCTGCTCCCGGGATTGGAATGACTCCTTACACTCTCCCTTAAAACCCACATCCTTTCGTCTTTCCCTCTCCTTCCCTCTTTCCTGATGAAGCAACTGTCGGTTGCGAAAGCTTGAATTTTGTGTGTATGTTTGTGTTTGTTTGTGTGTCTATCAACCTGCCAGCGCTTTCATTTGGTAAGTCACATCTTCTTTGTTTTTAGATATGTTTTTACAGTTACACTTTTAGCACATTTAATGGCAACAGGTCTACACATCAAATGTCAGAAAAGTTTCATCCACATTTTCATTTTCTTGTGGCTCTTCCTGAGATATTTTGGTTTTGGTTCACATGCTAAGTCCATGATGCTTCATAAACCTGTAGCCCTAACCAATTTCACTCTTAAAGTACCTTAAGTTCCACTTTAGTGCTAGCTTACAAGCATTGACTTTAATTATTTCTGTATTAATTCCAATGGCATTTTGACAGTGTCCTTGAATCCATTTGAGTAGGACAGGATCCAGTTTTGGTCATTTTACATTGAGTCCTCTATTAGCACACTTAGCCTTCTCAAACTTTTTTTTTCCCCCCCGTTCTTCTTTACTAGCCTGCCAGTTGCAAATTGCTTTTTCTGTTGGTTGGGGCCCGAAATGCTACACAGCTGCTCTCTTTCAATGTTGTTCTGCATATGCTATTACTTTCTATTTACAGCCTGAATCATATGTGTACCTTTCATTTACTTCCATTACAGAACTACACTAAAGAGCCAAAGAAACTGGTACACCTGCCTAATATTGTGTAGGGTCCCCGCAAGCATGCAGACGTGACACAACATGACATGGCATGGACTCGACTAATGTCTGAAGTAGTGCTGGAAGAAATTGACACCATGAATCCTGCAGGGCTGTCCATAAATCCATAAAATCACGAGGGGGTGGAGATCCCTTAACACCTCGTTGCAAGGCATCCCAGATATTCTCAATAATGTTCATGTCTGGAGAGTGTTTAAACTCAGAAGAGTGTTCCTGGAGCCACTCTGTAGCAATTCATGATGTGTGGAGTGTCACATCATCCTGCTGGAATTGTCCATCAGAATGCACAATGGACATGAATGGATAAATGATGAAGTTGACTGATACAAAAGTAAAATGAAAATAATAGATTGATGTTAACTGACAACTACAATTTGTAACTGTTAATAGTACACTACTGCTGATGTAGTGTCACAAATTGGAAAGCAAATTTTATATTTATTATTTCGCTACTTCATTAAAAACTCATAATCTGCTGAACAGGGGATGAGTACAAAATGGATCTCACAAAACTGAAGACCTACAGGTAGAATTTATAAACAATTTTTCTCTGGTTAATTCAAGACAAAATTCAAAGTGCTCATTGACAGCATGAGCGACTGCAGGCTTCACAGGATGCATCTGGAGAGCTGATGAGACACTTTATAATGCCAATCATCATTGATGAGATCTACTGCATGAAACAGTTTCTATCGCTGTGTTCTTGTACAAATTATAGATGATCTAAAGCTAAAGTTCCCATGTCTTAACAACCTTACAATCTGTTCCGATAGATGTGCTATCCTATTTAAAACAAGTAAATGTTATCGAGTCCGTGTTTGAAAGTACTTGAAATGGAAATGGACTGTATTATGCTTTGCTGTATGTCATGGTAAAGATGTGATGGATGCTATTGGTGGTGCAACACACAGAGGAGTGTGGAACCAGATTGAACACACAAAATGGCATGTTGACTGGGCTAAAGATTTTTATGAATGTGCGCAAACTCAGATTCAAGCAAAAACTATGTTTTATGGTATTGAAAGAGGATTTCTGAACAACTGAGTAAGTAAAACTTACATTCAGGTCAAGCTTATTACTGTTATTCAAAACTATCATTATTTTCTACCTTAAATAATCATAATATTCTTGTCACAACAAGACTGAAGTTTGAAATAACCAAACCTCCTGCAGTAATTGAGGATCCAACCCTTCAAAGATGTGCTGGTTATTCAGAAGTGTAAAATTACTTCTTTTTGTGAAGAATCAGATGCTGCAGATGAAGACACAACTGGAACAGGTGTTGGCATGGATGCTGATCTGATAGAGCCTGGATTGTTTGTCACTGCAGAAATTTTATATGAGAAAGGTATAAAACAATTTCTATGGCATCTCTGAAAATGAAGTTAAGGTAATGTTTTAGAAATCCATTTCAAAAGACTAGAATTTATTCAAGCAACACAAAAGTGATAACACTTCTTTTGTTAGACCTGAATAAATGTTAACACTAATAAAGTAACCAATGGCTATTCAAAAGAGCAATAGATGTCATTACTTTTGTCTTTAGAATTGGGACCTATGACAGTATTCAAAGATAAATACATATTAAAATTGTACAATTTATGTATACCTTCAATTTTGTAGAGCACCAAAAATTGCATTAAGAATTATGCAATTTGCATGAGTCCTGTATGGAATCAAGGGTGTCCCAAGTGGGACTAGTTTTTAATATTTATCTTTAAGATTTCGAGGTTTAGTTACAATCACTGCATGCCTTAAGTATTTCATTCTTAATATAATTGTATTTTAAAGGAAGGTTGTTATTCAAATAATTTCTAGAATCTGTATATTCTTGTGTGGTGTTAGGTAGATACTTTTCATGTCCTGTATGGAACAGGAGGAACAAGAATTTTGGTCAGGTGATTACAGGTTTATAAATACAAAATCAAACAGGGGTAATGCAGGAGTAGGTTTAATAATGAATGAAAAAATAGGAGTGCGGGTTAGCTACTACAAACAGCATAGTGAACGCATTATTGTGGCCAAGATAGACACAAAGCCCATGCCTACTACAGTAGTACAAGTTTATATGCCAACTAGCTCTGCAGATGAAGAAATTGATGAAATGTATGATGAAATAAAAGAAATTATTCAGGTAGTGAAGGGAAACGAATATTTAATAGTCATGGGTGACTGGAATTCGTCAGTAGGAAAAGGGAGAGAAGGAAACATAGTAGGTGAATATGGATTTGGGGGGAAGAAATGAAAGAGGAAGCCGCCTTGTAGAATTTTGCACAGAGCATAACCTAATCATAGCTAACACTTGGTTCAAGAACCATAAAAGAAGGTTGTATACTTGGAAGAATCCTGGAGATACTAAAAGGTATCAGATAGATTATATAATGGTAAGACAGACATTTAGGAACCAGGTTTTAAATTGTAAGACATTTCCAGGGGCAGATGTGGATTCTGATCACAATCTGTTGGTTATGATCTGCAGATTGAAACTGAAGAAACTGCAAAAAGGTGGGAATTTAAGGATATGGGACCTGGATAAACTGAAAGAACGAGAGGTTGTAGAGAGTTTCACGGAAAACATAAGGGAACAATTGACAGGAATGGGGGAAAGAAATACAGTAGAAGAAGAATGGGTAGCTCTGAGGGATGAAGTAGTGAAGGCAGCAGAGGATCAAGTAGGTAAAAAGACGAGGGCTAATAGAAATCCTTGGGTAACAGAAGAAATATTGAATTTAATTGATGAAAGGAGAAAATATAAAAATGCAGTAAATGAAGCAGGCAAAAAGGAATACAAACATCCCAAAATGAAATCGACAGGAAGTGCAAAATGGCTAAGCAGGGATGGCTAGAAGACAAATGTAATGATGTAGAGGCTTGTCTCACTAGGGGTAAGATAGGTACTGCCTACAGGAAAATTAAAGATACCTTTGGAGAGAAGAGAACCACTTGTATGAATATCAAGAGCTCAGATGGCAACCCAGTTCTAAGCAAAGAACGGAAGGCAGAAAGGTGGAAGGAGTATATAGAGGGTTTATACAAGGGCGAAGTACTTGAGGACAATATTATGGAAATGGAAGAGGATGTAGATGAAGATGAAATGGGAGATAAGATACTGCGTGAAGAGTTTGACAGAGCACTGAAAGACCTGAGTCGAAACAAGGCCCCGGAAGTAGACAACATTCCATTAGAACTACTGATGGCCTTGGGAGAGCCAGTCATGACAAAACTCTACCATCTGGCGAGCAAGATGTATGAGACAGGCGAAATACCCTCAGACTTCATGAAGAATATAATAATTCCAATCCCAAAGAAAGCAGGTGTTGACAGATGTGAAAATTACCGAACTATCAGTTTAATAAGTCACAGCTGCAAAATACTAACGCGAATTCTTTACAGACGAATGGAAAAACTGGTAGAAGCGGACCTCGGGGAAGATCAGTTTGGATTCCGTAGAAATGTTGGAACACGTGAGGCAATACTAACCTTACGACTTATCTTAGAAGAAAGATTAAGAAAAGGCAAACCTACATTTCTAACATTTGTAGACTTAGAGAAAGCTTTTGACAATGTTGACTGGAATACTCTCTTTCAAATTCTGGAGGTGGCAGGAGTAAAATAGAGGGAGCGAAAGGCTATTTACAAACTGTACAGAAACCAGATGGCAGTTGTAAGAGTCGAGGGGCATGAAATGGAAGCAGTGGTTGGGAAAGGAGTGAGACAGGGTTGTAGCCTCTCCCCGATGTTATTCAATCTGTATATTGAGCAAGCAGTAAAGGAAACAAAAGAAAAATTCGGAGTAGGCATTAAAATTCATGGAGAAAAAGTAAAAACTTTGAGGTTCGCCGATGACTTTGTAATTCTGTCAGAGACAGCAAAAGACTTGGAAGAGCAGTTGAACGGAATGGACAGTGTCTTGAAAGGAGGATATAAGATGAACATCAACAAAATCAAAACGACGATAATGGAATGTAGACAAATTAAATCGGGTGATGCTGAGGGAATTAGATTAGGAAATGAGACACTTAAAGTAGTAAAGGAGTTTTGCTATTTAGGGAGTAAAATTACTGATGATGGTCGAAGTAGAGAGGATATAAAGGCAATGGCAAGGAAATCGTTTCTGAAGAAGAGAAATTTGTTAACATCGAGTATAGATTTAAGTGTCAGGAAGTCATTTCTGAAAGTATTTGTATGGAGTGTAGGCATGTATGGAAGTGAAACATGGACGATAACTAGTGTGGACAAGAAGAGAATAGAAGCTTTCGAAATGTGGTGCTACAGAAGAATGCTGAAGATAAGGTGGGTAGATCACTTGACTAATGAGGAGGTATTGAATAGGATTGGGGTGAAGAGAAGTTTGTGGCACAACTTGACTAGAAGAAGGGATCGGTTGGTAAGACATGTTTTGAGGCATCAAGGGATCACAAATTTAGCATTGGAGGACAGCATGGAGGGTAAAAATCTTAGAGGGAGACCAAGAGATGAATACACTAAGCAGATTCAGAAGGATGTAGGTTGCAGTAGGTACTGGGAGATGAAGAAGCTTGCACAGGATAGAGTAGCATGGAGAGCTGCATCAAACCAGTCTCAGGACTGAAGACCACAACAACAACAACAACAACATGGAACATTTAATTTTCTGGTTTAATCATAATTTTTAAGAATTATTTCATAAGTTACCTTTAATTCCACACAACAAATTATCTGAATGCATTGTCAATTATTTAGGAAAGGAACAATTACTATAACAAGTAATGAACCATATTTTTCAAAAGCCTGGTTGCCCATTATGAAACTTTGAATTGCTCTTTACTCAGTCAAATTTTACTTTTGATGCAACTGATCTTTAATGAGCAAGTCTACAGTTTTATCCAGTTACAAACTCATTTTATATTTATGCACTAAACTACCAGGCCTATTGATCATGTGACAAATACAAATTACTTCAAACATTCATTGGTGAATATTGAGTGCTTCGGTCATTTCTACAATGAAGCAAACAAATTTATTAACTAATTTAGAGGTTCTGTCAATTCTTTATTGCATTTTCTTCATACAAAACTACTTTTAGAAGCTTTGCTCATTTTTGGTAACCTACAAAGTATTTTACTGCATCCTCTGTGTTGCTCATTAAAATCATGTGAACAGATTAGAAAGGAAACATTTCATCATCTCAGAACAACCCTTTATGTTGTGCAACTGTCAAAACACATAACTGACCCACACACTGCTCCTATTTTCTAAGAATCCATTAACCTCTCAATGACTAACTTGGGAATCAAAATTATTTTGAGGAAATACTAAATGCTTTGTAAACTTGACAACTAAAGACAATGACTGATCATCAAACACTTAGCACAGATGCACCGAGTTAAATTTATTGGGAAAGATTTGTACAATATCTGTGTTCACTTTACCTATATCCAGAGATTGGGCTTAACAGACCAAGTATTATTTTGAACATTATACATAGTTGTTACACAGAGATGAGAGGAAACACCGTTTACTAGTGAAAAGAAAAAAGGTTATGTAGATGTATCTATTTGCAGCAAGCAGTCAGCTGGTGTGTAAGTTCATGGCATTTTTCCATTTTTTTAATACACACCACAGATACCCATAACACAGACTTTAGTCATCAACGATACATTCTCCTTCACTATATACAGCAGTCTTTTTGATTCTGTGACTGTAGAAGTCACATGGTTTTGAGGTGAAAAACTCGTCAAGCCATTTTCAGAGTGCATTTTCATCCGGAAAGGAAGTCCCTTGAAGGTTATATGGTACTGAGCGAAATGGCAAAAATCTGAGGATGCATGATCGGATGAATAAGGTAGGTATGGGTTTACTTCAAAATCCAAGTCCTGTGTATCATTTTTTGCCAGGCTAGCAGAATGTGAGTGGGGGTTATTGTGAAGTAGCATCACTTCATACAATCTTCTTGGTCATTGTTTTTGGACTGTGCCTGCAAGATATCTCAGTTGTTGACACTAAATGTCAGCAATAGCGAGTGGTTACACGCCAGCAAAGTAGTTCATAGTACACCACACCATCACTATTCCACCAGATGTATAACATTATCTTTTGTGGATACCTCTCGTTACAGTTTGTTTGGGCTCAACTAGTCCTTTCTTTTCCTTATTTCAGATTAAAGACACAATTTCTTGTCACCATAATGACACAGGACAGGAATGTTTGGTGTTGTCCATAAGCCAATTGATTACAAGCAATCGGGGATGTGCATATGCCCACCGACTGATTTTTATGATTTTGGATTAGAGCATGGGGTACCCATGTGGTGGAATGATCACAGTTCATCACATTTGCCAGTTCTTGAGTACACTGACATGAATCACTGTAGATTAATACATTTAGGTGATGATCATCAAATCCCCAACATCTTCCTGAATATGGAGGGTCAATAATGTCAAAACAACTCTCATTAAAATGACAAAATCATTTTCTTGCTGAGCTCTGTCCAATGGCATTATGTACATCTATGGCACAAGTCTTTCTCACTGCCTTCACTACTGTTACTCCTCTATAGAATGCAAACAGAGTAATACGCCAGCAATGTTACAATTTCCCCACTCAGCACTCCACATTCTACTGACCACAGTTCCACTTACTATCTCCAATCGATGAAATGACAACATGTATACTCAAATAGTAACAGTGAACTACAAATAAAAATGACAATTGATACATAAACTCACAGCAACTGGAATACCAACATACAAAACAAAAGTGTTACAAACTTATGCACCAAACTAGTATTTAGAAAAAAACTGGAAAATTTTAGGACATAAAAACAATAATTTCTCAACAGTGGCTGAAATTACTGGGAAGAAAAGTGACCATAGAAATGAGATCCATTAGACTCGGTCAGGTAGTGTATACTCGACCAGCAGACCTCAGTTTAATAAGGCGAACTGTTAAATCAATCACAAGAATCAGATGGTGACAGAAGCAGGAACTCTTCTTGTTATGATTGTAACAACCTAATTACTAAAATGTTGTACTGCCTTTTACAGCAAGAATTAAAATATGCAGTAGAAACACTTATAACAAAAGTGGAGGAAAACTTACTGACAAATTACGATCTTCATCTCCCCTTTACTAGGGAAACTATAATGTTATGGTGTTAAAAGAATTACACTTACAAGAACTGAATCATAGCTTAACAACCAAAAACTGGGTCATAGTAACAAATGATACCTTCGGAGGAAAACTGAACTCAGAATGGGGGAACATTACCTCTGATTTTCCATATGGTTCAGCATTTGACTCGTCTTAACTCACATAAATGTGATGCTAAAGCCATTGGAAGACCCTTCAAAAACTGCAAGGAGAATAATGGCCCTGATCACAATTAATTTACAGGCAACAAAAGAAAAATTCAGACTTCATACTTACAGAAAACATACCATGCAGTTCCTAACAAATCCAAATGACTTACAGATACGAGGAGGATATATCACTGACAAATACTGGACGAGGAGCCACGTGTAAAGTTCTTGCACATGTGGACAGATGACAGATTAAAGAGACTCCGGCATGAGAATGAGTTAACAGAAAGCTAATATCTCTCCACCTTGCAATTATAAATGCTCCTCTAGTGTGTCAACCTGCTGAAATGCTCCCTAGCATACCTTGCACAGTTTCACTTAGTACTATCCTATAGGGTAATCTTATAGTGCATGGCAGCAAAGATCAAATAAGTGTTTATCTTATAGAAGCATGCAGTAGAAATGTGATATCATGTTGACAACTGAACATTGCACGAACCTCTTCGAAGACCCAGGGAATCTTGCAAATACATGCCATTATGTAGCTCCCATTGGTTTTCATGTTAAATAACAATGTAAATATTTTATTTATTTGAGGTGGGCTGCCCCACAAGATAATTCCAAAAACAAGTGAAAAATCCAAAAGTAATCATCATTATTGTCTTTAGGTGAGTGACAGAGAGTGGATCAACTTTGTAAGTCTATTGACTTGACTGCATTCCAATTTGAAATCCAAGCAGACACCAAGGACTTGTATGCATACATTTCATTTAGTGTATGACCAATAATATCTATTACTTACAGAGGCAGGTCATTTTTCATTGCCTGAAATAATATACAATGAATCCTTGTGGGATTAAGACAAATTGGTACCTGTAAACCAGTTGTATGCATGATCAGCTATCATCTAATCTGTGTCTTTTTAGGTTGAGGATGGGCATTTGATTCATATGCCTATATTATCAACAAAAATTATAGTATGTAAAGAACTTTACAGGAAATTATTAAGATTTCTGAAATATCCCAGTGACAAATTATGTTAACAGCCACTATACAAAGAACATTATTGGAGAAGAAGTCAAAGAGGACAACTGTAATGGCAGTAAATGAGTCTACCTGGTGCCTAGCAGAGAACCATTAGGATGAAAGAGAACCAAGAAATTTAGTCAGTATGCCAGGAGGTGATCAACCAATGAGAAACCTGTTTGATATAAACAAACCACAACGGATCAACAGTATGGAACTATGAGAGCAGATAGATTTAAGGTACAGACAAATGTTCATTTTGTCAGCTTTTAACACTTAGGTGCCGACGCCCGTAAAAAATACGGGCATGCACGGCCTGCCCGAAAGTCCAGCACCCGTAATTTTATGGGCACGTGTTCTCGTTCTTCCCCTTCCTTCCTTTGTGTGTTCTTACGGCTCCCGCTTGTCTGGGAGGTGCTGCATGGACTGTAGTTCGAGTATTGGTCACTAGATGGTGCGGGAATGCCGTGGAAGGGTGTGCTTCCCTTTTTATTTGTCGGGTTTTGTGAGCGGCAATTTTTTCCCGCGCAGTCTCAGTAGCATCAACATGACCACACAAAGAGCAAAATTGCATCCTAAAATAGTTACAGGAGGTTACTGTAGATAAGACATACTGTATCCATCATAATTACAATTTTTGTGTAAAATAAAAAAAAATTCCTTCTAGAAAATACAGTTAATATACCTTTGACCAATTTTTCCTTTTTTTCAAAAACAATGTTATTATTATAACGCTTGTCAAAATAATTCAAGAGATAGGTATTATATATGGTTTTAAACAAGAAAGTCTAGGTTTTTCAATAAGAATAATGTTATTGCTATAACTGAAACCTTTCATGATTTGTAGTAGTTTAAAATACGTTAAAATCAACCAGTCTTTATGGTAGACACCCGCGCGCAATGGCTCAGAACCCAAAGTGTTAACTACTATTCTCAAAACAAGTAATAATGATAGCAAGGGTCACATGCTGTGCGGTAGGGAACTGGAAGTTTGTTGGAAATGATTATGATCTTTTTATTCAACTTTGTAATTCAATAAAGGAACAGTTTGGTCAGATACACAGTGAACTGAATCTGAAGAGTAGGGAATTATGTAACAAATTAAAGAAAGTCAGAAAACACATAAACAGACGGAAAATAGAAGGGATGGAAAATGATCGGAAATATAATTTTTTAACTGGATGGAGTACCACTACTTTGGAATCTGCATGAAAGAGCACTTCTTAATTGTGAGCTGTTAGGAGGATCAATCTCCTGTAAGGGGCTGCAACTCTGAGCTTCACATTTGCTTGACCTCACACTACAGTATCTTTTTTTATTGGTGGGAGTTTGTGGAAGGCACTATCTGTTCAAAAAATTCCGGAATGTTCATAATTTTCTGTCAATGGTGTGTCAGAGAGAAAAGTGGTTGGCACCACTGCGCATGCCTATGTTCAGTGTGTATTGTCAGAAACTCCATTGTCAAATTCTGTTAGTTATTGTTCAGTGCCAAATTGAGTACAACAGGGAGTCACACATTTTGCGAGTTTTGAGATGGTACAGTTAGAGGAGCAATGAGTTGGACTTATATTTTGCACAAAATTCAAGGAAACCTTTACAGACACACCAAATGATGCAGGAACCCTACGGTGGGGAGTGCTTAAGCTGCACTTGGTGTTGAAAATGGCTGGACCGGTGTAAAGATGACCCTCATTCGGGACTGCTTCGACATCTACTGACGATGATCATGTCAGAAATGTCAAAGAAACTGTGCATGCCAATTGAAGACTGAGTGTCTGAGAGGTTGCAGAAGAATGTAACATTTCAGTTGGAACATGTCATGAAATTCTGACACAGCATCTTGGAACACATCATGTTGCAGCTAAGTTCATCCCAAGGCTCATGAGTCATGACCAGATGGACCTTTGACTTGCAATCTTTGAAGAGCTTTTGGATTACACAAATGAGAATCAGATGTTTCTTAAAGAATCATAGCTGGTGATGAGATGTGGGTGGATCAGGAAAGGTTCTCCAAGGCCAAAGAAACCTCATCAGGTCAGATCAAATGTCAAAGGCATGCTGATAGTTTTCTCCAACTTTGAAGGATTAGTTCTTCATGAATTTGTGCCACAGTGACAAACTGTTAATCAACAATATTGGCTGGACGTGTTGTGACACCTGCAAGAAAATGTGAGAGTGGCCTGAAATGCAGTGAGATAATTCACTTCTCTTGTATCACTATGTACACCAGCACAATCATTCCTGTTGGTGTATACCAATTGCACAAAAAACTGAATTACTGTACTGCCTCATCCTCTGTACTCTCCACACCTAGCCCACGTAGACTTCTTTTTATTACCAGAGTTGAAAACCCCATTGAAACGATGAAGATTTGTGAGGCTACAGGAGATACAATAAATCGCAGACGGTCCTTCATCCAATCCAGTGAGAAGCATACCATGACTACTTCTGGAAGTGTAAATGGTATTGGGAGTAGTGTATCAATTACAGAGGAGAGCATTTCAAAGGAGACCATGAACAGTAAGTAAAAGGTAAGCATACAAAAATTTTGTGGACAAAGTTCCAGAATTTTTTGAGCAGACCTCGTATGTTCTTCCCTTCAAACAACTTTAGGTGAACTACGATGCTACATGGTAACAGTAGTGACTCTAGGAACTCCTGACATTCTTGAAAATGCATGGGTCAAGGCTATCATCTTGATGATTAAGTTTGTTAAAAATATTGATATTTGTGGTCAGTAAATGGAGAATTTTATCCTGAACATAGTTGCGGAAAGTACCTTAATTTACTATGCTTGTAAGTGATATACAATTGGAAAATCATATGGTTCTTCTGTAAATAAAAGCTTTGCAGCATGCATAGGAGCAAAAGTCCACCCCAAGTCTGTATCCTCATTTAAGTCACATTTCTCGCCTTGTGAAATTTTATGATTTTAATCATCCTGAGGAATTGCTTGTACAAGTATAATTTCCTTTAGTAAAATACAATAACCTTAATTTGTATTGATGTGTTGTACTCATTATTAAACATTTAAGAATTATTTCATAAAATTAAATTTGATTCCAACACTGTAAATTCTACCCTGGCTAAGGATGGGGGTGTGAAGGTTATTCGTTTGTCCATTCTTTGATTTATACATTGCATTCCATAAATGGAAATGTGGTTGGATGTATAATAAGACAGGCTGCAAATTTAAAGGGGAAACTGCCATAGCAATTTAATTCTGTGAAGTATACTGGCAACCAGCAATTATGACTAGTGTTAATCTACTCACAATGCTCATTATGGGAACTGCTAATAGATTATTTAGTATGTACATATATATCTATATGTACATTAACTACTGTGAAAAATACCACTGTTGCTCCAGCAACATTACTCGACTACTTATTTTACCTAGCGTCTGCATCTACAACAATATTTCGCAATCCACTTTATGGCATGTGGTGGAGAATACCTCGTACCACTAGTATTCATTTTCTTTCTCATTCCATTCACCAACAGAATGAGGGAAAAATGACTATTTGCCTCCATATGAGCCCTGGACTCATATTTTATCTTAGTGGTCCTTATGAGGAATGTACGTTGGCAGCAAGAGAACGTTTGACAGTCAGCTTCAGATGCCACTTACCTAAATTTTCTCAATAGCGTTCCTTGAAAAGAACATTGCCCTTTCTCCAGGGATTCCCATTTGAGTTCCTGAAGCATCCCCATGACACTTGTGTTTTGTTCAAACCTACAAGTAATGATTCTGGCAGCCTGCCTCAGAATTGCTCCTCCAACAAAGGATTAATACAATAAACACAAATTATATCAGCTGTTTGCTTAATGACTAAGTTGAAACCCATTCAATATAAACATTAAAGTTAAGTGGGACTTGCATCCATGAATCAAAATATTCTGATAAGCTCAAGAGTGGCTAATAATGTAGTACTGAACTTTGGTTTTAGATACATGATATCTGCTGGAAACTAAATTTTTCTGTTCGTCCACTCTACAACCAATCAAAATAGCAAAACCACAACCTAACACTCTACACATATAACATGAAAGGACCTGCCTCACTGAATAAAAGAATGAAATCTACACCTTTGCTCAAGTACATGTTCATTCATTATGAAACCATCCCGATGCCTCTACAGAACATTGTCCTCTCTCTTATGTCACCCCTAGCTCACTATTTCTTTCCTATATCACTCCACTATGTTACACTTTACTCTGAAATTAGTTGTGTTCTACTGGAAGAGGCTGAAGGTCTTAACTCTCCCATTTATCTGAATATATGACGCCTGATACTCAATGTGTTGTCCAATTAGTCACTGCAAAGTCTTTCCATTGTTGTTCTCCAATGCATTCACAATCCATTCACTGAATTCTTTACCAGAAATAGTTGCTTCCAACTCAAATTTCTCACATCCACTTTCCCTTACAGTACTTGACTCCAAAAGATGATTTTCCCCATTGCACTAAACACATTTGGGAAAAAAATCTCTACATGAGAAAAATCAAACAGCAGTCTAGCACTTTAAACCTACCATGCCACTAGTGGATGGCACAGACTTCGACAACCATAACCAGCATTTCAAATTAAAAAAAAATATTTCTGAGACTATGTCTTACATTTCTTAAACCATGCCATTATGAACTGACCTCCACATTCAATATTTCACACAATGCCACATCAGTCCATAATCACATTTAGCTGTTGGAATCTTATTGAACAACATGGGCTTTCCGTTAGCAGCACATATGTACTGGCCTGCAAGATCACCTAAACTTCAGTGAAATGTGAACAACTGAGAATTACTGTCCAACAGCATGCAAGTGATAAAAATCAATACAACTTCTTGATCGCAAAATCTAATCTCTTGACCTCATTTACTAGATGATGAGCCTATTTTACTATTATCTTCCTCACTAATGCCACTTTCACATACAACAGCAATTACAATCTAGAAAACCATAACACACAAGGAAATAATATTTTGTCATTAACGCACATCAAAATTAAGCCTGGCAAACAAATGTCTAAAGCAGAAGGAACAAATCTGAGGTAGGAACCATTTCTGGCAGGTTTTCAGTAGAATTCCGCATTCCACAAATGATACATAATCTTGTTGGCCATGTGCCAGTATTAAAATGGTGAGCCCTATTCTTCTGCATCAGTATTTCACGTTAAAAAAAACTGAAAAATTTATAACTAATACAAGAGGTACCACAGAATTAGCCACAATATGTATAGGTGGTGGCCGAGGTATCAGATGTGATCGAACACACACAAATTTTCTCTTTTTTTTTCAAAACCCTAAAAACTTTTGGTACTAACTCATGAATAGCTGTCATTCGCACAAACATAAGAAATTCTTGGAAAGATGAGTATTTCTCAAATGACTCACACCATTAGAATTTACACTTTGTCTAAATGTGAATCTAATGTATCCATCACACACAACAATTAAACAAGATGTTTGATGCCAACAAGGGCTACAGGGAATAGGATTATACCAGTCACCAGTCCTATTCCACTTCTGTTCACAACCCTCAGCAAATTATAGGTGATATGCAAGTCAATTGGAAGAGTACAAGAATGCTCTACAATTATGAACAGCAATAAGCTCCAGGAAAGTCACAATCTGGGCTATTTCCACTGCAATGCATCCTTTACTTTACACAGTTAACAGAAGACTTTTTCCTGACCCAGCATGCAGTACCATAAGTCAGAGGTGTGAATACTTACAATGCTGTCAGTTATATCAACTTCCACATTTAGTTCAGGATCCTCCTTGATAAAATCGGTGGACCAAGAGATTCCAGATCCATCTTCAACAAACTGAAAGAAGAAAACAATCTCTAAATTATTACTGCTTGCTAACTTTTGTATGTATAACAACTCTCAATATATTCTTTTTTATGTGTATATCCATCTTTACAGAGATTCATTTGGCTTGAGAAGAACCAGTGTCTGGATGCTTCCAAATCAGTTCTAATGTCACCGATTTTGCTATCCGCCATTGTGTAAGTGTTATATTGGCATACATTTACTTTCTTTTCCTGTCATATAATCCACTCTGATTTCAGTGGCACTAGGGCCTGCTCTTTTGGGTGGTCACACTTCCAAATATAAAAGATGCAAATAATCTGCCACCTATAAACCCATAAAAAAGAGGTCAATTAAATTGATATGGCATTCCATACATTATCACCAACATTTACCAAATTTAATGATATTTACACAGCTTTCTCCTCTGTCACCATCTATTTTCAGTGCCTGCTCTTTAGGAAACAATGCAAATTTATGTAGTGTACTGGAGAAAAATCATAAGGAATTACATACAGCCAATGCAGGATTTTAGTGATGATGAAAATACTTCAGTGAATAGTAATTGGGAAGTCTAAACTATACATCCACCACATATCTTACTTCCAGGTCTTCTGTTATAGCACCATGATACAGAGGCAGAAAACTAGATTAACGATTACTTCTAAGAGGAAGTCTTCACTGCTATATTGGTACCAAATATGTATTTAAAGACATTCATTACATACGAACATAATACAACATTGATGCAAGGGTAATAGCTAGCAAAAATATGCTTGTATCAAGTGCTGTTAAAATGCTATTGGTAATAACCAACATGTAACACAACTAACTTGAGCCAATTGAAATACTACAAAAATTCTTGAAAATAGCTGGTACCATAGGTTACAACTGCTCACATTCCCTGATAATTTAACTTGAATGCCCCATATTCATGTCATAGCATTTTTACTACACTTCATAGACAATACAGTGTGTCTATGAAAACTTACATTAAGCTCAGAGCAATCCATATGTTTCAATTCTGAATCTTGCTTTACCCCAGCACTAGGCTCCTCATTCTTTAATGGATCTCCAGGAAACTGAAAAAAGGAAAACAGAAGTGATGCATTCAAGGCTTTCATGCCCTTCCCTTACATGGCCCTCTCTTAAAGAGAGGTAGGGGAGCATAAAGCATAGAGAGAGAGAGAGAGAGAGAGAGAGAGAGAGAGAGAGAGAGAGAGAGAGAAAGAGAGAATACTTTCAAACAGATCTCAGGTAGAGGCTGACAAGGCCAAAAGACTAATAATCATGCATATTCATCAGCTACCACCAGGCAGACAGAAAATGTGATGCCACAATTCAAATATTTGAAATCAAAACTTTGTTTACTCTGAAAGCCAGCCACATCAGTAAGAGATTCTCAAACAAATATCAACGAAAATTATTTCTCACATGCCAAGCAACAACTAGTATACACAGTATCAATAAATATCATGAAAGTGGGTATATGTTCCACATCTCCTCATTAACCACTGCATCAACTTCAACCAAGCTACGTACACATATTACTTACTATCTAGACAAAATACTAAAAAGTACTAGCAACCTCCAATGGAGGTGGGTGTTATAATGTGGAGAGAGAGAGAGAGAGAGGGGAGGGGGGGGGGGGCTGGAACAGATTGTCAGAGAGAGAGGGGGACAGAGAGAGAGAGAGAGAGAGAGAGAGAGAGAGAGAGAGAGAGAGAGAGAGCAGCAGACAGACAGAGAGAGAGCATAGCAGGCAGACACAGACGGCTGGCTGGTTGGTTGATTGGCTGGTTGAATGGACCCAACTCCTTGGTCATTCGTCCCTTTTTCCTCAAGCAGACAGGTCTTAATGAATGAAGTTAAGAGAGAGCCTACCACACACAACCCAGAGGAAGAAAACCTCAAATTCTACAAAACGTCAATTAAAGTGATTTAAGGGATAAAAAGAAGAAAAGGAGACAGAGGAAGAAAGGCAGGCAAGGTTGCCCATCAAGGGAGCAGCCACTGAACAGCCACAGAACTGAGAGCAGATGCAATGAGGAGATACACATCCCCCAGCCCCTGCCACTTACCAGAGCTACTCAACTCAGAAATTGACTAGGAAAGACTATCAATGTGGACAGGGGAAGATAAGCACAAACAGACAAAAGATGAAAAAGTCCAACAGACCATGTGAGAGAAGGGAAGAAGAACAAAAGAGTAGGTAGGGTGATGACTAGGCTGGACCACCAAGACTAGACAGCCATAGCCCATTCTGGGTGGAGGAATGAGCATATGGCTGTGAGTCAGCCATGCATGGATGATGCAGAGCTGGCAAACTGCTGGACAATCATTGCAAGAGACCTGCATGGAGGACCTCCACAGATTCATAACCTTCTTTATCAACCATAGTTTGTTTGGTAAAGTCAGAATAATTCATTCCATATTCCACATTCCTAAAACTTCATGGTATCATACTGACTGGAGGTCTGCTTCCAGAATACCAATCTCAAGTTAGTTTGCTGGGAACCAGCTTGCCCAGGCTATCTGCGACTTTATTGCCTGAGATCCCAATGTGACCCAGAGTCCAGACCAAGGTCACTGTGCATCCACATTGTTCGAGGGCATACTGGGAACCCTGGATAGCAATGGCCAAGAGATGATGAGGGTAACATTGGTTGAAGGCTTGCAAACTTCTGAAGGAATCACTGCAGATGAGAAAGGACCTACCGGTGAAGGAATCACTGCAGATGAGAAAGGACCTACCAGTGAAGGAATCACTGCAGATGAGAAAGGACCTACCGGTGAAGGAATCACTGCAGATGAGAAAGGACCTACCGGTGAAGGAATCACTGCAGATGAGAAAGGACCTACCGGTGAAGGAATCACTGCAGATGAGAAAGGACCTACCGGTGAAGGAATAGATATGCTCAAGAGCATAAGTGATGGCTGTCAACTCCACAGTGAAAACACTACAGCCACTGGGCAAGAAACAGATTTCAGTATACCCTGTGAGAGTATAAGCAAAGACCAAGTGACCAGCGGCTATCGAGCAACCAGTATAGACTACTACTGATCTCCAGGATGCAGAAAGGATGGAGAAAACTTTGTGGTGGCGGGCGGAGAGACTGAGCCTTTTGGACCTTGTGATAGGTGAAGACATAGTTGTGACCATGGAATGCACCACAGAGGTGTACGTAAGTGGGCCTGGAGGTGGATTGTGATCATAATTCCTGATCCAGGCCACCATTGTGGGAAATGTATTTCCGTTTTTAGAAAGAGGAGATGGTAGTTTGGACACTTATGGGAGTTGTGAACATGGATAGCATAGCTGACAAGCTGTTGGCGGCACCTGATCCACAATGGAGGTACCGTAACCTCCATGAGTAAGCTGTTCACAGGCCTAGTTCAAAAGGCTCCTGTTGCAAGTCAAACCATGCAGTGGTGTACTGGATCCAGTATCTGCAATGCTGAGGGTGATGTCGAACAGTATGCAAGACATCCATAATCAAGACAGGACTGTATCACGGCTTTGTAAAGCTGCAGAATGGTTGTGCAATCTGCACACCTGCTGGTGTTACTCTGGCAGAGAAGAGTATTGAGGTGAAACCAGCACTTTCACTTACGCTGGCGGAGATGGGGAAAACACATCAACCAGGAATCAAAGAACAGTCCTAAAAAGTGATAAGTATCCACCAAAATGAGTAGTTGGTCGTCGAAGTAAAGTTCTGGTTGTGGATTAATGGTACAGCATTGACAGAAGTGCATGATGCGAGTATTGGTGGCTGAAAACTGAAGGCCAAGATTGTTGACCCATGACTGCACATTTTGTATGATGCCTTGCTGTCACATTCAGCAGCACTCACACTAGAGAAATAAATACTAGAGACAAAAGTCATCAGTGTACAATAAGGGTGATACTGAGGAGCCCACAGCTGCTTCTAGAAAGAGAGGGACACTCAGTACAGAGCCCTGCATGATCCCATTCTCTTGTATATGAGGGGGAGGCAGAGAGAGAAGCACCAACTTGAACCCAGAACATATGGTGCAAAAGGAAATTCTTGATAAAAATCAGGAGCATATCACAGAGACCCCACTTTTGTAAGGTAGCAAGTATGTGACGTCACCATGTTGTGTCATAAGCCCTTTTCAGGTCGAAGAAGATGGCTACAAGGCATTGACATCAGGCAAAAGCCATTCAGATGGCAGACTCCAGGTAAACCACATTATCAGTAGTGGAAAGGCTACAGCAAAAACCAACATGAGTTGAAGCCAGAAGACCCCGAGACTCAAGGAGACAACACAGCTGCCGGCTCAGCATGCATTCAAGGAACTTAAGCCGTTGACACACAGGCCGTACATTCCAACTGAGTGTGCTGAGTCCACCGTGCTGCTGAATGCTCAGAAACGATGCAACTTGTGCATACGATACGTGCATCCCAGCATGCTCACATGTGATAGCAGTACGCTCCAGTGGCAGTTGTTAGCTACAGTTGGCATGCATGAGCTAAATGGCATATAGACAAGTGTTCACGAAATGAAGAACTGTAAACTGGCTGCTTTAGCTTTACTAGCAATTATCAATGATGAGAGGAGAGAAAAGTGAAGGAGACAGTGGACAACAGAGTGGATTCAATGACACAATTCTGGGACAGGAGCATTGCATATGCTCCACAAGGAGCTGAGGTACGTAAACATAGCTAGTTTGTTCGCAGTTCTGTTTCAATTTCTGAATATTCTTCAAGCATTTCATATACTGTAGTTTTAGATTATGTCATCTACTTTGTCATGTTGTAGGTTTGAAGATCCAGATTCATTTAGGAATTTCACACGAACGGATTCGGAAGTTTTCATGAAACTGCTGATTATAATTGAAAATGATATCTGTAGGCAAGATATGAACATGCAGGAATTGATAAAACAAAGAGATAGGTATGTGTCTTACACACTGATTATTATAGCAGCAAGAAGTTTACATACGTAACTTCTACTTACTTCTTTTATAGACTTGCTGTTACCTTAAGATTTCTTGCCACTGGTGAAACTTTCCAGTCGCTGGCATGTGCTACCAGAATAGCACCAAATACTCTATCACAGATAATTCCAGATATCCTTCTAGCAATATTAAACAATTTGGAGGATACTTGTATAAAGGTATGTGTATGTATTAGGTATTTATACATCCACAGATTTAGACTAACTGAATAATCTTATTAAGCAGCTACGACTTACAGCTGGAGAAGTCATGAAACAGGATATATTACAACTGGAGATCCATTATCACACTCTAGCACCATCATGATTTAAGTGAAACAGCATTCATAACATTTAGTTTAAGCAAAAATCACTCTACAAATCTCAGTAATATGAAACTCACATTGCATTTCATGTGTAACTGATTTTGCACTCCTTGCAATAAGATGGTGAGTAGCAACACAGAATCTTTCTTTTCACAGTGTACTACTTCGAAATATTTCCTTCATGCTAAGAATTGTAACTTTCAATGAGAGTACCTGTCATGTGAACCAAACCTTTAGTTTTGTGAGATAACACTGGTTATAGACTATTTCAAGGAAAACATTTTGTTTCACAGAAACTGTTTCGAATACATCACATTGTATACAGATATGAAAGTCAATAACTGCATTTGTACAGCCATTTTAGTAAAAAAAAATATATATATATATATATCTTGTTTCAGGTTCCAGCCTCTGCTAGTGAGTGGAAAACTATTGCTCATTCATTTAATGTGTCCTGGCAATTCCCTCATTGCAATGGCGCTATTGATGGATAAAAGTTACCTTCAGGGCACCAAGATCTGAAGGTGCATACTTCAGAGACTGCAAAGCAAACAACAGCATTGTTCTTCTCACAATTGTTGATGCACTCTATAAATATGTATATGTAAATGTTGGTGCAAATGGGAGGGTGAATGATGGAGCAATTTTCAGTAACAGTAAATTGACTGAAGCCTTGAATAATAAAAAACTGAATTTGCCAGCACCAGAGAAGATAGAGTGTTTCAATGATGTGGAACTGCCTTACATATTTGTTGCTGATGATGCATTTGCATTGAAAGAGTATATGATGAAAAGAGACCTCTCAAAGGAAAAAATGGTGTTCAATTATAGACTGAGCAGGGCTCGAAAAGTCGTTGAAAATGCATTTGGCATGATGTCAAATAAATTTGGGGTTCTGCTCAGTCCAATTCTACTTTCAGCAGAGAAGGTGGATATTGTTATAAGAGTTTGTTGTGTGTTGCACAGTTTCATTTTAGAACATAAATCCCAATGCTACATTCCACCTGAAATTGGCAACAGCACATTCACATCTATTATGGAAGACATTCAGCAACAAAATTGACGGAATCCTACAGTAAATGCATTGAGAATTACGGGCCAATTCAGGAACAAACTTCAACACTGTAGGTTCTGTGCCATGGCAACAGAAGTGTGTTGATGCAAGAAGGTGGTAGATAAATGTTAAAACTCAATGAAAGCTCATAGGTTGTAATGAAATACTTGTTACAATAAAATGATTGTATACCAAATTATTATTTTTTAACTACATTATCTATAGCCTTTTGAGACCAGATGTGCCAAAGTTCTATCCCAAACAGATGTATGTTGTATTATGTATGTTGCTGCTTATGACAAACCATTTTACATATGTGTAAAGAAATCTTATTGGACTGCACAGCGACTGTTAATCAGTGCTACTGTTTTCAAGTACTTTGCTTTTATTGTGCAGCCGAGTGGAAAACCTAATATTTGTCTCTCAAGCATCCAAACTTTCAAACATTTACATAAGTAATTTACACTGACTCACAAAAATGGCTGCTCTCAAGGATATGTTTAATAACATGGGTAAAGTCACTTAGCTGTGTGTCCCATAAATAACATTTACAATAAACATTATGATGTGGAACTTGTGAACTGAGCAAACATCAGACACATTTAAAAACAAAGCAAAAAATATTGATGGGTACATGCTAGTTGTTTACAGGCTTCTTTTGCAGTATGAATGCTTTTTTCTGTTCAAGAATTTCTCGAAGTTTAGGTGGCTTTATTAAGGAAAAACATCTTTAACTTATGACACTGAATGCCAAGGGTACATTGTCAGAGTTTTATAGCTGCACATTACAATCATTTCTGTGCAACAGATTCATTGAAGACTAACGGAGATAATTTTTCCTTCTACTGTGATCCTTTTGAACATCTCTATTACTCTCAAACTCAGATTGTTACAGCTCTATTTATTTTCCCTTGTCCAATAAATATTTCTGCTAAGAGATGGGATACCCCAAGTATTATCTTGTAATACATCAATGAATGAAAATATATTAACTTACTGAATTTTGTCTCCCCTTTTTTGACATTATTATAATGAAAGTAGCTAAACCCGAATGTTTCTAAAGTAGGGTTAGCCTACTGATAACAGCTTACATGTTATTGTAAGGCATTTGGGCAGACAACTGACAATCAGTTCCTTTCCAACCACTAGGATCTTCCAGATCAAATTAGCTGCCCACTTATTTTTATATGTATCCCCTAATATTCTGGTGGAGGAAGTCAATTCCCCTTTCCATCTATTCTTGGTATATCAACTGGGAGTCCTTATCAACTTAATTTCCTTTAATAATATCAGTCTAAATTGGACCTAAAGCAAGTATAGCACTTAGTAACAGTAACCACATAATGTGCTAGTGGACCACCTGACGTTTTCTGTTGCATTTGATAACTACACTGGTGAAATTTACCAAAAGACCTCTAGTTAAATGAACACAACACACATTCACACTGTGCTGCTTGACTCACATCAGTAACCTTTTGGAGTCTCATTGGGTAAAACTGTACAGGGAGCTCTCACCTTGAAATGTATGTTGCTAAAACCTGTCACAAGCTATAATGGTGAGTTTCATATGGCAAACAGCTAGATCCAGAGAGACGGTGAATAGTGTAGTGACGTGCAAGATGAAGTTTATGAATGTTATTTTTACCCGCTATAGAGCTGGACTGAAATGAAAACCATGACGTATGTTCTCTGTCAGATATCTTTCAATACCATGATTTGGTAACAAGTTAATTGTTTTAATTACATTATCCACACCATTTTGAGGCCTCATGCATCTCAGTTATATTCCAAAATTGTTGTTATATATGTTGCTGCTTATGTATAATCAGTTTATTTACATGTAAATAAATCTTGGGGTCCACAGCAGTTATCAATGAATGACAGCTTTTTATGTGAATTGCATTCAGTGTACAACCCTATTGGGAATTTAGCTATTGTGTGTGTGCCAAGCATCAAAATTTAGATATGACACATAATTGCCACAGTGCTAAAGAATACTAACAAGTTACAACATAAGACCTTCCTCATACATTCACCTCCTCCCACTTAAAAACCCTGGGCAGTTATCTTGGACTTAAATATACTGCCAAAAAAATCTGCTAGCAAGTGAATGATTTGTATAATGAAAAAACCAACCCTCGTCTATTCATTTGTGTCTGGATTCAGCTCCTACAAGAGCAGCTGGCCCAATACTATCATCGATTGTACTATGTTTTCTGTTTTCATCCCTACAATTCTGCAGTTTTACCAGAAGATACAGCACGTCAATACCTTCCTTAAGTACCAACGAAAAATCATTTCCATAGAAGCAAATTAAATTACTTTGTTCAGTATATGTTTGTGAGATTATAATGTACTTGTACCTCTCTTCATCCAAAATTCATTATTTATTCTGTATATTGCTGGCTCAATGTTTCTACTAATTGGTGAGTTTTTTTTACTCCTACATTATTTAGAAACTGACAAAACTTTCTATGCCAGTTTGAGTACTGGAAGATGTAATCAGTCTTTCCAAACAACATATAAGCTTACTACAGTAAACTGCTGCCCTTAACATTGTAATTATCATTTGCAAACAGACACGACATGACCATACCACTGAATGAAGCAAAAGTTTAACAAGAATACTGATGAACAGAGTGCACAATTAAAAAAAAAAAAAATAGATATTAAGAAAAGGGATGGTACACTGAGTCAAAATTACAAAGAAAGTCATAACAGATAAAGTGAAATTAAACATACAGCAAAAAAAAAAAAAAAAAGTGACTGGAAAATTGGTTATGTGGGACGAATTATGGAACTATAGCTCCAAAATTGTGAAATAAACATGTATCAAATAGGTGAACTTATGCGCTAGTTAATATCAACAGGACAGGATATGTGACAATATTAGTTTAAAAAAAACTGAAAATGTCTGGTATTTTATATGTATGTAGTACTCACTGCAAAATTCCCTTTTATTTAGCTGAATAGAGAACTGCACTCATATTTTGGCCAAAGTAAGTTACACAGCATGTTGCATTCACATTAACAATGACATGTTAAATGGAAATACATGAAATGTTACCTTTTTATCATGTAGATGATTGAACTTCTCATTTCACACTGTCAATGAAATAAGTACTAAAAAAAGAGCAGGTAAATTTCACCTCACTGACAGCATGTTGTCATACAAAACCAAAGAACATAAATATGGGAACTACCACTATTACATAATGTTGCTATTAACCTTGAATTTAATTCTACACAAATTACGTTGTTATAATGCGATGTTTCACATGCTCCTATAATATGGTTCAGAATGGATGGCTGAATTACTTAGATAAACTGATCATAGTGCACAAAAAGAGTGATACAGCAGTCTTTTCTCCATCTGATCAGATTTAGAGAGATTTGCTGCACACTTAATTATTTACAACTGCCTGTGAATAAATGCAGTCAGGTTGATCATATGAAGGAACACTGCCTGGAGACACAAATGGTCCCATATTACTCTCTGTCTCAGAAGGTAATGTTAGGATACAGGTAGTGGGACAGGCACAGAATTTAATTCCTTAGTGTAGAAGCAAATTACATTTCAAAATTAAATTTATTCATCTAATGCTTGTTACAGTACTCTCATTAGCTCTAATCTTACACGTCTTTTCTTTTTGTCACAGTTAATTTTTTAAGAATAATACGAATATAAACATTTCGCCATGTATTCTTTCGTGTTTGCTGCTATCTCATTTAACTCCTGTCTGCGTAATAAACTACGGAACTAGAGAGAGACAACAGCAAACGCGGAAGAATATACGTATCGTGTCATGTTTACATTCGTATTATTCTTATGCCTAATAGTGATACAGTCAGAAATGAAGCACGGCAACTGACTAGATTTTAAATGTACGATGACTAATTTCTGTGCAGAATTTAATGTACTAAAGAAGTGGCCGCAAAGATTTTCAAACGGAGGAAAATTTTCGCAAAACTCTCGTTCAGAACATGTTCTATCATACGCATGTTCTATCATACGCATTTGGTTCTTGTTGATCATTATCGAAGAAAGCAGCAGTGTAAGTAACAACAAATAGCAGTCTCTTGCCATTGTTTCGCTAATGAGACGATTCCTCTTTTTTTTTTGTTAAGCGGCGGTAGCGCGCACAAATGCAAGTCATGCCGCGAGCGGCGACAGGCCGTAAACACGCACTATCAAAATGCGACAAACAATGCATTACACAGTACAGTAATGCATTTTCAGCTTAGAGTGACGTAAACACCTATAACAAAGAAAACGGCACTTATCAGATCAAAGCAAAATAAGCAATCGATTCAAACCAGACGAAGCACGTGAAAAAGGAAGGGTAGCCATATAAATACGGACGGAGTGCCTGACGCATAGCAATGGCTACCTGGTAAAGCTTGACTGCTAAGCTTACAACTCGAACCAAACTACTGTAGCTGTATCGTCTTCCATTCGACCTAAATTGTGTCTCATATTACAATGGACCAACTTTGTTTCGATTTGGAGGTGCGGCCTTAAACTTTTCTCTCCCCTTGAATTTCAAGTCTCAAATTTCAGGTGCGGCTTAGATTCGAGTGCGGCTTAGATTCGAGTAAATACGGTACATCCTGAGAGACAAATTTTCCACACTGAACAGGCACAGGAAATGGCCACTGAGGTAAAAAGCAGTGACCACTTGCTTTATACGAGTAGAGTACAAATTCACAACTGGTTTACTTTCCACTCTTCCTAGTCACGTGGTTTGAAGGTGGAGTCACACTCTTCATAAAATTTCAGCTCTCAGTGGCCTCTCATTACATCTATGCATGTTCTTCCATGACTTTTCTGAAATTCTTTTTCTGCATTCAGTATTTCTAGTATCACTAATTTAACTTTACAAAACAGTGATACACAAACTGATTTTTTGGGCCACTCAACTGAAAAATTCTTATGGTATTTGCTGTAAATGAAAGCTATTGGGTCCTATAATGTGTGCAAAACTCTTACAGAAGTTCTGCAGTAGCAGTATTAGTAGGTGCATAAATATCTTTGTGCAAAGGGTTTTCTTTTAATGTGTGTTTCTTTGTGAAAACCAATATTGTAATCAAACAATGGAAAATCTGGGATGGAATGTAACAATATTATGAGTAGGAAAGTTGCTGATCACCATATAGCAGAGATCCTGAGTCACAGATAGTCACAACAAAAAGACTTTCACAATTAAAGCTTTCAGCAACTGGTCTTCGTGAACAACAGACATGTACGCAGATGTGCACACAAACACTCACGCAAATGCAATTCTCACACACTACTGCAATCTCAGGCAACAAACCACACACACTGCGAGGAGCAGCACCAGTGCATGATGGGAGTGGCGACTGGGTGGAGGTAAGGAGGGGGCTGGGGAGGGGAGGGGAGGTGAGGTATAGTATTTTAGGGTCGGTGGACAGTGAAGTGCTATAGGTTAGACAGAGAGCAGGGGAGAGGTGGGGAGGGGGTAATAGTGGAAAAGAAGAGCAAATGTACAAACTGGGTGTGGTGGTGAAATGACAGCTGTGTAGTGCTGGAATGGGAACAGAATGGGCTGGATTGGTGAGGACAGTGACTAACGAGGGTTGAGGCCACAAGGGTTACTGAAACGTAGGGTGTATTGCAGGGAAAGTTCCCACTTGCGCGATTCAGAAAAGCTGGTGTTAAAGGAAAGGACCCCTATGGCACAGGTTGTGAAGCAGTAATTGAAATGAGGGATATCATATTTAGCAGCATGTTGAGCAACAGGACAGTCCACTCGTTTCTTGGCCACAGTTTGTCGGTGGCCACTCATGTGGACAACCAGCTTGTTGGTTGTCTTGCCTATATAGAATGCAGCACAGTGGTTGCAGCTTAACTTTTAGACCACATGAATAGTTTCACAGGTAGCCCTCCCTGGCCTTGATGGGATAGGTGATGTTAGTGACTGGGCTGGAGCAGATGGTGATGGTGGTGGTGGTGGTGGTGGTGGTGGTGGTGGGAAAATGTATGGGACACACCTTTCATTTAGGTCTATTACAGGGGTATGAGCCATGAGGTAAGCAATTGGGAGCAGGGGTTGCTTAAGGATGGACGAGTATATTGTGCAGGTTCGGTGGATGGTAGAATAACCAGTGTGGGAGGGGTGGGAGGGATAGTGGGCAGGACATTTCTCATTTCAGGCAGGACGAGATGTAATCCAAACCCTGGCAGAGAATGTAATTCAGTTGCTCCAGCCCTGGGTGGAACTGAATTACAAGGGGAATGCTCCTCTGTGGCCAGACAGTGGGACTTTGGGAGGTGGTGGCAGACTCGAAAGATAAGGCACAGGAGATTTGTTTTCGTATAAGGTCGGGAGGATAATTACAGACAGTGAAGGCTTCAGTGAGACCCTCGGTATATTTCGAGAGGGACTGCTCACCACTGTAGATGCAACGACCACAGGTGGCTAGGCTGTACGGAAGGGACTTCTTGGTATGGAATGGATGGCAACTGTCGAAGTGGAGATATTGCTGGTGGTTAGTAGGTTTGATATGGACGGAGGTACTGATGTAGTCACCTTTGAGGTGGAGGTCTGGATCTACAAATGTGGCTTGTTGGAATGAGTAGGACCAGGTGAAGTGAATGAAGGAAAGTTTTTGAGGTCCTGGAGGAATGCGGATAGCAAAGATATCATCATTGAATCTGAACCAGGTGAGGGGTTTAGGATTCTGGGTTTTTAGGAAGGATTCCTCTAGATGGTCCATGAATAGATTGGCATAGGATGGTGCCATGTGGGTGCCCAGAGCCATACCCCAGATTTGTTTGTAGGTAATGCCTTCAAAGGAGGGAAGTAATTGTGGATGAGAATACAGTTGGTCACGGTGACTAGGAATGAGGTTGTTGGTTTGGAATCCGTCGGGCGTTAAGAATGATAGTTTTCAATAGTGGTAAGGCCATGGGCATTAGGAATGTTAGTGTAAAGGGAAGTGGAATCAATAATGACGAACAAGGCATCATGTGATAAAAGGACAAGAACCATGGAGAGTCGGTGGAGGAAATGGTTGGTATCTTTTAAATAAGAGGGTAGGTTCTGGGTAACAGGTTGAAGGTGTTGGTCTATGAGAGCAGAGATTCTCTCAGTGGGTGCACAGTAACTGGCCAAAATGGGGTGTCCTGGGTGGTTAGGTTTATGGACTTTAAGAAGCATGTAGGAGGTTGGAGTGCAGGGAATGGTAGGGATGAGTAGAGATATGGACTTTGGGGAAGGTCTGGGATAGACCTAATGATTTGAGTAGTGACTAGAGATTATGCTGGATTACTGGAATGGGGTCACTGTGGCTAGGTTTGTATGTGGACATATCTGACAGTGGGCAGAGTCCTTTCACCAGGTAATCCTTGCAGTTCAAAACAACTGTGGTGAAGCCTCTGTCAGCAGGTATGATTAAAAGGTCATGATTAGTTTTTAGATGGTGGACTGTGGTTCTTTCTGAGGATGTAAGGTTAGTCTGCATGTTGAGGGATTTGAGGAATGATGGTGAGGCAAGGTTCGAGGTTAAGAAATTCTGGAAAGTTAACGGGGGTGGTTTGGGGACAGTGGGGGTAAATCACAGTTGGATGGAGGAGTGAATTGACTTAGGCAAGGTTCAATATTGGTCTTTGGTTGCATCTGATTGGTAGGTTTGGTGGCAAGAATGTATTTCCACTGTAGGGACAGGGAGAAGGAGAGAAGGTCTTTACCAACTACTGGATGTTTGAATTTGAGACTGGGGTAAAAGGTGAGGCCCTTGGAAAGGACTGATATTTCTGTGGGGCTAAGGCTTCTGGAGGAACAGTTCATGACTGTGTTGCGGGTCTGTTTAGGTTCTCGATTCTGTGTGGTGGTGGAAGGGAGTTTTGGAGGGTGGGGTAAGTGTATAGGTCTGTGAGATAGGGTTTGTCAGCTATGAGGGAATGTGGGGGAGGTTTGGAGGCTGTTGTAGAGGTGGTGGGCAGTGGTAATTCAATGCGGGAGTAGGAAGTGAGCAGGATGGAGAACTTTCTAAGGTGACGGCAAGCATGTTGCTCAAGTTCCAGCAGGGCAAGAGTTTCAATGTGTGTTATGGGTTCCAGGAATTTGGGATTGCATAAATTTTGTGGATGGAGAGAAGATTATCCTAGGAGGTTTGGGATTAGTTGATATGGTTTCCCAGGACTTTGTCGGTGAGGGCTAAGAATTGGTGGAATCTGAACAGATGGAGGTCATTGTGCAAGGAGAGGTGGCAAGCAGAGATGGTTAAATTGATGATCACGCCCTTAGGGGGGATTCCACGAGCCAAGCACTGTATGTGGCACTGGGATCTGGATAGGGATAAGGAAACCTTTCTGTAATGATGCAGGTGGAAATAGGTAGGATCAATAGTGTTGGAAAAATTCGAATAATTATATTAATGTACATAACATCTGAAAAATTTGGCGAAAATACACCCAAATATGTGTGAAAATACATGAAAAGGATGAAAAGGATGGAAACGGAGGAAACAAGATTAAATCTGAGGGAGTTGACAATAGCAAAACACGAAACCTCAGTAAAATTGGCGAGAAGTCACGAGAATCAACCCAATAATAACTAATAAAAACATAGATATTACTGTGGGTAGCAGGTCTGAGGCTGGATAAGTATGAAGAAGGGGGATGGTATATGTGACTGAATGGTGGAGTTAGTGCGTGCGAACTGGGATAGAACAGAACAGAGAACGTGTTGGGTGGGGAGGGGTTCATAGGAAGATATACAGTATCGTGTTGCACTGGAAAGGGACGGGAGGAGGAGGAGGACATTAGTGTTTAACGTCCCGTCGACAACGAGGTCATTAGAGACGGAGTGCAAGCTCGGGTGAGGGAAGGATGGGGAAGGAAATCGGCCGTGCCCTTTCAAAGGAACCATCCCGGCATTTGCCTGAAGCGATTTAGGGAAATCATGGAAAACCTAAATCAGGATGGCCGGAGACGGGATTGAACCGTCATCCTCCCGAATGCGAGTCCAGTGTGCGGAAAGGGGCGGGAGTTAACACGCACACCCTCAACCTCCGTTAGTCACTGTTGTCACCCACCCAGCCCCTTCCATATTCCCATTCCAGCACAACACAGCCATCATTCCACCAACACACTCAGTCTTTTTATTTCCCCTCCTTTTCCACTACTCCCCCCCCCCCCCCAGCAGGGAAGGAGGAGGGACTGGATACATGTGATGTATAAAAGAAGTGAAGAATTAAGTACTAATCCAGGTAGATTCTATAGTTATAACTCTGCAAACCCTCCCCCCATGAACCATGCACCTTGCCATTGGTGAGGAGGCTTGTGTGCCTCAACGACACAGGTAGCCATAACTCTGCAACCCCCCCCCCCCCCCCATGAACCATGGACCTTGCCGTTGGTGGGGAGGCTTGTGTGCCTCAATGATACAGGTAGCTGTACCGTAGGTGCAATCACAACGGAGGGGTATCTGTTGAGAGGCCAGACAAACGTGTGGTTCCTGAAGAGGGGCAGCAGCCTTTTCAGTAGTTGCAGGGCAACAGTATGGATGATTGACTGATTTGCCCTTGTAACACTAACCAAAATGGCCTTGCTCTGCTGGTACTGCGAACGGCTGAAAGCAAGGGGAAACTACAGCCGTAATTTTTCCCGAGGGCATGCAGATTTACTGTATGATTAAATGATGATGGTGTCCTCTTGGGTAAAATATTTCGGAGGTAAAATAGTCCCCCATTTGGATCTCTGGGCAGGGACTACTCAAGAGGATGTCGTTTACAGGAGAAAGAAAACTGGCGTTCTACAAATCGGAGCCTGGAATGTCAGATCCCTTAATCGGGCAGGTAGGTTAGAAAATTAGAAAGGGAAATGGATAGGTTAAAGTTAGATATAGTGGGAATTAGTGAAGTTCGGTGGCATGAGGAACAAGACTTTTGGTCAGGTGAATACAGGGTTATAAATACAAAATCGAATAGGGGTAATTCAGGAGTAGGTTTAATAATGAATACAAAAATTGGAGTACGGGTAAGCTACTACAAACAGCATAGTGAACGCATTATTGTGGCCAAGATAGACACAAAGCCCATGCCTACTACAGTAGTACAAGGTTATATGCCAACTACCTCTGCAGATGATGAAGGAATTGATGAAATGTATGATGCGATAAAAGAAATTATTCAGGTAGTGAAGGGAGACGAAAATTTAATAGTCATGGGTGACTGGAATTCGAGTGTAGGAAAAGGGAGAGAAGGAAACATAGTAGGTGAATATGTGTTGGGGGTAAGAAATGAAAGAGGAAGCCGCCTGGTAGAATTTTGCGCAGAACATAACATAATCATAGCTAACACTTGGTTCAAGAATCATGAAAGAAGGTTGTATGCATGGAAGAACCCTGGAGATACTAAAAGGTATGAGATAGATTATACAATGGTAAGACAGAGATTTAGGAACCAGGTTTTAAATTGTAAGACATTTCTAGGGGCAGATGTGGACTGACCACAATCTATTGGTTATGAACTGTAGATTAAAGCTGAAGAAACTGCAAAAAGGTGGGAATTTAAGGAGATGGGACCTGGATAAACTGAAAGAACCAGAGGTTTTACATAGTTTCAGGGAGAGCATAAGGTAACAATTGAGAGGAATGGGGGAAAGAAATACAGTAGAAGAAGAATGGGCAGCTTTGAGGGATGAATAGTGAAGGCATGTAAAAAGATGAGGGTTAGTAGAAACCCTTGGGTAACAGAAGAAACATTGAATTTAATTGACGAAAGGAGAAAATATAAAAATGCAGTAAATGAAGCAGGCAAAAAGGAATACAAACGTCTCAAAAATGAGATCGACAGGAAGTGCAAAATGGCTAAGCAGGGATGGTTAGAGGACAAATGTAAGGATGTAGAGGCTTATCTCATTAGGGGTAAGAGAGATACTGCCTACAGGAAAATTAAAGAGACCTTTGGAGAAAGGAGAACCACTTGCATGAATATCAAGAGCTCAGACGGAAACCCAGTTCTAAGCAAAGAAGGGAAAGCAGAAAGGTGGAAGGAGTATATAGAGGGTCTATACAAGGGCCATGTACTTGCGGACAATATTATGGAAATGGAAGAGGATGTAGATGAAATGGGAGATATGGCACCCAGAGTAGACAACATATCATTAGAACTACTGACAGCCTTGGGAGAGCCAGTCCGGACAAAACTCTACCATCTGGTGAGCAAGATGTCTGAGACAGGTGAAATTCCCTCAGACTTCAAGAAGAATATAATAATTCCAATCCCAAAGAAAGCAGGTGTTGACAGATGTGAAAATTACCTATCAGTTTAATAAGTCACAGCTGCAAAATACTAATGCGAATTCTTTACAGACGAATGGAAAAACTGATAGAAGCCGACCTCGGGGAAGATCAGTTTGGATTCCGTAGAAATGTTGGAACACGTGAGGCAATACTGACCCTACGACTTATCTTAGAAGAAAGGTTAAGGAATGGCAAACCTACATTTCTAGCATTTGTAGACTTAGAGAAAGCTTTTGACAATGTTGATTGGAATACTCTCTTTCAAATTCTGAAGGTGGCAGGGGTAAAATACAGGGAGCGAAAGGCTGTTTACAATTTGTACAGAAACCAAATGGCAGTTATAAGAGTCGAGGGGTATGAAAGGGAAGCAGTGGTTGGGAAGGGAGTGAGACAGGGTTGTAGCCTCTCCCCGATGTTATTCAATCTGTATATTGAGCAAGCAATAAAGGAAACAAAAGAAAAGTTTGGAGTAGGTATTAAAATCCATGGAGAAGAAGTAAAAACTTTGAGGTTCGCCGATGACATTGTAATTCTGTCAGAGACAGCAAAGGAGTTGGAAGAGCAGTTGAACGGAATGGACAGTGTCTTGAAAGGAGGGTATAAGATGAACATCAACAAAAGCAAAATGAGGATAATGGAATGTAGTCGAATTAAGTCAGGTGATGCTGAGGGAATTAGATTAGGAAATGAGACACTTAAAGCAGTAAAGGCGTTTTGCTATTTGGGGAGCGAAATAACTGATGATGGTTGAAGTAGAGAGGATATAAAATGTAGACTGGCAATGGCAAGGAAAGCGTTTCTGAAGAAGAGAAATTTGTTAACATTGAGTATAGATTTAAATGTCAGGAAATCGTTTCTGAAAGTATTTGTATGGAGTGTAGCCATGTATGGAAGTGAAATGTGGACCACAAATAGTTTAGAGAAAATGAGGATAGAAGCTTTCGAAATGTGGTGCTACAGAAAAATGCTGAAGATTAGATGGGTAGATCACATAACTAATGAAGAGGTATTGAATAGAATTGGGGAGAAGAAGAGCTTGTGGCACAACTTGACTAGAAGAAGGGATCGGTTGGTAGGACATGTTCCGAGACATCGAGGGATCACCAATTTAGTATTGGAGGGCAGCGTGGAAGGTAAAAATCATAGAGGGAGACCAAGACATGAATACACTAAGCAGATTCAGAAGGATGTAGGCTGCAGTAGGTACTGGGAGATGAAGAAGCTTGCACAGGATAGAGTAGCATGGAGAGCTGCATCAAACCAGTCTCAGGACTGAAGACCACAACACAACTCAACTACTCTGCAAACATCCAAGTACATTCTGACAAATGTGGAGTGCACTCTTAGTAAGACCAGTAACTGCACAGTGAGTATTTGACAACTGTGGTAACTTCTAGAATCCACCATCTAACTGAAGCTTACCAGCAGTGACACACATTTAGAAACAAATATTCAGAAATTTTGTGTAAGTGACATGAGACAACATCTGGATATAGCGTAAGTGTTATAATAACTGCTTTTCATTTTTCACATGCTCCAGACATTAAGTATAATTAATAATAGCATTATGCTGCATAAAGATTCTGCAACATTCTACTGTGTAATAAAAATCACTTTCAAAATAGTCATTTTAATTTTTCACTTTGTAAAAGGTACTGCAATTAAAACCAATTAGGGTTATGTTCATTTCAATGCAAAATTCCACCCATGTAAGCCTTTGATATTCACAACGGTAACAGTTTCAATCCCTTTGGTCCCTTAATGACCTGTATTCGTCATTTAATAAACTTGTCAGGATCCATTGTACGCAACAGGCAGACTGCACGACTGTTTCTAAAACCCCATCAGGATGGTATCTGCCTGTCTGTCGCGTGTATATGCATATAGTAGTACTAGTGCTGACTTGCTTTCAGTTTGAGCACTTCCAATGTTATGCTCATTTCAAACTGACAATTTCAAATGTAACTTGAGGTGACAGAGCTGTAAGACAACACTTTCAGTCTGAGTGCTACATTAATTACTGAGTTGTGCTCTATCCGCTGGTCAAGCTGACCTGTATTTAAACCGAATGGATGGCAGTGACAATGAAAATATGTCCGACTGGTGGAAGCCTTACTGTAGTCTTTTTCCCAAGGTAGGTATTTTAGTGAAAATATTATCTTATATTCCAGCCTCAACTGCAGCAACTGAAAGCAGTTTCAATGAGGCGTCTTGGACAGACTAAGTGAACTTCACCTGAAATGATTCCATATCATCACAATTTATTGTAAATACTATTCTAACACAGAACAATTAGGGCACTTTTTTTTATTTGTAATTTCTTAAGCGATAAAACTAGCATGTGTAAATTTGTATCAATAAAGCAACTGGTGTTATGAAAACTTGCAATATATTTTTGCATTCAGATACAGATCATCATCATGAAAGTTGATAGTTACCTAGCGTTCTGCAGATCTTCACTATTTCCAAATCTTTGTTGTCATTCAAAGGAACCTTTTCTCTCCAGGGATCATAATAATGTTGCAATTAGTGGCTACTATGCACTTCAGTGTAGATGGATACATAGCTCAAACTTTAGTGGGAATCAGTGAGATGTCATGCATAATGAGGACAATGAGCAGGGGCACTACATCAGTTGTGTGTGAATTTGTTGAGAACTGGGGTCTGACATACGCATGCTAGGGTAGTCCATGCAGTTGAGATGACCATTGTCTCTGGACGGTGTAGTGGTCAGTGTATCTGCCTTGTGAGTACGAGACCTGGGTTCAAATCATGGCCTGGCACAAATTTTCAACTGTCCTCAATGATGCAAATCAATGTCCATTGGCAGCTAATATCTTTAAGGCCCCCCAGAAAGATAAATCTTCCAATTAAAATAGCACAAACTGTGTTTTCTCAGAAAGTATTTGAGCAAGGAAGATGAAATTTTTATAGATTATTTATTGGAGTATTGGCCACAACTTAACACAGGGATTTTTAGGAATTTGAATTCAGTTGTTAGAGATTAATTTTTTCTATTTTAATGAAAATTCACTACTTTGTGCCATTTTTTATTTATAAAGTCAAGAATATACAGGTTTTTGGAAAAAGGTCGAGTGAAATTATGCAGAAGGTACTGTGTAACATTTCCTGAAAATGTGAAGCAAATTGGTTATGAAGATCCTGAGAAAACATGTTATTTGTATGAAAAAATAAAACTTTTGCAAATCGAGTGACAAAGTTTGGACTGCCTTTTTAGTGCATTCCAGATTCATACAATGAATTATCTTCATCTTCTGTTAACTTCTCCTCCAGCTTCGTCTTTCTCCTCCTCCTGTTTACTCTGGCTTGTATTTCTAGGCTATTTATAGCCCTATAATAGCCCAAAGATGTTCATGGCTAAAGCAGACATCATTCTTGCCACATTGAAACCTATCTTCATCCCCATATTCTGAAATACTTCGCACCTTACAATGTTGCCATGACAAAGTAGCAACCAAAGTGAAGTGATTTGATTCCAACAAACACATTCTTGGGGATTCTTGACCATATAACATTATTTACACTTTCACTGGGGTTTTGAGTTTTTTCCATGAAGACACTTTTTCAAAAGTTCAGGTGCTGCTAAGTCTCTGAAAATAGGTTTCATCACATCCATTACTGCATAGGGCAGGGTATGTTTATGAGTGTACAGTTCACCAGTTAGCAATCCCTTGGTTTACTTACAACTGTTTTCTCGTTTAGGACACAAGTAATGGGGGGGACTTTCATCAGTTGAAAACTACAAAAATAAAGAACCCAAACAGCCTTCTTCATTTCATTTACACTGTGTGTGTGTGTTTTGACAAATAGCCATTCCATAATAGTTCTGTATTTTATCAATTGCATTGTCAGTTAACCTTCCCTTCCCACCCAACCCTTTAACATCACTGAGTTTCTTTCTTTTTTTGTACAAAGTTTTCGGTCACCGAAGTCCTGATCCCATTTGTTTCTGTATTTGTCCAATACACTCAAATTTCTGCGCAACATCACCATCATAGGGCTTCAGTTCTTCAACATGTCTGAAACTGTCACCAGGGTAATCCACATGTCACACTTTATCACAAACAACAAAATGTTAAAATATACTTGTAACACCAGCCATTTCCATTCCTCCACTACTGCCACTACAGTTAGCTGTGCAATTATTTTCATGTGTACCTATATTTTTTATGAACACCTACAATATATAGATGTTACTGCTACATCTAAAGCTTTTCCTGTATACGTACTGGTGGCAGATACTACACCCAGAAGAGATGTGTATCTCCCTTTATGCCAGGTACCATCAAATGCTGCAGTGAAGTCTCTATTACAACCATGTTCTATTACTGTCTCTTCCACAGCTTTCTTCACAGATTCTATATAGACATCTTCTGCTTTAGGCCCTATAAATATATTATTGTTCATAATTTTGGCTGGGGGATTTGGATGATTCATCATGCCACAGAAAACTGCACCTGCAGAAGCACTCTTACCAACTATATGCAAGGCGTAAATGAAACTTACGTTGTGTTCATAGATTTTGCTACCATTTTCTTCATTTGGTATTACTGGAACGCTGTTCCAAAAGAGGGTCATGTGTGAACATTTACCACACACCAGTTCCATTTCACTGGAAAGTCCTACACGATTTTTTGTAGAAAGTTCGAGACTGACTGCGCTACACTGAATACACTTACACAATACACAAAATTTCTGTTGAGAACTGACACATCAAATATTTCATTCACATCTGGTTTGCCCATAAAAAATTCATACTTTTCACTAACTGAACCAAGCTTCCTCTGCAAAGTACTTTCCTTCTCACTTTCATTGCAATGGGCAGGTGTACCAGCAAGGTTAGGTTCACACACTTGGTTATCATCTTTATTGTTTACAGTAGTAACATCTACCTTTCGCTTTCCTACATTTCTCTTTTTCTTAAAAGCCTTCAGAGGATTTCTAGCCACTTTACATTTACCCATAATTATCCTTTAATAAAGCACATGCCATTGGTGGTAACAAGCCCCTCAAAAACTAGTGAAACTAAGCTTCTCAGATTCAATAATATGTTTGTGTTGCAAACATATCACTATACTTCAAATATTTTTTACCACACGTAACTACAGAGTTATGGAAACATTTATTTTGATTCCATGTGTGTTTGTTGTGACTGTTTGGCATTTCTTTATTACACAAGAAAGTATTTGTTTAGTTTGCCTGTGGTAATGGTGGGTGCTTTAAACCTATTTATTTGCATCATTCGGTTCTAATATACCTTACAGCTTGCATGTAATTTAAGGCATAAGGTAACAAGCAACTACATAGTACATATGTTGAGTCATTGAAAGGCACATCAACAATACTGAGTACTTTGCTACATTTCCCACAGACACTATTTCAGAACTAGGACCTGGTTTCTCATGGGCTGACCACATTGTGCCAGCACTGTGAATAAGCATAGTAAACAATTCCCCATCAATGGTTATGGGACCCAGTTCTATTCTTGCAGAAGAATTGATTTTTTTCGAAAAGGCCATCATACAGAATTACAAAATCATTCGACAAGTTTTTTTTTTTTTTTAATCTACTAGATACGTCTGTAGTTTTGTACAAATTTCCTTTGGCTTTTCCTACAAACTGGAATGACGTTAGCCTCCTTCTATAACAAGACAAACCACTATCCAATAAATTAACGATTCTAGTGTCAGAGAGGGGTCAGTTCAAAACATTTTTTACTGAATCTGGTAGCTATGTTTTTGCATCAAGTGGCCTCCCCTTTGTTCAGCATCTATGGTGAGTATCCCATATGGAATCTAAAATTATGTAGCTATTTATTCTAGTTTCTTTTTCAAATATTATGTGTCCAATGCTACTACCACCTAATGAGAGTAACTCTGGGCCTTATTGCTAAATGCTTCGGCACTTTTCTAGTAGTAAGTGGCTCAATGGGTAAGTGCAAGGCTTCAAATCTGAAGATCTTTATTCATTAAACTATAAGTACCTTGTAATTGGCTGCATAAATCAGTTCACAGGTAGAAAGAGAACAATGTCATACCACAGACAGTAGGATTGTCCACAGTAGAGAACTGTAGTGTTGAAAACCTGCAGATTGTTGACAGCTTTACCTGTTTTATGTTTACTTTTTCTGACATTTCACAACATCTATTCACCTCAGTGACAAAAGCAGATGACCGATCCTTGGCTCTGTCGCATACCCCTGTTAACTACTTATTAGCCTTACAAAAGAGCTTTACAAATCTAAAACATATGAGAATGCACCCACATGGAATCTGCAACATGATTAGCTTTCTGTACACCACATCAGCAAACAGCAACAGAGAAGATAAGAGCAGTCTTATAAAACATCTCTGAGGCACTTTCAATGAGACCCTTGTCTCTGATGAACACTCACTGTTGAGGCCAAAGTAATGGCCTCTGTTACTTGAGATTTCTGTGTGCCATCACATTCCATGCACTCGTACCTCATTTAACAGTATGGAGTAGGCACCGTGTCAATTTCTTGCTGGAAATCTAGGGATATCAAATTACCTGTTGCCCAACATCCATGCTTTGCAGGATATAAAATGACAGAAGGTCAAGGTGAGTATTGCACAAGTGAGGCTTCCAAAATCTAGGCTGATTTACAGACAGAAACTTTTGTGTCTCTAAGAAATTTATTCTATTCTAACTGAGTATATGTTCAGGAACTCTGGAGCAAATGACTGTTAAGGATATTGGTATGTCATTTCGCAAGTACATTCTTCTACCATCCCTATATAAGGAAGTCACCTGCACCTTTTCCCAGCCACTTTGGACTTTGCACTAGGCAAGATATTTGTATTAAATGCAAACTAAGTTCAGAGCCAATGCTGTAGAGTGCTCTCTGGAAAACTGATTTGTTATTCCATTCGGACATGGCAACAATTTTGTTATCAATTATTCCAGCTGCTTCTCTACACCTGGGGCTCACTGCTACGTCCCCAATACAGGAGTCTGTGTGACAGTCTAACAACAGTACATTTGTATGATCCTGTGCGAAATTTAAAACTTCAGTTTTCTCGTTGCTGTAGTCCAAAGCCACACCAGACAGGTCAATGACTGACTGGATACAAGCCTTCAACTAACTTAGTGATTTTATGTAGAACCAGAAATGTCTTGTGTTCTCAGCAAAATCTGTTGCTGAAGTATGATTGTGGCAATTGTATGCTTCATGCATAGACTTTACAGACACATCAGTTTCCACTAACTTCTGCCTGTCTTCACTATGCATACTTTATTTCACCAGGAGTACAGCAGTCTGCTTCGTCAGCATTTACCAAATTTTGTTATTAAATCACAGTGGATATTTCCTGTCTGTACTCCAGTTACCTTTGCCTTTTGAGAGCAAGGGCTCTACCATCTGAGCTACCCAAGCATGACTCATGCCCCGTCCTCACAGCTTCACTTCTGCCAATACCTCGTCTTCTACCTTCCAAACTTTACAGAAGCTCTCCTGCAAACCTTGCAGAACTAGCACTCCTGAAAGAAAGGATATTGTGGAGACATGGCTTAGCCACAGCCTGGGGGTTGTTTCCAGAATGAGAAGCTGTGAGGACGGGGTGTGAGTTGTGCTTGGGTAGCTCAGATGGTAGAGCACTTGCCCATGAAAGGCAAAGGTCATGAGTTTGAGTCTCGGTCCGGCACACGGTTTGAATCTGCCAGGAAGTTTCATATCAGCACACACTCTGCTGTAGAGTGAAAATCTCATTCTAAAGTCCATTCAATGTTTGCCAATATTCCTCATGTACATCATGTTGGAAGTAAATGACTTCCACTCGTTGTCTAAGTGGGATGTTAACAACTGTTTATCTGCTCTTTCTAGCAAAGCTATTCTCCTAGCCTTCTTAAAGGATTCATTAACTGTGGTAACCATCATCAGTGTGCTGACATCTTCACTTATGCATCTCTGTACTGATACTGTCTATAAAGAAAAGCCTGTTCCTAGCAACAAAGTCTAAAATATTTCAAATGTGTATGGGCTATCAAACTGGCTGCTCAGGAGTGTTGTCAGAAAACTGTTCAAATGTACATCACAAGACTGCCTGTCCACACTAGCTGCTTAGTCTCTACTCAGTAGGTTAAGATCACCCGTTATTTCTGCACTGAGCGTAGTTTTTTTTAATGATTCTGTAACTGTCACAGGAGTATTGCATGGTGAAAAAAGCATCCCATTTATGAGTTCACATAGACAAATTATGGTTTGAGTCTTGCACTTGGCACCAATTTTAGTCACTTCATCAACACAATCTCATCTAATTCTTATTTATGCTTATAATGTAAAGAAGCAATTCTACAAACATATGTGCCATACTGCTTCACCTGCTCAAAGATAATTGCTTAAATCCATATAGCATAAAGTGCAAAAAAATATTGTATTTTGCATACTGTGAGTCCACCGTGTTTACCCTAAAGCAAAAACATGACTGCTATTGTGAGTACACACACATTTGTCAGTCATCTCATTATTTTCACCACAACTCAGCAATGCTTAATTCCATGCAGTCACATAAATTCTAAAATTACCTCTTTATTCGCACCAACCTCCAACTCCTCTTTTACATTCATGCTGGATGGGTAAACCTGATCCTGTGGTAACAATAACAAACTGTAATGAGTGCATTTAAGCAGTCACAATCCCCACACATTATATAAATGTATCATATATATTAAGTTCAGCCATGGTACTTCTTAACAATTAATTAGTACTGGGTGGTTATAATTAAACTTTCCCTATTTAACACATTATAACATGGCATCTAATTTCTGTACATGTACCAAACTTTGTAGTGTTAATGTCGAAAGTATGGGGTGCATGATTTCCATGCATCACAGTGCCACTGTCCAGATCCAACTAAGGCCACCAGGTGGTGTGATCAGTCATCGTGATTCTTCGTCTCTCACACCTGACCAATCGACGTGCACTTGTTGATGTGTCAACATGAGCTTGGACAAAAGGAGCAGTACATTATTGGTGAAGCTGTATTATCAAAACAACTGTAACTCTGAAGTTGCACTTCGAGGACATTGCCAGCAAAAAGGATACGAAAGGGTCCTCTTTTTCCACCTGCTGTGTGGAGCATGCACTAGTAGTAGTTCAAATCAACTAGAAAAATGGGCATCACTCCAGGAAGAGGCTGATGACCAGTTGCACCACAGCACTGTGTGTGCTGTGTCACGACAGTTGGACATCCCATGGTTCACTGTACTGAAGGTGCTTTAAACCATTCTCAAATGGTATCCATGCAAGACCCCTATCATACAGCAGCTTGCACCACAGGACACACAATGCCATATTGACTTCACTCTCCACTTTCTCAAAAGCATTGAAGTTGATGAGGGCTGGCTCTGGACCATCGTATGAACAGATGAAACTTATTTTTCTCTGACAGGTGATGTGAACATACATGACTGCTGATTGCGGGGATCTTCACCTCCAATCACTGTGCATGAAGCTCCTTTGTATGGTGAACATATTACCATATGGTGTGACTTCACGGCTACAGTCATCATTGGCCCATTCTTTTTTAAAAAGATTGGCGCCCACAGAGCAAAGATGTGCAGTGTCACTGGCCAAAACTACTGTGATATGCTTTGCCAGCATGTCATACCCAACCTAGAGGAGAGATGCATTGAACTCAACAGTTTTCATGCAACATGGGTACCCACCGAACATTACTCGTTTAGTTCATCTGCTTCTCCTAAACACATTTGGAAACAATTGCACTATCAGTTGACTGTTTCAAATGCTTCACCAGCATGATCACCTGATAACTTTCCCTGTGATTTCTGGTCATGGGGCTACCTGAAGGACAGAGTGTGCCAGGGGCACATACACACATGTGCTGATCTGAAGCCCAGCATATCAAGAGAGGTAGCTAGCATACCTATGGACATGCTTCATTCGGCTGTGTAGAATGCAATCCTGCACTTTCAGACTCTTCTGGACACTGATGGGTGCCATACTGAGCCCCTTTTGTAGTAGTAGTAGTGCCCATATGTAATGGTATGATGTTCCGTAGCAGCCCATCAAAAGTGCTTCAACTGAATTGATTCTGCATTATTTCTCTTCCCTTTGTCCTTGACATTAATGCAACCAAGTTTGGTACTTGAATGGTAATTAAATTCCATGTCATAATATGTTAAATATGGAAAGTTTAATTATAAGCACTCCATAGATCTGCCAAAGTGTTCCCTCCTGAGTGCAAAAAATTGTACGACTCATTAATGACAACACATCTGAAAATTCATTATGATCTTGCATTTCAGCCCTCTCCCTCTGCTATTATTATCAATCACATTTTCTAGTTTCATAATCTCCACATGTAAATAGTGGTAGCATAATCAAATAAAATAATAAAGCTAAAATCTGAAATATTAAAATCAATGGTGTTCATATCAAGTAAGAGAATACAATGTACACTACTGACTACTTTTAAGATCTGAATCATGGTATGTCTAGAACAGTTAAATCGAAACCATTTTCTTCACTGAACATTTATTTCTGATAACAAACAATTAATGCACACACAAATATTTAACACTTATTTACTCAGCACTCCTATTACTTTTCTAACATAAAAAAATTCCATGTTAAACCACCCATCACACTAGCTGTAACTCCACTCCAAACATAATACAAAGAACTCCACACTCCTCTTTTTCCAGACATGTCCAAAAATTTAGAAAGCACAGCAAAAACAATGAAGCCTTCAGGCCAGGGAATTACAATTCCCACTAACTGATGATGTTAATGATTCACTATGCCACCATGCACCACTATTACAGTGTCATTATGAAAATCATCCATTACTCACACATTCCCTTTTATTAGGTGACACACTACTATTATTTATTTTCTAAAGAGCATCAATCAAATCAACTTAATGCAGAAAGTCAGGCTCCCTGCATCAAGAAACTGTATCTGTTAATAAAAGCAGGATATACTACTAGCAGGAAAAAATGAAATATTACTTGGGTAACAACTCAAATGTGCCAAAATATTAGGCCCCACACATATTATGAGGGTACTAACCTATTGTATTTCCAGAAACACCTAATACAAACCTTAAGACACAATTAAGTTCTCATTTTACATACTCTTTACACACATTCGTGTCAATAGCCTGTAGGAAAATAATAAACTCTTATGTCTTGGTCTATATGAGGTGGCGGGGGGGGGGGGGACAGACGGTGGGGGTGGGGGGACAGACGGTGGGGGTGGGGGGACAGACGGGGGGGGGGACAGACGGGGGGGGGGGTGACAGACGGGGGGGGGCAGACGGGGGGGGGGGCAGACGGGGGGGGCAGACGGGGGGGGGGCAGACGGGGGGGGGGACAGACGGGGGGGGGACAGACGGGGGGGGGGACAGACGGGGGGGACAGGCGGGGGGGGGAGGACAGGTGGGGGGGGAGGACAGGCGGGGGGGGAGGACAGGCGGGGGGGGAGGACAGGCGGGGGGGGAGGACAGGCGGGGGGGAGGACAGGCGGGGGGGAGGACAGGCGGGGGGGGAGGACAGGCGGGGGGGGGACAGGCGGGGGGGGGGACAGGCGGGGGGGACAGGCGGGGGGGGACAGGCGGGGGGGGACAGGCGGGGGGGGACAGGCGGGGGGGGACAGGCGGGGGGGGACAGGCGGGGGGGGACAGGCGGGGGGGGGACAGGCCGGGGGGGACAGGCGGGGGGGGACAGGCGGGGGGGGGGACAGGCGGGGGGGGGACAGGCGGGGGGGGGACAGGCGGGGGGGGACAGGCGGGGGGGGGACAGGCGGGGGGGACAGGCGGGGGGGCGGACAGGCGGGGGGGGGGGACAGGCGGGGGGGGGACAGGCGGGGGGGGACAGGCGGGGGGGGACAGGCGGGGGGGGGACAGGCGGGGGGGGACAGGCGGGGGGGGACAGGCGGGGGGGGGACAGGCGGGGGGGGGGGACAGGCGGGGGGGGGGACAGGCGGGGGGGGGGACAGGCGGGGGGGGGGACAGGCGGGGGGGGGACAGGCGGGGGGGGGGGACAGACGGGGGGGGACAGACGGGGGGGGGACAGACGGGGGGGGGACAGACGGGGGGGGACAGATGGGGTCCCAGACTGAGCAGACATGAAGAGAGGTACAACCGCAACCATCCTGCCCTGCTCCACTAGAAATGCGAAACATTTTATCTGGAAATAAAAACCACTTTCATGGGGGAAACAGGACCAGTTCAACCAAGCATGAATTGTCTGGTAAAATTAAAATTAAGTAAGTATCTGGAAGACGGTACTTACCACAAAAGGCCAAACAATTGGGACATCCCACCAATATGTGGGATACCATCAGTTTAGCTCCAGAACCACATTGTGAGGGTGATTTGTTTCACAGAAGCAAACAATGGGTGAGCCTGGTATCACCAATGCATAAACGGCATGAAACAGTGGACTCCTTCCCAGAAGAGCAGAAGGAAGAGTGCCAAACTGCAGTAGACCACTGATTGTGCAGAGTTTACTAGAGGGAGCAGAAGTGCACCAGATGTCATTCCACTTTTGGGCAGAGAGAGATTTGACATAGATCCACAGATCTGCAGCTGGAGTCACAAAAGGGAATGAGGCGTAAATGCTTCTCTAGCCAAACAGTCAGCCACTTCATTCCCTTGGGACGCCCACATGACTTGGGACCCAGAGAAAGACATCTGAACAGATGGCATGGCCACGAACATAGGAAAGGCAATAGGTAGCAGAGACCAAAGGGTGATGGGTATAGCATCAGTTGATAACTTGCAGGTTGCTCACATTGAGTTGGCACAAATTAAAACACTGTGGACGAAGGCCTCATAAACAACATGCTCTGAACGGCTAGAAGCTCTGCTGTGAAGACACTACATGATCCTGAAAATAAATGAGACATGAAAGTGTATCCCAACTTACCTATCGTCTTAGAGCCATCAGTGTAGAAAATGGTGGCACCCTGAAACTCTGCAAGGTCAGCAGATACAAGACGTCAGAAAACCATAGGTATGACAGAGACCTTATGACCCTGGAATAGGTAGGTCCTAATCCACGGTTTTGGCTCCATCCAAGGGGGGAAGGGGTGTGGGAGGAAATGCATGGGGCACAAATGAGGTGTAGGGCGCAGATGAGGTGTAGGGCGCAGATGAGGTGTAGGGCGCAGATGAGGTGTAGGGCGCAGATGAGGTGTAGGGCGCAGCTGGCATTGAGCCTGAATTGTGAGCACTATCAGCTACCTGCCCTGCAGTATCATAAGTAATCTGGCGAAAGGGTTTCTGTGAGGTGTCATGTAACATGTGAACAAGGGTCATATGGTGTGCAGATGAAATGTGCTGTGTTCGTGGCACCACCATCGGGTGCTTGGTTTGTTGGCAATTGATACTGGTGCCACTCGTGAGCCTGCTGGAGTCTGGCAGGTACACAAAGGATGTGTTGCTGCTGTTGTCTGCTACTATTCGTAAGCACTTGTCTTGCCTTGGTGAATGATGCCTTGGGGAATACCAACCTGGTGGCCACAGATGTGTTCCATGGTGGTATTGCCCAGGTGAGTGGCCACATATTACATAAAACAAAAAATGTAAATAACCTTAAAATTCACTTCACACACAAAGAATCATTTTGTTTATTTGCATGAAGACATGTTTCTACCCATGGTCTAGGGGTAGCGTCTTTGATTCATAATCAAAACGTCTTCGGTCCCGAGTTCGATCCCCGCCACTGCCTAAATTTTGATAAATAATCAGCATTGGCGGCCGAAGACTTCCGGCATAAGAAGTCAGCTCCATTCTGCCAACGGCCTTCTCAAAGAGGGCAGAGGAGCGGACAGAGGTTCAGGGCACTCTCTTGTCCTAGGGGTGGGAAATTGCCCCTAAAGGCGGAAGAATCAGCAATGATCAACGACATGAGGATACAGAAGGCAATGGAAACCACTGCATTAAAGACACGTAACGTGTATCCACAGGACATGTGGCCTGTAATTGAAGAAGTGTCATGATGATCTCTCCATTGGCAAAAGATTCTGGAATAGCCCCCCATTCGGATCTCTGGGAGGGGACTGCCAAGGGGGAGGTTACCATGAAAAAAAGATTGAATACTCAACGAAAGGATAATGTTCTACGAGTCGGGGCGTGGAATGTCAGAAGCTTGAACGTGGTAGGGAAACTAGAAAATCTGAAAAGGGAAATGCAAAGGCTCAATCTAGATATAGTAGGGGTCAGTGAAGCGAAGTGGAAGGAAGACAAGGATTTCTGGTCAGATGAGTATCGGGTAATATCAACAGCAGCAGAAAATGGTATAACAGGTGTAGAATTCGTTATGAATAGGAAGGTAGGGCAGAGGGTGTGTTACTGCGAACAATTCAGTGACCGGGCTGCTCTAATCAGAATCGACAGCAGACCAACACTGACAACGATAGTTCAGGTATACATGCCGACGTCACAAGCTGAAGATGAACAGATAGAGAAAGTGTATGAGGATATTGAAAGGGCAATGCAGTATGTAAAGGGGGACGAAAATCTAATAGTCATGGGCGACTGGAATGCAGTTGTTGGGGAAGGAGTAGAAGAAAAGGTTACAGGAGAATATGGGCTTGGACAAGGAATGAAAGAGGAGAAAGACTAATTGAGTTCTGTAACACGTTTCTGCTAGTAATAGTGAATACCCTGTTCAAGAATCACAAGAGGAGGAGGTATACTTGGAAAAAGCCGGGAGATACGGGAAGATTTCAATTAGATTACATCATGGTCAGACAGAGATTCCGAAATCAGATACTGGATTGTAAGGCGTACCCAGGAGCAGATATAGACTCAGATCACAATATAGTAGTGATGAAGAGTAGGCTGAAGTTCAAGACATTAGTCAGGAAGAATCAATACGCAAAGAAGTGGGATACGGAAGTACTAAGGAATGACGAGATACGTTTGAAGTTCTCTAACGCTATAGATACAGCAATAAGAAATAGCGGAGTAGGCAGTACAGTTGAAGAGGAATGGACATCTCTAAAAAGGGCCATCACAGAAGTTGGGAAGGAAAACATAGGTACAAAGAAGGTAGCTGCAAAGAAACCATGGGTAACAGAAGAAATACTTCAGTTGATTGATGAAGGGAGGTAGTACAAACATGTTCCGGGAAAATCAGGAATACAGAAATACAAGTCGCTGAGGAATGAAATAAATAGAAAGTGCAGGGAAGCTAAGATGAAATGGCTCCAGGAAAAATGTGAAGACATCGAAAAAGATATGATTGTCGGAAGGAAAGACTCAGCGTACAGGAAAGTCAAAACAACCTTTGGTGACATTAAAAGCAATGGTGGTAACATTAAGAGTTCAACGGGAATTGCACTGTTAAATGCAGAGGAGAGAGCAGATAGGTGGAAAGAATACATTGAAAGCCTCTATGATGGTGAAGATTTGTCTGGTGTGATAGAAGAAGAAACAGGAGTCTATTTAGAAGAGATAGGGGATCCAGTATTAGAATCGGAATTTAAAAGAGCTTTGGAGGACTTAACGATCAAATAAGGCAGAAGGGATAGATAACATTCCATCAGAATTTATAAAATCATTGGGGGAAGTGACGACAAAATGACTATTCACATTAGTGTGTAGAATATAAGAGTCTGGCGATATACCATCTGACTTTCGGAAAAGCATCATCCACACAATTCCGAAGACGGCAAGAGCTGACAAGTGCGAGAATTATCGCACAATCAGCTTAACAGCTCATGCATCGAAGCTGCTTACAAGAATAATATACAGAAGAATGGAAAAGAAAATTGAGAATGCATTAGGCGACGATCAGTTTGGCTTTAGGAAAAGTAAAGGGACGAGAGAGGCAATTCTGACGTTACAGCTAATAATGGAAGCAAGGCTAAAGAAAAATCAAGACACTTTCATAGGATTTGACGACCTGGAAAAAGCATTCGACAATATAAAATGGTGCAAGCTGTTCGAGACTCTGAAAAAAGTAGGGGTAAGCTATAGGGAGAGACGGGTCATATACAATATGTACAACAGCCAAGAGGGAATAATAAGAGTGGATGATCAAGAACGAAGTGCTTGTATTAAGAAGGGTGTAAGACAAGGCTGTAGCCTTTCGCCCCTACTCTTCAATCTGTACATCGAGGAAGCAATGATGGAAATAAAAGAAAGGTTCAGGAGTGGAATTAAAATACAAGGTGAAAGGATATCAATGATACGATTCGCTGATGACATTGCTATCCTGAGTGAAAGTGAAGAAGAATTAAAATGATCTGCTGAACGGAATGAACAGTCTAATGGGTGCACAGTATGGTTTGATAAATCGGAGAAAGACGAAGGTAATGAGAAGTAGTAAAAATGAGAACAGCGAGAAACTTAACATCAGGATTGATGGTCACGAAGTCAATGAAGTTAAGGAATTCTGCTACCTAGGCAGTAAAATAACCAATGACGGACAGAGCAAGGAGGACATCAAAAGAACACTCGCTATGGCAAAAAAGGCATTTCTGGCCAAGAGAAGTCCACTAATATCAAATACCGGCCTTAATTTGAGGAAGAAATTTCTGAGGATGTACATCTGGAGTACAGCATTGTATGGTAGTGAAACATGGACTGTGGGAAAACCGGAACAGAAGAGAATCGAAGCATTTGAGATGTGGTGCTATAGACGAATGTTGAAAATCAGGTGGACTGATAAGGTAAGGAATGAGGAGGTTCTACGCAGAATCGGACAGGAAAGGAATATGTGGAAAACACTGATAAGGAGAAGGGACAGGATGATAGGACATCTGCCAAGACATGAGGGAATGACTTCCATGGTACTAGAGGGAGCTGCAGAGGAAGACAGAGATTGGAATACGTCAAGCAAATAATTGAGGACGTAGGCTGCAAGTGCTACTCTGAGATGAAGAGGTTAGCACAGGAAAGGAATTCGTGGCGGGCTGCATCAAACCAGTCAGTAGACTGATGACAAAAAAAAAATGTTTCTTCATCCATAGCCAGGTGCTGTAACACAAGCGGACGGATGTCAATATTCCTGTATGTCAACCAGCGCTGGCAGCACGCCTTATTGTGTGGTGACCTTACCCCGTACATGTGCTGAGCCATGTCTGGTGGTGCGTCTTGTAGTCAGTTGCATTTGTGGGGAAAGAGGAGACTCATCCCACGTCTGCATAGAGTTTATGTATAACCCCGGCACAGCTTGTCGCATTGAAAGAGGGGATAGCCCTGCTTCACACCTGCACCAAGTGCTTTATTATTTTTACTCCCTTCTGACGCATCACTTTTTGTTGCATCTTTTCTTCTTAGTTACTGCCGTGGCGCGCACATTCATGCAAATACAATGGGCGGCTACCGCTGCAGAATAAGCCGCACCTGCAACATAGATATGGCTCGTTCCGCCAGGCAGCACTAGAGGCGGTTCCCACCAAACATGAAAGCAGCGGCGGAATACGGACGCGTGCGACCCCTTTTACCGACACGGATGGTAATACAATGACATCACCATCCGCCAATAGGGTATTGCCAACAGACGCCAATCCTCATGACAGAATCCGCGGAGGAAGACTAGAGCTGCCAGATTAAATAGCTGGCAGGAAAGCAAACACCCATCTTTCGACCCCCTGCGGACCGCCGCCAGGAGGAAACATCGTCGCAGCCGGATCGACCAGGTGCCCGTCTTCAATACGCTAGTCTTCGACCCGGAAGCGGCGCCTGTCTAACTCCTCAGCATCCATGGGAGAGCATCAAGAAAGCACTACCAAGGAACATTAAATCAGTTCAGTTATAAAAGTCAATTTTATTAAGGTTGTATATTCGTGTTTTGATACAAAATTTTTTGGCAGGAGAAAAACCTTTTTATTTTCGAAAGGAGGTTATCTGTTGTAAAATTAAGTGGTGTCCTGGCTACACCTAATAAAGCAAATTTCATTACCACGTGGGTGTTGATCAGTGTAAATAACAGTTACACATCTGTTGTTCTTGAAACGGTCAGGGACCTTTTGTTTCATTCTGCTTTCCCATTTTGTTCCTGTTTCATTCTTCTTTCATAACCACAGATTATTTCTAGGATTTTGGTCCACTCACTAAAGTCAAAATTGTTTCACTGTATTTCTTCTGGGAGTCCCATCTCAAAATCTGTGTAGCTTTGTACCATCATTCCTACACAGGTGCACCTGGCAACTATGTCTTCTGTTACCTTCCTTGTACTGAAAGTGAGCTGCTCTACTGTTCAACAAATCCCATTAGCCTCCTCTAAACTTAGCTAAAAGTGTGACAATATGGATTGAACATTTTGGATAAAACTTGGCATTCTTGACAGTCTTGATACCCTATGACTGTAGTTCCATTACATATGCTACACAGCTGTGAAACTGTCTTTTTAGCACATTCCTCTATGATTTTTTCAATCTTGTTGTTATTCTTGGTGATTTCACACTTCATAGTTTACACTTTGTTATAGAGCCCATCATATTTCATGTGTTTCCACTACAGTGTTCTCAATTTTGGCAAACACATTTTATTTCTTACCTATGTATGTGTTCACCTGGAGATCCCTCCCTGTATATCCAACTGTTTCAATCTGATTTTGTAGCCTCCACCAAATTCAGAAATTCTTTCCTGGCTGTTTGTCCCAAATTTATTTGTCTTTGCTGCACATTGTTCTGGCCTATCGACTACTGACAATTTCCATATTCTCTCCTATCTGCTTTTCATAAATTCTCTAAGTTCTTCCTTCTCCTTTAGCCACTGTACCTTTCAATCCTCCTCTTCTTATCTGATGAGCTTGCCATTCTTCCTTCTCCCTTAGCCACTGTCCCATCTGATCTTCAGTCTTATCTGATCAACCTGCAATTCCTCCTCCTTCTAGGTTCTTCCATCCCTCACCTTATTAAACGCTTTAATGTTTTAATTTTATTTTATGGTTTCACTTTGATACTAGACACTTTCAGCTTTTTATGATCTTTACACAACCCTGAGGAAAGTTTAGTACTGTATGTAACAATATCTTCCTCTCCAATTTCACAGCTGTCCAACAAGCCCAAATCAGATTGGTCATTTGTTTCATTTGCCACCATTCTTGTCATTTATTTTTCCCATTATACGCTTAACAATCACGTTAAAACTTCATTAATAACTAATGTGTTTCCAACACCATTACTTCAAATCTTCAGAGAATACTTCAATCAAAAATGAAAATATTACTCATGAAAATTCTACGGCAACAATGCTGGGCAAAATTACAACGGTGGTTCTTGTTAAGTGATGGGGCATAGCGTACATGTTCTGCAATCCTCAAAATCGCTCCATGGTGTTTTGTGACTCCTGTAATTATTGAATGTATAAATATATTTCAGTTTATCATGACACAGTTCCTTGAATGCTTCAGTCATGTGGTTCACTACACTGGCCCCTACTGGTTCAACAATGTGCACTCCCCTACCTACTGCCAGTATATAATGTTAAAATCTTCACTGTCACTTAATTTTAACACAGCAACTTCAGTTTGTCCTCTCCCGCATTTTTCTTCACCCAAGATCACCCTGTCACTTTTACCATTTATAGGGAATCCATGCAGGGGATCAGGTACTGAAGTGTCATGAATTATGTCACTATTACCACTTTTCTAAAACAACAGTAACATTAAAACCTTTCATTTCACTGAACACTTCTTTCTGATAAATTATTAAAAAAACAAATATACATCCTACCTTGGCACACCATTTAATACTATTCCAACATGAATCCCTTTTCATGGGACAAGAACATTTCTAACAGAAAGAAAAGAGTGCCGAGGCTAAAGGTTACACCAGTCCTATGCTACCAATCAGAACTATGGATTATACATGTTGGTCTCAAAAGAAGACAAAATCCTGGAAGTGTATTATTTGTGTAGGAGCATTAGCATATCAAGACTGAAAAAACAGTTACATTGAATAAGTGCTGAAATGAGAACAAATGAAACAGCGATAGCACAGAAAGAAAAATCATTAAACTGGTATGGTCATTTGTTGAAAATGCTACATAATTGGTGGCCAAAGAATAGATTTTGACTGGAAACTACCTTACTGACAGAAACACAGTAGACCACTTAAGTTTTGGAACGACAGTATCAATGAAACTATAAGGCGGCATGGAATATGCAAGGAGGATGTATTGGAGAGAGATGCTTGGCAGAAGATAGGAAGAATACGACAAAATGTTGTTATTAATTGATCTTTGTATTAACTGACTGCATATAATAATACAAATATACTAATGCAAATAATGATAACAATGATATTATACAAAAATCATCATAACAAAACCATTTGCCTTCAATAATGGGAACTGCCATACTCTGATCTGCAAGATCATCATGACCACCTTCCTAAAAGCCGGTATGTCCACCTTTTGCACAGAAAGGTGGCAACACATTGTGGCGTGGAAGCAATGGGGCCTTGGCAGGTCACTGAAAGGAGTAGGTCACATAATTCCCATAAATTCTGAGGGGGTGTGTGTGGGGGAGAGGGCGGGGCAATGAGCTTTGATGCCACGTTCTATGACATCCCAGATGTGTTCAATCAGGTGCAGATCTTGCGAGATGGGGAGCCAGTACATCAATTGGAAATCACCACTGTGTTGCTCGAACCACTATTACACTCCCAACATTGTAACACAGTGCATCTCATTGAAAAATGCCACTGCCATCAGGACATATGGATCCTTGTGGAAGAGTGTATGTGGTCTGCAATCAGTTTACAATATGCCTTGGCTGACAATGCCTTGCACGAGCTCCACTTGTCTCCGCCCCACAGTCCAGGTGTCAAGGAGCTGCTCCCCTGGAATGTGATGGATATCCACACACTCACTGGCTTGATGAGGAAGTTATCGGCATGCATCAGACCATGCAATGCTCTGGCACTGTGTCAACCTCCAGTGCTCATGGTCACATGGCTATTTCAGTCAGTTGTCGATGTGGCATTAACACTGGCACAAGCACAGGTCATTGGTTGCACAGACCCATCGTTATAAGTGTTTGGTTTATTCTGTTCAAACATGCTTGTATTCTGCCCAACATTGAAGACTGATGTTAGTTCCACCTCAGTTCACCACCTGTCCTGCCCAGCCATCGATGCCCAACATCTGTCATGAGGGGTGGCTGCCCAACACCACAATGTCTGGATTTGTTTGACCTTAGTTTCACCACGTGTTGAAGACACTCACCACAGCACTCCTCAAACACTCAACAAGTTGTACAGTTTCTGAAATGCTCATGCCGAGTGTCCGGGCAATCACAATTTGCCCTAGGTCAAACTCAGATACATTGCGCACCTTCTCCAGTCTACACATGGACAGCATGCTCACTGATACTACACGGACAGTGTCTGTGTCTGACTAGCAGTCATTCCTCACCAGGGGACACTGCTATTGACTGGACAGGTTTATATCAACTGTATGTCACTGGTCAGTGAATATGCATGATCAGTGAATACACATTCAGTATTATGACTTCCAAATGTATGCTTCCCAAATCCAAGGGAATCATGCCACAATTTTGGAGGAGATGGTCAAAGGCATCTGTATATTACAATGGTATACTGGGAAGTAATGCCTCCAAAATTTTTATTCTGTTCTCAATATCAGCTGTAAACCTCTGCTGTTAAGAGTGCTCCAAATTGCAGTGTGTAACGTACGCGCGTGTGTGTGTGTGTGTGTGTGTGTGTGTGTGTGTGTGTGTTTTGTAACCATGTCGGCACATGACAAAACCCTCAGGAAAGGGAGCACAAATTTAATACTACATCCACTCATGGAGCATCCACCCTCTTCTTCAGCATGACAGTGCCAGACCATACATGAGCCTTCCGGCACCTGCAAAAGTCTGACACCTTTGATTCATTATTATCGATCATCCTCCATACGGTCCCAGCTTGACCCCAATGAATTTTCATCTGGTTCCAAAACTCAAAGAACACCTTCAAGGACTTCACTTTCACAGAAACGAATTGCTGTGAGAGGAGGTGAGGCAGTAGTTCTGCGAACGAAGTCAAACATTGTACAGTAATTGTACCAACAAACTGGTATCTCACTGGGAGTAAGGTGTTTGTCACCAGGCTGACTATGTTGAGAAACAAATATATAAACACAAAGAATAAATATGTAGCATGTTAATGAATTTTGTTTAAATTGAAAATTTTTAATAATATTCATATACGAGGGGGGACCCAAAAGAAACCGGACTCCTAGGGCGCTGCCACTCATAGACGTAGTGCAGGGTTCTCACGCTAGATGTTGTTAGTAGAGACCTTCATGAAACAGCTGTGCAGGCAGCGTCAGCGTAGAGCTGAACGTGCAAGTGTGGTATTGTGTGTGTCTGACTGTTGGCAGGTTACCTCTGCGAAGTCGTTATGGCAACTTTAAAAGAACAAAGAGTGTGTGTGAAATTTTGTTTCCTGCTTTAAAAATCTGCAACAGACACACACCAAATGCTTCAGGAAGCTTTCCAGGAGGACGCTATGACCCGCACACAGGTTTTCCAGTGGTTTGGGTGCTTTAAACGTGGTGAGATGTGTGTTGAAGACCAAGCTCGTTATGGACGCCCTTCAACATCGCAAAATCAGGACAACATTGAAAAGGTCCGGCAAAAGATCAACAAGGATCGTCGCCAAACGATTGACCAAATTTCAGCAGAGACAGGAATCAGTTGGAGCTCGTGCCAGCGGATTTTGAGTGAGGACTTGCACATCAGACGTGTTGCTGCTAAATTTGTTCTGCGCATTCTCACACAGGAGCAAAAAACCATCCACATTAATGTGTGTCAGGACTGGAAAACAGAGATTGCACGTGATCCAAACTTCTTGAACAAAGTCATTACAGGGGATGAGAGTTGGTGTTTCATGTATGACCCAGAAACCAAGCAAGAGTCAAGCCAGTAGAGGACTCCCAACTCTTCCAGACCAAAAAAAGCAAGGCAAGTGGGGTCAAATGTGAAGACGTCTTTTTAAAAGTTTGTGGAATTGTGCATCGGGAATTCGTACCCCCTGGCTAGACTGTTAACCACCACTTTTACTTGGATGTTTTAAGGTGTCTGCAAGAGGATGTGAGGAAAAAACGCCCGGAACTTTGGCGATCAGGCGACTGGTTTCTGCATCACGACAAACCCCCTGCACACGGCCTTACGAGTGACACTATTTGGCATCTCAGAGGTGGTCTGTTATTCCCTACACTCCGTATTCGCTGGACCTAGCCCCGTGCGACTTTTTCCTATTTCCACGAATGAAAAAAAAACGCTAAAAGGGGAGCGTTATGACAAGGTGGAGGCAGTAAAAACAGCTTCACAAAGGGCACTGGACAATATCAAACTTGAAGAGTTTGAAACATGCTTCCAACAGTGGGAAAAGAGACTTGACAAGTGCATCGCATGTAATGGAGAGTATTTTGAAGGTGACTGAAGTAATTTTGTAAAAAGGTTTATCAATAAATTTTTTATGACAACAATCTGGTTTCTTTTGCCCCCCACCCCCCCTCGTAAAAATTCTGAGGCACTACTTTTTGGCATGTCCTCATTCCCAAAACATACACAACCAAAAATTATGTTTTAATTAGATTTGCAAGAAGGTGGCTTTCAATTCATATAATATCTCTAAAGGTCATAGGAAAGTTTAGTCCATCAGCTAACATGGCATGCAATGTAAGAAGACTTCATATAGGTGAAAGTTACATTCTGGGCACCCATTGCATTTTTTGGTAAACATGAGGCTGTACTACTGGTCAATTTGTTACCCCAAACTTTATTTGGTTTTCACATTTGTTGGCTTTGCCAGCTCACAACCACACTGTTGTCTTTCAATCTAACATAGCCCTTGAGCTGCACTACAGATCAGTCTGTCACCACAACCAAGGCTTCAAGTGCAGGGGATTCTAACACCAAATTTTAACCTTCATGTGGCCTTTCAATACCTTTGAGGTTCAGGTCCTAGGACAATGAGTACTCAATTGGTTTTTGTTGATTCCCGACCTTTAAAATATTCAGTTAATTTGGAAACACAACTCTTTTAAAATGCCAAATTGTAATATATAGTTTCTTTGCTAATACTTACTGGATAATTTTGACCTGCCAGTAGCATCTATCTGGACTAACCCCTGACATTATAAAAATGGTGGTCATGATCACCAGACTAGAAATCTAACAGGCCCAAAATATATGCCACCACAAGAATCGTAGTTATTCTGATGATATGCCATTTGTTGGCTCTGACAAGTCACGAACTGACACATTTTAAATTAACCTACATGTCAGGCTCTGCTACAGATCACTACATCACCACAACTACTAATTTTTATTCTCATTTGTTGATGTTCTCCAAATTTCGTTACAGGCCAGTTGGGTTGTATAGATACCCTTCTACCACAACAATTTTCATTCCACAAAAGGAACATAATTGCAAAATAAATAACCTGTAATGTGTTGTTGTGATACATATCATGCCATACGCCAAACCATCATTACAGCAAGGGTAAAGGCCAAAGCTTCAGCTATGTTGGTTCTAACCACCGTATTACTGTGTTTAATAAAATTTAGTATACTTACTTACATTCTTGTAATCACACCACAGAGATGGTTTAGGATTACTGTTATGATACAGCTGGTCAAATTAATCACAAGCTTTACACTCCATTTGTACAAACAACAATGAAGCACTCACATATAATCAAATGCAAATGCTGCATTAAAGCTATCCAACACTTCTGAAGTTGAGCCCAGTGTCCAAGGTGAATAACACTCATTTATATTCCAATACAAATGCTATCTTAATGCTGTCAAAATACTTCTGCAGTTGCACCTAAGATGGATGTCAGAGCAAACAGATTTTTTCAGTGCAGATAGGGTCAGGAACCTCAATGCTGCCTGGCAGATTAAAAGAACCACTGGCACCCGGTGAAATTGTTTACCTGCTGATAGTTGACAACCCTTCAAATTATTTGCACTGCATCAAATTTCAAGTGACATGTACATGTACGATTATTTACACCAGTAACAGTACCAACCTTGCAATTTTAAAAACAATATGTATAACAATGTGTAGTAAATGTAGGAATGTGTAACCTCATGGCTTCATCAAAACTTTGCTGCCAGCATACAAATTAATTCTGCAGATACATGCTGTGCAACAATTTATGTCTCTGAATGACATCTATCTGAAATTGAACTTAACTGCTGTCAGTCCTACTTACACTTTGTTTACATATTCAGAGTCCACATTTAATGCAAATATAACAATGAAACTTACTTCTCAGAGTAGTGACCACATAAATGTCTCGTGAATATTATTTACAAATTATTCATTTTGAATAATCAATGAAGAAATTATAATTCTTATTCAACTCTATGGTATGCTACAATTATGCACTAATGGCACGTTCACATTTTTAAATTTAGTGGCACTGCTAACATCCACTAATTCGTAGTTCTTCTTAAGGTGTACATTAAGATTGTCATTTAAAAGAAGTACATCAGAGCAGAATATAAACCAATTTATGGCAATGATCTTATCAGTATAATTGGGTGGTGCACTAAAAATTTTTCCCTGTTTATTGAACATTAACTTTTAACCTTGCCTCAATTCCATGTAATGTTTAACACAAGGCTCATTTCAACACACTGTGAAAAATCATGTTTAGCGCTGAAAAACTTTTTTTTTTTTTTTAGTAGACTGTATTACTCATGGTTCCAGCAGGATGACATGCATTGCATGTATTCACACACCATACTGCACAAAGAAATTAATGAAACATTGGTAAGAATTAGAAGTAAGCCACTTACCATGGAGCCTGACTTTGATGTTATGTCATCTGTTTCCTCTTTTTTCATCCACACAGGTGGCTTCTGGTCCATAGCTGCGATTCTATATGTCTGAAAAACAAGCAATCAGATAAAAACAGTTTTACTCAATTTCCTTTGTTACCATCACGTTCAACTCAAAGGCAGTAGTTTCACTTGCCTACTGAGTGCAGAAAATGGGTTTTTACAGAGGAAAAACGTTCAACAGTGGATGAGCAAAAGACTGTTCAGTGATATCAACTTGTTTACATTTCTCAGGTTATGAAGAGACATTACACTCAATCTTAAGATAACGTTCAATAGAAACTAAGTAGTATCAATTGTTGCTACTGCTTCTTTGTGATACTGGCTTGTGACATACTGTTCCACTGAGAGAATTATGGAAGATGTGTATTTTTTATGTGTACACTAACTTCAGCATGGTCATCAATTAAAGCAACCAATAAATTGTAGTGAAATTACTGAATAAAACCAAACATTTCATTCTACATTCTGTTTGCTGTATTGTTTAATTTCAGTCTGATACACAAACGATGTTCGCCAACCAGTGAATATGCAATTGGAGTAAGCAACAATACTCTGGAATCTTTACCTGCTCACTGAATAAAAACATATACACTGTACTATGTAACTTCTGATTCTTGATTACCATCAAGATTTAACATCGTTTAGTTTTCTGTTACGTAACTAATCAGTGAAACCATTTCCTACTAGCCATATCATGACAAATGCTCTGATGAGTTCTGATGATTTGTAATGCTTTTTGTTAAAGAAAATACACTTCAGTTAATTAACAACTCGTCCTGGCCAAATTTCCTGCCACTTCCTAATTAATGTCACGATATTCTTATACAAGAATGCATTAAAACCCACACACTATAACACACTGGTATTTACATGCGATTTACTACACTATAGAAGAAAACAAATTAGATAAATAATCAAAGCACACTGAAAACTAACAGAAAATGGGACACAACTAATTCCTTCTAAAGCATTTCCTTTCATGCGAACATACCCAAACCATGAAATCATGTAAGAGTTGGCACTTCTAAAATTGCTTAACGGTAGCTGCCATATCTATGCATCGGATCGCAGAAAACTATATTCACAAACATTATTGGCTCTGAGCATTATCGGCCTTAACTTCTATGGTCATCAGTCCCCTACAACTTTGAACTACTTAAACCTGACTAACCTAAGGACATCACACAACGCCCAGTCATCACGAGGCAGAGAAAATCCCTGACCCCGCCGGGAATCGAACCCGGGAACCCACACAAACATTATTAAGGCTAAGCAAGTCAACATAACCATGCTAACATGGTAAATGTGCGAACTTTGAGTCCGCCTTTTCCATCAGTCACGAAGTACACAAAATTGACATTCACTTTCTGTAGAAGTCACTGAGTGGACAAACAGCTTCAGTAACTTCTGACAACACGTCAAAACCTCAATGCTTCTTTTACGAAGATACACGAAGCGATTTCACCGGACAGGCGAAAACAGAAAGCACTGAACTAGACGCTTTACAATCTCGACCTAGCATTTTTCGTAATGGATGAACCATGTAGATACGATGTGCACAAAACTATTTGTTTAAGAACCATCTACCTTTCTTTCGCACTTCGAAAACTCATAAGCTCACTGAAAATAACCCACGTGTTTGGTTGTGACGAACATAACCTGAAAAAATTACATACAACATTCACACATCGTCCCAGACTGTCACCATGGGCACCACAGGTAATGTTAATGTTCGCCATTAAATACTGACTAAAATCCCACTCATGTGCGCCTATTGAAAAATGGAAAAAAATAGTGTCAGGAATAGTTACCAGTGTCCTCACAAGACATGGGCGACAAAACACGTCAAAATCAGCTGTTATCATAATAGAAAAGACGTGCCGCGTTAAATTAGTCCCCAAACTAATTTTCATCTTTCATCTATTCATGATTGTACTTTCTAAAGGCTTATTTATTACCTGGAAGATGTAACACACACATTTCCTCAAAACCACGAGACGGCGCCAGATTAAGATCAGTCAACAACATAGTGGTGGGCAGGAAATCGCGTTAGGAATCACAGTGATCGAGAAGTCACAGATATCACAATAACAACTTTACAGAATTTAACTGTGATTTCAGTCACAGTTAGAAGTCGCAAGTAGCATTTCACATCCAACGCCATGAGCCATCTGTTGGCCGAAGTTCGTACTGCTTTCTGCGATTTCAGTAACAAGTCGCGACTAAAAGTCGCAAGTAGCAACTAAAAAGCGCAGTTAAAATTCTTTTTCTAGTGCCATCTGTTGACCGACGTTCGTACTTCGTTATGAGAGCCTTGTGCCTCACGAGATCGATGTGCTGTGTGTGCATATAAATGTCATGCACTTTCAGCACCAGTTATGGTTGGTCAAACACAGCTGCGACTCTGAATGTATTAAATTAATAAGAAGCAACATTGCGTTTTTCTCCTGAAAATATCAAGTAACCTAAAAAAATGTGTTTGATTCTGCTTCCAATATGACAGTTTTGGTTAATACTCTACATACCTACAGGGCTTCTCCAATGTTAACATAGCAGAACTCAGACATCTGTGTAAGTGTAATGAATGAAAACAGTAGTATTGAGTCATATGAATGTCTCACTTTTGTTCCGACACAGTTCAATACTGGAGAAAAGTTTTACACCTGGTGTTCTACATGGCAACTGCAGATACAAGGACTTTTTGCCGACACTACAACCACCTACATAACTAAGCTTTTCCTGTGTTACTTTCAAATACTGCACTTAAACTATTTCTGATTTAACTGGAAGATATATACTTCTCACTTTCATATCAACAGCCCCAAAATGCATACTCTAGACCTCAGGATATTTTACAGGTGAGTGTCACACGAACATTGTGAGGTTAGGGGAGGGGGAGGGGGCGGTGTGTCACTCTCCAACAAGTGTTTACCAATATATAAATGGCGGAAAATGTGAGGGTATAGGACGGCTTAACATGTGGGAAACGAGAGTTTCATTATTCACTCACTGTAATTAACATTTATCATTCTTTTAAAATCGCATAACAACTTCAATAAAACACACTTTAATCACTCATTCTGCACACTTATTTCATAATTATGGCACTTTTAAACTGCAAATCGTCTAAGAGTTGTCCTAAATCACACTAAGCACAGTGTTCTGACATCTTGCAAGTACTTTGGTTCTGTTGTTCAGTGATGGGCTAAACTGCGATTTTCCGATATAAGTGATTTCTGTGAATGCTACTTTTCAGTACCTGTTATTCTTAACTGTGATGTGGACCGTCTTCAGTGTCATCAGATCATTCGCTTTCAGATGCATTACTGACATGATCTTTGAACTTGGAAAGTGACCCTTCGCCTGTTGAGCTATTTACTAATTCTTCCAACTCAGCGTCAGTCAATGATGTAATCGTCATGATGTCACAAATCAGATTGATCACAAGCGATAGAGAACACGAACTGTGCTGAAACAATGGATAATTCGAACAGTTCACAATTCGTAATGACAATTCAATTGTTATAAATGCAGCCCCTTGCAGACTTGTTGAATGTTGACAGTATTTATGAACCATGAAAGTCATTACTACTATAAAATACGAGACAACCAGAAAGTATTTGGCTTTATAGTAATCATATTAATGTCAGCTCACACTGACTCAAACACAATGTATGTAACTCTTAATGTTTATGAACAGATGACTTAAAAGATTTTGAAAAGATTTGAACCACATACTGCCTTTGCATTTTCAGACAGTCACCAAATTTCCTAAATTATTTTGGTGTTTAAGTAATAAGTAACGAAATTTATAAGCATTTTGGGCCATACAGACCAGAACAGAACACCAGGGTTACTCATACGATACAGTGGCGGATCTTCTGAAATACAGTGTTATTCATTCACTTTTTCACCTTTAAACACATTACAATATTTCAAAAGTAGCTGTCATTATCAGAAGACATTTATTGAATCTTCAGAAGAAGTGATGTACACCCTTCTAGATCTCTTTGATCTGTAGGTTTCATAAGATGGCCGATAGTCCGCTTGTACTGTGCACTGACTTGAACAGTGACATAAGAGTGTTGTAGTTTTCCTTTGTTACAGGCTGGACAGTCTAATCTTGCTGACTTTTTTTGTTTTCTTGATACAGGTCAGAGCCGTAAACTTTTAGCTAAAGTTTTCTTCAAATCACGTAACAAATGGATGCTGTTTTATGATGTTTATCCTGAACATCCTTAACCATACGGAGAAGGAAGGGGTATTGGATGTAACATATTATCCACATAAAGGCCATTACAGACAGTGCACAAGCTAAGATTGTGTTAAAGAATGGGGGGGGGGGGGGGGGAAATCAGCTTGGAACAATTAGGGGAAGTAATAGAAAACCTAAATCTGGATGGCCGGACACAGGTTTTGAACTGTCATCCTCCCAAATCCGAGTCCAGTGTGCTAACTGCTGTACTACCTCACCTGGTGACAGCCACATGACTGCCTTCCTGTGCACATCTTTTCTCCTAATAGTCATTGGTCGATTCAGATGATACTTCCAATTGATGATCTCCTCATGGGTTATTTTCTGAACAACATAAGGTTTCTCACCTCTCCTTCTTTCTCTTTCAGCAATAGTATTCCAGCCAGCAGACCAGTTCAGTTTTACCATCTTTGTTTTTTCATTCTATAGTGAAATCCATATGAACATCTTGCTATCTAACAGCTTCCTCATTTTCCTTCTGTTCCTGAAAACATGGAACAGTTTCCTTGTTTCGACTTTATGTCATAGTCTGTAAAATTCAGTCGCTGCTTATAACACAAAGCATTGTTGATGGGAGCAGTTGGTACCAACAAAATTTGCTGCAAATACAAGTTACAACCTACAAAGGTCCCATATAAGCTTTGAGCTCGATCCTTCTCTTGTTTGTTCACCTCTCAAGCCCTGTCTTTTTCTAAAAGGTGGGCATTACAATTAGGTGTAAGTTCGTATTTATTTACCTCTGCAGTACTGTAGGGCATGCCTAGACATCACTGATATTTTTTGGAATGATGAAAACAGAGGCCACAATCCTCTGAAAATATCTTTCTGTAAATATGGTCTTTAGCTATTTCAAGACCATTTCCTGTATGCACAGATTTGTACAGGGACCACTGAGTGTAAAACTAAGATACAGATTTAGAAATTTTATTTTTGTTACAGACTGATAAGCTTTCAGTGTGATTTCTCACATTATTCCAAATTTATGATGAACTAACTTTTTTTACATGACAGTCCTGCTGACTGTTTCAATTGTGTTTTAGAATGTTCTCTTCTTCCTTGGTATAATATCTATTTGTTGTAGAACACAAGAACATATTCAGAGCTCAAAAATAATGAGGCATCTTGAACAGAATAACCTCCTCAATTCCAAGCTGCGTGGATTACGAAAGCATCGATCATGTGAAACTCGACTTGCACTTTTCTCAAATGACATATTGAAAACTTTGGGTCAAAGCAATCAGTTAGATGCAGTATTTCTTGATTTCCAAAAAACACATTTCACTCAGTACCAATCTATGCTTATTTCCAGAAGCTCTTTCATATGTGATATCATGTGGAATCTGTGGTTGTCCGGAGGACATATTGGTACAGAGGACATAGCATGTTATCTTGAGAGGAGAGTCATCCTCATATGTAGAAGTAACTTTGGGTGTGCCCCAGGAAAGTGTGCTGGAACACTTGCTGTACATGTTGTACATTAATGACCTTACAGACAATATTAATAGTAACATCAGGATTTTTGCAGTTATATATAATGAAGTACTACCTGAAACAAGCTGCATAAATATTCAACCAGACCTTTTCTTGATAAGATTTCACAATGGTGCAAAGACTGGCGACTTGCTTTAAATGTTCAGAAATGTAAGACTGTACACTTAACAAAACGAAAAAACGTGCTACCGTATGACTATAATATCAATGAGTCTCTGTTGGAATCGACCAACTCATACAAATAGCTGGCTGTAACACTTTGTATGGGGATATAAAATGGAATGATCACATAGGCTCAGTCATGGGTAAAGCAGGTGGTAGACTTAAGTTTATTGACAGAATACTAAAGAGGTGCAGTCAATCTACATTGAAGACTGCTTACAAATCATTCATGCAACCGATTCTAGAATATTGCTCAAGTGCATGGGCCCCATATGAGATAGGATGAACAGCGGATATTGAGTGTATAAAGAGAAGGGCAGCACGAATGGTCACAGGTTTGTTTAATCCACCAGAGAGTGTCACAGAGATAGTGAAGGAACTGAACTAGGAGGCTCTTGAAGATCGACATAAACTAGCCTGAGAAAGTCTGATGATCAATGTGAATCTAGATTGTCATCACTGGGAGGCAAAGTAGAAGGTGAAGTGACTGATTCAAGTGGGTTATCGCTCAGGGAACAAGAAGAATCAAGGCTACCTACAAAAAACAGATAATTAAAATATTCCTTACAGTTCAGCTTAACAACAATTTTAAAAAAAGTGTTTCCAGTTAGTGTCCATAGAAAATGAAGAAAACAGAAAAGAGAAATAAAGTTTTGAAATCTGATTTCAGAGTTACAGTATTTCAAAAGAATATTGTAACTCATATGGGCACAAGACTCTAAATTATATAGAACAAATTCCATCATATTTGTCCCCTGAAACTAATATTTAACGAATTAACACTATAAGACAGTTCTGAAATCAAACCAACACAACTGATTTCTTGACTCTGTACCGCATTAACTGGACAAAACAGAAAGAATGGGGGAAAAAGTGCTTACCATACATTATGGACAATGGAAACAGTATTACTGTCACACATAGGCAACATAGATATCTCAACAGTGTGTGCTGGTTAGGTATTACAGTTACTTAGTTCAAGATACCTACTTCTGGCGTTACATTTATCTTATAATTGGAAGCTCTTATTATGAAACACCTGAGCAATTCAAGTTATCTATTTGCAGCAGAGAAATTCTCAGTAATATAATACTTATATGGTGTCACCGCCAGACACCACACTTGCTAGGTGGTAGCCTTTAAATCGGCCGCGGTCCGTTAGTATACGTCGGACCCGCGTGTCGCCACTATCAGTGATTGCAGACCGAGCGCCGCCACACGGCAGGTCTAGAGAGACTCCCTAGCACTCACCCTAGTTGTACAGCCGACTTTGATAGCGATGGTTCACTGTCTGCATACGCTCTCATTTGCAGAGACGACAGTTTAGCATAGCCTTCAGCTACGTCATTTGCTACGACCTAGCAAGGCGCCATATTCAGTTTCTATAAGAAATACCTTCAAGAATGTATTCTGAACAGATAATGTTGTGAATCCTGTACCGTCAAGAGCGACGTTCATCATTAAAGGATTAAAGTTAAGTATCAAACTAATTACGTCCGCTTTCTGAATTCTCATTCCTTGTCATGTTCCAGACCTCATGTCAGTATAGTTCTTCGCTGCTCACACTAGCCTGCTTGACCTAAAACGCGTGCATTTCGGTCTCCACTCGTAACATGGTGTTGGCTCTTCTGCTAACACAAAAACTTACATATTAGTTCAAATGAATATTGTGATCCAACAGAAAAAACTGAGAGATACCTAGTTGTAGGAGACGGTAGAGACATACTAATGATTCAAAAGTGTAAAAAATTGGATTACCTGGTTGTTGTACTGAGGTGGCGACATTTTTCAGCATTTGTAAAGATATGTATGAAAGACTACGAATAATTGTACAGTAACTATAGACCCTATGACCACACTAGTAGAAATGACCTTATTCATGACAGACAACAATATTTCAGAGTCTCAACAGAAATAATATTACAAAAAATATATACTAAGTTACAAAATTTATTACAAAGAAAATAAATGTTATCACGTCTACACAGTATGACGTGTATTAAAGTATGATATTCCAGCTTAACATTTTAGATGAAAGCATCTATCAAACTTCAAAGATATTCAAGTAACTATACCATTTTAGAAGATTAATTATACCATTTTAGAAATAGTATCCTTATTCAAAAAATCGTTCACCCAGAATTTAATTGTATATACATTTTAATAAGTATGCATTTTTTAAAAGTTTTCAGAATCTGGAAGCATTGTAAGAAGCATATTTCGTAATAAATCAGTGTTTGTGTTTGTAATAACAGTTTTATGGTCAGATGGAATTTGATGTCACATGATATGTGGCTTTAAATATCTGAAAGCACTAATACATATTCTGTCACGATTTCATTGTAAAATTTGTGACAAAAACGAAAATGAATTTATTATGCTGGAAGTAAGAGATCTTTAAAATAATGATAGTTGTGCAGTAATGTGAATATCTGAATGCCTATACTCAGTGTACTCCAAAATTATTTTCAGTGATTCTTATAGAAAATGAAACTGTGTTACCTTACTAAAAATAATTAATTGAAAGTAATAGCTAAAATATAGAATCATTCCTTTCACAAAGTTTAAGTATATTTTTCCACTTAAAATTTTGTTTACATTTTATAATTGCAAAATTATAGCTCAAAGAACATGTAAAAACTGTATCTATTCATTAATTAGTTAGTATCAGAACCCAATACTAGAACATTACAATTTAGTTACATCCAAGCTGACTTACTTAGTTTCTTTTTCTTGGAAGGGCTACAGGTTTCGTCCCTCCGTAGTGTTTAAAAAGATATTCATGTTTAAGGTCAGTGTAAAATACACACCACACAGCTAATCATCCTAGGCTCAATACAGTTTACAAATAGAAAAAAGTTTCTTTTTCTTTGAAAGATATATGTGACAGTTATGCACCAAATCAAAGCTGATTGTAATGTCTACTAATTTAGTAACAAAACTTACCTGCTGACAACAGATACAAGAAGATCAAAATCATTGTTTAGATGGAACATGTCATTTTTTGTTGCATGACTGCTATAGCAACGAATAGGCAAATATATACTAATTAAAAATACTGGATAAAAATGCATTTAGAATGACAGCTGTCGACTGCAAATCTGAATGCTCATTCGGAATTTTCTGTTGTCCATAACAAAGTTAGCTGGTATTTTATTCTGTTAGGTTACAATTTAATCACTGAGTCACAGTTTCTCGCAAAATCTAAAATAAAGCACAAAAGTAAGCTACTGCAATGTTGAACACATATCTCAGGCTGCACCACACATTTGTTTTTTATTTCAGCCATACTGTCATCTTGAGCTTCGTTGGCTTTGGTAACTCACTACCAAACTGTCATATTCCAACCTTTCTAGGCCTTGGGCTAGCGGTATTCTGCAGGTCAGTCTGTCAACACCTAAGTTTTCCCATTCGTTGGCCTCACAACCTAGTTGTGACACTCAAACTTGACCAAGGGCTCAGGCTTCACCTAAGGTCTCTGCATCAACACATGTACTCTTTTCATTCACCAAATAAATATTAAAATCAGTAATCAACGTTAAAATTCATAAAAATCAGGCATTTAAAAGTTATTCTGACACTATGTGTCTTAAAAACAAATGTAATCAATTTGTATCATCTGCTGAAAGAAATGGTTAGGTTCAGTGATTGTCATTGTCTACCATAAGCTACCATCCAACTGGCTGTGACCATCATCAACCTATTTCCATCAGCACACAATGCAAGAGCCACGAACTCTGTAAGTGTACTCTAGCTGAATTCTGTAATGAAATATTAATCTTAACCACCTTTTACGTATCAGGAAGAACCAAAATTTCTTCACAACTTGCAAATATGCATCCATTGCACTTGTACCAAAAGAGAGAGACAGTTTGTGCACATGTACCAAAGAGAGCTGATAGTTTTCTTCACACACAACAGAGATGCAATGTGCCAGCCAAAGACTATTTGTTAACCTTGAGACATACCGTCTTCTACAAGGTAGCTCCCACCGCCCCCCCCCCTCCCCCTGTAGTCGAACAGACATCCAAAATGTATGGGAATATGTGTCAAACTTGATGACAAATCCTCATGCAAGCAGGTGTTGAGGGTTGTGTAACATGTAGGGTGTCCTCAGTAGAGTATGGTGACGTAGGTGTCGCTGCCACCTGTGGTTTGATAAAATGGGTCGTTGCTTTTTGTGGCAAACGAGACTAGTGCGGAGTTGGTAGCTGGTAATTGGGTAACATGTAAACTGGTTTTACCCTTTCGAGCGACACTGTTTATGGGTTATCATTATATAGTATTAGCACTTTATACAGAAAACAAACTCATTATTTTACTTTTACAAGGCCTAAGGAGACCTTTCATCAATGTAGGTTCGGCAGTTAGAGTATATTAGTCAATTTCCTACAAATGTGAAACACATTAAAGGGGCTGACAATATGGTGTCAACTATTTTTCAAAACTCAAAGGGGGGATATCACTGATTGTCAATAACTCGTGTCAAAATAAGCAGCCAACATGCAGATAGAGAAGCCCATTTGACTGAAGAGATGGGAATTCAGCTGAAAAAACTGTATTCAAAGAGATCATAGACTTTGTTGCAGTGCAGTAACTCTACGCTACCTCCACACCCGATCGTGCCTGCTGCTACTTTTCGTATGCAAGCGTTCATTCCAGTGCCCATTACTGCTCACCATGGAGCTAATACCACAATCAAACTTCTCAAAGACAGGTAAGTTTGGAGGGAAAATTTGGCGATTGGATGTTTCACCTATTGACATAGTAATGGTGTTTACTGTACAAATGGTTGCTACTCTGGCACCAAAAATTCCGTCAGAAGATGTAGTGATCCTTGTAGATCACCTTGGCTGTTGACGAATTAATATCCTGTTTTATTGGAAGTCAAGTAAATTCAGAGGTAGTGCCACCATCCAGACTGTATCGTGGCAAGTAAGTGCAACTTTTAGGATCCTGTTCCAATGCTCCACCACTATGTACATATCTGGGTGGTAGCTGTTAGGGTGATGGTGGTGAAACCACACAACTTATACAGTTCGTGGAGCAATGGTGACTCGAACTGCTGTCCTTGGTCCTTTGTGATATGTAACAAACAGCCAGACCAAGTGGGTCATGTAGTAAGGAAAGATTTGACTGGTTTTCCCACAGAAATGTACATAGTTGGGGTCATGTTAGCCCAACACTCGCCATAAATACCTATCAGAACCCTTCTGCTAGAGGCAGTTGGCAAATTAAGTCAGTGTGCACATGGTAAAAATGCTGTGTGGTACCGTAAAAATAAATTATTGGGTAAAGTACATTGTGGTTGCTTTTGCTACCTGGAGCACCACACATGCTCTAGTCCATTAGGAAAAGTCTTCTTTAGTACTTGGCCAAATGTTTCTGTCCTTAACAAGTTTAATTGTGGCATTAGCTCGATGGACATTGTATACTGGAATGAACACTTGCTTGTGAAAAACAGCGGTAGGCATGAAACAGTGTGGGAGGTTGTTTAGATACATCACACTGCAAGAAAGTTTTTGATCCCTTTGAATACAGTTTTTTTTCAGTTGAATTCCCATGAATTCAGTCTCATGAGCTCCTCTATGTGCATGTTGACTGCTTGTTCTAACATCAGTTTTTCACAGTCAGTGGTATAGGATAGTTGCCCAGAAAGTAATGCACCGTATTTTTTTTTCTCAGCCAAAAACAATATTATGAATGCGAAACTTTACGTATGTATTATTTGAAGTCTCCTGAGTGAGTGCGCCAAGTTTCCGTCACTTCCAACAGATAGTATAGCTGTAGGACAGTTTCAAAATGGCGTCTGTAGGTGAGGTATGTTACAAGCAACGCTCCGTCATTGAATTTCTCGCTGTAGAAAAAGAAACTGTGGGGAATATACACAAACGCTTTTGCAAAGTCTATGGAGCATCTGCTGTCGACAGCAGTACAGCTAGTCACTGGGCACGGAGGGTGAGGTCATCAGAAGGCAGTTCAGTGGAGCTTCACGATTTGCAGCGGTCAGTGAGACTATCCACAGCTGTCACACCTGACAGCCCTGACCTAGCCCCCTCAGACTCCCACTTGTTGGGGCCATTAAAGGTCCCCATTCGTGGAAGACATTTTGAGGATGATGAGGCGGTGATTCACACAGTGAAGTAATGGCTTCGCCACCAGGACAAGGACTGGTACTGACAGGGCATACATGCCCTGGCTTCGCACTGTGGGAAGGTCATAGAACAGGATGGAGATTACGTGGAAAAACAGGGTGTGTAGATAAAACACCATTCTTTCATGTGTGTAATTCTGATTATATTCAATAAGGAACTGTCGAAGAAAAAAGTGCAGTGCATTACCTTCTAGGAAACCTCGTAGAAAATTTCGTTGAGCTTTGAAAAATAGTTGGCCACCATGTCGTCAACTCCTTTAATGTGTCTTACATCTGTGGAAAATTGACTAATAAATTCTGACTTGCGAAACTATGTTGGGGAAAGTTTTCCTTACACATTGTAAGAGCAAAGCTAATGGGTTTATTGCTTGTATAAACTGAAAATGGTCTTCCTTCCACATTATGGCGGAAATGACTTATTGCCTAATACATTGTGAGCAACTCCCAATCGTAAGCACTCCACCCGCCATAGGTATTAGTTAGCTCTTCAGAGGAAAAGAAAGAACAAAGCAGCTAACATGTGCTGTTATCGTACTTTTGTAGTGAATCACCGAGTGCTTGTTCACTTGCATCCACCACTGCAGTGTGGAAAGTTGCGTGTATGTGGTGTGCCAGAAGAAGCGTCTTGCGTTGCTTGGCCATTATCCATCTCAAAGTGCACTCTATCTCCTTAGTTTCTGTCAGTCGGCAGTGAACATGTTGTTTGGCCCACTAAAGCTGCCGTCGGCCATACATGCACTGCAGTTTCTCCATGTCATTTCCGCCAGTAGAAATATACCATCCCTAAAATCATCATAACTGTTGAGAAGTCGACAGGACGTGGCACGCTCTAAACTCCTTCTATTTTTTCTTGTAGCGAGTGCTCGTCAAGAATTATTTGCAAGTAAGTGTCGCTCAAGTCAATTTTAAAACTGGCGACTGGTACTCAGTTTATCCTTCAGTTCTTGTGGGCACAGCAAGGGATAACTGTAAATGGCTGTTTGATTATTCACAATTTCCTTAAAATTGACGCACAGCCAGAGTCTGCTGGACAGCTCCTTTAGGATAAGAAGTGTGGATGCCCCCTCAGAGGCAGTAATGGGCGCTACAACACCACTGTCTTGTGAAGCAGTAAGTTCCTGAACCACCTGTTCTCGAAGAGCCTGTGGGACAGGACGAGGTCTAACAAATCGTGGCTGTGCATTGTCTGTCATCTGACATCAGCAACAAAGTTAGTGGCTTTGCCCAAACCCACAGAAAACAAATGCTGAAATTTTGCACATAATCTAGAAACACTATCCTCGGGATCAAAAGAGGAAACAGAAAGTACATTGTCCTGAACGCTTAACCTAAACAAATCGAAAGAGCCTAGGCGAAAATTACTGGCACTGTCTCTGGAGGAAAGCGCTGTAAAACTCACTGTCTTCGTCAAAATTCGAGAAGTTGCATGAAGATGACATATTCCTATGACAGGAACGTCTTGGCTCTTGTACACCATCAGCATATGGCGCGATGTGCACAACTGAGCTTTTCCAAGCAAATTGTAAGTGCTACAGTTGAGCAAAGTCACTAGAATTACATTGTCAGATTGCAAAAGGCCTGGTTGCCCTGCAGTAGTAAGGGCACAAAAGTCTGCTGCCCTCACGTAGCACTGCAGATGCGTTGGGAGCCTTTCCTGCGTGGCTCTTACACTGCTGTTTCACACTAACGACACTGTGGAGCTCTGAAAACAGACTTCACACTGTTTGTGACTTAGGCATGTGTGAAGGAGTGTCTGAAGTGGGTGCCTTACGTTGCTGTAAGCAGACAGGCTGTAAATGTTCCCGTTTGCCCCCCCCCCCCCCCCCCCCCCTCCCCGCCAAAAAAAGGAAGTCGCTTCATGTCAGGGCAAGATCAGCGATAATGTGCCGTTTTACAGCGAGGGCATGACTTCACGCTTTGTGCTAGCCAAGACATGCGTTCACGTGAACACTGGGGCCAGCCAGGCCGCTGTTTGCGAAGCCTATTTTCCGTGGCAGCATACAGAACAGACAGTCGCTACCTCATAACTGTCAGCTGTGCTTTCACAGTATTCTTGATAGGCTAAAATCTGTAGAATCTGGTGCAAGAAAGGACACGGATAGTTAATTATCTGTTCCTGAATGTGAGACTCAGCTACATAGTGCATCATGGCATCACGAACCACTGTATCACTGTAACATTTGCGTCAGTCATATTTGAATGTACACTCTCTAGTAAGGCCTTGTAACAGTCACCCACTCACAGTGTGTTTATCCTTGTTGCTTGTGCAACCTAAAGAATTTGTAACAGGCAGCCACCACTTGAAGCCTGTCCTGATTGCAATTTGTAAGTGCCTGCAAAAGATTCTCAAATTGTATTAGTTCAAGGTGGGACGTGAGAAACAACTCAGCGCGCAGCTGATAAATAATCACTCCCATCATGGCCAAGATATAAGAATGTTTGTCAGTACCTCATATGCGTGCTGAACTGTGCGAAGTACTCTGTCCAGACTTCCTTCACCCAATCAAACTAAAAAATGGAGGCACATACCTAGGCAGCGCAGGCATTGGTGCTCCCATTGGGCCTGGCGTCTTGTGTAGAGTTGTCTGCGTCATCATGAAGTAATACATCTCATGAAGCTGTTGTGCAATTGGTTGACTCTGAAACTGAATAAACAGCGCTAGGTCAACTGCAAGTGGCGCAGTAGGTAATTGCGGCTTAGTAGTCATGTCCATTTAAGCAACACACAAAATAACAAGACAAATAAGAACATAGAGAGCAAAACTGAGGGTGGGTGGGGGGGGGGGGGGGGGGGGTCCAAAGAGCAACCTCAGAACCTAGAACACAAAAGACAATCAATAACAGCAAAAACCAATCAAAAAAGCTACAGAACAGAAAGAAGTCAACTTGAAGGCTTGAAGAGGGTCTGACGGACTCGAGTGTTAATATCTGTAAATTATAGCTCTGAGCCTCGTTTACATTCCTATTACTTAGAAACTTATTATCTCTGATCTTGTTCACATCTACAATGTTTTGAGTGTTCATTAAGCGTGTAAATACACCATTTCTTGTCTTTTATGGACCACAAACCATACACCATATTGGTGACCCTCACGTGATTAATAAGAAGAGGAACGCATTTTGGGTTTAGTGAAGTGCAGAAATGATCGGCGATAGCAACGACGCAAATCCAACGGCCGCATCAGTACGGAACGAAGCTGACATTGCTCGTGTTTCAGCGAAGTTCCCACCCATCTGGAAGCAAAACATAAAGGTATGGTTCCTTCAAGTTGAAGCACAGTTTACCACGTTGGGTATCACTAACGAAATCACGAAATTCAATCATGTTGTTGCGTCAGTGGAAGCGCATGTTGTAGAATTAATTTCCCACTTTTTCACTCGACCATTATCAACCACTCCGTTCACTGAGCTTAAAACAAGACAAAGTTAGGAATTTGAAGAATCAGAAACTAGAAAAGTAACGAATTTATTAACAGAAGTGGAATTAGGTGATAAGAAGCCAACTCAGCTCTTATGTGAAATGCGAATTTTAGCTGGTACGCCAGTCAGGGGCGATTTTTTGAAAACCATATTTATGCAACGGTTTCCTATCACCGCACGTTTTATACTAGCTACAAGTAAAGATGATCTTGACACCATAGCCACTATGGATGACAAAATTGTCGAATTTTTACAAAAGGGGTCGAATATATGTCCTCAGACCTTGCAGGCGTCATCCACTACTTCAGTCAGTAAAATAAGTGATACCGGTAACTATAATCTCAAAACATGAAACGCAGATTGCTGAATTAAAGCTGACAATCAATGAATTGAAAACAGTGTCACATTAAAGAGGCAGCTCACGTTCGCCTCGCTGCTCACCAAGTAGATCACGACACAGGTCGCGGTCAGCCCAGCGTATTAATCCTAATGGAGCGCTGTGTTGGTATCACTTTAAATACCGCCGAAAGAAAACAGATCGTAAACATTATGCTGCAAATGGCACTGGTATTAATATCTACGGAGAGCGTCTATTATTACTCAGTTTGGTTTTACGCTGCAACTTCAAATGTAATTTTGTAATTGCAGATGTGCAAGCGCCAATTGTCAGAGCCGACTTCATTCACCATTGTTATCTTTTAGTAGAACTGAAGAACAGACGAATCATTGACCCAGTAATGTCAGGAGCAACAAAGCAGCTAAAGCAGAGTTCCAACAGATAATTAATATGAAAATCTGGAAGCCGTCAAAGAGCGCCAGGGCAAGCTCCCACCACTTAGTTCCCAAAAAAGACGGATCCTGGAGGCCTTGCGGAGACTACCGTGCTCTCAACCTCTCAGGTATCCTATTCATAACCTTCAAGATTTTAACAGCCAACTGCATGGGAAACAAATATTTTCAAACATAGATCTGGTCAGAGCGTATTATCACATCCTTGTACGTCTAGACAATGTACCTAAGACCACAGTGATAACTCCATTTGGTTTGGTTGAGGTTTTGCGACTTCCTTTTGAACTCTGAAACACAGCACAAACTTTTGAAAGGTATATCAACTATACACTGAGAGACCTCGATTTCGTGTACTGTTGTGTAGATGACATTCTAGTGGCATCACAAGATGAAGAAGAGCACAAGAAGCATCTACAATTTCTTTTCGAATGCCTCAGTAAATTCAAGATCATAACCAATCTGAACAAATGCATTTTCGGTTCGAGAATGTTAAAGTTCTGAGGAATGCCAATCTGAATTCAGATCACTTATGTTTCAAAGTTTAAAATTAAACTAATTCCATGAAATTTGAGAAAAACTCTGGCAAAGAAGATAGATTTGACATGGAAAAGCTGATGTTCACTCGAGAATTCACTCGTAAACTTGAATCCTCAGATTCAGAGTGCCGGGAAGAATTGAAACAAGCCCTGCTCAGAACAGCAAAGGAAACTGTTCTGCATCTGAATCTGGAGAAGCATGCTTGGTGGAACAGTGATTGTGGGGCAGCAATGAAGCAGAGACAGCATGCGTGGCAGAGGTGGAATGCCAAGAAAAATGATGCTAACAAAACCAACTTCCTGGATGATAGAAAACATGCTGCAAAGATCACACGGGGAGTGAAGCGTACATTTGAGAAAATGCAGTTGGCACAAACTGAACAAGAGTTCCAGAAGACATCCTCCAAGCTCACACTTCAAAGCTCCAAACGGGAAGCTAGCTCACAATGATAAAGACAACTGCCAGATATTAGTGAATTACTTTACAGCTGAATTGTGAACCCCCAAACTCCACGTTCTCCTTTACCGACTATGTAAAAGTACACCCAAATTTATCACCACCCATAAAAGAGGAAACCAAGACAATTATTCACTCGCTTAAAAACAACAAAGCACCAGGGGAAGATTCTGTAATTGCTGAGCTTTGGAAGTATGCAGGGGATAAGGCAGTAGATAAACTAACAGAAATTATCAGCCAGATTTGGGAAACTGAAAGACTGGCTGGAATTCTGCTCTAATTCATCCTCATCATAAGAATAGCGACTGAACAGATGTAAATAACTATCGTGGTATCTCTCTAATATTAACAACCAATAAGATTCTGTCGAAAGCTCTGCAAACTATGACAGAAGAACAGCTAGGCCCACAGCTGGGAGACTATCAAGGAGGTTCCAGGAAGGGGCGATCATGCGTCGAACAGATAATGAAGCTCGAATCCATCCTTTAGGACCTGAATCTCAGGAATAAAAATTTTGTTGTGACCTTTGTGGATTTCAAAATGGCATACGACTCGATTGATCATAAAACCCTGATCAGAATTCTAGAAGAACTTGGCCTAGACAAGAAGATCAAAGCGATAATCCAGCAAACACTAAACAACACAACATCAAAAGGGAAATTTAGAGGAGAAGCATCAGTAGTTTTAGAAATATAGTCTGGAGTGAGGCAAGGAGATGGGCTCTCACCTCTTCTCTTCAACTGCGCTCCCGAGAAGGTGATTTGTGAGTGGCGCAAAGAACTGGAAAACCGAGGAATTAAAAATGATGTCAGGTTGGGTTACAAGAAACAAAACCTAGAAATCGATTGTCTCGCTTTTGCAGATGATCTTGGATTTTTTTTATGATTACATGGAAACAGCTGAGACACAGATTAATGAGCTTAACGTACAAGCACAGGAGACTGGCCTCCAAATTTCATTTGAAAAAACCGAGTTTACAACGAACATAAATTCACCACCACGGTAGGTTGGAGTGGGTCAAGACAAAATTAAGCATGTTGAAAAGTTTAAACATCTCTGAGAATGGATAACAGCCACCTTACCAGGGAAAGAAGCCTCCACATCACGCATGAACAAAATGGAAATGGCATTCCATTTAACCGAAAACATCTACAATAAAAGATCAGTATCGTTCAATGCAAAGTTAAGGCATTACTGCAGTGTTATCCGTCCGGAGGTCTTGTACGCTTCTGAATGCATAGTAATGAAGAAAAAGCGCCTAATAGAAAAACTGGAAGCCAAGGAAAGGAAGATTTTGAGAAAGATCTTAGGTCCCATCAAAGAGAATGGGGAATACAGAGGACGTCATAATCATGAACTGTATTCCCACATAGAGAAGATAACCTATACAATCCGGAAAAAGAAGGATTATGTTTTATGGACATTATGACCCGAAGGATCCCTGGGACTCACCACTCGTATGATCACCTACTTTCAGGAGAAGAAGACAAAATGCACCTGGTTCACAGAGGTGGAGAAAGATCTTAAGGAAGTGGGGATCACCCATGATGACATCTTTGAGCCTGTCTCACTCAAGGACAAACTTATGGCGTGGCAGGGTTTCCAAGAAAACCCCAGACTAAAAACAGGAAAGGCTTGGACCCAGGAGAGGAAGGAGAAACACCGAGAACGAATGTGGGAACACTGGGCAAACATCAGAACACGTAAAGCAAGACAGTTCAAATAACGTGGTCCAAAGATGACCTATACGAAACGAATGAATGAACAATAAAATATATAAAATGTTGTAATGGAACAATAACCTCTTGTTTACACCAGTGCTCAGTACAGCTACATCTATGTACATTACCTACAAAATGTTTGAAGCATGTAGCAATGGTGCTTAGCATGGCACCACGTGCTGCAGATTCTTCCCACTGAATTCACGTACAGAGCACCATGGGAAGAAGGACTGCCTAAACGCCTGCGTGTTCACTATGATCAGTCTTACATTGCCTTCACGGCCACTGCGGAAACGATACGCAAGTGGTTGTTTTGTACTGCTACATTCCAGACTTCATATCATCATCATCTTCTTCGTTTCCCCTCTATGCAACATCTGGGTGGGTTGGGGTATCAATGGTACTTCGCCACTTTACTCGGTCTTTCCACCATTCTTCTTCCACAATTTGGTTCCATAGTAGGTTTCTCATCCTTAAACTCATCTCTATTGTATCAGTCCATCTTGTTCTCGGTCTTCCTCTTGGCCTCTTGCTCTCAATCTTGAACTCTGTCATTCTTCTGGTATTCTTCCCTCTCCCATCCTCTTCACATACCCAAACCATTTTAATCTATTCTTTCCAATTTTCTCAGTCAATTATTCCACTCCAATTTGCTTCCTAACATCTTCATTTTTTCACTCTCTCTCTCCTCGTCTTCCCTAGCATACTCCTCAGAAACTTAATTTCAGAGGATTGCATCCTACTCTCCTCTCTTCTAGTCATAGGCCAACTCTCTGAACCGTAAATTAGTATGGGTATGAAGTAAGTCTTGTATAGCACCAGCTTGCACCTCATTGGCACTTCCCTTCCCCACACCAAGCCCCTCACACACTGGTAAAAGGTACTACTCTGCTGTATTATTTTGCTAATTTCTGTCTTCAAAGGAACATTCCCCATTAATACACTTCTCAAATATTTAAAGTTGTCCACTATTTCAATATCCCGTCCCTTAATATGAATTTGTCCCTTGCCCTCTCTATCCCTTCTGGTTAACACTATGATCTTGCTTTTCTCCACACTAAATTTCATTCCATATTTTTCGACCTTATCATTTAGGGTGTCTATTTGTTTTTGTACATCCTTACTGTTTGTTCCCCACACCACAATATCGTCAGCAAATACTAACAGCTTCATCTCCGTTTCCAGACTTCATAATGATTCTCTAATCGTCGTAAACAGGCTTTCTCAGTATAGCTGCCGTCTATCCCCGGACGTCTACCACTTCACGTTCTTGAGCATTTCCGTGATGCAGTCCCGTTTCCAAACAAATGCATGGCCATTCGAGCTGGTCCCATGCTAATTAACAACATTGTAGGAAATGCCGTGCCAACGACTTTCAAACAATCTCCGTTCTACCCTGACTGCATCCTATTGACATCCTGCCAGTGAAGCGAAATATACCAGCTGCTGTAGGTACGGCTGATCAGTTGAATTAATTCCACTTAAGCGGCCCCTAGACGGTCTACAATATTGCACAATACTTCCTGAGGCACAATAATACGGAGACTGAGATTGTGATATCAAAAACATCAGAACAATATTGGGCTACCCGGAGACAATTCTTCCGTACATGGGCAGAATCGTGAATACAGTAATCCTGCCAGTCTCTCGCACGCAGCACACACTGTGGAGGTCAGGCTAGGCTAGCTTTTCTTTCCCGTTGTATGGTGGGTCCAAAGCAAGACGAAAGAGCGTTATTATGAGTCCATCGAAATTTGCACATCTTTGCCGGCGCTGTCGGATGTTAGGGAAGGTGAATACAGAAACAGAAGTGTGGAGAATGATGAGTCATATAATTCATTGCTGAGAAAATAAAGGCAACCGCCATGAAGGAAGATGTTTTTATAAGCAAATCTAAAAAAAGTTATTAATGAAAGAATATATAGGTATTTATCTATGTGTACATATTACTTAGCCGAAAATAATCCTTTTGTACACATTTCCGTAATTATGTCTCAAATACTACAAGATGAACTGTGCTTATAAATTCCAAGCCCTTGAAAGAATTTCCATTAGTAAGATACTGTGGGTAACAGATAAACGTTGACTTGGTGGTTCTGCGTCCCTCATTGGGCTTTTTCTTGTGATGTGGATATGTACGATGGCAGAAATTTATCCAGAAGGAGGGATGGATTGGGGCCAAGTGCCTATTTATGGGGATGCGAATGTTTGGGGAGAAGTATTTTGAGCAATGTACCTGCACCAACTGGTGGAAGATCAACACGCAAAACATTATGATAGGCTTCTCTCGACAAGCATTCGCAAGTGGTATTTGACTCTCTCTGAACGAGTTTTGCATTAATTTTTTCCTGGTTGCTACAAAGTAGAGCCATTATCCAGTGTCTTTATAGCCTAATATTACGAACCACAGCATCAATGCACAATATTATTTACAAAATAATTGACAATGTTATTCAGCCGTCTAGGGAGTACGTCATTAACATTGCACAGTATTATTGTGCAATATTTTTGACTGTCTAGATGAAAGAGATGTAGGTAACAGTAATGAACTTTACCAAGATGCGATGACACAAATTACGCTGGGAAATGGTGAATAGAACTGTAACGTACACTAAGAGGCAAAGAAACTGGTACACCTGTCTAATATTGTGTAGGGTCCCGCAAGCACACAGAAGCAGCAATAAGATGTGGCATGGACTTGACTAGTGTGTGAAGTAGTGCTGGAGGGTCCTGAAATCATGAATCCTGTAGGGCTGCCCATAAGTCCGTAGGAGTACGAGAGGGTGGAGATCTCTCCTGAACAGCACTTTGCAAGGCAGCCCAGATATGCCCGATAATGTTCATCCCTGGGGAGTTTGGTGGCCAGCTGAAGTGTTTAAACTCAGAAGAGTGTTCCTGGAGCCACTCTGTAGCAATACTTGACCTGTGAGATGTCGCATTGTCGTGCTGAAATTGCACAAGTCCATCGGAATGCATAATGGACGTGAATGGATGCAGGTGATGAGACAGGACGCTTACATACGGGTCACCTGTTACAGTCGTATCTAGACATATGAGGAGTACTCCAACTGCACGCATTCTACACCATTACAGAACCTCCACCAGCTTGAACAGTCCCACTACTGATGTTCTGGGTCCATTGATTCATGAGGTTGTCTCTATACCCGTACATATCCATCCGATCGATATAATTTGAAACGCGACTCGTCTGACCAGGTAACATGTTTCCAGTCATCAACAGTCCAATGTTGGTGTTGACGGGAACAGGCGAGACCTAAAGCTTCGTTTCATGCAGTCATCAAGGGTACAGGAATGAGCCTTCGGTTCCAAAAGCCCATATCTATGATGTTTCGTTGAATAGTTCGCACGTTGACACTTGATGGCCCAGCACTGAAATCTGCAGCAATTTGCGGAAGGGTTGCACTTCTGTCACGTTCAACGATTCTCTTCAGGTGTTGTTGATCCCGTTCTTACAAGATCTTTTTCCAGGCGCAACGATGTAGGAGATTTGATGTTTTACCACATTCCAGATATTCAGAGTACACTCGTGAAATGGTAGTAAAGGAAAATCGCTATTTCATCATTATCTCGGTGATAATGTGTCCCATCGCCGGGTCACCTGTTACAGCCGTATCTAGACATATCAGGAGTACCGTATCACTCCAACTGTACGCATTCCACACCAAACCCACTTAAACCTTGATAACCTGCCATTGTAGCAGCAGTAAATGAACTAACAACTGCACCAGACTCTTGTTGTCATATACGCATTGCCGGCCGCCGCGCTGTAATCTCCCTGTTTACGTATCTCTGTATTTGAACCTGCATGCCTATACCAGTTTCTTTGGCGCTTGAGTGTACATTGCGTTGGTAATTTAAATTTGTGTCAGGCTGAAGCTCATAAATGATAAACTGAACTGTCCGCGAGGCCTGACTCAAATTAGCATCACCTTTAATGTTTCTTGCTGTCAGTTCTGAAAAGATACGCACAGTTCGCCATTCTGGGATAGCGTCACAACAGCAAGAGGGGTGGACGTGGGGCAGTCCCGTGGCCCGCTCCGCCAAGAGGTTGCTTTGCCAAGGTGCTGTGTGTGGTCGCTGACCACCGCAGGCCGGGGGGCCGCCTGTTGGTGAGGGGAGCGCGTCAGCAGGCCGTAGGCGGACAGAGCGGCGGTACGGACCCTCTAATGGGGGAACGGACTGAAGCCAGTGACTCACAAAGGGCTGGTTGTTGTGGCCCAGCGCCTGGGACCGAGAGTCTTCGAATCGGCGAAGACTGCTGTCGTCAGCAGCAACGGGTCGTGGCTGAAGGACTGTGAGATCACGACCAGGCGAAGGGTGTTGGTACTCCATACCTCATCACAGAGCCTTCTCTGCAGAACAGCATAGGTGACCATCTGAAGCAGATCTGTCGACAGAATACCATACTAGTCTGGGCACTGTTCAGCATACATTGTTGAATATGCTCTGCTGCAGACTACAACAATGTGTCGCCACACTCATCCAATGACACCATCAGTTACGACTGCCGAGGGCACGGTGTAATCGAGAATGGACCGTGGACTATCAGAGATGAGTAACCTATTGGGATACGTCACGTTTCTCATTACACCATGCAGATGGCCATCTCCATATACCCCATCACCCAGGCAAATGCTTGCACCAGACCTGCAGCGCACCTCACACTTAGGCCAGTAGGGACAGTTCTGTGCTGTGGGTGGGACCCAACTCGTTATACGTGGCACCTTTTGCACTGAGGGAAGGCACCATTGTAGCTGTGGGCTACATGAACATCATTCCGAAACACGGGCAATCATTCACACTCGACGTCTTATACAACGGCGATGGCACCTTGCCACAGGATAGCTGTCGGTGTAACGAGGCCAGAATCGTGTCGCGGTAGTTTGAGGAGCACGATGGTGAACTCGTGTTGATATGTCGTCCACCAAAACAGGCCGATATGAACCCAGTGGAACACACCAGGGAGACGACTGGATAGCAGCTCTGCTCACACAAAGCACCGGATCGTAATTTGCTTGTACTGCTTGATGTGTGCGTAGACATCTGGTGTGATACACCTTCAAAATCCTACCAAGGACTTGTGGTATCCATGCTGGGCACAATCGATTCTGTATTGCGTACTGAATGTGGAGAGACACTTTATTATGCGCAGAAGTAACGGGACGAAACATTAGAGGCGATAGAATTTGAGTTGTGTTCGGGCATTTTGCTGGCGTAAGTAATCTGGGTATCCAGGTTCGATTCCCAGTCTACATCTACATCTACATGGATACTCTCCAAATTACATGCAAGTGCCTGCCAAAGGGTTCATCGAACCACCTACACAATAATTCTATATTATTCCAGTCTCGTACAGCGGTAGGAAAAACCGACCACATATATCTGTTCATCCGAGCTCTGATTTCCGTTATTTCAGTATGATGATCGTGTCTCCCTTCGTAGGTCGACGTCAAAAAATATTTTCGCATTCCGAGGACAGAATTGGTGATTGCAATTTCGTGAGAAGATTCTGACAGAACGAAAAATGCCTTTCTGTTAATGATGTCCACCCCAAATCCTGTATCATTTCAGTGACACTCTTTCCCCTATTCCTCGATAATACAACACGTGCTGCACTTCTTTGATCTTTCTGGATGAACTCCTTCAATCCTACCTAGTAAGGATCTCACATTGTGCAGCAGTATTCTAAAAGAAGACGGACAAGCGTAGTATAGGCAGTCTCCTTAGTAGACCGGTTACATTTTCTAAGTGCCCTGCCAATAAAAATCAGTCTTTGGTTAACCTTCCCCACGACACTTTTTACGTGTTCCTTCCAACTGAAGTTGTTCAGATGCAGCGTCAAGGGTAACCGCAGCCACGGTCTCCGAGCTGATAGTCCATGCTGCTGCAAACGTCGTCGAACTGTTCGTGCTGATTGTTGTTGTCTTGCAAACGTCCCCATCTGTTGACGACTCAGGGATCGAGACGTGGCTGCACGATCCGCTACAGCCATGCGGATAAAATACCTGTCATCTCGACTGCTAGTGATACGAGGCCGTTGGGATCCAGCACGGCGTTCCGTATTACCCTCCTGAACCCACCGATTCCATATTCTGCTAACAGTGATTGGATCTCGACCAACGCGAGCAGCAATGTCGCGATACGATAAACCGCGATCGCAATAGGCTACACTCCGACGTTTATCAAAGTCGGAAACGTGATGGTACGCATTTCTCCTCCCTACACGAGACAGCACAACAACGTTTCACCAGGCACGTCGGTCAACTGCTGTTTGTGTATGAGAAATCGATTGGAAACTTTCCTCATGTCAGCACGTTGTAGGTGCCGCCACCGGCGCCAACCATGTGTGAATGCTCTGAAAAGCTAATCATTTGCATATCACAGCATTTTGTTCCTGTCGGTTAAATTTCGCGTCTGTAGAAAGTCATCTTCGTGGTGTAGCAGTTTTAATGGCCAGTAGTGTATGTTCCAAAATCGTGTTGCATATCGACGTTAATGATGTGGGCCTGTAATTTAGTGGTTTACTCCTACTACCTTTCTTGAATACTGGTGTGACCTGTGCAACTTTCCAGTCTTTAGGTACCGATCTTTCGTCGAGTGAACGGTTGTATACCATTGTTGAGTAGGCAGCTATTGCATCAGCATACTCGGAAAGGAACCTAACTGGCACACAGTCTGGACCGGAAGACTTGCTTTTGTCAAGTGAATTAAGTTGCTTCAGTACTCTGAGGATATCTATTTCCATGTCACCCATGTTGGCAGCTGTTCTTAATTTTGATTCTGGAATATTTACTTAGTCTCCTTTGGTGAAGGAATTTTTCAAGGCCGTGTTTAGTAGCTCTGTCGTCTATAGTGTCTCCATTGCTATCGTGCAGAGAAGGCGTTCATTGTATCTTGCCGCTATCATGCATCACATACGACCAGAACCTCGTTGGATTTTCTGTCAGGTTTCGAGACAAAGTTTCGTCTTGGAAACTATTATAAGCATCTCGCATTGCAGTCCACGCTAAATTTCGAGCTTCTGTAAAGGATCGCCGATCTTGGAGATTTTGCGCCCGTTTAAATTTGGCATTTTCTTTTATTGTTTCTGATACCAGATTTCATTAGCCAAGAAATATTCAAATGGTTCAAATGGCTCTGAGCACTATGCGACTTAACTTCTGAGGTCATCAGTCGCCTAGAACTTAGAACTAATTAAACCTAACTAACCAAAGGACATCACACACACCCATGCCCGAGGCAGGATTCGAACTTGCGACCGTAGCGAAGAAATATTCCTTTAATTACTTGACGATCTGTCGGGCTCCGAATGCCAGTCTGGTAAATACGGGAATTAATCACGAAAGTACCCAGTCTGTTACTGAGTTGTGTTGTAGCATAACTGCAACCTCCTTTCTGTACAAGTCGCAGATAATCCTTCATCCCATAGTTAAGGGAGGGTCGAAGAAAGGTATTTTGTTTTATTTTTCCTTAAACTCATCTGTCTTTCTCCTGTAGCCATAATACGAGGCCGTCTCTAATGACCTCGTTGTCGACGGGACGTTAAACACTAACCACCACCACCACCATAATACGAGGGTCGTTCAAGAAGTAATGCTCCACATTAAAAAAAAAAAAAAGACATTAATTTACATAGACTAACGTCCTTGTTGGTGTTTCACATTTCATGTTTGTTCTGTGCGCTGGTGAAGTTTCGAACCGTTCTGGCAGATGGCGGATCCGTAGTACAGCGTCAGATTGGCGCCTGCATACGACTCACGCTACAAGCAGAGTGCTGTTATTGAATTTTTGTGTGCAGAAAAAGAAACCGTAGTGAACATCCTTAAACGTTTGTGTGCAATGTATGACGATGCTGCAGCTGATAGAAGTACAGTTGGGCGATGGGTGAAGGACAGTCGGCTGTACAGTTGTCGGTCAGCGTTGGAAGTGCGTCTGCAATGATCGAGACTCCTGGATATTCAGAGAGGTGCTCACGATGGGTTCCACGACCACAAGGTTGAAAGTAAGGCCATTTCATCTGAATTGTGGGAGCGTTTTGAGACCGACGGAGTGGCCTTTCTGTCATGAATCGTAACGGGAGACGAAAACTGGGTGCAGCGCTTTGCGCCGGAAACAAAAATGCAGTTCATGGAGTTGCATCATCCTTATTCACCACAAAAGAAGAAATTCATGAGAAACCCCTCTGCCGAAAAAGTCATGGTGACAGTCTTCTGGGATTGTGATGGCGTCATTCTCGCGGATGTGATGCCAAGAGGGTCAACCATCAATTCAGAGACATACGTGAAGACTCTAAGTAAACTGAAGAACTGTTAAACTCAAGAACTATTTCCGACGTGTTCGGTCGGACAAGAATCCAGCAAAAATGTTGCTCCAACACGATAATGCACGTCCACACACAAGTCTGAGAACCCGGGAACACATTGCCAAATTGGGTTGGACATCACTGCCTCATCCACCCTACAGTTTAGACCTGGCACCCTTGGATTTACACCTCTTTGGGCCGCTTGAAGAAGATTCTGTACGGGGAAAGCACTTTGAAGATGACGAGAGTGTCGGACATGCAGTGAAAACATGGTTACACCTACAGAACAAGAGCTTTTACCAGCAGGGAATACATGTTCTTCCACAACGTTGACGTACGGCCATAGAACGTGATGGAAAGTATGTAGGACATGGACAAGGCATTTGGATGTATATTGTCACCAAATTCTGACTCTTAACAATAAATACGTTCTGATAAAAAGAAATGTGTGGCATTACTTATTTAATGACTCAGGTAGTTTCCTCTCTCTCTTTGAGCGTATAGTGTCAAAGCATGAGCGCTCTGAAAGTCTTCTAGAGGCTAGACAAGTCCATTTACTTAGTCTCCCAAGCACTTGTACCAACCTTTAAAATCTCGATTTTTCCGTATTTCTGGTACCGCAAACAGGTCTCCCTTAGTAAACTTTGACGAATAACTTGGCCGTTCCGCCTCGTTCGGTCTGTCTGCTAAAACAGCGACTAGCTTTGGCGACTTCTCTGCCCGTCCTCAGTGGCTATGGGAGCGGGCGCCTCCTCCTTACGTGCAAAGATACAGTATCCGCTGTGAACAAGGGACAGAGACTGACTTCGCTGAGGAGTCATGCGCCGGCCTCTGATCCGTAAGCATTTGTCTTCCTGATGGACACGAAATGAGATTAAGTCGCGATGCGTTTATTGAGTTAGGAAGTCAGTAAACTCGAAAGCATCAGCTCTTTCTTTTTCCTCTTATTTTTTTCTCCGCATTCTTATATTTATTGCGTGTGCAGTTCGCTGAGTTTTGAGCCGTACAGGACTTCTTGTTAAAACTGTGACCATTAGTCAGCTTCCGTACTTGTAGATCCACTTGGTACCCACATTAAGCAACGTCTCTCACACGGAATGTAATTGTTTTTGGCCTACCGATTTCCAGTCCTATTGTGTAATCCGTAGGCGAATTGATTCTTTCCGATTTAGTGATTTTCGAGAGACAGAATTTTGTCGCTTTATGTACGAGATACTGAGACCACTCGCCGAATTGTTGCCTCTTTACAGTAGCGGGATTAACCGATAAAATTTCGCGCTCGCGTTAATAATAATAATAATAATAATAAATTTCCATTTAAATAATCCGAAAATCGTAAGATGAATTTGGTCTCGAAATTCATCTGAGTCGTGGATGGAAGGCCACTTTGTGGTTTTACCCATTCTGCATTAGTCTATCTGTCCATGCATCAGCACGGCTTTAGAAAGCATCGCTCCTGCGAAACGCAACTCGCCCTTTTTTCACATTATATCTTGCGGACCATGGATGAAGGGTATCAGACGGTTGCCATATTCCTTGACTTCCGGAAAGCATTTGACTCGGTGCCCCACTGCAGACTCCTAACTAAGGTACGATCCTATGGGATTGGTTCCCAAATATGTGAGGGGCTCGAAGATTTCTTAAGTAATAGAACCCAGTACGTTGTCCTCGATGGTGAGTGTTCACCGGCAGTGAGGGTATCATCTGGAGTGCCCCAGGGAAGTGTGGTAGGTCCGCTGTTGTTTTCTATCTACATAAATGATCTTTTGGATAGGGTGGACAACAATGTGCGGCTGTTTGCTGATGATGCTGTTGTGTACGGGAAGGTGTCGTCGTTGAGTGACTGTAGGAGGATACAAGATGACTTGGACAGGATTTGTGGTTGGTGTAAAGAATGGCAGCTAACTCTAAATATAGATAAATGTAAATTAATGCAGATAAATAGGAAAAAGAATTCCGTAATGTTTGAATACTCCATTAGTAGTGTAGCGCTTAACACAGTCACGTCGATTAAATATTTGGGCGTAACATTGCAGAGCGATATGAAGTGGGACAAACATGTAATGGAAGTTGTGGGGAAGACGGATAGTTGTCTTCGGTTCATTGGCAGAATTTTGGGAAGATGTGGTTCATCTGTAAAGGAGACCGCTTATAAAACACTAAACGACCTATTCGTGAGTACTGCTCGAGCGTTTGGGATCCCAGGTCGGATTGAGGGAGGACATAGAAGCAATTCAGAGGCGGGCTGCTAGATTTGTTCCTTGTAGGTTTGATCATCACGCGAGTGTTACGGAAATGCTTCAGGAACTCGAGTGGGAGTCTCTGGAGGATAGGAGGCGTTCTTTTCGTGAATCGCTACTGAGGAAATTTTGAGAATCAGCATTTGAGGCTGACTGCAGTACAATTTTACTGCCGCCAACTTATATTTCGCGGAAAGACCACAAAGATAAGATAAGAGAGATAGGGGTCGTACAGAGGCATATAGGCAATCATTTTTCCCTCGTTCGGTTTGGGAGTGCAACACGGAGAGAAGATGCTTGTGGTACGAGGTACCCTCCGTCACGCACCGTATGGTGGATTGCGGAGTGTGTATGTAGATGTAGATATCTCCTATCAGTATGGTGTTCATGCTAACAGTTCTCATCTCCCTGCAATCACCAGCATGATTTCCACTCCGTAACGGCCTAGCTCCCGCATACACTTTCCCTTTGCCGCCTAATCACTTTAGCTGTTTCCTTATTGAAATGTACTACTACTGAAATGTGTGCTAGACCAGTTTTATCGGGCTAAACTGTGAAAGAATAAAGTGGATTTCATACACTGCCTTGTTCATATCCTTTGTATTAGAGAGTGAGATACTTCCTAACAAATTTGATGTATGTTCATAAACTCTTCTTTTAATGCCCATTCAACACCCCCTCCCCTACCCCCAGAGAAATAGTTTAACGAGGAAGACTTTGCAAAACACTTAAAAAAACTATAAGCCCTTTTTTATAGAAAAATGAAACTTGAATTATGTCGACGTGTGGTCGGACCTTGCGTATCCATTGCGTTGTTGCTGTGCTGAATTAGATTCAGATGATACAGCTTAGCCTTTCTCTGATCCGTCACGACCACTGCACATACAATAGGCAAAATACAGATGAACTATTTGTCATTCCTCCATTCACACAGGTAAACATGTCTCATTAGTTGGCACTAAATGAACATCCACGCCATGTGGTGAAAGAGATTGCTTTCTTAGGAAGGTTATAATGACGTACATTTTAATTAAAATCCTTGTAGGAATTATCCTTGATCTTTTCCTGTGAAACACATACCATTTTTTATCGAGTGATTTTGCGAATTGAACGTCACCTATCTTTTAAATCTCGTTACCCTTTTTCTCACTACTAGGCACCTCTTATAATGGGAACAACAGAAAAATAACTGCGTGTAACAGTTGTAGCCGCCCTCTGTCGACCTGCTGTCGTCGACTTCTCTGACGTAAGACGTTGACGTTATTATCTACCGTGTATGCCAGACTTTTCGTTATATCTGCACATCAGATGGAGCATCCACAAACATCTTCACTGTAACGGCGACTAAATATCGAATTTTCAGAGTGATAATTCATGATGACTTTTTGCAGAGTCGATCACGCTTCATTTGTTGCTGTGGTTACCGAAGACAAGATAGTCACTACGTTTTAGGATGTTAGTTATTATTTCAACTTCCTATTTCCGACGTTACTAGTTATCCGCACTGATTCTGTCCTATTAGAAATGAAATGTTAAATACCTTTTAAGTCACAATTTGCAGTTCGTAATATTTCATAATGGAACCTTTCGTCATCCAGAGATACAGGCTGTAACTTGCCTATGATTATCGTTGACTAATACACACGCTATCGTGGAAATCACTTCAATTTTTTATTAACAAAATTAAATAATAATTATATGTTCATGAGTGATTGCGTTTTGTATATAGAGAAAGGGAGGGTTGATTCTACAATTACTCTCAGCAATTACGGCAACTAAAATGTTTGTGGTTTTTATCGCTCGTCAGTCAAAGATAATACAGCAAGAACTGTGGTCCATTACTACGATACAGTCCTTCAAACTTCGTACGCTTTTACTTTCACAAAGCTAAGTGTCCAGTTCTGTTCTTATATTCAATTTAACGTCCCTTCGTATAGTCCACAGATCCTATTATCTGTTATTCGGCATGTAGTAGAGTTTGATTTTGAGTGCTACTTTCTCTCGCGAACACAATTCCTGAGATAAGTTTCAACGTAAGTCTACCCCGTATAAATTAACTATAGTCACTTTTCTTGCAGTTGAAGAAAAGATCCCTGATCCCTTCCGTAGCATATCACACGGAAATTCCAGTTATGTGGCACGCAGCAGCTACGTAGACTTAACTCACAGCGCAGAAGACAAGAAAGCTTACAATTCCCGCGCATGGTTTATATAGTCGAATATAGAAACTAAAGTGTCCACGTTGAATCCTCTTTGATTTTCCTGAGGCGCTACTTTGCGAAGGGTATTATTCTCATGAGAGATTATATATCGATAATTTCAATTAAAACTTTTGCAGTAGTATTAACTATTTCCGATATTATCGATCACCTCTCCCCTGTATGAGAATAAGCGTGATAATATTGTTCTCAATTAAAAGAGCGGTTATACCGTCCAGAACTACCTAAACTGAAACGAGGACGTGAAAATAGATGTGATGCTGGCATTCACTGAAAGAATCTTAAGGAAATACTTCGCTGTGACGTCACAGCTGAATCCATTTGTGTTGGAGCTGAGCCGACAGAATGTTCACGACAGAAGAACGAAGGGCTGTTGTTTGCGCCCCGTCGTGTGGGTCGACATACCAAAAGGTGGGGAACGTCTACACACACAAATTCTGACAGCCGGCCCGCACAATGTTGACTATGAAGTATTTGCTTCAATAACTTCGGGCGTCTTTCTGAATCTGCTGGGAGAATTTTGTGAGCACGGAGCTGGTCTGTCGACAACACAGAGTTGTGAAAAACCCTGCGATGTACGGCGAAGAAACGCGCACACCGCATCCAGATGCCGCACAAACTTGGAGCTGAGGATCTCAGGGCACCCGTCTTACTCAGTGACGAAGCAACGTTGCACGCATTTCGGCGCGTGAATATACTGAGCTGCAGAATCTGGGCAAACGAACAACCACACATGTGCAGCAAGAGTAGCGAGAAAACACACTCAAAGTGAATGCCTAGATAGGGATGAGAAAGACATTCACCTATGTATAATTTTGGATCATTTTCTCGCGTCCGTCGGTCGTCGTAATTTAATACATTATTATTATTTTGATTATTATTATTTTGATTGTTGCCGACTTACGTGGTGCGCCTTAATGAAAATGATATTTCATTAATTTTGATTTACGATTAAATGCTTTCCTGAAGTTCTCCTTTTTAACAATATTAATCTTAAATTATTTGTTACGTTAATGAAGGTTAGACTCACTGTATCTTAAAACATGAGCATATAAGTTGAACAATGGAATAAACTTTTCATGTTAATTTCCTCGGCTAATCAGTTCACGTCAAAGCAAAAAATCTTTAGTTATTAATTACAATTGCGGCTCACACACGCGCGAGAGTATTTTTTCTTACCTCCGTTAACCATTGCCTTGTAGTCGGAGTCCCGGCTCTGGCTCTCGGCTATGGTACTGAAAATAAGAATCTTAAAGCTACGTATTTTCTGCAACGTCGGGCGGCTGTGGAGAAAAATGAATATTATGTTAACAGCGGGCGAGTTTTTCGCTTCCGCTAATTTTTATAAGTTAATATCGCCATGTAATGGCGCCGTAGGCTGCATCGGCCGCTGCGATTGTTGAACTATAAATTACTTGAATACAGGTTAATTCAAAGGAAGGCGGACATGAAATCGGGATCACCTCTTACAAATTAGCCGTCGAAGTGGCCGTGCGGTTAAAGGCGCTGCAGTCTGGAACCGCAAGACCGCTACGGTCGCAGGTTCGAATCCTGCCTCGGGCATGGATGTTTGTGATGTCCTTAGGTTAGTTAGGTTTAACTAGTTCTAAGTTCTAGGGGACTAATGACCTCAGCAGTTGAGTCCCATAGTGCTCAGAACCATTTTTTTTCTTACAAATTAAAAGTGAACAATGATATTAAATCAATATATTATCTGCTTAATTAGTACAAATATGCTTACATTTGCCAGCACACGTAAGATGTCCGTCTACACGCAATCAAGACAAGAGAAGAAGTGAAGACGACTAAAAAATTAACAAAAGAGCGTCTTTTTAGGTCATTTTGTTATATTTCTTTGCCCTCGAAACTTACACGGAGAAATTATTATTTTGCGGTTACACGATAAAAAAATCTATGTTATTCAATTTTTAAATGTCTTTTCTTTATAAATACTTTTTTTAATATTTTTCGTACTATTTCACTGGGGACGCTATAATTTGCAGAGTAAACAATTACCGGTGACACGGAGCCTGATATGTTTCAACTCTATCTGGAGCCACAGTCGGTACAGATTCAGATTAAGTCCTCAGTTGTTTACCAGCAGGGCTTTGTTGTCCGAGATTGTCTGGGTGCCGCTTTTGCCTTATAGCTGTACTGGGCGTGCTCTCCGGTGGCTCTGGATTCCTCGCTGTCCAGAGCTGAACGCCCTTCAGATAACTCTACGTTTGGGTTTATCGAGGCTGAATTGAAGACAAACAGCACAGTACAACTGAAATGACGACTCACGCAGTCGACCATATTGTCTCCGCTATGTTGAACAGAGTGTTTGGACCGTGGAAGACAGATGGCAGATATTTCTAGTCTTTGAGGGCAAGCACATGAAATTTACTGATTTGCCTTTCTGTTGCCGTACATGCTTCATTACATATCACAAATATATAAAAGTTCGCTTTTCCACAGAAGATAACAGACTTTATTTTCAGCCTGTATAATTCACACACACGACTACCAGAGTAGGCAGAGAAGATACAAAGAGGAGCGATGCGTTTCGTGACTGGTTTGCCTGGTCGGCGCGAGGGCGTCACGAAAAATGCGCAACAGACGCTGCACAGGAGAGGCGTTGAGCGTCGTCTAGAGGATCGCCGCCGTAATTCCGGGAGTCTGCGCGTGTTGAGTAGCCAGTAAGTACACTGCTCAAATAACATACGGAAATGCAGCAGGGTGACGTCATCGACAACCACCTATATTCCGGCAGAAGCGCACTCTGCCATTGTTATAGGCAAAACCGCAGCAAGTGAATTTAAAACTTAAGTTATCAGAGAAACTGCGGGAGATAACACACACACTCTGTAAATACTAGCGCCATCACAAACCAGAGATGATCGACGTCAGAACTAATCGACAGTGAAATTAATAATCAACGGGTAAGGTCGTACAAACTCTGTACCTCTGTTTTTTGACAAAAACAGAAGCTCGTACGGAAAGATATAGGTGTTCGTTCTTTACGTGTGCTAGACGAGATTGGACTAATAGAGAATTGAAAGGTGGTACGATGAACCCTTTGCCAGGCACTTAAATATGATTTCCAGAGTATCGATGTGGATGTAGATGTAGATGTAGAAGAGAGCAGGATTCCACTCAGAATTCAAGAAGAAATCACCATCCCTATTTATAAAGTTATTTGCTAATTTAGTTGCAACAAGTTCCTTAATAACACTATTCAAATAGCTGGACGTACATCTGCGAGTCGTTATATTCCATACGGTGACGGTGCCAAGACAATGTTTTTCCGTGGTGGATTTGCTCGGCTGCTGTAAGCGTGTGTGTGCCAGTCATCCGCAGTCGTGATAATATGACCGGTCGCGACTGCAAGAAATACGGCAGACACCCGCCTTACGCAAACCGAGATCATCGTTTACGGGACCTAAAAGGACCCTTCATCTAGGATGGTGGTCCAAAGGCACACTTCACATTATATCTCCGGAAAATACGTCCAATTCTCTTCGATATGCCCACTGCGTAAGGGAAAAACGTCGTCGTCGATGTGGATGGTACGTCGGGACGTGTCGTTTATAGAGAGCCTAATCACACTCACTTGTATTTGCACGCTGATAGTTGTCACCACGCAGCTCAACGTGAAGGGGTTCTTCGTATTATCTTGCACCCTGGCAATTTTCAGCTGAGCTACCCCATCTAGAAGTCACCTTTCGTCAGAATGGTTATAGTTAAAGAGAGACCAGACGTGAGTCGTGTTATCGACCAACCGTGCACCGGGTGAGTGATGACAATACCGAGGTGACACACTCACATGCACCATTCACGAGAGTAACAGCGGAGGAGATAAGCCATTCTCGGTAGCAGAATTGCCCTCTAGCGCTCACCGACAAGTGGCTTTTGCAGCAGGTACGTCTAAGTAGAAACAGTCCCGCAAAACATTGAAAAGTATATGGTGCAACTAGAGCTGCATGTTGGAGCAACATTTATTTAGTGTCTCGTTGTCTAATGCAGGTTAAAGCGCAGGGTGAATCAACGTTCGAGCGCGCGTACGCCACAGCCCGATTGCTTGCACGCTGATACCACAAAAATGTCTTTAACAAAATTTCGTACTGTCAATTTTTTCTGTAGAAAATGGACGTAAAAAAAGGGGGGTGGCGGCAGTTTGCGTACATTGCAACCACAGCTCCGACAAGTATCTTCGCTTTCTCCTACACTTTGCACTGCTAAAGAACAGTCGCTTCAAGCCAAACATCTAAAGCCAAGAAGCAGAAGCAGCCAGATAACCTCAGAGATATCCTGGATAAAATGAATCTGTCACGAGACATGGACTCACGCGGTTCTTCTCGGGAGCCTCAACTATAAATTTTTACCGGTCGTCAGGATATGTCAAATCAACATTGGAGGCATAAGTAAACCCAAACGGCAACGCTTACGAAAGATTTTGTGAAAATATAGCATCGATGTTGTTGTTCCGGAAAGTCATACTGAAAATGAAGAGCAAATGTATCAGAGCTGAATAATTCCTGGTTTTGAATTACTCCGCTCCGTGTACACTACTGTGCTGACGGAGCGGCAACATACGTAGGATCTTCACTCAAGAATGCTCATCTATTCTCTGTACCTCACCTCAGTGACATCCGCGAAGTTACCGTAAAAAAGGACAACTAACAGTAATTAGTGTATACAAACCCCCTGCTATCTGTTGACCTCCACAGGCCATTCCGGTATCAAAACACGCCGCCATATACCCCGGAGATTTTAATAGCCATCATACTCAATGGAAGTATGAAGAAAGAGATTGGAAATGGTGCGGCCATTGTAAATTGAGCAGCAGACAATAGTTTATATTTGATGTTTGATGCAAAGGATAAAGGAACGTTCGTTCCAGCAGCTTGGAGCCAGGAGTATAATCCAGATCTGTGATTTGTAACAACTAATGAAAATAAATTACCTCTCCAAAGTTGGCGGTTCGTATTACAAGACTTCTTGCACAGCCAACACCGGTCAATCTTTATTCGAATAGGGAGAAATATTCCACTTGTTTCATCCTTTCCACGACCTAGATGGAACTTCAGGAAAGCAATGTGGGATGTATCTGCTAAAAATCAGACAAATGTCTTGGTTGGATTCCCCCAAAAGCAAAAAACTATGAGAGGTTTGTTGGAGCTACGATATATGCAGCAAAGAAGGCAATCCCTAGGGACTACCAGAAGCAATACATCCCGGCTTGGAATGAAACTACTGAGAAACAGTATGATGGATTTCAAAAAAGCGGGAACCCAGAAATAGCGGATAACCTACTTCATAACCTCAACACAGCCAGACGAATTAGATGGACAGAGACTGTTGAGTCACTCAATTTTCAGACATCAAGTAGAAAAGCATGGCTATTACTAAGGAAGTTGGACGGAAACAAAGTAAGGAACAATACTGAGGTATCAGCTAACAGGATTCCTTCACATCTACTGTCCACATCAAGAGCACCAAGGAATAAAACTCATACTAGATACATCAAACGAAAACTTACATTGCTCAAAAAGAACACGAAGGAACAATCTGACTTCTCAAGAACTTTCTCTGCGCCTGAAGTTTCCGCTGCTCTTAAAACTCTAAAACCCGAAAAGGCTCTGGGATGTGAGGGAATCCACCCAGAATTTTTTCTGCATAGTGAGGTCTATGCAAAATGACGGCTGGCAGATTTCTTCTCTGATATTATGACGTCTGGTTCAGTCCCACAAAAAATTAAGCAATCAAAAATCATAGCAATACTGAAGCCCGGCAAGGCACCAGACCAGCCTAAGAACTATCGCCCAGTGGCACTGTTGAGCACTCTTTATAAATTCCTTGAAAGAATTTTATACAATCGCATTAGTCCAGTAATCTTTCAGAATCGTCCTCTTGAGCTAGTTGGATTCCGTCCAGGAAGGAGCTGCACTGAATAAGTCCTATCTTTAACAACGTTTGTGGAAGCAAGATACCAAACGAATCAGAAAACATCAGTTCCTTTCGTCGATCTAGGTGCAGCATATGATACAGTTTCGAGGCTTGGACTGCTTTATAAATTATTGCCGCTTGTCCCATGCAAACGGACAACAAAACTAATTGACAACATGTTAACTGGAAGGCCATTTACAGTAACTAGAGAAAAAGGCACTAGCTGCCCAAAAGTATTGAATAATGGCTTGCCACAGGTATCCGTCCTTGCTCCTCTCTTGTTTAGTCTAAGTATATCTGATATCCCTCTAACGCAGTCCAGAAAGGTTGCCCATGCAGACGACTGGGCAGTAGCTACCCAACACCAAACTTTTGAAGGAACGGAATAAATCCTAACTTCTGATCTACAAATCTTAAGCCACTGTTTCCGGAAGTGGAGGTAACTCAGCTAAAACAGACGTTTCATATTCTCATCTGTCCAATAGATTGGCACACAGAGCCCTCGATGTCTGTTTTGAAGGAGACAAACTTCATGATCATATGCACCCAAAATACCTTGGGATCACGTTAGATAGGACACTTTCTTTTGAGGAGCGCTTGACACAACTTGTGCTACGCTCAAAACCAGAAGCAATATTCTCCATAAACCTTGCGGCTCTCGTTGGTGATCGTCAGCAGACACTCTCCGGGTATCAACACTGGGTTTGCTGTACTCAGCAGCGGAGTACTGAGCGCCTATCTGGCTTAATGGTTCACACGTAAAAAAGACAGACGCACAACTTAATGAGGCCATGTGCATTGTGAGTGGGTCAGTACTATATACTGCAACATACTGGCTACCTATCTTGAGCCACATTCCATCTCTTGATATGAGACGGAAGAGCGCACTGCCGCGTGAATACCAGAAGACAGTTAATAACACCGACCTTCCAACAGTCGACGACGTATTCCTTGTGGTGGGAAAAATACTAACATCAAACCATCCACTATAATCACAGCCAGGACTTTTATGGAAACTGAATTCAATCCCATCGACACGTGAGAACACTGCTGGCAACAAAACTGTTTCCCATCATTCTCTGAAGCTGCCGTGCATCCAGAAGAAACCCCCTGGGTTAGACCAGCCTCGGGCAGTTTGGACTACCCTGAGCCGCATCCGAACGGGTCATGGACGACGTGCAGACACTCTCTACAAGTGGGCCAAATCTTCATCGCCATCGAGTCACCGTGGTGCGGAACGAGAGGCAAATGTGCTCGTGTGTTGTACCCACATGTCCCGCGCGTGCCGATAAGGGTTCTTCCGACGATTTCCTCACAGCGACGAGTAATGTTATAAAATACATAAAAAACCTTGATATCAGTCTATAGCTGTTTTATCTGTGGTATTTTATGCTCGAGAGCTGTGCTTAAATGTTGATGTGTAGCAATGTGTAATCCTTATATACGTATTGCCATACAATAAGTAAGTAAATACTGCACAGTTACTGTGGTGGGTAGAGTTTTGTGTTGGAATGCTCGAGTTAGCGAGTTAGATTCTGAATCGCGTAGCAGTTACTTTACTTCCTTAATCTTGGGCAGCATTACGTGGAAACTGGCTTCTTGACGGTTATAAAGCAATTACAGCGGGTCTAAGACAAAAGACGTCCAGTTATTTTGTACTAACAAAGAAATGAGAGTGCAGTCGTTTTCATTATTCCACTTGTAATCGAATAATTCGGAGAAACATGATCCAGCGAGACGCTAATTGTTTTCAGATGCTGGGAGGTAAAAGTGAGCATCTGCTCTGAGATCTAGGTACGTTCTGTGAATGACATGCCGTCGCTGATACCGTATTTAAAATATTACAACTTGCCGCTCTTAATGAATATATTAAATATGCGTGATATCCCCACATCGATAACTTTAGTAGTACTCTCTTTGCTGTAAGAGGTAATTTATTTGCAACTCATTATTTATCTTCATGAATATTTGTAACACGTGTGATCATCAACTATTATATTTAACAGTTAAAAAATTGCATTTATAGGATGCATACCGTTAGCGTACACTGCAGCATTATTAGGTAGACGAAAATTCGAAAATAAAAAAAAAAAGGATACACAAATATCCGGAATCGAACTAACCCGTTATCTCGAGTATTTAACGCAAAACTCTGCCCACGGCCCTGAATGGACAGCGTGGAAGTTTTGACTGAATGAAGATTCCTGTCGGGCGCGTGGCTAAAAGTGTTGCAAAACTGCCTTTCTACAGAAAATATGCGAGGGAGGAAATTTTATCACAGAGGTTTTCGTAGTTTTACTACGCAAGGAATAGCCCTGTGGTGTCCGATTGCGCCAATTTTCTTTCATCCCGTGTGTAAAAAATGACTCTCTGAATACGTGGCTGACATACAGTCTATGATGGTCTTAAAAAGTTAGCTATAACCAGTCATCGGACTGACAGTTTACGACAAGTGTAATTTTCCTTATATGGTGGTGACTGTTGGGTCGTGGTCGTGGTCAAGCGGCCAGTGTTGTTGGCTGCTAATGCCGCCGTCCCAGGCTCGACCTCCAGGGACCACTGCGCTTTCCCCTTTAATCGCTAACTGAGTGCTGTTACGGAAACAACGTACCCACACTGCTGATCAGTGATTATGAAACACTGCTGCCGCGCCAGACGAGTGAATTCGACTGTTTTATTCCATCCAAGACTGAAGCCATGGAGGCTGTTTGAAATCTAGACCCACGTAGAGATTGTTACTGCTCAACCAATCACCAGACGAGCTGTGTTACTATGCCAGATGGGACCCCCGACTGGCGTTTGCTTCAGTGGGGACTGGGGAGAGGGGGATTGCGGGAGGAGTGGGGGGGGGGGGAGGGGAGGAGAAATTACCAGTTCCGACATCTGCCTTAAAACCAAAGAAAGCCTTCGAAAACTACCTCGGTCGGAATCTGGACCAAGAGCGTATCCAGAATCTGTAATATGTGAGAGGGGGGGGGGGGAGGGGGAGGGGGAGGGGGAAGGGTAGCCGTCATATTAGTTTAGTGGGAGGAGCAGGGTTGGGGGGAATGAAGCACAATTTGTTACAAAATCAAACTCAAACTACTTAAAACTAGTGTTTAGTAAACACCAGACAAACTAACCCAACCCTTTCACAGTAGGCACACACTTTTTTGAAATACGAAAACTAGGAGACGTAAAAAACAGAGACAAAAAGGCCAATTACAATGCTGTCATTGTATCAAAAGGACGTTGAATGAAAATCAAATCACTTAGAAGCCCCTGAGCTGCCTCCATCCTAAAATTACATTTACATATGAAGTGGAAAATCAGTATCATAAGCTTACCTTTCTGGACCTCAGACGACGTTTAGTAGAAGCACAAAGCGGCGTTCTATCACGCTATGTTCCACCGTTTTACTGAGAGTCATCTAAGCCCTACTGCTATTGCAACTGTACTTAATAACTTAAAGTATATTGCGATGAAAAACAGATATCAAGGAAACCTCGTACAAAAGCTTTGTCAAAATAAAACCAGTAAGAATATAAAATCCTCTACACTCAATAAAACTCGCTTTACTGTTATAAGACAGAGTACAATCCCGTTTCTAGGTGACATTTCATATCGTATAGCTATTTGTTTTAACAATATGTAACACCTCACTGTATCCTTCACCATCAACAACGTCACCAGATTGTTGTGGATACATAATGAGAAGGCTCCAACTGAAAGATTTCACAAATCTAGACCACTGCAGAGAGCAAACAATGTGTGTTGGGAGTGTATTTTGTTTTCGGCTAGAGAATTTGCTCAGTGTAATACATGTCCGAGTTTTTATGTAGGACATAAAGGGAAGGCATTTAAAGCCCGCTTTCGTGAGCACTTGCTCGACAAAGATGGTGAAAATTCGTATGAGTAAACCACTGCAGAGCATCTCAAAATCGAGAATTTCTTATGATCTGTTCGTCTGTACATGTGCATCACGTATACCGATATCAGTCCGACTGAGATAATTCCTTTGTTGTGCGTCTTCGTTTCTCCTTAAAGTGTGTATCTACAATTGGTTCAGCAACCAGAGTCCAATTACAAAGAATCGAAGGACATGAAAGAAGAAAAGGAAGCAGTAAAGGAGAAGGGAATGGTACATGCTTGTAGTCCTTCGTGAATGTTTTGTCATCTATAAATTGAGCAAACAGTAAAGTAAACCAAGGAGAAATTTGAAAAGGAAATTAAAGTTCAATGAGAACAAATAAAAACTTTGAGGTTCGTAGGTGGCATTGTGATTCAGTTTGGCAAAATACTTGGGAGAGTAGCTGACCAGAATGGACATATCAGAAAAGACGTTTAAGATGGACAGCAACAAAATGTGAAACAGGGATAATGGAATTTGATTGAAATCTCTTTTGTTCTTAGGCAATTATATTAGGAAATGAGGCAAAAACGTTTTAGACGTGTTTTCAGATTGGTCATGAAAACAGTTGTTGACAGCTCATGTAGATGATATAGGTTTTGCAAAGGCATTTTCATTTCGCAAAAGGCGGTGTACACGATGCGAAGTTAAACGGCGATTGCAAAACCGAAAAAAACGCAAAGTACATTTGATAAGTGTGTGCAGTGCCCTCGGAACGAGGAAGAAGAAGGATCGGTCACAACAAAACGTGACAGGCGACCAGTGCGGGGGACCACACAGGTGGTCCTGCAAAACCGTTGAAAGTGAAATCAAGTTGTTCAATAAACAAAAGCCACTGATAACGGCACAGAGGCGCTGAAACATGTTTGGATAACGAGAAAAAACAGTGCTTTGCATAAAAGGCGGAACCTATAGCCAATAATTTTAACTGCAAACACGAAAAAAAAAACAAGAACTACAAGTTCAAAAGATGAAAGCGTTCGTTAATCTTAACACTAATAGTCCATATATGTTTGGCAAACTGGCTCGTCGCAAAGCATTTCGAGAAGAGAATCTTTCAAATGATCTGTCGAACAGCTAACTAAGTAACTAAAGTGCGGGAGCAGATCAAACACCAGATGCGTCTCAGTCCGAGGTGGCACGGACCAGTTAACAACAGCTGTGCGCCAGCGTGCCTCAGGGGACGATAGAATGGCCTTTCCATATCCTTTCGAACCGAAACATTCATGCATACTAATAAATGGGCTCGCCTGCCAAGTTGTCTAAATTTGACCCGATCAGGGAACTGATGTCACACACCCTCTCTGCCGGTGAGGTTCCATTTCATTTCCTCCGTCCCTCCTGCCTGCTTCACTTTTTCTTCCCAGATAGTTTGCATGTATAACGTAGACTTAGAACAGCGCGAAAATATTTTCTGAAAAAAAGAAATTTTGAAAAGGAAGGAAGTCAGCAGTCGTTCAGATCTAGATTTAAGCTACAGTATAGCTATCACCAGTGCAACAGAAATGGGAAGCAGTCCGGCGTGGAGTGGCATAAAGTGATATCTAAATCACATACACATAGCCAGAGACTCCATAGTAAGTGAAATACGGAACGAAGCGAACCGTGTAGACTGAAAAGCTACATTATACGCGATCCTAGCACGTACACGTCTCACTTCAAACAGACTGCTGGTTACAGACCTGTACTTGCAGCCATAATGCGTACCATCGCGTTTCCGACGTTGATAAAGGTCGGACTGTAGCCTATCGCGATCACGGTTTATCGTATCGCGACATTGCTGCTCGCGTTGGTCGAGATCCAATGACTGTTAGCAGAATATGTAATTGGCGGGTTCAGGAGGGTAATACGGAACGCCGTGCTGGATCCCAACGGCCTCGTATCACTAGCAGTCGAGATGTCAGGCATCTTATCCGCATGGCTGTAACGGATCGTGCAGCCACGTCTCAATCGCTGAGTCAACATATGGGGACGTTTGCAAGACAACAACCATCTGCACCAACAGTTCGACGACGTTTGGAGCAGCAGGGACTATCAGCTCGGAGACCGTGGCTGCGGTTACCCTTGACGCTGCATCACAGACAGGAGCGCCTGCGACGGTGTACTCGACGACGAACCTGGGTGCACGAATGCCAAAACGTCATTTTTTCGGATGAATCCAGGTTCTGTTTACGGCATCGTGATGGTCGCATCTGTGTGTGGCGACATCGCGGTGAACGCACATTGGAAGCGTGTGTTCGCCGGCCGAGGTGGCCGAGCGGTTCTAGGCGCTACAGTCTGGAACCGCGCGACCGCTACGGTCGCAGGTTCGAATCCTGCCTCGGGCATGGATGTGTGTGATGTCCTTAGGTTAGTTAGATTTAAGTAGTTCTAAGTTATAGAGGACCGATGACTTCAGAAGTTAAGTCCCATAGTGCTCAGAGCCATTTGAACCATTTTTTTGAAGCGTGTGTTCGTCATCGTCATACTGGTATACCACCCGGCGTCATGGTATGGGGTACCACTGATTACACGTCTCGGTGACCTCTCGTTCGCATTGACGACACTTTGAATAGTGGACGTTACATTTCAGATATGTTACGACCCGTGGCTCTACCCTTCATTCGATCCCTGTGAACCCCCAATTTTCAGCATGATAATGCACGACTGCATGTTGCAGATCCTGTACGGCCCTTTCTGGATACAGAAAATGTTCGACTGCTGCCCTGGCCAGCACATTTTCCAGATCTCTCACCAATTAAAAACGTCTGGTAAATGGTGACCGAGCAACTGACTCGTCACAATGCGCCAGTCACTCTCTTGATGAACTGTTGTATCGTGTTGAAACTGCATGGGCAGGTGTACCTGTACACGCCATCCAAGCTCTATATTACTCAATGCCCAGGTGTATCAAGGCCGTTATTACGGCCAGAGGTGGTTTTTCTGGGTACTGATTTTTCAGGATCTATGCACCCAAATTGCGTGAAAATGTAATCACATGTCAGTTCTAGTATAATACACTCCTGGAAATTGAAATAAGAACACCGTGAATTCATTGTCCCAGGAAGGGGAAACTTTATTGACACATTCCTGGGGTCAGATACATCACATGATCACACTGACAGAACCACAGGCACATAGACACAGGCAACAGAGCATGCACAATGTCGGCACTAGTACAGTGTATATCCACCTTTCGCAGCAGTGCAGGCTGCTATTCTCCCATGGAGACGATCGTAGAGATGCTGGATGTAGTCCTGTGGAACGGCTTGCCATGCCATTTCCACCTGGCGCCTCAGTTGGACCAGCGTTCGTGCTGGACGTGCAGACCGCGTGAGACGACGCTTCATCCAGTCCCAAACATGCTCAATGGGGGACAGATCCGGAGATCTTGCTGGCCAGGGTAGTTGACTTACACCTTCTAGAGCACGTTGGGTGGCACGGGACACATGCGGACGTGCATTGTCCTGTTGGAACAGCAAGTTCCCTTGCCGATCTAGGAATGGTAGAACGATGGGTTCGATGACGGTTTGGATGTACCGTGCACTATTCAGTGTCCCCTCGACGATCACCAGTGGTGTACGGCCAGTGTAGGAGATCGCTCCCCACACCATGATGCCGGGTGTTGGCCCTGTGTGCCTCGGTCGTATGCAGTCCTGATTGTGGCGCTCACCTGCACGGCGCCAAACACGCATACGACCATCATTGGCACCAAGGCAGAAGCGACTCTCATCGCTGAAGACGACACGTCTCCATTCGTCCCTCCATTCACGCCTGTCGCGACACCACTGGAGGCGGGCTGCACGATGTTGGGGCGTGAGCGGAAGACGGCCTACCGGTGTGCGGGACCGTAGCCCAGCTTCATGGAGACAGTTGCGAATGGTCCTCGCCGATAGCCCAGGAGCAACAGTGTCCCTAATTTGCTGGGAAGTGGCGGTGCGGTCCCCTACGGCACTGCGTAGGATCCTACGGTCTTGGCGTGCATCCGTGCGTCGCTGCGGTCCGGTCCCAGGTCGACGGGCACGTGCACCTTCCGCCGACCACTGGCGACAACATCGATGTACTGTGGAGACCTCACGCCCCACGTGCTGAGCAATTCGGCGGTACGTCCACCCGGCCTCCCGCATGCCCACTATACGCCCTCGCTCAAAGTCCGTCAACTGCACATACGGTTCACGTCCACGCTGTCGCGGCATGCTACCAGTGTTAAAGACTGCGATGGAGGTCCGTATGCCACGGCAAACTGGCTGACACTGACGGCGGCGGTGCACAAATGCTGCGCAGCTAGCGCCATTCGACGGCCAACACCGCGGTTCCTGGTGTGTCCGCTGTGCCGTGCGTGTGATCATTGCTTGTACAGCCCTCTCGCAGTGTCCGGAGCAAGTATGGTGGGTCTGACACACCGGTGTCAATGTGTTCTTTTTTCCATTTCCAGGAGTGTATATTATTCCCGGATGAGACATATTACCCACGCAGGAAAACTAATGGCGTGACGCGTCTTCGTGGACATGCAGTGCATTATTTGTTCAAGACGGCATTAACGATACCTTAGACTTATGTAACTATTTGCAGGACCGACATTGCAAGATCCTCCGTAACCCAAAGTACCGACAATATTTTTCCAATTATTTGTGGAGTGCGTTCCACGACCCTCCACGCAGCTGGATCATCACAGGTAAGATAAGCTAAGATTACAAGACGATGATAGAATACTAGGCGGTATCAACGTTGGATCTACCTTGGTCATTGCGAGAAGTCACACCTGGACGATAAAGCAGATGGAGAGTTTCGCAGTGACCCCTCGCACTGTGTAGCAGTATTTGCCTCGTCTCCTCTTTCTGTCCCCATTGCAAAAGGTTCTTTGCAGTTCTTGTTTCCCTTCCGATGCAAAATGTAGTACCAGTTAATGGTGGTACATATTCCACCCTTAGGTTTTATTTAATGGTTTGCTTAGCCTCACTTTGCTCTCTTTCTTTTTGCCCTTTGTTGCAACTGTAGGCACTTTTCAGTTATGTGCGTCCCCTGCTCGACGCAACGAGTGTACTTACTTGTTTCAGTTACGAGGATTGGAACTTCAACAGTGGCAACTATTTGTTTACAGCTCGTACAAAATAAATACATGTTTCAAAGTTTTACTGACCTTTAAAGTAGTCACTAGCATTGTGTATAACCCGTTGCCAGCGATGTGGAAGTCGTAGGATACTCTTAGCAGTGCCAGTTGTGTTGACAGTTCGAACGGCGCCCAACGAATTTGTAGCAGTTCTGAAGCGAATGCAGTGAAGCGTTTCCTTCAGTTTAGAAATCGAGATGAACTCACGAGGGCTTAAGTCAGGGGAGTGCAGTAGGCGGTATAGCACTTAGCAGCCCCATCAGTCAGACAAATCAGTTAACAGCTTGCAGTGTACGTGATTGAGCATTGTCCTGCAAAATAGTGGTCAGGTCCTGCAGAAAGTGTCATCACTTCTGTCTCTAATCTGATCGTAGGTTGTGTTCCAAAAATGAACAGCATAGAGTGCTCGAACTGGCACTGCTAAGAGTATCCTACGACTTCCACATAGCTGGCAACGGGCTATACACAATGCCGGTGACTACTTTGAAGGTCAGTAAAACTTTGAAACACATATGTATTTTGTACGAGCTGTAAATAAATAGCTACCACTACTAAAGTTCCAACCCTCGTACTTGCTGCATAAAAAACAAATTAACTAAAAAAAAGAATAAGAAAAAGAGAAAAAAATGGTCACTATGTTGGATTGTAATGCGGACGAGGAGTGTTCAAAACTCCGACATGCTATTTTTTTTCTTCTCACATCATTATGAGCTATCCGTCCGGTCACTGAAACGTTTCTTCTCTTTCTGTATTCCTGGCAGTTGTCATACTATGAACTGGTTATAGAATGTGAGTCACGTGGTAAGAAAACGTTACCGGCGCAAGTAAATGTGATGAACAGTGAGTGCACGAGAGATACTAAGTAGATGTCTCACAGAAATGAAAACAATAAATAAACGAGTGTGAACTGTATTTCAAAAAAGGAATTTAAGAATCACAACTTCCAAAATGGAACGCAACGCAACTTCAAAAACCTTAAAAACATGTTTTAACAGACCACAGTGGAACTGTCTGACTGTGAAACTATTGCATTCATTTGTTGCTCCTTATGTAACAAACTATTATGTTTTCATCATTTCCTTGCGAATGATGACATGTATACGAACACCTGAATCGGGCAAGGAGGCATCTCTCACTCACTGTACTTGGCGTACAAATTAGGTGCGTCGGTAAGAGATTCCTATCATATGACACAACATACTGTCACTAATGCCGTGTTTGACCCACCAGACGTGTTTTCCGGTGGAGGATTCGGTTCGCCTTGTCATCAAACGTTTGCGGTTCCCATTCGAAAGCCACTTCCTTTCGGCTGCTAATAGAGTACTCGTACAAAATCAACTGTCATTATAGGTCCCTTCCTTACACGTCGTTGTTGCAAAAGAACATTACACTACGACACAGATAAAAATTTGAATACAGCGAACACCGAAAGAAAGAAACAAAAAAAAAAAAAAAAGATGATTGGCGCGTGGGAGGTTTGAACACGGGTCACTCGGTTCGCGGTCTGTCATCGTTACCACTTTTCTTTTTAATCTCGTTTTGTTCGTTATGGCTCGTTGCATGTGTTCGGGGCGGACATTCCATGATACCCATTCAAGCTCATCGTCGATCCGTCCAATCTGTTTTTTTATTGCAGATGGCAGCTAACCCTCTGACCGAACACGTTGAACTATCGTGCCGGCGTAACCACGGAGCCATTGTTCTTTCAGGCTGTTCCTTATTGCACTTCTTGTCCTCGGACCATTCACTGTTTCTATTTTGCTTCTTTTTTCACAGTTCAATACTCCTTCTTCCTGTTTTGATGTTTGATTTGTGTTCAGTTTTTTTTTTTTTTTTTTTTTTTTGCGGTTTGTCCACTGGGCCCTCTTACAACCAGATATGAGGGGAGTGTGACGGGGTGTTTCCCTTGTCAATACGGAGTCTCCAGTTCTGCATGCTGTGACATAAACATTGCTTTAGGCCTATCAGTGGTGGATTGCTTCGTATCCTTTATGTTTTCTAGCACTGATGATAGCTATACTGAAACCTACAGTATATCTGGAATAAAGTACAGACTGAATCGCGACTGATGGCTGACTCCCTTCTTGTCTCAATCCCATCACAGTCACTGTGCGCAACGGTTCCAATAGAATCGATCCTGATGAGCGAGAAAGTTATTAACATCGACTACAGTGTTCAAGTATTATAAAGTCTTTTACTACGGTATTTTCCTAGAGTGCAGCGTTGTACAGAAATGAAAGGTGGACAGTGAAGAGTCGAGAGAAGATGACAATGGCAACTTTCAAGAGGTGGTGCTTTGGGTGAACGCTGAACATTGGATGGATATATCGAACGTGTTAGGCGTGTGGAAAGGAAGATGGAGCAAGGCGAAACTTTAGGGGAACGTGCTGCATGATGGGACAAATATCATAGTTTGGTCTTTAACCAGCCCTGTAAGAGAAGTTTAATATATCTCCTTATTTCCTGTTGAAATGGCAGCATTCATTTTATACGACATCATTCCCGCTTTTGGCTGTTAAAATATTATTTATTGCGATTGCAATTTCGACAAGTCATTTTCAGGCACTGTGGGATGTTGTAATCCGCTCAGTAATATAAATCTATGCCACATGCTGTGTAAGAGCAGTTGCATGAGGTGTTGTCAATTTACCAGCTGTTCCGTATGTCACACGCATTATAGGGCTGCTGAAATAATTATGCAAACACTGAAGTTCATATTTCATGTAGCAGGAGTGATAACTGGATCACGGATAACAGTCACAAGCAGAAGCGATTTCGTTTAAAAATTTCACAAAGGCTGTGGACCGAGTTATCATCAAACTTCTGTATTCACATTAAGTCTGTCGCAGTCTTTTTCTGAAATCACAAAAATTACTCTATAGAAGTAAGGTTTTCTTCCAAACGTGGAAAACTGTTCCAAAACGCAACATGGTCGGCATCCAGGAACACGTTTTCAGCTCCAGTTTGAAACAGCGGCAATCGAGAAAGTCCTACCAGTACTCTATTTAGCAGTATGTACGAGGCGTGTTTTTTAAGTGAATACCGTTTTGAAATTTAAAAAATACGTGTTAAGATATCTCAATAATTTTGTTTTTACATGGAAGCCTGTACCTTAATCAACGCACTGACGCCATTACAGTCTGATTCTTCCTTGTTTCCGTTGTGTACTGAGTGTTTGAGATGCCTCCGATAATCGTGAGTCCCGCCGACTGAGAAGTACGGGCTGTTGTAAGATTTCTTAGTGCTAAAGGCCTAAAAGCGATCCATATTCATCGTGAGATCTGTTAGTTTACAGAGAAAACACTATGAGTGGTGGAATGGTAAGAAAGTGGGTGAGAGCATTTAAAGATGGCCGCACAATGTGCATGACGAACAACGGAGTCGGCGTCCTTCGGTCGTTGATGAAAGTTTGGTGCAGGAGGTGGACAATAAGGTGAGATAAAACAGACGCTTTACGTTTTCCTCCTTGCGGGATGACGTTCCTAACGTTTCTCGTAGTGTTTTGTATGGCCTGGTGACCGAGCACTTGAATTACCGAAGATTGTGCGCACCGTTGGGTAGCGAAAATGTTGATGGATGTGCACAAAACGAAACGTTTAGACAGTGCATTGACTTTCCTTGAGCGGTACCACAACGACGGTGATGATTTCTTAAGCCAAATTGTTACGGGCGATGAAACATGGATGGCCTACGTCACACCAGAATCGAAACAACAGTCCACGGAAGTTGAGCAAGGGCATCGTTTTGCTGCAAGACAATGGCCGTCCGCATGTGGCGAATCAGACAAAAACATCTCATCGCATCTTTTCGATGGGAAACTCTAGATCATCCTCCGTACAGCCCTGATCTTGCGCCCAGTGACTACCATCTGTTCCCGCACTTGAAGAAACACCTGGGCGGTCAGCGTCTTCAAGACGATGACGAAGTCAAAACAGTGGTGATGCAGTGGTTAACAAGTCAGGCGGCAGACTTCTATGAGGAGGGTATTCAAAAAATGGTACAACGTTATGACAAGTGCCTCAATATTGACGGAAATTATGTAGAAAAGTAGATTAAGGTACAGGCTTTCATGTAAAAATAAAATTATTGAGATATCTTAGCACGTCTTTTTTTTTAATTTCAAAACGGTACGCCTCGTATGTTTCGTTATTAGGCTACAACACACCGATAATCAGTAAGTGAAATCAAATTAAGATGAGATGTTTGTAAATATTACGAGTTCTACAAATTTAAGTGCTGTACAATATACGTATAAGAGCTATTTCGAAGATGTTGCTTATGCTTCTGTTATACAGTTTTAAAGTCAGTAAAATTCTCTATAGTTTTAAAAACCAAGCGAGGTCGTGCAGTGGTTAGCACACTGGACTCGCATTCGGGAGGACAGCGGTTCAATCCCGCATCCGGCCATCCTGATTTAGGTTCTCTGTGACTTCCCTAAATCGCTTTAGGCAAATGCCGGGATGGTTCCTTTGACAGGCCACGGCCGACTGCCTTCACCATCCTTCCCTACTCCGATGACATCGATGAACTCGCTGTTTGGTCTCTTCCCCCAAATCAGCCCCCCGGTTTTAAAACTATAGTCTGATTAAAACTACTTGATAGTTGACTCTTTACGAGCTGGAGCTGGTTTCTTCCAATCAGGGCGCTCACCGTCAACCCCGAACCCTTCAACGTCAACAAAATGCCGCAACAGTTGGTGATCAGTTCACCTTGTCCGGCTTTCTTTTTTAATGTGTTTGGATCCCGAATACTGGATCTGGCTCTTTAATTTCGTATTTCATCACACATGATAACCACAAAACACACGCTCAAGCAACGATGGTAACGATATATATGCGTTTGACAGACAGCACTAACCAAACAAGTTAAAAATATATTGGAACAGAAGCAGCTTGAAGATAACACATATTTCGACTTTGAAGGCAAGGAAAATTGTTGAGACATGAAAGAAGCTCAGTTCGTTTGCACATGTCACGTTTCCACAGTAAAAAACACTTTTTGTTTGAAGGTACAAGGTGGTACACAGCTGACGAAGTCTGGATTAACTTCCCATACGTTATATAGCCACAGTCTGATTAAAATTACTTCATACAGGCTGGCCGGCCGATGTGGCCGAGAGGTTCTAGGCGCTTCAGTCTGGAGCCGCGCGACCGCTACGGTTGCAGGTTCGAATCCTGCCTCGGGCATGGATGTGTGTGATGTCCTTAGGTTAGTTAGGTTTAAGTAGTCTAAGTTCTAGGGGACTGATGACCTCAGATGTTAAGTCCCATAGTGGTCAGACCCATTTTTACCATTTGATACAGGCTGTGATGAAAAGTATCCAGACACCTTCAAAAGCATACGTTTTTGATATTAGGTGCATTGTACTGCCACCTACTGTCAGGTAGTCCATATCAGCGACCTCAGTAGACATTAGACATCGTGACAGAGTAGAATGGGGCGCTCCGCGGAACTCACAGAAGTCGAACGTGGTCAGATGACTGGGTGTCACTTGTGTCATACGTCTGTACACGAGATTTCCACACTCCTAGACATCCCTAGGTCCACTGTATCTGAAGTGATAGTGAAGTGGAAACGTGAAGGGAGACGTACACACAAAAGCGTACAGGCCGACCTCGTCTGTTGACTGACAGAGACTGCCGACAGTTGAAGAGGCTCGTACTGTGTAATAGGCAGACATCTATCCAGACCATCACACAGGAATTCCAGACTGCATCAGGGTCCACTGCAAGTACTACGGCAGGTAGGCGGGACGTGAGAAAACTTGGATTTCATGGTCGTGCGGCTACTCATAAGCCACACATGACGCTGGTAAATGCCAAACGACGCCTCGCTTGGTGTAAGGAGAGTCAACATTGGAAGACTGAACAGTGGAAAAACGTTGTGTCGAGTGACGAATCACGGTACACAATGTTGCAATCCGATAGCAGAGTGTAGGTATAGGGAATGCCTGATGAACGTCATCTGTCAGCGTGTGTCCTGCCAACAGTAAAATTCGGAGGGGGCGGTGTTATGGTGTGGTCGTGTATTTCATGGAGGGGGCTTGCACCCCTTGTTGTTTGACGTGGCACTATCACAGCACAGGGCTGCACTGATGTTTTAAGGACCTTCTTGCTTCCCTCTATTGAACAGCAATAAGGGAATGGTGGTTGAATCTTTCAACACGATCGAGCGCCTGTTCGTAATGCACGGCCTGAATCGGAGTGGTTACACGACAAGAGCATCCCTGTAATGGACTGGCCTGCACAGAGTCCTGAGCTGAGTCCTACAGAACATCTTTGGGGTGTTCGGAACGCCGACTTCGTGCCAGGCCTCAACGACCGACATAGATACCCCTCCTCAGTGCAGCACTCGGGGAGGAATGGGCTGCCATTCCCCAAGAAAGCTTCTGTCACCTGATTGAACGTATGCTTGCGAGAGTGGAAGCTGTAATCAAGACTAAGAGTGGGCCAACACCATATTGAATGCCAGCATTACCAATGAAGGGCGCCACAGACTTGTAAGTAATTTTCAGTCAGGTGTCCGGATACTTTTTTTCACATAGTGTAGTTGTCGTCTGTCACTTGGTGGCAGTGTTGCCAAATCGGCAGCCGGCTACCGTTCGGCTACAGGTGACACAGAAACACGGCAAGTCACTTCACACGTGCTGTTAACGTGTATCATGTATTGCGGAGCAGTGTTGGAAGCGGCCCCCGAGAGGTGTGACGGAAATGCGAGGTGCTGTGTTGTCAGCTGGTGCTGAGTGACCAGTCAGCCACCGGAACTGCGGCAGGCGGCGCGTATTCTAGTCCGGAACTTAAACTAACGTCCTAACCTAACCACAGACTCGTGATGCGCAACGTATCCGATCGAGAACCTGCTAAAATCGTCACTGCTTTATTCATGGTGATAAAAGCTAACAACTACGAGCAAACTCAAGACATAAAAATTTCAGCTTCAGCGCTAAAAAACGAACTATGATTAATCGCTATCGTCGACCTGTTACCTCAGACTATACTTATACTGGCTGCAGGATCTGCGGCTTAACCAACCGATGAGTAGTCTTGTTCGGCGATACTGGCAGATTCCAAATGAAAAAGGAATGACAGGAAGAAAAGTAAAGGCGAATAAAAAAGCCAATCTGATGGTGAAAATGACGCGACAAAGTATTGGAAATTGAAAAAAAAAACATTTAAATCACTTAACTGAATAATAACAATAATGAAAGTCTTTTCATTAGATTTTCAACCAAAGAAACTTCTTTGCTATTTACGAGTTTGGAACCTACAAGCTTCACGGACAAAGTTACTGCACTAGCCACTAATCTACGACACTACCAAGCGAAAAGTTGTTACGTTTATGGCTCTCTTTACGGTACCTCCGCCGAGTTGCAGCCTTCGTGTCATGCTAGACTTTTCTAATGTAAGCCGATCTCTGTGATTATGATATCTGCTTAGTGACGCTCAACCGCGTCTTGTGCAGAAACATCTAGTAGTGTTTGGTTAGTGCTGTCTATGAAACGCGTGTATGTCGTTAGTATCGTTATGCGAGTGTGTGTTTGTGGCTATCATGTTTGATGAAATACGAAATTAAAGAGCCAGATCCAAGATTCGGGATCCAAACACAATAAGAAAGAAAGCCGGGCAAGGTGAACTGACCACCAACTGTTGTGGCATTTTGGCAACAGTGAACGGTCAGGGGGTGACGTTGAGCGCTCTGATTGGAGGAAACCAGTCCCGGATCGTGAAGTGTCAACTATCAAGTAATTTTAATTAATCTATAGTCTTAAAGCTATAGAGAATTTTACTGACTATAAAACTATATAACTGAAGCATAAGCAATATCTTCCAAATAGCTCTTATGCGTATATTGTACAGCACTTAAATATGTATAACTCGTAACATTTACAAACGCTGCACAAAACACCTCATGACAAAAAAAAAAAAAAAAAAAAAAAAAAAAAAAAAAAAAAAAACTGCTGGGGATTGCTTACGGTGGACTCAAGTGTTCGGCTCTTCATGTGATTCTAAGATCCGTCAGTAGACTGACTTAGAAATGTCACGTGTTCCAGGGTACACTAGCCTAATGCGGGGAGACGAGTAGCCAAGAATCGTGTGTGGTGGGTGAGTCTCAACATTGTAACAGAAAGCACCTGTGCCGCCGGAAATGCCTGCGTATTTGTTCCGTAATGAATCGACTTCGATAAATGATGCACTTCGATAGGAAAATGTTCTTTACCTTCTTAAACTTACAATGAATGGAGTATTGTGTGTCATTCTAGCCGATCGAAATTAACAACTGCACACTTTGGTCTCTACTAGGGGTCAAGTGAAGAACAGAATACAACCCTTCGACTTTGACCAATGTCGTCACAATTTGCCACCAATGTCGTCACAATTTGCCAGAGATGATTTATTAGACAGATTTAACAACAAGACGAGTGTTCATAAACAAAGAAATGCAGGAGAGAGAACAGATGATAGACATACATCAAGTCCAGTAATTTTTCGAACATGAAGTTAAGCATATTGCTCGTTTGAGTTGTAGTATTTCTGTAAAAAGTGAAGAAAAAAACGGATAGAAGTAACGGTAGCATTTCCGGGCGGGAAGGAGCGCCTGGTCCCCGGCACGAATCAGCCCTTCAGATGTGTGTCGAGGTCCGGTGAACCGGCCAGTCTGTGGATGGTTTTCAGGCGGTTTTCCACCAGCCTCGGCGAATGCGGGCTGGTTCCCATTATTCCGCCTCAGTTACACTATGTCGGGAGGACGACTGTTCAATCCCGTCTCCGGCCATCCTGATTTAGGTTTTTCGTGATTTCCCTAAATCGTTTCAGGCAAATGCCGGGATGGTTCCTTTGAAAGGGCACGGCCGATTTCCTTCCCAATCCTTCCCTAACCCGAGCTTGTGCTCCGTCTCTAATGACCTCGTTGTCGACGGGACGTTAAACACTAACCACCACCACCACCAGTTACACTATGTCGGCGATTGCTGCGCAAACAAGTTCTACACGTACGCGTACACCACCATTACTCTACCACGCAAACATAGGGGCTACACTCGTCTGGTGTGAGACGTTCCCTGGGGGGTCCACTGGGGGCCGAACCGCACAATAACCCTGGGTTCGGTGTGGGGCGGCGGAGGGGTGAAGTGGACTGCGGTAGTCGTCGGGGGGTTGTGGACCACTGCGGCTGCGGCGGGGTCGGAGCCTCTCCGTCGTTTCTATGTCCCCAGTTAACATACAATGCAATACAATACAACGGTAGCGTGGAATATCTCAGTTGACATATATATGAGTTGTATCTCGAACGTTTGTCGATCTGTATAGATTAGCTGTAGTATGGGATACAAACTTAACGTACGTCGACGTCTTCGTTTTCGTTAGCACTAGTATCGTATTGTTCATTTCACCTACATAGGCCAGCTGAAGTACGGGATACAAATTTTGCACGTGTTGTTTCTTTCGTCTCCGCTACTACTAGCCTTCTGTTCTTACGTAGACAGTATTAATAGTGAAGGCGAAAAGACTTACATACAAAATATAGGTCTTGCTAGCGATAACAAAAAAACCGACAACAGTAAAATTTGTACCCCGTTCTACAGCTGATTTATATAAGTCAACTGAAGAATAGGATACTAGTACTAGTGAATGGGATGTAACGACATTTATAACATGTGTGGATATCCTGTACTTCAGTTGACCTATATACGTCAACTGAAGAATAGGATAGTAGTGCTAGCAAAGGAGAAAAATAGCGACGTACATAACATTTGTATCCTGTTCTTCAGTTGACCTATGTAGTTAAATGACATCAGTTTTACATATACCGCCTTTTTCGTCTATCTAGCACCAGTATCCCGTACTTCAGTTGACCTGTATACGTATGTCGGTCTTTCCGCCTTCATTAGTCCCTGTACAGAACCGAACCGAAAATATCATTGTGATTCTAGTACTAGGTAAGGGAAAAAGAGCAAATCTGTATTCCGTACTGCAGCTGAGGAACCCATACTTAAGGCAGAGCAATATAATACGAAATACATCAAACATACAAATTCGGTACTACATAGAAATAAAAACCTAAACATACCATACGCAAACTCCTCCGCAAAAACCGAAGCTCGCCTTGAAGGTGTCAAGAAAAATCACATACTCACATACAAGAGACACACAATTTCACCAAAAAACAGACATACGCACATGAATACACACACACATTCAAATATATAAACCCAAAAATTCACATCAACGAAATGAAGCAAAATAATTGAAAAAATATCTACAAAAGAAAATTACCTAACATAAGACAACGAAGAACGATGTATCAATCCCAGGAAATTCAAATCAATATTTCAACAATGCCCATCACACCTACCCTTTTCCTTAATTATCAGTTACACGCCCTAACCGTCATCCGAACCTGAAATTAACAAACAAATTTTGGACGATACATTTGCCCAACACGTTCAAGGAAACACTTAAATGGGCAATATGTATCGGTTACACTATACTTCCATGAATATTCATCCAAATGGCTCTGTAGTGTCGAAATGAGTCGTGTCCCCCTCCCTACAACAGTTCTTATGGCTGACCAGTAACCTTCTATACCATTGGTACAACCACCAATTCATGTCTGGCCGCTGTGGCCGAGCAGTTCTAGGCACTTCAGTCCGGAACCGTGCTGCTGCTATGGTCGCAGGTTCGAATCCTGCCTCGGGCAAGGATGTGTGTGATGTCCTTAGCTTAGTTAGGTATAAGTAGTTCAACGTTCTAGAGGACTGAGGACCTCAGATGTTAAGTCCCACAGTGCTTAGAGCCATATGAACCATTTTGAACTAATTGATGAAGATCTGATTTCAATATTATGATTCACGACAGGATGCTGAAAAACCCAATTCTCCATATCCCTACATGAAAAAAAAAATCGGAAATAACTACAGAACCCTTGCAACATGATCTTCAATTAATTTCACCAACACTTTCTTCGTTCGATTAGGAACTACTTTAGCAACTACATCTTCACATTGTGGACCTGAAATTACAGGCCCCCAAACCCATAACCCCACCTGCTGTACTTGGTTTTGCCAAATGAGCCTCATCGACTGTATCACCCCCACCTCCACGGCCCCCAAAGGCCCCCTATACTTTATATATTCCCAAAAACTTCGCTACAAAACGAATACCAGTCTGAAAAGGTACGCTCACTCACACGACATTCATGCACACACAGTCACACAGGATACCTCAAACACCAACAGTATGTAGGTTTTATTATATCCCTCAAGGCCAGCTTCGATTTCTCAAACCACGCTCATGGTTTAATTGAGCGCTATAGTCGATCCTTGCTAAACCTCCGTATGAATAAATCGTGAGTCCGACGAGCAGACACACTTATGTGGCACGTATGTTCGCCGCACTCACGACATCGAACGTAATCAGCAAGAAGACCAGACATTTGCAAAAATCGAATGGTTGCCATCATATCTACGCCCAAAGCCTGCTGTAAGTCTTCCATATTGATGGGAATAGATAAATACACAACTACAAACGAAAATGAAAAACTAAACATTCTTCTAAATGAAAAGCTATTCTTCCAAATTGCCTCAAACTCACTAAGAATGAAATTAAGTACCGACAGAATTGCAAAGAACCAATGATTTAAATCACTGCAAACGAAAAAAATCTTACCCAATATCTAGCGCTGTCTTTTAAAAACACATTGATTTATTTCAGTTTACAATGATGGCGCTTATCCACAGCAGACAACCGATTTATTATCTATGGCTCGAAAGTAAAGACATTAATACCTACGAGCAAGCTATGATGTCAGTTGTCGAAGTCGACGGGTTGTATCCCGTTCTTCAGTCGACCCCTACTGTTTAATTAAACAGTTTACTGACTCACCGAATCGCGGAAAACCAGCCAGACAGCTCGCCTCGTGCGGAACGTCGCCGGAACTGGGGCGCTTCGTTGCCCGCAGCCGTTTCCGTAGTAACGGCTCCTCCCCTCAACAATGTGCCTCGGCGCGTTCTCTCCAGAGCTGGTGAGCTGGACGCTCCACAGACTCCAGGCCCGTCGCTGGCGTCGGAGCGCGTCCCGTCTGCGTCTGCACACTGCGTGTCACAGTGAGGTGTGTGACGGAGGGTGCTTTCTACTGAACCCTGCATTACGGCTACTTTCCTTTACTGTTTTAAGAGGGAGAGCGCTATAAAATATACTGGATACACTTTACGTCTGACATCAGCGATCCTCTGCACGTTCGAAACACAGCAGTAGTGTTGAGTCGAGCTGGGAAGCTGACACACCCAGTCCCCACAAAAGCACGTTGAAGCGAAACTGTGCGCCACCTCGCACCCTATTTAATGTCCACACACAGGTTGCTAATCGCAGATGGAGTTTGCATGGGGGCTTAATTATATTAAATGCAAATATTTTTTAAATTTTTAGTAGCTGTCTGTCCGATTACGAAGTCTCGTAAACGGTTGGCCCTGACTAGTATTAGTACGCAATCTGACTGCATAGAATAACAACAAAGAATGAAAGGAAATTTCCGTTAACACAATTAATTAATTAAGTCCCCAGCAACTATAAAACCTACGAAACAACAAAGCACTAGAGTAACTGTTCTGTGTGTGGAAGTGTGATTCAACGTACACATCTGGCACGGTTCTTCCTCAATAAGACAAAATCTTTTAAATACCATTTACACTGAAGTAATAAATAAAAATAAACAAATACTATAATTACACATAGAAACCAGAAATACAGTCTAATACAAGAACACGAGCCAGATGCTTTGTTGACTGAACCTGTGACCAAGAGGCATTATTGTTTAAGACATTGAAATAATAAAAAAAAAAGGAATTTTTTTTACCTTCATATATATTGCCGAAAAGCACACTCTGATCATTACAGCATCCCCAATCCAACAACATCTGGTGTCCAGCCCATCAAAACAATACTACAAGTTCTGAACAAGCACTCACTACCGCAACTTCTCAGCTACGACTCGCTACTGCAACATCTCAACAAGCACTGCCTACTGCTACTTCTCAATAAGCACTGCCAGTTGAGGCGGCGGAATAATACTCTTTGGCGCAATCTCTGGCGCTGTGGCTCAGTGTAGCCACCTTTCAAGTTTGAAAGTGAATGTTTGCCTACTGCTGAATGATCTGCCACCATTAGAAGCACTTCTCTGTGCTGACAGCCTTACAGTGACTTCTAGTAATGTAAATGGCCTTTTATTAGCTGTTTAGGGATCGAATAAAATGGGTTGCAATAGTATAGCTATTGGGCCTCCAGTCCACTTTGGTTTCACTGTATATTCCCCACTCTTTTCAGATCATGTGACCAGGTCATTGACCTTCAGATGACATCACAACCACTCTCTCACGTTTATGACGTCATAATGATGACCTCACAAGTGAAACCCCTTTGTATCATTAAGTCATCAAGGAATGGAGGTGAACAATTTGTAAAACTGATGGGAAACTTAAGAAAAATTAAAAATTGTGTGGGATGGTAGGTAAACTTCACACACACACACACACACACACACACACACACAAACACGTCAATTTTATGCATTAGTTCTGGTCAACCCAAAGATAGGGAAACTCAAAAAAATACAGGACTGAAGAATTTTTTGTACAGAAGAAAGAAAAATTATTAAGAAATGAAAAAACTATGACGAATTAAACACAAAATATCAAAAAAGAACTAGTTGGTCTCCTTCATCACAACAAATTGGCCTTTCAGATTGCTGAGTCGACTGTTGCTGCTGGACTGGCCATCTTGCTGATATCTGTATGATATCCATATAAAGGATTCACTCGAAGAAGACTTGCTTATGTACGCATCGCTGTCAACTAACACTACCGGAAAAGAGATTTTTTTTTGAAACGACCATGTCTATTGGTAAGATTGTACCGATATTTGTACTGATGGCGCCAGGGGAATGAATGGTAAGACAGGTAGAGCGGTATCGCTAATAAAAAAATAAACCACCAAACCATAGTTGCAGTAGTAGAATCCTGCAAAGAATAGCACTCCCAATGCAAAAGGTGTTACCAAATCCTAAACTGGCTTTTGATGAAGCAGCATAATCACTTGCGTTAAATCACGCCCTCTTGATTACCGATTATTTTCGATATTTTGTGTAGATTGTGGGAGAAGACGTAAAACACTACTGACTCACACAGAGGTTACATGGCTACCTTCGGTTGAGAGTGTAACAAGATTATTTGGACCAAGAGCTGAATTACAAACTTCTACGTCTGATTTTCTTTTAAATTAAAAGACCATTTGAGCGACGTGACTTGGTTTAGATTTGTGAAATCATGAAAACGAATTCTTGCGTTCAGAATCCTTTTGTAACAAGTTTTTGGAGGTCTGAAAGCCTGTGAAACAAAGCCTATGAAACATCCTTAGAAATGACATCGGATTGAAGCTCGAAATCATTCTTGAAAACAATGGCTGTAGGTAATTTTTGGTGCAGGGTTCATGATGAACATCCACAATTTTCCACACAGGCTCTGACGGTTCTTCTCCCATTGCCAACAACATACTTGTGTCATTCCCCAATTTTTTGCTGGATGTACTCCAATCTCTGTCTTCCTCTACAATGTTCACCCTCTACAGCTCCCTCTAGTAACATGGAAGTTATTCCTCGACGTCATGCTAGATATCCTGTCCTCCTGTCCATTCTTCTTTTCACTGTTTTTCACACATTCCTTTCCTCTTCAATTCTGTGCAGGATCTCCTTATTCCTTACCTTATCAGTCCACCTAATCTTCAAAATTCTTCTGTCATACCAGATCAGAAATGCTTCGCATTGTCTTCTTTACCAATTTTCCCACAGTCCATGTTTCACTGCCGTACAATGCTGTACTTCCTCAATTGAAAACCAGTGTTTGATACTGGTAGACCTCTCTTGGTCAGGAACGTTCTTTTTGCCCATTCTAGTCTGCTTTTGACGTCTTTCTTGCGCTGTCTGTGATTGGTTATTTTGACACCTATGTAGCATAATTAGTTAACTTCATCTACCTTGTGACCATCAAACCTGATGTTAAGTTTCTCGCTGTTCTCATTTCTTCAACTCATCATTACCTCTGTCTTTTCTTCGATTTACTCTCAATCCATATTCTGTAGTCATTACACTGTTCATTCCGTTCAGAAGATCGTGTGCTTTTTCTTCATTTTCACTCAGGCTAGCAATGTCGCCAGCACTTCATATCGTTGATTTCCTTTCACCTTGACTCTTAATTCCACTCTTGAATGTTTCTTTTATTTCTGTCATTGCTTTCTCGATGTACAGATTGAGCAGCAGAGGCGAAAGACTACATTCCTGTCTTACACCTTTTTTAATCCGAGCACTTTGTACTTGGTCTTCCATTCTTGTCATTCCCTTTTGGCTATTGTACGTATTGTATGTTCCCGTCTCTCTCTGTAGCTTACTTCTATTTTCCTCAGAATCTCGAACATCCTGCACCATTTGATATTGTCGAATACTTTTTCCAGGTCGATAAAGCCTACGAACGTGTGTCGATTGTCCTTTTGTCTTACTTGCGTTATCAACTGTAACGTCAGAATTGGTTCTCTCGTGCCTTTACCATACCTAAAACGAAACTAATCGTCATTTAACACACCCTCAATTTTCTCATCCATTCTTCTGTGTGTTATTCATGTCAGCAACCAGGAGCATGAGCTCTTAAGCTGATTGTACGATAATACTCGCTCTTGCTGGCTAATGCAATCTTCGGAATTGTGTGGATTAAGTTTTTCCGAAAGTCTGATGGTGTGTCACCACACACATACACTGTTCACACCAGTGTGAATAGTGGTTTTGTTGCCACTTCCTCCAATGAATTTAAAAACGCTGATGAAATATTATCTATCCCTACTGATTCATTTGATCGTAAGTCCTCCACGGCTCTTTCAAATTCTGTTTCTAGTACTGGATTTCTTAGCTCTTCTAAATCGACTTCTCTTTCTTCTTCTATCACATAAGACAAGTCTTCCCCCTCGTAGAGACTTTGAGTGCACTCTCTCCACCTATCCTCTCTCACCTCGGAATTTAACAGTGGGATTCCCATTGCACTCTTAATGTTACCGCCCTTGCTTTTAATTTCACCAAAGGATGTTTTAGTTTTCCTACATGCTGAGTAAATCCTTTTGACAATCATTTCTTTTTCGATTTCTTCACATTTTTCATGCAGACATTTCGTCTTAGCTTCCCTGCATTTTCTGTTTATTTCATTCCTTAGCGACTTGTATTTTTGCTTTCCTGAATTTTCCTGAACATTTTTCTACTTCCTTTTTTCATCGATCTACTGAAGTATTTCTTCTGTTACCCAAGGTGTCTTCGCAGTTATCTTCTTTGTATCTGTGTCTTTGCTTCCAACGTCTGTGATTGCCCTTTTTAGAGATGTCCATTCCTGTTCAACTGTACTGCCTACTGAGCTATTCCTTATTACAGTATCTATAGCATTAGTGAACTTCAAGTGTACCTCTCCATTTGTTAGTATTTCTGTATCCCACTTATTTGCGTATTGATTCTTACACACTAATCTCTTACCCATCAGACTACTCTTCGTTACCACTACATTATGAATTGAGTCTATATCTGCTCCTGGGTACACGTTACAATCCAGTATCCGATTTCGGAATTTCTGTCTCATAATGATATAACTGAAATTTTCCCGTATCTCCTCGCCAAGTAGACCTCCATCTCTTGTGATTCTTGAATAGAGTATTCGCTATTAGTAGCTGAAATTATTACAGAACTCCGTCTTTCTCCTCTATGATTATTTTTCCCAGACCCATATTCTCCTGTAAGCTTTTCTTCTTCTCTTACAACTGGATTCCACTCCGCCATGACTATTATATTTTCGTATCCCTTTACATACTGCATTACTCGTTCAGGATCCTCATACACATTTTTCTATCTCTCCATCTTCAGCTTGCGATGCCGGCATGTATACCTGAACTATCGTTGTGGATGTTAATTTACAGTCTAGTCTGATGACAACAACGCTATCACTCAACTGTTCATAGTGACACTATCGCTGCCCCACTTTCCTATTCATAACGAATTCTATACCGTTATACTATTTTCTGCTGCTGTTGATATTACCCTACACTCATCTGACCAGAAATCGTTGTCTTCTTTCTATTTCAGCTCAGTGAACCCACTATATGCAGTCTGAGCCTTATTATTCCTCTCTTCAGGTGTTCTAGCTTCCCTACCACGTCAAACTTATGACACTACATGCCCCTAGTTGTAGAACGTTACCCGTTCGTTAGTTATTAAATCTTTTCCTCCTGCCTGGCAGTCTGCATCCGAAGATCTGTTCTGGAATCTTTTGCCAATGGAGAGATCATCGTGACACTTTATCAGTCACAGTCCACATATCCTTTAGATACACGTTATGTCTCTCTATTGCAGTGACTTCCTTCCCGTTTTGTATGCTCACGCCGTTGATCATTCATTATTGTTCCGGCATTAGGAGCCGTTTGCCACCCGAAAGACGAGAGAGAACCATGGACCTCTGTCTGCTCCTCTGGCTTCTTTGACAAAGTCGTTGGCAGAATGAGGTTCACTATGCCAGAAGTCTTCATTGGCGAATGCTGATAGTTATTCAAATTTTAAGCGGTGGTGGGTTTCGAACCTGGGACTGAGGACGTTTTTATTACTAATCAAAGACGCTACCCGTAGACCAGTGGGAGTAATGTGCAGCTACAGCGACGAAATACCGCAATACACTAGATATTAAATCTGACGTGTTGTCAACTCTCTTGTATCAAGCCTGACATTAAAAAGTTGATGAAATATTTTAAAAAATATGCTTCATATCTCACTTTAAATGGGAGCAATTTCATTAACTTATGGTGGAATCAACACAGTGTCATTTTATAAATTGTCATATTGTGCATTGTTTTGTATACTGCTGTAGAAGTCAGTAATGTATAATACATCCGTTTATGTACGATTTTTGTTAAAGGATCTTAATTAAATAGTGAACATACAACCAGTTTTTGCACATTTTCAAGTTCTGTAAAACATTTATTATGTCGTTAGGGCTCCATCGACAAAAATTTTTGAAAACTGTTGATGTAGATTGTGATGCTTCTGGCTACGAAAGTCATTCTCTTATGGGAAGGATAGCGAATATACTTCATTCAAGAATTTGGCCAACGTACGTATGGAGGTATTAATCACCTAAAATTTGATCGCAAATACTGCGAAAATGGAAAGTGTGGTGTTCACAGTATGGATTGGTAGTCAGGGGCTCATACTGCTAGCAAATAGACAGATTGTAAAAATTATTAAAAAGTGTATTTTCTCCGCTCAGGGACTGGGTGTTTGTGTTGTCTTCAAAGAGGTGGCCACAGGAGGGGCATCCGGCGACCTCTTAAATTAACCATGCCTGATCCGACCATCACCATGCCGACCCTGTGACAATGCTGGAGAAAGGCAGGAGAAGAAGAAGAAGAAGAGTCAAAGCACCAGTTCGTCAATGGACTATGCGATTTAGCAACACAGAAAGAGCCTACATGCTTATGGTGTATGGAGAGTGTAGGATGAATGCAGTACGTTCTTGTACGGTGTGAGCGGCAAGAAGTCCCCATAGATGTCAACCATCTCGACATTTGTTTATCAACTTCTTGCTGAAAGTGACAGTGTAACACCTAGACAATGTAACAGAAGGAAACAAGTGACAACAGAGGAGCGGGAAGCAAATGCTCTTGGCGCTGTGGCAGTCGATCCGCACGCCAACTCCCGTGCAAGTTCACGAGAAAGCGGCCCACGCATTCTGCATCAGCATATGTTCCATCCTTATCACGTACTCCAGCATAGTCCAGATGTATCATGTGTCTTGTTTAGTGGTAAAGTCACCAATCATGTCCAGGTAAATTGCCAAAGCGTGCACTACTGGTCTGTTGACAATCCCCATTGGCTTCATCAGGTGGAACGTCAGCGACCCTGCAGTGTAAACGTGTGGTGTGGAGCGGCGAACCATCAGCCCATAGGCCCGTTTTTCGTAGACAGAACACTGAAAGCAGCCTCCTAACAGACTAGCTTCCACGGATACTAGAAGACGTTCCTCTGCAGACGAGAAGGAACACGTGGTACCAATGTAATGGCTGTTACACTCCATAGTTCACGAAGTGCTACAGCAGGTGTTCACGAATTATTTACAAATCGTTGGACTGGATGCAGAGGACCTGTTTCCCGAATTTGACGTCTGTAGACTTTTTTTTATCAGTGGGGAAAGCTGAAACATGCTGCCTACAGGGACATACCAACTACATCCTATGATATGTATTGACCTGTTACTACAGCCTGGTCGGACACCTCCGCAGAAATCCCAGCACGCGTGCAGCAATCGTTCCATACCAAACTGGAAGCGTGTGGTGGCCATTTTGAACACCGCCTGTGATGGTCAGTTGTCTCGTTACTGGTCAGAATCCGCTTAACTAGTGTATGCACTTGTTCTTTAGTGTGTGCTATCACAGGTATTGTACTAGTGTCGGTGTGTGGGAACTCCCACCAGAATCCTCCAACGAATACCACTGAGATTCCAATTTACCCCATTTTTTGTCTGTTCATGTCAGAAGGCATCGTTCCATTTTAAAAAGGTGTATGTCTGCACAAAAATACACTTTCTAAGGAAGGGAGGCCACGACGTTGACATCACTGGTTGACTTCAAACGCTGTGTATCTTTAGTAGGCCATTAAAACAACATAATGTGCACGTAGTAAGGTGCACTAGTGTGGCAGATCCGAGAAAATAGGAACTGAAGTTTTACGCGTCTGCTACGTGGCTTGTGTAACAGCACGTTGGTGCTGGATGGTAGAGTTCATGGTGGTCAAGGGAGACGCCGGCACGGTAGCTCAGCGTGTTCGGTGAGGGAGTTACCTGTCCTGTATAATAAAAGACTGAGTGTCTTGTCCTCTATAGTAAAAGAGTGAGTGAATGGATCAAAGATGAGACTGAACGGGTGTCATGGGACGTCCGCCCCGAACAAATGCAACGAACAAAGTAAGATAAAGAAAAGTGGATAGTGTTCTAGCTACGTAAGACGAACGTGTATGAAGGGACGGTTCGACTCCCGTTCCAAATTTTATTTTTATTTGTAATCTACATAAAGCTAAACAAAAAATTAAAGGGAGATTTTTTAAAACGTAACGAGGTGTGTTTTCCCTTTGAACGTTCCCTGTACATGCGGGAAAACTGCATTCATTCGATGTAGTGGATGCCGTTTCAATTTATGTTTTTCATGTCTGTATGACAAATACCACCCAGCAACGTGTGATGTCGAGAGCAATTCCGACTACTCTTGTGGTCTGGCACAGTATGACTTTCTGTTTCACTGAATAAAGGCATTCCTAGCATTATTTATCGACGTTTGACTTGGGCTTTGCAAGCCTCTCCCTCGGTCCTTGAAAATGTAATTAAAAATAGTAAATAGTCGAATAACTTATGAAATTCACTACAACTTCATGAAAATGCACGTGTTTCTTTCATTATATTAATTCTCAAATGTTATAGAAATTAAATAATGTGACCAATGACGAAAAAAAAAATGCAAGGGTTACCCAGAAAGTAACGGGCCGCAATTTTTCTCTCAGCTGAAAGCAACGCTACGAATGCGAAGATTCACCTATGTATTATTTCAAGTCTCCTGAGTGAGTGCGCCAAGTTTCCGTCGTTTCCGACAGATAGCGTAGCTGCAGGACAGTTTCAAAATGGCGTCTGTAGGTGATGTACGTTACAAGCAACGTGCCGCCATTGAATTTTTCACTGCAGAGAAAGAAACTGTGGGGAATATTCACAAACGCTTGTGCAGAGTCTATGGAGCATCTGGTGCCGACAGAAGTAGAGTTAGTCGCTGCACACGGAGGGTGAGGTCATCAGAAGGTAGTTCGGCGGAGCTCCACGATTTGCAGCGGTCGGGGAGGTCATCCACAGCAATCACACCTGACATGTTGCAGCGAGCTGATGTCGTCATTAGCGATGACAGACGCAAGACGCATTTCGAGTCGGCAGTTGGCGCTGCAACTGCCGATCAGCAAAGGAAGCGTCGATGAAATTATCCTCACTCTTGGATATTCAAAAGGATGTGCAAGATGGGTCCTGCGGTGTCTAGTGGTGGAAAACAAAATGGGCCGGAAAAAAAGATTTGTTTTGATTTGTTGCAACCTTTTGAAGCTGAGGTGGAGGCCTTCTTGTCCCTTATTGTGACACCAGATGAAACCTGGGTTCTCCATTTTGAGCCCAAAACAAAACGACAGTCGATGGAATGGCGCCATTCCCGCTCCCCACAGAAGAAAAAATTCAAAGCAACAGCTTTCACTGTTAATGTCTTGATCACTGTGTTCTGGGACTGTGATGCGAAGGGGTGGCGCCATTAATTCAGAAGCATTGTAAGGTGTCAGGCAAATCCAACACCTTCCATGGAAACCCTGACATGATAGCAAATCCAGCAGTATGTCACATAGCTCCGAATAAATCCTGACATTAAATTAACCAAAGTAATATGATCAATGAGTGAGCAAATGGAATACCACAGACTAACACAAGAACGCCTGAATGCATGTCATACCTTCCCACCGTGAAACAGACTCAGTTCCGAGGGGAGGAACGAGAACAGAAGCCGAGAGCAGAATCGTGTAGGCTAGGAGGCCCTACGACAACGGACGGACACCCACGTCGCCAGCTGACCACCAGGACCACCCCCCAGCCCATGTTAAAAGATAGAGCCCTCCAGAAGAACAGTATAGATCTTACGATAACACTAAAAGGACCACACCAGCTGCACTTTTAGTGTGAGACTATACGCGTCTCTGTTACGCTGCAAACGTTAAAAACATTGCCCCCCCCCCCACGAAAATTATAACATTTCTCATTGGATAGACAGAATTTTTGTAGGTGGAGCTTAAGATTAACATTAAGAGTCTGATTGGTCAGTTGAAAACACAGCCAGATAGCTTTTCTTAAACCAACTCTAGTAAATTGTAGTAAGGAGAGGATAGAGAAGGGTTGCTTCTGAGATGGCGAGGTGTGGAGCTGCGCCACCCTCCGCTCCCTGACACTGCCTGACCAATGGCAAGGTAATGAACGCACGCGATGCCGCATAAGAGCACATAAGGCTTCACTCAGAACTGCAGAAGTCTCATCTGTTACATCCCCTTTTTGCATAATACTAATGTCGATCGTCAATTAAAGCTCATGGTGTTCACATTTGCTACTAGAAGTTAAAATCTGTAACGCGATGATTTTTCTGTTATATAATTATTGAGAAGCCACATCAACCACTGTAATTTACGACAAGTTAAATAAGTAATTAAAGATAATTGAGAGTCTCTGTAGACCATTTTTGATAGTTTTCTCTTTTATGAAACTTAATTTAAAACTAGATTATAGATGTCATATGGAATAGGTCATCCTTCAATCCATTGTAGAACTTGGAAACCCATTGAGGGAATATTCGTTCAGATTTTTGTTGAACGCAGTAGGTTTTTATCATCCTGTATTAAAATATTTCCTTTTATCAATCGTGCAATTTATAAACAATGTTTTGTGAGTAGAATAAAAATTCCAGTGGTAAACTTAACTGATTTTTCGACGTTATTTTACCAGCTAACTAAAAATAGGAAAGCCTTGAACCCCTTCCACTAAATTTAGTTAGTATTAAGATTCTTTTACTGGGAGTGCAGTGGAGCTGACGCTGAAATCATTAAGTACACATGTCATGTGTGGTCTGGCGTCTCCTTACCAGCAACAGGTCCCAGGTTCAAACTAGTCAATTCCCTAAAAAACACGCTCAGAGCGTCGTTGCGCAGAAGTGGTAGGGAGACACGACTTAGAACAAACAGACACCACGCATAATGTTAGAGCATGTATCAACACATTAGCAAAACTCAAGACGCGCTGCCGGCGACGTCGGCGCCACAGCAGAACAGGAGATGTTTTGCTGCAAGAGGCTAAGGCTCGGCCCCACATAAGTGTGAGGACTGCTGAACACATCGCAAAACAGGGTGGGACAGCGTTACCCCATCCACCCCACAGCTCTGACCTACCGCCCTCGGACTTCCGCTTCATTGGACCATTAAGGGGCGCCACTCGTGGAAGACATTTTAAGGACGATGAGGAGGTGATTCACAGAGTGAAGCATTGGCTCCGCCACCAGGACAACGACAGAGCATACACGGCCTTGTTTCGCGCTGCAGGAAGGCCATAGGACAGGATGGAGATTACGTGGGAAAATAGGGGTGTAGATAAAACACCAGTCTTTCATGTGTATAATTCTCATTACATTCAATAAAGAATTGCTGAAGAAAAGAAATTCGGTGCATTACTTTCAGGGCATCGCTCGTATTACACAGACAGCCGCCGGCGCTATAACACTGACTCTCTGTAGCGTCTCTGGACGAATGTTCCTGTGTAGAAGTTGATCTACTAAGTCATGTCCACAACCTCTAGAAGTGTGTAACATGAATTTGGGAAAAAGACTGCATTTTGATTCAGGGCTGGCAAGGCTACTGCCATTTCACGCAGAGTAGAAGAAAAATCAGGTAAAAAGGATGTATCAGAGACATGTAAAACGATTAATAATACGTCTACAGAAGTGGGGGAAAACTATTTCGTTGGTAAATACGCGTACCTGACCAGAAATTCTTGTACTGTTGCTGCAGCCTATGAAATATTGTGAGGATTCCTCCAGTTTGTCCATAAACCAGCCGTAACTTCTTCTGCACGCTCGCCGAGTGGTTCTAGGCGCTTCAGTCTGGAACCGCGTAACCGCTACAGTCGCAGGTTCGAATGTGTGTGATGTCCTTAGCTTAGTTAGGTTTAAATAGTTTTAAGTTCTAGGAGACTGATGATCTCCGATGTTAAACTCCCATAGCGCTCAGAGCCATTTGAACCATTCTTCTGCTCGCCCTCATTGACTTCTCCCCGTTTGTCTGTCAGATACTGCCAGTCCAGGCAGCGTTATGTCGCGTCCTGCGTAAGCGACAGCAGCGACCGACGGCACGCGACAGCTTCGGACTACGAAACACCACCGCAGGTGTGGCTGCGGAAGTGTCCCACGTGGGCGACGCCCGTCACACGTGTTTGGATCTCGACGCTGTGGCGTGCGCTACAGCGAAAGCGACGGACACACGTCGTCTGCGCAGAGCAGCGCAGCAATGCGCCGGCGGCTATGAAATTGTATTGTCTACTGTCTATTGAACCGGGGACCTAGAAACGACGGAGTGGCTTTTGTGGTGTCACCGCCAGACACCACACTTGCTAGGTGGTAGCCTTTAAATCGGCCGCGGTCCATTAGTATACGTCGGACCCGCGTGTCGCCACTGTCAGTGATAGCAGACCGAGCGCCACCACACGGCAGGTCTAGAGAGACGTACTGGCACTCGCCCCAGTTGTACAGCCGACTTTGCTAGCGATGCTACACTGACAAATACGCTCTCATTTGCCGAGACGATAGTTAGCATAGCCTTCAGCTACATTTGCTACGACCTAACAAGGCGCCGTATTCAATTGATATTTATTATATGAAGCATGTATCATCAAGAGCCATGTTCTACAATTATGGATTAAAGTTAAGTATTCCAGAAGCTACGTACTTTTCTTTATAGCATTCATTACGTATCCTGTTTCAGACCTCACGCCAGCCTGCGTGAGTTTAAGCGCGTGCCTTTCGGCTTCCTCTCATTGTGTCTAGGCTGTCTTGTCTAGACACAACAGGCTTCCTTCCGCCATAGCCCTCAGTGGTTCACACCCTCACAACAGGCCACAAGAGTCCACCCACCTCACCGCCACCCCACACTGAATCCAGGGTTGCTGTGCTGTTTGGCCCCCAGTGCACACCACCCCTCTCCCCCCCACCCCCCACCCCCCGCGGGAACGTCTCATCCAGACGAGTCTAACCCCAAATGTTTGCGTGGTAGAGTAAGTATGGTGTACACGTACGTGGAGACAGTGTTACGCGGCAATCGCCGACACAGTGTAACTGAGGCGGAATGAGGGAAACCAGCCCGCATTCGCCGAGGCAGATGGAAAACCGCCTTAAAAACCATACACAGGCTGGCCGGCGCACCGGACCTCGACACTAACCAGCCGGGCGGATTCGTGCCGGAGGCCGGCACGCCTTCCCGCTCGGGAAGCAGCGCGTTGGACCGTGCGGCTAGCCGGGTGGTAGGCTATGAAACACTTATTATCCGATTTTAAGAAAACTATTCGGTGGAAAAATTTGATTCTTCCGCATCTTACGCGCTTGCAACCTTCACTCGATAAACATTTGAATTTATTTTCGTTATTCGTCATAGTTACTGTGGAGCATAAAACTGAGTACATGGATGCACGAAATTTTTAAGACTTTGCAAAGGTAAAATCACATTGCGCAGACTTTCCGTGTAGTTCATTTTAGGCCATACATTACTGCATGTCAAATGTAATAAATGTATCTAAATTGTATTTAAAGTTGAAAGCGGAATGATACCTCTTTACATTCTCGAGGTATTGATTGTCATACACACGTCCGAATCCTTTCCTCCGCGTCGGGAATAAACTGGTCGTAAAAATCGTGGCATCTCGCAAAGGATTCAAGATATCGATACGACGTTTCTAGAAATTACAGCACGCAGAAAGGACTATTTTACGGTACGGTTAACACTCGACGCGTTTTCGTCAAACTTATAAGCAGCGCGAAAACAAGATGTTTTGTCTCAATTTTCATAGACAAACAAGGAGAGAGAAACAGGCAAACAGGGTATGAAAGTGACCAGCGTGACGTCTAGTTTTGCATGAAAATATTTAATTGCTTTAAAGTAATCAGGATAATTAAGGAAAAGTAATTACTGAGTTCAGAAAAAATTTGAACATTTCATGAAAAGCTGCTGCAAGCTACGTAAATGAAGTATAAAAAACTTCATCCGTTGAAGGCCTAGCTATTTTGCACATAAGAAGATACATTGGTACGATGTTTAAATGTCAAAAAGGGTTCCCTCGAATCAAGTACCAAAGTTAGGATTTTCGAGAACAGAAGACGTGAGGAAGGCAAATGATTTGTCGATAAGATCACGTTACCTGAATAAAACTGGAAAGTAAAAAAGTGAAAGAAATCGGTCAAATATTTTGTGAAATGATTTGTCTAAAATAAGTAAATAGACCTGAAAAACCCATTCGACATGCCTTTCAATGATGCTCGAACTCATGAACAGAATATAAGGTGTATCAAATGTTTAATATCTTTTATTTCGTACTTTCAGACAAATCATTTCACAAAACCTTTGACTTTCTTTTCAGAAATTTTATATGGTTTGCTTTTTAGAGACTACTTAGATTAACAACAACGCTTCGACTTAACACTGACTGCTCATAAAATTACGTTCGCAACAATAAAATATTGGTAAAATTTCATGGTTGTTCATTCTATTTCTTAGGAATTTAATATGTGTGATGTACTGGGATACGCGTGTATACACTTAGAGATCGAGTACTTTGGCAAGACCTTAATAGCGATGCAGTGTAAACAATGCACATAAAACTTAGTGTACAGAATTGTAGCCTAGTCAGTTAAAATAGACGATGTCGCAGGGACCGAATCCAGATCTTTGAATCAGCCGCAGCTGCAAATCAAGTACGCTAACATTACACCACAGCGCGATATCATTCACCACCCTTATTCTTTTGTATTTAGGATAGCGGTTGTCAGTCACTCTTCCGCATTTATTAGCTGTTACAATTTCCTCATCATAGAAAAAACATTAGTCTTCAGTTTACAGATGAGATAGTCGAATGCTCCTTTGCTCATTCATGTGTATTCGAAGAATTTGTCTGGTGATCTTCGTAGCTGATGATATAAATTATGAAATTCTCCATAAAGATTCCTCCCTCCGCAAATTTCGTGCACAGTAGTCCTTTTCGCTTTATTTTCATCTCGAGCTACAGTGCGCTACAGTTTACGGGCGCCGTTTCATAGAAACAGCTGGCCGGCTCTAAGCAGCGATCTTGCAGCGGGAGGTGGTATGTCGCACGCAGGGCAGCCGAGATGTCGGCCCGATGCCGCCACTCGTTGATGGAATGTCGCGTATCCAGGCGTCGCTCGCCGGTGGTCGCTTCGGACGATTGCGTACGACGCACCCTTAGCGAGATTTCCTTATAGGGTGCCCTTTCTGACACCACCACTCCCCTTGGCACAGAGTCTGTGTCGCCCTTTCTGACTGCGTCTGGTGTACGTCTCACGTTCATGTCAAAGTTTAAGCCCCTGTTACACGACGCACCTAAATCGTACACCAGTGCACCAGCGCCCCACGTGTGCATATCTGTGACTACAGGCTGGTTCACGCAGACGTATTACACCATCGGCGGATAGACCTGGCGCATATGCGCAGTAGGTGGTAATAACGCGCGAAATGCAAATAGAACTTTCAAATTATTTATGTGGGCTAGAGGTTTTTTAATAAGGAATTGGTTTCATTATTATTTATTAAATACTTGTTATTCTCTTATGTAGGTTACCACTGTCCTGAATTACAGACTCGAGAGTTAGTTTTATATTACGACACTTGGTTACACAGGTGTATCTACAGGGTGTTTCAAAAATGACCGTTATATTTGAAACGGCAATAAAAACTAAACGAGCAGCGATAGAAATACACCGTTTGTTGCAATATACTTGGGACAACAGTACATTTTCAGGCGGACAAACTTTCGAAATTACAGTAGTTACAATTTTCAACAACAGATGGCGCTGCAAGTGATGTGAAAGATATAGAAGACAACGCAGTCTGTGGGTGCGCCATTCTGTACGTCGTCTTTCTGCTGTAAGCATGTGCTGTTCACAACGTACAAGTGTGCTGTAGACAACATAGTTTATTCCTCAGAACAGAGGATTTTTCTGGTGTTGGAATTCCACCGCCTAGAACACAGTGTTGTTGCAACAAGACGAAGTTTTCAACGGAGGTTTAATGTAACCAAAGGACCGAAAAGCGATACAATAAAGGATCTGTTTGAAAAATTTAAACGGACTGGGAACGTGACGGATGAACGTGCTGGAAAGGTAGGGCGACCGCGTACGGCAACCACAGAGGGCAACGCGCAGCTAGTGCAGCAGGTGATCTGACAGCGGCCTCGGGTTTCCGTTCGCCGTGTTGCAGCTGTGGTCCAAATGACGCCAACGTTCACGTATCGTCTCATGCGCCAGAGTTTACACCTCTGTCCATACAAAATTCAAATGCGGCAACCCCTCAGCGCCGCTATCATTGCTGCACGAGAGACATTCGCTAACGATATAGTGCACAGGATTGATGACGGCGATATGCATGTGGGCAGCATTTGGTTTACTGACGAAGCTTATTTTTACCTGGACGGCTTCGTCAATAAACAGAACTGGCGCATATGGGGAACCGAAAAGCCCCATGTTGCAGTCCCATCGTCCCTGCATCCTCAAAAAGTACTGGTCTGGGCCGCCATTTCTTCCAAAGGAATCATTGGCCCATTTTTCAGATCCGAAACGATTACTGCATCACGCTATCTGGACATTCTTCGTGAAATTGTGGCGGTACAAACTGCCTTAGACGACACTGCAAGCACCTCGTGGTTTATGCAAGATGGTGCCCGGCCACATCGCACGGCCGACGTCTTTAACTTCCTGAATGAATATTTCGATGATCGTGTGATTGCTTTGGGCTATCCGAAACATACAGGAGGCGGCGTGGATTGGCCTCCCTATTCGCCAGACATGAACCCCTGTGACTTCTTTCTGTGGGGACACTTGAAAGACCAGGTGTACTGCCAGAATCCAGAAACAATTGAACAGCTGAAGCAGTAAATCTCATCTGCTTGTGAAGCCATTCCGCCAGGCACGTTGTCAAAGGTTTCGGGTAATTTCATTCAGAGACTACGCCATATTATTGCTACGCATGGTGGATATGTGGAAAATATCGTACTATAGAGTTTCCCAGACCGCAGCGCCATCTGTTGTTGAAAATTGTAACTACTGTAATTTCGAAAGTTTGTCTGCCTGAAAATGTACTGTTGTCCCAAGCATATTGCAACAAACGGTGTATTTCTATCACTGCTCGTTTAGTTTTTATTGCCGTTTCAAATATACCGGTAATTTTTGAAACACCCTGTAAATTTATATTTATACAGCAGATTAAAACTGTGTGCCGCACCGAGGCTCGAACTCGAGTCCTTTGCCTTTCCGGTGAAGCGCCCTACCAACTGGCGGAAGTAAAGCTACGAGCAGGCGTTGTTGGCTGTGCTTGGGTAGCTCAGTTGGTAAAGCGCTTGCGCACGAAAGGCGGAGGTCCCAAGTTCGAGTCCGGCACAAGGTCTTAATCTGCCAAGAAGTTCCATATCAGCGCACACTCACGCCCACAGCAAACGAACTGGCCGCGGGTCCGGAGATGCGCCTCCTGGGGTGCGGCACGTACATTAACTTCTCACCAATTCAGAGGTCAGCTTCGCTTCAAATTTTTCATTGTAGTGAGGTTTGTAATAAAATCATAAAACAAAAAGCAAGGAAAGAATTAAAATACTATTCTCATATTATTCTCCATCCGAACAGGCTATGGAAGGTCCAACGGGACCGACCGGCCGCCGTGTCATCCTCAACCATCAGGCGTTATTGGATGCAGATATGAAGGGACGTGTGGTCAGCACACTGCTCTCCAGGCCGTATGTCAGTTTACGAGACCAGAGCTGCTACTCCTCAATCAAGTAGCTCATCAGTTTGCCTGACGAGGGTTGAGTGCACCCCACTTGCCAACAGTGCACGGCAGACTGGATGGTCACCCATCCAAGTTCTAGCTCAGCCCGACAGCGCTTAACTTTGGTGATCTGACGGGAACCACTGCCGCAAGGCTATTGGGATTCTCATCTTATTAATTAAATAAAATTTTATGATTTATCATTTTGATTCATATTTCTCATTTAACTCCTACAACCGATTGCTACAGTTCTCATGAAGAAGAAATGTCGTTTCAGAGATGGTGTCAAGGTAAAGTACAGCTGTACACGATCACCTGTTACCCTTCACGATATTACTTCGTCATCCGGAAGGCTCTCTGGTCTCTTTTCGATCCATCTGCGACTGCTCTGCAGCATGTCTGCTTGCATTTCCACACTAGACACGTACTCGTTTGTACAGCTTCATAGTGTTCCAGTCTCTGACACATACTGTCCCCCACATGAAAAACGGTCGCACAACAGTCGGGAACATCTGTCCCCTTTTTCACCAGAAGCTGTCTTATAGTGGGTGTCACCGCTGCCATTTCGTCCCTCTCCTGTTTCAATTGCTAATGGCGCACACGCAGAACGGCTGTTGATATATAGTGGGCCAAATAAAGGTGGTCTGGAGAACAGAGTTCCTGGGCACAAAGAAACACAGCAGGGGCAAGGCAGTACAGTAATAATCTGGCTATAGGAGCTGTTAAAACTCACCACCGTTCATCTCTTGGCACTTTTGGGTCCTGATCAGCAAGATGCTGTCCAGTGGAAGTGTTTAAACTCAGTAGAGTGTTCCTGGAGCCATTCTTTAGCAATTCTGGACGTGTAGGGTGTCACAATGTCCTGCTGGAATTGCACAAGTACATCGGAATGCACAATGGACATGAATGGATGCTGGTGATCAGACTGGATGCTTACGTACGTCTCAGCTGTCAAAGTGGTATCTAGACGTGTCAGGCGTCCCATATCACTCCAACTGGACATGTCTCCCACCATTACAGAGCCTCCAGCAACTTCAACAGTCCCTTGCTGACATGTAGGGTCCACAGATTCATGAGTTTGTCTCCATACCAATACACATCCATCCACTGAATAAAATTTCAAACGATACTCGTCTGACCAGACAACATGTTTCCAGTCATCGACAGGTGATGATGGGTCCAGGCAAGATGTAAAACGTTGTGTTGTGCAGCCATCAAGGGTAGACGACTGGGCCTTCGGCTCTGAAAGCCCATATCGATGTTGTTTCGTTGAACGGCGTGCACGCTGACACTTCCTGGAATTGCCCAAATCCGCAGGTATGCACAACTGACCTGAGTGGATGCAGGTGATCAGACAGGATGCTTTCGTATGTGCCACCTGTCAGAGTCGTATCTTGACATATCAGAGCTCCCCCTCTCAGAGATTAGAGTCCTCCCTTGGGAATGCGTAAGTTAGTTTCAATTAGACTAAGTAGTGTGTAAGCCTCGTGGTTTGCAGCGTCCAAGAAGTGTGTAAGCCTAGGGACCGATGACCTCAGCAGTTTGGTCCCATTGGAGCTTACCACAAGAAGGTCCACTCATGTACCCTTGATGACTGCATGACACAAAGCTTTGTTTTGCCTGGGCCTGTCAGCACCAACATTTGACAGCTAATGACAGGATACATGTTGCTCGGTCAGATGAGACACATTTCAAACTGAATCGATTGGATGGGTGTGTACAGGCATGGAGAATACCTTATGAATTCTCCAGCAGGCCATTCTGACACAGTGCTGTGTTCTCGATAGCTCTCCAGCAGGCTGCTCTGTAACACTTCTGTTTTCTCAATGGCTCTCCAGAAGGCCGCTATGGAACACTGCTGTGTTCTTGATTTCTGTCCAGCAGGCCGCTTTGGAACACTGCTGTGTTCCCTATGGCTCTCCAGCAGATCGGTTTGGAACACTGCTGTGTTCTCGACAGCTCTCCAGCAGCCTACTCTGGAACACTGCTGTGTTGTCGACAGCTCTCCAGCAGGTCACTCGAGAGTCGGGTCTGACCTGTGCTGATCTACACTTATAGCGGCCAGCCTGGCAGTGATGTTGTAAATATTCTATGTAAATCTGTACTTAGTTTCTATGTACTTGTTTGGGCTGTGTTCCTCCTCTGCAGACACAACACTGGCGGGACAGAACGGCAGCTGGTTACTTGGAGATTGCATCGTCTGCCTGAAGGAATGCAGTGACAGTGCTCTGCAGTTGGCGCAGGATGGACCACGTTCGCTTCCCACCTGGCATACCGGCGTCTAGGCGACGCATACGCCGCAGGAGGTGTGACAGCACTGCAGCAGCGCCAGAGACGGCCGTGGGTGTTGTCATCCGGCAAGCACCTCTAGCCACAAGTTGCGGCATAGCATCCAGGAGGGCCAGGGTTAGAGTCCGGTCCTGTACTGGGAGCAGCGGCGGCCCGAGGGAAATGGGTGACCAGTACGTACACCTTCATCCCATTGTCACACATAGCAGGTCAAACAGGGCAAAGGGCGGCGAGGACCAGTGACCGTAGAAGTCTCTGGAATGGTGGGGGCTACACTTCCAGCTGAGTGGCCCTTATGATGAAGGGGCAGCGTCTGCATACCAGGAGTTGCTGAGCCGGCTGGACTCGTGGGACAACACTGTGGGTGGCACGCCGACACTATGATGCACCCATCGGAGTACTGTAAATTATGTGAATAAAAGAATGCTTTTGAATACCGCTGTATCACTCTGCATTGCCCCTTGACGCTCTTGAACTAACTTGGCCTCCGGACGAAATACAGCGCGGTGGGTCCCTGCTTCAGCTAGGCCATCTAGAGTCTCAGGTTCGACCATCGACACCCCGTAACAATACTACATCTGAAAGTTGGTGTGTCGCAAATACTTCATCATTTGTGTGGGTGGGATTGAGATGCTCCCATTCTCACCCTGTTTGCTTGAGAGTGATTGAGTATTTGTGTGCGTGTGTGTGTGTGTGTGTGTGTGTGTGTGTGTGTGTGTGTGTGTGTGTGTGTAGAATAGCCAGATGAGGTGTTTGTCATGTTTGTCATTGTTGTTTGTATGTATATACACATGTTAATTGAAAGTACACTATATGTGCATGCAATCTGTACAAAATATATGTTGCACACATGTGTGTTTGTGCATATTGTATATATGTTTACATGTATATATGTGTGATCTTTCTTCAACTGCTGCTGCTAGACCAACTATATATATTGCACATAGAAAACGATTCAGAAAAGAAAAACAGGTTTATTGGGGAAATAGATTCTTCACTATTTGTTTTTAATTTGTATAAATAATTAAACGTAAATATCATGTGTGATTAAATGAGAGAAAGCAGATTATGTATTAGTATAAAAATGTAAAGAGAAGTTAAATCTAAAATATTGAACATGATTTAAAGGTATACATAGTGCACAGATTAAAAAAAAAGTATATCGGTCACTTTTTGCAAAGAAGTATTGTTAATAATAAGCCATAGTTACTGGTTTTACAACATAATTATGAGTTGGATAATAATTCAAAATGTGCTGTAACTTCTGCATTGCACACTTCTTTTCTACCACATTTAGACTCCTTTACACATCAGTACGAATTATGTTTAGTATTAAACTTCACTGTAAGAAAAGGGCATTAATAGTATTATGTATAATTATAGGCAGCTTATTGAGTAACATGTTACCACTGAGTTACTGTAACTACATCTCACTCATTATTAAGATTTGAATGCAGATTGTGGCTGACTGTGTGCTTTGAGGCGACATCTCTCGAGTAGTTGTTCTACCTGCACCACCAGCTGTAGCTGGAAGCAGTGGTGGCCTGGGACGTTGGCTGTAGCACCACCTGTGCAGGATTTACCTGTCAGGTGGGCACTTGTGGGTGGTCTGGGGCTTATTCGTCACCAGGACAGATGGGGACCACCACAGCAGCACCATGGTGGTCGATCAGAGTTCTGCTCAGTCGACACACGTGCGCCGCTTCACCGCAGAGGCGTCTCATGCCCTGACAGCGACGACAGTGTTCAAGCCTTTCAAGTAAGCCCTGAATTTTCTTGTGTTTATGTGCAATTGGATGATATTTTACACTCATTGTGTTGAGCAAAGTTTTTTCAATAGCTGCTATGTATAAGACTTAAATTCAGTTTGTATAGCTTTCAGCCAACAAGTGCCACAGTAAACGAGGATTGATTGAAAAGTAATGCCTTCACCTTCGTAACTCTTCAACAGTTTGCAGCATTGGTATCCGGGTGATACTGGCTTGTTCCATAGACTCCTCTCTACAGCAGCAGTAGGCGGGAAACCTTAGCATTGCACGGTTGTGTTGTTACTGTGTAAAGTATGGAACCCTGCGCAGACGGTCGGTCAATGCGATTTAAGCAACGTGCAGTCATTGAATTCTTGACAGCAAAAGGTGACACCTCAAAGGAGATTCTGCTGTATATCTAGAGGAGGCCGAAATGCACGCGTTTAAATACACGCAGACTGGCGTGAGGTCTGGAACAGGACAATGTCTTGAGAATTGCAATAAAGTACGAAAATCTTGTAATACTTAACTTTAATCCACATTTGTAGAACATCGCTCTTGATGATACAGAAGTATAATAGCAATAATAACAAAGGATAATGGCGCCTTGCTAGGTCGTAGCAAATGACGTAGCTGAAGGCTATGCTAACTATCGTCTCGGCTAATGAGAGCGTAATTGTCAGTGATCCCCTTCTGGCAAAGTCGTCTGTACAACTGGGGCGAGTGCCAGGACGTCTCTCTAGACATGCCGTGTGGTGGCGCTCGGTCTGCAATTACTGACAGTGGCGACACGCGGGTCCGGCGTATACTAATGGACCGCGGCCGATTTAAAGGCTACCACCTAGGAAGTGTGGTGTCTGGCGGTGACACCACAGATTCATCACAGAATGAAAGCAGTTTAAAGTGATTGTGTTGATGTGAGTACTGTGCGTCGTTGAGCGTGTAAGTTTAAAGATGTTGAGACAGGAACATCTGACCTGCGTGACAATCAAAGAGTTGGACGGCCTGTGTCAGCAACCACCGAGTTTCACAAGCAAAATGTTGACAGATTGATTCAGGACGATCGTCATATCACTCAGAGAGAAACTGCAAGCACAATCGGCATTTCTCAAGAACATGTGGGTCATATTATTACTTTATTTGGCTATCGGAATATGTATGCACGATGGGTACCGCAGATGCTGAGTCCTGAAAGCGCACAGACTTGAAACTTGCCAGGAGAATGAAGGTGACTCCTTTCTCCATTCAGTTGTGATTGGAGACGAAACGTGGGTACACCATTACGTCCCGGAGACGAATCGTCAATCTATGGAATTTCGACACAAAGACTTGCCCCTGAAAAAGAAATTCAAGGGGCAGTCCTCAGCTGGAAAAATCATGGTCACAGTGTTCGGGGACACAGATGGGGTTATCCATGTTGATTTGCTTGATCGTGGAACAACAATAAATTCAGAGAATTACATCACAATCGTGCGAACAGTGAAGCGACGGCTAACAAGGGACCGAGAGGTAAACGGAAATGTTTTCCTGCAGCATGACAGTGCCAAACCACACACTTCACGTGCCACCACAGCAGAACTGCAGAGACTGAATCTTACCACCGTACAGCATCCTCCATACAGTCCAAATTTTTCACTGTCTGACTTCCATCTGTTACCGATAATGAAAGATGATCTGTGGGGACATCATTATGATTCTGATGAAGACGTTGAGAGAACTATGAGACTGTGGTTGTGGAAACAGTGTGTTGGCTTTCTCCGTGATGGCTTCAGAAAACGTCTTCATCGTTGGCAAAAATGTATCCAATTGGCTGGTGATTATATGGAAAAGTGAATATTGGTTATTAAAGACCACATTCTAAGGATTATTTCTGCGGTAGGTTTATTAAAATATTCCCATCCAAACCCAATTAACGAAGGTGGAGGCATTACTTCATTCAACCCTCGTATATATGAGTATACCATCTGTGAATTCTGCTTCAGTTGACTTGATGCTTATAGGGTGCTCACATACACTCTATGGCACTCAGAGAATACATGGATTTATACACTGGTCCATTTATGTTTGGATGGTAGACCATTAATCTGTATGTAGCCATCACCAACACACAGAATAAACCATCCACATTTGCAACACCCAAATGTTTTATTAAAATACATATTTCCTCTGAAGTTGATTCAAGCATAGCTTCACCATACATATCCACTATTGGAACCCTTCTTGCAAAGATTTTAGTGTCAATTGGTGTATGAGAACACCACACACTGTCCTCATCTTCTTCCTCATCTCCTGTGCACAAATAGTCCCACTCATATCAAAAACATATTGCGCACATTCTACTTCTCTAACTATGCCAAAGTTGCTGTTGGGTTCTGGGCCTACTTTGAGGCACGTAGATAGACTGCCAGTCAAAGTACATGTGTTGGCGAATACCAGTGCTCTTGTGCAACTCAACTGAGCCTCAGCAAGTTGAGGAAACTGTGATGTTCGTACAAAACAGTGAAAAGGTTGCAGGTTTGATCATTCTGGAAGGTCGTCTGCGGCTTGAATTTGCATTTCAGCTGGAGTTCGTTGCATTGCTGAAAGAACAAGAAGGTGTAATTGGATATATTAATAAAAATAACAATAATTATTTGTGGATAAATACTTACTCTGAGTATCCTCCTGCTTTCTAGCAGATCTGTGCTGGGCACTCCATGGCGATTTTTTTTAATACTGTAGCAGACCTCAAATGATGATTCCTGTTGAGAGAGGGCACTATGTGGGGAGGGTAGGAAGAAAAAGCGAAGAGAGCGCAGGGCTGGGCTGACCTTAATTGTGACATATACAATTACAGCTGTTGTAGCATGACACCTGATAAAAGGTTGTAACAGGTGCTGATTCACCGATTTAGCCCAGAACCCACAGTGATACACTATTACCATGTGTCAATGCAAACTGTTAATGCACTCACAATAGGTTTCCTCGTATGTGAGTGGCTCGAAAACTTCTTAATTACAATAGAATCCATTCCGTTGTCTTTGATGGCCCATGTTCAACAGAGACGAAGGTATCACTGGGAGTGTGCCAGGGAAATGTGACATGTCTACTCTCATTTTCTGGATACACTGTCAATCTGTCAGACAAAGTGAGCAGCAATCTGCTGTTGTTTGCTGATGATGCTGTGGTGTACGGGGAGGTGTCATCACTGAGTGATCTTAGGAGGCTGGAATATGACATAGACATATGAATGGGAATTAGATCTAAATGCAGAAAAATGTATGTTAAAGCAAATGAGTACAAAAAGTATACTCATAATATTACACTACAGCATTAGCAGTGTGCCGCTTGACAGATTCATGTCGATTAAATATCTAGGTGTAACATTGGAAAGTCATATGAAATGTAATGAGTAGGTAAAAGCTGAAGCATGGAAAGTGAATGCTTGACTTCAGTTTATGGGGAGAATTTAGGAACGTGTGGTTCATCTGTACAAGAGAAAGTAAGACATATTTTTGAGTTCTGCTCGAGTGCTTTGGATCCTCACCAGGTTGCATTAAAGGAACACATGGGACTAATTCACATATGAGTTACTAGATTTGCTACCGGCAGTAGTAGAGCAACCTATAAGTCACCCCACTCTCCAATGATGCAAGATGTATCCAAGATGGCAGCGATGACATCATCGTAGTTGTTGGCATACAGAATTGGCAACAGTGCATGATGTCATCCAAGATGGTGGCTGTGACATCATCCAAGATTGCGGATTTGGCGGGAAGATAGGTGAATTGGGCTACCTCTACTGCATCTAAGAAAATGGAAGGAATGAAAGGACAGTTGTGCTACCTTCACTAACGTAAGTCATTCCACCGCCACCTCATCCTAGCAAGTGGCAGGAAGAGTACTCGATGTGTGCCGGACATAAGTCTTTGTTTTGCATGCACTCTTTATGTGAACAACTGGAGGCAGTACCAGCATCAAGTGTAGTTGCCATGGGATCTGGCGTGCAAACTGACCTAGTATGCTGTACTGCCACCAGAGGGCGCTGTCGTCCATTTCGTGATGTAATCCAAGATGGGGAGGGGGGATGGAGGAAAACAGTGTTGTCGCCATGGGATCTGGAGTCCAACTGACCTAGTACACAGTACTGCTGCCAAAGGGCGCTGTCGTTCGTTCTGTGATGTAATACAAGATGGCAGGAGGAAATGGTGGGAAACAGTGTGGTCACCATGGGGTCTGGTGTTCAACTGCCTAGTGCACAGTACGACCATCAGAGAGCACTGTCGTCGATTCCGTGATGTAACCCATGATGGCTGCCGGTAGGGGTAAATGACTCAGCCTGCACTGGGCTCCTGGAGAGAGGAAGAAGTGTACTTTATTTATTTTTGAACAATTAATTTAGGTATGGATTTCAGATAGTATATTTATCACACTGATACAAAACACACGCTCTGACATGCTTGGAGTCACGCCACACAGCCTACAGACCTATAAACTACTCCTAAATTACGGAAATAATGCTCTGTAGACAGGCAAACAACTCCTAAATTACCTAAAAAATTTCAGTACACACCACACATACATGGAAACTCCTCCCAAATAATGCAGTACACTGATGTCAAATCAACTCGTAAACTGACCAAATAACGCATAGCGCAGCCTACAGGCCTGCTCGCAAAATAATGCAACAGACATGCACACAGCCACCACCCACCATCCCCTGTACACTAGACTGCATAGGAGGCCACCACAGACACCCCCAGAAGTTGGGATGCACCGACAGCCCCCACGGTTGCCAGCAGCCACGCCACAGGCAGCTGCCCGTTCAGGTCTCTCAAGCATGAGGCGGTGGCATCCCTTTCATACTTGACACCTGAGAAATTCCTCTTGAAATACGTGACCACCTAGGCACCGTTGCTGACGCGATCAGATAGGGGCGAAGACCTATTTGCAGAACACAGACGCCACAAGGACGCGCACACATATACACCGCCGTGAGCGTGCCATCAATCTCACGCAGCCGCTGCCTACAGTGAACAGGTGAAAGTTTGGTCTATTTTCAGGTATCCAATTAGAGTTCTTCGAGTGTTATACTGACGTCACAGAGCTCCAAGCTACACTCATGCTGGTTCCATATGCAAGACGCCTTTGGGCAACACGTATGTTTACCGTTGCACATGTGATACCAGCAGATACTGACATCACAGAATAGCACAGGATCCATTGTTCCTAGTGATCCTAGTGGGGCATGCGAACTGTGTCTTGCCGTGCATGCGTACCCAGTGTGGCACAGGCATCACGTGAAATTTTCGTCCTGCTATCAACATTCGTCTCAGAAACGTTAACATTCTCACCCCTAAAAGCTATTGCAATATTGCGAAAAAACTATTAATCATAAAAGCATTCTTGTTGTTTGAAAAGAGAGCTCTCTCTAAGCACAGATGGGGCGGGAGGAGGGGGGGGGGGGGGAGGAATCAGAACAATTAAGCAAACAGAGTTCGAAACACTACGTCACAGAAGAGAAAAAAATGGCCAAACGTTTTGGTATCCTACAGCTACAGGTCTGAGATGTCATATTGCCACAGATGGATGATCTGCTTCAACTTGTCTTTGAACACTTGCTTTCTCAGAACTTTCTGTACATACCTAGCCTCTATCTTCTTCGATTCTGTTTGTAGGTGCTCCTACGTCCCAGCACAAAGGAAGTCTTGTGAATGAATTGAGCATTATGATTGTATTTTGTACAGATCACCATACTGTATTGACAATTAAACCCTGCAAGTAGCCTTCAGATCCTCAATTACGGAAAGACTCTTACTCAATTACACTGCTCTCCCAATAAGAACAGGAGCTAGAATACTAGAGCAAAACAGATCTCCAACCCAGCAATATATCACCATGTACCGTATTGATGTAGTGAACATACAATTCATATCCTGCACCATGCAAAATCAGCCACTTACATCATTTGTACAAATACTGCGAAGACAGACAGCACCATATAAACTCCTCGCAGCACTAGATACTCCTCCATGAGATCTGCGGTGATCCACCCCTGATGGTTGACCAGAGCACCCTCAGCAGGCGGAAGTCACTCTGAGAACTTTTCTACACTTTCGGGCCCATTCCCCCTAGGCACAAACGTGTTACTCTTTCTGGTCTGGACCTACTTGCTTGCTTGCTTTTATGTGCTCATCTCCAGACTCTTGTATTTTCACATGGTTTGCCATAATACTATACCATTTTCGGGGTACTTCTCGGTACCAAGTACACAGCAGCAGTATCCTACCAATCGCTCACACAACATAATTCTGAAGATATATACTGGAAATGATTTCTCTTCAAACCCAAAACTTTTTCTAGGCGGGGTGTGCTGTAAACCGCTGACTAAGTAGAAACTTATTACGTCTGCAAAGACATTTACGCGGAAACGCGAAAAAATAGAGAAAACTGATATTTTCACTCGAGAATACCGATAGATTGCAAATCACTCTTCTAATTTACAAGGTCAACAAAGATGTTTCTCATTTCTAGAGAACCAGCAAACGTTTCTTCAAATGGTTCAAATCGCTCTAAGCACTATGGGACTTAAGAATCTGAGGTCATCAGTTCCCTAGACTTAGAACTACTTAAACCTAACTAGCCTAAGGACTTCACACACACCCATGTCCGAGGCAGGATTCAAACCAGCGACTACAACTGCAGCTCGGTTCCGGACTGAAGTGCCTAGAACCGCTCGGCCACAGCGGCCGTCCAACCGTGTCTTCCACATGCTAGATGCACACACCACAATCGATTTTTTCTCAACTAAATAATGGCATGAAATGTTCAGAAGAAGTTAATCGAACATTTTACGTGGGAGGGAATAACGGTCCAGCACAGACAGAACCCCATATTCAATCATCTTAATTTTTCACGCGATCACGAAATGTATCCAACACATACTAAGTATTAGTTCGCTATTCGGTTGCCTAGAGGTCAACCCCGTTAAGACATCTATAGTACTACACTCCAGCAGACCTCTCCATTCGGACCGGTCCTACCATTAATGGAAACGTGAATCATCCCCTCACAGGTCAGTGGTGCTGCACGCCAAGCACGCCAGGTAGAATTATCATCCTAAGAAATCGGTCACGTATGCATTTTATCCCCGTACTTACAGCTGTATGTTGCGATCACGGTCTCAGTTGAACGACGTTCGACAATGAGCGAAGTATCAGAAATACACCTTCTTCACGGCTGTGGCTCTGAAAATAGAAATATTGGTACCATTCTTATGACGTGAAATACTCCTTCCTTTGTTATCACAGTACTTAATGTCAAATCCATACCCTCATTACGAATGGACGTAGTCATTTCCTTTCGCACATGTCGGAACACAAACACATACATTATAAGCCTGATGCTCAAGGCAGACCTATCACGCACCCCCTACTACAAGTATAATACTTCATCAATAAGTTATCGCTGGCGATACGAAATAGTACTGAACGAAAAACAAAATGAGAGGGCATATCTCATAAGTTTTTCCAAGGAGTGCTACCACTGTGTCCTAGAAAGAGAGATTTAATCGTCTTACAAACTGCCAGATGTTAAAAACCCGATCCTAGCAACTACTGTATTTTACTGTCACAAGCGGTCTTGGTTCTACATGTACACACAAGTATCCATGTTAAAAGGTATACCGGCTTTATAAATCGACGTATGGCATTGCCTGCGAATCACATGGTTTTTCTAGACAAATACCAAAGCAGTGGTCGCAGAGCGTTTATTATCAGACCAGCAGTTCGGTTATGCAGCCTCGTCATAAAATCGTTCAATGTTGAAAGTGATTCGGCTAAGGATCGTGGTATGAAACCGCTATTAGTAACCCCCCTCATGCAGCCGCCACTAGATATTTCTCCACTACTTGTAATGTATTCTGTCTCGTTACCATATCAGAAGTTTTGCGATATATCCACTGAGTTATAGGCGATGACTGATTGAGAAGGATCACAAAGAGTAAAAGATGGTGTGCTGATTGAGGCCGTAAGAAATGTACACTAGCTTTACAGATCTCTAGTGTTACGCTATCTGCTAGAAATGATGTCTATGATTTGGAATCAAGTCTTTCCATTCAACCACGTACTTTAGTTGGCTCCTATGGAGAAGTCCTCTAATGATTACAATCACTAGTGAATCATATTTCTGGCACTCTCATATCTCGCAACTTGTCACTTTTCTCGAACCTGTCTGCTACAGTAAAATTCAAACATGGTTTTAGATGGTCCCCATGCATCTTGCAACTAGCCCATAGGCTCTGCATACTACTGTCCCAGTAATTTTGCGCATGTGTAAGTCGGAACCGATTAGAAGCTATATCTACCACCTTCTGCAACCCATGTAGAAACAGGCGAAGCTGAGTTACTGCGATAGAACTGTGTTTTGACCATTCGACGGAAACAAGGCCTGCTTCTGCAACATGACGTAGTATAAAAGACAGTAGGGAACTGGGGGAAGGACGTGGATGTTGCTACTGCATTGTGGTGCTTCTCCAAACTACAAGCAGGTACTACAGATCCACACCCCTCAGGACCCAATCACATCTATCATCCCAACATTCTATCATCGTTATTCTGTTTCATCCACCAGGGAAAAATTACGAACTATAAAAATTCCACTAACTTCATCCAACAGAGAACTCGGTAAGATTTTTACCACATCTCTCTCCCCCACATATCGAAAACAAATATCGCATGCATCCTGGCTTTGAGCATATGTGACTATCCTATTAAATATACAGGTATTGGTCCACTGCACAGACCAATTTAAAGTTTAATCACCTATATAGTAGGAGGATGAGCGTATCCCTCAGACTATACTGTAAGTCGCAAGAGATGGTCCCTGTGACCCTCCCTGTGTCGTTGTTTGAAACATTGTTTTTTTTTTCTGCTGTAACACGCTTTGTACACTCCCATACATTTTGTTTTCCCACCACAACTTCGAAGCTGTGTCAGATTCTAAACTAACATTATCACGTTCTGATCCATTTCTTCTCGCAGAAAATTACACGTCGCATGGTGTAAATCATATTGTTACTGCTGTCACCATAACACACTGCACACACTGGATGATTTTAAATAATAGACAGTTACAGCATAAGGAAACTGGAAGAGTTTGGCGGCTTTGTGGAGAGTTTCCAAACTGCTGTCCGAAAGTGATTGATGACTTCTACATTTTAACTCATCTGTCACAGTGACGGAGTAGCTGATGGATCCACGTTCCGTTTCGACTGACTCCTCATACTGGAGTCATGTACGCGATAACTGTTTTGGTGCTATCCATCCCCAGAAGGTTTTGTGCCTACACCAAACCTCTTTCTCCAACTCGAACAAGCGATGTCAGTCAATCATTATGTGGTAACCAACAGCGTGCCAGTGGATGGATGGGATGGAAAAGACACCCCTAATGAACTGAAATAATAAGTAATCACAGTTGGTACTGTGAGCAATTTTACAGTAATTTCAACACCGACCAATTATGTGACAGCATGTTTTCCAATTTCGGTATCATAGATAAACCACACCTTCCCCACTTTTCGGGTATCATTGCGAATGTGGATAGATGACTATACACTACATCCATTCATTGTTAATTCTCAAATACATACATCATCAAAGTATATCAGACAGCATTTTACATATTTCTACACCTCGAACATAGTGTTTAATTTACGCTCTATCTTGATGCTGATGGGAGTCATAGAGTATTCTCGCAGTCTTAGGGTAAAATTAGTGACTGGATGCCACCCCCACACTGTCATTGACCAACGCACCCTGCAGCACAGTTACCGATTTAATCTGCAATCGACCACAAGCAGACGACTACACTCAACTTCTCATGAGTGAATGTAGCTTGCCGAGTACTCACCCATCCAGGTGCGCAAGATTTCTCGAGATGCGCCGATGTCGAGAAAGTTACCATTCATTATCGATGTATAGTAACAGATTTGAAAGTGTTATGATGTAATACCAGACGCTGAAGAAGGACAAGAACAGTTAACATTTGAGTTACTAGATTTGTTACTGGCAGTATTAGGGCAATCTATGTGTCACCCCACACTCCATTGTTGCCAGATGTATCCAAGATGGCGGTGATAAAGACATCCAAGAAGGCGGCTGTGACATCATCCAAGATTGCGTATTTGGTGGGAAGATAGGTGAATTGGGATACCTCCACTAATCTAAACCCCCTCCCCTCCCGCAGAAAATGGTGGGAAGTTCAAATTGCATCAGGACAATGCAACACACCTCTACTAACCTAAGAAAATCGCGAGAAAATATGTCACTTGGGCTACCTCCACTAACCTAACTTCTCTGGCTGCCACCTCCTCCTAGGAACTGGAGGGAAATTTGAATTTTGGCGGTAAAGAAAGGCCACTTGGGCTATCTCTACAAACCTAAGAAAATGGTAGGCAAGAAAGGACACTTGGGATACCTCCATTAACCTGAGACATCGGACCACCACCTCTTCCTAGGAACTGGCAGGAAGTTTAGAAGGAGGATAGATCAATTGGGCTATCTCTACTAACCTAAGAAAATGGCAGGAATGAAAGGACAGCTGTGCTACCTCCACTAACGTAAGTCATCCGACCATCCTAGGAAATGGCAGGAAGAGGATTTGATGTGTGATGGACATGAGTCTTTATTTTGTATGCACTATTTATGTGAACAATTAGAGGCAGTACCACCATCAAGTGTAGTTCCATAGGGTCTAGAGTCCAACTGACCTAGTACACTGTATTGCCAGCAGAGGACACTGATGTCCATTCCATGATGTCATTTAAGATGGTGGGGGAAAATGGAAAGAAACAGTGTGGTCGCCATTGGATCCGGAGTCCAACTGATCCAGTACACAGTACCAACACCAGAGGGCACTGTCGTCCATTCCGTGATGTAACCCAAGATGGCTGTCTGGAGGGGAAAATGACTCAGCCTGTGCTGGGCAGCTAGAGAGAGGAAGGAGTGTACTTTATTTATTTTTGAACAGGCTATTTAAGCATTGAATTTGAGATAGTATATTCATCACTGTGATAGGCTTGGTGTCACGCCACACTGCTTACAGACCTGTAAACTACTCCTAAATTACGGAAATTGTAGCGAAATGCAGGAAGATCTGCAACGGATAGACGCCTGGTGCACGGAGTGGCAACTGACCCTTAACATAGACAAATGTGATGTATTGCGAATACATAGAAAGAAGGATTCTTTATTGTATGATTATATGATAGCGGAACAAAACACTGGTAGCAGTTACTTCTGTAAAATATCTGGGAGTATGCGTGCAGAACGATTTGAAGTGGAATGATCATATAAAATTAATTGTTGGTAAGGCGGGTACCAGGTTGAGATTCATTGGGAGAGTCCTTAGAAAATGTAGTCCGTCAACAAAGGAGGTGGCTTACAAAACAATCGTTCGACCTATACTTGAGTATTGCCCATCAGTGTGGGATCCGTATCAGATCGGGTTGACGGAGGAGATAGAGAAGATCCAAAGAAGAGCGGCGCGTTTCGTCACAGGGTTATTTGGTAACCGTGATAGCGTTACGGAGATGTTTAGCAAACTCAAGTGGCAGACTCTGCAAGAGAGGCGCTCTGCATTGCGGTGTAGCTTGCTGTCCAGGTTTCGAGATGGTGCGTTTCTGGATGAGGTATCGAATATATTGCTTTCCCCTACTTATACGTCCCGAGGAGATCACGAATGTAAAATTAGAGAGATTCGAGCGCGCACGGAGGCTTTCAGACAGTCGTTCTTCCCGCGAACCATACGCGACTGGAATAGAAAAGGGAGGTAATGACAGTGGCACGTAAAGTGCCCTCCGCCACACACCATTGGGTGGCTTGCGGAGTATAAATGTAGATGTAGATGTAGAAATAATGCTCTGCAGTCACGCAAGCAACTCCTAAATTATCTAAAAATTTCAGTACACACCAGACAGACATGCAAACTCCTCCTAAATACACTCCTGGAAATTGAAATAAGAACACCGTGAATTCATTGTCCCAGGAAGGGGAAACTTTATTGACACATTCCTGGGGTCAGATACATCACATGATCACACTGACAGAACCACAGGCACATAGACACAGGCAACAGAGCATGCACAATGTCGGCACTAGTACAGTGTATATCCACCTTTCGCAGCAATGCAGGGTGCTATTCTCCCATGGAGACGATCGTAGAGATGCTGGATGTAGTCCTGTGGAACGGCTTGCCATGCCATTTCCACCTGGCGCCTCAGTTGGACCAGCGTTCGTGCTGGACGTGCAGACCGCGTGAGACGACGCTTCATCCAGTCCCAAACATGCTCAATGGGGGACAGATCCGGAGATCTTGCTGGCCAGGGTAGTTGACTTACACCTTCTAGAGCACGTTGGGTGGCACGGGATACATGCGGACGTGCATTGTCCTGTTGGAACAGCAAGTTCCCTTGCCGGTCTAGGAATGGTAGAACGATGGGTTCGATGACGGTTTGGATGTACCGTGCACTATTCAGTGTCCCCTCGACGATCATCAGTGGTGTACGGCCAGTGTAGGAGATCGCTCCCCACACCATGATGCCGGGTGTTGGCCCTGTGTGCCTCGGTCGTATGCAGTCCTGATTGTGGCGCTCACCTGCACGGCGCCAAACACGCATACGACCATCATTGGCACCAAGGCAGAAGCGACTCTCATCGCTGAAGACGACACGTCTCCATTCGTCCCTCCATTCACGCCTGTCGCGACACCACTGGAGGCGGGCTGCACGATGTTGGGGCGTGAGCGGAAGACGACCTAACGGTGTGCGGGACCGTAGCCCAGCTTCACGGAGAGAGTTGCGAATGGTCCTCGCCGATACCCCAGGAGCAACAGTGTCCCTAATTTGCTGGGAAGTGGCGGTGCGGTCCCCTACGGCACTGCGTAGGATCCTACAGTCTTGGCGTGCATCCGTGCGTCGCTGCGGTCCGGTCCCAGGTCGACGGGCACGTGCATCTTCCGCCGACCACTGGCGACAACATAGATGTACTGTGGAGACCTCACGCCCCACGTGTTGAGCAATTCGGCGGTACGTCCACCCGGCCTCCCGCATGCCCAATATACGCCCTCGCTCAAAGTCCGTCAACCGCACATACGGTTCACGTCCACGCTGTCGCGGCACGCTACCAGTGTTAAAGACTGCGATGGAGCTCCGTATGCCACGGCAAACTGGCTGACACTGACGGCGGCGGTGCACAAATGCTGCGCAGCTAGCGCCATTCGACGGCCAAAACCGCGGTTCCTGGTGTGTCCGCTGTGCCGTGCGTGTGATCATTGCTTGTACAGCCCTCTCGCAGTGTCCGGAGCAAGTATGGTGGGTCTGACACACCGGTGTCAATGTGTTCTTTTTTCCATTTCCAAGAGTGTAATTCTGTACAATTTGATGTGCAGACACGAAATTAACTCGTATACTGTCCAAATAATCCATAGCACAGCGTGCAGACCTGCTTGTAAAATAATGCAACAAACACACAAACAACGCGCACAGCCACTGCCCGCCATCCCCTGCCCAGTAGACCCCACAGGAGGCCACCGCACATACTCCCAGAAGCCAAGCCACGCACAGGTGCCCGTTTGGGTCCCTCGAGCATGAGGCGGTGGTATCCCGTTCATACTTGACACCTGAGAAATTCCTCTTGAAATTCGTGATCACCTGACGCGACCGGACAGGGGCGAAGACCTATTTGCAGAGTGCAGACGCCCAAGGGCGCGCACAGGCCGACACCACAGCGAGCCACTGCTGGATGCAAGCCAGCGCGAGCCATATTCTCACGCCGCTGCTGCCTACAGCAAGCAGGTGAAAGTTGGCTGTATTTTCGGGTATACTATTAGAGTTCTTTGAATGTTACACTGATGTCGCAGAACTCCAAGATGTGCTCAAGCTGGTTCCATAAGCAAGGCGCCTTTTGGCAGCACATATGTTTACCATTACTGACACGATACATGCGGATATGTATGTCACAGAATAGCAGAGGGTGCATTGTTCCTAGCGATCCTAATGTGGCATGTGAAGTGCATCTTGTCATGCATGCGTGCCCAGTGTGGCACAGGCTTTGCGTGAAATGTTCGTAATGCTATCGATACACTCTCAGAAACATTAAACGTTGTCACTACTAAAAGGCTGTGCGTGATCGTGAAATCACTATTAATCATACAAGTGGCCAGCCGAGGTGGCCGTGCGGTTCTAGGCGCTTCAGTCTGGAACCGCGTGACCGCTACGGTCGCAGGTTCGAATCCTGCCTCGGGTATGAATGTGTGTGATGTCCTTAGGTTAGTTAGGTTTAAGTAGTTCTAAGTTCTAGGGGACTGATGACCTCAGCAGTTAAGTCCCATAGTGCTCAGAGCCATTTGAATCACAGAAGAGAAAAAAATGGCCTGAAGTTCTGGTATCCTACAGCTACAGGTCGAAGATGTCCTAAAATGGCACAGTGGCAGATCAGTAATGGCATTCTCGCCAGAGATGGATGATCTGCTTCAATTTGTCTTTGAACACTTGCTTTCTCAGGACCTTCTGTGTGTAACTAGCCTCTAACTTGTTCAAATCTGTTTGCAGATGCTCCTACGTCCCAGCACAAAGGTAGTGTTGTGAATGAATCGATCATTATGATTGTATTTTGTACAGATGACCATATTTTATTGACAATTAAACCCTGCAAAGTAACCTACAAATCGTCCAATATGGAAAGACTCTTACTCAATCACACTGCTCCCCCAATGAGGACAAGAACGAGAATAGTAGAGCACATAACAGATCTCCAACCCAGCAGTATCTCACCACGTACCGTATTGATGTAGTGAACATACAATTCATATCCTGCGCCGTACGCAATCAGCCCTTTCACATCATTCGTACATATACTGTGAAGACAGACAGCACCGTATAAACTCCTCGCAGCACTAGATATTCCACCATGAGGTCTGCGGTCATCCACCTCTGACGGTTGACCAGAGCACCCTCAGCAGACGGAAGCCACCCTGAGAACTTTTCCACAAATTCGGGCTCGTTCCCCCTCGGCACAAACGCATTGCTCTTTCTTATCTGGACCTGCTTGCTTGCTTGCTTGCTTTTCTACACCCAACTCTAGACTCTGGGATTACAAGAACACATGTATTTTCGCATGGTTTGCCGTAATATTACACCATTTTCGCGGTACTTCTCGATATCAAGCACGCAGCAGCCGTATCCTACCGATCGCTTGCGCAACATAATTCTGAAGATATGTACTGCATATTATTTCTCTACAAAGCCAAAACATTTATCTACGTGAGGCGTGCTGTAAACAACTGAGTAACCAGAAACGTGTCTCGTCTGCAAAGACATTTACTTGGAAACTCGAAAAAAATAGCGAAAACTGATTTTTTTTACTTGCGAATGCCGACGTCAGTGATGTAGTAGATTCCAAATCACCCCTATAGTTTACAAGGTCAACTAAGGTTTTTCTAATGTGCATAGAACCGGCAAACGTGTCTTCCACATATTAGATGCACACACCACAATCGATCTTCTCTCAACTAAATAATGGCGTGAAATCTGCAGAAGCAGTTAACCGAAGAAATTACGTGGGAGGGAATAACAGTCCAGCACAGACACAACTCCATTATTCCATCATCTCAAATGTACTCACGATGACGAAAGCTATCCAACACATACTAAGTATCAGTTCACTGTTTGGTCGTCTAGATGTCAATCCGGTTAAAACGTCTACGTTCCTCCACTCTAACAGGTCTTTCCATTCAGACAGCTCCTGCCACTAACGAAAACGTGAATCATCCCCTCACAGGTCAGTGGTGCTGCACGCCAAGCACGCCAGGTAGAATTATCATCCTAAGAAATCGGTCACGTATGCATTTTATCCCCGTACTTACAGCTGTATGTTACGATCACGGTCTCAGTTGAACGACGTTCGACAATGAGCGAAGTATCAGAAATACACCCTCTTCACGGCTGTGGCTCTGGAAATATAAATTTGGTACCATTCTTATGACGTGAAATACTCCTTCCTTTGTTATCACAGTACTTAATGTCAAATCCATACCCTCCTTACGAATGGACATAGTCATTTCCTTTGCACATGTCGGAACACAAACACATACTTTATAAGCCTGATGCTCAAGGCAAACCTATCACACCCCCCCTAAGTATTGGGACAAGGGGGATTCTATGCACAAAGTATTGTTATCCAAGATGGGGACGAAGACGTCATCCAAGATGGCGTCGATGCCGTCTTCAAAGATGGCGGTCTTGGCATCAGCTGATGATGCAAGTGACGTTATCCAAGATGGAGGATTTTGGCGGGAAGTTTGAATTTTACTCGGGAAACTACCACACCCCCTCCCCCACAAAAAATGGCATGAAGTTCCAATTCCAAGAGGATAATGCACCACAAAATGGTTATCTCTACTAAGCAAAGAAAATCGCGGGAAGATAGCTCGCTTGGGCTACCTGAACTAACCTAAGTGAACAGTCCGCCACTTCCTGCTACGAACTGGCGCCAAGTTTGAATTTTTGCGGTAAACAAGGCTCACTTCGGGTTTCGCTGCTAAGGTAAAAAAAAAATTGGCGCAAGAGTAAGGACAGTTATACAAACCCAACCATCACGTCCTCCAAAGCATACATGGAAAAAAGACTTGTCTTTATTATTCAAACAATTTCATACAGATGTGTTCAGCACTGGGTCCAGAGTCCAACTAGCTTAGTATACACCACCACCAGTGTTGTCTGGCGTCAGGTGATGTCTCAAGTACCGTAACCCAAGATGGCGGCATCCAGTGTATTCACCACGAGATCACGACTCCAACTGACTTAGTACATATCGTCGCTGCCCGAGGGCGCTACCATGACGTCAGGTGATGACGCAAGTTTCGTTATTCAAGATGGCTGCATACATTTTGTTCGCCATGTGGCCCAGTACATATAGCCAGCACTAGAGGGCGCTACTGTGACGTCAGTTGATGACGTAAGTACTATTATTTAAGAAGGTTGCATACATTTCGTCCATCATGTGGTCTAGGGCTAGGACATAGCCACTACATGATCCCATTATGTAATCCAAGATCGTCGCTCGCAGTACGGCAAACACACGTCACCCCCGTAGTCAAGTGCTGAGACAGAGAGATGTTTTTCTATCTGACGCGTCTCTAACGGCGTGTGCCACGCGTGTAGAGGCCTCGGGTGCCACAGATAGTGTTCTGCAAGTATGCTAGTGAATGTAACTGAATACAAGTCACACCCACATCACCCATCTACCGTATGAATTACCTAAGTACTTAATTCCGCATCAATTTTTATCATATTCCATAAATGAATGTAGTATTAGCATATTCATTTATCAAATGAGGATTTTCACACTAGGAGCACAGTGTTCATTCATGACGTAGCACCCCCCCCCCCTATAATGCAGCACTCCTACTGGCTACTGCATTAGTCACTTGATTCTACGTCATAGAACACCAGATGGAGGTCTGTAGAGAGAAAATGGCGCGAGAATGACTCAGGCTGCGCTGGGCTGCTGAGGAGAGTAAGGAAGGAGTGCACTCTATTTATATTTGAACATTTTATTGAGGGATGGAGTACGTTTATGACACTGATACAAAACACACGCTCTCACATGCTTGGGGCCAACCCACACAGCCCACAGACCTGCAGACTACATCTAAGTAACGTTTTCCAGATAATCAAACAACACCTAAATTAGCCAAATACATTCCTGGAAATTGAAATAAGAACACCGTGAATTCATTGTCCCAGGAAGGGGAAACTTTATTGACACATTCCTGGGGTCAGATACATCACATGATCACACTGACAGAACCACAGGCACATAGACACAGGCAACAGAGCATGCACAATGTCGGCACTAGTACAGTGAATATCCACCTTTCGCAGCAATGCAGGCTGCTATTCTCCCATGGAGACGATCGTAGAGATGCTGGATGTCGTCCTGTGGAACGGCTTGCCATGCCATTTCCACCTGGCGCCTCAGTTGGACCAGCGTTCGTGCTGGACGTGCAGACCGCGTGAGACGACGCTTCATCCAGTCCCAAACATGCTCAATGGGGGACCGATCCGGAGATCTTGCTGGCCAGGGTAGTTGACTTACACCTTCTAGAGCACGTTGGGTGGCACGGGATACATGCGGACGTGCATTGTCCTGTTGGAACAGCAAGTTCCCTTGCCGGTCTAGGAATGGTAGAACGATGGGTTCGATGACGGTTTGGATGTACCGTGCACTATTCAGTGTCCCCTCGACGATCACGAGTGGTGTGCGGCCAGTGTAGGAGATCGCTCCCCACACCATGATGCCGGGTGTTGGCCCTGTGTGCCTCGGTCGTATGCAGTCCTGATTGTGGCGCTCACCTGCACGGCGCCAAACACGCGTACGACCATCATTGGCACCAAGGTAGAAGCGACTCTCATCGCTGAAGACGACACGTCTCCATTCGTCCCTCCATTCACGCCTGTCGCGACACCACTGGAGGCGGGCTGCACGATGTTGGGGCGTGAGCGGAAGACGGCCTAACGGTGTGCGGGACCGTAGCCCAGCTTCATGGAGACGGTTGCGAATGGTCCTCGCCGATACCCCAGGAGCAACAGTGTCCCTAATTTGCTGGGAAGTGGCGGTGCGGTCCCCTACGGCACTGCGTAGGATCCTACGGTCTTGGCGTGCATCCGTGCGTCGCTGCGGTCCGGTCCCAGGTCGACGGACACGTGCACCTTCCGCCGACCACTGGCGACAACATAGATGTACTGTGGAGACCTCACGCCCCACGTGTTGAGCAATTCGGCGGTACGTCCACCCGGCCTCCCGCATGCCCACTATACGCCCTCGCTCAAAGTCCGTCAACTGCACATACGGTTCACGTCCACGCTGTCGCGGCATGCTACCAGTGTTAAAGACTGCGATGGAGCTCCGTATGCCACGGCAAACTGGCTGACACTGACGGCGGCGGTGCACAAATGCTGCGCAGCTAGCGCCATTCGACGTCCAACACCGCGGTTCCTGGTGTGTCCGCTGTGCCGTGCGTGTGATCATTGCTTGTACAGCCCTCTCGCAGTGTCCGGAGCAAGTATGGTGGGTCTGACACACCGGTGTCAATGTGTTCTTTTTTCCATTTCCAGGAGTGTAATTTCAGTACACACTTGCAGACTACTCCTAAATAATGCAGCACAGTGATGTGTAGACACGCACAGTACTCGTAAACTGTCCAAATAGCGTATGGCACAGCCTACAGGCCCACTCGCAAAATAATGCGATCAACGTGCGCAAGCACCGCCCCCCCCCCTCCCACCCCCACCCCCACCCCCACACCCTGTCCACTGGACCGCAAAATGACGCGGCCGTCAGCTGTCAAACCACACACTGACCCCCGCTCGGGTACTGCAAGCATGAGGTGGCCACATCCCTTTCACACTTGATTTCTGAGAAATTCGTATCCAAATACATGTTCACCTAGACACAGGTCTTGGCGCAACCGCCCAGGGACATGCGCGCTAAGCCGGCCGAAGTGGCCGCGCGGTTAAAGGCGCTGCAGTCTGGAACCGCAAGACCGCTACGGTCGCAGGTTCGAATCCTGCCTCGGACATGGATGTTTATGATGTCCTTAGGTTAGTTAGGTTTAACTAGTTCTAAGTTCTAGGGGACTAATGACCTCAGCAGTTGAGTCCCATAGTGCTCAGAGCCATTTGAACCATTTCGACATGCGCGCTGTCGCAGTCACAAGCCACTGCCTAACCCAGGTGAAAGTTGCATCTTGGAGCCGTTGACGACGCGATCGGACAGAAGCGAAGACTTATCTACAGACCACAGACGCTCCAAGCTTGGCCACGTGTGTGGGTTCGTCACTACACTCGCTCTAACTGCGGTCCGGCGAAGACGCTGCAGTAATACAATCCAGAATAGCGGAAGTTCCTTTCTCAGCGATTCTAACAGACGACGCCTGATGTGTGGTTGACTCTTTGCTGTGCGTAGCTACTTACTATCGCAAGTGCATCTAGCAACATTCTCATTATTATACTGAAGCCACATTGCTATCTAAAATAATGACCATGTCGAAATCTAGTAAACTGCATAGTCCCCCAGAAATACTTAATGTCCGATTTTGTAGGAGTTTTCGTGTTGTCTCAGCTTGTATGCACGGTAATTCTTGCCCTAACAGAACCTCTTTACGAAAATAACGCACAATAACGTCGAATGCAGTCTTCCCCGCGCCCTTAACGTCGTACCCACTCCATCACGTGCTACCCTCTCTGCTCTCAACATACGCTAATGTTCTCACAGCTATATAAATGCTCCTATATCCCAGCACAAAGGATGTCAATGAATGGAGCATTATAATTGGCTATTATCGAATTTACTCGCCGAATTACTGATACCGCCGATATCGAAGCACTGTCCGCCTTTTTTCCTTCTGCAGACGAGACTTTCAGTGGGTATTTTACACAGATCGCAATACCGCACTGACAATTAAATCATACAAACTACCATACATATTGCCAAATACGGAAAGACTCTTACGATAGGACACACAGTCATCCACTGTACTCTTGCCATAACATAAAAAACAGTAACAATACAATGCAGTATACACGCATTTTACATAACGCAAGCCACAGTAGCTTTACAATACAATATATACACATTTTACACAAACAGTGCAATTATCTTTTATATCTGTACAGCACCCGAAAAAATTATCATATGCCTACACTCACACAGGCTATATGTCACGACGCCTTCCAGTCCTAGGAAAGCACCGTACACCTTTTCTTTCTTTCCACAGACGTGAGATTCAGCGGCAATAAACTATTTTACACTGTTCGCCATATTACACCGACAATGAAACCTCGCAAAGTGCCATAGATATCGTCAAATACGTAAACACATCTACTCATTTACACTGTCCTCCCACTCGTACCAGGAGGCTGAATATTAGGGGCTGAAACCGATCTCGACCTTAGCAATATATCAACGAGTACCGTCTCCGTGTACTAAACATACAATTCTCATCCTTCACCATACAAAATCACCCCGTTTACATCATAAATCCCTCAGTGAATCGAAGTCACTCTCAGAACTGATGTGCAAAGACAGGCTGATTTCCCTTCGCTACAAACGCGCTACTGTTTCTGGCCCAGACCTCCCTGCTAGCTTGCGTTTCCAGATCCATCTCCTGACTCTGGGATTACACGAACACAAGTATTTCCGCATTGTATGACATAATATGATACCATTTTCTCTGTACTTCTCGATATCAAGCACACAGCAGTAGCTGCCCGATCACTCAAGCAACATAATTCCGGAGACATAGACTGGAAATTATTCCTCTGCAAACCGGAAACTTTAGCTAGTAGGAGCGTGCTCTGTACCACTGAGTAACTAGAAAGAAACATATGAAAATCATATTTCCATATCTCGCTTATGTAACACATTGCAAGCCATCCCTATAATTTCCAAGCCAACTAAGGTCTTTCCCATGTCTAGAGAACAGGCAAACGTGTCTTCCACATGCTAGATGCACACACCACAATCGATCTTCTCTCAACTAAATAAAGGTCCGAAATGTGCAGAAGCAGTCAACCAAACAACTGACATGGGAGGGAATGACAGTCCAGCTCTAACGCACTTCCATACAAAATCTTCTCAAATTTCCACTTGATCACGAAAGCCGCCCAACACGTACTAAATATTAGTTCTCTAATCGATTGTCTAGAGACTTCAAAGTTAACTCATACACATTCCTACACTCCACAGGCCTCTGCATTCAAACGGCTGCTGCCGTTAACAGGGAACGTGAATCATTCCCACCACAGCCCATGTATAGACGGAATTATTCCAGAAAACCGGTCACATATATCTTTCATCATTATACTTACAATTAAATGTTACGATCGCGATCTCAATTGAACAGCATTCGACAATGAGCAAAGTATCGGAAATACACCTTGCTGTCGGCAGTGGCACTGGAAGTAGAAAAATCTATACTCTCCTTACGACTGGACATACTCTTCCCTTTGCTATCACAGTACTCCAAGTCAAATCCATATTCTTCCTACGAGTGGACACAGTCATTTCCTTTCCACAAACACATACTTTATAAACCTGGTGCTCAAATGCGAACATATCACGCATTCCCTACTAATACTAAGTATAATACCGGGTGATTCAAAAAGAATACCACAACTTTTGGAATTTAAAACTCTGCAACGACAAAAGGCAGAGCTAAGCACTATCTGTCGGCGAATTAAGGGAGCTATAAAGTTTCATTTAGTTGTACATTTGATCGCTTGAGGCGCTGTTGACTAGGCGTCAGCGTCAGTTGATGCTAAGATGGCGACCGCTCAACAGAAAGCTTTTTGTGTTATTGAGTAGGGCAGAAGTGAATCGACGACAGTTGTTCAGCGTGCATTTCGAACGAAATATGGTGTTAAACCTCCTGATAGGTGGTGTATTAAACGTTGGTATAAACAGTTTACAGAGAATGGATGTTTGTGCAAAGGGAAAAGTTCTGGACGGCCGAGAACGAGTGATGAAAATGTAGCACGCATCCAGAAAGCATTTGTTCACAGCCCAGGAAAATCGACTCGCAGAGCTAGCAGAGAGCTGCAAATTCCACAATCAACTGTATGGAGAGTCCTACGAAAAAGGTTAGTTATGAAACCTTATCGTCTGAAATTGGTTCAAGCACTGTCTGCAGCTGATAAGATTAAAAGATTCGATTTCTGTGATTTTATCCTTGCTCAAATGGAAACAGATGAATCTTTCATTTCAAAGATTGTGTTTAGAGATGAAGCAACTTTCCACACTAACAGGAAAGTCAACCGTCACAATGTCTGTATATGGGGCACTGAGAATCCGCGGGAAACAACTCAGTATGAACGTGACTCGCCTAAGGTGAACGTTTTCTGTGCCATTTCAGCCAATAAAGTTTTTGGTCCCTTTTTCTTCGAAGGTGCTGCTCTAACTGGACTACAGTATCTGGAGATGTTAGAGAATTGGCTGTTCCCTCAGCTCGAATAAGAGGCACAACAATTCATGTTTCAGCAGGATGGAGCGCCACCACATTGGCACTTATCTGTCCGTAACTACCTGAACGTCAACTACCCGAGGCGATGGATCGGCCGCCAGGCAGCTCGTGACAGAGCACTTCATCACTGGCCTCCAAGAAGCCCTGATCTTACCCCCTGCGATTTTTTCTTATGGGTGTATGTTAAGGATATGGTGTTTCGGCCACCTCTCCCAGCCACCATTGATGATTTGAAACGAGAAATAACAGCAGCTATCCAAACTGTTACGCCTGATATGCTACAGAGAGTGTGGAACGAGCTGGAGTATCGGGTTGATATTGCTCGTGTGTCTGGAGGGGACCATATTGAACATCTCTGAACTTGTTTTTGAGTGAAAAAAAAAACTTTTTAAATACTCTTTGTAATGATGTATAACAGAAGGTTATATTATGTTTCTTTCATTAAATACACATTTTTAAAGTTGTGGTATTCTTTTTGAATCACCCTGTACTTCGTCAATAGATGATTGCCTGCGATACGAAATAATACTGACTGAAAATCAACGATATGTGAGCATATCTCTTAGGCTTTTCTTGCGAGTCCTACCACCCTGTCCTAGAAAGAGAGCCGTAATTGGTGAGATGTTAAAGAAAAACCCGATCGCAGCAACTACCGTATGTTACTGTCACAAGCAGTCTTGGTTCTACAGATGCACACAAGTATCCATGTTAAGAGCTATACCCGCTTCACGAATCGACGTACGACATTACCTCTGAATGAGGTGTTTTTTTTTTTTTTTTTTTTTGTTCTGGATAAATATCGTGACAGTGATCATAGGAATGTGTATTACCACCACACAATGCAATCTTGTGATAAATATACCCCATTTTGAAAGTGATTTGTCTGAGTAGCGTGGTATGTAAGCTGTATTTGCGACTCCCTCACACCACCCAACTAGATAATTCTATAGTATTTCTAGCGCATTCTGTCTCGATAACATATCAGAGGTTCTTCCATATACCCACTGAGTTATAGGCGATGGTTGATTGAGAAGGAACACAAACGGTAGTAGAGATGATGTGCCGATTGAGGTCGTATGAAATGTACACTACCTTTTTCAAACCTCTAGTGTTACGCTATCTGCTAGAAATGATGTCAATCATTTGGAATCAGGACTGTCCATTCAAACACATACCTGCATCCATCACACCCACAAGTGAATCATATTTCTTGCACTTCCATATCTTGGAGCAAGAGACCTTTCCCAAACCTAGTTGCTACAGTAAAATTGCAACGTGATTTTATTCACTCCCCATGCATCTTGCAACTGCTCCCATTTCTACTGCTTTCCGCATGTAATCGTTCCAATTTAAGTCTGAACTGAGTAGAAGTCGGAGAAAGACGTACCAACCAGTATATAAACAGAACGACCTGAGTTAGGGCAACGAGAGCAGGTTTAGACCATTCGGCGGAAATGCGCGCAATGTAAACTACATACAAGTACTACAGATCCGCGTCCATTCAAATCAATCAGCCCAACATGCTATCTTCGTTATTCTCTACCTTCCAATATAAAAAAATTACAAGGTATATTAGAACAAATAAGCCCTCGGTCACAAATATTAAGTCAAAATTGACCAGGTTTCGACGTTACTATGAGTGTCGTCTTCAGAATTAAACTAACTGTTCTAGAACATAATAGGTATATAAGGCATTAATAAACTAAAGTGTGTACTGACTGGAAAGAGATGCAGTACTTACAAGTCACACTCTAAAAAAAAAAAAAAAAATCTAAGCCGGAAAGGCGATGTCAGGAAAAGTTGTAAATAAGATAAGATGGCGAGCCGCTAAGGGCTGCTCGTACCTGCAACCCGTGTTCACTCAGGTGGATATACCTATTATGTTTTAGAACAGTTAGTTTAATTCTGAAGACGACGCTCATAGTAACGTCGAAACCTGGTCAATTTTGACTTAATATTTGTGACCGAGGGGTTATTTGTTCTAATATAATTCTGACACGGTCACTGAACCTTAGCAGCTATGTTCCAAGCTTTTTTTTTTATAAAATTACAAACTATAAACACTCATCCCACTTAGAAGTCATCTATGCAGCGATGCGGGTGCAATGACGCATAGCTGTGGCGCAGCCCAGCGTGGAGAAACAGATTTCGCAACGTTTCCCCAGAACAACGAAGCGTGCAGCCATCGAACCATTCCTAACGGTTTACCAAGTCTCTCACCGATTTTACATCTCAAACTGTTACTGCTACTAACGCTTATTAAATATACAGGCGCTGCAAAGTTCGACCAGCTATACTCTAGATGAACGATCTTATCCCGCAGACTATGCTAAGTCGCATGAGACACTCCCTGCTGTCCTGGTTCGAGCCCTGTTTTCTAACACGCTTTTGTACAATGCCAAACATTTCGTTTTTCTGCCACGACTTCGAGGCCAGTGTCAGGTTCTAAACTGACATTAAGAAGTTCTGATCTACGACCTTTCGCTGGAAATTAGACGTTGCACGGTGTAAATGATACTCTTATGACGGATAGCATAACATGCCACACACTGGTTGATTTTAAATGAAAGACATTACAACATAAGCGAACTGGAACAGTTTTACTACGTTGGCATAGGTCTCGAAACTACAGTCCGAAGGTGATTCACAAGCTCTACATTTATACTCGTCTCTCACACTGACGGAATAGCTGATGACTCTGCATTTCTTTTCGACTGATTCCTCATATTACACTCATGTACGCGATCGATGTTTCGGTGCTATCCATCCCAGAAGTTGCTGTCCATTCACCAAAACTTTGTCGCCAATTCAAAGAAGCAATATCAGTCAATCATTATGTGGTAAGCAGTGCACAGATGGGATGGAAAAGACACCATCCATATACTCTAATAATAAGCGTCACAGTTGATAGGGCAAACAATTTTGCAGTAACTTCAACACCACCCAGTGATGTGACAGCATGTTTCCCAATCCATTATCATAGATAAACCACCCCTTCTCCACTTTGCGAGTATCAGCGCGAACATGGATAGGTGACTGTGCAGTACATCCATTCCGTGTTCATTCTCAAACAAATAAATAATCTAAGTATACCTGATAGTGCTCCAAATATTTCTATCACCTCGAGCATAGTGTTTAATTTACGATCTATCTCTCTACGCATGGGAGTCACAGAGAATTCTCGCTGTCTTAAGGTAAAATTGGAGAGTGAAAGACACTCCTCAAATTGTTACTGACCAACCTGCAATGCAACACCGTTAGCAAATTAATCTGCAACTGATCAGAAGAAGACCGCTACTCTCTACCTCTCGTGAATGAATCGAGCTTTCAGAGTCCTCACCCATCTCGAGATGCGTCCATGTCGAGGAGTTTAGCACTCATTATCGATGTATAGTAACAGATTTCAAAGTGCCGTGATGTAATAGCGAACAGTTAAGAAGAACAAGAAAGAAATAATTTTTATAAGTGATGGACCTCCAGACGGATGGAGTTCGACGCATTTTTACATAAATAAACCAAGCTATCAACAATAAAGTACTGTTCTAGAGTCTAGGATCGGTACCTGGAAGGTATTGGTAAGAGAGAACATAAACGCATGCACTCCTAAGGATACAACGTTCTACACTTAAAACAGGCCTATAATGTTAGATCACGTGCGTTTCCGAACTATAAGATGTATGGGATGTTGCGTTGTTAATATTCCTTTGTGATAAATATATTTCAAGCACATGACAAACATCCTCCTTCCAGGTTTCTCTACAGAAAACTATGTTATCGAACTGTAAAACACTTGCTCTGCATGATACGAGCACAATATAGCGTTCTGGAGACGTATAGTGTCCACTGTTCACATCCGAAATTATAGCGTTCAGAAATTATATGATGCCTGCATCAGACCTATATAAAATGATCGTTAGTAGCAGGGCATACATCCTGCAAGGAAACAAATAAAAGCATAGCAGCAGCATTTGAAAATTACAAGTCATTCCATCACTAACTCTGTAAACAGCATATCTCTCAGGCAAATGTGTACCTGGGGATTGCAGCGCCTCACAGGCTCCTATCGCTAACTTAGTTATGACGCTGAAGTCTCGATTTTACACCCAATATGCGATAGGGGGATGGAATACAATCACATAAATCAAAGTTCGTTTAGAGCTATGTTTCCAATTTGATCACACATGAGAGGGAAGTCCTCTTATGAGCGACATGTTTACCGTCAACAATCGCAAGTAGACAGTGCTTTAAATGGCATACAGAACATGTGGTTGTATACAAGTAGAACGCGGGCTATCTCACGTGACTGATGCATGCGGACAGAACACTGGAAAAAAATTGGCCTGCAGCAACTTTTCCTTCTCTAGAATGAACCAGTCAACCATTAAATCATACCTCGTTACATCTCTATCTCAATCGATCAGCCTACCCACTCTCTGTTACCCTTTAAGCCAGATGCAGGTAAGTTTAGATGTGAATCATTCTCTGTCCTCCTGAAAAGCATCAAATACAGTAGTCAACTCGCACATATCACTGGTACCTCAATAGTCATACAGTATAATACTACCTCGATGGAAAATAATTGATAACCTCCGTGATTCCCTTCGTTTCGATATCGATGTTTTCCTGGATTCCTCGCTGCATACGTGTTCCCATGTACAAAGTGTTCGGCGCAAACCAGAATATAGGCAAGTACTTCCTCAATTTCACATCATTGCAGTCTATATTCTGCCAATTTATACAGAGACATACAGAAAACAGAGCAAACGCTTGGATTATGTCATGGAATGGACGACAGCACCCTCTGGTGGTGGAACTGTGTACTAGGACAGTTTGACTCCGGATTCCATGGCAACCACACTGTTTGCTTCCATTCTCCCGCACCATCTTGGAACACATCACTGAACAGACAACACTGCCCTCTGGTGGCAGTACAGTGTACTAGGTCAGTTGGACTCTGGACCTCATGGCAACTGCACTTGATGATGGTACTGCCTCTAATTGTTTACATAAATAGTGCATGCAAAATAAAGATTTATGTACAGCACATGTCGAGTCCTCTTCCTGTCTTTTCCTAGGGCGAGGTGGTGGTCGGATGACCTAGGTTAGTGAAGGTAGCAAACCTGTCCTTTCTGTCCTGCCATTTTTTTAAGTTAGTAGAGATAGCCCAATTGACCTATCTTCCGTCCAAACTCCCCACCAGTTCCTAGGAAGGGCATTCTGAGGAACTCACGGACTTCGAACATGTTCAGGTTCAAATGGTTCAAATGGCTCTGAGCACTATGGGACTTAACTTCTGTGGTCATCAGTCCCCTAGAACTTAGAACTACTTAAACCTAACTAACCTAAGGACATCACACACATCCATGCCCGAGGCAGGATTCGAACCTGCGACCGTAGCAGTCACGCGGTTCCGGACTGAGCGCCTTAACCGCGAGACCACCGCAGCCGGCCATGTTCAGGTAATTGGGTGTCATTTGTGTCATACATCTGTATGCGAGATTTACACACTCCTAAACAACCATAGGTCCACTGTTTCGAATGATAGTGAAGTGGAAGCATGAAGGAACATGTACTGCACAAAGAGGTATTGCCAAACTCGTCTATTGACTTACAGAGACTGCCAACAGTTAAAGAGGGTCATAATGTGTAATAGCCAGACATCTATCCTGACCATCACACAGGAATTCCAAATTGCATCAGGATCCACTCCTAGACAGTTAGGAGGGAGGTGAGAAAACTTTGATTTCATGGTCGAGCGGCTACTCATAAGCCACACATCACGCCGGTATATGACAAACGACGCCTCGCTTGGTGTAAGGAGCATAAACATTGGACGATTGAACAGTAGAAAAACGTTGTGTGGAGTGACGAATCACGGTAAAAAATGTCAGGTTGTGGGTATGGCGAATGCCCAGTGAACGTCATCTATCAGTGTCTGTAGTACCAACAGTAAAATTCGGAGGCGGTGGTGTCACGGTGTGGTCTTGTTTTTCATGGAGAGAGCTTGCATCCCTTGTTGTTTTGCGTGTCACTATCACAGCACAGGCCTACATTGATGTTTTAAGCACCTTCTTGCTTTCCACTGTTGAAGAGGAGTTCGGCGATGGCGACTGCATCTTTCAACTCGATCGAGCACCTGTTCATAATGGACGGCCTGTGGCGGAGTGGTGACACGACAATATCATCCCTGTAATGGACTGGCCTGTTTGGAGTCCTGACCTGAATCCTACAGAACACCTTCGGGATGTATTGGAACGCCGACTTCGTGCCGGGCCTCACCGACCGACATCGATACCTCCCCTCAGTGCAGTGCGATTCCCCAAGAAACCTTAGAGGACCTGATGGAACGTATGTCTTCCAAAGTGGAAACTGTCATCAAGGCTAAGGGTGAGCCAACACCATACTGAATTCCAGCATTACCGATGGAGGGCGCCACGAACTTGTAAGTAATTTTCAGTCAAGTGTCCGGATACTATTGATCACATTGTGTACCTCGCCTAAATCATTTTGCAATAGGATTTGATCCTGTAATGACTTTACTAGACGGTAAACGACAGCATGATCTGCAAACAAATGCTGCTCAGATTGTCTCCAAATTCGCTTGTACAGATTAGGAACAGCAGAGCTCCTACAACACTTCCCTGGGGACGACAGCGGCAGATATCACTTTTGTTTCCCTCGATGATTTTCTGTGAGCTACTGCTAAGTCTGACCTTTCTGATATAGGGAACCAAGAATCCAGTCGCATGACTAGAGACGGTACTCATGAGGCACGTGGAGTGACTAGAAGCTGCGTGTGAGGAATGGTGTCGAACGTCTCCTGCAACTCTAAAAATGTGGAATCAATATGAGATCCTCTTGCATGATTGCTACGTATGGATCTATCATATCAGCATACTCTGAAAGGAACCTAATTGATGTACAGTCCGGACCGGAAGACTTGTCGTTACTACATGATTTAAATTGCTTTGCTACACCAGAGATATCTGCTCCTAAGTTACTCATCTTGGCAGCAGTTCTTGATTCGAACTGTAGAATATTTACCTCGTCTCCTTGGTCAAGGATTTTCGGAAAACCGTATCATTAGCTTCGATGTCATGCAGTGAAGATATTGATTATATACTGTCATTTGTGTACTTTCCATACGACCAGGATGGATCTACTGCCGGATTTCGAGACAGAGTTTTGTTGTGGAAAGCATTACGCACTGAAAGTGGTGCTGAATTTCGAGCTTCTGCAAAACGTCGCTAATTTTGGGGATTTTGCGTTCTTTTAAATTTGGTATGCTTTTTACTTTGCTTTTGCCGTAGTGTTCACATCTGTTCCTTGAACAATGTAGAATGAATACCATATTACACATCCGCCTGGCTAGCCACGCCGTCTAACGCGCTGCTTCATGAGCAGGAAGGCGTGACGGTTCCTGTCAAGAATCCACCTGGCGGATTAGAGTCGAGGTCCGGTGTGCCAGCCAGCCGGTGGATGGCTTTTAAGTCGGTTTTCCATCTGCCTAGGCGAATACGGGCTGGTTCCCCTTATTCCACCTCAGTTACACTATGTCGGTGATTGCTGCGCAAACACTGTCTCCACGTAAGTGTACACCATAATTACTCTACCACGAAAACATTGGGGTTACACTCGCCTGGTATGTGACGGTACTGGGGGAGTCCACTGGGTGTCAAACCGCACAGTAACTTTGGGTTCAGTGTGGGGTGGCGGTGGGGTGAGTGAACTGCTGTAGCCTGTTGTGGGGTTGTGAACCACTGAGGGCTACGGCACAGGTCAAAGCATCTCTGTCGATTCTAAGTCGCCAGTTCTATACATACATACATACATACATACCATATTTCACTAATTTACTAGCGTAACTGTCTGTGTTTGCAATTGCTAAATATGCAAGGGAATAGTAAATACGTCCTCCCCACATGAACCATGGACCTTGCCGTTGGTGGGAGGCTTGCGTGCCTCAGCGATACAGATGGCCATACTGTAGGTGCAATCACAATGGAGGGGTATCTGTTGACAGGCCAGATAAACGTGTGGTTCCTGAAGAGAGGCAGCAGCCTTTTCAGTAATTGCAGGGGCAACAGTCTGGATGATTGACTGATCTGGCCTCGTAACACCAACGAAAACGGCCTTGCTGTGCTGGTACTGCGAATGGCTGAAAGCAAGGGGAAACTACAGCTGTAGTTTTCCTGAGGGCAAGCAGCTTTACTATACGGTTAAATGATGATGGCGTCCTCTTGGGTAAAATATTCCGGAGGTAAAATAGTCCCCCATTCGGATCTCCGGGTGGGGACAGCTCAGGAGGCTGTCGTTATCAGGAGAAAGAAAACTGGCGTTCTATGGATCGGAGAGTGGAATGTCAGCTCCTTTAATCGGGCAGGTAGGTTAAAGAATTTAAAAAGGGAAATGGATAGGTTAAAGTTAGATATAGTAGTGGGAATTAGTGAAGTTCGGTGGCAGGAGAAACAAGACTTTTGGTCAGGTGAATACAGGATTTATAAATACAAAATCAATTAGGGGTAATGCAGGAGTAGGTTTAATAATGAATAAAAAATAGGAGTGCTGGTCAGCTACTACAAACAGCATAGTGAACGCATTATCGTGGCCAAGACAGACACGAAGCCCATGTCTACTACAGTAGTACAAGTTTATATGCCAACTAGCTCTGCAGATGATGAACAAATTGATGAAATGTATTATGAGATAAAAGAAATTATTCATGTAGTGAAGGGAAACGAAAATTTAATAGTCATGGGTGACTGGAATTCGAGAGTAGGAAAAGGGAGAGAAGGAAACATAGTAGGTGAACATGGATTGGGGGTAAGAAATGAAAGAGGAAGCTGTCTGGTAGAATTTTGCACAGAGCATAACTTAATCATAGCTATCACTTGGTTCGAGAATCATAAAAAAAGGTTGTATACATGGAAGAATCCTGGAGATACTAGAAGGTATCAGATAGATTATATAATGGTAAGACAGAGATTTAGGAACCAGGTTTTAAATTGTAAGACATTTCCAGAGGCAGATGTAGACTCTGAACACAATCTATTGGTTATGAACTGTAGATTAAAACTGAAGAAACTGCAAAAAGGTGGGAATTTAAGCAGATGGGACCTGGATAAACTGACTAAACCAGAGGTTGTACAGAGTTTCAGGGAGAGCATAAGGGAACAATTGACAGGAATGGGGGAAAGAAATACAGTAGAAGAAAAATGGGTAGCTCTGAGGGATGAAGTAGTGAAGGCACCAGAGGATCAAGTAGGTAAAAAGATGAGGGCTAGTAGAAATCCTTGGGTAACAGAAGAAGTACTGAATTTAAGTGATGAAAGAAGAAAATATAAAAATGCATTAAATGAAGCAGGCAAAAAGGAATACAAACGTCTCAAAAATGAGATCGACAGGAAGTGCAAAATGGCTGAGCAGGTATGGCTAGAGGACAAATGTAAGGATGTAGAGGCTTATCTCACTAGGGTAAGATAGATATTAACTACAGGAAAATTGAAGAGACCTTTGGCGAAAAGAGAACCACTTGTATGAATATCAAGAGCTGAGATGGAAACCCAGTTCTATGCAAAGAAGGGAAAGCAGAAAGGTGGAAGGAGTACATAGAGGGTCTATACAAGGGCGATGTATTTGTGGACAATATTATGGAAATGGAAGAGCATGTAGATGGATATGAAATGGGAGATATGATACTGTGTGAAGAGTTTGACAGAGCACTGAAAGACGTAAGTTGAAACAAGGCCCCGGGAGTAGACAATACTCCATTAGAACCACTGACGGCCTTGGGAGAGCCAGTCCTGACAAAACTCTACCATCTGATGAGCAAGATGTATGAGACAGGCGAAATTCCATCAGACTTCAAGAAGAATATAATAATTCCAATCCCAAAGAAAGCAGGTGTTGACAGATGTGAAAATTATCGAACTATCAGTTTAATAAGTCACAGCTGCAAAATACTAACACGATTTCTTTACAGACGAATGGAAAAACTGGTGGAAGCCGACCTCAGGAAAGATCAGTTTGGATTCCGTAGAAATATTGGAACACGTGAGGCAATACTGACTTATCTTAGAAGAAAGATCAAGGAAAGGCAAACCTACGCTTCTAGCATTTGTAGACTTAGAGAGAGCTTTTGACAATGTTGACTGGAATACTCTCTTTCAAATTCTAAAGGTGGCAGGGTAAAATACAGGGAGCGAAAGGCTATGTACAATTTGTACAGAAACCAGATGGCGGTTATAAGAGTCGAGGGGCATGAAAGGGAAGCAGTGGTTGGGAAGGTAGTGAGACAGGGTTGTAGCCTCTCCCCAATGTTATTCAATCTGTATATTGAGAAAGCAGTAAAGGAAACAAAATAAAAATTCGGAGGAGGTATTAAAATTCATGGAGAAGAAATAAAAACTTTAAGGTTCGCCGATGACATTGTAATTCCGTCAGAAACAGCAAAGGACTTGGAAGAGCAGTTGAACGGAATGGACAGTGTCTTGAAAGGAGGATATAAGACGAACATCAACAAAAGCAAAACGAGGATAATGGAATGTAATCGAATTAAGTCGGGTAATGCTGAGGGAATTAGATTAGGAAATGAGACACTTAAAGTAGTAAAGGAGTTTTGCTATTTGGGGAGCAAAATAACTGATGATGGTCGAAGTAGAGAAGATATAAAATGTAGACTGGCAATGGCAAGGAAAGCGTTTCTGAAGAAGAGAAATTTGTTAACATCGAGTATAGATTTAAGTGTCAGGAAGTCTTTTCTGAAAGTATTTGTATGGAGTGTAGCCATGTATGGAAGTGAAACATGGACGATAAATAGTTTGGACAAGAAGAGAATAGAAGCTTTCGAAATGTGGTGCTACAGAAGAATGAGGAGGTATTGAATAGAATTGGGGAGAAGAGAAGTTTGTGGCGCAACTCGACAAGAAGAAGGGACCGGTTGGTAGGACATGTTCTGAGACATCAAGGGATCACAAATGTAGCACTGGAGGGCAGCGTGGATGGTAAAAATCGTAGAGGGAGACCAAGAGATGAGTACACTAAGCAGATTCAGAAGGATGTAGGATGCGGTAAGTACTGGGAGATGAAGCAGCTTGCACAGGATAGGGTAGCATGGAGAGCTGCATCAAACCTATCTCAGGACTGAAGACCACAACAACAACAACAACAACATATATGTCCTAGTTTCCTTCCCCATCTTCTCTCCTTCCCCTCTCTGTACCCCTCTCCTCCTCCCCTCTCTCTTTGTCCATGATCTCAGCCCTACTGCCTATACATCTCTTATCCTAAGCTCTCTCTCTATCCTTCTCCACCTACCTCATTTCTCTGGCCATATCCTCCCTTCCCTTCTTTCTATCCATTTCCTCCCCTCTTTTCTGTTCACCACTTCCTCCCGTGTCTCTGACCATATTTATTGTTATTGCAAACGGAACATTGGTTGGGAATATAAGTCAAAATGAATGGGTAAATCGGTTGGAATGTTTAGAACACGGGGTGTGAGAGAGACCTTCCACCTGCTGGACGTGTGCGGATAGTAACTTTATTGGCAGTATTTGGCATAGTCTTAACCTATGAACAGGTAGGATTATAAAGTTAGCCATAAACACGACTTTCCTCTTTTCTGTTAAAAACAACTGCAAAAGGGAAAACCAACCGCACATTTTCACAGCACTGCTTAGCAGGTTCCTTCTCGGAACCGGTTTAACAGAAAGTGTTTATTTTATAACATTCCCATACTTGCTGGGGTTTACTATGCGCGCTGATTGTCAGTCAGCCAGTCATCTGGTCGAGAAGGGATTTTACCACCTACATGTTATCTAAAGTGTGTGTGGACTGAAACAGTCCAGTTTCAGTTATATTATGAATTAATTGATATGAACGAATGAGGAATTCATTTTTTTCGCAGTGATTTGTTTGTGTTTTTAACGTATTCATTGTAACTTTTGGTGACGAATGATATATTTTAACTTTCCGTTCGGAGGGAAAACGAATTGCAGCGATGGCCTACCGACTCTTCAGTGCGCCACGTACTCTGCCCATGGGAAAATCACGGCACTTCGAGCATTGTCTGTGACAAGTGCTTTTGTATTTGACTTGTGAAGTAGTCGAAAAATAATTTACGTTAAAACCTCGTTCGTAGATAATATTGGCCCCATTTGGAAGGAACTGCTGTAGGCCTACTTTTATGTATTAAGCAACAAATGCTTCGCTGGAGGTTCATGGACAGAAACCACCGATGCCAGTATCTTTGCTGGCGGTAGGTGTCTGTTGCGGTAATTTGACCTTTCCGCTCGCACAACACATTCCTGGCGCTTCGTGTCGAAATCTCAAACCGTTACAGTGTTGACAAACACTGTCGATTGTCCCGAAGTCGACCAGTTCATCCGCGGCGTAATCGACTGTTTGATCGTACCTGCACGCGAAACGTTCAGTTCTAATTGTTTTGTTCGACCGTCTGTTTTCCCCACGTTCCAAATTATTTTGTGTGTTAACTCCAACTGAACCAGTCCAACTCGACTAAACTTGTTTCGAAGTCATAATGGATCGCGCTTGACGAAGTCGTATTCGATTTGCTCCAAGACGCTGTCTACACTCTTCGTTATCCTATCTGACTAGAGGATCACGTAGATGGTCCGCGTTGCGCTACACCCCCAGATATTTCGTCGGCTCACTCGCGGCATTTTTTTCTAAAGACATTAACCACGAACTGAACTCAATTGATTATATGCAACACACCAAATTACTACGAACCGACACACCAAAAGTATGATCACCATTGATAACACACTGAAATATCGGTTTGCCGGCCGGAGTGGGCGAGCGGTTCTAGGCGCGTCAGACTGGAACCGCGCGACCGCTACGGTCGCAGGTTCGAATCCTGCCTCGGGCATGGATGTGTGTGATGTCCTTAGGTTAGTTAGGTTTAAGTAGTTCTCAGTTCTAGGGGACTGATGACCTCAGCTGTTAAGTCCCATAGTGCTCAGAGCCATCTGAACCATTTTTTTGAAATATCGGTTTCAATTGCATTCTTTTCTCAATATATAATGCGAAATTTGTTGCTGTTGTGAAAACATGTGACAGCGGAACTGTCAAACTGAGCGTCACATTTTTTAAATTGACATTTTCAGTAAAAAATACCATTCCACTTTTCTTTCATGTAAACCTTTTTCCGAAAATTGCGGAAAACAAGTCGCCCAAATCGGTCGAGTCTTTCTCAAGTGAGGACCTTTCATACTTGCGGCAACTGAGTTTTAGTCACATAAATTCAGTGTTAATCTCTCAATTGGCACCAGTAACATTCATTTGAATTTATACCTTATCCGGACTATACTTCTATCGTCAGTTTTGGAGGACTGCCGCGAATGAGAGCATCGAGCGAACGTTTACTGCTTTTTCATTTACTCGTAGATGAAGTTCGCGGTTATTCTTGGTGGATTTGAATGTTATAGTATTCAGTCTCAGTGCGACCTCGCGACCACTAATCCCTGTATCCGTCGTGATGCTCCCTATTTGCTCAGAATTTCTTGTTCCTAAGTCTTCGAGTGCGCTCCTGAACTAACTGTTCAAAACAATTTTCAGAGAAAACATTTTTTAAGGTTTCGGACGACGTTGCGTGCCTACCACCAACTTCAAAAATGTATTTTCACCAACATACCTAACATACTTCGAAGTCATCGACAACTGTAATTGTGTAAGTGGGTACATATTCGAGATGATACCTTTTCTGAATCGTTCAGCAACTGTATCATCTGAGGCGGGGAAGTAGGTGTGAAAGTGTATTATCGGTGCGAATGACGAAGTAGTTTTGAGAGTGTATGGCAATTGGTTTTGGGTCGACTTGCTGTTGAACAGTAATCGTTACATGTTGTGATACTGGTAGCTACTATACTCTGATAATCATAACAATAAACCTCATGTAGACATTACACCATCTATTCTTCCGCGTTTGCTAGAATCTCATGGGATTTCGTTGCACGTGGAGCTGAAGCCAACCTGTGTCCAATACAGTCAAGTACTATCATAAGGGTATGTTTTATGCTGTGTTACACTCACGTATACTGAGCGATAAAGCGGCACAACAGCTTTACCGGCGCATTAAAAATGGACGCCACTGGCCAACCAGCGGCCCAACTAACCGACAATGATGTGAGCAGTTGCAGAGACGAGGAAAGAAAGAATATAGCTTCAAATGTCTTTTTAATTTTTAAGGAGAGTGAAATTATACTCGGCCAAAATCCAGCACTACCGCACGCTTCTTTGGTGACCAGACCGAAAGCATGAAATGCTCTCCTCCTCACATACCATAGTATTCTAATCACAGGCAAGAGTGATGAAAATTCCGAACTTAAACACAGGGTAACTTTTGTGAGCGATTAGATTAGATTAGATTTACTTTCATTCCAATTGATCCGTAGTGAGGAGGTCCTCCAGGATGTGGAACATGTCAGAAAAACAACAATACATGACAAATATTTAAACTAAAACAAATAAGCTAATGTACCATTCCACAGGTCCCAAGTGGAATGACCGTCATTTTTTAATGAATACTAAGAGTCATTTTACAAATACTATTGCACTGAATTTAAAATAAAAAAGTTTTATATTTATTTATAAGGTAAGAAACATGTAATACAACTACTGTAATACTTATTTACAATGAACACATTACTGCACTGAAATGGTGCAGAAGTTAGATTATACTTACACACACACACACACACACACACACACACACACACACACACACACACACACACACACACACACACACAAATTTTCAGTGAACACATTACTGCACTGAAATTGTGCAGAAGTTATGTTGTACTTATATACAAATCAGTTGGTTTTCCTCAGAAATTCATCAATGGAGTAGAAGGAGTTGGCCACCAATAAATCCTTTAGGCTTCTCTTAAACTGAATTTCATTGGTTGTTAAGCTTTTTATGGCTGCTGGCAAGTTATTGAAAATGTGTGTTCCTGAATAATGCACACCTTTTTGTACAAGACTAAGTGACTTTAAATCCTTGTGAAGATTATTCTTATTTCTAGTATTGATTCCATGAATTGAGCTGTTGGTTTGAAAAAGTGATATATTTTTAATGACAAATTTCATTAAGGAATAAATATATTGGGAAGCTGTAGTTAGTATCCCTAGTTCCCTAAACAGGCTTCTGCAGGATGTTCTTGAGTTCACACCACATATAATTCTTACTGCACGTTTTTGTGCCCGGAAAACTTTAGCTTGGCTTGATGAATTACCCCAGAAAATAATCCCATATGACATTATGGAATGAAAGTAAGCATAGTATGCCAGCTTTTTCATTTTTATATCCCCTATGTCTGACAAAATTCGCATTGCAAACAGAGATTTGTTAAGACGCTTCAGCAGTTCTGTGGTGTGCTCCTCCCAGTTGAATTTATTATCAAGCTGTAATCCCAAGCTATGTATAATGCAAAATCGTACTGCGGGGATTTTACCGTACTGTTGAATACTGAAGCCACTGAAGGAATTAATTAATTACAGTTAGTCGTCTGGTAATCTCTTTGCTCCTTCCTAATCCGAATCCGAGAAATGCGTTTCAGTTCTGGAACTGTCATCTGCTACGTTCATAACGAGTCAATCAACAACAGAATCCACGAAGCCACCCAGGTGCCGCATTTTCTTTTCTTCTTTTATGGCATGCCCTTCTATGCCCCGCCAGTCTTCGGCAGTGACGTATGAAAAAGCTGCGTGCGTTAGTTCCAGGACGACTGGCAGTTTAACTGTCTCGTCATTACTCACGATAAATCCCTTCACTTGGCTCCAGATCAGTTCTATTTGCTTCCTAATGCAATGGTATAGCGGAAAATGCAATAATGCACGGTGTGCTCGATGATGCGAAAGAGATTGTTTTCCATGTTCCTGCGTGCCTTATAACCCTGGTTCGTGTGAGACTACATCTGAGGTATGAAGTAATAGACATAGTCCAAATAAATAGTATTTGATTTTTAATTTTTATCGTAAAATATTGTAATGTTTTCTTAATTTAAGCAACCTTTTGTTAATAATTTTTCATAAAATATTGGTAATTAACTATATTTGAAATGAAAACAGGAATTTCGCCTGTAATTTGTAATTTGAAACAAGATGACGTGCATTATTCATGCAAAATGATGATGAAATTTATAAGAGTAAGTATTTCAAATTGAACGAAAAAGAAAGGAAAGAAGGATTGCCAAGGCGAGATTTGAAATTTAGAAATTTGTGGTAAGGTTCTATGTGACCCGACTGCTGAGCTCATCGGTCCCTAAGCTTATACACTAATTAATGTAACTTAAACTAACTTACGCTAAAAGCGACACACACAACCTCCCTGAGCGAAGATTCGAAACTCGGAAGGGGTGGAGCCGCGCGAAGCATGACAAGACGCCCCTGGACCACGAGGCTACCCCGGGCGGCACGAGATTTGAACCAGCGCTCCATGAACGAATACGAGACTATCTGTCTACCATGCTACCGATTTTGCTAAACATCGAGAGTGTATTTAAATCTCAATAATGTCATATACAGACCCTCGGAAAACTTCGAACCGATTTCTTCCTGTAAATTTATGAAAAAAAAAAAACATTGAGAGCAACATATTTCTCGGCACCTTTTAACCGTGTTCCACACGCGTGTTTCATTACGGAGCAGGAAGCAGCTTCAGCCATCTTCATATTGCGTATTAACAGCGCGACAATCAGAGCACAACAGTACAGAGACTGTGAGTGTGTACACAAGTTTTTAAATGAAACCTACATAACTAAAGCGTGATTAAAAAAAACGTTGATGCCTGTTAATACATTAGTATATCTTACAGTTTCATCTAACATAACTTAGTAAAAATATATCTAATATATAAGTAGGACCTACTTCCAAGAGCGTAACAACACCATAGAGTAAATATCTCTGGAGTGAGCATTGCGTTCTGCGCATGTTGTCAACATTAAACCAGGATTGTCACGTGTTTTCGGGACTTCGCTGCGCCTGTGTGCTTTCTGCAGCGTTTGAAGTTTATATCAGCAAGAGTTTTTGTTGTATTTCACCGTGTGTTGATAGTGTAATAGCGATGGTGAATTACTGTTGTTGCTACGGATGCAAAGAAAACTATGTGAAAGAAGGGATAGTAACTTTTCATGGATACATACCATGTAGCTCGAATTATAGTTATCATATATATACACTGTATGTGTTTAAAAATTTCGAGACGCATTATAATTAAGGCTTGATTCTGTAGACCTATTTTTCTACGATTTTATGACTTTATAATAGATATTACGGCTCGTACAAAAGCTTACAAACAATCCTTTCCTCTCATAAATTTGCTACTGGAGCAGAAAGGGAATGGTTAGTTGTTTCAGCAAATACTATCATCCATGCATTTATCAGTGACTTGTCGATTATATATATAGATTACTCAGTCTACTATTTATTTAATAAACCGGGAGCAAGTACGTAAAATGCGTTAAATAAATACTTCAAAGTGTCACCAGTAAGGAAAATTGCTTTAGGTCGTAAAAACGAGAAAATAAATATGCAGAAATAGCAGAAAAAAAGGACGAATTAGCAGGGATATAATCGCTAATGTGTGACAAATTCGGTGTTTTTCGGACACTTGCAAAAGTACTAGCGTACTGTCAAGACGTTTTGCAAGACTATCACTGCAAAAATATACTTCAGGCTATGTAATATTATAAAGTGCCGTATCATACCGAAAACTACCAAAAATCGAGTAGATTTGAACTGTGACACCTATCGCAAAGAAGCAGAATGTAATATCACTTGCCCTTAAAAGTTACGTAGCTGGTTTATCCCCGGTATCAAATGGATATTGTTAAAATGTCTGCGCAACGTATATAAGTAATCCACGACACGTACGAAAAGAATCCGTCTGCTCTAGGGATGTAGTGACATTCTAAGTATACAGCGCGCTATACGGACAAACAGACGACGTCCCGAGAACACGTGACCAGCCCGGCAATGTATGTTGAGAACACAAAATCTGTTCTGCGCATGTGAATGCTCACTCCAGAGATATTTACTCTATGAACAACACCAGTGTACGTGTGCTACTGATTCTGACCAATCATCGCTTTTGTGTTTTTCGACATCAGGTTTATTCTTAGGATGGACAGACTATAGTCAGTATGCGTTACACGTTGTGGTACTGAACCGATATACCTGACCGTCTGGCGGGACTGGATGGGGGTTCGGAATACGTAGATCACACAAACCAGCCCGTGAAAAGGAGACCTCGACCTGAAGGCGGTCCACTGTCCATTTAAGGACATGTTCAGCCTTTACTAGGATGCTAGGCCAGCAGGAAGGCGGATTCTCGCCTCCACGTCGTATCTGCGAAACCGGACTTCTGCGGCATCGCGCCAGGAATAGCGTCTGTAACCGACACAAGCGCCAGCGTCAGATCCACGCGGCAGCTGGTGGATGGCGTCACCGCTTCCTGGTCGCGATTTTACCAGGAAGTGCTCTCCTCCATCCTCCTGGACTCTTTGGGTCTGCTTGTCCGGTTCACTGTGCAGCCTCATCAGTATCGACGCTAAACTTCCAGACTCCGCTGCTCCTGTGCCAGGGGTCGCTCCAGCGCACCCCGTCGGGTCTCGACCGGCGGTCCGGCGTCTCGGCGTCCCTCCTCTGTGAGGGCCCAGACAATAATAGATGCTCTTATAGATCTTATAAATAAATTTTCCCCGAGCCAATTAAGTCTCACCTTTACTCTGATAATAATGGAAGCAGAAGAAATGAATTAAAATTCGTGCCCCAGCCGGGACTCGAACCCGAGTGTTACTAGGCAGAGCACCAACCATTACACCACTGCAGCACTATGGTCAACAGTGCTGCACGATCTACCCAAGTAGAGCGCCCTCCCCAACACAAATTTCAAATCCTCAGCTTATTTTCCCGCTACACTGTGAGTATTGCCAGGGCTCTCTGGCATCGGTATAGCACCCCATCATTGGACGCGAGAGGGAAGTCCTATACAATAGGTGATTCTCTAGACCTTATAATTAAATTTTTCCCCGAGACATTTCTCACCTTTACTATGATAATGTAGGGGAACAATGAGCTGTAAATATGAATTGGAGTTTGTGTTGGGGAGGGCACTGGACTTGTGTAGCTCGTGCAGCAGTCTTGGCCATAGTGCTGCAGTGGTGTAATGATCAGCATTTTTGCCTACCAAGCCAGAAGACCCGGATTCGAGTTCCGGCCGGTGCACAAATTTTGATTCATTTCTCCTGCTTCCATCGTTATCGTAAATAAAAGATGGGTCTGCAGCTCCCAACACTTTTGCTGTTCTACTGACCGCCTTTTCATCAAAGATTTCTCTCGCTTGATATTTTCAGAAAATAAAAACACGTTCAGATAGTGACATTTGATGTTAGCTTTTGTAGAAGCAGACCAATAATGGTCGCCCACACTAATTCTGCATTCTGGTCGCTTCTCAGATGAATGGACATTTCTCTATGGCAACCCCACAATAGTGAAGAAGGCTTTCGGAGAGGGTGCATAAATTTACTTCCCGCCAGGCTATAGAAACCCATTTCAGGTCTTGACACGATTGCAAAGTTGTATCACGGCGCCGGCCTAGGCACTACAGTCCGAAACCGCGCGACCGCTACGGTCGCAGGTTCGAATCCTGCCTCAGGCATGGATGTTGTGATGTCCTTGGGTTAGTTAGGTTGAAGTACTTTTAAGTTCTAGGGGGCTGATGCCCTCAGAAGTTAAGTCCCATAGTGCTAAGAGCTATTTGTACCATTTTTTTCTATCACGGAACAGCCAAGGTGTAGTATTCCTGGCTTTGCAGCCATCATATTCGGCTCCAAGAAGCTTTTCTTAGAGTAGTTGAGAAGGCAGCAGTTGCAAGATGACGTAGTGCGGTGCGAGGTGCCGATGATGCTTGGTTTGTGGGCACTCAACTGCGCCCTACAAAAGCCCAGTTGTTATACAGTCCAATTCTTTAACAGTCCGTTTTAGCCACTGCCATAAATTACGAGGATGATGATGAAATGAAGACAATACAAACACCCAGTGCCCGAGCAGAGAAAATCTCCAACCCGGCCGGGAATCGAACCCGGGAGCCCGTGGTCCCGAGGCAGCAACACTAGCCCCTAGACCACGATGAGATACCGATGACAAATTGTTTATTAGATACTGGAGTCGTCAGAAAGATCGCCTAAATTGTGGTCCTTCTCCGCGATTGACTGCTGGATTGCGCCGGCCGCGGTGGTCTTGCGGTTCTAGGCGCTGCAGTCCGGAACCGCGGGACTGCTACGGTCGCAGGTTCGAATCCTGCCTCGGGCATGGATGTGTGTGATGTCCTTAGGTTAGTTAGGTTTAAGTAGTTCTAAGTTCTAGGGGACTGATGACCTAAGATGTTAAGTCCCATAGTGCTCAGAGCCATTTGACTGCTGGATTCGGAAGTTGCGCGCCAAATTGGTAATCTGCTGTTATTAATATTTGAAAAATTAAACACCGTATTTATTTGAATTTCAAATCAAAGCGTCTCTCAATAGCGTGCTATCATTCCATTACTTCACAAGTATTAATAACCAGTGAATAATAAACAACTGCAAAACGAAAAGGCAGACGAAGCACTTGGGTGACCTTCGGATCGCGACTAACTTGGACGGCGGGCGAGGTGGTTCGGCTGTAAGATCAGAGCTCGTTCGGCAGTCTCGGAGGACGGACGTGTTGTCCGCCTCGGTGTCACTTAAGACTTAATTTGCAGTGTCTAGTTTGTAAACGCGAGGGCTAGTTTGGCAGTGTCGGAGGACAGACGTGTTGTCCGCCGAAGTAACAGTTAAGACTTTGTTTGCAGTATATGGTTATTTGAACACATAGTTGAGAAAAGTGTGATACTAATTACAGAAATATGCAGTCCAGTAATTTGCTGAGGAATAAAAAATCACTTGCGACTCTAAAAAGGAATGTGCAGTTTCTCGTGCTCTGCTAATGAAAAGCGAGTGACGTCCTGTATAAACAAACTGATGGCAAATTTAATCGTTTATGAAGCGATAGTTCCTCGCTAAGAGTTTCTTACAGCCTCAAAATAACGGATTCACAACCTACGTGCGGTTTTCTGCGCAGGGAACGACGACTGTATAAGAAAAATTTTGTGGTAAGGTCTGATGGGACCAAACTACTAAGGTCATCGGTCCCTAAGCCTACAAACTACTTAATCTAATTTAAACTAACTTACGCTATGGACGACACACACACACACACACCCATGCCCGAGGGAGGACTCGAACCTCCGACGGGGCGAGCCGCACGGACCGTGGCAAGGCGCCTGAGACCGAGCGGCTACCCCGCGCGGCCACGACTGTAGAAGATTGCAGGTTGGTGAACGTCTGTTACAATTTATGCATTCCAGTCAGGGGGTGAAAGCAAATAAGCACCTCGTGTGTACCGCAGTCTTAGTACAAATGAGATCAGTGACATGTCATCTGTGGTAACACACATGACATGTCACTGATGAGAAAAATGTTTTGAGGGAAGGGGTTTATCATATGCACGTATATGTCAGCCAATCTCTATCTCTCCCTCTCTCTCTTTTTCAACTTGCCGTGAAGTTTGTGAAGATATGGAAACGCATTCCTAGCTGTATGGCTTCGAAAGGACCACTTCCTGTCCTACTTCGTGCACTGACTGTGTCTGATTCATCAATTTCCTTTCCTATTACAGGTGTAACTCTACCACGTCTCCATGGTCACCAAACAAGTTGCTGCTAAGTGATGGTACATTGAGGATGGAGAAAGTCTGTAATTACTTTGTGTTTTAATTCATACTAGCTGCTGGATCAAAGTGGTCTCTGTTGTTCCGGACACGTGTGAAAGAAAAGATACCTCATTATTAAGTCGAGGATGCCCAATGATCTCATGAGTGCGGATGCATACCACGCTCGGCCTGTTACGGGAATCAGCGAAATGGCGCGAATAATGAAGACGATGGGCAAGGGACATTGAATTGGTAGTGTGTGGATGGGTTGGAAATTTGGGTCTGCTGGGAGGTGTGCCATGGTAGTCCGTGCTGTTGTGATGGCCCCTGTGCCAGGATGGCGCCGTGGTCAGCGTATCTGCCAAGTGATCGGGAGACCCGGTTGCAAAAACCTGTCTGGCACAAATTTTCAACTTTCCCCATTGATTTAAATCAGTGCCCAGTCGCAGCCAATGTTTGTAATTCCTTTCTGTCTTAGTGAATAAATGTAACGTACTGCGCAAAAAGTAGGCTAAGTCCACTACTGCTCGATTGCACCATAGGCGGCAAATTGCTGGGAACAGTGACGACTAGAAAGTACACAAGAGTAGCCGTGAAGACCGACCTACAGCCTGATCACCGCACAAAACAGGAATCAGGCAAAGCAGGTGGCAGACTGAGATTCACTACACAGTCTTAAGATGTAATTGATTCACGAAAGAAGCAGCTTACTCGTGCGACTGACTCCTCAGTAGTGTCCATTAGCATGGCCTCCTCGACGAGTAGGATTAACAGAAGAGCGGCGAATTTCTTCACGGTATTGTTTACTCGGCGAGACAGCTTCGCAGAAATGCTCAACAGACTCAAGTGCCACACGTTGAATAAGATGCATTGTACATCGCGGCCATGATTGCTATTGAGATTTCTAAAGGTGACGTTTCAAGAAACATAGGACAACATATTACTTTCTCCCACATATGTCTCCCGAAATGATCAGGACTAGTAACTTAGGGATATAAGATGTTATACAGAGCTTTATCGACAGGAAGTTTTCTCTAGCGCCAGTCGTCAAGACACTAGAGATGTAAGGCTGTGAGGCACGGGGGGGGGGGGGGGGAGGGGGGGAGGAGGAGGAGGGTGGAGATGTACCACACTTACTCCCCGCCTCACACAGCTTTAGTGAACCAGGAAGTTTCGGTAAGGATGCTGTCTCTAAAATTTCGTGTCCGCAGCTCGTGGTCTAGTGGCTAGCGTTGCTGGCTCTGGATCACGGGCTCCCGGGTTCGATTCGCGGCCCGGTTGGGGATTTTTTCCGCTTTCGGACGGGGGGGTCCGTCTTGTCCTGATCATTGCATCATCATTATCATTCATTAAAGTGGCCACATTTGACAGAGCAAAGGTTGGGAATTTTTACGGGCGCTAATAACCTCGCAGTTTTGCGCCCCACAAACGAAACACCATTATCATCATCATCTCATCTAGACTTTTGTATAGTTCATACTGTCAGCAGACACTCCATACATAACCGAGTTTTCCCTTTCCTTGTTTCCGATAGGCTCTTTCGTAGTATAAATCTTGAATGCATCAGCTTTCCTGTCGTTCCCCTAAATCTGCATTAGTTTTATTATCAATGTAGCACATATTTCTCTCCTTTTATTTCAGCCTTGGTTTTCTTTAATCTTTACCTGCATAAGGTAGGGCTCGAACTCACATGTTTAAAGAACTTATTTATTGAATCTACACGGCACAGCGAAATTCACTGACTACTGAGAACAGAAATTGCAGGTGAAATCTCACAGCGAACAGAGACTTTGCCATACACGGAAGATTTGGACAGTAGCTGAGGACCAAAAAGGAAACCCCTAAACAAGGAGGATGTAGTCTTCAGGCACACTGATATTTACACTTTAAAATGATGCTAGAGTATTTGTTTTTTTAATTTGAGTGAAAAGGAAACCGATGTTACGACAGTAAGATAATACCGAAATTTTTGTGTCATCACATACGATACCTGTACACATTGTAGAAAGATACACTTTGTTTACACTGTATCTGTCCAAAAGTAGCCAAAGAGCAGTGAAAGAAAGCCCCACAGATTTCCTAGAAAATTCACGCACATAGTATACCTGTCCCTAACTACACTCCTGGAAATTGAAATAAGAACACAGTGAATTCATTGTCCCAGGAAGGGGAAACTTTATTGACACATTCCTGGGGTCAGATACATCACATGATCACACTGACAGAACCACAGGCACATAGACACAGGCAACAGAGCATGCACAATGTCGGCACTAGTACAGTGTATATCCACCTCTCGCAGCAATGCAGGCTGCTATTCTCCCATGGAGACGATCGTAGAGATGCTGGATGTAGTCCTGTGGAACGGCTTGCCATGCCATTTCCACCTGGCGCCTCAGTTGGACCAGCGTTCGTGCTGGACGTGCAGACCGCGTGAGACGACGCTTCATCCAGTCCCAAACATGCTCAATGGGGGACAGATCCGGAGATCTTGCTGGCCAGGGTAGTTGACTTACACCTTCTAGAGCACGTTGGGTGGCACGGGATACATGCGGACGTGCATTGTCCTGTTGGAACAGCAAGTTCCCTTGCCGGTCTAGGAATGGTAGAACGATGGGTTCGATGACGGTTTGGATGTACCGTGCACTATTCAGTGTCCCTTCGACGATCACCAGTGGTGTACGGCCAGTGTAGGAGATCGCTCCCCACACCGTGATGCCGGGTGTTGGCCCTGTGTGCCTCGGCCGTATGCAGTCCTGATTGTGGCGCTCACCTGCACGGCGCCAAACACGCATACGACCATCATTGGCACCAAGGCAGAAGCGACTCTCATCGCTGAAGACGACACGTCTCCATTCGTCCCTCCATTCACGCCTGTCGCGACACCACTGGAGGCGGGCTGCACGATGTTGGGGCGTGAGCGGAAGACGGCCTAACGGTGTGCGGGACCGTAGCCCAGCTTCATGGAGACAGTTGCGAATGGTCCTCGCCGATACCCCAGGAGCAACAGTGTCCCTAATTTGCTGGGAAGTGGCGGTGCGGTCCCCTACGGCACTGCGTAGGATCCTATGGTCTTGGCGTGCGTCCGTGCGTCGCTGCGGTCCGGTCCCAGGTCGACGGGCACGTGCACCTTCCGCCGACCACTGGCGACAACATCGATGTACTGTGGAGACCTCACGCCCCACGTGTTGAGCAATTCGGCGGTACGTCCACCCGGCCTCCCGCATGCCCACTATACACCCTCGCTCAAAGTCCGTCAACTGCACATACGGTTCACGTCCACGCTGTCGCGGCATGCTACCAGTGTTAAAGACTGCGATGGAGCTCCGTATGCCACGGCAAACTGGCTGACACTGACGGCGGCGGTGCACAAATGCTGCGCAGCTAGCGCCATTCGACGGCCAACACCGCGGTTCCTGGTGTGTCCGCTGTGCCGTGCGTGTGATCATTGCTTGTACAGCCCTCTCGCAGTGTCCGGAGCAAGTATGGTGGGTCTGACACACCGGTGTCAATGTGTTCTTTTTTCCATTTCCAGGAGTGTAGTTGGCATAAATTATGGAGGTATAATCTTCCAAAACGCAGGAAACTATGACATACCTAACGCCTTTTCGGTTGATATTCACAGCGGTCACGAGCTAGATTAAACTCTAATCTAAAATCTAAAGATTTACACGGACGACCCGAAACTGTAGTGACAACTCCACTGTGGATGACTGGTGCTACTGCGCGCACGTGGTGTGGTAGGGAAATGTGCTAAACTGAGTAGAGATGCGTTACTCCAAGTATGGGATGGGTAACTTTTGGGGAAGCCTACTGACGTGGTCGACTTTTTCAAACAACACACTGTTGTGGCCTGGGGCCTGTGTTCAACCAGTGGCGTCGTCAGTTACGACTGTATTGGGCATAGGGTCACTGGGACTGGATCGTGGGTCAACGGGAACGTGTCACCTGGTCGGATGAATTCCGATTCCTGTTACAGCAGGTCGGTGGTCGAAACATGCATGATAATTTCCATCGATTTAAAGGCACTAAACATGTCGGTTATCTGTCCATCATTTCATTGAAAATTCACATAAAATGATGTGAAACGGAAAAATGAGAAAGGTCAGCACCGGGGTCTGTGACCTTGTCGCCCTGGATGAAAACTGACGTGAAGGTAGCTTAAGACCTGTGCTTAAAAGTTAAATGGAAGTCAGGCAGCTGGAAACTGCGGCTAGTCGCCGGAGAGGGGTGCCGGCGGTGCGGAAGCAGAAGTGGGTCCACAGCTGTCAGCTGTATCCACGTCAGCACCACTCAGTGACAGTCTAAGGCCGGCCACCGTAGTCATTGTGACTGAAATGTGCTCATAAAACTGATGAGTGTGCAGGCTAGAGATGTTAATGAGATAATTAACTTAATGAGGTAAAATATCTACACACATTTCATGGTAGTGCGGATGGAGAAAGTGGCTTGAGGCCACCTGAGACACAGGTCCCAGCCACAGGCGCTGCTTGCATCCGCCCCTGCCACAGCATGCTGAGGCGCACTACGTTTTGTTATCGTATCCACTTTCCCTCCGAAAACATATGACTTTCTTAGCAGCTATCCCATCGTCCACAAGTATCTGGGATGGGAAGGTGGTTCAGTCAGCAGCACACTCTCCTTGAGAAAATGGGCAATGAGATGAGTACCACAGCTGCACTGGGAGGGAGTCTGGCTTATGTATGTGGAACAGTTGGGTAAGTCTGTTTTGGCCACAATATAATGAGCACACTACGATGGTTTCTCTCTGAGAGGCTCGAAGAGAAGTGTACCACAGCCCGGTGGACCCTCCAATTCCGCACAAGTTGTAGATGGTTGTGACAGTCTGCTATTCCATACGTCAGGTTTCAAGAATTTGATGTCGCAGCTGAAATTGTAGGGCTGTGCCTGCTACTCCGAGTTGAAATTTGTCCTCTGTGCTTGCTTCTGATGTGTGAATAAGTTCATTTATTGGAGTGCCCACATGGCTCAGTGTCCAGATAAATGTTAGGGTGCTTCCGAAGCTGTGGAGGCCAACTAATAGGTGCTCGATGTTGGCATTCAGAAAGTTTCTGGGTCAGATCAGGGGAACGCTACAAACCAAGAAGTCTTTTGTTACAAGAGGTTTGACATATTGTGGAGCCCGTGATGTCACTACCAACAATATTTGCATAAAAGCAATAGCAGGAGATAATATTCAAACTAATTCACATTTTGCCACAAAAAAATCACGCACACATACGCGCGCGCACGCACACACACACACACACACACACACACACAGAAAGATGGTGCCCCTCTACACGCCCTCCCTCCCTCCTTCCATCCCTATCCCAACACCCTGTTCCACGCTCAGCCTTTACAGCTCCCACGATCACTCAGTCAGTCATGCAGCAAGTGAGCAGGAACATGTGCAGAATTCTATTGTGTAGCTGATGTGGAGTTAAATCAACCTACTGTTGATAAAAACCTGTGCTCTGCATATCTAGTACGCAGAGGACAACACATGAATACATAAAAAGGGCAAAAAAACAAATTTAGGTGTAATGAACACAACCATGAAGTTGTAAATAACTAGATAACTGAAACTAGGCCCCAAGAATCAGTACAGACCTCTTACTGAAACATGTATAGTTAAATGGTTTTCTTATCTGTTACAGGTGGCAGACGATGCCTACCATGAATAGCCGAAAAATATTTGGTACACATAAATAAATGACTCATTTGCAAAAGACGAATTCTTTTCTTGTCTTTATGATGTATCATAATTGTATAAGATGTCCATCACTCGTCATTCTAACTTGAAAAGAAACAGCTAACTTATACTGCTCTTCACATCTACGTCAGAGCAGTGAATTAATTTTCCTACCAGCATATACACTCAAGTGCAAAAGAAATTAGTATAGGCATACGTATTCAAATACAGAGACATTTAAACAAGCAGAATACGGGACTGCGGCCTATACAAGACAACAAGTGTCTGGCGCAGTTGTTAGATCGGTTACTGCTGCCACAATGGCAGGTTACCTACATTGAAGTGAGCTTGAATGTTGTGCTAAGGTCGGCGCACCAGCGATGGGACGCAGCATCTCCGAGGTAGCGATGACGTGGGGATTTTGTAGTACGATGATTTCACGAGTGCACTGTGAATATGAGGAATCCGGTAAAACATCAAATCTTCGACGTCGCTGCAGCCGGAAAAAGATCCTGCAAGAACAGGACCAACGACGACTGAAGAGAATCGTCCAACGTGACAGAAGTGCAATCCTTCCGCAAATTGCTGCAGATTTCACTGATGGGCCAGCAACATGTGTCAGCGTGCAAAACATTAAACAAAACATCATCGATACGGACTTTCGAAGCCGAAGGCCCACTCGTGTGCCATTGATGACTGCGCGACACAAAGCTTTACTCATAGCTTGGGCCTGTCAACATTAAGTGTTGGTGACTGGAAACATGTTGCCTCGTCGCGCTAGTCTCGTTTCAAATTGTCTCAAGCGGATGGACGTGTACGAGTATGGAGAGGACGTCATGAATGAATGGACCCTATACTTAAGCAGAGGACTGTTGAAGCTTGTGGACGCTCTATAATGGTGTGGGGCGTGTACAGCTGGAGTGATATGGTACCCCTGATACATCTAGATAGGAGTCTGACAGGTGACACGTACGTAAGCATCCTGTCTGATCACCTTCACCCGTTCATGTCCGTTGTGCATTCCGACGTACTTTGGCAATTCCAGCAGGACAATGCGACATCCCACGCTCCGAGAATTGTTACAGATTGGCTCCAGGACCACTGTTCTGCGTCTAAACACTCCCGCTGGGCACCAAACTCTCCAGACACGAAGGTTCTTGAGCGTATCTGGGATGCCTTGCAACGTGCTGTCCAGAAGAGATCTCCATCGGCACGTACTCTTACGTATTTATGGACAGCACTGCAGGATTCACGGTGTCAGTTCCCTCGACTTCTGCGGGCTCGCGGGGTCCCTACACGATATTAGGCACGTGTATCAGATTCTTTCGCTCTTCAGTGTAATATGTTGATCATTAATCATTGTTATGAAGAAATTAACTTTTTCTACGAGGGTAGTTACGTACAGTCAGAATCAGTCCGCATTTCAGTTGTAAACAACGACAGGCGTGGCGGTTTTTGCGTCGGAATGTTGTTGTTGTTGTGGTCTTCAGTCCTGAGACTGGTTTGATGCAGCTCTCCATGCTACTCTATCCTGTGCAAGCTTCTTCATCTCCCAGTACCTACTGCAACCTACATCCTTCTGAATCTGCTTAGTGTATTCATCTCTTGGTCTCCCCCTATGATTTTTACCCTCCACGCTGCCCTCCAATACTAAATTGGTGATCCCTTGATGCCTCAGAACATGTCCTACCAACCGATCCCTTCTTCTGGTCAAGTTGTGCCACAAACTTCTCTTTTCCCCAATCCTATTCAATACTTCCTCATTAGTTATGTGATCTACCCATCTAATCTTCAGCATTCTTCTGTAGCACCACATTTCAAAAGCTTCTATTCTCTTCTTGTCCAAACTATTTACCGTCCATGTTTCACTTCCATATATGGCTACACTCCATACAAATACTTTCAGAAATAACTTCCTGACACTTAAATCTATACTCGATGTTACAAATTTCTCTTCTTCAGAAACGCTTTCCTTGCCATTGCCAGTCTACATTTTATATGCTCTCTACTTCGTCCATCATCAGTTATTTTGCTCCCCAAATAGCAAAACTCCTTTACTACTTTAAGTGTCTCATTTCCTAATCTAATACCCTCAGTATCACGCGACTTAACTCGACTACATTCCATTATCCTCGTTTTGCTTTTGTTGATGTTCATCTTATATCCTCCCTTCAAGACACCATCCATTCCGTTCAACTGCTCTTTCAAGTCCTTTGCTGTCTCTGCCAGAATTACAATGTCATCGGCGAACCTCAAAGTTTTTATTTCTTCTCCATGGATTTTAATACCTACTCCAAATTTTTCTTTTGTTTCCTTTACTGCTTGCTCAATATAGAGATTGAATAACATCGGGGAGAGGCTACAACCCTGTCTTACTCCCTTCCCAACCACTGCTTCCCTTTCATGTCCCTCAACTCTTATAACTGCCATCTGGTTTCTGTACAAGTTGTAAATAGCCTTTCGCTCTCTGTATTTTACCCCTGCCACCTTTAGAATTTGAAAGAGAGTATTCCAGTCAACATTGTCAAAAGCTTTTTCTAAGTCTACAAATGCTAGAAACGTAGGTTTGCCTTTCCTTAATCTTTATTCTAAGATAAGTCGTAAGGTCAGTATTGCCTCACGTGTTCCAGTATTTGTACGGAATCCAAACTGATCTTCCCCGAGGTCGGCTTCTACTAGACTTAGCTAGAATAGCAAACCAGTATTGTAGCTGTCCCCCACAAGTCTGTTGTCGGAACTCGCTGTCACCCTAGGAGCGTGTGGCAGACGCGCGACTACTTTTCTGTGAAGACTGCGTGCCGGCAGCTGGTCACTCTCGCGCCACGCACGATCGTGGCTGTGGTCCGGACGAGCGACGTCGCATTTCCTGTGGTTCAGTCATCCTGCGGCAGACTTCCGCTGCGCTCGCCGTTATATTGTGGCTGCGCTCCCAGCGATGCGCACAGCTTGTGTTTGCTGCGAGCTCTACCAGCAGAAGACGATGAATGCAACGGCCGTAGTTCCTTCGCTGCTGGCTCTGTTCTTGGCTAATGGGACCTCGGTGCTGGACTGTCTCTGCAGTCACATCAACAACTCGAATGATCAAGGCAGAAGCTGGAGAATGAGGGGTAGTGACGGTGAATATCAACTGTGGTGGGGATACTGCAAACATTTGTGTAAGTAATTTTTCGTGCAGTGCGGATTCGCATGACTTGAGACTCGGCTTGGCTTGCACATGCTGCTGTGAAGGAAGACGATACGCTTTCAGTCTGACTGTGTGAATGACTATGTTTATTACGGGCAAATTGCACTTCATGTTCAACCTAACATCTTAGGTCACTGTACTTTGTCCATCCTTTTGCGAGCGAGGAGATATCGTGAAGTACCATTTACATCGCTGAACTGAGTCCAAAACGTTTTCCACATATTTGGGAAAAGTTGGAAATGGATGGTTGCCTAATGTAAACTATAGGTTCGGTATTAACAAAGTGTAATCGTGCAGAGGTTGTTACGTACCTTGTCCTAATCGCGAATTTTCTTTAATTATGTTTTCTGTAATTATGGCTGGCTCTGAGCACTATGCGACTTAACTTCTGAGGTCATCAGTCGCCTAGAACACAGAACTAATTAAACCTAACTAACCTAAGGACATCAGACACATCCATGCCCGAGGCAGGATTCGAACCTGCGACCGTAGCGGTCGCTCGGCTCCAAATTGTAGCGCCTAGAACCGCACGGCCACTGTGGCCTGCTCTCTGCAATTATGCAGATATCGGAATAGTCAGCAGCAAGTTGCGTAAAAGAAATTCAATTTCATAACTCGTTTCAGGCGCTTAGATCCCTTCAACAAAATGTTATAACTATCACATTATTTTTTTTCGAATATCAACAACAAGATACATGCAGCCTATTGCTGACGTCATTGTGTGGCCATTTTTGTACAGGCAGGATGAACCACATGAACACAGCAACATGTTGCGTGCATGTTATCGTTGACGCTCGCAAATAATGCGGTAGTTGTAACCTTTTGATGAACGGCTCTAAGTGCCTGAAACCAGTTAAGGAATTAAATTTCTTTTACACAGCTTGCTGCCGATTATTTCGATACACACAACTTCAGTTTCTGAAGATGGATCAAACACTAAATAATTTTGGGGATTCAGACATGACAGTACAGAACAACTCAAAATTAACGTAGAGCCTGAGAGAGTGCTCTCACTATTCAATGCTTAGTGATACATCGATAAGAATGACAGAGACCGAGACAGTAAGTACAAATTATCGATCGTTGCGCAAGCACAGTGAATCGCAGTCCGGTGCACGTGAGATGATGCGGTAAGTGGAATGTTCCGTCTGATAAGAGACAATGGCGGACGGCATTCTGCGTGCCAGAAATTAACAATCGTCATTTTGCCAGCATGGTGCAGAGAACGTGTGGTTAGTGACAGAAGAGCCAGTGGCGGCTGATGCCTAAAGTGTCGGGTACGGGGTTCTCTAGTTTTACTGCGTTGTGCAATTTACCTTTCCCAATAATTTAATTTTCTAAATTATTTAAAATATTTGTGTAGCTCTAAAGTTTCCGGAAAATGTGGGTGACTACGTTAGTAGCGTTCAATTGACAGAAGCGGTATATTTATAGAGAAAATCCATTCTCCTTTCCTTTTTCGTGGTGGATCTATGACTCTCCTCTTGAAATCTTGAAGCCTGTGAATAATTTCACTTCCCACAGAAAGCACAGCAGAAGCAGACAGCCTATCTTCACCCGTGGTACTCCTAACAAACGCTTAGATCTGCGACAGACCGGGGAAACATCTCTCTACTTCACACGTTGTCATTGGGATAGTAGCTGCTAATTTAAGCAATTTCATGACGTCTCCAAAAGGTTGTTGCAGGTTATTTAAAAGAAAAAAAACTTGATAAGGGCTATTACACATTCGATTTCTTAAAAACTAATCTCCGCCCGAACAGGCCATGAAAGCCCAATCCGCGTCCAATAACGCCCACAGGACACGGATATAGGGGGGGGGGGGGGGGGGGGGTCAGCACACCGCTGGCCCAGCCGTATGTTAGTTTCCGACACTCGAGCCGATACTTCTGTATCAAGTAGCTCCTCAGTTTGCCTCACGAGGGCTGAGTGCACCACGCTCGCCATCAGCGCTCGGAAGACCGGGTGGTCACCCATCCAAGTGCTAGCGCAGCCCAATAGCGCTTAATTTCTGTGATCTGCGACAAGTTCGTTGGCTGTTTATAAGTTAGCTTTATTTGAAAAATGAATAGGACTGCACAACAACAGAAATAATTATTTCGGGAAAATTATTTTTCAGTGAAAGGAAGAAGTAAATTAGAGGCCAATAAGTAGTTCGAGCATTCAAATCTCTGACTGCCGTTCTGAATTTGTACGTCACATACCGTGCTTCTCCTCTGCTACATTCATTATTATACACATCTCCTCGCATTTTCTTTTTGATACATTTGGTTCTTCCTCGATTATGATATCAACAACATTGTCTCTAATTTTCAAAATTTCATTTTCAAATGATTCTGTTGCTTGCTTTATTGAAACGGGATAACTGGTGCGCTTTTGTAATTGTCTGTACTAGATGTCCTCGCGTGGGACGTTCATACATATTATAAAAATGGATATATTTCTAATAGAAAATTGGAAAAATGAATAACTAGACAACGCTGGGTTTGTCGACTAGGAATGTTACACATCCCCTTCCTTCTTTTATTTCCAAAATTGGCCTGTTCTCGAAGACAACTGACAAGTTTGGAAATGAGAAAATTTTGCCCCAAATTAAAAAAAAAAATTGAAGCTTCCAATCTCTTAGTAGCTCTCCTACTCTCTCATTCATGGAAATACGTTAAACAAAAACTATGAAATTGTTGTTGCTAAAATATCATCCCAATTAACCAAAACCATTGACTTACTAATGCTATACTTTCTCATCTGAATTCAATCAAAAAACCTTAACTAAACGCACATCACATCATGAACTTCTTCTTAATACAAAATATCATTTATGATCTTCAGCATAGAGCTATTCTTAAAATTTTCTGTAGTCTTGTTATTCAGCACCTTGGCAATTAAATCTCTTTATAAACACTCACTACACTTATTGATGTCTATATATCATAGGAAATAAACAATATATGTTATCGGTGCAGTGCCTGGTTTGGCGCAGTTCTCTTCCTCTGCAACAGCTGCAAGCTAGCTAAAGGAAGAAGTATAGGAGATTGTTTTCTCTGTATAGAGGCATATGTAATTCCTTTGTGTTTCATAAAATGTATGAAAAGTTTCTGTACGCAGTTTGTAGGGTGTTCTTCTGCCTGTATGGATGATGATTTTAGGTCTTACAGCCTGGGTCTGTACTTGTTTTGCAGACTTTATGCTGCCTGTTATCTTTTGTGATACATAAGTATAGTCTATGGTTGAATGCTTAACTATTCGATTAGTACGTCTTTTGCTTCAATTGATCCCTTTTTGCCTTTTTTTATCTTTTGAATATAGAGGAAAGATAGATGGCCGATATTAGTTTAGAATGATGAAGAAGGAAGAACTAATAGCGTGAAAAGAAAGAAAGTAAACTGTTAGTTAACTTGGGTACCTGGTAGGCGTCAGATACCTAGCAATGCAAAGAGTGCTATTGCCCCTGAGGTTACTATTCGTAATATATTTTCATTTCGCTGATTGACATTTCCTCTAATAATTGTTGTGGCGCTTCATTCACAACTCTCTCAAATTCAAACACGTGATCTACCCCCATAAGATGCTTTTTAGAACTGAACTCAGAGCTTCGTCTCTCATAGAAGAATGCAGTATACCTTTGATCATTTTTTGCTGGCGGCCTCTCACAAAAAAATGGCTCTGAGCACTATGGGACTTAACATCTATGGTCATCAGTCCCCTAGAACTTAGAACTACTTAAACCTAACTAACCTAAGGACACCACACAACACCCAGCCATCACGAGGCAGAGAAAATCCCTGACCCCGCCGGGAATCGAACCCGGGAACCCGGGCGTGGGAAGCGAGAACGCTACCGCACGACCACGAGATGCGGGCGGCGGCCTCTCACAGAAAGTGGCTGTCATGTCTATGTTTATTGATATCTTGAAGCCACTAAACTTCGGTTCAGGACCTTCTAGTACCTCACTCCTATCCGTTTGTGGTATAATGGCATTTTCATTACCAAACCTGTTGATAACTACTTCCTCCCTCGGTCTGTTTTGTGTGTTTCAAGACCGGTATTGATTCAAGAATGCTTGAACAAATCTTTTATATATTTTACATGTTTTACTGACCTCTGTACCCCATAATTTTGCTTCTCCTTCTAACCTATTGTCCACGAATTGGATTTCCTGCTGTTCTGTCATGTTGTCAGCTATGATGCCCTCAAACTGAAGAATGAAAGCGACAGGACGAATAGTATCTTTACTAGAAAAGTCATGCAATTTGTAAGCATTGGCATTACTGACTACTTCTTTAATATGAACAACACACTTAGATTTTTTTCATTCAGTCCACGTTTCGAGTTTCTGTTTTAACGCAACTTCCACATCACGTATGTTTTTACTCATCTCTCTTAGTTGAGGTATGTTTTCTACCTTCTGTTCCGTTTCTGTCAAACGACCCTGAATCATATTTGTATTGCCATTACAAACAAATTATATTCGTGATACTTTACGGCTAAGGACGGCATTTCCGTCCTTTAAGTCTCTGGCATGTTTGTTTTGCCTTACGTGGGTATCTTTGCTAAATTTGGTTTGTTTTACACTGATCATTACTTAATTTAATGACTTCATCCCTAACTGGCAATACAATTGAGCTTGTATGAGACAATTTATTTTCGCTGCTTCATCATCAGGTTATGATTAACCTCTTGCTTACACTTATCTAATTTTGACCCCATTCTTTACTCTCATGCTCCATTTTTTTTCACAAGTCCCTATTCTAGTTTCATGAGAATCAACTCTGGTCTCAAAGTATTTAAACTTACTATTAATTTCTGCTGAGTCCTTGTTTCTTGCTTATATTTGATCAGCAAGTAATTTTGCCCTTCCTTTAATTCATTTGAATCCTTTATTATTTCTTTTTGTCCAGATACTAACTCTTTTAACATTTCAGCCAGACTTTTATTATTATCTTGTGTAGGCAATGTATCAGCTGATGCTGTTCCATGACATAATCTACTTGTTGATTCATTAGCAATGATGGTGTCAGAGTCATCACCTCTCATATCACCATTCACCTTACTTAACTAAGTATCAACATTCATGTCATCCACATCAGAATCCACCTCTCTGATTCCACTATTGCTACTACCTGTAATTGTGTTTTCTTAGAAAACTTCTGTTTCTACATCAGATGATTCTGGTAAATAGCTATCATCCGTACGATTTCGTATACTTTCCTCTTTACCTATATTACTAATTTCATTTGGCATGCCCTGTAATTGGCTTGCCTCTTCGATTTCATTACCCTGATGCTGCACTGCCTCTCTACTTCTAAGATTGTACTGCATTTTGCTTTCCCCGACATTTTGTTACTAAGGAAATGATTACGAAATCATTTAACATTATTCTTAAAAATCCCTATGGTTGTTAATACTAGCTTCCTCTCGCTAGATGTAATGTGATTAGCATACACGCTACCTTTTTCTCCGGCGCAATGCTGTTGCTCGCCACAAACTATCCTTGCCGTTCGCCGGTCTCTGACGCTGGACGGCAGCTGATGGAGGCCACAGGGATTGCTTCCGAGTCATTCGCCGCGCCTGCTGTACGCTGCTCTGCTAACTGATCCCCGAAGCGCTGTTTCTCGTAGTGGTGAAATAAAACGTAATCCGTTTGGACAGCGTACGGACTTATGACTTTACACTTCGATTTGCGATTCCGCGTTTTCACTTTCAAGTGTGTGACGCGGGTTAATTAGCGGCATTTATCGATTTTGTTTTGTAACAGTTCAAAGAAACTTACAAGAGTTCAAACAAGATATAATTTCACAGTTCACACAGTGTCGCTTTTCATCTTTTTCACTGTTCCTACACTATTAGTTTGGGCGTTCTATGATAATCATTACAGTTCACTGTTCTCACTAAGATTTTCACATCCCAGCCGGTTCACACTTCTCGTTAATGGATAGTAGCCTCTTCTCTAAATACAGTTTCCCGGCAAGGGATGCAATGTATAAAAATTGTATATTGTCGTATTGGAAGTCAGATCTGCAAGCTGGAGAGATGTGTAGAGATTGAATAAGAGTCCCTAGCCGTTCTTTCCTCCGCCGGCCGGAGTGGCCGAGCGGTTCTAGGCGCTACAGTCTGGAACCGCGAGACCGCTCCGGTCGCAGGTTCGAATCGTGCCTCGGGCATCGATGTGTGTGATGTCCTTAGGTTAGTCAGGTTTAAGTAGTTCTAAGTTCTAGGGGACTGATGACCTCAGAAGCTAAGTCCCATAGTGCTCAGAGCCATTTTTCGTTCTTTCCACCAGCCTGTCGTCTTCTAAAGTTGGGTCCCCAGCGCAGAAGACAGCTCGTCATCAGTCGTCAGATTTTCTTTGGCGGAGGCTGCTATGCTGTCATCTCGAACTCGATTTTTTTTTTCTTTTTTTTGGATGCCACTACTCCAGGTTAGTCTCTGTATCTACAGAGCTGTAGTACCGACAATGATGGTAATAGTACGGTAACTTTTCAGACAACTTCCGATATAGAATACGAAACAGAGATACACGTCCGGCTCTGAAGAACACTCGTAGCACAGTGACTAGTGCAGCCGAAGTACTTCGTCTCCCAGGCGTGCCGAAGCGACCTGAAGGCGTCCGAAGCGCTTCACTTGTAATATCATTACTCTTATGTTTCTCAAAACTAGTGAAATATAATAAACAAAAACGGTAGGCTCGTAGGGGAAACATGAGAGATTGTCATTCTGAAAACTGGGTTAAATACAATGAAAAGTTTTGAAGCCAAAATGTGCCGACCAATCGGAAGCAAGTTCAGTACAACTGACGGATTCTCCCACAGGACTGGTACATACTGTAGGCTACCATCTGCTGCTTGTACCTCACTCCACTTTTGTACCACATGCTACTTCACGTATATCAAGCTGAATCAAGGCCAACTTCTAGCAAGGTAAAATACTGGCAGCCACAGCCAGGAATATCACAAGGGACTCTTCGTTATACAATTGCATCTGGAACGGCCACTTTTTGAATGAGAGAAGAATATTAGTACCTCTGCAATAGTTCTGACAAATAGTTTTATTTGTTTGGCTAGACTTCTAGATTGGGCAAGAATTAAGTTCACTCGGTGTTCATAGCAATCCACATAATACACTCCTGGAAATTGAAATAAGAACACCGTGAATTCATTGTCCCAGGAAGGGGAAACTTTATTGACACATTCCTGGGGTCAGATACATCACATGATCACACTGACAGAACCACAGGCACATAGACACAGGCAACAGAGCATGCACAATGTCCGCACTAGTACAGTGTATATCCACCTTTCGCAGCAATGCAGGCTGCTATTCTCCCATGGAGACGATCGTAGAGATGCTGGATGTAGTCCTGTGGAACGGCTTGCCATGCCATTTCCACCTGGCGCCTCAGTTGGACCAGCGTTCGTGCTGGACGTGCAGACCGCGTGAGACGACGCTTCATCCAGTCCCAAACATGCTCAATGGGGGACAGATCCGGAGATCTTGCTGGCCAGGGTAGTTGACTTACACCTTCTAGAGCACGTTGGGTGGCACGGGATACATGCGGACGTGCATTGTCCTGTTGGAACAGCAAGTTCCCTTGCCGGTCTAGGAATGGTAGAAAGATGGGTTCGATGATGGTGTGGATGTACCGTGCACTATTCAGTGTCCCCTCGACGATCACCAGTGGTATACGGCCAGTGTAGGAGATCGCTCCCCACACCATGATGCCGGGTGTTGGCCCTGTGTGCCTCGGTCGTATGCAGTCCTGATTGTGGCGCTCACCTGCACGGCGCCAAACACGCATACGACCATCATTGGCACCAAGGCAGAAGCGACTCTCATCGCTGAAGACGACACGTCTCCATTCGTCCCTCCATTCACGCCTGTCGCGACACCACTGGAGGCGGGCTGCACGATGTTGGGGCGTGAGCGGAAGACGGCCTAACGGTGTGCGGGACCGTAGCCCAGCTTCATGGAGACGGTTGCGAATGGTCCTCGCCGATACCCCAGGAGCAACAGTGTCCCTAATTTGCTGGGAAGTGGCGGTGCGGTCCCCTACGGCACTGCGTAGGATCCTACGGTCTTGGCGTGCATCCGTGCGTCGCTGCGGTCCGGTCCCAGGTCGACGGGCACGTGCACCTTCCGCCGACCACTGGCGACAACATCGATGTACTGTGGAGACCTCACGCCCGACGTGTTGAGCAATTCGGCGGTACGTCCACCCGGCCTCCTGCATGCCCACTATACGCCCTCGCTCAAAGTCCGTCAACTGCACATACGGTTCACGTCCACGCTGTCGCGGCATGCTACCAGTGTTAAAGACTGCGATGGAGCTCCGTATGCCACGGCAAACTGGCTGACACTGACGGCGGCGGTGCACAAATGCTGCGCAGCTAGCGCCATTCGACGGCCAACACCGCGGTAACTGGTGTGTCCGCTGTGCCGTGCGTGTGATCATTGCTTGTACAGCCCTCTCGCAGTGTCCGGAGCAAGTATGGTGGGTCCGACACACCGGTGTCAATGTGTTCTTTTTTCCATTTCCAGGAGTGTACATGAAATTACACTGTTCTCTCACAAGTGTTTGGATCCCTGTTGTTGGTCAAGTGTGACACAGGCACCATGTTAAATCAGAGATGTTACGTTTTCTTTCTGTTCTTGGACACTGGTGAGTAAATTTTTAGTAGTAGCAGCTAAGGAGGAAGCACCATTACGCAGTTGATTTGGAAATATCCAAAATATTTCAACAGGCTCATCAGTAGATAGCAGGTAACTATATACTACAACCAAATTAAGTTAGAAGCTACTTCAGAAGTTTCGTCTGCTACTGCAGGCACAAAATCTGTCTTAGCTATTTCTGAGTTATTTTGCTCATGACACACATGTAACCTACACTCTAGTAAGTTATTTGGTATATCCTTAGATGTACCTTAAAGACAGCGCATATGCTCCTTCACAACTGCATCTAAAGGTGAAGTACAATAAACCAGCCCTCCGAATATTCTAGGGTTGTTAGATTCTACTGCTTCCTCGTGTACATGTCAGGTTAGTTCAAGCTCGCTTCAGAAATTAACACAACCAATTATCTTGGAAGGAATTGCGATTTTTTCCTTACGTTACCATTGTGTCTGCCTGTATTATGGCTGAAAGCTGAGCTAAGATGTTGCTCAATTTCTATTTTTCCAAGGATTGATAAATCTAAATAAGCATTCTTATGTGCAATAGATTCCTAGAGCTTCTTAACCATCTCTGTGATATGGCTCGGACGTGACACGCCAGTGTATGTCCAGCTTGTATTCTTACCCTCTGCCAACAGCAAACACGAAGAACAATATAGGTTATTGATAGGAATGCAGCCGGAAATCCAACCGTTCCTTTTACATTTATTTACATTAACAGACCTGCAGAATGCCTTACCTCGGCTTGTTTGCGTTTGTCTTAATTCGAGAAGAGGCATACGTGTCCTGGAAGCGTATAGCTGTCAAATTTTGTTTCTAATAGTTAATGAATGCTCTTCATTCTTCTTTGAAAACAAACTTCAAGAACAGACGAATATACATATGTACACTGAGGCGCAGTTAATATCTGAATACACTGTTTCGCGATCGCAGGAAAATCACTCCATTACGATGAAGGCACACTTGCTAACTGCTTTATCTGTGGGCTGCAGCCTTTCCCTTCGGATTACTTCGTACATTTCCGTCAGAGTCCGACTCGTATCTGAGCTGGTGCTTTCACGAGCGCCAGTGCACGTGGTACTAACGACGTTTGCCTTTGCCCTTCCCTGCCGAAGGCAGACCCATGAATTTACTCACGGAGGTTGAGAACAGAAACTGAACTTCGGCAGTGCATGGGCAACGCTTAGGCACGTATAGGGTGACAATTATCGAACCATATGAAGAAAAACGTAAATTAGTTACAAAACATGGCGTGCACAGACTTTATTGAACATGTAAACGTCACTACAGATATTCGGATTTAGGATGTGACAGGTTCGATATGTCTGCCACCATTGGCGATGATGTGGCTCAGACGAATAGCGAAATTCTGCATCAGATGCTGAAGCGTCGGCACATCGGTGCTATCGGTGACCTGCTGAATGGCTGTTTCCAGCTCAGCAATGGTTTTTGGGGTTGTTGCTGTACACTTTGTCTTTAGTACAGCCCAACAAAAAGGAGTCGCATGTGTTCGGATATGGAGAACATGGCCCGTGCCAGAGGCCTCTGGGTACCCCAGAGCCATAATGAGGACACCCAAAGTGCTCCTTCAGGATGCCAAACACTGTCCCGCTTCGATGGGGTCGAACTCCGTCTTGCACGACGCACATCTTGTCGAAATCAGGATCACTTTCGATAGTGGGGATGAAACTATGCTCCAAAACCTTCACGTAACATTAGGTAGTCACCGATTATTCCGTGACTGGACACTGCTCACAACACAGCCACCCGTTATGAGTGAAGAGGCTTCTCGATTGCGAAATGCGGATTCTCTGTAGCCCAGATGGGCCAATTTCGCTTATTGAGGAACCCGTCCAAATGAAAGTGGGCGTCGTCTCTAAATCAAACCATGCATACACATATTAATTCCCATCATGCCCCGCCGTCAACGATGCAGTTTGAACGTTCAATAATTGTCACACTGTATGCGTGCTATCGAAACGACTTGAAAGTTTTTCGTACCATAAAAACACTTTGAAAATGCAGATAAAATGATCTCATATGAGAAAGAATCGACGAATGACTGTTTAAACGTATACATTTGTAATTTTGACAATCAACTCTTATCTGTGTCTTCACTGAGCCACTGAACGCACATGACGCGCAGCCATTGAATGAGGTACCTTTCGGACAGCGACAACTTTTGCTGACGGCGTTGGCAGTTTGAGCGAACAGGATGGTGTTGTAAACGAAGAACTGAAACGGAGTACCTCTTAGATGTTGCAATCATATCCTCTTAACTATGTACCATTTTTTAACTTTCTCTTATGTGTTCTACAGTCCTTACCGTTGTACAGCTACGCATTAAATGGTTCCAGCCGTCTGCCATCTCTACCTTCATTTTAGAAAGCCGTGTGTTTAGTCGAGGAGCAACTTACAGAGATTCCAGGCTGTGTTGGGGGTGTGTCCCCACAGCCGGAGAACGCGAGCAGCCAACGTGGCGAGTTTTTCGGTGCGGTGATCACAGCAAGCCTGGAGTGTGGGCCGTGGCTCGCTGGGAGAGGACAGACTTTGCCTGGACCCAGTCATACAGGTCGGGCAACACTTTCAGAAGGCGCACTAAACGGCCGTAACTACAGTTTCAAATCTACATTACAATAGGTTCTTTTTGTTACAGAAATTGTGAGGCAAAGTCCCTCAGTCATGGACCACAACTGTGGCGATATTCCGATCGGGTAATCTCCAATGAGTAGAAGGAAAGGTCACCGGAGAATTGGGGCTTGCTATATGGAATAAGAGAGGAGAATGACTGAGTTCTGTAAGAAATTTCAACTAGTAATACCGAATACTTTGTTCAAGAACCACAAGAAAAGGAGGTATACTTGGAAACGGCCAGGTGATATGTGAAGATTTCATTTAGATTACATCATGGTCAGACAGTGATTCTGAAATCAGATATTGGCTTGTATGGCGTACCCAGGAGCAGATGTAGACACAGACAATGTATTAGTGATGAAGAGTAGGATGACGTTTAAGAGATTAGTCACCAAGAATCCATACAAGAAGAAGTGGGATACAGAACTACTAAGCAGTGATGAGATACGTTGAACTTCTCTAAGGCTATAGATACAGCAATAATGATTAGCTCAGTAGGCAGTACACTTGAGTGGACATCTCTAATAAAGGCAGTCACATAAGTTGGAAAGGAAAACATAGGACCAAAGAACGTAACTGCGAAGACACCATGGTCAACACGAGAAATATTTCAATTGGTCGATTAAAGAAGGAAGCACAAAAATGCTCAGGAAAATTCAGGAATACCGAAGTACAAGTTGCTGATAAATGAAATAAAAAGGAAACGCAGATGAAAGCTGCATGAAAAATGTGAATAAATCGATAAAGAAATGACTGTAAGAAGGACTAACATAGCATATAGGAAAGTCAAAATAACCTTTGCTGAAATTAAAAGCAAGGGTGGCTACACTAAGAATGCAACGGGGATTCCACTGTTAAATACAGAGAAGAGAGTGGATAGGTGGAAAGAGCACATTGAAGGCCTCTATGAGCAGGGACAGTAGTTATGTCATGCCGATTCTGACGTAATGAGCATTTCCGAGTCAGATTTCCAGAATGCCAACCAACAATCCTATTTCGCTGTTCCCTCAGCCAAAAAATCTCATTTCCCCAGATTGAAAAAACTAAATTCAACATAAATACAATATAAACAAAAATGACAAACAAAGCTGAGCCATTTAAAAAACTTATCGAAAACCAAATTTCCATTTTCTTATTTAAAAATTTTCAGATCTAATGAATTTTATTCTTTGTATATAAGAACCATCAAACCTAAAATCTCAAAAGATACATTTAACCAAAAACATTTTAATTATAAAGTCAAATTTCCTTCTCTATAAATACACTCCTGGAAATGGAAAAAAGAACACATTGACACCGGTGTGTCAGACCCACCATACTTGCTCCGGACACTGCGAGAGGGCTGTACAAGCAATGATCACACGCACGGCACAGTGGACACACCAGGAACCGCGGTGTTGGCTGTCGAATGGCGCTAGCTGCACAGCATTTGTGCACCGCCGCCGTCAGTGTCAGCCAGCTTGCCGTGGCATACGGAGCTCCATCGCAGTCTTTAACACTGGTAGCATGCCGCGACAGCGTGGACGTGAACCGTATGTGCAGTTGACGGACTTTGAGCGAGGGCGTATAGTGGGCATGCGGGAGGCCGGGTGGACGTACCGCCGAATTGCTCAACACGTGGGGCGTGAGGTCTCCACAGTACATCGATGTTGTCGCCAGTGGTCGGCGGAAGGTGCACGTGCCCGTCGACCTCGGACCGGACCGCAGCGACGCACGGATGCACGCCAAGACCGTAGGATCCTACGCAGTGCCGTAGGGGACCGCACCGCTACTTCCCAGCAAATTAGGGACACTGTTGCTCCTGGGGTATCGGCGAGGACCATTCGCAACCGTCTCCATGAAGCTGGGCTACGGTCCCGCACACCGTTAGGCCGTCTTCCGCTCACGCCCCAACATCGTGCAACCCGCCTCCAGTGGTGTCGCGACAGGCGTGAATGGAGGGACGAATGGAGACGTGTCGTCTTCAGCGATGAGAGTCGCTTCTGCCTTGGTGCCAATGATGGTCGTATACGTGTTTGGCGCCGTGCAGGTGAGCGCCACAATCAGGACTGCATACGACCAAGGCACACAGGGCCAACGCCCGGCATCATGGTGTGGGGAGCGATCTCCTACACTGGCCGTACACCACTGGTGATCGTCGAGGGGACACTGAATAGTGCACGGTACATCCAAACCGTCATCGAACCCATCGTTCTACCATTCCTAGACCGGCAAGGGAACTTGCTGTTCCAACAGGACAATGCACGTCCGCATGTATCCCGTGCCACCCAACGTGCTCTAGAAGGTGTAAGTCAACTACCCTGGCCAGCAAGATCTCCGGATCTGTCCCCCATTGAGCATGTTTGGGACTGGATGAAGCGTCGTCTCACGCGGTCTGCACGTCCAGCACGAACGCTGGTCCAACTGAGGCGCCAGGTGGAAATGGCATGGCAAGCCGTTCCACAGGACTACATCCAGCATCTCTACGATCGTCTGCATGGGAGAATAGTAGCCCGCATTGCTGCAAAAGGTGGATACACACTGTACTAGTGCCGACATTGTGCATGCTCTGTTGCCTGTGTCTATGTGCCTGTGGTTCTGTCAGTGTGATCATGTGATGTATATGACCCCAGGAATGTGTCAATAAAGTTTCCCCTTCCTGGGACAATGAATTCACGGTGTTCTTATTTCAATTTCCAGGAGTGTACAATGGAAAAAATTGGCAAAGAAAGCTGAGATATTTCATAGCTTAGAAAATTATTGTAAAGGAAAATATGAATTTAGTTTTGAAGATTTGGAAAATTATTTTAAAGAAAATGGTTACTCAAAAAAATGGAAATTAATGTATGGGATGGTTGGGCAGGAGGCCCCATCCGGGGATGTTCAGTTGCCAAGTACAAGCTGTATTTCACTTGATGCCACATTGGGCGACTTGCGTGTTGGTAATCGGTGATGAGGATGAAATGATGGTGAGGACAACACAACACCCAGTCCCCGAATGGAGGAAATTTCCAACCGAGCCAGGCATCAAACCTGGGCCCACTTGCATGGGAGGAAAGCACATCATCACCCAGCTAAGCAGGTGGACAATGGTTACTCAGATGTAAGATTTGTTTTACTTAATTTATTATTTTAATAGGAAAGAAATGAATAGAGAAATGAAGAAGAGTGAACTAAAATCTTAAACTTTAAAAGACCTTCAATCAGTTGCTAAAACTGAATAATTGAAGAATTATTATAAACTTAAAAAATGTGAATTAATTGATCTTATTAAAGGAACTGAAGTAAAAATTAATGATGGTAACGATTTGAGTAAAAATGTCTTTAAGCCAACTTCAAAGACCTGTAAACACAAAATTTAAAAAATTATTCTGATCTTAAAATACAAAAATTAATCGATTTCTCAATAGATCTGAGAAAAAAAATTAATAATGATAATGATAATGAGAATTGTTTTCAAAACTTTTAGTAGATAAATATAAAAAAATTAAACAATAAAGTTGCCAGAAAAATTTACCATATTTTAAATTTCTAGACAACGATGATTTTTCAAATCAACTAAACTGATTTATAGAAAAGCTTCTGCTTTTGCATCAAGAATAATAACGAATAGAAATAATAATCCTCATAATACTGTGGAATCAGAAGAATTTTTTAATCAAAGAATGGAAGAAATAATCACAAAATCAAAGAATATTTTAATTCAAAGAAGAAAAATTAAATTTAATATGAAGTCTTATAGCAATTTTAAAAGACAATTAGAAATACAAGAATTTAATGTTAAAACATCTAATCAAGTATTATTAAGAAGAACTGAATTTGATTATTATAAAAAATCAATGAATAAACTATTATCTGAAATGGAAGAAAAGAAAATCTGGGTGGTTTTTATTTTATACAGATAACAGGATGGTGTTGTAAACGAAGAACTGAAACGGATTACCTCTTAGATGTTGTCCGTGTGGCCGAATGCAATCATACCCCATTAACTATGTAACATTTTTTAACTTTCTCTTATGTGTTCTACAGTCCTTACCGTTGTACCACTACGCATTAAATTGTTCCAGCCGTCTGCCTTCATTTTAGAAAGCCGTGTGTTAAGTCGAGGAGCAACTTATAGAGATTCCAGGCTGTGTTGGGAGTGTGTCCCCACGGCCGGAGAACCCGAGCAGCCAACATGGCGAGTTTTTCAGTGCGGTGATCACAGCAAGCCTGGAGTGTGGGCCATGCCTTGCTAGGAGAGGAGAGACTCTGCCCCAACCCACTCATACAGGTTGGGTAACACCTTCAGAAGGCGCACTAATTTAAAATTAAATGTCAATAGACACAATCCAATTTAGTTTCATCTTATATCGATTTACCAAAAGTAATTCAAGTTAAAAAAGTTGTAATTAATGTAAGAAACAAAGATCAAAAAGTTTTCTTTATTCAATAAAATCAGCATTATATCCCATAGAACATGATGCAGAAGGAGTTAGTAAGCATACAAATATTAGATTAGAATTAGACGAAATTTTTGAAAAAGAGAAAATAAATTTTCATTTTCAGTTAACAGATATTCAAAAATGTTAAAAGAAATCAAATATTTCAATTACTGTCTACACATATGAAAACAATGAAGAAGATAAAATTACATATCCTCTTTAACATACACAAAACAAACACGAGAAACATGTTAATTCGAAATGAAAATAATTCAGGATATTTGTTGGATAAAAAATCTTTCTAGATTATTTAGTAAACCAAAAGTTACAAATGGACATCAAATTCATCTTTCTCATCATTATTCAATATATTTTCATTCACAAGAAGAATTAGACATTTATGAAATCGATTGTGAAGAACATAAAGATGTATAAATACGTATGCCTTTTAAAGATCAAAAATTGTATTTAAAAATTATAGCCATTCATTACGAGTTTCTTTTGTGATTTATGCAGATTTCAAATGCTTATTAAAAGATATTCAAACTAACCAACCAGATCCTGAAAAATATTATATTAACAAAAACATTTACCAATTTAATTGAGTTAATCTGTTAAATATTCTAATGGACATTATAAAAATGTAGTTACATAAGCAGGTGAAGATGCAACAAAAAAATTCGTTGATATGTTAAAAGAAGAATCAAGAGAAATTGCTAGAATATATAGTCATAATGTACAATTAAACTGAGTAAAGGAGATGTAATTAATTATAAAATTCCGGAAATTTGTCATATTTGTGAAAAAAATTGATATTAGAGAAAAGAAAATAAGAGATCATTGTCATTTATAAGGACAATATTGAAGCAAGATTTTTACATACATTTACATGTAAATTTATGGCTTCAAGTATTGATAAATTATTGTCAAGTCTTACAAAAGAACAATTTAGAGAAACAGCAAAATATTTTGAAGATGAACAATTATATTTAATTATTAAAAAGGTGTTTACTTATGAAAATATGAATTCTGAAGAAAAACTACAAGAAACTAAACTATCAAGAAAGAACGCTTTTATTCAAGAATTAATTAAGATAATACCTCTAATGAAGATTATCTAAGTGCAAAACTAGTTTGGAAAAAACTTAAGAATAGAAATTTAGATGAATAGACAAGACAATATAACAAATCTGATGTTTTAATTTTAGCAAATATTTTCGAAACTTTTTATAAACTTGATTCATCTTGGTATGTCACTGCAGCAGGATTAGCTTGAGATTTTATGTTAAAAATGACTTAAGTTCAATTAGATTTATTGCATAGTTATGATATGATTTTATTTCTTGAGAAAGGAATTTGAGGTAAAATTCCTCATAGTATTAAAAGATATGCTAAAATAAATAATAAAAATATGAAAAGTTCTGATTAAAGTTCAGAACCGAAGACAATGGCTTATGACTACATTTTTTTATGTATCAACAGGTCATGGAACTGTCCCAGTTCTCTGTGATCCTATTCAGTGACAGCAGTGAGTATTGGAACTGTTTGTCTGAGACTCTAATATTTGATGCTTACCATAATGAGAAGTCCACATACCTCAAACAGAGTTTCCTCTTCCATGCCAATTTCAGTCGAGAAGACACAGGTTATGCGAAACTGAAACAGAGCTTTTCAGACAAGTCGGAAATATTTATTAACTTTTGGACAGAATTTCACTAATTTTGCACAAGCATTTATTAAATAGAGAATTATTCTATGTGGTACTGAATGAAATTTGCAACGGGATTGAGATGGGGAGCACATAGTGTAGATGGAGGATCATGGGAAGTGTTTTGGCACTGTTACTGTTCATGTTATACATTAATTAGCAAACAATATTAATAGTAACCTTACACAGTGCAGTTATCTATAATGAAGTGCTACCTCAAAAAGCTGCCTAAATACCCAGCCACATATTGATACGATTTCAAATTGGTGCAAACATTGACAACTAGTTTTAAATGATCAGAAGTGTAAGACTGTGGTCTTCGCTGTCTGAAACGAGTGTTTTCACAGAAGTACTCGTGTGTGGCAGCTTTTGGAGATATGGAATTGGTCGATGACATAGGCTTACTCAAGGAGGAACTGGTGGTAGACTACACTTCATCGGTGGAATACTATGAAAATGCAGTCATTCTATATGGGAGCTTTCTTACAAAACGGTTGCATGAATCATACTGGAATACCGCTGAAATATATGGGGTCCACACTAGACAGCAATAAGAGGTGATATAGAATGTTTACAAAGAGTGACAAAACGACTGTTGCGAGTTGTTTGAGTCTCAGAAGAGGTTCCCAGGAAAGTTGCTTGAGCGAAACTGGCAGGAGAGAGAAGTCAGGTAGCCTGTGAGAGCCTACAAAGTATCAGTAATCAATATTAGGTGGGGAATCTGGGATTAACCTATGGATTGCAGCCTTAGCGACCAAGATGACATTATTGTGGAGATGCATAGTATTTGGAAGTCATTCTTATTGTGCATAGTACAGAAATGGAAGGTCAATGGAAAGTCAAAGGGCCACATATAGCTAGTACAATGGAAAGCATCCTCTGCCAAGCACTTAACAGTGCTCGCCAAGCTACTGTGTAGCAATATAATACCATTGCGGCACACAAAGGACAGGAAATAACGAAATTTGACTTATAGTGGTTATACAGTAGAGTAGACAGAAAGGGTGATAACATCTCCAGGTGATAGGGGGTATACAGGGTAATTTAGTACACAATTCTACCACCAGAGCCATCAACAGTGGCAGTAATCCGATCAGGCATCGAGGTAAACCTCAGTTGGCTGACAGACATTAACACGTCATTCTGTGCTGCTTCAGCTCTGTGCCCGAACTGAGTCTCAGCACCCAGTGACCAGTGTTGCGAATCTCAACCCAGCAAATCATATGAAGCAGAACACTTGAGAATTATTCCACTGGAGCTGGTACGAGCCAGCCTTGGGGTGGAAGCATTGCCTCAATATCTGAGAAGCGATAATGGCCAGCGCCAGCCAACTGGCGCCAGGGAACAAACATGGCTATGTGCGTAGCAGTGCCTGCAGTGCCTGGTCATGCCAGGGGAAATTTCCCCACCACACCTTTTGTGAAAATGGAAGTACACTGAATACGTGACTAGCCTCGCCTAGAGCGTCATAGAAGGTTCTAGAATCCTGCCTGTGACGCCACACGACCCATATAAAAAGGGCTCATGAGGACCCAGTAAGTAGTCGAGATCTGTGGTGTATAACAACGCAGACTCTGTATCATTCTGTACAAGACACGAGACTTGGAACTATTAGCTAGCCTTGCATGGAGGTAGATTCAGTAGATGGGAATTTGACTGATAGTGGGAATGAGCAGCAGTGGCAGTAAGATTCTTCATTTTTCAGATGAGAGGGAACTTGTGATTTATACCCTGCTTCCCAGACCGATCGTCACTGAGTTCTGTACTCTGCACCACCTGTTGGAGTTTCAGAAGCTGCCCAAACCTACTTCCACTCGACGAGGAGGTCAGCAGAGGTAACACCCCGAGTTGTCGGAATGCGTCTATCTCACTCCCTCTCTGGACACGACACCGTGCCGAGAGATCTACTGGACTTTGCAATCAGCCCAACAGTCGAATGCAATCTCTATCGGGGTAGGGCAGAGCTGCACTAGTGACATGTGGTCTAGAATTCTTTTGTGGAAAGGTAACGTCTCAGAGACCTCAAAGACACGTCAAGTGAATGGTCTCGAAGACTCAGAAACATAATGGCTGCAATCTAATTTACTGGTTTCCTGTCGACTATCAAATGGCTCCCTGACGCCAAGTAACGGGCAAGGAGGAGAATGCCGAACGCAGCTTGGCACCCTCAACTCTGCTCGGAGCCACGACACACGGGTGCGTCTACTGCGATGCTGTACTCTGAATGGGGGCTCATCAGAAAAGACGACACGGTGTCCTGTAGTGTCCCAGGGCAGAGTACTGTCTGCGCAGCTCTCTCTGCTTCCTCGTCAAGAGGAGCTACGGCAGTGGCCGCTGTGCCGACAGCCACCTGAAGTGCTGGTCATTTGTTCGTGAAAGCAGTGTCGACTTTCGTCGACTGGTGCTCTCTTAGCGTTTCACTTTGGGTGCCTGCTAGTACAGATGGAGGCAGAAGAATTCAGTGACAGCGTGTGTGAGTAGTCGGAGCGCAGACCTCTCGAGGTGACTGAACGACGTTCCACAGATGACGACACGCTGAGCGGAACTCGCGGGACGCTGGAGCCGCCGTCCGCCGCGGTTCCGGCCGTGGCCCGCCTGGCAGCCAGCATCTCCAGCTACGGACCGCCGCCGCCCCCTGCAGCAGAAGGGGAGGGCGAGGTCTGCGACGGCGCCCTGGCGGCTCTCCGCCGCCTCTCCTGGGACGAGGCCAACCAGCTCGGCGAGGGGCTCAGCTGCCGAATCGCTGCCGACTGTATCGCCTCCTGCCCTGTACCAAGGTGAGTACACCACTCGAAGCCGTAACTACTGACCGTACGCCTAATCACATTCTCCTGCGCCCAGGTTCCCGGGTTCGATTCCCGGCGGGGTCAGGGATTTTCTCTGCCTCGTGATGACTGGGTGTTGTCTGATGTCCTTAGGTTAGTTAGGTTTAAGTAGTTCTACGTTCTAGGGGACTGATGACCATAGATGTTAAGTCCCATAGGGCTCAGAGCCATTTTTGAACATTCTCCTGTCTGTAAATTTGTTCTGTACGCTATCACCTATTTTCCCTGTTTTCCGAGACCAACCAGCCGCCAGTAACCACACATTGGTCAGATATAGGGAGACAGCAAGCTAATACGCTGCCTCTTCCGTTGACAGTGGCCACCGAACTGTCGACGAATGTGCCTTCTGGAATTCGTACCACTCTGCTCGCTATCTCTGGATATTGCTACAGCAGACACTCTATTGCCTGATGATGATCGTCAATGATTGAAACCGGTACCCATCAATAAAATATTATGCGGTTGACACTAATTGCTTTACTCAAATTGAATTTAGATAGCTATTTCCCAATCCTTTATCAAAAATCTTTAAAATTACCGTGTTATTAGAGATGACAACAGTCACAGCGTAGCTTGATGTCGGTTTTATCTGTAAATAATTTCAAAAGTGAACAAAAAAACACCGCTAACAGCTAAATTAATTACCAGGATTGTCCAGGAAGTAATGCACCGCATTTTCTTTTCTTCAACAATTCTTTATCGAACATAATGAGAATTAGACTCATGAAGGAGTGGTGTTTTATCTACACACCCTATTTTTCCACGTAATCTGCATTCCGTTCTATGGCCTTGCTACAGTGCAAAACAAGGGCGTGTCTGCCCTGTCGGATCAATCCTCGTCCTGGTGGCGGAGGCCGTGCTTCACTGTGTGGATCACGCCCCCTTCGTCTTCAAAATGTCTTCCGCGAATGCCATCCTTCAGTGCCCCGAACAAGTGGACGTCCGGCTCGGCCCGCTGCAACATGGCAGGTCTGACAGCGGTGCACGGTCTCCCCAATCGCCATCTGGTGACCTCACCCTCCGTGTCCAGCTACTAACTGTACTTCTTCCGACAGCAGATGCTCCATAGACGATGCACAAGTGTTTGTGAATATTCCCCACAGTTTCTTTCTCTGCAGTGAGAAATTCAAAGACGGCACGTTACTTGTAACGTACATCGCCTACAGATATGATTTTGAAACTGTCCTGAAGCTGCGCTATCTGTAACGGATACTTGGCTCGCTCACTTAGTAAACTTCAAATAATACATACGTAACAACTCAGCTTTCGGCTGAGAAAAAAATGCGGTGCATTACTTTCTGGGAAAGAAGCAACCGTAGGGTCAACATTCTGCACCACAAGGTAGTACTAATACTGCGTATCATCTGCTATATATACGTCATTAAAATCTTGAACATGGCACTAGTCGCTAACTGTAAAATTATGGGAGCCATGGGAATGACACAGGCAACCAGTGGCACAAGAGAAGTTTATTCAAACTTCTACCTAGATATACTGTTGGTTAAGCCTTATGGCAATGCCATAGCATTTATATTGATCATTTTACTGTTGACTGGGCCTTATAACTTGATGCCTCTTTTCAGACAATATGCTAGGCGTCTTACTACTGCTTCCGAGGAAGAGAGCTTTATACCTGTCGAAACCTATGTAAAGTTCTGAATAAACTTTTGACATGCAAATAGCTGGCTGTTTGATTCCCATTGTTTCCATACGTCATTAAGTTATAGTTAGGCAGTCAGCTTGAAGCCGGCTTTTGCGTGAAGGATCACACAATGACATCACGACCGAGCGATGTGGCGCAGTTGTTAGCACACTGGACTCGCATTCGGGAGGACGACGGTTCAATCCCGCGTCCGGCCATCCTGATCTAGGTTTTCCGTGATTTCCCTAAATCGATCCAGGCAAATGCCGGGATGGTACCTTTGAAAGGGCACGGCCAACTTCCTTCCCCATCCTTCCCTCATCCGATGAGACCGATGACCTCGCTGTTTGGTCTCCTTCCCCACAAACAAACAACAACAACAATGACATCACGATATCACCGCCTCTAGCCTCGAAAATTCCGGCAGTTCGGCGAGGAAGAGAGTATTGAAAGTTTCTTCAAATAGGCAACATCCACTGTCCTCTCACTGATTGTTGGATCCCATTGAGCTACCAACGTGCAGACATGTCAGCCGCTGTGTCTCAGTTGCCGTTCCAAGCAGTGCCCTACAGTGTCAGCAGCACTAAGATCGGACTGCCTCGTGACCATCTCGAGGTGCTGTAGGGTGCTGGAATGTTTGTTAAACGAGGAACGTACACATGCAGACCTGGGAACACGACTGTTGCCATCTTCTACAATTCGAATGTCCACAGCATATTCATCAGGAAGAAGCAGAAGATAGTACAGCACTTCATTAGTAGGGCAAGGAGAGGGTAACCCCAGGGAGAGCGTCACCCCAGGTAGGGTGTCACCCCAAACTGCCGTTCTCCCAGGTGGCGGCTGTAACGTCAGCTGACGACGCGATTGACGTCATTCAAGATGGCTGCTTTTGGTGGGAAGATAGGTGAATTGGGCTACCTCCACTAACATAAGAAAATCACGGCTACCTCCACTAACCTAAATCACCTGTTCCTAGGAAGTGGACGTAAGTCTGTATTTAAACAATTAGAGGTAGTACTACCATCAAGTGTATTCGCCATCCTCTTGGAAAATGTGCGCTAAATTTTGAGAGCAAAATTAGCGTAGATTTTCCAAGAGGATGACGAATACAGTTGATGGTAGTACTACCTCTAATTGTTTAAATACAGACTTACGTCCACTTCCTAGGAACAGGTGATTTAGGTTAGTGGAAGTAGTCCAAATGACCTTACTTCCCACCAAAAGCAGCCATCTTGAATGACGTCAATCATGTCCTCATCTGACGTCACGGCCGCCATCTTGGATAACGATACTGTGGGATGACACCCTCCCTGGTGTGATGCTCTCCCTGGATTGACGCTCTCCTGGCCCTACTATCGCTTTGTCACCGACAATGTTGGAATGAACGCGCTCGTTCAGGTTCAAGTTAACCCTAATGAGTGAGTACAAGATATGGTGACGGAAACACCGCCATAACACCATGGAACCTCCACCGGCATGGACCAAATCCTACACACACTGTAGCTTAGACGCCTCATTGGGCCGCCAGTCTACTCGGCACCTCAGTGATTCCAGAAGAGGCGAAATCGCGACTCGTCTGGCGACACTGTACGCCCTCGCGGTCCATCTCTGTGTTCTTTGGGCCACTCGACACGCGCAGCTGTGTGTGAGTGACGGTCTCCGACGCGAAATGTCGAATCTGTGCAGCTGACTTCGCGATGAACGCTCGGTATGTGGTTCAGATGGACCTGCAGACACTGTCAGCGGCAATTCGCTTCTGGCTTGAAACTGATCGACAGTGACTTGAACATTCGTCTCCAGTCCCTGTCAGCTATGATCTCTTAACCTTACTGTTTTTATGCTACCTTGCATCACTGTCAGTGGTTCACCATTCCTTGTATATACACTGCTGGCCACCGTAAATGCAACACCAAGAAAGACAAGAGGTAGCAAAACAAAATTTATTTTGTAGTTAACATGTTGACCAAGTATCAAATGATTACGTTTACAGACGTCTGTGACATGTGGTTCCTGCCAGAATCAGTAGCCAGAGTAGCCGCCATTGTTGGATATCACCGCTGCCACACGTCTCGGCATTGAGTCAAAGAGACGTTGGATGTGTTCCTGGGGTACAGCTGCCCAAGCAGCTTCCACACGTTGCCAAAGATCATCTGGTGTGGCAGCTAGGGATGTAATCTGGGTCACTCGCTGAGCAACCATGGACCACATGTTTTCTATCGGCGAAAGATCCGGAGAGCGAGCCGGCCAGGGAAGCACTTCAATCTGGTTATTGACGAAGAACCTTTGGACAATGCGTGCCACGTGTGGTCGCGCATTATCCTGTTGAAATATGGCTGTGGCCGAGCCCTGAAGGTAACGACGGACAACTGGCTCCAGCACCTCGGATATGTAGCGCCGGCTATTTAAAGTACTGGCAATGCGTACTAGAGGCCTGCGAGAGTAATATCCAATACCGCCCCATACCATAATACCCGGTGCAAGACCAGTGTGGCGGTGCATAATGCAGCTGTCCAGCATCCTCTTTCCACGGTGTCTCCACACTCGAATCCGACCATCGTGGTGCTGCAGACAGAAGCGTGCCTCGTCAGTAAAGACAACGTCATTCCATTCTGCCGTCCACATCCGTCTGTTATCACACCATTGGCGACGGAGACGTCTGTGGTTCTGCGTCAATGGTAGATGAAGCAATGGACGTCTTGCGGACAGTCCACTCTGCTGTAAACGGCGTCGAATGGTACACGCAGACACTGGATGATGCGTTACAGACGCAATGTGCTGTGCTATGGTTCGGGATGTCACTGAGTGATCCGTCACTGCCATGCGCACAATTTGCCTATCAGCACGTGCAGTGGCGCACCGAGGTGATTGCGATCGACCACGTCGGTCCGTCGTACCCTCCTGCATCCAACGGTCACATATCCGCATTACAGTTGTTTGGTTTCGTCCAACACGACTAGCGATTTCTCTGTATGATAATCCACAATCTCGATAAGCCACTATCCTTCCTCTGTCGAACTCGGATACTTGATCAAACGATGTTCGCTGTTGACTACGAGGCATAACTGATCGTCTTGTGAAACAACCACAAGGTAAACACACGTGCCGAACGTACACTCGTCGAAATCGCCAAGCCTTAAATGGTGCTATGAGGTGGCGCCACAGGCGCGCGTGATGTGCGTCTGCGCTGAAATTCTAATCAGTTGCATATCTCATCGCTGCAAACCCATGGTGTAAATTTCACTTGATTCGGATGCTTCCTTCAGGGTGTTGCATTTACGGTGGCCAGCAGTGTACTTGGACAGCCCACATTGAGGCACCAACAAACCGTGTCACTCTACTGGTGCTGTGGTCGTGCACACGTCGGAACGCATAGTTCCTTTCTGCCGTTCCACGACATCTCCACGTCGATCCATGTGACCGTGCAGACTCCACACCAATGACTTGCATGCACAGACCGCGACCGTCACCTCACTGTCACCACTGACATCAGTGGTGGAGGGTCACATGACTGACTGGCACCTCCCCTGCACCACAGCATGCTGCACTCCAAAGCGACGCATGTGCTCAGCTAAAGGGCGACCGACATTTTGTCTGATGAGCTTACGTCATGCTTTCGAGATGATTTGGGGTTTGTAAACTTTTAGCCGATACTTAGCTCGCCTAATGATAAGTATAGTACTTGAAATCAGCTTGTGGCTGCCGAATTGATGGAAACAATCTTTGCTAATTTTTAATTTCGCTTTTAAGTTGTGTACCATAATCAGTGGCTTCATTTCTTTCTACAAAAGAAATGTAGTTCTACAATCACCGCGCATGTTATGTTATTACTGTTAGAGACATACGTGTACTGTTTACTGAATATTTCCAAACTTCAAGTCTTAATTCCTCTTTTGCAAAGAATTTTAATATCGCAAAGGAAACAGTTTCCTGATGTTCTGCAGCTATTATTTATTTAATCACAAACAGGGATTCAGCTTGTTATGCTATCTTTAACTGACAACAGGACAGGTTGCCATTCAGTTAATAACAGCTGCACAACATTGGGAAAATGTTTCCGTTATGATATTACTGTCATGTTCTGTCAATCATCGAACGATAATTCATTTATTTAATTTCATTTTCTGTCAAATGTGGTTATGTCCCCGCTATATTAATTAGTGAAATACATCTTGACATATCCATAACGTATTAAGCGAGCTAATAAGGTTGCTAAAAGGTTGATCTGTCATATTCAAAAGTATAATTTGTTTAGTAAATAAGACACTAAAGCAGTAGATAAGTTATCCTACTTCGGCAGCAACGTAACTGTTGCAGGTGAAGCAGACAGGGTATAAAAGGCAGACTGGATGCAGCTCGAAAAGCATCTCTGGTTTAGAGGAAATTATTAAAGTGTAATATCGATTCAAATGCTAGGAAGTAATTTCTGAAGGTATTTGTCTGGAATTTAGCCCTATACGGAAACGAAACATGGATGATAAGCAGTTGCCACAAGAAAAGAATAGAAGATTTTGTAATGTGATGCTAGAGTAAACTGCTGAAAAATAGGTGGGCAGATGGTACAACAAGAAGGAGGTATGAATCGAATTACAGACAAAAAAGTATAGCACAACTTGACTAAAGGAAGTGATCAGTTGACAGGACACCTCCTGGGGCCTTAGGGAATCGATCGTTTGGTAATGGAGACAAACTGTAGGCAGAAAAAATTGTAGAGGAACACCAAGTGACGAGTACAGTAAACAGGTCCAAATGAATAATGCTTGCAGTAGTATTTGGAGATGAATGGTCTTTCATAGGACACAGTGGCATGGAGAGCTGCAGCAAACCAGTCTACGTGATAAACACGACAGCAACAAATAGCAACGATAATTATAACAATAATTATAATGAAGCAGTTTCGCATTCGATATACGAATAATGGGACAAACAAAGATCTGAATCTTGCTGATAGATGGAAACTGTGTGTCAGGCTGGGACTCAACCACTGGTCGTCTTCCTTTTGTCGATATTGTTCTCATCAACCGAAATATCGAGACAGGACTCAAGAATTGTACTTACAGATTCCAGTCCAAGAGGACCTTTCGCTGACACCTCACTCTCGGAATGGTACAAGGTCAGTTATGGCGTTTTGATACAGATGTTCACTGCATCTCCTTTGAATGATTTGGGTGAACAGTAGAAACCCACATCAGGGTAGTGGGATTAGGTATCCTTGTTTGATAAACAGTTAACCAGCTTTACAATCAATTTTAAAGACTTACACTTCTTGAGGTAGACTTAAAGCGCTCAGGTATCAAATGTATTGTCGAATATTCCGTACGTTTAACTTAACTATACTCTTTCAATGCAAGTAGAGCTGAAGTACTTCTGCAAGAAATGATACATTGCCAGCAGCAATCTTTCAGCTTGCGTTTGGAGAGTTTAGGTTCGACACTACCAGACCTCAGTTCCTTCTTTTGCCTTGTCTACTCCGGATGCCTGCTGCTGTTGCTTTCAAACAAGTGCACATTGGCATCCAAAAATCTTATAAGTAATTAGATGTACTGTGGGTGTTAGGGCGAAAATGTCACACTCATTAAATGAATGTGTACATGATATATGTGAATTACTCCACAAATGACATGGGTAGCTCGCATTTGCTCTTCATTTATATGAGTTCTTTTCAAATATTATCTCACATAACGTGATGATAAACAGTGTTCCAGGAAGTACTGGCACTATGGGCGGTCTTTTCATCGTAAGTGCAGCTTTATTCAGACTCTCGAAATGTTACTTTGAATCTACTTTCGGTCACAAAAACTCAGTGTGTTGTGATGCATTGATCGCAAAACTACTGTAAGATTTTTATGTCAGCAAAGACTGATTTGTTCATAAGAAAGAGGATGTGCAGAGTGTTATTCCAATCAAGTGTCAGCCCAGTAGCTATAAAGTGAGAGTTACTTCCCTCCAGAATAATATGTACTACATCATTCAGTTCACAATTTGAATCTATAACTATAGTGTTTGTGCAATTCCAACATTTTGTTGGTATCAGGGTCAGCAACTCAACATATTTATATTTTATTAATTAAGATTTCCATCAGAGTGAAAAATAATATTCTTATTAGTGATTAATTTCAAATGTTTTCCTTCACTGTCAAACCAATACCTGCATTTGTAATTTCGTTTACATCAGGCTACTATAACAAATGTCATTTGACCGTATTAAAACTGTCTTGACACGTTCAGTTGTTTACGCATAAAAATTTGACTGTTCTGTCCAAGAACATAACTATCAAGGAATAAAATAGTACAAGAAATTCTCTAAGGTGATTAAAGAGACAACTAAAGTTAATTGTTCACAGGGGCAGTTAACAACAAGCTATTTTTCTTAGACGGTTGTATTTCTCAGATAACAGAGAGTAGAGGTTTGGTGAACAAAGTAAGACAAGAAAATAATAATAAAATCACTCTGTCTTTTCCAAGTCACATTCGCACTATATTTTACTGGAAATGCGAACATCTTTCTAAGCTCAACATCTCACTCATTACAGAGTGGTACAAGCTCTATTTCTCAGTTGAGATAATCGAAAAATTGAAACTACACATCATCATCGTGACCCTGACGTCTGTTGATGGTGTGCATGTACAGTATGTAGAGTGTGTAACACTAGATTTTTATGTTACAAAGTAACTTCATTGTAAGAATACATACACAAATAAGTATTGTTCATTAGAAGAAAATAGGACGACGTTGCTCTGTTTCTAGTTTTGTATGCAGGATGATGGTGGCTAAGTCCCATCCGGATATTCTGAATTTCTTATTCTGTGATTTCCCTAAACTATTTCAAGCAAATACCCACTTGTTTCCTCCTATAAAGTCACATCCGACTTCCTGCCTCATCCTTGCCAAACTAATAATTATCCACATGTCCGTATGTACGAGTCACGTTTTTTGTTATCAACCTGTAAAGGAACCAAATGTTCAGCTCCTTTGGAAAGTGATCCTTGGGCGAATAAAACTGGGTAGCTCAAATGCAAAAGCCCCTAACTGCATAGTGATCGATAAAAACTCGTCCCATCAAAACGACTAAAGTTAAAGATTTCATTTCTTTTCTAAAATTGAGTAAAAAAATTTAATTACCAGGTATTAATGGCTGAAATTTGCGATTATGTTTTATACGTTAAAATTTTAAGTGAAATATTGACTTCGCAGTTATTACAACCGATTTATGAAGTTAGTGGATTTTGGAAACGTATCGATACAATTACAAAACAAACATTCGGTTGTACGATGCGCTATTTGGTGTTATGTTAGGACTGACAGAAATGTCGAATTTAAGTATTGCGAATATAAACAGAATATGTTTTATTTTAAAGACAAGTCTAAACATTCTACAAAATTGGCTTATAAAGATAAGAAGGTGACATTATTTTACCAGGTGGAACTGACTTACTTAATGTCAAAAAGAGAACAAATATGAATGTTCAACATTAGATTCTTTTAAAAAATACACCATTGCTTTCTGAGATCAGAAAATATTTTAGAAAATTAATAATCTCCAAATTGCATCTTAGTGAAACATCAACACACTTTTAGAAAATAATAAAAGTGGCTGCAAGTTGCATCTTTGTTAAAACAGCGACAAAAGAGTCTGGCAAATGAAGTTAGCTGAAAGTTGCTTTTAAGTGACATGGACTTCAACACTGCCCATCAACTTAAAATTGCTTCCGGCTTTTACTGATCGTTGGCAGTGGCAGGAGCGACTGTAGAAGTGCTTCGAACTCGTCTAACAATGCGGCGTAGAATTTGAGTTGTCGAAGGTCACACGGTCTTCATAGAAGTAGAGCTCCAATAGCTTTTTCACGTCTGCCAGTTTGGCTTTCGAAGGTCCTGCACCAGCTGTGATTGGTTTTGGGCCGTTTCCTCTGCTGAAATTTTTTCCCCTCTTCAGTGTGGTCTTCCCTTCTACAGCTTCAATGTTGTAAAAGGGCCCACCACGAACGAGACAAATCATCTTGTTTTTTCTTTTCGTGAGCACGAGTTTTTTGCTTTTTGAATCTGGAATTGCTGGTTACAAATAACTTTCACTAATCCTTCCACGGATGCCATAACAAATAGTGTCAACATACTTTTCATTGCATAACATGACTTTAGCAATACTTTTCATGTTCTTAGCGCTCTGTTTTGGAAACATTTCTTTTCCACTGATCAGGACGCCTCTTTCTTTTCTGGGAGGATCCCTCTATTTCAATTACTTCCACTTCGTTTGTACCACCTTGTGCATTTAAACCATCCACAAAATCACTTATTTTTTCAAAACACTCACGCAAAACACGCCAACAAACATCCTACTGATCAGCTGAACTGTGATTATCGGCGTGTATTTCGACAACGCATCGGTAACAAGAGCTTAATTGTTGCGTAGTCATTCGCTACAGTGCAGCCAACCATACTCTGAATAAAGAAAAGTATCCCTTCTTATTGTAACAGACTGAAAGGTAGCTTTCAATGTCTAGACTGGTGAGTCTGATGTCAGCTGGCGTGCTTTACATCCAGACAAGGAAGGCATGGCCATCGCCATGCCTATTGAATCTGGCGGGTTTTGAAAACGTTGGACATTTAGCGGGCCTTGCGATCGAAGACAACGGGCAGTTAGCGGCTTTTGCAACCGAACAAGATTTTCTACAGTCAATTTGAACGGTTTATAGCGGTGTTTTGCACCCTGAAGCCTATTCCATCTTGAAAGAGCTGAAAAAATGTATACGGTAATGTGCTCAAACCGGAATGGAGAGTGTCTTGAAAGGAGGCTATAAGATGAACATCAACAAAAGCAAAACGAGGACAATGGAATGTAGTAGAATTAAATGATGGTGAGGGAATGACATTAGAAAACGAGACGAGATGAGTTTTGGGGCAGCAATATAACTAAGGATGATCAAAGTAGAGAGGGTATAAAGTGTAGACTGCCGATGGCAAGGAAAGTGTTTTCTGAAGAAGTTTTATACACGTATCAAAAAAAGTTTTACATCACCTCGGTTGTCAGAACACCATGTTGACTGCGGATATTATATCACAGTCAAATTCCCTTTGACCGTTCAGCGTGAGCAGCTCCTATTAGACGGAGGGGTCCGACAGCCGATCATTTCCAGTCATTCCACCAGGAAGGTGGTACACGGATCGTGTTGTCTGTAGTTCAACCCTGCCAAGACTGTCCGCATTGTTGCTTTGTGCCAGGAAGGGCTCTCAGCAAGGGAAGTGCCCAGGCGTCTCGGAATGAACCAAAGCGATGTTGTTCGGACATGGAGGAGATGCAGAGAGACAGGAACTGTCGATGACATGACTCGCTCAGGCCCCCCAAGGGCTACTACTGCAGTGGATGACCGCTACCTACGGATTACGGCTCGAAGGAACCCTGACAGCTATGCCACCTTGTTGAGTAACGCTTTTCGTGCAGCCACAGGACGTCGAGTTACGACTCAAACTGTGCACAATAGGCTGCATGATGCGCAACTTCACTCCCGACGTCCATGGCAAGGTCCATCTTTGCAACAACGAAACCATGCAGCGCGGTACAGATGGGCCCAACAACATGCCGAATGGACCGCACAGGATTGACATCGCGTTCTCTTCACCGATGAGTGTCGCATGTGCTTTCAACCAGACAATCGTCGGAGACGTGTTTGGAGGCAATCCAATCAGGTTTAACGCCTTAGACACACTGTCCAGCGAGTCCAGCAATGTGAAGGTTCCCTGCTGTTTTGGGGTGGCATTATTTGTGGCTGACGTACTCCGCTGGTGGTCATGGAAGGCGCCGTAATGACTGTACGATATGTGAATACCATCCACCGACCGATAGTGCAACCATATCGGTAGCATATTGGCGAGGCATTCGTCTTCATGGACGACAATACGCGCCCCCATCATGCAGATCTTCTGAACGACTTCCTTCAGGATAACAACATCGCTTGACCAGAGTGGCCACCATGTTCTTCAGACATGAACCCTATCGAACAGGACTGGGATAGATTGAAAGGGTCTCTTGATGGACGACGTTACCCACCAACCACTCTGAGGGATCTACAACGAATCGCCGTTGAGGTGTGGGACAATGTGGACCAACAGTGCCTTGATGAACTTATGGATGATATGCCTTGACGAATGCAGGCATGCATCAATGCAAGAGGATGTGCTACTGGGTAGTAGAGGTAGCGGTGTTACAGCAATCTGGACCACTACCTCTGAAGGTCTCTCTGTATGGTGGTACAACATGCAATGTGTGGTTTTCATGAGTAAAAAAAAGGGCGGAATTGATGTTTGTGTTGATCTCTATTCCAATTTTCTGTACAGGTTCGGGAACTTTCCGAACCGAGTTGACGAAAAAAGTCTTTTGAAGTGTGTAGATTTAAATGCCAGGAAGTTTTTTCTGAAAGTATTAGTATGGAATGTAGCCATGTATGGATGTGAAAGATGGACGATGAACAATTTAGACAAGAAGAGAGTAGAATATTTTGAAATGTCGTGCTACCAAAGGATGCTGGAGGTCAGATGGGTAGACAGCGTAACTAATGATGTTCTGAATAGAATTGGGGAGAATAGGAATTTGTGACAGAACTTGACTAGAAGAAGGGATTGGTTGGTAGGACACATTCTGAGGCACCAAAGGATCACCAATTTAATACTGGACAGAGGCGTGGAAGGTAAAAATCTTAGACAGAGAACAAGAGATGACTACATTAAGCAGATTCAGAAGGATGTAGGTTGCAGTAGTTATTTGGAGACGAAGAGGCTTGCAAAAATGCATTTAGCGGCTTTTGTATCTGGGCTACTCAGTTGCACTACACCTGCTACATGAACTGGGATGAGGGTGGTTGAGATTGGCTGAAAGTGTCAGTACGTAGTGTTGGGAACCCTCTCCACATTCATCATGTGAGCTCGCGGGGGCCGCCGTCCAAGACTGTGGCGGTACAGGCCCGAGAAGCGACGGCTCGACCACTGTGTGGACAGCACGCCGAGGGTCACTGAAAGGCGCGTCCCAGCGGAGCTGTTGGGCTTCTGTTGTACATGTCAGATATTAATGATCTAGCAGACACAGTAGTGACGACAGATTCCATGCAGACGATGTAGTTGTCTGTAATAAAGTGCAACGTCAAAGCAAAAGCACCACTTATAACTAGTCAAATCTAGATAAGGTTTTAACTCTATAGTTGGGCAGTATCAGATATCACAAATTTCTTTGGTTCTGCATAGTGAACTGGCTTGCGCGCTTTCGAGAACTGCTTGAAACTTCTCAAGTGTAAGCGTTGTTCTCCCATGTCCTTCACAATAAAAGCTATGGATTGAGCCACACCTTAGGGTGGCAGAGATGTTCTTTGCTCGTACACGTGTCACACACTGTTCTGTTTTCTTTGGCAGGCTCCTCAAATTCTCTCCACCCGTGCTTCTTTCTGTTTCTTGACGAGTGCTATATCGGAAGGAAGAAAGCTGTTTCCACTAGCTGAGGCTTCGTAGGGGAAAATTCTAGGCCTTCAAAGAAAATATTCCTCTTCTTTTTGGGATTTACTTCATTTTCATGAAAAATGATTTCAGTTTTATTCCCGCTATATCCATCAGAGCATCGAATACAACCATCGGCCATCTACTTGTCACCCATGCTATCGAAGTCGCACCTCCCAGTTGACCTTTTGTTACATTGTAATCCTAGCCTTATTGCAACAAGTTCATCAACCGCTCTCCTTTTTTACCTTGAGCTCCTGTCGTCAAAGAGGATACAGCGTAGAAGGACACGACTCTTCTGTAGCTCATCAAAACACTCGTGATCTCCATACCAGTGCTGCCTGCTCTCCACTGTTCCGTGACATTAGTACAGTTTGTTTTCTTAATCCCAAAGATGTAAAACAACCAGAGATATGCCATTATTCCACATCTTGTAGTTTGTTTAGCGTCTTCTTCTCTGGAACATTGTACACGTTCTTTCTTCCACTGAATACAAACTTTTGTGCATCTTACTATCTCGTCAATTATTTCCAGGCTAAGTACTGTCATTTTCGCTAGGACCTTTAGAACCAGGAAATATTTTTACAATATTCTTTCTGTTTTGTTTCTGTGGCTATACTGGCAGATATTTTATTCCGTTTTCATGTTCCTCCCTCCCAATAAAAGCGTCATCTGCGGAGAGTGACTGTTCGCGGGCGTCATCTGAACGGTGTTCTCCTTCAGAATGCGAATCGTGGTCAGTTCGCGTGGTGAGTTCCTCTTCTTCCTCAGAATCTTCGTCATTTTGGTTACCTGGTACGGTGTTGAACCCTAGATCCTCGTTGAGTGCCCACTCAAACTCGTCGGTTAGCTTTCATCTGGTCTGCACAGAGTGACAAGAACCCGCTTGCTGAGTTTCATACACCATGTGATCAAAAGCATCCGGACACCTGGCTGAAAATGACTTACGAGTTCGTGGCTCCCTCCATCGGTAATGCTGCAATTCAATAGGGTGTTGGCCCACCCTTTGCCTTGATAACACCTTCCACTTTCATTGGCATACGTTGAGTCTGGTGCTCGAAGGTTTCTTGGGGAATGGCAGCCCATTCTTCGTGGAGTACTGCACTAGGGAGAGGTATCGATGTCGCTCGGTGAGGCCTGGCACGCAGCCGGCGTTCCAAAACATCCCAAAGGTGTTCTATAGGATTCAGGTCAGGACTCTGTGCAGGCTAGTCCATTACAGGGATGTTATTGTCGTGTAACCACTCCGCCACAGGTCGTGAATTATGAACAGGCACTCGATTGTGTTGAAAGATGCAATCGCCATCCCCGAATTGCTCTTCAACAGTGGAAAGCAACAAGGTGCTTAAAATATCAGTGTAGGCCTGTGCTGTGATAGTGGCACGCAAAACAACAAGGGGTGCAAGCCCCCTCCATGAAAAACACCGCCACACCATAACACCACCGCCTCCGAATATTAATGTTGGGACTACACAGCCTGGCCATCGGATCGCCACATTGTGTACCGTGATTCGCTACTCCACACAACGTTTTCCCACTATTCAATCGTCCAACGTTTACGCTCCTTACACCCTGCGAGGCATCGTTTGGCATTTACCAGCGTGATGTGTGGCTTATGAGCAGCCGCTCGACCATGAATTCCAAGTTTTCTACCTATTACGCATTACGACCCTCTTCAAATGTCGACGGTCTCTGTCAGTGAACAGAGGAAGTCGGTATGTACGCTTTTGTGCTGTACGTGTCCCTTGACGTTTCCACTTCACTATCACAGCGGAAACAGTGGACCTAGGGATGTTTAGGAGTGAGCAAATCTCGAGTACAGATGTATGACACAAGTGACACCCAATCACCTGACCACATCCGAAGTTCGTGAGTTCCAGGGAGCGCCCCATTCTGATCTCTCACGATGTCTTAAGACTAATGAGGCCGCTGATATGGTAGTAGCTGGCAGTAGGTGGCAGCACAATGCACCTAATATGAAAAACGTGTGTTTTTGGGGCATGCTTTCGATCACATGGTGTACTTTGTTGTGCGTAAAAGATATAGAAATGAAAGTAATATTATTTACGTGTCCGAGTTCGTCGCGTACCTTCTATACTAAGGGGGCAGATTGTTTTATATTACTGCTGCCCACTTGGACGCTTGACAGCACATTTACCCTCGAGTTAGCTGAAGCAATAGTGAAGGAATAGGTACGGTTCACATTTATCTAACAATAATGGAATTTTTTTCGTTTATTATGCAGAGAATTGTACAAGACAATGTTATTTGTGGTTGGCTCTCCTTACACTCAGAGTCGCCCACTCGATGTTTAAACTGCTGTAAAGACTGGCAGCTTTCTTTAACTGTGTAAATGTACAATTGTACACTCCAGAAAAAGCACATAATAGGTATCCTGCAACTACCACATCAGTGAGTCATATTTGGAATCAGTCAGTTCACAGAAACACCTAGGTGTACACAGTGCAGAAACACGTACTGGCAGCATTTTTCGCATTTTTTCCCTTCAAAAATTATATTACAAGCAGCTGGAGAAGCTGTGGCGCAGGAGTTTGAGTTTTTCTTCGACATACCAGAGTTTATAATTTAAAGTTTTGCATATCCCATTACAAGTCAGTAGCGTCTTCACACTACCGCAACAGTTAACTGACAGTCGAAGCTTTCCGTTACTCGCCTTGCACTGTCCTCGTTATGTACCAGCTGATTTTGACATTGATATGAAATCTGCACATCCTGGTAGCATAGCTGATGCTGCCAGCTGGTTTAGTGACGTTTCTCAAGGTATTACAGTGTTCCATGCAATTATCTATAGCTGATGGCTCTTGATACTTCTCTATTGTTTGATAATATTTCTTCTTTTAATATATGTAATTCTGATGCGCTACACATTGGTTGTTTGTCTCTTCCAAAAAGTGTTCTTGTACCCAGTGTGTGCATGTGTGTGTGCATTGAACCAGGTACCTAGATACGACGGAGACGCTTTGTCCCGGCCGCTGCCCTCAGCGGTACGCAACCCCACAACAGGCTACAGCAGTCCAGTAACCCGACCGCCGTCCCACAGCGAACCCAGGGTTATTGTGTTGTGCGTTTTGGACCCCGGCGGACCCCCCACACCCCCCCTCTGCGGGAACGTCTCATACCACACGAGTGTAGGTGGCAGAGTAATTACGGTGTATGCATACGTGGAGACTGTCTGCACAGCAATCTCCGACATAGTGTAACTGAGGCGGAATAAGGGGAACCAGCTCGCATTCGCCGAGGCAGATGGAAAATCGCCTTAAAAACCCAACACAGGCCGGTCGGCACACCGGACCTCGACACTGATCCGACGGTCGGATTCGTGCTGGGGACCAGGCGCTCCTTCCCGCTCGGGAAGCAGCGTGTTAGACCGCACGGCTAGCCAGGTGGGCCCTTGTACCTAGTGAACATCATTTTCCTGGAAAACATAAAACAGACATATGTGAAAGTATTACATCCTTCATCCAGTATGTGTCCAATGTGCACCTCTGCCCACTGATGAACCTTTAAAGAGTCGAATGCATGTGACTGTGCAGAGGCTTTAAATGTTTCTCCCGTTTCTATACTCCTTTCTTTCAGGATTCCTATAAACACCAACACCGATAGTTGTACTGATAACTGATGCCGGCTGAGGTGGCCGAGCGGTTCTAGGCGCCGCAGGTTCGAATCCTGCCTCCGGCATGGATGTGTGTGATGTCCTTAGCTTAGTTCGGTTTAAGTAGTTCTAAGTTCTAGGGGGCTGATGACCTTAGAAGTCAAGTCCAATAGTGCTCAGAGCCATTTGATAGTTGATAACATATAATTTACTGATGAATTTTGCATAATGAGTCTTAGGCTGTGGTCCAAGGCACATTTCTGTGCCTAAGGCTTCGTCTGCTAATGCTGGAGACACCTCCAGAGGCCATAAACACTGAGACAACTTTACACAACTTAACGAAATGTCGAAACAAAGCTCTCCGAAATTAAAATCCTGATACATTCTAGAGTTTCTAGCAAATAAGGGCAATGCTACAGTGACGATGAGGTACTAAAACTACTGCAGTAAAACTGAGGGTGTATTACAACCAGGAAGGTACAGAGACATTAAAAGAAATCTCCCAACATCAATACTTAGGGTAATACATCAATCAGTAAAAACCCCTTTGATTTCTCCCACTATCTAGAAATGTCTTATCATTTCAGAAGTGATCTTGTCAACATTGTGCGGTATACCAAAAATTAACAAACTCGTCACTCCATTGAGACCAAGTTTTAGCGCTATGGACTGTCTGACAAATGTGGCTGCCAAACAGTGGGCCTGCCTTCTACAGCTATTTGTAGGAAAAACAGACGTATAAAAGGTATCGTTCATTTCATCGAAAATTAAAATCCTTTAGGTTGAGTCCAAGAGATATTAGATAGTTCAGATGTTGCATCACCACTTTCTATGTTTACTCTTAATGTGACGATCTCACAGATGAAACTTACACTGTCAGGGGGAAAAAAAGGAAAAAAGCGACACACAATGAAGGACCTATCCAAATGGAACAGAGACCAGAAGATGTACGTGCATAGGCGAACAAATGATCACAGTTTCAGAAAAATGTGGTGAGTTATTCGAGAGAGAGAGCTTCACAGATTAAGCAAGTCAATAATCCCAGAATGAGATTTTCATTCGGCAGCGGAGTGTGCGCTGATATGAAACTTCCTGGCAGATTGAAACTGTGTGCTGGACCGAGACCCGAACTCGGGATCTTTACCTTTCGCGGGCGCTTGCCCGCGAAAGGCAAAGGTCCCGAGTTCGAGTCTCGGTCCAGCACACAGTTTTAATCTTCCAGGAAGTTTCAAGTCAATAATTCATTGGTCCATCTGTGGCATTTATGCTTCGCATCGATTGAGACAGTTGTTGGATGTCTTCCTGAGGGGTATCATGCCAAATTCTGACCAGATGGAGCGTTCGATCGTCAAAATTCCGACCTGGGTGGAGGTCCCTGTCCATATTCCTCCAGTCATTCCCAACTGAGAAAAGGAATGGCGACCTTGCTGGTCAAGGAGTGGTGTGGCAAGCCCAAAGAAAGCAGGAGAAACATTCGCCATGTGCAGGCGGGCGTTGTCTTCCTAAAAAGTTACCCAAGGTTGGCTTACGATGAAGAGCAACAAAACGGGGCATAGAGCACCACTGACGTACCGCTGTGCTATAAGGGTGCCACAGATGACGATCAAAGAGGTCGTGCTATGGAAACAAATGACATCCCAGACCATTGTTGCAGGTTGTAACGCTGCATGGCGGGCGACCGTCAGGTTGGTATCCCAGCGCTATCCAAGGCATCTCCAGACACAACCTCAGCCAGGAATCTCATTGACTGGAATAGAATTGTCTTCAGTGATAAGTCTAACTTGTAGCTGAGCTCCGATTACCAGCAAAGACGGGTCTGGAGACCCCCTGGACAGTGGTGGGATGCCAGCGCGAGTGTCGTCCGCCATAAGGTACGACAGCCAAGAATGATGGTCTGGTGCGACATTTATTTTCAGAGTAGGACCCTTTTAGTCGTCATCCGCGGCACCTGTACAGCAGAGCGATACGTCCAAGGATATTCTACGTCCAGTTTTCTTGTCTTTCTTGGTAAACCATACTGAGACTACATTTCAACAAAATAATTCCCGCCCGCCCCGGCGAGAGTCTCTACTGCTTGTATTCGTACTCCCCACACCTTACCTTCACCAGAATGGTCGCCGGATCTCTCCCTAATTGAGAACTTTAGAGCATTCTGGGCAGGGTCCTCCAATGATCTCGGGATTTTGATGACCTCACGTGCCATTTGGATAGGATCTGGCACGATATCCCTCAAGGGGACTTTCAACAACTCTGCGAATCAGTGCCAAGCCGAGTAATTGATTCCATGAGGGCCGGAGGTGGACCAAAGCGTTACTAACTTTCTCAGTTAGTGAAGCTATTTCTCTTGAATGAGTAATCCAATTCTTCTTCAATTGTAATCATCTGCTTGCCTGTTCAGGTACATCACATATACCGATTTCCGTTCCATTTGGATAATTCTTTTGTGCTGAGTTCGTCTTTTTTTGTCTTAGAATATGTTTTTCCAAAGCTCAGGGACGATCTTTTTAAATATTGTGTCACATCGACTTAGTTTCAATAAGACAACAAACTGTATGAAAAAATGATAGTGTGACTATGGGAAACACACACAGCGGAGTTATAGCGAGTTTTAATATGTAAAGCTGGAGGAAACATCTCATCAGCCTACCAAGGAAATTCACTAGCGTTGGTTTTTGTACATTGATGATACTCATACTTCATTACATAGCCTCGCAGAGAAAAAGAATTCTCAGAATTTCCAACGAGCGATGTTAATATAACATTAAGTCCAGTATGGAAAAAGAGAAAGACGATGAACATATTTGAATGTACAGGTACTTAGAAAATCTACAGGTGTTGAGCACACGAGGTCTGCAGAATGCTCACTCACACATACAGATACCTTCACAAAAGTTTCTACCACCATCACAAACTGAGAAGAGCAGCGATGAAAACATCGCTGGACTGGATTAAAATAATCTGTGATCACAGTAGCTGGAGGAAGAATCCGATCATTTAAGCACTACTTTAAGAAGAAATGGCTATTCTGAGAAAGAGATAGATAGGGCAATAAGTCCTTAAAGATATGGAGTCTCTCATGCAAAAGAACCAAATACTTACTCCCATTCGTAAAAGCAGTCGCAGTTCATATCATCAGAGTACTAAGAATACATGGGATCGACGCCGTGTTCATACCAGTAACAGAGGAACGTGAATGTTCGAACACTGTAAAGGACGTACACCCAACACTTGCTATAGAACGAGTGTATAAACCGTCTCTCACACGCGGCCAAGCATACGTAGGTACTACAAAGAGATGAATTAAGTCCTTGCTTTAAGGAACGGGAGAGTAATTGTCACGTGCAAAACGCAGATAAATCAGCAGCAGCAGAACATACACTGGGAACAGAGAAGCCCCAAGTTCGTCTGTCCAATACAATGGTTTTATGAAGATCCAATATTACTGTACTACAATTTACGCGGAGGAGGTAAAAAGCCTAAAGCACGGAAACAACTTTAATGGAGAATAAGAAGGACTTCAACTACATATGTTGTGAGAGCTCCAAATTTGTCTCTCCGATACAGTGGTTTTATCAAGATCCAATATGAGCGTGCTACGATTTACGGAGAGGCCATAAAAATTCTGAAGCACGAAAACAACTTAATTGGAAAAGAAGCAGGACAGAAATCAGAGCCGGCCGCGGTGGTCTCGCGGTTCTAGGCGCGCAGTCCGGAACCGTGCGACTGCTACGGTCGCAGGTTCGAATCCTGCCTCGGGCATGGATGTGTGTGATGTCCTGAGGTTAGTTAGGTTTAAGTAGTTCTAAGTTCTAGGGGACTGATGACCACAGCAGTTGAGTCCCATAGTGCTCAGAGCCATTTGAACCATTTTTTGAACAGAAATCAGACGAGTTGTTGGTGATAGGGCTGAATACGCAAGCAGCGTCATCTGTTCCCCATTAGAAGCTCCATAATACATACACTGGTGACTCGGCGCTCTCAGGCAGTTGTCTGATGACATCATAGCCCGACTGTCGCGTGGACGTGCAAACAAAAAAAATGGTTCAAATGGCTCTGAGAACTACGGGACTTAACTTCTGAGGTCATTAGTAGCCTAGAACTCAGAACTAGTTAAACCTAACTAACCTAAGGACATCACACACATCCATGCCCGCGGCAGGATTCGAACCTGCGACCGTAGCGGTCTCGCGGTTCAAGACTGCAGCGCCTAGAACAGCACAGCCACTTCGGCCGGCGACGTGCAAACAGTTTGGCTGGCTGAGTTTGTTATAGTCTGAAACTGCTACCTGAGTCTTTATAGCCTCTGATGATGTCTCCAGCATTTGGAGACGAAACGTTAGACTACCTAACTGTCATAAAACAAAATTTACGAAGGACGAGGACACCGGTCGTGAGCGCCTGCGTTGTAGGACCAATACAATTTGTTGCTCTGCTGCTACTTTGTACTGTTCCCAAATCTATAGCTCGAAGTGAATAAATGAAGAATGGAGTGTTGTACTTAATCTATTTACGTGGAGTGCGCTGTAGCCGCAACTGTGATGTCAACACACAATAATATACTAGTTTTTTTACAAATTAATTTCGGAAGTAATACCGGACTATCACTAAAATCAGTATCATTACGAATCTGATCCCGGTAAATGACGTTACACTGTACAGAGTTGAAGCACGTGTTAAGTACAAAACTGAACATTCTCTGTACGGAATATAATTCTCAACGTACAACACGTGTGCAGGGAATTCCTAGAGCAGAAGTTGGCCGCGGTGTGTCCCTGCAGACGGAGTCCCACGGCCTCCGCGCTTTCCACAGAAAGGGGTGGCTGCAGCTGGCAAAGGCGGCGTAACGGGTCGGATGCACGCCCGGGCATCCAGTTTCGTATCTCCTGTGCTTTGAGTAGACTTGTTTAGGTGGAAGACTAGACGGTTCCCGTGAGAAGACACAGTCCACCTCCTTATCCAGCATTTCCCATTCCAAATCCGTCTTCCATCTCTGACAAAATCTTCGTCGACGGGATGAGAAACCCTCATCCCTCTCGTCATGGCTTCGAAGTCAGCGTTCCGAGTGGCACTTTCTTCTTGAGTCATCAGTCTTCTGACTGATCTGAGGCGACCCACTAAGAATTCCTCTTGTCTGTCAAAAAAAAAATAATGGTTCAAATGGCTCTGAGCACTATGGGACTTAACATCTGAGGCCATCAGTCCCCTAGAACTTAGAACTATTTAAACCTAACTAACCTAAGGACATCACACACATCCATGCCCGAGGCAGGACTCGAACATGCGATTGTACCAGTCGCGCGGTTCCAGACTGAAGCGCCTAGAACCGCTCGGCCACACCGGCCGGCTGTCTGTCAACCTTTTAATCCCAGAGTAGCACTTGCAACCTACGACCTCTATTATTTGCTGGATGTGTTCCAATCTCAGTCGTCTTCTACTGTTTTCGCCTTCTACAGCTGCCTCTAGTACCGTGGAAGTCATTCACCGATGTCTTAACAAATGTCCTATCATCCTGTCACTTCTCCTTGTCAGTGTTTTTCACACACTCATTTCCTCTCCGATTCAGTCTAGAACCTCCTTATTCCTTACCTTGTCAGTCCACGAAATTTTCAACAATCGTCTGTGGCACCACATTTCAAATGCTTCGATTCTCTTCTTTTCCGGCCGCGCGGGATTAGCCGAGCGGTATGAGGCGCTGCAGTGATGGACTGTGCGGCTGGTCCCGGCGGAGGTTCGAGTCCCCCTCGGGCATGGGTGTGTATGTTTGTCCTTAGGATAATTTAGGTTAAGTAGTGTGTAAGCTTACGGACTGATGACCTTAGCAGTTAAGTCCCATGAGATTTCACACTCATCTGAACATTTTTTTCTTCTTTTCTGGTTTACCCACAGTCCATGTTTCACTACCATACAACGCTGTGCTCCACGTATACACCATCAGTAATTTCTTCCTCAAAGAAGGCCCATTTTAGATACCAGTAGACGTCTCTTGGCCAGGAATGTCCTTTTCGCCAGCGCTAGTCTGCTTTTGATGTCCTCCTAGCCCTGTCCGTCATTGGTGTTTTTGTCGTCTAGTTACCAGAATTCCTTAACTTCATCTACGTCGTGACAATCTGCTGATGTTAACATTCTCGCTGTTCTCATTTCTGCTACTTCTCATTACTTTCGTCTTTCTTCGATTTATTCTCAATCCGTATTCTGTACTCATTAGATTCCATTCAGCAGATCGTGTAATTCTTCTTCACCTGCACTGAGGATAGGTACGTCATCGGCGAATCGTATCATTCGTTTCCTGTCACCTTGAATTTTAGTTCCATTCCTGAACCTTCCTCTTATTTCCATCATTGCTTCTTCAATGTACAGATTGAACAGTATGGGCGAAACACTACATTCATGTCTTACAAACTTTTTAATTCGATCATTTTGTTCTTGGTCCTCCACTCCTAATAATTCCCTCTTGGCTCTTGTACATAATGTACAGTACCCGTCTCTTCTTATAGGTTACCCTATTTTTCTCAGAATTTCGAACGTCAGGCACCATTTTACACTGTCGAACGTTTCTTCCAGATCGAGAAATCCTATGAACGTTTCTTGATTTTTCTTTAGTCTTGCTTCCATTATTAACCGCGTCAGAATTGCCACTCTCGTGTCTTTAACTTTCCTAAAGCCAAACTGATCGTCAATTAACGTACCCTCAATTTTCTTTTCCATTCTTATGTATATTATTCTTGTAAGCAACTTGGATGCATGAGCTGATAAGCTGATTGTGCGATACTTCTCGGACTTGTCCGCTTTTGCCGCCTTCGGAATTGTGTGGCTCATGCTTTTCGGAAAGTCAGATGGTATGTCGCCAAACTCATAAACCTACACACCAACGTGAGTAGTCGTTTTGTTGCCACTTCACCCAATGATTTTTAGAAATTCTGATGGAATGTTATCCGAACTTTCTGCCTTATTTGATCTTAAGTCCTCTAAAGCTCTTTTAAATTCTGATTCTAATACTGGATCCCCCATCTCTTCTAATTCGACTCCTGTTTCTTCTTCTATCACATCAATCTTAGTTGACAACATCGGTAGCTCCGTGAGGCTATTTGCAGATGACACGGTTGTCTACAAGAAAGTAGCAACATCAGAAGACTCGTACGTACTCCAGGAGGACCTGCAGAGGATTAATGCATGGTGCGACAGCTGGCAGCTTTCCCTAAACGTAGATAAATGTAATATAATGCGCATACATAGGGGCAGAAATCCATTCCAGTACGATTATGCCATAGGTGGTAAATCATTGGAAGCGGTAACGACCGTAAAATACTTAGGAGTTACTATCCGGAGCGATCTGAAGTGGAATGATCACATAAAACAAATAGTGGGAAAAGCAGGCGCCAGGTTGAGATTCATAGGAAGAATTCTAAGAAAATGTGACTCATCGACGAAAGAAGTAGCTTACAAAACGCTTGTTCGTCCGATTCTTGAGTATTGCTCATCAGTATGGGACCCTTACCAGGTTGGATTAATAGAAGAGATAGACATGATCCAGCGAAAAGCAGCGCGATTCGTCATGGGGACATTTAGTCAGCGCGAGAGCGTTACGGAGATGCTGAACAAGCTCCAGTGGCGGACACTTCAAGAAAGGCGTTACGCAATACGGAGAGGTTTATTATCGAAATTACGAGAGAGCACATTCCGGGAAGAGATGGGCAACATATTACTACTGCCCACATATATCTCGCGTAATGATCACAACGAAAAGATCCGAGAAATTAGAGCAAATACGGAGACTTACAAGCAGTCGTTCTTTCCACGCACAATTCGTGAATGGAACAGGGAAGGGGGGATCAGATAGTGGTACAATAAGTACCCTCCGCCACACACCGTAAGGTGGCTCCCGGAGTATAGATGTAGATGTAGATCAGACAAATCTTCTCCCTCATAGAGACTTTCAGTTTATTCTTTCCTTCTATCCGCTCTCTTGTCTTCATTTAACAGTGGAATTCGCATTGCATTCTTAATGTCATCATCCTTGCTTTTAATGTCACCGAAGGTTGTTTTGCCTTTCCTGTATGCTGAGTCTGTCCTTCCGACAAACATTTCTGTTTCGATGTCTTCACATTTTCCCTGCAGCCTTTTCGTCTTGGCTTCCGCGCACTTCCTTTTTGTTTCATTCCTCAGCTACTACTATTTCTGTATTCCTGAGGTTCCTGTAACATTTTTCAACTTCCTCCTTTCATCGATCAATTGAAGTATTTCTTCTGTTACCCATGCTTTGTTCGCAGTTACCTTCTTTGTACCGATGTTTTGCTTCCCGACTTCTGTGATGGCCCTTTTTAGAGATGTCCATTCGTCTTCGACTGTACTGCCGACTGAGGTAGTCCTTATTGCTGTACCTGTAGCCTTAGAATCTTCAACCGTATCTCGTCATTCCTTAGTACTTCCGTATCCCACTTTCGATATTGATTCTTCCTGACTAATATCTTAAACTTCAGCCTACTCTTCATTGTGATCTGAGTCTATATCTGCTCCTGGGTACACCTTACAATCGCTGTCTGACCATGATGTAATCTAACTGAACTCTTCCCGTATCACATGGCCTTTTCCAAGTATACCTCCTCCTCTTGCGATTCTTGAACAGAGTATCGCTATTAGTAGCTGAAATTTATTACAGAACTCGATTAGTCACCTCTTCTCTCATTCCTTGTCCTAAGTTCGTATTGTCCTGTAACCTTTTCTTCTACTCCTTCCCCTACAACTGCATGCCATTCGCCCGTGAGTACTAGATTTGTATCTATCTACTGTTTTATCCTTTCAATATGTTTATGTACTTTCTCTGTGTCTTCATTATCAGCTTTCGACGTCGGCATATATATATGAACTATCGTTGTCGGTGTTGGCTTCCTGTCGATTCTGATAAGAACAATCCTATCTCGGAACTGTTCTTACTAACGCACTCTCTCTGCCCTACCTTCCTATTCATAACGAATGCTACTCCCGTTATACAATTTTCTGCTGCTGTACTCATCTGACGAAAAATCCTTCTTTCTATTTCACTTCATTGGCGTACATTCTGTAAAGCCATACGATAATATTGGCCCATAGGTACAATAGCACGTGCGTGTCCTGATACAGCTACGGCTGAATGTGTGGTGTCACCGCCAGACACCACACTTGCTAGGTGGTAGCCTTTAAATCGGCCGCGGTCCGGTAGTATACGTCGGACCCGCGTGTCGCCACTATCAGTGATTGCAGACCGAGCGCCGCCACACGACAGGTCTAGAGAGACGCCCTAGCACTCGCCCCAGTTGTACAGCCGACTTTGCTAGCGATGGTTCACTGACAAATTACGCTCTCATTTGCCGAGAAGATAGTTTAGCATAACCTTCAGCTACGCCATTTGCTACGACCTAGCAAGGCGCCATTATCAGTTACTATTGATATTGTGAACTATGTACCCTCAAGAGCGATGTTCACCAATTATGGATTAAAGTTAAGTATTCCAGCAGCTACGTCCGTTGTTTCTAAATTCTAATTTCCTTGTCCTGTTCCAGACCTCACGCCAGCCTGTGTGAGCTAAATCGCGTGCCTTTCGGCCTCCTCTAGTAACACGGCGTTGGCTCTCCTACCAACCACAAAAGAATGTGTGGACGAACATTCTTGTTCTTCAATAGAGACCACTCAGTTCATCAAGATGTGTCAGGCAGACTGACTCAGTCTAACACATTCATTCGTCTCTGATGACCTTGTCACCTCTATCAACAGGAAGTGTAAAACCTGGAGGAGGTTTAGTTTAGCGTTCGCTGTCCTATTCTACAAAGTACAATGACTTCCTTTTATTTTGAAAGGTTGTACGACGTGGAGTGGAACGTGACAGCGCTGCAGGCGGATCACCTGAGGCACCGTGTCCTCTCCCAGTCACTGCACGCTGTCGGACGAATCACAAGAGCCATACTCGCCAGGGGACGATGTGAGATCTACAATCGGCTTAATTTTAAGCTGAGGTACTCGAACGAAACTGGTGAGTATCTTATTTGGAACTACGTTATTGTTAAACAAAGCGTAATGTGCTTATGAAGGTGTTCTGTGAACAAAATCTCGTCTAAGTTGACTAACAAATCAGGATAGGAGTTGCCCTGGGGCTGAAAACTGTGTCCTAATGAAATGACACAGGAGGAAACAACCTTAAAGCTAAGTAATAACCACACTAGAGAAAAGAAACTGTAGAGAACTGACTGCATCTGTCAAGGGAGATCATGAATTTTATCTCTTATATAAGGTGAACAAAGCAGACTCGCAAGATATCAGCCTCAGTAATCGGTCCATCGCGGAGCTTTGGACCATGATTCTGATAATTTGTTTGTCGCGCACTGAAGCAGGCCAACACCGGAGCGCCAAAGTATTGTACGGTAGAGATGGTGAGAGGCTCGTGTTCATGATGGCTGGGAGCCGACAGGTGATAGTGCGTCACCTCTAGGAGCGGCGTACAGTGATGATCAGACCGCAGCGCTTAAACATCACAGCTGTTGAAACTTGTTACCTGTAAGCATCGTTACATGTGGCTATTCGACTAACGACTATACGAGGCAAACGAAAGCGCGTGAATGTTTCGTTGTGCTCTTACTTTTACCTCTCGCTTTACTTGCAAAAATCATAGACAAGACCTGCTAAACGTAGAGAAAAATAGTGAAATGAGGTTAGATCCTTCTTTACGAGAGGATGGCGATGAGGATAAGGAGTCTACCGTTGCACCACAGTCACTTTCGTCAAACAATCCATCGGTACGCCGACAGGGATGTAAAATCAGGAAGTGATTAACTATGAACCTTGAAGATGTAATATGATCGGATACTACTTTGCCCCTGTCTGTAACAACAAAACTTCTGCAGGATATCAGTACAGGAATACTGCTAATTAATGCTGAACGTGAAACCTCCTGGCAGATTAAAACTGCGTGCCGGACCGAGACTGGGTCTCGAGACCTCTGCTTTTCGCTGGCAAGTGCTCTACCGGCTGAGCTATCCAAGCACGACCCACGACCCGTCCTCACAGCTTCACTTCCGCCAGTACCTCATCTCCTACCTCCCAAACTTCACAGAAGCTCTCCTGCAAACCTTGCAGAACTAGCACTCCTGGAAGAAGGGATATTGCGGAGACACGGCACGGGTTACTCACAGCCTGGGGGATGGTTCCAGAATGAAATTTTCACTCTGCAGCGGAATGTGCGCCGATATGAAACTTCTCGGCAGACTAAAACGGTGAGCCATGTCTCCATTTATCCATGTCTTCCAGGAATGCTAGTGTTGCAACTTTCTCAGGACAGCTTCTGTGAAGTTTGCGATTGGGAGACGAGATACTGGCAGAAAAAAGAACTATAAAGACAGGTCCTGAACCATGCTTGGGTAGCTGAGACTGTAGAGCACTTGCCCGCGAAAGGCAAAGGTCCTGATTTCTAGTCTCGGTCCGGCACAAAGTTGTAATCTGTCAGGAAGTTACATATCAGCGCACTCTCAGTTGGAGATTGAAAATTTCATTCTGGAAAGTCGAACGTATATTTGTGGCACATTGACATATTACGTACTCATATTACTTACATCTTTTTCGTGTTAAAGAACATGTGTTCTACCTCTAGAGCGAGATTTTGAAATGCGCAGGGGAGTAATGACCGGTTTCGCCCACCTCCTCCCTCGCTTTCAACATCCTCTCAGTGTCAGGGCTCTGATTGTCACTCCACTGTACGGTACTTGTGCTCGGGCATTAGGCTGCTACAGTGGGGTGGAGACAGTGACAGACAAATGGCGTGGGTTTCTTTAGAAACTGTACATTCAGCAGGACGTAACTACGTACCATACCATCAGAATTGTGGTCAAATTTTTGTTTAATTTGTGGGAAGGGGGGCGGGGGCGCCGGGTGGTTTGGTTGCTACGGTAAATGTACCTTTTTCTACTTACATCACTGGCTCAACTTGGTGATCTTTGCTTGGAAGATGCCTATTACAGCGTTAAGGACAGATATCAGTTAATGTCAGATAACGAGAAATAGTGCTAACACAACAGTATAGCACACCGCCTCCAGCCTTGGTGACGGACACTTGTGTGTCTCCAGATATGGCGTTTTCAGCTGAGGTCACTCATGAGAAACCGTAGAGCAGCCAAATCGTAGGGAGACAGCCTCATTCCACTCGCTGTTCCCAGACATTTCCTGTGAGACTGAGACTGATAGATCGATTGGTTCAGAGGGCACGTCGAGATACGACAGGACACCTGAGTGGCCATCAGGCCAGGATCACGTCCACGCGGCCCTGTGGACACTATGAAGTTAGGGCACAAGCCCGGAACCAAAAATCACTGGGTGATGTGATTCGGTCCAGAATGCACATACACAAAACTTCCATACAAATCTGCGACGCTTGACTTTTCAACATTCTCGCCCATTGTCGTTCTGACAAGAGCGATAATGCAGAAAGGTGTTGCCGTTTTCTTCCGGAATTCCTATACCTTTGAGACCATATGATACCGCTAGTGGCCCGCTGACACATATATGCTACGGAGAGTATGGCTACACGACGCCAACGCTAACAGAATAAACACTGTAAGTCGAAAGATGAGGTAGACCCCGTGTCTTTAAAACCAGTTAACGTGGATAACAAACAATAGCGGATTTCGCACATACTTCCCTATGTATTTATTTCACCTGACAAAGAGGCCTTCGTACACTCTCTTGTAAATAATCTGACATACATAGCGAGTCAACATTACAACATGCATAGTACATAAGCAGCACATGTGATAATAGTCATACTACTGTTAATAATAATAACAATAACAATAATAATGGACACAAAAATGAACACATGTTGACATTCATCATCAATGTTCAACCCTACTACAGTTGAAAAATTTTACAACTGTAGCGCCTTTGTCATTGCTGACATAAATGAATGTATGGAGCTTAATAAATTCTATACATTATGTTTTTATGTCAGAATACACATTGTGGTAGATTCTTTTATGTGTTTGTCTATTTTTTGTTTGTCTGCTGTCGATTTATTAAGCTCCCAGTAAAAGGTCGTAACAATGTGATAAAATTTTCTGTGATAGTGCTGTTAAAACAATTACTGTTTGTTGCACGTATGAAGAGTCTTGGGAGAGACGGCTGGATATTTTTAGCAACTATTAATACATGAGATTGCAGGTTCGAGTGTTGTTGTCCACGTCTCTTCCCGTACACGTCGCATTCAATCTGAAACAATTCTGCTATTTCAATACTTCCAAAAATACTAATAAAGGTTCTGACACTCACCTTTGTTCTCGTGAAATAATAACGGTTTATTGTGTCTCTTGTACAATTCTACACATAACATCAAAAGAGGCGAACAGAAAACTCTAGTTACCCTTAGTTACGAGTAAACCACAGAGAGAGTAATATTCCGAGTCAACGATATAATTGTCATAGAGTCTCTCAGATAACGTCTTTGCCACTTAGCTTTCTCACAGTCGATTCAGTACATTACATATTTATTACACTACACATGCCTCACTAGGAGTACATAAGAGTACTGAAGATCGATTATGAACTCCTTCCCACAGTTGTTCATTATTTAACACACATGTATAATATCAACAAACTGATAACACTTTAAAAATATTTGTTTTGTGAATGATGGTATTGTATGGTGTGTGTGTGTGTGTGTGTGTGTGTGTGTGTATGATTGTGTCTCCACTACAGTTCTCAATACTGAAAAACAAAAAGACAATCTTAGATTTATATCTTACCTCCTCATTCGAGCATGGATAACGGGAAAACCAAGCAAAAAACCGCATCGAGGCCTTCAGTATCGAGAATTGCAATGGTTTTCTATATTTGTTTGCATCATGACACATTGATCTTTAATTATGCTGAATAGAGGAAAACTTTAGATGTTTTACAATCTTCTGCTTCAGTACATAAAATTATTCGCTTCAAACGTCAACGAACGATGCTGGTCGTGGATGGCGACGTTGCAGACGATGGGAAGATGAGACCAGGATCGGGATCGAAGTTCTGGTTCAGGGTTGATGACATACATGAACTCTACTCTTGCATGGGATTGGTTTGGGACTCAGCTCACGGACAGGACATGAAACATTCGAAATTAAGTATTAGAGTTTGGCAATAGTACTCCATACACCTGTAAGAGATGGATGAATTTACATATCAAATTCATTCTCAAATGACGAATCTGTGATCTTGGGAGATTCGGATTCAGAGTTTATTGTCATTAATTCCCCAGACAACACTGTAAGTGTTAATATTCAGTTCGCACAGTTGAGTGAAACCAAAACTCAATAAAGTTAGTCAAAATTAAACCAAAAATTGTCAAATGTCACTATTATAGATTTCGTAAGAAATTATAGCTTATCACTTTAGGAAATGCGATGATTATTGCAACACGACTGTTCACTCAAGTTTGTGTGAATATAGATTGAATCATATCTCATGGCACTGTATGAGCGTTCATGTCAAATCACATCAGACTGTGTGGCAGCACATTCTACCACCAATACTCTGTTCAAACTTTGGACATAAATACAGTTCTCCACTGAAACACTGAAGTCATCCACTGTACAATCTTTTAACACATAATAATGTGTCCATTTAAGTCATTGCACTGGAATACAAACAACACAACAATCGTTATCAAACACTGTGTCCGAATAACTGTAGATAACAGATGGTCCCACATTCACAATTTTCGGATGGTCTATTACTCTGTCATATAATTAAATTAAATCTTAAATAACATGAATACCTTTGATACTACATTGTGTACGTCCCCATATCCATGTCTACCGACTCATCTCAAGGGCAAAAGACTTCCTAATACGTCAAGTCACAAAAGGATTAACTCCTCCCCAAGAGAGTCAAATAAATATTCATCTCGTTTCCATTTAGGTTAAGGATAGATAGACACATGCCTAACTTAGTCTCCTTTATGTGCTGTGTATGAAGTTCAATGGCAAAGCGTTCATATTCATAACTACTAAATTATAGAAACATCACCTTAAAAACACTTAACACTAACATACAAGATCAATATACCAATTAAAATCAAACTTTTCACAGTTATCCTAGATAATGGACTGTATCAGTCTTCTGAGAAATGTGGTTTTAAATTTTTATGCGGGTACATGTCTTTGCAATTTTTAAACTTTCGTTATAACAAATTTTTCTCTGTTGAGCTTTTCTTTTAGTCACTGATAGTGCCTGACGAATCTTTGCCTCCCTAGATTCTTCATTGATTGATAATTTAGGTAGACAATTTATCAAAACTGGCTCTGAGCACTATGGGACTTAACATCTGAGGTCATCAGTCCCCTAGACCTTAGAACTACTTAAACCTAACTAACCTAAAGACATTACACACATCCATGCCTGAGACAGGATTCGAACCTGCGACCATAGCGGTCGCGCGGTTCCAGACTGAAGCACCTAGAACCGCTTGGACACACAGGCCAGCAGACAATTTATCCACTCATTATTTTCTTTTCTATTAAACATCAATTCTGAGGGTGTATAGTTGGTTGAAGTGTGTGGTAAATTATTGTAAACTTCTTCAAATTGTTTTAAATAATCCACCCATAAAGTTTGTTTATGTTGGCAATAAGTCCTTATAAATCTGTTAACTTCCCAGAATAGCCTCACAATTGGATTGGCTTCTGGATGAAATCTAGGAATTAATAGTTGTTTAATCCAGCTTTCCTTCAAGAATCTTTTCCATCTGTATCAGGTAAAATTTGATGCATTATCAGATAATAAAACGCTGGGTTTTCCAACACCTGGGATGTAATAAGGGATGATTTTCTTAATAATTGCCTTTGCAGTACAAGTCTTGATTGGGTACAATTTTACACACTTGGTGGATAAATCGTAAAATCCGACAATGTACTTAACATTCCCTCTGACTCGTGGTAGGGGTCCCATTACATCAACCTTCAAAGGTTCCTCAACCACAATCGGATGCAACAGTCCTCTTGCTCCATGATTCAAATACTTTGCCTTTTGGCAAATCTGACAGCTCCTTATGGTAGTTTGTACAACCTTTCTCAAGTTAGGAATGTGAAAGTATCTACCTAACTTCTCTGTACATTTACTTACCCCACAATGTCCCCAGACTATGTGTGTATGCCATATTAATTTCCTTTCATAATCGTGTGGAATGCAGACACACCATTGGTTCTATTGGGAATGTCTTCTATGGAATAAGACATTGTCATGTAACTGATACATCTCTTTCAGTTTAGGTGAGTCATTTGCCTGTATCTTCTGAATTATTTGTGTCCATCGAGGATCTTCTAGTTGTAAATGGGTCATATCTTTGCACATCTTAATGTAACCGCTTCTGTTTTCAACATCCTTCATTAATAAGATTTTGAATTCTGTTGTTTGATCTTCTATTTCTTCAGATTCAGTTAATCTTTCTGGTAGTCTGGAAAGAGCATCAGCTATAATATTCTCTTTCCCGTTGACATATATCACTTCAAACTGGTACTCTTGAAGTATTAGTATCCATCTTGCTAATCTTGGATGAAGGAGTTTACAGTTGTTTAGAAAACTTATTGCCTGATGGTCACAGTACACTGTTGTATAAGCACCAGCTGGGTAACAGTGGAACTTTCTAAATGCCCATATAATTGCTAAGGCCTCAAGCTCTGTGATTGTGTATGCTCGTTCACAGTGAGTGAGTGTCCGGCTTGTAAAAGATATGGCACAAAAAATAGATTTATTGTCAACCATCTGAATTTGAAATAAGTAAGCTCCTAAACCATATGGCGATGCATCTGTCATTAGTTCAAACTCCTTTGTCATGTCTGGATGGTGTAGTAAGGGTGCATTGACAAGTGCCACTTTGATTCTGTTGAATGCTTCTTCACAATCTGGAGTCCATTGCCATGACACATTCTTCCTAAGTAAGGATATTAATGCTTCTGAATTAAGATTCTGTGTCGGTATAAAACGACGATAAAATGAAGTTAATCCCAGAAATGCCTTTAATTGTGTTCGGTTGCGTGGTGATGGCGAGTTTTCTATTGCGTCAATTTTCTTTTGAGCTGGCAAAATCCCATAGGATGTAATTAGGTGTCCTAGGAAACTGATTTCATTCAAGGAGAACTTGGATTTCTTCAAGGTAGCAGTTACTCCTGATAACCTAAAACTTTCTAAGACTCTTCTTAGGATTACAATATGTTGCTCCCAGTTGGTTGTAGCAATCAACATATCATCCACAAATGGGGTAACCAATTCACACAGCTCAGGTCCCAAGACAGTATCCAATGCTGAAATAAAAACATCTGAACTCACGTTTAAACCAAATGGTAATACTGTGAATTGATAACTGCAGCCTTTTTAAAGGAATGCTGTGTACTTCCTTGATTCCATGTCTAATGCAACCTGCCAAAATGAGGATCGCAAATCAATTGTAGAAAAAATCTTCACATCAGGAATTATGGATTAGTTCTTCTATATTGGGAGGTTGGGTTCTCACAGGAAGATTAATTTTGTTAATCTGCCTCGAATCCAAAACCAAAGGTACACTACCATCTAACTTTGGTACTGCATGTAGTGGACTGCAATAATGACTGTTGGATGGTTCAATAATGTTCCAGCTAATCATTTACTGCATCTCCCGATCGGTAGCAGATCTTAATGCCCATGGAATGGAGTAATATCGGCGACAGTAAGTTTTGTGTGGCCTAATATTTAAATGGCAAACATAATTTTGATAACACCCAGTTTGTTATCAAATACCATGGTGTAATTGCTTAACAATTGTTTCAACTCATGCTTCTGTGGAGATATCAGGGCATTTGCTTCAGTTACTTTAACATCAATCTGTTCTCCTATAGTTAACTCTGGTTTTTCAGTTAGAGGGTTAGAAATCTTCCTGTTGAAACTTATCTTGATCAGCTTAATTTCGATCCTAAGGCAGCAGCGTTCATGCAATTCCTGCTTTTGAATTAAATTAACTGTCAGAGGTACACCATCAACAGTCAACATGAGTTTACTGGAGGCGAAATCAATAATTGCATTTAACTCTCTTAGTAATTCATGTCCTAAAATTAAGTCTATGGCGAGATTTGAGACAATTAGGCTCGTGCAATCAATGGCTCCATTACCTAAATTCGTTTTAGTTCTTGTCTGTAGCTTCACTGACTTGGAACGTCCTCCTACAGCACCTAATATTTTGCAGTTTGCTACGGGTAAGGTCGGTATATTTGCTCGTTCCTGTAACCTCTTCATGAGGGCCGTGGAGATAGCATTTACACTTGCGCCTGTATCTAATATTGCTGTGAATTTAAAACCCTCATTATTAACTTCTATAGCCGCTTGTGGCATGCTTCGTGGCTTAAAGTTACATCACCTTCAAGCAATTCTTCCCTGATATCAGCATGGTTGTATCTAATCAATTTTATTTTATTGTCACGACCCCATTCACAAGTTCTGACCAGCCTTTCGGGGTAAAGTTGGTCGATTTTAGTTTCCCTGTCCATTGTTAGTAAGTTGTGTTCATCACTAACATCAGTAATTATTGGGGAATAATCTCTCCAATTACTGCTGTTATTGTTGTGATTGTGTGGAGCATTGTTGTTATTGTGTGACTGGTTCCAATCTGATGTTCTGGGATTTTGACGATATCCCTGTTTCCTGTTGTTATGGGACTTGTAACCCTGGTTGTTACCATTATCCTGACGAGAATTACTATTTGATCTGTAGCTCTGTCCTTGTTGCCCATTATCGCTATTTGATTATTGTTGCCTGCTGTTGTTGTGATTACTATTGCTACGGTTCCTTTCATTTAAACCATTGATCTCGTGTGGATTGTAGGAACTAGCTTTAATATCCTCTAATAGAATATCGACTGCATCGACTGCAGTCAAGAATTCTTCCAGGTTATTGTCTTTGACCTGCAGCAATTTTGTTTGTATGTCAATCGGCAATCTGGATTTTAATACTCTAATCAAGCCTTTGGAAAAACTGCTTCAGAAAAATGTTTTGTTTTGTTGAGATATCGCTCAAAATATTTACTGAGTGTTCCAAGTCTTGAATTATAATTCTTGCTTTCTTATCCTTTCCTGTATTGCAGGAGACCAATACTTGTCGATAAAAGCCTGCTGAAAATCTGAGTACATAAGATAAGTGTCTATTGCCTCGGTACTCCACATAGCTCCGTCTCCTACCATATGTCCACTTACATAACTAATTTTCTGTCTTTCTGTCCAAATCCTGGGTAAAACTCCTTTAAACGATTTTATGAACACGATGGGATGAATAGTTTTCTTTTCTGGATTGAAAGTTGGAAATTGTCTATATTTAATAAGTTTTTCCTCCATATCAAGTATTGCATAATCTGATACACGATCCTGCACGCCACTACTATGTGGGGAATTGTCAGTATGTCGATGTTCATGTACACCAGCATTTTGTTGGATGCGAGATGGGTTAACTCTATCTCTTGTGTAGATGTTCTCGGAACCTACTGACTGATAATCTTGGTCAGACTGACGCATATCGTCAATTTGTTTACGCACCTCTCGCAGACATTTAAAAAATTCTTGGTGTGCAAGCTCTGTGTCTGTCAATACTTCTTCGAATTGTTTCCGAATTTCCAATAAGTCGTTTGATAATTCTTTGTTCCGAGAATATCTGTCATTTATAGCTTCGGTGACTGCAGACTGAACTTTCTGCTCAACAGCGTCCGCTAATTGTGAATCACGCTCACCGACCCACTGATTAAAAACATCGGAAAACTGTTCCAGCTCATGTGTACGCTGTTCAAATGGTTCAAATGGCTCTGAGCACTATGGGACTCAACTGCTGAGGTCATCAGTCCCCTAGAACGTAGAACTACTGAAACCTAACTAACCTAAGGACATCACACACAGCCATGCCCGAGGCAGGATTCGAACCTGCGACCGTAGCGGTCGCGCGGTTCCGGACTGAAGCGCCGAGAACCGCTTGGCCACGTCGGCCGGCTGTGTAAGCTGTTGCTTAACCACGTTAGCTTGCCCTATTGTAACGTTATGTAATTCCTGTGACAGTTCTGTAGCAGTGGCCGATAGCTGCTCTTGCTTTTGTGACGCTTTGTCAAATTCTAACTGAATATTGTTAACCGCTTCGGGTAGGTGCTTGTATGCTTCCTGAAAACTTTCAAACTCTGTTATTGAAGCTGTCTGCGTAAGAGAAACGTGTTCTATTTTAGTTTTAAGTTCCTCTTGCGTATTTACAATCTGCATTTGTAAAGCTGTTTTCATTATATTAATCTCTGGTTTAAATATCGACTGTGATTCTGTTATTTGTTTTTGCAGAGCAGACTGTAGTTCGTTATGAGACGCAGCTTGACTTTTTCGAAATTCTCGAGAGATTCCCTCTATTCGTTTCAGTAAAACTGTCATAGGGTCAACTACCTCCTGCACATTAGTCTGAGGCAAACTACACTCCTGGAAATGGAAAAAAGAACACATTGACACCGGTGTGTCAGACCCACCATACTTGGTCCGGACACTGCGAGAGGGCTGTACAAGCAATGATCACACGCACGGCACAGCGGACACACCAGGAACCGCGGTGTTGGCCATCGAATGGCGCTAGCTGCGCAGCATTTGTGCACCGCCGCCGTCAGTGTCAGCCAGTTTGCCGTGGCATACGGAGCTCCATCGCAGTCTTTAACACTGGTAGCATGCCGCGACAGCGTGGACATGAACCGTATGTGCAGTTGACGGACTTTGAGCGAGGGCGTATAGTGGGCATGCGGGAGGCTGGGTGGACGTACCGCCGAATTGCTCAACACGTGGGGCGTGAGGTCTCCACAGTACATCGATGTTGTCGCCAGTGGTCGGCGGAAGGTGCACGTGCCCGTCGACCTGGGACCGGACCGCAGCGACGCACGGATGCACGCCAAGACCGTAGGATCCTACGCAGTGCCGTAGGGGACCGCACCGCCACTTCCCAGCAAATTAGGGACACTGTGGCTCCTGGGGTATCGGCGAGGACCATTCGCAACCGTCTCCATGAAGCTGGGCTACGGTCCCGCACACCGTTAGGCCGTCTTCCGCTCACGCCCCAACATCGTGCAGCCCGCCTCCAGTGGTGTCGCGACAGGCGTGAATGGAGGGACGAATGGAGACGTGTCGTCTTCAGCGATGAGAGTCGCTTCTGCCTTGGTGCCAATGATGGTCGTATGCGTGTTTGGCGCCGTGCAGGTGAGCGCCACAATCAGGACTGTATACGACCGAGGCACACAGGGCCAACACCCGGCATCATGGTGTGGGGAGCGATCTCCTACACTGGCCGTACACCACTGGTGATCGTCGAGGGGACACTGAATAGTGCACGGTACATCCAAACCGTCATCGAACCCATCGTTCTACCATTCCTAGACCGGCAAGGGAACTTGCTGTTCCAACAGGACAATGCACGTCCGCATGTATCCTGTGCCACCCAACGTGCTCTAGAAGGTGTAAGTCAACTACCCTGGCCAGCAAGATCTCCGGATCTGTCCCCCATTGAGCATGTTTGGGACTGGATGAAGCGTCGTCTCACGCGGTCTGCACGTCCAGCACGAACGCTGGTCCAACTGAGGCCCCAGGTGGAAATGGCATGGCAAGCCGTTCCACAGGACTACATCCAGCATCTCTACGATCGTCTCCGTGGGAGAATAGCAGCCTGCATTGCTGCGAAAAGTGGATATGCACTGTACTAGTGCCGACATTGTGCATGCTCTGTTGCCTGTGTCTATGTGCCTGTGGTTCTGTCAGTGTGATCATGTGATGTATCTGACCCCAGGAATGTGTCAATAAAGTTTCCCCTTCCTGGGACAATGAATTCACGGTGTTCTTATTTCAATTTCCAGGAGTGTAGTTTCACCCGATTGAGCCATCTTGGTCTGAGATCGTGTCTTAACCATATAATTACACAATAATTAATACTAAATGATCCGTTAAAAACGTGTGTAACATATACTGATTACTCAGTAGCTAATGATTTGCTAATGGCTATGCAGATGGCCGTTTTGTGACAAAGAGTCGTATTGAACTGACACACAATTTGTAACACAAACTACCGCTAATCTACTAAGGAAGTATGTGCCCGTCTACACCTAACACTTTGCTGCTACCCGTAGACGAATCAGCAGAATAGAATATGACAACGTACACTTACTCCTTGTTGATAACTGCGATATAGACTGGCATATCTCCGCTATTTATCTCCTTTGTGGTAACTTTGTTCTCTCGTTTCGTCACAAATGGTTACATGAAAAAAAAAGTACAATTAACATCATACAATATTAATCACAATGCACATACAAACTTTTGTTGCTATGACAACCGTGTGTGTGCGGTCATGTATGGTGTCCTGATCATCTGTCGCCAAATGTGGTAGATTCTGTCGATTTATTATGCTCGCAGTCAAAGGTCGTAACAACGTGATAAAACTGTCTGTGATAGTGCTGTTAAAATAATTACTGTTTGTTGCACGTATGAAGAGTCTTGGGAGAGACGGCTGGATATTTTTAGCAACTATTCATACCTGAGACTGCTGGCTCTTCCCGTACACGTCGCATTCAATCTGAAACAATTCTGCTATTTCAATACTTCCAAAAATACTAATAAAGGTCGTGACGCTCACCTTTGTTCTCATGAAATAATAACGGTTTATTGTGTCTCTTGTACAATTCTCCACATAACATCAAAAGAAGCGAACAGAAAGCTCTAGTTACCCTTAGTTACGAGTAAACCACAGAGAGAGTAATATTCCGAGACTACGATACAATTATCATAGAGTCTCTCAGACAACGTCTTTGCCACTTAGCTTTCTCACAGTCGATTCAGTACATTACATATTTATTGCACTACAATGTACTACCCGTATCCTTCAGCTCACGCAGATGTAAAACACCGAAAAACATCATTTTCAGGACAAATTATTTATCTAATGATGTTCAAGCTTTGAATCCAATACGTTTACATGTTTCTACGTCGTTCTGTTATCAAATTACATATTTTTAAGAAACTTTCTTAACTCGCAACTGTCGCTAGCTATGGAAAGCACTTTTTCCTCAGAGGAAGTTGCAAAGAAAATGAGTGAGGAACAAGAAAATTCCAGCTAGGCGGTACCATGGTCAGACAGAGATTTCAAAGTTAGATACTGAATTGTAAGTGCTACCCATTGCCAGATATAATCTTGGTTGGGGTAATAATGAACAGCAGGCAGATGTTTAAGAGAATACTCTGGAAGAATGAATGTCCAAACAAGTGGGACTCTGAAGTGCTGAGCAATCCTCAAGTAAGTTTGAATTTTTCTAAGGCTGTCGATACTGTCTGAATGAATAGCGCAGTAGACAGTTCAGTTGAATGGGAGTGGACATGTCTGAATAGAGCATTACAGAAATTGGAGAAACAAACATAGATATAAGAAAGTAATGGGCAAAGAATCCTTGGGAAACAGAAAGAAAAACACTTCCACAAATAGCAAAAATTAGGAGGTACAAAAATGTTCAGGGACAGACAGGTATACAGCAATACAGTCCATTTAGGAATGAAGTAACTAGGAGGTGACAGGAAACCAAAGCGAAATGGCTGTTGGAAAAATCTGAAGAGAGGGAGTAAGAAATATTCGTCGGAAGAACTGATTCAATGTACAGAATACTCAAAAGAACATTCTGTGTAATTAAAAGCTAGTGCGGCAACATTAAGAGTGAATGTTGTTGTTAAATGCAGAGGAAAGGTGGAAAGAGAGAACTGAGGCCAACTATGAGGGGAAGATTCGTCTGATGACTTGGCAGAAGAGGAGATGAGAATAGCAGTGGAAGACATGGGAGGTCCAAAGAGAGAGTCAGAGCTCAGCGGAGCTTTCGACGGAAGAGGGGATAGGTAAGACACATATGGAATATCTGAAATCTTTGGGGGAACTGTCAACCAAGCAACTACTTAAGCTGAAGTGTAGAATATACGTGACTGGTGATATACCATTAGACACAATCCTGAGACATCAAGAGCAGTAAATGCGAGATCTATCGCACAGTCAGAATAACAGCTCATGTATACAAGTTGTCGACATGAATAATATACATGGAAGAATGAAAAAGAAAATAGAGGATCTGATAGATTACGATCATTTTGCCTCTGAGAAGCACAATAGCACAAGAGAGAGGCACTTCTGTCGTTGCGATTGATAATGGAAACAATGCCTGAAAAAAAGAGAACATGTCGACCTAGCGAAAGCTTTCTGAACTGTAAAAATGGGAAAGATGTTCGAAATTCTGAGAAAAGTAAGAATGAGATACAGCGAAAGACGGATAATATACAATAGGCACAAGAACCAAGAGGTAACAACAAGAATGGAAGACCAAGAACAAAATACTGTCCCATCCTCCTGTCAGTGTGCTCATTCTTCAGCGATCCTGCTGAGAACCTCCTCATTTCTTGTCTTATCTGTCTATCTAATTTTCAAAATCCTTCCAAAGCACACATCTTGGACGCTTTGATTGTCTTCTGTTCCGATTTTCTCACTGGCCATGAGTCACATTCATACAACTCCATGCTTCAAACTTATATTCTCAGTTACTGATTCTGAAATTAGTGCTGACTTTTGATACTGATTGACTTCTTTTGGTCAGGAATGCCCTCTTTGAATGTTTTGGTCTGCTTTTTATGTCTTCTTTAATTTGTCCGTTATGAGCTATTTTGGTCTGAAGGTGGCAGAATTTCTTCAGTTCTCTACATCCGCGTCGACAATTTTGATGTTAAGTTTATCACTAAACATATTTCTCTTATTCCTCATTAATATCATCCTTTTATTATGGTTTACTCTCACTTCATAGAGTGTGCTCATTAGACCTTTCATTCAACTGAAGATGTCCTACACTTATTTTTCACTTCCAGTGAAAACAGTAATGTCATCAGCTAGTTTATCATTGATAGCTTTTCAATATAGTTTTTTTTCCACTTCTCAACCTTTCTTTTGATTTTGCCATCACTGCTTCGATTTTTTTTTTTTTTTTTTTTTTAGTTATTAGTCTTCTGATTGGTTTGATGCGGCCCACGGCGAATTCCTCTCCTCTTCATCTCAGAGTAGCACTTGCAACCTATGTCCTCAGTTATTTGCTGAATGTATTCCAATCTCTGTTTTCCTCTACAGTTTTCGCCCTCTACAGCTGCCTCTAGTACCATGGAAGTCATTTCCTAATGTCTTAACACATGTCCTATCATTCTGTTCCTTCATATTGTCCGTCTTTTCCACACACTCGTTTGCTCTCCGATTCTACGGAGAACCTCGTCATTCCTTACCTTGTTAGTCCACCTAATTTTCAACATTCGTCTGTAGCACCGCATCTCAAACGCTTCCATTCTCTTCTGTTCTGGAATGAGACTTTCACTCTGCAACGGAGTGTGCGCTGATATGAAACTTCATGGCAGATTAAAACTATGTGCCGAGCCGAAGCTCGAACTCGGGACCTTTGCTTTTCACGGGTAAGTGCTCCACCAACTGAGCTACCGAAGCACAACTCACGCCCCCTCCTCACAGCTTTACTTCTGCCTGTATCTCGTCTCCTACCTTGCAAACTTTACAGAAGCTCTCCTTTCATATCAGCGCTACAGAGTGAAAATCTCATTCTGGAAACATCCCCCAGGCTGTGGGTAAGCTATGTCTCCGCAATATCCTTTCTTTCAGGAGTGCTAGTTCTGCTACGTTCGCAATAGAGCTTCTGAAAAGTTTTTGAGGTAGGAGGCGAGGTACTGGCAGAAGTAAAGCTGTGAGGACGGGCAGTGAGTCGTGCTTGGGTAGCTCAGACGTAGAGCACTTTCTCGTGAAAGGCAAAGGTCACGAGTTCCAGTCTGGGTCCGGCACACAGTTTTAATCTGCCAGGAAGTTTCTCTTCTGTTCTGGTTTTCCCACAGTCCATGTTTCACTGCCATACAATACTGTGCTCCAAACGTACATTTTAAGAAATTTCTTTCTCAGACTAAGGCCTACGTTTGATACTAGTAGAATTCTCTTGGCTAGAAATGACCTTTTTGACAGTGTTACGTCCTCCTTGCTTCGTCCGTAATTGATTATTTAGCCGCCTAGGTAGCAGAATTTCTTAACTTCATCTACTTCGTGACCATAAGTCCTGATGTTAAGTTTTTCGCGGGTCTCATTTCTGCTGCTTCTCACTACTTTCGTCTTTCTTCGATTTACTATCAATCCATATTCTGTACTCATTAGTGTGCTCATTAAATTCAGTCGATCTTATAATTCTTCTTCAGTTTCAGTCAGGACAGCAGTGTTATCAGCCTATCGTGTCATTGATATTCCTCCACCCTTAATTTTAATCCCATTCCTGAACCTTTCTTTTATTTCCACCATTGCTTCTTGTGTACACAGATTTAACAGTAGAAGTGAAAGACTGCATCCCTGTCTGACATCCTTTTTAATCCGAGCACTTCATTCTTGATCGTCCACTCTTATTATTCCCTGATGGCCCTTGTGCACATTGTATATTACCCGACTCTCCCTATAGCTTACCCCTTTTTCCCCTCAGAATATCTTGCTCCATTTTACATTGTCGTACGGATTTTCCATATCGACTGATCCTATGAACGTGTCTTGGTTTTCCTTAAGTCTCGCTTTAATTATCAATCGCAAACTCAGAACTGCCCCTCTGGTGCATTTACCTTTCCTAAAACCAAACTGCTTGTCATCTAGCACCTCTTTAAATCCCTTTTCCTTCTTCTATAGATGATTCTTTTCAGCGACTTGAATGCAAGAACTCTTAAGCTCATTGCGCGAATGTTCTCGTACTTATCTGCCCTCGCAACCTTCCGAACTGCGGATGGTATTTTCCCGATATACTGATTGTATATCTCCAGAAGCAGAGAGTCTTGAAACCAAGTTTTGCTTTCCATATCTCTCAACGATTTTCGAAATTCCGAAGGATTGTTCTCTGTGCCATCCACATGATTTGGTCGGAGGTCTTCCTACGCTCTGTTTCATTCCATGAGTGGCAGAGGTACGAGTCTCGAGGACCGCTGCTTCCTACGACCTCTCACCACGTCGTCTGGGGACAAAGGCTCAGCACCGAAGTACGCCGCTCACCGTCCCAGCCGACTTCGGCCGTGCAACGTGCAGGCCTGCGTTCTCTATGGTGAACGACACGCGGTAACTCGACACCTCAACCCAGGTCCCACTAATCTGTTCGCGACGGTCAGTGGTCCTCTCTCCATTGTCTCGACCCCGTGTCGTCACTACACGTTCTGGAGTCATTAACACCGTGCGGGGTAGCCGTGCGGTCTTGGAGCCTTGTCCCACTTCACACGGCTCCCTCCTGTCGGAGGTTCGAGTCCTCCCTCGGACGTGTGTGTGTGTGTGTGTGTGTGTGTTGTCCTTAGTGTAAGTCAGTTTAAGTTAGATTAAGTAGTGCGTAAGCCTAGGGACCGATGACCTCAGCAGTTTGGTCCCATAGTCCATACAACAAATATCCAAATTTGTTGCAGTCATTACCCTACAGCCAAATGTGTGTGTTATCTGACGGTATGATGCTCTCAAGTTCCATATGCCAAATATTCGTCCTTTCTCAAAATCAGCAAGATGTGATAAACTCAACGTGCACGTCCTTAGGACATTCTCTTTTGCTATATTTCCCTGAGTAATTCCCATAGTATTAGACACACACAGTAGTCATCCCGTCCTCCCAACATTCTTCGTTGAATACGTGTGACTTTAGTTGTCCTTGGGCCTTGAAACAAAACAAAACCATTATTCATCTGTAGGTATGACTTTCCGCACTGTAAATGACTCACATACGAATAAAACTCAAAACATATCATACAGGCATAAGTGATTTTTTAAAAGACGTCCTAGCTATCATAGACTGAAAAACTTACTTATTTTCGCAACTGCAGTTTCGGTCTTATGGGCATTATCAAGGGGTATACAACAAAATCTGAAACATGAAGAAACATGTGTAGAATAGCTCCATCATTCCGTACATATAGCAGTTACATTAAAAAAATGCTAAAAATGACACATCACTTATACTGCGCTTCAGTAGATGGCAAAATTAACTAACCTTCTTACATGCATACATCGGTCGTATCTGTACGTTGAGTTTACTAGCTCTGAGATTATCAACATTTAATGAGCGCGACGATCGTAAAAATGGCATAAAGTAAATTTACTGTTACTGATGTTCACATATTTAACACGAATCCCACCAAATCATTGTTCATGTACACAGATTACGTCATTGTGGCAGCTGGTGGGAAAAACATCCACCCTTTGCACTCGTGAGCGATTGCACATCCCAGAGTAAACGACTGATATAATAACATCTTCATATCATGTTTATATTGTGTTAACAGTATTTGACATACTGTATTATGATACAGTGATATGGCATGAGGGGATGGGATACGAAATTTATTTATGGTGGTATGGCGTAATTGTACAAATAGTATCTATCCTAAAAGACTTGTAGTAGCTTACATTGTCATAGAAACAAGACATAAATAATCGAAGATGTCATTTTACACGTGAATACACTGTAACATAAAAATTTTTGGGGCTGCACATGATTCTTCCTTGTCTCATATATAACAATACAACTCACTGGAAACTCCATGAGGACTACCCATATTCTGAAACCACGATACATGGAAGACAGACTTCCGTACAGACCTTCACATCCCATGCATATTAATTAATCAGAATCAGACAGGCAAACTAGGCATCCTGAGGTATTTTACTTTCTACTATTAGCATATAAAGCTGACTGAAAATTATCTAAAACTCTCTTATTTCTTATATCTGTCTAATAGTTAAGCAAGTCATGTGGGTGGTTTTTGAAGCAGTTCCATTTCTTCAAGTCCCTTAATACTTCGACTCTCAGGCACTTTTTGTAGAATTTTTATGTCTGAATATACGTTAGATGATCTCCTCTCACTCCAGCTGATGTGCTCTTTCAATGTATCACTGTAGTAAGGGCTGTGTAACAACAGGTTAAGGCCTCCATACTGTGACTCTTACTATTACTGACAGTGTATATCAATCTAGTTTCGAAAAGCAGATTCTACTTTCAGACACTGTGTGAGCAGGTGAAGGCAGAAAGTGAAAGCTGTGCTGCTACAGGAATCAGATTCACTGGTTTGTTCACTAGACCGCCTTCTTGTCCAGGCCTCCAGGTCCAGCAGACGGTCTACCTGGAACAGCTCTCCAGCTACTGGCGAGACTTTAAACACCTATTCTCACTCGCTGTGACGCATGCATCACGACTGTTCATTCCCCTCGCATTCGAATACATGGTAAGTGGTATTTTTTTCCCTTCCTTTAATCTGTGTTTTACGTATGAGGGGTGAGAAAGCGACACACAGCGCCTGGTCAGTTCTTGGAGTTTTTTTCCTGGTTTATCTGACTCACCCTGTAGCTATCTTAGGTTCTCCTGCTCTAATGTCGGCAAGAAATCTGACCCCACCTCTACTTCTGTGAGCCTTGTGGTGTTATTACGCAGAGAGACTAAGCTCAGAATAGTTAAGGACAGGAAAGAAAATCGGCTGTACCTTTTTTGTATTTTCCCAGAACTTCCTCAAAAATTTTGGGAAACATCAGATCCTACTTTACAATCCTAAGTCTGGTGGGTACATACTTAGAGGAGATTGGTCTATATTCTACTATATGTTATTTTATGTCACCATCTGCAACTTTCGTTATTCGGAAAGTATTGTTCCTAAAGAAAGGAGAGAGGGAGGGTGTCACAGTTTACATTGACAACGTAATTGTAGTATTTAATAAGGCGGCAGACAAATAAATTTTTATGCACCGATATGGACAATGCCATACGGAAAGTTCGCCAAGGGTAAACAGAGGTTGACATAAAAATCTTAGCATTTGCAGAATATGTGATGATATATGAGGACAAAGAGCAGAAACTGGAAGACCAACTAGGTACCTGGCAGTTGGTAACTGGAAAAGGAAGCATGGGAATAACATAAACATAAATTGAGGTGATGAAAATCAGCATCGAAAAGGAATAAAGTAAAGGATCCGAGCTGTAATGAAAAAACTATTAAGGAAATAGATGTTTTCAAAGATCTAAGAAGTAAGTTAACCAGGGCAGGAAGCATCTAACAAGAAATTTCTGAGGGGATGTAAAACGATTCAAAATTTTTTAATTGTGTATCAGACGTAATCAGGAATTGGAAAATATTTTCCAAAGCAATTATCATGATAAGCAAGTAATATTGTCTGCCAATTTTGAGCTATGGATCAGAATTTTGGATCCAGACAAAGAACGATCTGAGATGAATACAAGCTACAGAGATGTACTTTCTACAAGTGATCAATGGCAAGATGACAAGGAACAGTAAAAGAAATGAAACAAACGAAAGACATTTCAGATCCATCGGCTAAAAGGAACTATGGGGAGAAGTAGAATGGAATGGTTTTGCAACGTAAAAAGATGGTAAAAGGAAGACTACTAAGAACAGCTCTGGAATGGAGAGAATACGGAAGAAGACGAAGTGGAAGACCAGGAAAAATAAGGGCAGACCAAGTGAAGGATGTCCAGAATTAAAGAGGGTTATTGTGGGAGAAAATGGTAAACGTCAGACTGTGGGGGGAAAGAGAAGGTAGGAGAAGGCTTTGTGGACAGCCTACATAAGCAGAAACGTTTCAGGAAGAAAAGAAGATAAGGATATTGAAATGGATATTCTTATCCTTTGCAGCTCTAACGAGCTTTTGGAATGTAACGTATATTCTTCAGCCACTGCCGAAAATGCTAGGAGCACTGACATTTTATTTTACTTAAACTGCCAAGAAATGGTCTACATTGTTGAGATGTGTGTGACTTACTGGTAGTAGACGTTCTATTGATGTATATTAATTCAACTCTTTAGTACTATGAAAGTTTTCCTTTGTACATAGGAAACTAATCTATTCGCTTAAAATTTGGGGCAAATATTTGAGAAAGAAATTTTTTAGTAAATGATTGTCGCTTTTCAAAAATGATAATATCCTTATCAAAATTTTCTTGAATTTCACAAATCTTAAAAGATTGTGAACGTGATAGTCACTGCACCAGTTTTACTTCGAAAGCACTGAACTGAGAACAAAATTCAGAGATATAAATCACACAAATCTGCCTACTTCTGTTGTAATTCCTTTATTATGGAGTCATAATGTCATGATAAGTAAAGAATACAACGCACACCCTGCAGTACAGGTAGGATTTGTCTACAAAACTTCAGACTGTATCTACTCCTTTATGGTTTCATTTACTCAATAAATATGTGTACCTGTAAGTAGCTGTGAATCGTATAAGTTCTCCATAATTTCATTTGAGGACAGTCGGACCTTTTGAAGGGAGACAACCTAGAAACACATCACACCTGTCAATAACACCATGTGCCCATTGGCCGTGGCACACGTATGATTAACTGCCACCCAGAAGCAATAACGAGTGATGACAAGGATCCTTTGCAATAGACGACGACGTCTGTTACCTTGGTTGATTAATCTGCAAACAGTAGAACATGACCAACTACATCTTCCTCATTCATAATGGTATAATTCAGGAAATAAACCCCATTTCTTGTAGAGAAGCCAAAGTTGGTTGATACTGGCGCAGCACAAATCTGATTATAAGAATTGCAGGGTTCGCTATATGAGTTACACCATGTGACGGTTGTTATATCTTCGTTTGCACGCTGTGAGATTCTTTAATGGGCGCAGGAGTGAGGAACAGAGGCTGTTCGTGAACAGAGAATTCAGATATTAATTTATTCTACATCTAATATCAAATTGTAAAAATAATACATAACTGTGCTGGTGTAGCCGCAACATCTATGGCTAACAGCCGATTTTAATGTAGAAATATATACAGATACAATAGATTTATAAATCTGTCACTCTTCAGTGTCATGTCTACTCAAAAGACCTCCGTAAATGTTATTCAGCTGACAAAGACACAAGAATGGATCAGTGCACGGATGTTCCGAACTTAACCCATTAAGTCCCAAATTAATTTTTTTTAAATTGAATTTTTTATTCCTTAATTCTAATGTACATAGTGTACGAACCACAATAAGTACAAAAATAGCCAAAGCATATTTATACATGCTGATATAATGGCCATCCTCAAAATAGGACCCTGGGATCTAACAGTATCGTATAGCATACTAAACTGTGCACAAGTCTTAACTATTTATTTATTGGGAAATGGTACAAAACGCTTCACACACAGTGTTACACGGCATTTAACACAATATGTTTTTGGTTTTCCGTTGCATTTAGCTCTTACACATCTTCTATGCGTGCTTCTTTTGTCAATAATATGACCAATTCTATCAAACCTGATGTCTGGTATCACTCTCAACTGACTTGATGGGTATTCCATTTGACGTCTAATATTCGGTCTTCCAGTGTCCTATTTCAGATATGTAACTGTAACAGCACATCTGAAATCCAGTATATCCAGTGCATTTTTCCCATTTGCTAGTCTGTAGAAGAGCCAGGCATTTACAAGGGCCATTTCCAGCATATATGTAAATAGGATCCAGTATCATTTTTTCCCTCTAATTAACGTCGCATATTTTCCAACTAACCAGTCATGGTGGTCAACACCTCCCATGTACGCGTTATACGACTTCAAAACGGCAGGTTGTTGCACTTGTGTCTTCTTACTTGCTTGTATACTGCACTGCGTAGCTGCTCCCAAAGGTTCAACTTTGTCAAAATTTGTACTAATTGTAACGCATCTGTTGTCGTGCCATCAAACAAATAAGACTTCACCATTCCTGTCAAACTGGTAGTCACAGTTTCCTCGAACTGTCTTTTTCAGTTGGTTGCTGCTCAGTAGTGGACAGTCACCGACTCGATTCCCTCTGACAGTCCCAGTTGCTCGAAAACCCAAATTTCTCCGATGAATCAGAAGATCTCTACTAGTGAAGAAATTGTCAAAGTAGGCACAATGATTCTCGGGCTTTTCAATGCAGTCCAGCATGTTTAGGACTACTCTTGATCATTATAATCTATATAAAATGAAATGAAATAGAATGTAATAAAATAAAGTGAAATGAAAGAATAATACATTAGCACAAAATGGAATGTGTAAATACCTCAGTCTATCTGGAACTGTATTATTTACTAATGGGTAACATATTCATAAATATGCTTACATAATATGCTGCAAATTTCAAAGTAACTTCATATCCTGCAATATATAATAAGAGGGGTCGTTACTTACCTCAGCAACAAAATCTGGTAAAATTACCACGTTCTAAAAAGAAAATACATCAGCAGTAGCAGAATTTCATATTGGAACGTGCAGCAATACAAATAGCTGAAATGATAACACCAAGTCCCAGTGTCCTATTTCGTGTACACCAAATTTTATAACAATGGGAAACAATGAATATAGCTCCAATTAAGCTGACAATGCAAGTAGTTTAAAAGACACATTGTTGACTGTACATAATCACAAAAAGATCTTTGCCGCATATTTCAAATATTACTAAATTGTCGATAAAGTAAATACCTGTAATAACGAAAAGTGTGCCTTAGTATTCAATAATCAATTAATGGTAGGAGTTATTGCTTTTAATTTCCTGTAATTATACATTTGTTATACAAAGCATCAACAAATGATGTAGAATAGTAATAGTTGCAAATTAACAAGTTATTGTGTATTTATAAATAAATAAGTGGTCTGTCCTCAAAATAGGACACTGGCACTTAGTGGGTTAAGTATGGCCATGGCTGGAGCTCCGCAGAGGGGACGCTTGCATCTCATTGGCAGCGGCGTAATTGTTCGCGGCAGGCAGCGCCGTCGTGCCACGGTGACAGCTACAGGAAACAGGGCGGCATAACGGACGGCGCGCGTATTTGAAAGTGCGGCTGATCGGATATCGGCTGATACCGCACACCTCCCCGCCAAACTTGGAAGGTGTTGGAAGAGGCCTGTGCCGTGGTTAGTGATGAGGCTGGTTGCTTGACTGGGGGCAGAGCAGATCAACCAGCATCCTGCCGTTGTGTCTTGCGTGCGCCAGGGAAACAAGGTGCAAGGCACATCCGAGAGCAGAGGGTGCTGCAGACGGTGATGGCGTCTATGTCTACGGGAGAGGTGACCTCCAGCGTTGGCGGTAGCGGCGTGGCAGGTGGGTGGGCAGAGGCTTCCATCGGTGAGACGACTGTGGGTGGAGTGGAGGCATCCGTTCAGGAGGCAGCGTAGGAGGCTGCGTCACGGCAGACGTATCTGGCTGCGTCACGGCGGCAGGCGTCGTGCAGTGAAGAACCCTGACACTGTCTGATCTACTGCAGGATTGCTGCATTCATGAAGCCATAGCTGATTTTGGTGGCGCTGATGCGTGCCTGAACTGCTGCTAATAATACAGTGCACTCTGCCAGGTGATCTGAGAACAACGCCGAATTCCCATAAATGAGGTTTGTTGTACACTCGATGTTGAATTCTGACGTTTGGGTGAACCTTGCCAGTGAAGCCTGAAGCTGGAACAGAATGGGAAGGGGGAAACTAATGCTGCAAGATCCCCTGGCTTCCTCATGCAAAAGTTGCTAGTGATCACTGAAGTGAGAGGCATGGGCATTGTCCTCATATCAAACATGTCTGTTGCAGCTGTTGAAGACACCGCCATAGGTAAATGACGTCTCATCTGTGAACAACACAAACAGTGTAAAATTTGGCTCTGCTGCACTTCTGTGGATAATCCACTGACATAACCGTTGGTCCCAGTGCTTGTACACATTCCTCATGATGTAGGCGTAATACTTGTTCCGCCAGTGCCCTCCAAAGACAAGGTGACCAGTGCTTAATGAATGGTGGTCGGCCACTTGATCCAACACCATCTCCTCAACGTCTAATGTTCAGAAATATCTTTGGCAGGAACCTCGGCTGGCTCTCTGTGGTGTGAATGACACCATCTCTCTCGAGTTTTCACCCACAGTGGTGAACTTAATTCAATTAGGACGACTCCCGCACATTCATGATGCAGTACAGGGGCATCATCCGGCTGCACCATACATTAAATGCACGTGCCCAACAATCATGACAAGTAATGTTCCATCTTTGACTATGTATCATAGACAACACTAACACTCCTCAGCATGGATACATCACAGGCTGTAACTAGGGATAGTGGTGTGTGTGCAGCACAAATTAATGAGTTTGTGTGATACATGTGGTTACCATGCAACAAATGTGCTATGAGCAAAGTTGTGAACAGTTTCTCTGTTTGGTGGTCAGTGGTGCACGCTGTTAATCACCTGCTGCCTGTTCCAGTGTACAACAGACACCAGGGATCTTTGCAAGAGTGCAGCACAACTGCATGCACCATTGCAATATATGCATTGAGACTGGTGGTCGTCGTCTTGAACAGTTACTAAGAGCTACATTGTTGTTATGCAATATGTGCTGTATGTGTGCACTAAACAGTAAACATGCGTTTTCGACCACTGGTACCTCAATATAATCGGTTGCGGACCCACTATCGCCTGTTTCAATTTGACCTTCAAGGTTTCAAACACACTGCGTAAATCACAAGAGCATTCCTCTCTCTAGCCGTCCAGAACAATGCAATGGGTGCTCCCATTGTATATAAAAATCATTCCACAGCATTCTCTTCACAACCAATGGAGATATTTCGAGATACTTTACTGATCTCACGTATCTTTTAACATCAGCTAGAGCGACAGGGACAGTCATTTTTTTCTGGTATGGAACTAATAAGAGCAATGAACTGTGCTACATTAATTCAAACCTCCAAATATCGAGACATGTTCAGATGTAGACGACATCATGCCAAACGACGATAATCTTTGGCGAAAGTGAGCAGTGAGACAACAGAAATCTGCTATCAAATTTTGAATCAAACTCACATTTCATATGTCTGCAAGTAATTCAGATAAGTTTTCTGATATGGAGCAGCTGTTACCCATTATTACGTTTTTAAATTGTCGCAACATGTATCCAACTGCCTCACAGCATGGGTAACGAGTGAGATTTCAGTGGAATAGACAATGATCTGTGGATGTTTTTTCCAAAATCACTAAAAAGTTTGAATAAAACTTCTCAGAGTCTCAACTCAGAAATTTGGAAATTTGTGGTAAGTTCCTATGGGACCAAATTGCTGAGGTCATCGGTCCCTAGACTTACACACTACTTAATCTAACTTATGCTATGGATATCACACACACTTTTGCTCGAGGGAGGACTCGAACCTCCAACGGGGGGAGCGGCGCGAACTGTGGCAAAGCACGTAGACCTGGCGGCTACCCCGCGCGGCTCTCAGCCAGAACATGTGGCTCTACCTGAGGGAGCTTGACGTTGGTGGTAGCCCGAGAACATTTCAGTCAGACATATTTCCCTGAGAGCATGCATTCATATATTGAAACGTTGTACTGTAACTACCGAGAAATATCTACAGTTCTCTTGTGGTATAATTAGAAAAGACATCGCTAGAGATTTTCTTTACATTAATGATGTTATGGAGTTCTTTGTGTCTGATGCGACGCACCACGAATTCCTCTCCTGTACCAACCTCTTCATCTCAGAGTAGCACTTACATTCTACACCCTCAATTATTTGTTTGGTATATTCCAATCACTATGTACCCATATAGTTTTTACTCAGTATAGCTCTCTCTAGTACCACGTAAGTTCTTTCCTGAAGTCTTAACTCATGTTCTATCATCCTGTTCGTTCTTCTTGTTAGTGCTTCTACATATTTCTTTGCGAAGTCCCCTCTTCGTGGGAAACATTTCCTCTTCCATAAATGTAGTTGTGGGGAGTCCACTCCTGTAAGACCTATCCTACGAATTTAAGGTGTACAATGTCTAATGGATAACGTGATCTTAGACCCTACATATAGATACTAAAGTGGAGGATTTACACAGCAACTTAATGTGACAGAAAGATGTCTGATAAAAAGAATGTATTATTTAAACACAAATTTATTCATTAAGACACACACCATCACAGCTCTTGAAAAAGAGGAAGTCAAGTAGTTGACAAATGGTATCTGAATGAAAATTGTAATTAGTGATTATAATGGATTGCAGGGTTACTCGACTGCCTGATATAATAGCTCCCTGCTAACTTCAAGTGATGGTCTGAAACTCTGTTTCAGAATTCGCAATTTTCTGATGGGAAATAGTGACTGAAATCTCGGAGACTGTTTGAATGGCTCACACATAGAACACATGAAAGTTCTACCTGAGGCAGGCTATCGTATAGCATTCTACGAGTGCGAAATGAGGATGACCTAACACGACAGTGTTTCTGATAACCCCTCACCGTATTTTCGATGGGCATGATGGACGCTGCGGCGGTGCAAATAGTTCTCAGGGGAAGGCAAGAGCACGCTGCTACGACTCTAATGCTGTGCTCTGCACCTCGTTTCAGCTGCGAGACAATGAACACTACTCCACCTCACAGCCCCACGTATGAATTATTTTGGCTCTCCCCTATGCTCTGCCATCTTTTCGCCCCAAACTGTGCAAATCGCCAACGGAGAATATACGAAAACACTGCAGCCCAATTGCGAGGTTTCTTCCAGCATACAGAATCCCACCAAAACGATGCATCGCGATCACTCACGAATCACACAGCCCATTACTTTGTGTAGCCTGTGTTTTCTACAGTGGCTGACGGCTGTCTGCAGACACTGTCCACGGGATATGAGGCAGCAGGCGCCGCCTGCAGCTCGTGGCGCGGCCGCCCTCCACCCCTAGGCTGCCACCACCCTGGGTGAGGCTGTAAAGCTGGACAATGGTTCGCAGCCCCTTCGGAAACCCTGGCACCGCTTTTCCGCATAATCAGTACCCGCCCCTCTCGTCTCCATTCTCAACAGAGTCTCGTTTTCCGCGGCATTTTCTGTCCACCCTGTCTCAATTCCAACACACTGTCTCTTCCCACACACGCAGGAACCATTCAGAAACCAGTGAGTCCTTCGCCATGCTGAAGAAAGGAAATGAGGTTGCATAGGGTACCTTATTAACAGTCACAGTGATCCAAGATCTTCGATGAAACATTCTCAGTCCATTCACCGATCAGTATCATTACCTAAATTAGAAGACTAATCTCAAATTTTATAGAAGAATCAGCCACAGGCACCTGCAGCATTTCGTCTCTCCTTCTCTGAGTCTGTGGAGAACCTCTTCACTCCTGATTTTATCGATGCAACTAAATGTCAACTTTCTTCTGTATCACATCACCTCGAATTCTCTTCTGTTCCATTTTTCCTACTGGTCACGATTCACGACCACAGAGTGCTATGCTCCAAATGCTCGCTCTCAGAAATTTCTTCCTCAAATTAAGGCCAATGTTTGATACTGGTACTTTTGGCTAGGAATGCCTCCTTCGGGTCTGTGCTAGTCTCCTTTTTATGTTCCTTGCTTTGTCCATCATGTGTTATTTTGCTTCCCAGGTAGCAGAATTCCTTAACTTCGTCTGCCTTGTGATCTCCAAATCTGATCTTAATTTTCTAACTATTATCATTTCCGCTACTTCTCATTACTTTCGTCTTTCGTCGATTTTCTCTCAATCCATATTCTGTGCTAATTAGATTGTTCATTTCATTCAACAGATCTTGAAACTCTTCTTCTTCTTCTTCACCTTCACTAAGTATAAGAATATCGTTAGCGAATCGTAGCAATGATATGCTTTCACCCTGACTTTTAATTCCACACTTGAATCTTTCTTTTAGTTTCGTTATTGCCTCTATGTGTAGATTGAACAGTACGAGAGAAAGGCTCCACGCCTCTCTTACTCCCATTTACTTCGTTCTCCCTTCCAGTTCCTTGGTCTTATTGTTCCCTCTTGGTTCTTGTACGTATTATAGGAAGGGCTTATTTCAATAGTGGTACAAGTCCATTTTTGTTCATACTGCGATACAGTCCTAAAGTTCAATGAGCGATGAAAAATCTGCAGTTGAGATACCAGAAATATTCAAGCATATCGCTTCTTGATAGAGATGAACCTTTCTTTCTGTTTGTCAGAAACATTATAGGCAGAAAAGTGGAGGTAATGGACTTGTACCAATATTGAAATAAGCCCTTCATATGTTACCCATCTTTCCCTACTGCTTACTCGTAGTTTTGTCAAAATTTCGAACTTCTTGCATAATTTTAGACTGTCAAATGCTTTTTCCTGGTGGCCAATCCTATGAACGCATCATTTTTTTTTTTTTCAAGATTGCTTCTATTACCAAGCACACATTAGGAATGCTGCTCTGGTGTCTTTACCTTTCATCAAGCCAAACTGACCTTCATTAGTAGATCCTCATTTCTTTGCATTCTTCCATATACCATTCCTGTTAGCAACTTGTATGCATGTGTCATTAAGCTGATATTTTAATGTTTCTTGCAGTTGTCTGCTCTTTCTATCTTCGGAATTGCATAATTGATATTTTACAGTCTGGTGGTTTGTCTCCACTTTCGTAGGTACTACACACCGCATTCGGGAGGACGACGGTTCAATCCCGCGTCCGGCCATCCTGATTTAGGTTTTGCGTGATTTCCCTAAATCGCTCCAGGCAAATGCCGGGATGGTTCCTTTGAAAGGGCGCGGCCGACTTCCTTCCCCGTCCTTCCCTAATCCGATGAGACCGACGACCTCGCTGTCTGGTCTCCTTCCCCAAACAACCCACCCCAACTACTACACACTAATTCTGATAGTTGTTTGGTTACCGCTTCCGTCAGTGATTTTAGATATTCCTATGGAACTCTATCTATTTATTTCACTTTATTTGATCTTAAGTTTCCCAAAACTCTTTTAAAGCGTGACTCTAATTTCAATTCTCCTGTTTCTTCGGTATTCAGTCCAGTGTATTCTTCTGTCACATCACCAGGCAATTCATCCCCCTCACAAGGGCCTTTAATGTACTCTTCCCACATATCCGCTCTCGCCTCTGCATTTAACTACGCTCCTACTGTAGATAAACCAACAATCCACTGCATGCTATTTATACAGAACGGATGTATTTCGAGATATCTTCTCCTATTTTCCTTTTCTGTTATCGTAAACGAGAATAACTGCGACGGAGTAATTTTTCACTTTCTGAAGCTGATAGGATCCATAAACTTCAACATTCATTGCAGTCTGCAAGTTTTGTGACATGTTCAAAGATAGACGATCTCGTGCCAGATGACGAGCAACAAATGGAAATTTTCAGAAAAAGCGAACAGTGTGACAACAGAGAAATGCTGTAAATATTTGAGACAAACTGAAATTTCATGTATCCGCAACTAATTCGGATAATTTTTCTGATATGATTCGGTTGCTACCCATCGTTATGCATTTAAAATGTCGCTAAATGTGTCCATGTTTCGCACCTCATTGCTAACGAGTAAGATTTTCACCCAACAGTCAACGATCTGACGATTCTCTTTTCGAAAAACCTTTCAAAAGTTTGAATAAAATCTCCTTGGACTGCCAGCGGTGTCACGTGGTTCTTCGTGTAGCAGGACTGGAATATTTCGGTCAGGCACACTGCCACGACAGCATGCATCCATACATTCAGACGTCTGTACTGTTAACTATGGTGAAATATTTGTACCTTCCTTACCTGATGTCATAGATTGAGACTTGTGTGTGTTTAATACATCGCTGGACACCTGCAACCAATTAATGTTTTAATGCGTTTACAAGAATGAATGTACAACACTGACGCGCCGGCAATAATTTGAATGTGACGTAGTAGTGGTAAATATAGGTGTAGATAATACTTTCTACTAATTTGAACTATTCTCTGTGTGTCTCAGGGTAACAACACGACTGACCAGCGACTCCATGGGTGGATTAAGGACATGGAACGTGTGCAAGACATGCTGCACACGAAATTAAGCAGCTGGCTAAACGACGTGCAATCCGTCAGAGACCAGATAGCGCACTACGAAGTAGAAGACGACAAGAACAGGACTGGGTATTTTATACTCAGGTATAAACCAGTGTACATTCAGACCTTTGTCGAACTCACTATGATTTGTTAAAGTTCACTAATCAGTCAGAACATCATGACCACTGCCAACCGCAAGGCTGAATGCGTTGCGGCGACTTAACGAAGTAAGAAAAGCATGTAATCCAAATAAAGATGGACGGGGGATTACCGCAGCGATAGATGCTATTAATGGAGAAATCCACTGAGATAAGCGACTTTGCTGAAAGGTATATTATTATTAAGCCTGTGAAAGAGTGTCTCAAAAGCGGTGAGCTGGTCGAATTTTCACGTGTTACTGTTGTGAAAATCTACGGAAAGTGGTACAAGGGCAGTGAAACTACCAGTAGGCGCTAAGTGGTTGGACGTCTACGACTCTTCACAGAACGTGGGGTCTGGAGGTTTGTCTGCTCTGTAAAGTAGGATGGATGGCGATCTGTGGCAACTCTGGCGGAAGGGCACAATGGCAGTGCTTCAGAGAACACCATTCAGCGCACATTACTGAACAAGGGGCTCTGCAGCAGACAACCCCTGCGTGTCCACATGTTGGCCCAACGACATCATCAATGACGATTGTAGTGGGCTTGGGAACATCGAGATTTGACTGTGTACCACTGGAAACGTGTCGGCTCGATGGATGAATCATGTCTTTGCCCCAGCAGGTCGATGGCCTTCTCCACAAATGCTGTCATCCAGGCGAGAGGCTACTCGAAGCATGCACCACGCCACGGAAGCAGTGGCCGCAGTATTATGCCACGGCAGACATTCTGCTGCATGGGACCTGTGGTAGTAATCGAAAGCACCATGTCAGTTGGAGACCACCTGCACCCCTTCATGCTTGTGGTCTTCCCTGATGACGATATCGTCTTCCAGTAGTACAACTGTCTGTGTCTTGAAGCCCAAACCGTGCTAATGTGGATCGAGGGGCATCTAGCGAAATTACGTTAATGCCTTGGCCACCAAAGGCGCCTGATGTAAATCTAATAGTTCCCATCTGGTTCGCTATCACTGCGGACATAAGTCAGCAGTCCGTTATTTTAGCTCCACAAATCTACCAACGAATCGATGATACACAGAATCGGCGATGTATTGCATCACAAAGGTGGCCCAACAAGCAATTAAGCAGGTGGTCATAATGTAGTGGCTCATCGATATATACTACTTTTTTTTCCCAACGACGTATTCCCTACTGTTGTAGAAACTACTGGGGTCATTTAGTTACGGATGAAGTAAAAAATGTGATTTCATTTGGCCTTCGTTTTCTTGGTTCGTGTTTTGTCTTCAAATATGCCCCATATTACGCATCGCAAACCAACACAACGAACAGTGTTAGAGCTTTCATTAGAGAAAGTACCAATACCTGTACATACTTCCAAAATTTTCATAATTTCTGGAAACAATGATGATTGGGAAACCTGTGGTACCTGACACGAAAATTGAGCATGTTCTCGCCACAGACGACTCAAACTGATAGTCACCTCCAGGAGAAATAACGCTAATACGGTGTAGCAGCACCTCTAGCCCAGAGACTGGCATGAATTCGGCGGGGAAAACAGGCAACAGGTCATGCTAATCTTAAAAGACAATAGGAAAGTGTTAGCTGCGATGATTATTAAACTAAAACGGGATGATGTTAGCAGAAGGAAGTGAGGGTATAGCCATAGTTTTTAAATTTTTTGCTATGACTGATGTGTTTGAATCTGTTGATAACATAGAGCTTAAATATGCGAAGTAGCAAGCGAGAGGGCAATGGAATTCTCCCTCGAGCGGTGGATATATGGGTCCATGCAAGGCGTGTTGGAGATATGTTGGTAGTGTGCAGGATGAAAAAATCCCTTCCAATGTGGGTTTGAGTAGGCTCCCAGTCTGCATCCCAGATCATGCGGCGCTGTTAGGTGGCTATGTGGGATTCCTATGAAGGTGAAAAATTTGGATTAGGATGGACAATTGGACTGAGTGATGATTGCTTCGAATTTGATGAAAGACCTGTGCAGTTATGCGTCTGAGAAGATTGGCAGAGGAGTCACTTTGGAGATGGGCATGTCGAGGAAATGGACTAGGTCTTCTGAAAGGACCATGATCAACTGATACCCACAATGAAGGTCATCATGGAAATTGATGTGGAAACACAGGTCAGCTAAAATAGTGTAGATGGAGAAGGATTGGCCAGTGTGAGCAAACAAATTACATGGTATAGAAAGACTCAGTCAAATACACACAGTGGGACTGGTGACTGTTAGGGTGGTACCTACAAAAGTATAAGTGGAGAACGATTGGTCAGAGTGAACAAAGAAATTACATGGCATAGAACGACTCAGATAGGTACATGCAGTAGGACCAGAGACTGTTAGTGTGGTAAAATACATGGTGAGGCTAAAGTGTTCAGCAGAGTGATTGAACATGATTCGTAGCCAATTGGGGACGATTTTATGGAACCCTGTAGCTACTTCACAACAGGTTATTCTGTGGGGATTTTTGGTTCACTACTCCACACTGGTCATGGATACGATATTGAGTGTGGGTTATTGGTTTACTGCAGGTTATGTGGACATCCAGATAGTGTAGTGGGGTGAAAGCATGGAGATTCTGGTGGACAATGAGCATGAAGGTAGGAATGTGTAGGAAGTTGAACTGAAACGTGGAGATGGGTGTACTGGAAGAGGATAGTTGAGCGGAATTATTATTGTCATGTCCATGAATTTTGTGAAGTCTTTTGTGATTTGGTGTTGTTTGGAATGGATGGTGAGGGCTCATCTGCTCTACTTTGTTGGTGTGGTCTTATGGCTGTATACAAGAGATTTGTAGGGTAATAGGTGGTGCTAGTTAGGTGTAGATAAGGACGTCAATTTTATGACGGTGGTAATGTCAGAACAGTGGTGGAGGTTAAGATTCGAACTCCAGGCACTGGCAGTTTTGCTGGAGATTGGGCCAGTCACGGCTCTGGGACTGATGATGGTACTGGTGACGGAGCTAGCGACGTTGCTGGCTGTGGAGTCGACGATTGTGTAGGTGGCAGTGAAAGCGCTAGAGTATTTGACGGTAGCAGCGGTAAAGAAGCTGCAAAATGTAAGCTCGTGTGTTGTAAAACAATAGTGAAGATGATGAAGGGTGGCAGATTATTGGCGAAGAAACGTTAGGAGAGTGCAGGTGCAAGAGCTGAGGAAGTCACATAAGTTAGTGTGTTTACTGTCGGTTAGATGTCAGTATAAAGTCGAAAATCGGAGATGACTCAAGAGGCACAGAGCTGCAATGGCAGTGGTGGAGCTTTTATAGTGTCCATCTTCTTCAACACAGACCATCATTTCGCGTATCTTCTGTAGTGCACGTTACAGTTGGTCACCTCTAAGTTCCACCAGTGTACTTAATTACTGCAGTTGCATGACCTCTGTAGCAATGTCTCCAGTGCTAGAAGCCAAAACTATGGACCACTCACAGACCCCTGCGGACAGCCTTGTACACTCACTGACGACGATAGTCTTCCATGTAAATAGTGTGCTACGCATTCGTAAACATCCTCTGGACACTGCAATTCCCTGAGGCGAGTCGTTATTGTATCCTCTGTTGGCTTACCACCTTGTGTGCCAATACACATGCATTGCAGTAGTTAATATTGCATCGTTACTGGTATGTAGTTGACTGGCAAACTGGCAAATTGTGAGTTTTGAGGGTTTTCCTTGCATTTTGTTTTAGTGCAAATTAATGCTCACCTCCTTCCTATAGTTACATGCACTGTTTGGTTACTTTACGGAAAGAACCTATTACATTATGTTACAGGTATCTCCTTCCCGAAATTCACTCCCCCCCCCCCCCCCCCCCCCACCAAACCTCCTTATAATGATTATTCAGATCATTGTCATTATACACCTAGTTTCTCCATCTGTGGCGAGCGAAAGATGAATATCACCAAGGCATGGGTTATGAGTACCCAGCTTGTAAGTGAGTTGATGCTGTCCCATATGTCCAAGCAGAACTGCAATACATTACATAGAAATGATTTGTGAGCCTTAGTTCGATGACATCACACGTCTTGGAAAGGATTGCTTTCCGGTATAACTGGGGACCCAGCAAGAGCGTCCAAGGGGTAGTTTGTCAGGTGGGGCGAACTGGGAGGGGGATGAAGTATTTTTAATACAGGTATTCTGAAAGACGAATGGCGACTTATAATTAGCCATAAAAGTTTTCTAGTTCCGACCCAGTTAAAAACCTACGCAATACTGGATAGTAAAATACATTTTCTTCAAAGAAACACACCTCACTACACAATACTTTTTCCTCTTCCTGAGAGCCTTTCGCTACCCGCCCTTTGCCCTCAATATGGGTACCCTTGGGACCCAGAAGAAACGGAGTTCGCATCTTCATTCCTTAATTGAGAATGGTGGACTCAAGTAACAGTGATATCCAGAGACAACTCAACAAGGAGTACGACATGTTCTGCATTTCATGTGGCAGTATGCAAAGTTTCCATCGTTGATAGGCCTATGGGGAATGTAGTCGTAGATTCACTAGGAAAAAAATTTTCTCACATTGCAATTAAATGCTCTTCATTTTACTACACCAAGATCGATTTTCAGCCTTCCATTCTCAGCATGTGATGTACCTGACACATATGCATAGAATCGATTTACAGAACGACCACATCTTACGGCCAAAATTTGCCATATGATAACCTGCACTGTCAAACAAGAGGCGTTCCAGCGAATGGTTCAAAATCAGATAAAGAAACATTTGTGTGGAACAGTGGTGTGTTATTTCATTATATTTTATGTCAGTAAACGTGTATCCTTGCACGTCAAGGTGAAAATAGGCCAAAAATTCCAGTGTGAAATGCTGGAATACGTGACAAATGTGCTCGCAGTCCACACTTCCGGAAGTAAGCAGAAACCTTATGGAAATGCAACCACTTATAATGGTTTAAATGAGTGAAACGAAAGGCGTGCTGTGGAATAAACACATATTTTTAGTAGTTGCTAAAACGGACTTGAAATACCTTAAGTCATCATAACATGCTGCCCTCAACCGCTGGATTAGCTGCAAGGGATTGAATAAGTTGAGCAGCTTGACGGTACATACATGTTTCTCGATAGACATCGTCTTTCTCTGAGAATTCTGCTTTCAGCTGCCCTACTAGTCTTGATAAGCAGAGCTATAGTAGCTATCACATGAGTTAATCCAGATACGGAACCGCCTGGCAGATTGTGAACAGTGTGCCTGATGGGAACTCGACTCCAGATATTAGAAATGGCTGCACACTCTGCTACAGAGAGAAAATTCATTCACAAAGCAGTTCTCCATGCCATTACTCTACAGTTCATGTAGGAGCGTTATTCCGACAAGGCATGCTGGAGAGCTTTTGTGATGGTTGGAAGATAGGAGATGAGATACAGGCAGAGGTAAAGATGCAGTAGGGTGTCAGGGCAGGGGGAGATCTTGATACGTGCATGGCTAACTCAATGTGTCTAGTATATCATACCTTAATGACATTGTGCATAAAGTGCAGTTAACACAAATCTCGACAAAGTTACCTTCATTTATAATAAATTTGGACAAATCATTCCTATCATTCACATGAATACCAAATGTTGAGTTTCTTGAAATGCATGTGAAATTCTAATTGAAAGATAAAATGTATTCTGGATCAGTTGTTGCAGTTCTGCTGTTTAATGTCTCTAATTTACATCTGAAACCATTTCAATCGATATATCACCACAGAACAGAGTGAGTGTTCTGCAGGAAATAGTTAAAAATCAGTATCTCATTCAAATGCACTGGAAATGGCTATTTGTAGCTGAAACCTGGATGAGCAAGAATAGTGGAAACCCAATGGGGTTGTGACTGTTTGCTGTGTCCCTCTTCTTCCTTTAAAAAATGCAAAGGTTCCGGATCCGAGTCCCAGCCCGGCATACACTTTTGATCTTCCAGGAAGTTTGTAATACATTGCTGAGAGGAAAACCATTTTAGTTACTTTAAAATTTTTCTCATACGCCATGCGTGGATGGTTTTTAACTTTTAACTACAAAGCTTCTGTGTTACAGGCGGCCGCTGTTGAATGAAAAACTGCTCGAATATCAGCCAAACTTCCTTTTCTTTCGAGAGGACTTCAGTGCTCCATGCGAGGAGCGGCAGCCGGAGGCGTCACAAATGTTCGGCCTCGCCGATGCACTGTATGCCTTCTATTATACCGAGTGGTTTGGAACAGGATGGAGCTTCATGCAACGCTCCGTAGATGCTCCCAGGCCTGTGGGTAAGTTCAACACTGGGACTCATCTACTTCATAGTTAGGCACTGACAGCTGACCACTGTGTCGGTTGGCAACACTCCATCTGCATCTGTTACAATCCAACTACTTGATTTCGATGTATTATTGCTTCCTTTATTATACAGGATGCAAAAATACCTATTAATGCAACATATTTTAGAAGAGAAAAAAAAGGAATATTTTTTATTTGATAGTGATGTCACAGGTGCACCGTTTCGCTTCTAGAGGTCAGCGAAGGTTTCGACGCTAGTGATGTTCAGAGATGACGTTGAAACTTCCAAGTGATGAATGTTGTTTTAGAGATGTTGCTGAAAATGTCTTCGGCTTACATTAACGCTCAACCGGACGCTGGGTGCTAAAGATTGTCTAACACTCTCAAAACAAGAGGGTGTTTCAGGGATAACGGCTGCTGCCTCAGACTAACGGTGAACCATCTCACCTGGAGTGTGTGGCGCTGTCGGTAGACCGAACAGCTTGTCTCCCTCACAAGGAGGTCAGCGAAACCTGTAAGGCAGTATCCATCGGAGGGCAGTTTGAACAGCGTCTCGAAACATCACTAGCGTCAAAACCTTCATGGTCCGCTACGGGGAGAAACGGTACATCTGTGGTATTTGTGTCACATAAAAATAAGTTTTTTTATCTCCTCTAAACACTCAAAATTTTTGTACATGTAGCTTTTCACACGCTATATAGGGCTCATTTTAAAAACGACGATTGATTTCTGTAACATTAGAGCTGCAGCAGAAATAATTTTTTTGTTAACATTGTAATTAGTGTAGTGTCCTATACCTTCCATATAGAGTGAAGAACCAAAGAAACTGGTACACCTGCCTAATATCATGTATGGCCCCCACGAGCAAACAGAAGTTTAGCAAGTTGATGTGGCATGGACTCAACTAGTGTCTCATGAAGTGCTGGAGGGAACTGACACCATGAATCCATAAATCCATGAGTACAAGCCTTTGGAGATCATTTCTGAATAGCATGTTGCAAGGCAGCCCACGTATGATCAAAAATGTTCATATCTGGGGCGTTTGATGGCCAGCAGAGGTGTTTAAACTCAGAAGAGTGTTCCTGGAGCCACTCTGTAGCAATTCTGGACATGTGGGGCGTTGTATTGTCCTAGAATGGCCCAAGTCCGTCGAAATTCACAATGGACACGAATGAATGCAGGTGGAGAGACAGGGTGCTTACATACGAGTCACCTGTCAGAGTCGTATCTAGACATATCATGGGGCCCATATCACTCCAATTGCACACGCCCCACACCATTACAGAGCCCCTCTCCAGCTCGAAAGGTCCCCTCCTGACATGCAGTGTCCATGGATACATGATGTTGTGATGTCTGCACACCCGTACACGTCCATCTGGTCGATAAAATTTGAGACTAGAGTCGTCCGACAAGGCAAGATGTTCCCAGCCATCAACAGTCCAATGTCAGTGTTGACGTACACAGGTGAGGCATAAATCTTTGTGTCGAGCAGTCATCATGGGTACATGAATGGGCCTTCGGCTCCCAAAACCGATGTTGATGATGTTTCATTGAATGTTTCGCACGCTGACACTTGCAGATGGTCCAGCATTGAAATCCGTAGCAATTTCGGTTGCACTTCTGTCACGTCGAACGATTCTCTTCAGTCGTCGTTGGTCCCATTCTTGCAGGATTTTTTTCCGGCCGCAGCGATGTCGGAGATTTGATGTTTTGCCGATTCCTGATATTCACAGTACACTCGTAAAATGGTCATACGGGAAAATCCCCACTTCATCTCTATCTTGGAGATGCTGTGTCCTGTCGCTCATGCGCCGACTGTAACACCACGTTCGAACTCACTTATATGTTAATAACTGGCCATTGTAGTAACGAATCTAACAACTGGGCCAGACACTTGTTGTGTTATATAGGCGCTGCCCACCGCAGCGCCGTTTTCTGCCTGTTTACATATCTCTGTATTAGAATACTCATGCCTACACCACTTTCTTCGGCTCTTCAGTGTATGATCTATGCGTGACATTCCTCACATTTATTAATTTCCTTTAATGAATAATATTTCTATTTGTAAGTGAATAGTTAACTGGACATAATAAACTGTTAGTATTATTGTGACAAGCGGTGATAGCCTGCACTGTGACGAGACTGAGAAAATTTAGTATGAACGTGTAATCGTGGCAGAGTCGTTAGAACAAGTCTCCGTTAGTGCGCTGCACGCAAGCGAGATGGTCAGGCGCGAGACGCCGGACTGTACGCTACGGTGGGCGCGCGCGGAGCTTGCCGTGACGGGCGCACAGTGGGTGTGGCCGACTGGTGGGGGGTGGGCCGCCCAGGCGGAGGCGGCAGTGGGGCTGGGGGGGGGGGGGGGGGTGTTGGGCCACACTCTGCCACGCGTCTGACTGCGTGGACTTTGTCACTGCCACATTCCAGCAGTGTGCCGCCCTCCAACTGCTTCGATTATGGTGATCAGATCTGAACTGTAGAATGGGCCACTCATTTGGTCTGTGAAGACTAAACCCAATATATATTACACTCCTGGAAAATGAAAAACGAACACGATGAATTCATCGCCCCAGCAGGGGCAAATCTTATTTTCACATTGTTGAGGACGAATACAACACACGGTCATTGAGACAGAGCCATACGCACATGAGTAGAGTCAACAGTGCGTGCACAATGTCAGTGCTTGCACCGTGTATGTCCTCCTTTTTGCAGCAATAGCCACTCAGGGAAGCCACACGGTCTGAGGCGTCTTGCCACAGTATGCGTGGCTCTCCCCGTCGCGGGTTTGAGTCCTCCCTTGGGCATGGGTGTGTATGTTGTCCTTAGTGTAAGTTACTTTAAGTTCGATTAAGTAGTGTGTAAACATAGGGACTGATGACCTCAGCAGTGTGGTCCCTTAGGAACTTACCACAAGTTTCCCATTTTTGCAGAAATGCAGGCTGCAATTCCACCACAGAGACGATCATAGAAGCGCTGAATGTAGTGTTCCAGAATGGCCTGCCATGCAATTTCTGCCTGGTCCCTCAACTGAGCCAGAGTTCATGTCACTCATGCAGATCGTGTAAGATGACGTTTCATCCAGTCCCAAACATGCTCTGTGGGGGACGGATCCGGTGCCTTTTATTTCCAGGATAGTTGATGTACATCTTCAAGAACATATTGGAGGGCATAGGATACATGTGTATTTGCATTGTTCTGTTGGAAAAGGACATTACCTTGACGGTCTATGAACAGTAGTGTGATGGGTTGGATGATGGTTTGAATGTACCATGCAGTGTACAATGTTCTCTCGGTGATCACCAGAGGAGTTTGGCCAGTGTAGGCTATTGCTCCCCACACCATGAAGCCAGGTGTAGGCCCTTTGTGCCTCTGTCGTACACACTCCTGATTTTGGTGCTCACCTGCACGACGCCACAAACGTGTACGGCCATCATTGGCTCCAAGGCAGAAGCTACTCTCATCACAGAAGACGACACGTTTCTATTCGTCCTTTCATAAACGCCTATCACGTCACCAGTGGAGGCGGGGTGAACGATGTTGGGGTGCAAGCAGAAGATGCCCTAACAGTATACGGAACAGTAGCCCTGCTTCGTGGAGACGGTTGCGAATGGTTCTCACTGATACCCCTGGCCCAGCGGGGTCTCTAACTTGTCATTAAGTGATGGTGTGGTCCAATAAGACACTTGATAGGATGCGACGGCCTGGGTCTGCATCTGTGTGTCGCCACTATCCTGGTCAATCACTTAAACATTAAGTGCTGTTAGAAAAGCGGATCACATTCATAAGCGAAAGTTAAAAAAAATTGCCAAAGACACTTTCTCTACTTTTCACTGAGCAGGTAAAGTGGTTGATGTTATCTCTATTATCTATTCTAATCGCCGTTCCGTCCCAAATGCTCTTCTTCTTTCCTTCGTTCTACTGTTCCGTCTACTATTTCACAAGGAACAGGTTGCGGTGTGCTGTGTGACCTATCCACGCATTCCGTTTTGTATTGTTTTGCCTAAATCGATCATGTCAGCGAACAAGAAAATCTGCAACCCCTACGAAACTCACATACTGGAATTTACGTACGTCCTGCCGAGACAACGAAAGTAAACACTTGTTGGCAACTTTCAACTTAATACAGTCGAACAGTGACCATGAGAAGCCACATTCAATCAAAATACGCAGAAAATGTCTCGGAACAACGTTACAAATTTTGTCAAAGGATTTCAGAGACTTTCCCCTGCGATTTCTTTAGAACAGAATCCCAGGGCCGTCAGACGTTATTTACACTCCGAGTTAAGAAATTTGTAGTTCAGAGTACTATTTGTATGTATTCTGAAGGCATGATACAGTCGAATTAAATCAGGTCAAGCTCAGGGAATTAGATTAGGAAATGAGACACAAAGTAGTAGATCAGTTTTGCTATTTGGGCAGAAAAGTAACTGAGGATGGTCAACGTAGAGAGGACATAAAATGTAGACTGGCAATGGCAAGGAAAGCGTTTCGGAACAAGAGAAATTTGTTAACATCGAGTATAGATTTAAGTGTCAGAAAGTCTTTCCTGAAAGTTAGCCATGTATGGAATTGAAACATGGACGATAGATAGTTTAGACCAAAAGAGAATAGCTTTTGAAATGTGGTGCTACAGAAAAATGCTGAAGATTGAATGAGTACTAATGAGGAGGTACTGAATAGAATTGGGGAGAAGAGGAATTTGTGGCACAACTTGACTAGAAGAAGGGATCGGTTGGTAAGACACGTTCTGAGGCATCAAGAGGAAACCACGGAAGCTCGGGGAGGTAAAAATCGTAGGGGGAGATCAAGGGATGAATACAGTAAGCAGATTCAGAAGAATGTAGGTTGCGTTAGTTACCCGGAGATGAAGAAGCTTGCACAGGATAGAGTTGCATGGAGAGCTGCATCAAACCAGTCTGTGGACTGAAGACCACAACAACAACAATATACGTGCTACCTTGGGCAGTCGGTCTGTTTACAGGTACCAGGAACGAGAGGCACTTAAAAATATTGGGCTAAGTGCTGACTTTTATGAACATGCTACACAATACCATTAAAAGTAAATAATCAATACTGCCAGACAGTTGCAGTCGGCAGTAATTACCTCTAGGACGCTTTCAATTTCGCAAAAATATAACTTAAGTTTACTTGCAGTCTGAATGTTTATTTTTGTACATTATACTTAAGGAACTATTTCAGTACTATTTTTAAACATCCAGACAAATCGTAGAGGCCAAACGTCCCTCAGACACATTTATTTAAAATGTCGCCACGAGCTTCAGCGCGACATCATTATTCGCACGCTTAAGTATGAGCGAGGTATCGATGCGCGTCGATATCCCCCTCCTTCGGTCGGCTCCAGTATGTGGTATTCAGTGGTACTGACTGGGTTCAGCGCAACTCTTATTATGGTTACAACGCGTGTGCGTGAAATACAAATATTTGCTGTGTTTTAAAAAAATATCGTGGCAGGGCTATTGAACTGTGTTTCCAGTATTGATTCTGAAGATGTGCACTTAATATTATTTACGGAAGAGACGTTGCAAAAGTGTCAAACAGTGTTAAAAAATGGGACCTAAAATTTAAGTATGTTGTTTTACCGATTGATCTGTTCGAAATGGGGTGTCATAGATAGTGTTATAGGTCAGGAAGATTAATGAAAAAATCGGTTGCCAAAATCGCCAAATACAGAAAAGGCTTCTCCAAAGGACAAATCTCAAATAATACAGAGAATCCAACAGCAACTTGTTCATCAAGGACTGGGTTGCATATACAGTGTACTGAAGCACAGTCATCTGTTTCACAGCTTCGAATTCCAGTAACTTCTCTTATCCCTCTTCAGTACAATAGCTGAGCAAACGAAAACGTCTGAGGTAGACAAACTAGTCTGAATAAATCTTTAAGACAATATTGCTTCCCACTCTGACATTCATATCTCTGCTGAAGGCTCGGCTCTGAGCACTATGGGACTCAACTGCTGTGGTTATCAGTCCCCTAGAACTTAGAATTACTTAAACCTAACTAACCTAAGGACATCACACACATCCATGCCCGAGGCAGGATTCGAACCTGCGACCGTAGCAGTCGCACGGTTCCAGACTGCGCGCCTAGAACCGCGAGACCACCGCGGCCGGCCCTGCTGAAGCCTATGTAAATATTGCTGCAAACAATGCTTCTTGTATGTTTTGTGGACAATGTATTAAAACACATCGGTCAAAAGTCTACCGTTATTTTGATCCACCAAACAAGATTTTCCTTCTACAGTTGATCAAGAGAATGAAAACATTAGGGTGTTAATTAATAAAGTAACAAATTACCCAGATTTGAAAGTATACTATCATAATACCTATCAACTGAACTTTTCCTATAAAGCATCTTCAAGTAAAACAACAACTAAACATCGTTGCCATGATCTTCCTTAGCATGGTCAAATGGCTTTCGGAGAAATATATGCTTTTATTGAAGAAAAAGTAATAAAAAAAAGGTGGTCTTATTTTTACTTATCTCTACAGATATTACATATACTTATTGGAGGAAAACGAAGAAAAAATTATGGGGAAAGCAAGGGTAATTTCTCATGACACAAATTAGAACTTAATAAAATCATTTCATAAAGAGATTAAATTTTCTATCACATAAAAAAAATTATTTGCTCCAAAATTTTTTATAAGTATTGGTGAACAATCACATGAATCAGTAGAACGGAAAAACGGTCCAAGTTGCAAATTTTTACTTTTCATTCATTCGATGACTAATTTCAGGCCGAGACCCATTTCCAAACCGTTATAACATAGTCGAAAACTGCATTTCTGAAGAGGTCAAAAATGTGCTATGAACATTTACAGTGCATAAAGATAACTGTTATATGTATGCACTGTAAATGTTGATTGGACGTTTGTGACATCTTCGGAAATGTCAGGGATCCCTTGCCCAATCTTTCAATGTGTCTACTGTGCACCAGATCTAAATGGAGTTCTAATCGTTCATTTCTCTCTTTGGAAGTGTTTGATAGCCTGTTGCATGGTAGAAAGAGGCTCCATTTAAATGAGAGGAGGGGAGGGCGTCCATGTTGTGATCTGTCTGCGACAAAATTAATTATGCCTCCCTGTCTCACTCTTGGCTGCTTCAGGCAGTCGAACTCGTTCTTACTTGCAAATTTTTAGTGGGTTTGTAAACTGGTTAATCAAGAAACCGAGGAGGTCGACAGGGGTTATGACAGAAAAAAGAAATAAGTTATCATTAGAACATGCGTGGATTAGAACCAGAAACTTTAACATTGACAAGAACATCCCTTACAAAAGGTAGGATGTCGCCAATAACTTTTTTGCACACAAGCTAAGCATGATACTGGCACGTAGAGGGTAACACGCATTTTTAGCAACTTACTAGACAAATAGGCGTGTTTGGGAATAAGAGACTATTACGCCATCTGTTGCTAGTCTCTGCTGCTGTCTGCAGCGTGCGTTTGGAATTGTGACTGAAACAGCAATTGACGCTGTAGAAAAATCTATGAGCTGAAGTAACTGTGTTGAACTGCTTAAAATACTAGTGAGTACAGACAAGATTTTACAGACTTCTGGACAGCATGCAGTTTATCTAGAAGCTAATCTTAAGCTCAGCCCTGAATATATTGTTAGGGGAAAGCTATCGTGATAAACGAGAGAGATTTAAGAGATCATTGCATTCATGACAGTTCGGACTAGACAACAAACGGGGAGGGAAGGGGGAATGGCTGGGAATCTCTTCTTTACACGTGGTGATGCTGAAGGTGTCGTGCGGCACCCACCAGGTTGCTACAGCGCTCCTGTCCGAAACAAGTGCCCTCGCCATGTCGCTTCGCTGAGTGCATCTTTCCGTATCACTGTTCAGCAAAACTGTAACGAGGCTGTAGGCGGCAAGTCCCTGAGCCAAACGCGGAAACTCTTCGACATGTCCGGGTGACCGGTCCCCAGTAATTAGGTCTCATTTCGACTGGTGATAATCGCAGCAGCAAAGCTCAGAAAGCTGATAATGCCTTCATTCCTCAGAGATTTTCCATCAAGCCTAAGCCGCAGGTACACTGTGTGATAAAAAGTATCCGGACACCCCCTAAAACGTACCTTATGAGGTGCGTTGTGCTGCCACCTACCGCAAGGTACTCCATATCTGTTGCCGGCCACGGTGGCCGAGCGGTTCCAGGCTCTTCAGTCTGGAACCGCGCGATTGCTACGGTCACTGGTTCGAATCCTGCCTGGGGCATTGATGTGTGTGATGTCCTTAGGTTAGTTAGGTTCAAGTAGTTCTAAGTTCTAGGGGACTGATGACCTCAGATGTATAGTCCCATAGTGCTCAGAACCATTTGAACCATTTTGAACTCCGTATCTGCGACCTGAGTAGTCACTAGACATAGAGAGAGAGCAGAATAGGGCGCACTGCGAAACTCACGGACTTCGAACGTGGTCTAGTGATTGGGTGTCACTTGTGTCATACGTCTGTACGCGAGATTGCCACACTCCTAAATATCCCTAGGTCCACTGTTTCCGGTGTGATTGTCAAGTGGAAATGTGAAGGGAGACGTACAGCACAAAAGCGTACAGGCCGACCTCGTTTGTTCACTGGCGGAGACTGCCGAGGGTTGACGAGGGTCGTAATGTGCAACAGGCAGACATCTATCCAGACCATCACACAGGAATTCCAAACTGCTTCAGGGTACACTGCAAGTGCTGTGGCACTTAGGTGGGAGGTCAGAAAACGTGGATATCATAGCCGAGCGACTATTCATAAGCCACACATCACACCGGTAAATGCCAAACGATGCCTCGGTTGGTGTAAGGAGCGTAAACACTGGCTGATTTGACAGTGGAACAAAGTTGTGTGGAATGACGAATCACGGTACTCCATGTGGCGATCCGATGGCAGGGTGCGGGTATGGCAAATACCCGGTGAACGTCATCTTCCAGCGTGTATAGTGCCAACAGTAAAATTCGGAGGCGGTGGTATTATGGTGTGGCCGTGTTTTTCATGGAGGGAGGTTACACCCCTTGTTTTGCGTGGCACGATAACAGCACAGAGCTACATTGATGTTTTAAGCGCATTCTTGCTTCCCACTGTTCAAGATCAATTCAGGGATGGCGACTGCATATTTCTGCACGATCGAGCACCTGTTCATAATGCACAGCCTGTGGTTACACGACAATAACATCCCTGTAATCGACTGGCCTGCAGAGACTCCTGACCTAAATCCTATAGAATACCTTTGGGATGTTTTGGAACACCGACTTCGTGCCAGGTCTCACCGACTGACATCGATACCCTTCCTCAGTGCGGCACGCCGTTCCCCAAGAAACCTTCGAGGATCTGATTGAACATATGCCTGCGATAGTGGAAGCTGTCATGGGCCAACACCATATTGAATTCCAGCATTACCGATGGTGGGCGCCACGAACTTGTAAGTCATTTCTAAATCTACATCTACATTTATACTCCACAAACCACCCAACGGTGTGTGGCGGAGGGCACTTTACGTGCCACTGTCATTACCTCCCTTTCCTGTTCCAGTCGCGTATGGTGCGCGGGAAGAACGACTGCCGGAAAGCCTCCGTGCGCGCTCGAATCTCTCCTCGGGAGGTATAAGTAGGGGGAAGCAATATATTCGATACCACATCCAGAAACGCACCCTCTCGAAACCTGGTCAGCGAGCTACACCGCGCCTCTCTTACAGAGTCTGCCACTTGAGTTTGCTAAACATCTCCGGAACGCTATCACGCTTACCAAATAACCCTGTGACGAAACACGCCGCTCTACTTTGGATCTTCTCTATCTCCTCCGTCAACCCGATCTGGTACGGATCCCACACTGATGAGCAATACTCAAGTATAGGTCGAACGAGTGTTTTGTAAGCCACCTCCTTTGTTGATGGACGACATTTTCTAAGGACTCTCCCAATGAGTCTCAACTTGGTACCCGCCTTACCAACAATTAATTTTATATGATCATTCCACTTCAAATCGTTCCGCACGCATACTCCCAGGTATTTTACAGAAGTAACGGCTACCAGTGTAGCTACAATAAAGGATCCTTCTTCCTATGTACTCGCAATACATTACATTTGTCTATGTAAAAGGTCAGTTGCCACTCCCTGCATCAAGTGTCTATCCGCTGCAGATCTTCCTGCATTTCGCTACAATTTTCTAATGCTGCAACTTCTCTGTGTACTACAGCATCATCCGCGAAAAGCCGCATGGAACTTCCGACACTATTTACTAGGTCATTTCCTGCCAGGTGTCCGTATACTTTTGATCTCATAGTGTATTGTAAGAAATGACATTTTCCGCATCAAGCTGCCTCTGTGAGAATTAGAGGCCGTTCATATTTTCATCGGATTCTAATAGCTCTCGCTATTTGGGAAAAATTACTATGTTCTCACGCGATGATCTTATCATAGATCAGATTCAGGAATACTGTCCTTCAGCATTTAAGGATTCTGGCTCCGATTGTCTATTTACTCTCTAATTTTTCTGTGATGGAGAATATAATGAAGCAATCCTCCACACGGCCAGACAGGATGGCTACAGACTACCGATAACCTGGCAGCCGGTCATGACAGTATGACGAGCCGCCTTCGATCGCCGTCAGAAATCCCACGTGATCCGGTTTCAACAGCATAAACAAGCGACTACAAGAACTGTCGTCCGGTTTCAACGCCCCGCTGCGGGAAAACACTACACCTGAGTATATGCTGACAATTCGCCCTTGTATGTCAGTCAGCTGCTAGAGCACAGCCTCCTCCCAACCTACATGTCAGGTTGTCTATTGATATCCCTGGTCTAGGGGTAGAGTCTTTCATTCATAATCAAAACGTCTTCGATCCCGGGTTCGAAACCCTCCGCTGATTAAACTTTGATTTGGCTGCCGAACACTTCCGGCAAAAGAAGTCACCCTCATTCTGCCAACGGCCTTGTCAAAGACTGCGGAGGAGCGGACAGAGGTTCACGGCACTCTGTTGTCCTTGGGGTGGGAAACTGGCCCTAAAGGTGGAAGAATCAGCAATGACTAACGGCATGAGTATGCAGAAGGCAGTATACACCAATAAGGTGTATCCACAGGACATGTGGCCTGTAATTGGAAAAGTGTCATGATGATCTCTCCATTGGCAAAAGATTCCGGAATGGTCCTCCATGCAGATCTCCGGGAGGGGACTGCCAAGGGGGAGGTTACCATAAGAACAAGATTGAATAATCAACGAAAGGATAACGTTCTACGAGTCGGGGCGTGGAATGTCAGAAGCTTGAACGTGGTAGGGAAACTAGAAAATCTGAAAAGGGAAATGCAAAGGCTCAATCTAGATATAGTAAGGGTCACTGAAGTGAAGTGGAAGGAAGACAAGGATTTCTGGTCAGATGAGTACCGGGTAATATCAACAGCAGCAGAAAATGGTACAACAGGTGTAGGATTCGTTATGAATAGGAAGGTAGGGCAGAGGGTGTGTTACTATGAACAGTTCCGAGATAGGATTGTTCTTATCAGAATCGACAGCAGACCAACACCGACAACGATAGTTCAGGTATACATGCCGACGTCGTAAGCTGAAGATGAAGAGATAGAAAAAGTTTACGAGGATATTGAAAGGGTAATACAGTACGTAAAGGGGGATGAAAACCTAATAGTCATGGGGGACTGGAACGCAGTTATAGGGGAACGAGTAGAAGAAAAGGTTACAGGTGAATAAGGGCTTGGGACAAGGAATGAGAGAGGAGAGAGATTAATTGAGTTCTGTAACAAGTTTCAGCTAGTGATAGCGAATACTCTGTTCAAGAATCATAAGAGGAGGAGGTATATTTGGAAAAGGCAGGGTGACACGGGGAGATTTCAGTTAGATTACATCATGGTCAGACAGCGATTCCGCAAGCAGATACTGGATTGTAAGGTGTACCCAAGAGCAGATATAGCGTCAGATCAAGATGAAGAGTAGGCTGCAGTTTAAGATATTAGTCAGGAAGAATCAATGTGGAAAGTGGGATATGGAAGTCCTAAGGAATGACGAGATACGGTTGAAGATTCTAAGGCTATAGGTACTGCAATAAGGAATACCTCTGTCGGCAGTACAGTTGAAGAGGAATGGACATCTCTAAAAAGGGCCATCAGAGAAGTCGGGAAGGAAAACATCGGTACAAAGAAGGTAACTGCGAACAAAGCATGGGTAACAGAAGAAATACTTCAATTGATCGATGAAAGGAGGATGTGCAAAAATGTTACAGGAACCTCAGGAATACAGAAATAATAGTTGCTGAGGAATGAAATAAATAGGAAGTGTGCGGAAGCTAAGACGAAAAGGCTGCAGGGAAAATGTGAAGACATCGAAAAAGAAATGTTTGTCGGGAGAACAGACTCAGCTCACATGAAAGTCAAAACAACCTTCGGTGACATTAAAAGCGAGGATGATGACATTAAGAGAGCAATGGGAATTCCACTATTAAATGAAGACAAGAGAGCTGATAGGAGGAAAGAATACACTGAAAGCGTCTATGAGGAGAAAGATTTGTCTGATGTGATAGAAGAAGAAACAGGAGTCGAATTAGAAGAGATGGGGGATCCAGTATTAGAATCAGAATTTAAAAGACCTTTAGAGGACTTAAGATCAAATAAAGCAGAAAGTACAGATAACATTCCATCAGAATTTCTAATAATCATTGGGTGAAGTGGCAACAAAACGACTACTCACGTTGGTGTGTAGGTTTATGAGTTTGGCGACATACCATCTGACTTTCGGAAGAGCATGAGCCACACATTTCCGAAGGCGGCAAGAGCGGACAAGTCCGAGAAGTATCGCACAATCAGCTTATCAGCTCATGCATCCAAGTTGCTTACAAGAATAATGTACAGAAGAATGGAAAAGAAAATTGAGGGTGCGCTAATTGACGATCAGTTTGGCGTTAGGAAAGGTAAAGGCACGAGAGAGACAATTCTGACGCGGTTAATAATGGAAGCAAGAGTAAAGAAATATCAAGACACGTTCATAGGATTTGTCGACCTGGAAAAAGCGTTCGACAATGCAAAATGGTGCAAGATGTTCGAAATTTTGAAAAAAGTAGGGGGTAGGCTGTAGGGAGAAAAGGGTCATATACAATAAGTACAACAGCCAGGAGGGAACCATAATAGTGGACGACCCAGAACGAAATGCTCGTATTCTTCTTCTTCTCAAGTCGCCAATCCTAAGATTGATTTGCAGCAGCTCTCCATTCAGTGCGATTGTCGGCCAGCCTCTTCGATTCCGTGAAACTTCCGCATCCTAGGTCCTGCATTATCTGGCTTATATACTTTCTTCTAGGTCTGCCTCTTGCCCTTTTGCCCTCCACAAGGCCTTCCGTTATAGTGTGGAGAAGACTTTCATGTCTCAGAATGTGTCCCATTCATATATCTCTCCTCTTCTTGACCGTCTTCCAAAGAACTGGAACTTCCTCCGCTCTCTGCAGGACTTCTTCATTTGTCATCCTGGCCGTCCATGGAATTTTTAACATCCTTCGCAGACACCACATTTCGAATCCTTCAATCCTTCTTCTTTAGTCCTCTACAGGTTTCGCTTCCGTAGAGAAGCACACTCCCAACAAAGGTCTTTATTAACCGCTTCCTTAACGACAGACTTATCATGTTAGATGTGAGGAGTCCTTTCCTTTTATAGAATGCAATCTTTGCCTGATTTATTCTACTTATTACATCTTTCCTACTACGACCATCTGATGTTATTCTGCTTCCTAAGTAGACCAAGTCTTGTATTTCTTTCAGCTTCTCTCCATTCAGCCTTATATTCGTAATTGCTTGATTATTTTGTTTGCTTGCAACTAAGATTTTTGTTTTTGACTTATTAATTTTCATGTTGTACCGTGTAGCAAGAGTGTTTTCCATTTCCTCCAACACTACTTGTAATTCTTCCTCATTTTCCGCTAGGACAGCAATGTCATCCGCAAAACGCAGCATATCAACTATTTTTCCCTGGATCCTGATTCCATTAGCTTGTCCTAACTTTTCTCTGACCTCGTCTATTGCTTTCTGTATGTACATATTAAAGAGGACAGGGGAGAGTGCACATCCCTGTCTCACACCCTGTTTAATTTTTGCTTGTTGTTGATGTTCCCCACATCTCACTATTGCCACCTCTTCTTTGTATATGTTCCATATCGTTCTCCTGTCCTTGTACTTAGCTCCAGTTTCCCTCAATATCTGGAATAGTTTTTTCCATGCTCGTATTAAAAGAGTGTAAGACAAGGATGTAGCCTCTCGCCCCTACTGTTCAATGTGTACATCAAGGAAGCAATGATGGAAATAAAAGAAAGTTTCAGGAGTGGAATTAAAATTCAAGGTGAAAGGATATCAATGATACGATTCGCTGAAGACACTGCAACCTTGAGTGAAAGTGAAGAAGAATTACATCACCTCCAGAACGGAATGAACAGTCTAATGAGTACAGAATATTGATTGAGAGTAAATCGAAGAAAGACGAAGGTAATGAGAAGTAGTAGAAATGAGAATAGCGAGAAACTTAACATCAGGATTGATGGTAACCAAGTAGATGAAGTTAAGGAATTCTGCTGTCTAGGCAGTAAAATAACCAAATACGGACAGAGCAAGGAGGACATGAAAAGCAGACTAGCAATGGCAAAAAGGGCATTCCTGGATAAGAGAAGTCTACTAATATCAAATACCAACCTTAATTCGAGGAAAAAATTTCTGAGAATGTACGTCTGGAGTACAGCACTGTATGGTAGTGAAACATGGACTGTGAGAAAACTGGAAGAGAAGAGGATCGAAGCATTTGAGATGTGGTGCTACAGACTAATGTTGAAAATTAGGTGGACTGATAAGGTAAGGTATGAGGAGATTCTGCACAGAATCGGAGCGGAAAGGAACATCTGCAAAACGCAGATAAGGACTGATAAGGAGAAAGGGCAGGATGATAGGACATCTCTTAAGACATGACGGAATGACTTCCATGGTACTAGAGGTAGCAGTAGAGGGCAAAAACTGTAGAGGAAGACAGAGATTGGAATACATCCAGCAAATAATTGTGGACGTAGGTTGCAAGTGCTACTCTGAGATAGGTTAGAACGGGAGAGGAATTCGAGGCGAGCCGCAACAAATCAGTCAGAAGACTGATAAAAAAGAAAAATACCTGAAAATGTGAAGTCAGTCACCTGACAACAGCCATTAGACACTGTACACGGAAGACCATCCACATAGTCCACAGCTTATCGCCCTGAAAAGGATAGCTGTAAAGACATCAGTAGTATACCTGGATCAGTGTTTTATAGTGACATGACCTAGCACCGTAAATCAAATTCTTCAAAGGCAGAAGATACGTTAGGCGACGACAGATCCATAGCCATCCAGTCTCGATTACCATAGTTGACTGGACCACTATTTGTGAAAGTATAATTATATTCAGTATCATCACACATCATTTTACTTTATTTATTGTTAGTTTTGTTTATACACAGAAAGAAAGATTTATATGGTTATTGTGTAATCATGAGAACAGTATACCTTTTGCATGTTGGTTACTGACAGAAATGCTCACTTCTGGCAACACATTTGGTCGTCGCTCTCTCCCTCCAGCTGTCCCACGAACTACCTCATAGTCCAGCCACAAAAGCTGAAACGGTGTATCAGTCTTGATAAACTTCGCAACCCACAGAAAAGGAAGATATATCTCATAATATCAAATACATATATTCCACTCCCATTTCTTCTCGAAATCTCTCTCCAATGACCTACTCTTTTGTCTAATACCAACCATCCAATAAATTACTTACATCTAAACCCTTACGGCCTAATCTAAAAATGCATTCAGCAAGTCTAAACATCTAACAGATAATTCTTAGGAATGCTTGTACCTTTATAATTTCACAGCCCAGTGAGTCACTTGGGAACCCATGCTTCCCTCAATTCCACTCAACTTCAATCTCCTTCACTCCACTTATTTTTCACCGCTGTAACTGACGTTGGTAAACATGAAACACAGTGGATGATGTCGAGCAGGAACGAAATTCCCATCCGAGCTTCCAAATTTTCGTATCGACAATGATTCCCATATTTTCTACCGAATCGTCGTCCATAAGAGACCATCACATCAATAACGGAGACTTGATGTGCTATCGCTGCCATTATGTAGAATCATTTAGATTGCAACCACAAGCCTACAGATTTTCGAAATTCTGAAAAAAAAATAAGGGCAAACTAAAGGGAAAGTACCAAGAGCGAACAATAATACTGGAACACCGGGGACGAAGTACTTGGATTAAAATGTGTATGCCAAGGATGTAGCCTTTTACCCCACTGTTCAATCTATACATCGCAGAAGCAGTGACAGAAATGAAAGTAAGGCCCAGGAGTAGGATCAAAATACAAGGTGATAGGTTATCAATGGTAAGATTCGCTGATGACATTTTTATCCTAGGTGAAAGTGAAGAAGAGGTACGGGATCTGTTAAATGGAATGAACAGTCTAACGAGTACAGAATACTAATTGAGAGCAAATCGAATGAAGGTGAAAGTAATGAGAGGCTGAAGAGATGAGAACAGCGAGAAACTTAACATCAGAGTTGGGAAACCCGAAGTAGATGAAGCTAAAGAATGCTGCTACTCAGACAACAAGAAACCAATGATGGACGGAGTAAAGACATAAAAAGCAGAGTAACAAATGTGAAGAGTGCATTCACGGCCAAGAGAAGCCCGTTAGTATCAAATATAGGCCTCAATTCGAGGAAGCAATTTCTGAGAATGTACATTTGGAGCACAATAGTGAAACATGAACTGTGGGAAAACTGAAACAGAAGAGAATCGAAGCATTTGAGATGTGGTGCTACAGAAGAATGTTGAAAATTAGGTGGACGTTCTCTGCAGTGTCTACAGCTTCAGACTCTCAGCTTCAGGCTGTCATAGCTGTGGTTACACAGCTTGAGGCTGCAGTGGTTGGACACCACTGTTGTGGACCGTGGGGATCCAACGGACGTCCAGCACGACAGAGTCCTCTGATCGCTCCTCACCAGTGGCCAACCCAGTTGGTGCTTCAACCGAGGCTGACCCCTCACCTGTGGTCAGTAGGAGGTCACCCCGGGATGAAGCAGGCGGCGAAAGACTTCCTAGGCGGCCACACGTAAAGCCTTCCCAGTTTGTCTGACAAACAGATTCCAGGTGCTGTCTGTGGCTGACACTATCGCCGAGCCAGATGCTGTCGCCTGTCCTGTTTCAGAGGAAACCACTCAGCTTGCAAGTTCCGGTCAATTGCAGAGGGTGGGATTATTGGTAGTTGGGAGCTCGATGTTAGGCGGGTTGTGGGGCCCCTTAGGGACTTGGCTGACAAGAAGGGTAAGAAAACCCATGTGCACTCTGTGTGCATACTGGGTGGAGTCATTCCAGATCTTGAACGGGTTCTTCCAGATGCCATGAAGAGCACAGGGTGCAGACAACTGCAGGTGGTTGCTCACGTTGGTACCAATGATGTGTGTCACTTTGAATTAGAAGAGATTCTCTCCGGTTTCGAGTGGCTAACAGAAGTGGTAAAGGCTGCCAGTCTTGCTTGCAAGATGAAAGCAGAGCTGACCATTTGCAGCATAGTCGACAGGACCGATTGCGGACCTCTGGTACAGAGCCGAGTGGAGGGTCTGAATCAGAGCCTCAGGCTGCTCTGCGACCGTGTTGGCTGCAGATTCCTTGCGCCAAAGGGTGGTTGGGTTTGGGTTCCGCTGAATAGGTCAGGTGGCGGCTACACGGGTAGCACGGGCTGTGTGGCGTGGAGTGGGCGGTTTTTAGGTTAGAGGGTCTCGGGAAAACACAAGAAGGGCTGCAGTCACAAAGGGTGCAGGCTGAACACAGGAAGAATGTAGATACAGGAACCATTGGTATAACAGTTGTAAGCTGTCGTAGCTGTGTTGGGAAAGTACCAGAGCTCCAAGTACTAATAGAAAGCACTGATACTCAAATCGTTATAGGCACTGAAATCTAGCTAAAGCAGGATATAAGCTCAGCAGAAATTTTTGCGATGAACCTGTGTTCCCAAAGAATAGGATAAACATGGTTGGCGGTGGCGTGTTTGTCGCTGTCAGAAGTAGTTTAACTTGTCGCGAAATTGAAGTAGATACTTCCTATGAGTTAGTATGGGCGGAGGTCATTGTTGGCAACTGGAATAAAATAGTAATTGGATCCTTTTACCGACCTCCCAATTCAGATGATACAGTTGCTGAAAGGTTCAAGGAAAACTTAAGTTTGATTTCAAACTTGTATCCGACTCATACGATAATAGTAGGTGGTGACTTTAATTTAACCTCGATATGTTGGCGAAAATACATGTTTAATTCCGGAGGTACGCATAAAACATCAACCGAAATTGTGCTAAACGCATTCTCTGAAAATTATTTCAAGCAATTAGTTCAATATCCCACCCGATTAGTAAACGGTTGTGTAAACACACCAGACCTCTTAGCAACAAATAATCCTGAGTTAATAACGAGTATCAAAACCGATTCAGGGATTACTGTACACAGGGTTGTCATAGCGGGATTGAATATTGTAATCCCCAAATCCTCGAAAAATAAGCGGAAAATATACCTATTCAAAAAAGCAGATAAAAATTCACTTGACACCTTCCTGAGAGACAATCTCCATTCATTCCAAATTAATAATATAAGTGTACACCAGATATGGCTTAAATTCAAGGAAATAGTATCGGCAGCAATTGAGAGATTTATACCAAATAAATTAACAAACGACGGAGCTGATCCTCTTTGGTACACAAAACGTGTTACAACACTGTTGCAGAAACGAACATGCCAAATTTAAACACACGCAAAATCCCCAAGATTGGCGATCTTTTATAGAAGCTCGAAATTTAGCGCGGACTTTAAAGCGAGATGCTTATAACAGTTTCCACAACGAAACTTTGTCTCGGAACCTGGCAGAATATCCAAAGAGCTTCTGCTCGTAAGTGAAGTATGTTAGCGGCAAGAAACAATCAATGCCTTCTCTGCGCGATAGAAATTGAGATACTATCGAAGACAGCCTACAGAAATGCCTTCACAAAAGAAGACGAAGTAAATATTCCAGAATTCGAATCGAGAACCGCTGCCAACATGAGTAACGTAGAAGTAAACATCCTCGGAGTAGTGAAGCAACTTAAATCACTTAATAAAAGCAAGTCTTGTGCTCCAGACTGTATACTAATTAGGTTCCTTTCGGAGTATGCTGATGCATTAGCTCCATAGTTAACAATCATATACAACCATTCGCTCGACAAAAGATCCGTACCAAAAGACTGGAAAGTTGCACAGGTCACACCAATATTCAAGAAAGGTAGTAGGAATAATCCACTAAATTACAGGCCCATATCGTTAACGTCGATATGCAGCAGGACTTTAGAACCTATATTGTGTTCGAACATTATGAATTACCTCCAAGAAAACGGTCTATTGACACACAGTCAACATGGGTTTAGAAAACATCGTTCCTGTGAAACGCAACTAGCTCTTTATTCACATGGCCGGCCGAAGTGGCCGTGCGGTTAAAGGCGCTGCAGTCTGGAGCCGCAAGACCGCTACGGTCGCAGGTTCGAATCCTGCCTCGGGCATGGATGTTTGTGATGTCCTTAGGTTAGTTAGGTTTAACTAGTTCTAAGTTCTAGGGGACTAATGACCTCAGCAGTTGAGTCCCATAGTGCTCAGAGCCATTTGAACCATTTTATTCACATGAAGTGTTGAGTGCTATTGACAAGGGATTTCAGATCGATTCCGTATTTCTGGACTTCCGGAAGGCTTTTGACACTGCATCACACAAACAGCTCGTAGTGAAATTGCGTGATTATGGAACATCGTCCCAGTTATGTGACTGGATTTGTGATTTCCTGTCAGAGAGGTCACAGTTCGTAGTAATTGACGGAAAGTCATCGAGTAAAACAGAAGTGATTTCTGGCGTTCCCCAAGGTAGTGTTACAGGCCCTTTGCTGTTCCTTATCTATATAAACGATTTGGGAAACAATCTGAGCAGCCGTCTTCGGTTGTTTGCAGATGACGCTGTCGTTTATCGACTAATAAAGTCATCAGAAGATAAAAAAAAACTGCGAAACGATTTACAAGAAATCTCTGAATGGTGTGAAAAGTGGCAGTTGACCCTAAATAACGAAAAGTGTGAGGTCATCTACATGAGTCCTAAAAGGAACTCGTTGAACTTCGGTTACACGATAAATCAGTCAAATCTAAAAGCCGTAAATTCAACTAAATACCTAGGTATTACAATTACGAACAACTTGAACTGGAAGGAACACATAGAAAATGTTGTGGGGAAGACTAACCAAAGACTGCGTTTTATTGGCAGGACACTTAGAAAATGTAACAGACCTACTAAGGAGACTGCCTACACTACGCTTGTCCGTCCTCTTTTAGAATACTGCTGAGCGGTGTGGGATCCTTACCAGATAGGACTGACAGAGTACATTGGAAAAGTTCAAAGAAAGGCAGCACGTTTTGTATTATCGCGAAATATGGGAGAGAGTGCCACAAAAATGATACAGGATTTGAGCTGGACATCATTAAAAGATACGCGTTTTTGGTTGCAACGGAATCTTCTCACGAAATTCCAAACACCAACTTTCTCCTCCGAATGCGAAAATATTTTGTTGACACCGACCTACGTAGGGAGGAACGATCACCGCGATAAAATAAGGGAAATCAGAGCTCGTACGGAAAGATATAGGTGTTCATTCTTATACTCGTAGGTGTCGAATAATAGAGAAAAAAAAACCCTCTGTCAGGTACTTAAATGTGATTTGCAATCCATGTAGATGTAGATGCAGAATCGGCGAGGAAAGTAATATACGGTACATACTGACAAGAAGCAGGGACAGGATGATAGAACATCTGTTCATACGTCAGGAAATAACCTCTGCACTGTACTAGAGGGAACTGGAAACAGGAAAAAACTGTATACGAAGACAGACATTGGAATATACCCAACAAATAATTGAAGATAGCGGCTACAATTGCTACTCTGAAACGAAGAGGTTGGCACAAGAGAGAAAATCCTGGGTGTCGCTTCTAAACCACTGAGAAGACCGATGACACCAAAAAGAAAAAAAAAAAACAGTGTTGTAGGACTCCTTCAGAATATACTCTTACTCCGTAATCACAACGAAAATTGCTATGAATCCTGATCGAACAAACCTATTAGCCTGGCTTCTATCGTTAGTAAAACGCTTCAACCCATCCTAGTCCACAGTTTCGAGGAACACTTAGAACACCACCTGCTCCTTCACTGCATCCCGCATGGCTACCACCACAAGTACCCCATAAGTTATCAAATTCTTAAACATATCTACCTGTTTTTGCGCTAAGGAACAAAAGCTGTTCTGCTTGTTTGTCTTTCCCCAGAAAACGAAAATCTTTGATGAAATTCACTGAAGCGCCAAAGAAATTGGTATAGGCAAGCGTATTCAAATACAGGGATATGTAAACACGTAGAATATGGTGCTGCTGTCGGCAACGCCTATATAAGATAAGAAATGGCTGGTGCAGTTGGAACACCTGACACGTCTACATACGACTCTGATAGATGACACTATGTAAGTATTCTGTCCACCTGCATCCACTCATGTCCATTGGGCTTTCCGACTGACTTGGGCAATTCCAGCAGGACAATGCGATGCGCCACACGTCCAGAATTGCTACAGAGTGGCTCCAGGAACGCGCTTCTGAGTTTAAACACTTCCGCTGACTAGCAGACATGAACATTATTACTGAGCACATCTGGGGCGTTTTGCAACGTGCTGTTCAGGAGAGATCTCCACCCCCTCACACTATTACGGATTTATGGAGAGCCCTGCAGGATCCATGGTGTCAGTTCCCTCCAGCACTACTGCGGACATTAGTCCAGTCCTTCCCACGTCGTGTGTGAGCTCGAGGGGGTCCTACACGATATTAGGCATGTGTACCAGTTTCTTTGGCTCATGAGTGTGTAACATATGTTTATACTACAGATCTATGTTGTCCCAATCAGTTATTTTGGCCGTATAGCTCCTTGTCTGATACACCACACTTCTTTTGTCACTGTAAATCTTACTCAGCAGAATATCTTCATCAGTTTACAGTAATACGCCGAGAATCAGTTCTGTACCTTCTCCATCTCCTCTACAAAGATGAAATTCACCAGCCAGCTGATCCGTCTGCTCCATACTTGCCGACAACATTCCCTTTTATGCCCCCAACCCCAAGCTTCCTAACATTCTCTCCGGATCTACCTCAATAACTTATAAATGCTACCAATCGTTTCTCTCTTCCTCATATATACGTGCCTGCGTGGTGGCAGTCGATTCAGAGGTAATCTGGTTCGAATCCAGGTAGGTGGAAGAAATTTCCACCCTAGTATTTTCCCAGTAATGGTAGAGGGGTTCGAACATCAAGTTCCTCATCATTAGACCCTGCATCAGCGTCCTACATTAAATGAACTCTGTTCAGTGTCTCACGACACCAGGGCCTGTGACACTGTTGAAGGTGACAAGTGCTGTGTCGTTGATAACCGCCTGGGGCAAATCGTCAGTCGGCCTCCCCAGAGACGCTGTGTGTCGAAGCAGCACCGCCAGGCGCCAGTGAGGAAGAATCTGTAAGCCACACCTCCCATAGTTACAATGCACCACACGGAACAAGTATTTCCAGTTCTGTCAGTATTTGCCAGCAGGTCTGTCGGAGTCCAGCCTGAGTTCTGTTCTGTCTACGAGGATATCAACAGTTCCATCACGAGTGCAGACAGGCGACGGAGTTCCACATGTGCCTTCAGAGGGCAGTGTCGGAATACCGTCGCTCGGTGAAGCCTAGTTCGGGCTGACGTGTACAGTTTCGAGGGCCTCCAGCGGACACGTATTTGTCGTAGCTGCAGTAAGCGTTCGTGTTCGCTATCTGCAGACAAGTGGGCTAATGGAGGTTACAGTCTTCAGCCGCTCTACCGTATATGAACCTCAATTAAAGTGACATGCACTCACATAGCTGCAGCAGCACAGAGCAAAAGATAAGTGTATTGCTTTTGCATCAGTAAGGCGTTCTGTTCGTTGACTGTTTCATTTATCTGCTTTTAAATGTGTGCAAAGCAGGACACAGCTTGTCTGTCAAATGTCTTCGTCCATCTATTATCGCATTCATTACAGTCACCTACACTCAAGAAGTGCATTCAAGTCGCAATGCTCTCACAATTCGAGGATAGTGGGCTCTGTACATGGAGGAAGATACATATTTGCAGTCAGGTGGAGAACATCCCCCTCCAGTTCTCTCAACTGACATGGACAGACGACTCTCACTTTCCTTCTCCAATCTTGGACTAACCATGCGCCCCCACCCTACAACAGACACAAATTAAGAAAACAGCAAACTGGCCATATGTGGAGGTTCCATCATTCACTCATCCTCTGTACTTGGGACAACTCACCAAATGAGGCGATGCTGTTGTAAGATGGTGGTTGAAAACCTAATTTCTCTGTGATGTACCTGAACACCTTAAGTTGAATGATAGGATGATTCCTTTGGAGGGACACAGCTGTCCCGCTTCCCCATACATACCAGTTCTAACTCACACTCTGTCTCTAATGGCTGTGTCATCAACATGACGTTAAACCCTAATCTTGTTCTCTCCTTTGTTTTTCAAAATGCCTTAACTTCTCCAGCCTGATTAGATTGCTCCTCTTCTGAAGCTCCACCAAATACCTCAGCTTTTGCTATGCCTGTAGCGACATGTCAAACCACCTGACCCCCTTCCTATTCCAAGGAAACTTCAGATGGCTGATTCTTCCTATCCCAGAACAGTGCTGTCCGCAGCTTGTGGTCTCGCAGTCGCGTTCTCACTTTCCCAGCACAGGGTCCCGGGTTCGATTCCCAGCGGGGACAGGGATTCTCACCTTTCTCGAGATCACTGGATATTTGTGTTGTACTCATCATTTCATCATCAATCATGAAAGTGGTGAGATTAGACTGAGCAATAGTTAGTTGAGTGCTCCACAAACCGAACATTATCATCACCATCACAACAGTGCTGTCACTTACCTGACCAACCACTTGTTATCCTAGCGTGTATATCTCCTTCCTATGTCAAGGTTCCCACTTCCAGACTCCTGACCACTATAATCCGTCCCTCCACCTACCCGTTACTGCACCAACTCGTCAGTCACACATCTCAGCTCAATCCCACACCTTATAATACAAACATCCTTTTTGGTGCTCATGTCCATCATACTAGATTACCCTTATAGCAGTTATTGGGATCTGACCCCGAACCATGTGCCAGAAGTAGCAGCTTTATTTTCACCAAAATCGCATCATCAAATGGTTCAAATGGCTCTGAGAACTATAGGACTTAACTGCTGTGGTCATCAGTCCCCTAGAACTACTTCAACCTAACTAACGTAAGGACAGCACACACATCCATGCCCGAGGCAGGATTCGAACCTGCGACCGTAGGGGTCGCGCGGTTCCAGACTGTAGCGCCTAAAACCGCTAGGCCACTCTGGCCGGCTGGCATCATCAGCATCAAAGACGTGTTTTTTTACTTTATTTCAATTCTGTTATGTTATTCATTCTATATGTAAAAGCCAACAAGTATTTTTAACGTCAGTGCGATGAAGAGTATTAACACGTCTGCAGCTTGTCCACCACCACACCATGTGGTGAGAGTGGAAAAGAAGTCGTAATCCCCCCCTCCTTCCCAAATCCAGTTATTGTCCACCATAAGCAAAGTCTTTTACGAAAAATTTTAGAGGATCGAACATTACGGTAAACTTTATAGTTTACTTAGCTTTTGATGTACAGTTGGCTCCAGTTCTTCTTGTCTATGGGTCTCATTCTTGAAGTTGAAGATCTCACAATTTAGATCCTCATGGTGGAATTGACCTAAATAAATTTGAAGTTTGTTGTAACAGAAGTTTTTGTTACTTTAATATGTTTTGTCACATTTTGTATATCACACAGTCTTTTGAATTTTCACATTAACAGAGCCGAAATTACATTGTTCACCCAAAATACAAAAATACGTCGGATCACATCAGAGGCATGCTTACTACTACCTCACTCTGCGGTAATGACCATATTGCAAAGGGTTTACAATTTTTCTTGAAAAGCGAATTTCTATTAATTTCGATTATTATTTCATAAATGAATCCAGAAATAAACATAATAAGCAGTAGTAGATTGCGTAGTCAATACTAGAAATTTTAAGTGTGCCAAATAATTCGTAATTTCAAATGTTAATAGAAAAATTATTTCAACTGTACATTCGGAACTAGTATTTATCGATTATAACATCCAAAATAAATTCCTTTTTACAAATTTTAGCTTCTAATGTAACATATGGTATATAAAATTATATGAAAGTTTTCAGAAAAGCTGTTGAGATACGGTTGACCTGTCCAAAATTTTAAAAATGATACTGGTATCGACAACTACTGTTGAGGAAAAGTAATGCTAGAGGAGGGTGCCCCGTTATAAAGCGGCAACGTCAAAGTTCGGCCTTTCATAGAATCTGCCCATGTATAAGAATCTTTTGAAAGATATTCTTCCTGGGTGTACACTTGCGCTCAACACACCAATGAACTATCTACATTGATGTATAGCATATTTGTATAATTTTCCTTTGATTCGTATTTAGAACGCGAATTATGTTTGAGGAAAACGCTGTCAGCACTTCTCAGTATATATGCTTTTACGGTTTGTGCATCCAAACCTTAGATGCATGATAGAAATATATTAAACCTTTTTTTTTTAAAAAGCTATTAGTATGTTCTAAAAGAATTTTTGGTTGCCGCATTACCTGTAAGTAGTTGCTTTATTACCAGTTCAAACACATCTGATTTCGCGATGATCCAACCGTATCCTCAGGTGTACACACCTATGAAAAAATATAATATAAATAACTATAATAATGTTCAATTGGGGCAGTTCAGAAGACACGGGAACAAATACTCATGTAGATAAATTGACGTTTATTCACTACAAGCACACGGTCTCCCAGCATTCGAAAGGTGTTGGTATAGCCAGAACTGTCTATGTTGGATGGTTACAAGACGAAATATCAAAAATTCCAGTGGGTAGGAGGCGCAGGCAGAGTACATGAGCGCTGCCTATTTTGATTGCCTATACCCAACCCTGTCACCAAGTCCGCACCATCAGTTGTCCCACGAGGTACCGTTTCCCTTTCTCTTTGTGCATATTGGTTCTTACAGTTTATGATCCCTTTGTCAGTCCATTTCTGTATATATAGCACCATGTACGTCTGGTATTAAGTTACTTGTCTACACTTAAATGTTCTCCTAAAGGAATTTGTTTCAATTTTAAGCATTTATACTGATCACTCTGTAACTCCACACTGTTCACGTTTTACTACAGTAAGTTTATGTTCCATTTGACAGCCCACTTATCTATGTATTTGTACTACCTAGGCTTAGTATTAATTTATGACTACGGGACTATTACATGTCTCTATTTAACCATCTACCCAATGGGCTTTGTTACAGTTTTAAACATTTTAGATATCACTTACCAATTTCATGTTGTAATACAGGAACATTTTAGATATCACTTACCAATTTCATGTTATAATACAGGAAGTTTTAGTCCCCTTCCACAGCCTGCCCACATATGAATTTGCACCACAGATGTCTAGTATTATTTTATGACTATGGAAAGGATACTTGTCTTTATTTAATGTGTTCCAATCATTGATTTTTCTGCAATTTAAACCATTTTTATGGATCAATCTGTAATATTTATATTACTAACGTTTTATCACATGAAGTTCTTGTGCAGCACTTTTAGTTTTAATTTTATCTTAGCGGCTCTTACCGTGCGCCTTATAATTACTTTCTATGTGTTTGTTAAATTACTCACGGTATTTTTCCTCCTCAATTTATTTTGTAACAGTGCCCAGCCTTCGGCTGTTACGTAATCTCGGTTCTTCCATGTCCATCTTTGCACACTCTACTGGTGTATTCCCATATTTCTTGTTGGCTTCTTCTCTTGGGCGTAGTGTGTGCCAGTAGTTTTAATAGCATTACATCAACTGGGCCGTTAGTTGGGCTGGCCTTTCGATTCCAGGTACTGTCACGGTCTCCACCATGTGGCTTCTCCAGGCATCTGTTAATTTTTCATCGCCAACGGCTCTGCCACAGTGGTAATACCTGTTCCCGTCAGCTCGCCTAAGTTAAGCGCTGTTGGGCTGGGCTAGCACATGGATGGGTGACCATCCGGTCTGTCGAGCGCTGCTGGCAAGGGGGGTGCACTCAGGCCTTGTGAGGCAAACTAAGGAGCTACTTGGCTGAGAAGTAGCGCCTCCGGTAACGAAAACTGACATACGGCCGGGAGAGCGGTGTGCTGACCACATATCCGCATCAAGTGACGCCTGTGGGCTGAGGATGACAAGGCGGCCGGTCAGTACCTTGGGTCTTCTTGGCCTGTTCGCGAGGAGTTTTTTTAATCAGTTAATTTTTCATCACTATTGAGTCTTTATATTTTTCTACACAAAGACACGTAAATTTCGTGTAGTTATCCTGTCGGTTTCAACTCCTTTTTAGCTCCAAACCGTGGCCACCAGCGCTCATGTACAATGTCTGCGGCTGCTACACATTGAAATTTTTAGTTTTTTTTATCTTTTAACCATCAAATTTAGGAGATTCTGGTGTTTCGAACGCCTTCTGGGCGTTGGCAGACCGCGTGTTGAATTAGTTAAGCGAGTATCTGTTCCCCTGTCTTCTGGTTAATTGCCTTATTTTTTTACCATTGTTGTAGCTTCTAATTTATATACAGATGTATACACCAGAGGATGCGATTAAATCATCGGGGCCGGCCGGGATGGCCGAGCGGTTCTAGGCGCTACAGTCTGGAACCGCGCGACCGCTACGGTCGCAGGTTCGAATCCTGCCTCGGGCATGGATGTGTGTGATGTCCTTAGGTTAGTTTGTTTCAAGTAGTCCTAAGTTCTAGGGGACTGATGACCTCCGCAGTTAAGTCCCATAGTGTTCAGAGCCATTCGAACCATTTTTTTAAATCATCGGGAAACCAGCTGTGCTTGATCCTGTAATGAAGAAACCGCTAACATCTAATGTGGCTACCTAAAAGATTTTTACAAGAATTTGAACAGATTTTATTAAATTTAAATACAAGGTGTTTCAAGAAGAATATACGTACTACATAGTATTATTTAGTCCAAACTATCGATCGCTGCACCTCGACTCGGCTATTGGAGAAACGAATACAAAGTCTAGTTTATATGAATAGCCGCTAGATCTCAGTTGTCTCCTATTTTGCTTGGTACGCGTCATATGTTTAAAATGGTTGCTCCGCAGCAGAAATCATTTTGTGTTCTCGAGTTTGTGAAGTGCAATTCCGTGGTTACAGTGCAAAGACGTTCCAGACTGAGGTACCAAATTGATCCTCCCAATGGGTGAAACATTCGCTGATGGTATCGACAGTTTCTACATACAGCATGTGTATGTAAAGGAAAGAGTCCTGGCCGCCTTCGAGTTCCTGAGGGAAATATTACACGAATTCAAACTGCTTTCCTAGTCCTTCAAAATCAACTCGTCGTGCCAGTCGGGAGTTACAGCTGCCTACAACAACAATTTCCCGTCTTTTGAGACGTCGGTTGGTTACGAAGCCGTACATGTTACAGCTGTTACAAGCTCTGCGTCCTGATGACAAACGCAAGCGTGTGGCATTTTGTAACGAGATTCTTGATGCTGCTGACAATGATAACACTTTCGCACAGCGCATCGAGTTCACTGATGAAGTGAGTTTCCATGTCAGTGGTCAGGCAAACAAACACAATGTTCGAATTTGCAGCCATTGAACATTTTCGAGATTCGTGTTTTGTGTGATATCCCGATCGTCTGTTTACGGCCCATTCTTCTTTCATGGAAACACGGTTAACGGTCAGCAGTATCTCGCTATGTTACAAAGCTGGTTGTTTCCGACGCTGCAGGAAGACCATTTTTCAACGAGACGGGGCAGCCCCTCACTGGAGTCTCGAAGTGCGTAAATATCTGAATGAAACCGTTGGACCGGTCCTAAGCAGCTGGTGACTTGATATGTCTCAGCTGGGCTCCACAGTCACCGGATTTGAGGCCCTCTGACTTCTTCCTGTGGGTTTTCCTTAAAGACAACGTTTATGTGGAACCACTCCCACAGAACCTTGGAGAGTTGAAGAACCGGATCCGTACTGCCATAACATCAGTGACGAAGGACATGCTTGCCCGAGTATGTGAGGAATTTGACTATCGATGTGATATTGTTCAGCCGGCCGCGGTGGTCTAGAGGTTCTAGGCGCTCAGTCCGGAACCGCGCGACTGCTACGGTCGCAGGTTCGAATCCTGCCTCGGGCATGGATGTGTGTGATGTCTTTAGGTTAGTTAGGCTTAAGTAGTTCTAAGCTCTAGGGGACTGATGACCACAGATGTTAAGTCCCATAGTGCTCAGAGCCATTTGAACCATTTGATATTGTTCGAGTCGCTGATGGAGGACATACTGAACACCTGTAATCTGAACTTGAGAGGTTCGTAAACAAGTGCGTAAAGTTTCATATTCGTATGTCTTAAGGTTTAATAAATAAATGCATTCGAAATACATATATTCATTTTGAAACACCCTGTATTTCCCTCAGTTCTCAGAATGTGGTAGGTAAAGCTCTCCGCAAGTTTGAAGGTCGGTTTTAAGATTTGGAAGAAGAACGAAAAAACTTAAAATCTGCCGTATCGAATACAGCTATTGAGGTTCTGGGGAAGAAAAGGAAATACAGGAAATGTAGAGGAGTAAGGATTTCGATACCAGAGATGGAAAAAGCAATTACAGAAGAATGAGTAGCTTTCAAGACCAACATAAATAATCCCACTAATGAAAGTATAATGAATATAAAAAAAGAGGAATAATGCGAAATTCATAGATCGGGAGATGCACGCAGTATCATAGGACCGCTTTATTACCAAAGTAGACAGACGGTCACTTGTAAAGTGATGAAATCAGTCAACAGAGAAGAAAATGGTCGTATGCGCGTTAATATTATAGGATAGAATGAATGGATAGCTCATTATAGAAGATTTTGATACGATCATACTTTAATTCAGACATTACCTGAACTGAATGACACAAAAAAGCCTGGACGAAAATGATATGAGAGAACTGACGGAAGCTATAAAAGCTAGGAAATATAGGAAAGCCACAGGAAATATAGGAAAGCCACTGGTTTAGATGGCGTTAATACGGAACTGCGGCAATGTGGAGGGCTAGTCCAGCCTCTAAGACTTCTTCACGTATTTAATCAACGTTGGAGAAATATGAATACCCCAAAAGACTGCCTGAGAGCCAAAGTAATATCTATCTTTTAAAAAGGGCGATAAAAATAAATGTAGTAACTATCGAGGTAAAAGCTTCCTGGATTCACACTGTATATTATATGCCAAAATCCTGAATGCAAGACAAAAATATCGTGGAGAAGTTAGCGTCTGAAGAACAATCACATTTTAGAAAAGGACGATCAAGTATTGATAAAGGTTGTAGAAAAGAGACGAGGGTTCAATACGGAAATTCATCTTGCTTTTGTTGAGTGTGTTAAAGGTTTCGATAAAGTGAATACATAAATGCTATGCAATATCACGGCTGAACGAGGTTATCCATCACATATCATAAGTGCTATGCTATTAAGAGTCTACACACAAACACCAAAATGTTACACTTATGGGAAATGTAACAACAAAACCAATGAACACAAACAAAGGAGTACAACAAGGTTACTGTATTTCTCCAACGTTCTCATCAGCAAATGGAAAATGTTGAATATAAATGGAGCTCTTTTAGATCGTGACACTAGACAAAATGTAATTTTATGTGCAGGTGACCTACCTCTGATTACAGAGAATGAAGATGACTTTCAAATGGGTGTCTGTAAGTTGCAACAGATGGCCTCAAATTACAGCCAAACATAGTCAGTACATAAAACGAAAGTGATGGCATTTCGGGGCAGACAAGCGGCCATGTCTAAAATAGTCTTAGATAACAAAATCTTGGAACAAGTAAAATTTCTTAACTATCTAGGATGAGCCATCACGAATAAAACCATGATGTGGACAAGAAATTAAATAAACCAGCTTCCATGTGTGGAACCATCGTAAAAAGTTTGCAGAATAAAGCAAGGAAAGAAACCCAGCAGAAATTTTATGGGACAATAGCAGTACCAATCCTTACTTATGGAAGTGAAGCATGGAGAACAACAAGACATCAACAAAGTTGAGTAGGGGTTCAAGGAATGAAATTTCTAAGAAAAAAAAAAGGCTCAAATGGCTCTGAGCACTATGGGACTTGACATCTGCGGTCATCAGTCCCCTAGAACTACTTAAACCTAACTATCCTAGGGACATGACAGACATCCATGCTCGAGGCAAGATTCGAACCTGCGACCGTAGCAGTCACGCGGTTACCAACTGAAGCACCTAGAACCGCTCGGCCCTAACCTCCTGCCTGAAATTTCTAAGAAGAGTGGAAGGATGTACGAGGGGAGATGTAAAAAGAAATGAAGTTATAAGGAAACATTTAGGAATGTATAAGCTAAACGAGAGAATAAAGGAAAATACAAGAAAGTCGAAGTAATGTGTAGACGAGATTGGTACAGAAAGGCTCCAAATTACAAACGTTGTGGAAAAGAAATGAGGGAAGTCCATGCAAGAGGTCTGTACCGTAACAGGCAATGTGCCTCATATGTGAAGTGAAGGAGAAGGGGAAGAAGACATAGTTCATTACTGGGTCTCTGAACCATGCTGAAGTTCCAGCGTTTTCGACTTCGACAAAATCATTGTCAGAGGTAAATGAAGAGATATGTGACAGAGGAAATTCCAGGAGTAATTCCTGGATCCCAGAGGTCTGGAGTTGTAATACCACATTCATCCACTCAGCAACCGACATTATATGTCCCAATTGCACTTGCTGTTGTATTATTCTCATGAGGTAGTATGATTTTTACGTTTCTGTGTGTGTTTTCGAAGTTATGGTAACAGAGTATTAAGAGTAAACCGTTCATTGTGGCCAATGATATTTCCTAAATTTTCCGCTACTGGAGTTTGCTGTGATCTCCCTGGACTCCCTCCTGCTAACGAGACAGACTGGTGACAAATCTGCTCCATCACTTCTGTTAGCACTGCTTGATGAGGTCACTAGGTTGAGGGACAAAACTGTGGCATCAGAAAGACGAAAATTCAAATTGCATTCTCTTCCTTTGCACAGCACGTCTGAAAGTTCCAAAAGTTCCATTGCTCTTAGGTCGAAACATTATGTTCTATGTTGGGGGACTTATATACAAAAAAATACGTAACCAGAAAACAGTATATGGACGATCACGCCTTACACAGAGATCTATCTGTCTCCATATCCCCCTTTGCGGTCTTGCGACTCGTCCCAGTAATTATGCTTGGAAAGGCTATTTCAGAACTTACGTTCAATTTTCCGTTATTCATGTGACGTTGAGTTACATGGGACTCAATTATACCTCATACTGAGTTGGTGGCGTGGTAAGATCGGGATATTGTCGTGGCCATTTCCAAGGGCTGCAGGAGTGGTGACGTTTGGAATTCGTGATGGCCACTTTTAGTGTGACTGGAGGCGTTGTAGTACCACACCCAATCCGTGCCGACATTGTTCATTCAGGAACTCACACACATGAATAGCAAAGAGTGCTCAAGCTCCGTCCTACTGTAACCACACTCGATCCATGACTGCCTCGACAGCGAGCTGAGGTATTCAACACTTCTGTTGTATGGCCAAATGAAAGATTCTATTCATGTACGCTTCCAAAAATTGTGGTCCAAACAGGTATCGTGAGCACACGCTGGCCCGTGTAACATGAGGTGGATTCTTTTCCACCGCTCGCAGATGATGAGAATTTTCCCTACACCATGAAACAACATTTCTACTATGTAAACTGCAATACACCGCACATTTGCTAGAAAACAACATTCTTGATCTAAGCATGGCAGAAATTGTGACAACAAAGTACGATTGGGTGCAAGTCGTCGTTCCATGTCATTCTCAGATAATTCAGTAGCAAACGTCAGCCTAAACCCTTTAGTTTTCTAATGTTTTTCAATGTGGTCGCGCATTCTTGACCGCGATGCTTGAAGTTCAACTTTTTTTTTTTTTTTTTGAAATCTGAAAATGGATTTCATTGGCCACTGCTCAGTTGATTGAGGGATAGGTAAACACGTTTTATTGATTCCAATACGGGGCCTTCTTTGAGACAGCCTGAGAGAACAGCAGTTTTCTCTCGATCTCGCATGGCTACTTCACGAGGTGGACCATGGCAAATGATCTCATCCGCTCTCTCATAGTTTATCCTCGTGCACCCACACAGGCGCCACTAATAGTTCCTTTGAAGTGTAACTATCACATGGAGTCCAACTCATAGACCACAGTAGTTGTATGTACCGAAATAAACAACAACCAGTTGCATAGAAGGAATTTAATGTCTTTAACCGATTTCAAGCACTTAGTGCCCTTCTTCGAAAGGCTGTACAAAAAAATACACCATAAACAAGTAGAACTTAGATAAAAGTGTTAAAATTAAGCACGAAAAGTGAGAATTTCAAAAAAATTAAACATAAAAATGGTGCTTATTTATAACTATCACATTATTTGGAAGTGTCAACAATAACATGCATGCAGCGTATTGCTATGGTCCTAAAAATATACAAGAGCAATAATTAATACAATAATGAATCCTTTAATGCAAAAAGAGCTCGTAAAGGGTTACATGTGGTTCGTAGTGCCTGTGCAGAAGTAGTATAAAGAAACCAAACACCAAGCGCAAACATAATGCTGGAAGTGGAGCTAACCAGCTAATGACATCCATATGTTGAGGTTGGTCTCGGGGTGGGGATAGAAGTACGACGAAATAATAAAAGAAAACCTTACACAGCTACAGTTGCCATAAGGCATAAACGAAAAATATAATTACGCATAAGCAGAGTAATAAGTAATGTATAAAAAGCTAGTAATTAGTAAAATAAATTAATAACAATGACAATTATTGCTGTGGACGTGAAATTTGGGAACTAACCTCTTAACAGTTGTAATGGGGTCAGTAGCATGCCAGCAGGGAACCTATCAGCAAAAAAAAAGAAGGGAAAGCGTATCATGGGGTTGGAAACTATAATTACAGTAAGTGGGTAAACAATTCTCAATCATTGGCTAATATTAAGTGACTATAAGCGAAAATAAGCGTTGTCATAATTAAAATATAGCTAAACAATTAGTACTGGAGTATATGCAGTTCAAAGCACGTAATGTAGAAGAATTGTATCTTGCGCCATTCATACCAATTGCATGGCAGTGCAAGTTTTAGAACACATGCATGAACTGGTGTAGAGATTTCAGTAGCGTGGTAGCAGGAAATATGGCCGCACAAACACGGCGGGAGATGCACCAAGGGGCGAGAAGCAATAGCTGGAGTAAATGGAGAAATAATTCATAGTTAGTAACTAAAACTAAGTGTTAAACATAACTATAGGAGAAAGCAAAGGGGAACATCGTTGTACGGTAGAATAAATAGTCGAGAAATTATAAAGTCCTAAAGACGCCTCATGAAGTAAATATAACCAGCCATATTGACATAAGTCGTAGAAAATATGTACAACAGGTTTGACTTCCTGACTGTGAATGACTAAGGTGCTTATTAACCGTAAATACTAGTTGTACTATAATGTGGAGCATCTTTAACTGGAAATAGAATGCCATTAGATCATTGTTCACATATAGCTGACCAACTGTAGCAAAAGTAAATCACCACCTGTAGGTTGTACATGGTTTAGCATGTGCAATAATAAATGGTCAACTACCTTGCAATGTAAGTGGCTAAGCATTTAGAACTGAAAGCGCTTCCCTACTTACAACTATAGATGACTAACAGCCTGTAATTATATATGACCAGCTTACTAAAATATGTGTGGTTAAAAAACTAACTACATGTATCAAATGCATCCACAGTAAAAGGCTGATTAACTGTAGTTGTGCACTGTGTATAGGTAACTAACAATAACTAAGTGCAACAGAGTATGGGCAACTTATAGAGTGTAAAATAGTATCAAAGAATTACTGGTTATAAATAGGAAATTAGTGACCCTCTGAGCATAGCCAATTACTACAAATTATTGAAACTAGCGTACTGATTACAACCTGCTGACTGCAACTTACTGAATATAACTGCAAACAAGTAGTTCCAGTAACGAGTGTAACATATAAAATAGCAATATTCTGCCCACGAAAATTAACAGCTTCTAATAATTAACTATCTAACATCTACAAAATCCAGTTACATGCCAGAGGCTGGTTGTACACCTCAGCAATGGTAATAGATCATCCCTAAGAGAAATGTCAGGGAGAGGGGTGTTGGGGCAATTGGGAGGATGCGTAGGTGCAGTTTTAAATACACAGGGTGGAGTAAGAAAGTGAGAAGTTAAACTATACACACAAAACTGTGTGTGAAAAACTTACTATGTGTGTTTGTGTGTGTGTGTGTTGTGTGCATGTGTGTGTGTTTGTGTGTAGGTGTGGTTGGGTGAGTGGGTGGATGCAGGTGGATGTGTATGTGTGTGGGGGGGTGGGGGGTTGTGGTGGAGGATTGGGGAAGGGAGAGATGTGATAAGGTGGTGACCCAGGTGGGAAGGAATTGGTGGAATGGGATGATGGGTGTGGGAGGGACAGATAGGACAGATGTGATAAATAGGAACAAAACAGGCGTATAAGAGTAACATTCTAGCAACTGATAAGGTGAAGCAATTATGATAATTAGTTGCTATTTGATTATGCCAACATTCTGCAAACTATTGAAAATAATAAACTAATTGAACCTTGTGGACTGAACTGATTATGACTGTAATGAAATGATTTTGGCACTAATTGGGGTTTACTTAGTAATCACATTCTAGCTGTCAAGGCTGTCAAGCTCCTTTAACTAGTTATATGTAAGAGAGGAACTAATTTATATCAGGAACTGACAATAAAGCACTGAAATTGCAGTAGACTAATAATGAAAGAAAAATAATGAGAGAGAAAAATAGGGGGATAGGTGGGTGAGGATGTGGAAAGGTTTTAAAGAAACAGAAGGAAATGGACACAAAACTAATAAACTAATAAGTGAAACTGTGTAGGAAAAATATGGCACAGGGGGCGGTGTGGATTGACAGTGGGGGTTTGAGGGGAATGGAGGAGAGAGGACGAAGTGTGGTGATGTGGTAAACTGAGTGGGGAGGGAGGAGAAATGTTTGGGATGGCTGGGGCAGAAGGAATAGAAGGGAGAGCAGTGATAACAGGAACAAGTGAAGAAAATTGGTTTATAAGCAGCCAGTTTATTATGACTGATAAGGTGTAGCTATCACAGTAATTAGTTGTACCTGATTATAGCAACTTTCAGCCAACTATTGAAGCTAATACAGTAATTGCGAAATACTGAGTATGACCTTTTAATTATAACTGTAGTCGAATGGTTATAGTATTAATTGTGACCTACTGAATGATAATGTTCTACCCATGATAATTAATATATACTTATAAATAGTTATCTGTATCTTAGAAAAAAAGTCGTGTATACATCAGAGTCAGACTATGGAGCACTGTAATCATAGCAGGCCTACTGAGAGACATTGAAATGGGGTGGGGGAGGCTACAGTTGGGGCAGTTGGAAGAGGAAAAGTAGGCAAATGTCTTAAACAAACACAAATGTTTGTAGGGGTAAGGGAAGGAGAATGGTAAAGGCTCAACTACATGAGCAAACCTGCATGAGTAGACCATACCACACCGTGGGGTAATGTGGAGAAGAAATAGGAGGCATTTCGGTGGGGTAGATGAAATTATGTAAAGAACTGGGGGAAATACATCACCAGAAAAAAATTAGAACACCTGGAAAGATGACGTCGATTTTGATCCGAAGACAACCTGTTAATGGTTTCAACATCATCCCCCAACAGATAGCGCAATGTCATGGCAGAAATTGTTACAACAAAGTACGACAGGGGGCATGTCGTAGCTCCATGTCATTGGCAGATAACTCAGTAACAAACATCATCATCCTAAATCCTTTCCGTACTCTTTGTATGTGGTCGCGTACTGTTGACTGTAGTGCTTGAAGTTCAACTGCTCTTTTGCAAATGGATTGCATTGGAGACTTCTCATTTGATTCAGGGACACGGGCACACGTTTCCTCTCGGGTTTTATTACTTCCAATACGTGACCAATCTGTGATACACTCTGGGAAAAAAACAGCACATTTATGTAAAACAGGAAGGACTGTTTTACGAGGTGAACCATGGTAAATGATGTGATTCTCTCTCTCACAGTTTTTCCCATCTGTGGACGCTTGTGCACTCACACACGCGCCCATGATCGCTCCTGTAAAGTGTAAATTTTTCCCCTTGGAATCACAGCTCAAAGACTACAGTACCGAAACAAAACACTACAACACTGACCACAATGTTTTTTATCAGCTTCAGAGCTGAGATATCGGTAAAACCTATTTATTTTCTCAGTTGTTCTAAGTCAAGACGGATACAGGGATATACTGGACACTGTAAAGATGAAGTAGACTTGCACAGTACTCACTGAATGAAACTGTGATATCTGGCTTTCTGAATACTTTTCTTTATGTTGACATTCCACCTTATCTCATTCTCGGTAATTACGACTGGGTATCTGTTGGTTGTGGGCAGTTCTAAAAACTGATCCCCTATGATTTATGTAAACAGCGTCAAATCTTATAATCCACAGGAGACTTCGTGTTCAACTAGCATTAGTGTGTTAGCACCACCTACTTACTGCCATTGTTTTCCAGATGAGGAGTGGCAGCTGGAGGACAGAAGCAATGCTACGCTTTCCATAGACACTGACTGCATACAGCTGTTGGTGGACGCCTTGGACCATCCCACGTGTCCGCTGGAAGACCTGCCACAGGAGACCACCGAGCAGCGAGAGCAGTGCCGTGTACAGCTGTCGGACGACGTGGTTCAGGGGTGGCCCCACATACCCGTCACCAGCTACCTGGCCTACACGCAGAGGGCCAACGTCAACCTCTGTCTGCTGGCCTGGATGACAGTCAACTCGCACAGCATTTGTCAGGACGTCCCCTTTAGTGTGGTACAGTCTGTGCGTGATGCTGCCTGCTATTTCAGTACACCTGATGACCAGTCGTGTCTGGAACCGAACGCAACACATGCCATCTGCTCTGTTTCCAGAGCTATTCTGTTGATGAAGTGTCGAGATTTTTCATCCCATAAGCCTCAGAAGATGTATCGCGTCACACTTTACCCAAATGGATCGTACTCGACCGTGTTGGAAGATAAATTCCTACAAGGTTTCTACAGACAGTATGGAAAGGATTTACAAAGAGCACTGATCGACAAAGACAGTTTAAACAGTGCCACATTGAAATACAAAGATCTAAAAACCGACAGCTTAAAAGCTTTAGAAATTTCTTTTATAGCAGTAAATATTTTCTTCCGCTCTTTGACTGCAGCAGTATATATGTACCTTCCCCAGCTACGCAATTTGCCTGGCAAGATATTCTTGTCCTTTCAGATCACGGGTATAATCCAGATCCTGTGTTCTGAGGTCGTGTATCGTATGGCTGGTGTCCCCGTCCTGGCCAATGCAGTGCTGATAGATAGCGCCCTCACACTCCTCTGCTGTATCTGGCTGAACTCATTCTGCTACCAGATGTACGCCTGTGTCCGTCATCTCAGGCTTCCTAGCGACCTGCTACCTGCCGAAGCAAGAAAGCTGTTCCGTCGCCAGGCGCTGTATGCACTAATACCCTGGGGTATAGTATGTACAATAACTATTGCTTTGGAAAAGACTAGCAAATTTTATTTGTTCCACAGTCGGATAATATTCCTCATCGCGATTTTACTGTCAGTAACTTACAATTTGGTATGTCTTGGATTGGTGGGCTACATGTTCCTGCTCAATAAGAAATCTATGACTCATCTCAGAATTTACAGCAAAGATACATTTGGATCAAAGAAAGAAATTCTTTTTTCGTCAGTTAAGACTGTCTTCTTAAGCGGGCTAGGTGTGATTATTAGAATTGGGTTTCACCAGGCACAGGGTGTGGCACAGTTTGTTTACTACTTACATATATCTACGATGATGCAGGGACCACTGTTGTTCGTTTTTTTCATTTGCAACGGAACAACGTTCCCTACACTCAAGAACAGGATACTAGCGTGTCTCAACCCAAACATAATCATTCCAGGGGAAGAGCTGTGTTCAGCAGCCGAGAGGAATCTAGCGAGGAGAAACAATCAACAACCCGCGGTAGCAGAATCCTCGTTGTAATCTCCGTGAGTTTTTTTCTCAAACGATCGTATCCACTGTGGACCATTCTAAAGCGTGTGCTCAGTTACAGAGTCCAGCAGATGAGACAAAATTAACTATGACCGATTTCACAAAACAATTGCACCAGTTTCATAATTTATTCCTTATTTACAATCACATACTTATTTCTACTTGGTAGCATAAAAGAGTCTAGTAATTAATGATAGGTATGGAAAGTAATGTGAAGTGAACGAAAACATGTTAAAGGACAGTATTACACTGGACTTGACTAACGTAATATTGTGAGCAGCAGTGTTGACTTGTTGAGCTAGAGATATGTGAAAGTACTATAGAGGACGTTAAAAAGTTATGTGCAGCCTGTGTGATAACCTTCAATAAGGATAATCATTATTTGAGAAGTGATGTATACAGACAGTATTGTGGTTCGAAAGACATGTGTCAGAAGATAAACTGAAAGGACACAGGTTTTTCCAAAAGTACAGCACCACAGTATTTACTGTTTAGTGTGACAGTTAGTTAGTTATGTCTTCCATAGATCAATCTCACGGTACCCGTTACGATGTGGGACATGTAAAGTGGATAAGAAATGCACACACGACTCTATGTTATTTTTTTTAAGCTTAAAGTTTTTATTACCTACCCCATTGCCTTAAATGGCACAAAATGCATATATTATACCTATAGATTTATTTATTCCTATTCAAGTATTCATCTATGGTATAGAAGGAGCTGTTTAGGGGATATGATTCCAGTTTATTACTGAAACCGTTACTGCTGTTAGTGAGACATTTTATTTCATCTGGTAATTTACCGAAAAGTTCTACAGCAGCATATATTACCCCTTTCCATGCCAAAAGATAAGTTAAGTGCAGTGTTAAGTCTTTCTTTCTTGTGGTATTACAATCAGGAACGTCTCTATTGTTTCTAACTCGCCCATATTGTAGAGAACAAATTTCATTACTGAGTGAATGTACTGTGAGGCTGTTGTAAGAATCCCTAACCTTTTAAACAGATTACTACAAGACCTTTTAAACAGATGACCAGAGGATGTGCGGCTGTGGGCCCCACACATTATTCTAACCACATTCTTTTAAGCAATGAATACTTTTTTCATAAGTGTGTGTTATCTTACTAACTTCAGTATCCTGAAAAATTGGCAATTATTCTGATTGCAAAAGTTGCTGAATCTAGTCGCTTTAGGAGATACAAAATATGAATGTTTCATTTAAGATTCTCATATATATGTACACCGAAAAAATTAGTATGCTCTACTCTGGATACTGGATGCTGACTTCTGTTGATGTATTATATTTATTGAAGGAACTGTACTCATTGCATCATAAAAGTGGATGTTCCATGTTTTTTCAAAGTCCTGAGCAAGGCCATTCACAGAAAATCAATTCGTTAATAACTTTTCCAAAAACATCATTTGTATCATTTTCTATTGGAGTTTCTTTTACTGGATTAATAATGATGCTTGTATCATCAGCAAACAGTGTCAGTTTAGCTTCTTGTTTGAGATAAGAAGGCAGGTTATTCACATGTATCAAGAACACAAGGGAGCCCATGATCAAACCCTGTGTAACACCTAATGTAATTCCCCACCAGTTAGTTGAAGTGGCAAACTGCCTTAAATCACTTAAACTACACAAAGAAACTTTTTGCTTTCTGTTCTGCAGATATGACTTAAACCACTGATATGCTGTTCTATTTATACCATAGAATTGTAATTTCTGTAACCAAATGTCATGGTTCACACAATCAAATTCTTGGATAAGTCACAGAAAATTCCTGTTGATGACGTTTAACTATATTAACTTTCTATTACGTGGGCAGCGAAAGTGTATTTTGCTGTCTCAGTGGAACAGCATTTTTGAAATCTGAACTATGGTTTACTGAGTATTCCATTACTGTTGCGATGGCTAACTGCTCTTGTGTACATTACATTCTCGACAATTTTTGAAAATGCTGTAAGCAAGGATACTGGCCGATAATTATTAACATCTTCCATGTCCCCTTTTTTGTACAGGGGCTTGACAATGGCATATTTTAACCTGTCTGGGAAAATACCTTGAGTTAGTGATGCATTATATATGTGACTCACAACATCAGCTGTAGCTGGTCCAAATTGTTGTAATATCTTATTAAAGATGTCATGTACTCCGAGAGAGCATTTATTTTTCACAGATATGATATCAATAAAAGTCTGGCCATTTGTTGAAATAAAAACTAAGTGAATAACCAATGGAAATGAAACTGCTATCTGTGTGAATTTAATATGCAGCCCAACTGAACACCTTGCCGTAAGCGATAAAATGTTGATGTGACTTTTAGAATCAGTCAAGTCACAGCGATCACCATTCATTTAGCGATCATCCGTAATCCTAAGAGCGAATGTCGAGAAAGAAGAGTTGTCAGATTGGATACAGCAGAACTGGAGATTGCAGCGTGATTCACCATCTTGGTATGCTACAAGGTAGGTACCAAGTGCGGCTTCCACGCCCACACCTCAATTGTCAGAGAGGCGCTGACAGCAGGGGTGACCCGCACTGCCGAGCATTGCCACCACCTCCCTTCTCCCCCAACCCTTCCATCCCCTCCCCTCCCCCCACCGCTGTCCAGTCACAGGAGCACCCAGACTCCGTACCACTGGTATGTGTGTGCGACATGCCAGACACGTTACGTGGTAACGTTTATTGACGGAACCGCATAAATTTCCTACACTGCTATGCGTGTTAAATCAGTCTCACATAAGGATCCCAACCCCGCTTCGACCCGTGGGACTGGGTTAAACTTCACCAACGGTAAGTAATACCCCTTTTTCTACATATCTTCCGTCTAGTAAGAATCTGTGATTCGTTCACAGTGATTCTGCCTAAACTCAATAAATCATCTTAAGCTGGCTCTACGCAAAACACAGTTGAAACTGAATAGAGAAACAGTCACTGACTCATCATCAGCCTCAAATTTCCACGATAAAACAGTTTAAGATTAGTGGTATAAAGTAAGCGTAGCCAAGTCAGTCATGTTACACCTAACCACCATTTCCACGTTACCTCTGAGCTCTCAATGTTTGTAAACCAATTCCGTAAAATATTCACTGACTGGCTGCAACACTGCACACTCCTTCCCTCTTCCAGAGGAGTGGTGACCCACGTTATTTACGTAAGAGCGTTATCCACTCCCTGGGAAAACCATTTGCCCTGGTGTGGGCCATAATGCAATGGGAGGAGGTCTGTTACAACATTTCATTTGGTCTAAGTGGGAGGGTACTTCCAAGTAGTCAAGTTCATCTACTCTCACGAGGTAATAAATAGAAAAGTATTAAACTCTAAAATTTTGTGCAAGGTTGTAATAATCATCGTAATCATCATACTCAAAATTATAAAAGAATGATTATAGTACAATAATGGAATGAATTTTGATAAACCGAAAAATTTCCTTTAACTGTTTACGGTTTGCAGTGCTAAATTCGGTGTAGTGAAGGAATAGATATTTACCGAACTTATTTGGCACTGATCGTTTAAAGGTTTACAGGCGCTCCTAGAAATGTGTAGACCCTTGCGTTGTCTGCCCTCAGTGCTACATACTGAACCAATACTGATGTATAGAATGTATCATCAGCATGACAGAATACTTAGTTATCTAAAGTCAATGCCTTTAGGCGACAAACGTAATAACCAAACCTACTGCAAAAGTTAACATGGGACTTGGATTAGAACTGGATTAGGCACATTTGCAAAGGAGAAATAACAAATATAAAATCTTACTACATCCTCTGTATATTAGTTACTAGTAATAGTTGCACAAAGTTCGACAGGCAATAACATAAAAAGGCAGTTTCACTAAAATGTAGAACTCAGTTGGTAAATGCATGAGGTGGTGTACCATAAAACACTTTGAAACCTCATCTATGTTAACACATGTTAGAACCCAGCACTAAAAAATATTTTCTTGTATCGACAAGGGAATAAAATCATGGGGTAACAAAGGCTATTCAACAAAACCCACGAATTTGTAATACTAAAATTCCAACGACTGACTTTAAGACACCAGTTTCTTCACAGAGCAACAGTCCTTCAAAACGTGGCACACTGCGGCATACTTAGTACTCAGTAAGAAAGACACATTAAACATTACCTAGATCAAAATGATACCTCTATATCTACATGCACATCTACGTCTACATGGATACTCTGCAAATCGCACTTAAGTGCCTGGCAGAGGGTTCATCGAACCACCTTCACAATAATTCTCTTTCATTCCAATCTCGAACAGGTCGCGAAAAAAGCGAACACCTATATCTTTCAGTGCGACCTATGATTTCCCTTATATTGTTATGATGATCGTTTATCCCTATGTAGGTCGCCGACAGCAAAATATTTTCGCCTTCGGAGGAGAAAGTTGGTGATTTAAATTACGTGTGAAGATTCCGCCGCAACGAAAAATGCCTTTGTTTTAACGATGTCCACCTCAAATCCCGTATCAATTTCGTGACACTCTCTCCCCTACTTCGCTATAATACAAAACGTACTGCCCTTTTTCGAACTTTCTCGATGTACTCAATTAATAAGGATTGCAGATCGCGCAGTAGTAGTCCAAAAAAGGACGGACAAGCGTGATGGAGCCAGTCTATTTAGTAGATTTGCTACATTTTCTATGTGTTCTGCCAATAAAACACAGTCTTTGGTTTGCCTTCCCCACAACATTTTCTCTGTGTTCTTTCCAATTTGAGTTGATTGTGATTGTAATTCCTAGGTATTTAGTTTAAACTACACTGATTTATTGTGTAACCGAAGCTTAACGGATTCCATTTAGTACTCATGTGGATGACCTCACACTTTTCATTATTTAGGGTCGATTGCCAATTTTCGCACCATTCAGATATCTTTTGTAAATCATTTTTCAATTTGTTTTGATCTTCTGATGAGTTTACTTTATTAGTCGATAAGGGACAGCATCATCTGAAAACAACCTAAGACGGCTGCTCAGATTGTCTCCCAAACATTTATATAAATAAGGAACATAAGAGGGCCTATAACACTACCTTGGGGAACGCCAGAAATCCCTTGTGTTTTACTAGGTGACTTTTCGTCAGTTACTACGAACTGTGACATCTCTGACAGGAAATCACGAATCAAGTCACATAACTGAGACGATTTTCCATAACCACGCAATTTGACTAGAAGCCACTTGTGTGGTACAGTATGAAAAGCCTTTTGGAAATCTAGAAATTAGGAATTAATCTGGAATCCCTTGCCAATAGCACTCAACAATACATGCTTATAAGGAGCTCGTTATGTTTCATAAGAACGATGTTTTCTAAATCCGTGTTGACTCTGTGTCAATAGACCATACTCTTCGAGATAATTCATAATGTTCGAACACAATATATGTTCCGAAAGTCTGCTGAGTATCAACATTAATGATACGGGACTCTGATTTAGTGGATTACTCCTATTACCTTTCTTGAATATCAGTGTGACATGTGCACCTTTCCGGTCTTTGGGTATGGATCTCTCGTCCAGCGAGCGGTTTTATGTGATTTTTAAGTTTCAACTAGCTAGAGCATGTGATAAACCCTCCTCGTCTATACTTGAGTACATAACTGGGGATGGGCAATACAGCCAAATAATAATGAAGATTTCAGAAAAGCAAAAGAAAGATCTACCCTTTCACTAAAAACCACCTTAAAGTAGCTCATGTGGTAATAGTCATAATATAGATCACTTCGTTAAAACGATACATTTAGTTTTACGTGTAGAGTTAATAGACATAATTGAAGCAAATGAAAATGAAGAAGGTTGAAATTGTGGTCAGAATGGTTACTGGTTTGTACAACAAGGAATACAGTTTTCACAAGTAGCTAACAAGTTACTACTCATGACTCAACATACCACAATTTTGTCCAACTGCAAAATGAGGACCGGGTGTGGCCTTAAATATCTGTAGAGGGGATTCACATAGTGCAGGGACTTCCTAGACATTAGACAGTTTCAACTTAAACTCATTAAACTACTCATAATTTTTAAAAAAACACGCAGTTCTCTGAATGCTTATCAAATTCCCAAAACTACAAAACACAATCATTAACACGTAGTACCTCATTACATCGGAGTTATAAAAGGAACGTAAGGCGAAAGTGTATTTGAAGAAACAGATCTGCGGTAAATCGTTACTGTTCATCACATCCAACACTGCTACTTTCATTCCACATCAACTACATTATGTAAGAACGCTGTTCACTACATCATCATCAGTCATCACTATGGTAAACTACAATCCACTGGTTCAGTAGGATTCTAAGTGACTTTGACAGGAAAACACACGAAAAATTATTTATTCCCTTTAAACTTAAAATGTGAAAAAACTACAAGAAAGTACAAGATCTAGCGCTTAGTGTAAAAGGCAGACTTACTATTTTTCTCAATAGCGTCACTTAACCACATTTTTCTAGATAGCGTCACTTAACCACAATATTCCACAAACCTGTTACAAAAATTAGTAAGAAACTGCTCACTGTAACTAAAATTATAACTAGAAAACCTGAAGGGCAGGATTAGAAACTGTGCTTGTTGGATTATCAATTAAAAATTAAGATCGGTTACATCCTTGTTTCTTTTTTTTTTTTTTCCTCTGTGACGACGGGGTTCAAGAAAAGTATCCACCTTGGCAGCTACTCCTAGAGTCTACAACTTTCACATTACCAGTAGACCTTCATATGGCTTAAAACAGGCTGGTCACTAGAGACCTCAATTGGCACAGTATCTGTTACAGAACCAATCCGAAACATCAGGAAAGTACAAAATTGCAAGTTATTGGCATGCAGAAACAAAACTCTAGAAAAGATAAATACAAGAGTCCACAACTCCAAAACAACTGAAAATACTCTCTATAAAAAGTCAAATCAAAACACCATCCAGCCTTATAAATTTACAATTGTTTCTTTTATTTTAGCAATCAGTTTCGGCGCTATACTACGCCATCTTCAGGACCCCTGGCGGACATGCAGGAAGACTCACATCTCTGGTCCAGTGCAAACAGGGGCCAGCATTCACTCAGTGGTATTCGTAGAGTTTTGACACAGCGATCCCTTCGATCATCTCTTGCCGACTTGGCCCCTGATTTAACATTACCTGAGATGGGATTCTTCCTACATGTCGGCCAGGGGGTTCTGAAGACGGCGTAGTATAGCGCAGAAACTGATTGTTCAAATTAAAAAAAAAAAAAAACTGGAAATTTAGACGGCTGGATCGTATTTTGATTCGAGTTTTTATACTGATCAGTCGAGGTCCCGCTGCCATCTGAGTAAAAGTGGACTTACAGAGGAAAATATTCTCGTTCTGTTCATACAGGATGGGAAAAGAATGCAGTGAGCTTATAACCAGTTAATTAAGTACAAAATGATTCACAGCTAGCGTATGGTTTGGCGCGTCGGAGGCGCACGTTTGTAAGCAAACTCTCAAGTGACAGGACAAGAGCACATGACTTGAATGGTGGGGAAGGAGAGATATGCATGTGTGACGTCGGCGAACTTTAATGGGGGCTCAAACGCGTGAGCGGCAGGAGGGATAGCGCAAAGGGAGGAAAAGGCGGTAGCGCTCGGAAGAGGCGTGTAGGCGGTAAGAGGAGGAGGAACTGTGTGAAGAGAGACAGAGGACTGGTTAATACCGCACAGCCACGTGCTAAACATGTGCTTCAGCTGACCGAAACGGCCTCAGAGAAGATTTGTGTTTTAACGCACAGCTGTCGGCTCGTACCGGCTTCGTGTCGTCAACATTGCTACCAACAACATGTAAAACAGAGTATGGCTATGCTATCTGGCATAGAGTTAAATGTAGATAACAATTAATACAGAGCGGCAATAAAAATATGTTCCTATCAAGGTACAAGGATTTAAGGCACCAAGTGCTTATCTAGGACTAATTACACATTCACCATACCTCACAGTAACCATGCAAAAATTTAAAACTTCAGATCGTACTTCTATGTAAAGGCGTCTCCTAGCGAAAGACAATAACTGCATTAGATGCAAAATTTAATTCTGTACATTGCACTTCCATGTAGTCTGTCACAAGATATGTTGTGACCTTCTACGAAAATACCGGTTGCTTGTAATTAAACTTCCCTGTTTAACACGTTATAATGGGGAAACAAATTACAGTATCAGTACCAAACTTGGTAGAATTAATGTCAATGACATGGGCAAGAGAAATAATGAAGAATCAATTGAATTGAAACACTTTTAATGTGCTGCTACGGTACATAATACCATCACTTACCGGTACTATTACTGCTACAAAAGAGGCTCAATATGGCGACCATCAGTGTCCACAAGAGTCTGCATAGCAGAACGAACCATGTCCGTGGGTATGCTGGCTACCTCTCTTGATATGCTGCCCTTCAGATCAGCACATGTGTGAATATTCCCCTGGTAAACTCTGTCCTTCAGGTAGCCCTACAACCAGAAATCACAGGGATTGAGATCAGGTGATCGTCCCAGCCAAGCATGTGAGAACGATCGGCTGATAACTCGATCGATGTACTCAATCCCCCCTGTCACATCTTGGGTGTAAAATCTAGACTTCAGCGTCGTAACTAAGTCGGCGATAGGTGCTTGCAAGGCAGTGCATTCCCCATACACTCATTTACCTGACAGGTGTGCTGTTTACAGAGTTAGTGAAGAAATGACTGCTAATTTTCAATGTCGGACGCTACTGCTATGCGTTTATCTGTTTCCTTGTAAGAGGTATTCGCCATGCCTAACGATCGTTTTATAGAGGTCTGATGCAGGCATAGTATAATTTCCGAACCGTGGTCGGATGTGAACAGTGGGCGCTATACATCTCCGGAAAGCTATATTGTACCCGTATCACACAGAGCCAATGTTTCAAGGAAGTAGTTTTTTGGTTTTACGATTCGATAACATAGTTTATCATCGAGAAATTGGGAAGAAGGATGTGTGTCCTGCACTTGAATATATTTCTTACATTGGAATGTTAACAGCGCTACATTCCATACGACTGATAGGATAGAAACGCAGGCGGTCTAACATTATAGCCCGTTTTAAGTGCTGAACGATGTAGCCCTAGGAGTAGGTGTGTTTATGTTCTCTATTACCAGTACCTTCCGGGTACCAACCCTAGACTCTAGTACAATACTTTACAGTATGCTCTGTGACTCTCTTAGGAAGAGAGATAGATCATAAATTAAGCACTCTGGTCCAGGTGTTAGAAACATGTAGAGCGCTGTCTGGTATACTTTGATGATTTATGTGTTCGAGAATTAACACTGAATGGACGTACTGCGCAGTCATCTGTCTACATTCGAAATGATGCTCACAAAGTAGAGAAGGGGCAGTTTAGCTATGATACTGAATGAAATTGGGGGAAACATGCTGTCACATCATGGGCCGGCGTTGAATTTACTGTAAAATTGCTAAAATTGTTCTCGCTATCAACTCTGATGCTTATTATTACAGTATATCGGCGGAGTATTTTCCATCCCATCGATGCATTGACATGTTGTTGGTTACCACATAACGATTGACTGACAGCGCTTGATTGAGTTGGGGGAATGAGTTGTGTGGTGGGTGACACCTTCCAGGGATTGCTAGCACCGAAACAGTGGTCAAATACATGAGTACAATACGAGGAAGCAGTCTTAAGAGAATGCAGAGCCATCATCTGTTCCATCACTGTTGCAAATTAGTTTCAATGTAGAGGTCGTCAGTCACTTTCGGACATCATTTTGGAAACTCTCCACAACACAGCCAAACTCTTCTAGTTTCCTTATGTTGTAACTATCTTTTATTTAAAATCTTCCACCGGGTGTGTCGCGTATTACGGTAGCTGCAGTAACAAAATTATTTACGCCGTGCAATGTCTAGTTTTCAGCGAGAGGCCGTGGATTAGAGCGTCTTACTGTCTGTTTAGGACCCGGCACAGACCTCGAAATAGTGCCAGAAATATAAAATGTATGGCAGTGTACAAAGCGTGTTAGAAAACAATGTTTCAAACAACGAGACAGGCTCACAGGGAGCGTCTCCTACTCCTTAGTCTGTGGGATACGGTCACCATCCTACAGTACAGGTGATGTAACCCTAAACTGGTCTGTTCAGTTGATCAACACCAGTGTGTTTAATAGGATCGTCACATGTGCTCGATGCCTGCACGCATGTGGTATTCGGTTTGGACATATGGAAGGAGAGATATGCGTTAAAAATCTTATCTTGTTCTCTATCAGATGAAGTTAGTTGAGCTTTTATAGTTCATAATTTTTCTCTGGGTGATGGAATAGAATAACGAAGGCAGAATGTTGGGGTGATAGACGTGAATGGACCCTGAGGACATGGATCTGTAGTACCTGCTTGTAGTTTGGAGAAGCACCACAATGCAGCAGAAAAATCCACGTCCTTCCGCGAGCTCCCGTATTGTCTTTTATGCTACCTCGTGTTGCAGGATCAGGCTTCGTTTCCGTCGAATGACCCAAACACAGTTCTGTCACAGTAACTCTGCTTCGCCAAAGGTGGTAGATGTAGCTTTCTCCGACTTCTATTCAGTTCCGACTTACATTGGAACAATCACATGCGCAAAGCTGTAAGGGTGGTAGCGCAGAGTCTGAAAGGTAGTTGCAAGATACTTAGGGGCTACCTGAAACCACGTTGGAATTTTACTATAGCAGATAGGTGCGAGAAAGGTGGCTCGTTTTCGACATATGTGAGTGACAGAGGTATGATGTGACATCGAGACACAATGCGTTACAAATAATGGAGAATTATATACTGGCGGTGGCGTGAGGGGGGTTGCACATATCTCTTTCATACGACGCTCCTTAGCCGAATCACTTTCAAAATTCAGCAATTTTATCACGAGGTTTCATCGGTGGCTACTTGTAAGTGCGCTGCTGGTGTGATAATATACACTCTGGCGATCAACGTCTCTGTATTTGCCAGGATAGAAAAACCACTTTATTTGTATCTAATGCCATATGTGGATTTATAAAGACGGTATACCTTTTAATATGGGTACCTGTGTACATCTGTAGAACCAAGACTGCTTTTGACAGTAACACACAGTAGTTGTTGTGATCGGTTCTTTAAATGTATGAGGTGATTACGGCCTTCTTTCTAAGACACAGTGCTATCACTCACAGGAGAAACTTATGAGACATGTCCACCCATCGCTGATTTTCTCTCAGTATTATTCTGTATCGTAGGTAATCTGTTATTGACCAAGTATTACACTTAGTAGTAGGGGGTGCATGACAGGTTCGCCTTGAGCATCAGGCTTGTAAAGTACATGGTTGTGGCGTGACATGTGGAGTGGAAATGACTATGTCCATTCATAAGGAAGGTATGAATTTGACGTCTACTAGTGTGATAGAAAAGGGAAGAGTATGTCAAATCATAAGAATGGTACTGATATTCCCATTTCTAGAGCCATAGCTGTCAACAGGGCGTATTCCAATACTTCGATCATTGTCGAATGTCGTTCAACTGAGACCGCTATCTTAACATTTAGTTGTAAGTACAGGGATAAAATGTATATGTGACCGATTTCTTGGGATTATTGGTTCTACCTGTGTGTGCTAAGTCTGCAGCACCGGTGACCTGTGCGGGGGTGATTCACGTTTCCCTTTAATGACAGAAGCTGTCCGAATAGAGAGGCCTATTGGAGTGTAGGAATGTAAATGAATTAACGTATTGTCTTCTAGACTACCAAATAGCGAACTAATACTTAGTATGTGTTGCATAGCTTTCGTGATTGCGTCTAAATTTGAGATTGAATATGAAGGTGCGTTTGCGCTGGACCTTTATTCCCTGCCATGTAAATTGTTCAGTTGACTGCTTTTGCACAATTCGCATTTATGTTTATCTGAGGGAAAGTCGATTGTCGTGTGTGGATCTAGCATGTGAAAGACACGTTCACCGGATCTGTAGACATGAGAAACACCTTGATTGACCAGTATTCGTGAGTGGAAGTATCAGTTTTCTCTATTTTTCTCGAGTTTCCGCGTAAATGTCTTCACAGACGTGACAAGTCTCTAGTTAATCAGTGGTTTACAGCACGCCCCAACCTAGCTAAAGTTTTGATTTTGGTAGAGAAATAATTCACAGTTTATATCTTCGGAATTCTGTTGCGTGAGTGATCGGTCGAATACTGCTGTGTGCTTGACAGCGAGAAGTACCGCGAAAATAGTGTAATATTACGGTGAACAATGCGAAAATACGTGTGTTCTTGTAATCTCCGAGTCTGGAGATGTTTGTAGAAAAGCCACCAAGCAAGAAGGTCCACACCAGAAACAGTAAAGCGTTTGTGCCGAGGGGAAAGGAGTCCGAAGTTGTAGAACAGTTCTGAGAGTGACTTTTTTCCGCTGAGGGCGCTCTGGTCACCCATCCGGGGTAGATGACTGCCGACCTTGCATGGAAATGTCAGTGCTGTGAGGAGTATATATGGTGCTGTCTGTATTCGCAGTATATGTATGGATGATGTAAAAGGGATTGTTTTGTATGGCACAGGATAGGAAATGTATGTTTACTACATCGTCACGGTACATGGTGATATGTTGCTGGGTTGGAGATCAGTTTCACACTCTAATATTCAAACTCCTGTCTTCAGTGAGAGAGCAGTCTAATTGAGTAAGAGTGTTTGCATATTTTACGATATGTAGGGCACATTGAAGGGTTTAATTGTTGATGCAATATGGTGATCTGTACTAAATACAATCATAATGCTCTATTCACTCGCAAGACTTTGATTGTACTGGGATGTAGGAGTGTCTACAAACTGATTCGAACAAGATGGAAAGTATGGAAAGTTTTGAGAAATCAAGTGTTCAAAGACAAGTTGAAGCAGACTATTCATCTCTTACGGGGATGCCGTCACTCTTCCACCACTGTGTCATTAGGACATCTCCAGACCTGAGCTGTAGGGTACCGAAAATTCCGGCCATTTTTTTCTCTTCTGTAAAACAGTGCTTCGAATTCTGTTGGCATAATTGTTCTCATTTCCCCCATCTGTGCTTAGAGACTGCTTTCTTTCGAAACAAAAAGGAATGCTTTTATGATTAGCGGTGTTTTCGCGAGCATGCACAGGCTTTTAGCTGTGAGAACATTTGCGTATGTGGGAAGCAGGAAGCGTAACATGTGATGGACGGGCTGCCACGTTATTCTGCGTTATTTTCTTAAACAGGTTCTGTTAGGGCAAGAATTTCCGTGCATACAAGCCGATACATCACGAAAAATCCTACAAAAGCGCACGTTAAGTATTTCTGGGACACTATGCAACTTGCCAGATTTCGTTATAGATACTGAGATTCATTCTGGAACCACAGCCGTTAAGAGGAGACATTACCTGTACAACAATCGGTGTCAGACTGCAGCAGCAATCGTAATATTGAATTGTAGTTGCACTGGTAAATATGTTACTGGCTTTCAATTTTATTGTGAGTCTTGTATGTATTTGATGATCTGAAGGCCACTTTTGCGGTGTTTAACTGTCAGTGCAATTTAGCAATCTGTGCAAAATGATTTTCCCTCTGAAAGCCGCATCTGCAGAAAACAATGGCGAAAGGACCGCTAGGAACAATGCACCCTGTGCTAATCTAGGAAGCATTGGAACATCTCTCTCGGTGCTGAACCACACCACAGCTGTGCATCATCGTGTATGGGACCAGCGTGAGTGCGCCTTGGAGTTCTGAGACGTCAGTGTAACACCTGAAGAATTATAACTGTAGGCACGAAAAAAGGCACAACTTTCACCTGCAGTGGTGTGAGAGCGATGGCTGATGCTGGCTTGCTCTGGCAGTCTCTCGGGGAGGCGACTGTGGCGGGGGAGGCGTCGACGTCAGGCATCAAGTGACAGTACGTGTTTTTTATTAGCAATATTTAGTTTAAACTATATTCCATCGATTTCACCAACCAATAGGATGCTGCGTATTAAGGAAAAATATCCCATAAATGTGAAAATACCGATTCAATTAATTTGTATATTTTTTTATTTAGATGTCGTGTTAGTGGTACATTAGTTAATGGGAGTGAGTGCATGAGTGGGTGACATGGAGCAGCAGAGCAGATTATGTGCAACACATTAAGTTAATCTGCATAATTTTTACGTAAAATTCAGTACCGTAGTTTAAGGGGGTGATGACAAAGGAGAATGCGTCAGAAATGGCGATGAAAAGCATGTGAAATTCAAAGTACGTACCAGAAAAAGTGAGAAGACATAACTGATTACCTACTTTGGTATCAAAGGCGGTACAATAGTTTAAGGAAATGGGGGTGACATGGAAAACCCTTAACTGAACAGTAGGTCATGTGTCGACAAGGGCCCAAACATTAGGTTAACATGCCCAGAGTATAGTTCTGAGCATTATATTATGCAGCATGTTTACCCCATCTTATTTCTTCTTGCAAGACCTACATGTTTCCAAACAGCAGAGAATGATGAGCAAGGAAATGGAGCCCCCCCAAAAAACTGAATTTTTTATAAATAAACAATACACCCTTGAATTTCCTGTTATGAGATCCTTTCTCTCCACCAATTTCCATATATTGCAAACAGTGTTTAAATAAACAATATTCCACACAATATCTAAATTGTTTAAACAATATTGCATACACTACAATCGAATACCCTCCAAATGAACGATCAACTGAGTCATTTTCCCGCCAGTTTCTAGGAAGAGGTGGTGGTCGGATGACTTTGGTTAGTGGAGGTGCCCTTTTTCCCGCCATTTTCTTAGGTTAGTAGAAGATGCATTATCCTGATGGAATTTGAACTTCCCCCAAGGTTGGCATTGCAGGGGGCTGTGGCACTTTCCACCAGAGAGGTTAATTAATTGTACAATTTAATTAAGTAGTCAATGTGACCTATCCTCCTATCATTTTGTTAGGTTAGTAGAGGTGTGATTGTCCTGATGGAATTTGAACTTCCTACCAGGGGGGTGTGGCAGGGGGGTTCGGCACTTTCCCACCAGAGACAATAATTGTTGATCAGTTTAATTAAGTAGTCAATCAAATTGATAATAGTGAGAGGGGGGCATATTCCAATAACTAACACCAGAAAGTGTACCTGCAGCAGCGATGAGGGAGTGGGTTGGGGGAGGGGAGGTAACAATAGATTAAGTGCCTGTCAATCATAAGGAAATTGGGGTGACATGGAAAAGCACTTAGCAAAACAATAGGTTAAGTACCTGTCAATCAAAGGAGAACAATAGGTTTGCCCCTGAGTGCATACCTGCCCCTGTTGTTGGCTATCCACACTAACAAAATGCACCAGCACCTCATTCCTGAGGGGGGTCTCGAGTTGGAGGGAGTGTGGGGGGGGGAGGGGGGGGAATAATGGGTTATGTGTAGCGACATGGAGTACCACTTAACAAAACAATAGGCTAAGGACCTATCAATCAAAGGAGAACAATGGGTTTGCCCCTGAGTGCATACCTGCCCCTGATGTACGCAACCCGCACTAACAAAATACGCCGGAATGAACCTTGTCCCCCTATTCACCTGAACTCTGACAATAATCACAGATTGCATCCTTCAGTCTAGATATTTCAGCAGGATTGTGAAGGAGAAGCATCACGTCATCCGCGTATACACAGTTATATTTTCGCCAGAAAGCGTCCAATGAGTAGGCTGGGATGCAATCATCTGAAGTAGGGGCTCCAGAGACAACACAAACAAAGTTATCGACAGTGGGCTTTCTTGAGGCACAGCACAGTCAGTGATTTTCATACAGGACGGTACGTGGCGTTACCGACATAAAAACCTAAACAGCCTAGTTACACCAGGGACTTTTGAGAAGGCGATCCCGCAATAAGTTTGTAAAAGTCCTCAAGCTGAAAGGCAGCTAAGAGCAGTGCAATATGTTCAGGTGTAATTGTCGTGTCCAAGATGATGACTAGTGGGTCGTAAAAGGCTTCACTGGACTCATCAATGTCGTAGGTGTGCACATGGTACCTGTCTAAGATACGCACTATATCGGCTTGCGCCTTTACCATCATGAGAGAATGAATACAAGAGCGTCGGCGACGGGTGTGATGCCGAAGCAAATGATATATGGAAGTCAGTTCCTCCGTCACCAATGAACGCGTCTTCGATCGGATTTTCAAACCTTCCATTTGTATTCTCTTCGAGGTCAACAATTTTGCCATTAGTCGCCTAATATCCGCAATTCGCAGAGGTTCGTTATCCGAAGCAGCATAAAGCTCACACGGCATGGAATGGTAATATTCGTAAATTCTCCGCAAGTCTCTCGCTTTGGCAACACAGAAAAGTATCACAGTTTGCCTGAGTCTCGGTTTCTCCAGCTGTGTCCACCAGTCAACAGTGGAAGAGTACCACCCAGTGGACCGTAGAGTACGCTCCCACGCGGCTCACATCATGTCATCGAGAGAGCGGTCAGCTAGGCGAGTGACGTTCAACATCCACGAAGGGCAAAACAATTTGACTGGTTGCCGTTCAAGACTGAGAGTCCTTGGCAGAGCACAGTGCACCGGAAAAGGAAGATGGGACGGCTACAACATTATTACTATATCTCAGGCACTCCGATAAGTAAACTCTATGTGAGGTCGCACTAAAGTGGAAAAATTTTACTAACGTCTGGTATTTACATATCCAGACTTCTTTCAGGTGCAAGGAGCGGACCAATTCATGTAATTCACGAGAGGAATTAAAATTTTAAGATTGATCGGTAGGGCGCAACACACAGTTAAAAACACCACCCGACAGAATACCAGCTCGACCCTTACGCAGCAAACAAAGAATTTCCTCTTTGTAAAAACGCGGACGATCCACTACGTCACCAGTGCCAGAAGAGGCATATAAGGGAACCAAGGTAAGAGAACCTATACCCCTGCCAGAATCTAACATTTACATTTCAGCAATAGAAATGCCTTCGCGAAAGAATAAGGCAGTCCAGGTAGAAAATTTGGGTGCTACATTTAAGATTACGCGAAAACCGGGTAAGGAGAAATGTCTAAATAACACATCCGACTATGTCCGCACATGTATCACAAATGAACTGACGCAGCGAAGCCAATCGCAGTTATGATTCCACACAATTAACATTTAAGGAAATTGAACGTGTAGGCTTGGGTTATTGATCACAGCTATACAGGGATATCGAGCAGAATTAGGTAGCGTGAGGGTCCATTGCGGAGTCTGTAGATGAATCGGACATCGCCGGGGACTAGAATCCCCGTCAATGCAAAATATTTTCTCTTTGATTTCTTACGTGCCACCGCGCGGTGTGGTTGTGTACGCTGTTTCTGTCAGCTACGTGGCATGGCGGCCTCTGCAGACGGAGGTGTGGGAGGGGTCGTAGGCACAGCTTCCTGACCCTCAGAACAAGAGACATGTAATGCAGATCCAGTCACGAAGGCGCAAGCATTCTGTGGAACTGGCAATGCAACAGGTGATACTTGGTCGCAAATTTTATTCTCCTCGGGAGTTGGTGTAGGCGGCACATTCGTGAAACCGCCGGCGGCTGGAGACGAAGGAGTGGGAGGACACTGCATCGTCTCAGACTGTAACGGAGGACACAAAGACAAAGGGGGGGGGGGGGGAGGGGAATGCGCTTCCTCTCACCAACTCAGAAGGAGGGCAGTTGGAGATAACTTCTTCGCCACTCACTGTAGCACGGGTGGGAGGTATCTTAATACCGAGAGAGCAGGGGAGATAATCGATGCGGAGGAGGTTGGGGCAGATGAAGGCACAGCCAAATCCTCACCTTCACCATCTTGAATCTGACGTCTTGTTGCAAACCTGCAGAAAATATTGAAAATTCGTAAAGGCATACATGTCCGATACTATTAGACTTTGTACTGAAACTTCCCAGCAGATAAGACTGTGTGCCGGACTGAGATTCGAACTCGGGACCTTTGCCTTTCGCAGGAAAATGCTCTACCGTCTGAGCTTACCCAAGAACTACTCAGGACCCGTCCACACAGCTTTACGTCCGTCAGTAGCTCATCTCCTACCTTCCAAACTTCACAGGAGCTCTCCCGCGAACCTTGCAAGACTACCGCTTCTGGAAGAAATAATACCGCGGAGACACGGCTTAGCCGCAGCCTGGTGGATGTTTCCAGAATGAGATTTTCACTCTGCAGCGGAGTGCGCGCTGATACGAAACTTCCTGGCAGATTAAAACTGTGTGCCGAGCCGAAATTGTTCGATGTACTTGGGTCGAATTAGTATATTGTTCCTCAAAGGCTGTTGGTAGAGATTTTTCTGAAATTTAGTCACGAGCGTTCTCGAAACATGTCACAGGCAAAGTGGTGATTCGTACTCACTTCTCCGTCCTGTAACCACGTGCTCTACTTACAAACGGTCTGTTGTTCAGTACCCTATCTGGATGTCAGCCTGTTGCACTGCCCAATTTAAATGTGATGTGTTTTCTGTGCGATTATTGATAATTTCAGTGAATCTTATACATCATAGAAAACAGACAGGCATATGCAAAGCGTATTGTGTCTTCTCCGTCTGTTTTCTCGTGGAGTAGGATAACGATAGCGTTGTAGCGAATACTTCGCGACGGTTGAGAATCTGTTCCAGACTTCGGCGCGAACCCGCCTTTTGCATTCAGGCGCCTTAGTCGTTTATTCTCTTTACTCTTTTCTTGTTATCTTAAATTACAGAAGAGTTTATTGTATGTTACTGTCAACCAACAGTTGCTTACAGGAAGACGGTCCCGTCTGGCACATCAAAGGAGCAGAAGACCGTGCGTGGTGGTTGAGAAGACTGACGTTGCAGGCAGAGAATAGCGCCGTGTCCTGCTGGAACATGGCGTATCGCCGATGTTGTGGGACCGACATAGGGTACTCTTCATTTATAGTCCACACTCCACTACTGCCGTAGAAAACACGAGAGGTTATTACATTTTATCGTCCCTACAGCATAGCACTCAAATTTGGTCTTGTATATCACGCGAAAGATGCTTAGGATCCTACATGAAGGTTGAGAACAGTAACTTTGTAAGTAACCACTGGTGCATTGTGGAGCTTGAAAATCAAGGGCTTCTTGACGTTGCGGGAACTGAAACAGTATGGTCTTTGTGTGTTGAACAGTTGAATGTTCACCCCACAAAGTGGAAATGATATTTCAGTTTCCTGTCGCTCACAGTATATTATCACTTACTTATTTATAAGTATTTAGTTATTTATATATCAGATTCTCTGTGCTATGTGAGCCTGAGATACATTTTCTTGGAATCAATCAGCCCATAGTTTACCGAATTCTGATTACGTAGTATAAACAAAGAATTGAGCACCGGTAATCACAACAACATGAAAAAGAGCATAAATATATAACGCATTAGAGAGAATAGTAATCACATACTGCCAGGAAAATCTGCACAGAGTAGGTGAAGAGTGCCACAAGGAAACCCTCCCAGTTGCGTTTGAATGCCAGGGTTTTATCACTCATTTATCTCAGTTGTGCTGGAAGCCTGTAGAGTATAAAAAATGCTGAATATTGCATATTATCTGCACTTTCCTTAAGAACAGAATCACTGCATGCAAGCTACTACCTGTACAGTCATGCTCAAAAGTATCCCAACGACCTGAATTGCATTTCGCCTGAATCGCATGCAACCCGCATAACGCAGCTGTCTAGCAGGTCCTCTAATTGCCCCTCGGCACAGTCGTTTGACTATTGAAAATGCTTCCAACAAGTCACCACTAGAAACCACTGCTCTGCATCGCAATATCTCAAGACGTAAAGTAATACCATGATACTACAAACATCAGGGAACACCTTATCATAGATAATACTGTCCTTAAGGCTTGTAACCTCATATTTATTACAATAAATGACGTACCTGAAATGTTAACACACTCATTATTACGTCAGATAGGTAATGCACGTTGTAAGTTCGTTGTATTCATGATTTCCTCTTCAAAGTAACATACCGTACTTATTATTTAACACGAAAAGGCATTAAAAATGTAAGTTATTCACGAGCAGTTAGTTGAGAATATGTATGAACACTAAATGTCACGACGAACCGTCTCGTTCTGCATATGGATTCAAACCCAGCTCATGCAGACTAAGCAAAGATTTCGTGACTGACAGAAACTAACCGTCATTCCTGACTAGGCATATAGAGAGTGATATACCTCGATTTTAGACAGTATCAGTCAGCAAATATCAACTTTAAATTACATAACGTAAACATATTTAACGGACGCTAATTCCTTTCGAGAATCTATTGTCCATGTTAACGAATTACGAGAGATGTTACACATTGCTTCTTTACCCAACATCTATTGTCCCTGATAATGAGCTACGAGAGGTGTTAAATATTGCTTCTTCACAAGTAACTTACGTGAAATGCCGTGAGGTAAAGCTTTGTGTGGGACAGGGATTCGAACCCAGAACCCAATCGGATTGGTATTGAAGCTTAATCAATTGTGACATATCGGATTTTCTCGGCAGTAGCTAGATGTTTTAACTGAAATAACGAGACGAAACATTAATTATTTCCTACCCAGGTCTCCAACCCGGCACCTATCGATGTTATATTCTAGAGAAAACGAACGTTAAATATGGGTTTCTTACACCAGCAGCGACATGTGAGCATGTTTTAACTAGAAATTAAATGACGAAGAGTTCAGTGCTGACTGGGAGTCGAACCCCACACGTACCGTTGTTGACTGCACACAAAGAGACATCAGCTACCGAATTTTTTCTCGACCAGCAGCTCGGAAAAACATCGTTGAACTTACAGTGATCTCGCAAATAGTTCTGTGCCTCACTGGGAGTCAAAAAGTCAAATATCATTAGTGTTGACAACGAATGAAAATACATCAAAAATCTAAATTATTATCCATCATTAGATACGTGTTCTCATGCTGGAGATTCATAATATATAATGAAAACTTTAGTGTCGAGCCAGGATTCGAACCCATTCATGCACAATATGTGGAGATGTTGAGGAATCTGCAGTTTTGAACAAACAACAAATTGTAGTCGAGCTGCATTGGGACGAAGGGCTCAAATTCCGTGTTAAGGGCGTTCTGAGTTGCATTCCCAGTCCGGAACCAATTTTATTGACATACGGAAGCTCAAATAAAAGATGGAATAAGTGTCTTGTGACCATACATAGCGTTTGTTTCGTCACTAGAAATAAATAACTAGTATAAGAAAGGTTACTGGCGACAGAGTTTCTACATGTCGCCACTGCTGACTTTATTGTGGTTCAACCTAACGTCTACTTGATAGAGAAGGAATATCGTGTTTAATGTGAATTTCAGACCACAAAGGCATTACACCTTCTTCTGGCGTTGCGAGAAGAGAATAGATTCTGCTATCAAAAACCATCAGCAGAAATTGGAATCGAACCCAGACTATTACCGTGTGAAACTATCATCAATCCAACATACCACCAAATCCTCTTCTCTGTGACTCATTTTTATATCGTAACGCCGTTGCGCCACACTGGATGAGAATTCTAACACACAGGCTCCCTGTAGTGGTTTGCAGTATCTTCAGTACATTCATTTACTCTATTGCGCTATCTGTTTGTTGAAAACGTCGTGCAGTGCAAAAGAAAAGCTGTAACTATCTGTCTCTCAGAGGTCTAGATCCGGCCTTATGCATTATCTCACAGCACTGTAGAATGCGGAAGTTCTGGAGGAATTGTTGTTGGCTTCTGGAGATGGTGTAGGTAGGTGTCAGCTAGTAGTGTAGCGGTAAGCGTCGTGCTCTGTAGATAAGAGGTCTCGAGTTCGAGTACGTTCACTGTCACATTTTTGTTAAACGCAATTCTGCTGTCTGCTGAAGTTATCAATCTAATGGAACTTTGAACATAATTCCCTTCACTTCTCAACCCATAATAGTCGCATGTGGAAAAAAGGCTAACTTCTGCGATATTATGTTCTTTTCAGGTTTAATAGACGGCCAGTCAGCAGATGCATCTCGAAACTTTTGTATTGTGTATGGAGAGAGCGCATCTTGCCAAAATACGTCAGAAAAGTATTTTCTGCATTAACTGTCGTGTGGTAGTGGCATTTTATTCTTCAAATCTTGTTTGACAGCTTTAACTCGGAACAAGTTTTCTACATGCATGTAATCAATAAACTACATGCAAATTGTCAGACTGTTAAAGATAACATCAGAGAATCGCATATACCGTTGATGATTAATTTCTCTCTCATGTCTACTATTGTTTTAACAACACTAAAAGAAACCTTTCGAAAATTGTGCACTGTATTATAAGAAATGAAATAAAACTACCCACGATAACCTTACAACGAAAGTCTGCTTTAATAAAACTGAATCTGTTCACAAATGTGCCTCTGTTGGCACGTATTAGTAAAATACTACTCACTTAGACACTAAGATTTCGATTGGGTCTGTGTTTAATTGGTATGCTGCGTCATACTCGAGAGGTATGCAAATGTGGCAGTTCATAAATAAAGTTATGTATTCCCAGAAACCCAAAATTTGCATGTCAGCAGCGGAAAGAGGGTTACCTGCTGTGCAGCATTGTAAGTTTTTCATCATTGCACTATGAGCGGAAAGTATTTTCTTGCAATTTCCTTATCAAAGTTTGATCTGATTTCTTGTAGCTCTTTCACAGAGGGGATAAAAACGTTACAGTCATCGACACTGAATCCGCGAACCATAACAGACGCTTTTTACGGGTCAGCATGTTACCACAGAGTTAGCAAAGAGGAATGTGTCTTGCTTTCCTCTTAGGAGGACAATGGTGGCTAGAACTCGTAAACCGCTATTTAAAGGACGAGATTAGTTGCGATATCCACGTTCAACGACTTTCTTGGGCTGTAAACCGTAAATTTACAATCTTTTGTTACACCAGAAGCGACAATAACTCAGATTATTCAATGGAAATGACAGGAAAAATCAAGTGAAATTTGATGCTTGATTCCGTGCATACCAGAAAGTTACTCGTGTGTCACAGAGTTCCCAAACATACCTTGCCTTGTTGCCAAATCTCAGTTACAGTACCAGTACGAAGAAGACGAACCGATCTGATCCTACAGTGGGCTGGGAAGTGACCATAGCTGGCGTCTCAAAGACGCGTCTGCTGTGGCATGGAATACGTAATGCGTCTGATTCGCATTTCTGTAATTAGGTATAGGGACTGGAGAGCAGTTACTAGTAATCCTCAGAACTGACTGCAAACTAAGCATCACAAACCAGTAACCTCTTTCGTAACTGTACTCAAAACTAAGAAACTCATTCACGGACGTCTTCGTGCCTTGCCGATAGTCGAGCACACCAAACAAATAAAAATAAAAAAGGAATGTGTGTGTGAGAGAGAGACAGAGAGAGAGAGAGACAGAGACAGAGAGGCAGAGAGCGAGAGAGAGAAATAAAAAGGAATGCGAGAGAAGGTAGAAAACTGTTGTAAAGAAATTGAATACTGGTGTCTAAAGAAGTCTTTCATTAAAATGACACGTTCCATATCATTGCCAAATGTCGTATTCATGATCTATGGAACAAGTATTGGCTAAATGGTTCAAATGGCTCTATGGGATTTAACTTCTTAGGTCATCAGTCCCCTAAAACTCAGAACTAGTTAAACCTAACTAACCTAAGGACGTCACACACATCCATGCCCGAGGCAGGATTCGAACCTGCGACCGTAGCAGTCGCACGGTTCCGGATTGAAGCGGCTAGAATCGCACGGCCACCGCGGCCGGCGAACAAGTATTAATCTAATCTAATCATATCATATCGCGACTAGCCGTGAAGAGTCATGAATTACCGAAAGTTTCGCGAGTATCAGTAACCAAATCTAAACTTGGAAATAAAAGACGGCAGTTTTTGTAATAAACCGGGACTCCTATCAAGACCCTATCATCCCTGATAAATAACCACGAAAGATGTCTTATATACCTCCATTCAGAAGTAACAAAGTGTATATGTATTTAAAAATGAAGCGCATGATGTGAAGTTCTGTGACGGAGATACGAACCCAACACGTAATCGGACTGTTAACTATTTAAAATCAAATGTTTACATATCGGTTTTTCTTACCAGCTAACCCAACACGTAATCGGACTGTTAACTATTTGAAATCAAATGTTTACATATCGGTTTTTCTTACCAGCTGCTAAGTGTTTGTATCTAAAATGAGGATACAAATTTTTGTGCCTGGGCGACAATCGAACCACACTCCTATCGTTCTTTTTTATGGTCCACGAGTATAGCTTAAGTATCAACTGCTTACTCACCAATAGTAAGATGTCTGCGTGTTTGACCAGAAATTGTTGGCAACACTTGAACAGACATTAGAAATGCACCTTAATTTTCACTAGCAGGCCGGTGTGCACGTGATAGGGCTGAAATGAAATTATGAATATTTTTGTACTGGATAATGATTTGGACCCACATACTTACCTTTGGGAGAGACCTAGAGAAGATTGCAGTCTTGGGAAAAGGAACGAAATGATTGAACTACACTGTTCCGAGAGATTCATATCCTCGAAAGAGAAGTTACGAATTCGAATCACAGTCCAGCACCAAATATTTCAACGTCTGTAATTCAATCAAGTGCAAGTAAAATAAGAGCCCTGTTCCCATAAACAGCTATCGGTTCACCAAATAAAATAAAATTTCCTAGTGTAAATAAGTTTACTGATGACAGTATTTCTGTTTACCATGACATCCGCCTATGTCATTCCCCAACGTAAACCGGCTCTGCCCAGTTGGTAACGAAGGAACGTGATGTTCAATGCGGATTCTGGATTATAACGTCTTTGTCTTGAGATTACCAGAGCTTATGTAAATCTGTTTGTGCCTCTTAGAAGTAAATTCCTGAACCCACGCATTGAATCTGTGATAGTTCGTTCCACCAGACCATTGTGGCCACATTTCCCAGCCCAAGGAATGTGCTGTAATGGATGATGTGCTTAGCTTACAAAATTAGTTACGGTGGAAAAAATGCGAGTCTATTAAATGTGTAAGTAGAAGTAAGCTTCTGACACGGAGATTATGCTATTCTCATGTCAGCAGGATGTAAAGACTCTTCTAGGCCTCATAACCACGATATGAAGCCATTTTGAAATTTTCACTAATTCAGCAAATTTCTTAACTTATGTGCTTGAAGATCATTTAATACCTGTTGGTCATTATAGGAGTAGTTGACCAAGAGCATGTTCGTTCCCTGTCTACGGAAGCCTTTTCATGTTATTATCAAACATCAGCAATTACTCGTAGATTACATTAAAACTAAACTAATTGTTGAAGACGTTATTTGTTAACAAAAATGCGCTGCCTTTCTTCATTTACTTGTGCCTAGAATGACTGTCAAATACTGCCAAACCAAAAGCCAATGGATCTTACTGCCTTCCGATATACGTCGATCTCAGTTCTTCCATATGATTTGGTCGACGTGACCCGTTTCAAGTTGTGTATGACAGAGAACGCTTTAGAAAGTCAATCGTTTTCCTTTGCAACGAACAGAAAGATTTTCATTCTAAGCTATCAAAGTTCAAAATTTTCGCAATATTAGTTGAAATTTAATATTCACTTCGATAATGTAGGAAAGTATTTCACAGTTTCAAAACACACATCCGACTCATTGTCCTTACACTTAGTTGCTGACCATAAATTCTAGCTCATAGTGACACCAGTTTAAGTAACCTAATGTAGCGAAGACTGTTTACCAGTGCTCTTTCTCACCGGAAAATACACAATTCACTCATTGGGTTCCATACGTACACTGTAACAGTAATTTCTATGTGTATGCAATGCATACGGATTGTAGAATTTAGTGGTGCTGTCTCTCCCACGTATGTACACAATATGCCTGACCTAAACGGGCCGTTTATCATTACAGGCCCTGGGCAGTGCAACATCATACTGACAACAGTAATGTGCCTATACTGACAACCTCACTGTTCGTTTTACCTGATTTTGTAATCATTTAAATAATACAACATGATATTCCAGTGGGAGACATTTGGTCCCCATTTTCCTTTTGTGAAATTTGTCAGTAAGCTTTTTGCATTCCAACCAGCGAAATGCGGTAGAGTACGGCCGGTAAACGATTCACAAACCACGATTTAGTGCTGTTAAGACGATTTCTTTAAACATTGTCATAGCTGAAGAACTTTAGTTTCTTCTTAAAATCGTTTTATGCGGCAACGTTCAAAGATATCTCAAATATGAAAAGCTCTTTATCGAGGTACGAAGCTTGTAAAACAAACTTCCCACTGTTTTGTCAGGTTGATCTTTTCGTCTGATAGCACTGCGTAAGTATTTTGTCTAAGACGTATCACAAGTAGTGTTCCTGTAGCTGTGGGAACACACGAGTTTAACACCAATGCAAAATATTCAAAATGGTTATCAACCTTAGTTTGAGTTCATTCACAAACTGAGGTGTACTTATAATAATGAAGCTAGACTGTGTATCCTTGTGTTCCTTGAGTGGGCATTGGAAGGCATTTACACACACGTATACAATACTGTGAATACTTCAAACGCTATAGTTAACGTTGCTTTCAAAAACTAATTTTGTTTTTTTAATTCTTCTGGGTCTTCAGAGTTGAATATGTGTTGTATATACAGTCTTAGACAAAAACAATGGATCACCGAGTCGTTTACGTAAGGTGGACAATACAGTCGTGCTCCCCTCAGAATTCTATGTCCGGGAATATGCTCGATCTGGAAACATTGTAGACTGAGGCACTTCCCGGAGGAAGTCTTGACTGCAGTCTGAGTACATCATTCTTGACTGTGACTTTAGTCTTGAGGTAAAATGCGAGATTAGCTAATACGACGTCCTGCAACAGAAAGCACACGTCGACAAAATTTTTACCGCCCCTTTCCCCTTGGTGCTGAAGCTATGAGTGTAATTCAAGCGAATCAACAATGTATTTCGCTTTCTGTCACATTGGTAATAACAGTTTGGTTCAACAATATTTTAGCGAGAGATTCCTTGGCCGACCATCTGCCTCTGAACACCGCATGCGTCTGAGTTCTCTGGGACCCGTTTGCTGCCTACAGGCAGGGGCTGAGGCACTGCGCTGCCTCGCCTTTTGCCCACAACGTCTGCTCCACTCCTCACTCTCGACGGTGTAAAACGCTTTAATGTTGGTGATTGGTGACCCATAAAATCTGTCTACGATTTGTGTTTCACACTCGATAGCAACTGAGGCACAACACCATTTTTATTTGATGAGTATTTTATTACACTAATATGAATACATCAATGTGGCACAGAATTAATTTCATTGTTTCTGATCCACTGTGCTATAATTAAAGCATCACATCCTGTTCTTTTTCCTTTCACAGGAGATTCTTCAAATAATTTATTTTTGCAATCGATTCATATGTGTTAGTCAAGTCACAGAGAGTAAATTCAATGTAACGTGTTTGGCTTCTCTCTTTGATTCCCTATGGTAAATTGATGCGAAGCATTGTGTCAATAACTTTCAGAACCTGTTCTATAGCTACTCAGGCAAATCGCTTGTTTTGAGGCCCATACATTAATTAATGGAGAAGTGAATGCTGTTCAAAAGTGATATTTAAAATATTCGATGGGATTTAAGGCGACAAAATTGCCCATATTTGAAGCTACCCAGAGGAAAAAGTAAGTTGCTAGAGTCGCTGTTAACAAATGTCTGCATAGAGTTCCTAATTACCACTATGGAAATTTAACATAGAGGCTCTATAGTAACCAAGAGGTTTATTTACTTCATACTTATCATCCTGGCATGTGAGTCTTAAAGTGAAGAACAATATTGAAATTCGTATTTTTGACGGTCGATTCGAATTTCTTCAGAGACGCTTGTATTGTGAAGTAGCTTGGCAGTCAAAAAGCCGAGATCTATGACCATTAACACAACTTACTGATTCGAGCTACCCAGAGGACTAGATGTGTAAAGGTTTTCTTCCGATTTCGTTACAGACTTTTTTTCTGGAAATTCGCAGCCTCATAAAATAAATCAGAAAAGAAAGCTCACACACGGTGGCCCCTACCACGGTTAGAACTGACGACTCATTGAAAAGTTGCGACACGAGACACAGGCGGTACCATGGGTCTACGAACACACTGCTGCCGGAATGCCATTCTCATCATGGTATTGGGCGCTCAGCCTCATAACGCATCGTGAAAGGTAATAAAAGTTTTCACTTATGTGAAGAATAGCATTTCTTTAGCCAAAAAATTGAATTTTCTGTCTCAGTGTCTTAATTTACGTGAGGATTACATAGCACGAGTCATTCAAATGGAAAGGGAATATGAAGTGAATTTAGTGTGTCAATTCAGTACCATACACTGAAGTGATTGCACTGTCACAGTGTTGCCAAATGTTTCTGACGATGTTGCCAATTCTCAGCTGTGCTAGAAAAGCTCTGTAGCGGTAATTCCGTGCTCGTGTCATAGGAGGATACGGAGAGGAGACACGGGTTTTGTTTAATATGCAGCGTTTTCTCCTACCAGTTGTGTCAAACATTCAGGTGTATAATCTTCCATCACGATTACAGATTCCCACAAAATACATACGAATAAAACACTTGCCTTTTTACTTTGTGAAAAAAGTTTATTTCAGTACAATAAAATGTCATTGGGAATCAACTTTGCCCACCTGTCATGAAAAGTAAGATAACAAACAGTTTGCACCTCGAAATCGATTGCATCTATGTGCAGTCTTGTGATCATACAAGTAGAATTTCATGAATTGCACGAGAATGTAGAAAGATGTCGGTGCAAATGGAAGCTATGAGAAACACAGTTAACTAATTATTCTGTGCCACGTAATAATCAATTCACTTGAAAATTCAGAAGAGAAGAAATTAAAAATTATGCCAATTAAGAGATGAGAGCACTGTGCAGATCTGTGCTTTTTCATCTACAGATCTATACAAATAATGTATACTAACCAGAGTACTCATTGCTTTCGTAATATTTCCCTCTTGTTTAGTCTTCTAATGATGAACTGGATGCACACCCATGAGTCTGATTGTTTCTTTGTATCCTATCTTTGCGTGTTATTGCTCGGTGTTCAAAAAGCAAAATATTATGCCTGCTCTCACGAGGTATTAGAACGAGGTCGCAAGAACGCTAACGAATTATAATCAAAATACACCGAGACGCCAATTTGTCTGCTGTCATGGTGTTAAGTCGACATAAATAGTTGGGTATTGTTGCCTGCATCACCGGCATCCCATTGTCGTCTTGCCGGCCAGAGTGGCCGTGCGGTTCTAGGCGCTACAGTCTGGAGCCGAGCGACCGCTACGGTCGCAGGTTTGAATCCTGCCTCGGGCATGGATGTGTGTGATGTCCTTAGGTTAGTTAGGTTTAATTAGTTCTAAGTTCTAGGCGACTGATGACCTCAGAAGTTAAGTCGCATAGTGCTCAGAACCATTTGAACCATTTTGAACCATTGTCGTCTTCTCTTACTAAGGTTTTCATATTACCCTGAAGACAAGACGCCGAGATGAATGTCTATATTCTCCGTGACGAAACATCCCACATTCCATTCATCCTGACCCATTCGTTACGTGCATCGGCAGCAATGAGTGATTGGGAAGCTGTTGTGAGGTGACAAATAACAATAACAATCGTAGTAATAACAAATCAGTAATCGAAGATGTTTACTGCATTACAGACAATTGTTAATGATTAACAAAATAACCAAGAAAGGCTGAGTGTTTAATTGGCGCACTGCATAGGTGTACTTACAACTTTGTTACTGAATTTTGTTCTGGTTGTTTGCAGAGAGAAAAGAAAGAACCCTGTAGCCATACATATCGCTAGTACAACGAGATGTTACCTATCAATTATCCTTGCTTTACATCACGAGATGAACATGGCGTCACCGAGCTGATATTTGAAATACATTTCTGTTTCCTCTCTGTGCCTCCCTCTCTGTTTCTATTTTTATTTTTATTTTTTGAGGAAAGCATCGAGAAGCGCGAGTAATAAGCAAGTAGGCATATAATCTATTTATAGTTATTTTCTTCGGGATATGTAATTCAAAAATACGCCTTCTAAGCGTATTATTGCGTAATTCCAATTATTGACAGTCTACTCGTGAGCTTTCTCGCATTCAGTGGGGTGAAACCTATCACAGAACCAAGCAAAACAAAAATTTTTATTGCACCATGCGCAACACACAAATGAAATCTCGCTGCACTGACATGTTGTCCGATATATTGCTCGGAAAACATATCTGATTCATGTTGCTAAAAACAGCTTTATCAGATATCAATTTGGATGCGTGCAAAGTGTATAAAAGTACATCTTGAAATACGCAAAAGGCACATACAGGTATTCAACTGAAACATAGCCAAGACTTTAAATGGGGTCGACAGCATTGTCGTCTACCACCTTGACAACTCGAACGGTGACAGTGCTCAGCCGGTTACTTACATTTACTGGAATCAAAGCTACATCATGAAAACATAAAAACGTTAATAACCTGAAGATCATTAACTTTGGAACTCATAGTAAAGTAAAGCCGTCATCAGTCGGAAGATTGGTTTGAACACCACAGTGCTTTAATAGGTACGGTCTTGTTGGAGGGTCCGCAGCTCGTGGTCGTGCGGTAGCGTTCTCGCTTCCCGCGCCCGGGTTCCCGGGTTCGATTCCCGGCGGGGTCAGGGATTTTCTCTGCCTCGTGATGACTGGGTGTTGTGTGCTGTCCTTAGGTTAGTTAGGTTTAAGTAGTTCTAAGTTCTAGGGGACTGATGACCATAGATGTTAAGTCCCATAGTGCTCAGAGCCACTTGAATCTTGTTGGAGGTGGTACGCCACTGAGTTGACTTACCTAGCAAGTTAACAGGGGAGCCTACAGTTTAACGTGGCTATCGTACCACAGTGCAACTCGGCATTTTTCATATCAACAAACACTGCCCGAGGGGAAATAAGTGTAAAATGGACATAAAGATGGTGGGAGTGACCAGAGATCGAACCCAAGATCTTTATATTCACAGTCTTGCTCTTTACCACTTTGCCACCATGTATCCACTACTGTGGCTTCTGCTTGGCATTAAAATTAAAAATCTCTCGCTTGTGCCTGCGTTAGCGCTTGCGTTTCCCTGCACCAAAGTAAAGAGAACTTAATTGGATGTAGTGCCAATGTTTATAGAAATCGTCGTAACGGCACTAAATCTTGGTTTGTGAGTCGTTTACCGGCCAATACTGCCGCATATCTCTGGTTGGAAGGCAAAAAGCTTACTGACAAATTCCACAGAAGGAAGTGGAGGACGAAATGTCTCCCACTGGAAGGTCATGTTGCTTTATTTAAATGATTACAAAATCAGGTAAAACGAACAGTGAGGTTGTCACTATAAGCACATTACTGTAGTCAGTATGATGTTGCACTGCCCACGGCCAGTAATGGTAAAAGGCCTGTTTAGGGGCACAATGGTCTGGTGGAACGAACTATCACAGGTGCAATGCGTGGGTTCAGGTATTTGCTTTTAAGAGGCAGAAACAGATTTACTTTACCTCTGTGACCCTCAAGAGAAAGACGTTATAATCCAGAATCCGCATTAAACATCGCGTTCCTGGGCAGAGCCGGTTTACGTTGGGAAATGATATAGGCGTAAGTCATGGTAAACAGAAATACTGTCGCCAGTAAACTTACTTAGAATATTTCATTTTATTTGATGAACCGATAGCCGTTTAAAGGAACACGGGTCTTATTTTACTTGCACTTGATTGAATTAGAGACGTTGTAGGATTTGGTGCTGGACTGCGATTCGAATTCGTATCTTCTCTTTCGAAGATCTGAATCTCTCAGAATAGTATAGTTCAATCATTTCGTTCCTTTTCCGAAGGCTGCAATCTTCTCTAGGTCTCCTCCAAAGATAATTATGTGGGTCTGAATCCTGATCCAGTACAAAAATATTCATAATTTCATTTCAAGCCCTATCACGTGCACACCAGCCTGCTAGTGAAAATTAACGTGCATTTTTAATGTCTGTTCATGTGTTGCCAACAATCGCAATAGGTGTCGTTATTTCTGGTCACACACGCAACCATCTTACTGTTGGTAAGTAAGCAATTGATACGTAAGCTATATTCATGGATGATAAGGAAGGACGGTAGTTACTTCCTGGTGTGCATGGAATTAAACCTCAGAGTTCGCTTGATTTTTCCTGTCATTTCCATTGTATAATCTGAGTTATTATAGCTTGAGGTGTAACAAAAGATAGTAAATTTACAGTGTTCAGCCCAGCAAAGTCATTTCACGAGGAAATCGCAACTAATCTCGTCCTTTAAATAGCAGTTTACGAGTTCTAGGCACTATTGGTCTCGTAAGAGGAAGCCATGAGGTATACCTTTTCACTAGCTGTAGGGAAATGTCCTGACCTGCGAAAACGCGTCTGCATTGGCTTGTGGTTCCAGTCCTGCTATCCCTTGTGTGAAAGAGCTACAAGCAACCAGATCAAACATCAATAACGAAATCGCAAGAAAATACTTTCGGCTCATAATGCAATGGTAAAAAACATACAATGTTGCACAACAGGTAATGCCTCTTTCCGCTGCTGAGATGCAAATTTTGGGTACCTAGGAACACATTACTTTATTTATGAACTGCTACATTTGCATACCTCTCGAGTATGACGCAGCATACCAATTAAACACAGACCCAATCGAAATCCAAGTGAGTAGTATTTTACTAATATGTGCTGACAGAGGCACATTTGTGAACAGATTCAGTTTTATTAAAGCAGACTTTCATTGTAAGGTTACCATGGGTAGTTTTATTTCATTTCTTATAATACAGTGCACAATTTTCGAAAGGTTTCTTTTAGTGTTGTTAAAACAATAGTAAACATGAGAGAGAAATTAATCATCAACGGTATATGCGATTCTCTGATGTTATCTTTAACAGTCTGACAATTCTCATGTAGTCTAAGAAGAATAAAATGCCACTACCACACGACAGCTAATACATTTCCGACGTATTTTGGCAAGATGCGCTCTCTCCATACACAATACAAAAGTTTCGAGATGCATCTGCTGACTGGCCGTCTATTAAACCTGAAAATAACGTAATATCGCAGAAGTTCGCCTTTTTTCCACATGCGACTATTTTGGGTTGAGAAGTGAAGGGAATTATGTTCAAAGTTCCATTAGATTGATAACTTCAGCTGACAGCAGAATTGCATCTTGAAAAATGTAGCAGTGAATGTACTCAAACTCGCGACATCTTATCTACAGGGCATGACGCTTACTGTTACGCCAGTAGCTGACGCTTAGCTACAGCAGCTCGAGAAGTCAACAACGATTCCTCCAGAACTTCCACATTCCACAGTGCTGTGAGATAATGCATATGGCCGGATCTAGACTTCTGAGAGACAGTCTTTCTTTTGCACTGCACGACGTTTTCAACAAACAGATAGCGCAATAGAGTATCTCAAGTGGAAAGGAACACTTCCTGTTTAAATTTCTGCATCCTACACTCTTGGCAGTTCTGTGTAGGTGGCAGTTACGTGATTTGATTTTGGGTGACTGCAAAAGAGAGTCGAATGTATGCACTGGGTACCCGAGGCAGCTAGTTCGAGGAGATTCAGTCAAGCAAGTAAATGAATGTCCCGACCATGCTGCAAACCACTACAGGGAGCCTGTGTGTCAGAATTCTCATCCAGTGTGGCGAAACGGCATTACGAGAGAAAAATGAGGCACAGAGAAGGGACTTTGGTGGTCTGTTGGATTGATGATGGCTTCATATACTTTTGGTCTGGGCTAGATTCCAATTTCTGCCGATGATTTTTGATAGGGAGAGACAGATTCCATTCGCTTCTGGCTACGCCAAGTGAAGAAGGTATAATGGCATTGTGGTCTGAAATTCACATTAATCACGATATTCCTTCTCTATCAAGTAGACGTTAGGTTGAACCACAATAAAGTCACCAGTGGCGACATGTAGAAACTCTGTCGCCAGTAACCTTTCTTATACTAGTTATTTATTTCTAGTGACGAAACAAACGCTATGTAGGGTCACAAGACACTTACTCCATCTTTTATTTGAGCTTCCGTATGTCAATAAAATTGGTTCCGGACTGGGAATGCAACTCAGAACGCCCTTAACGCGGAATCTGAGCCTTTCGTCCCAATACAGCTCGACTACAATTTGTTGTTTGTTCATAACTGCAGATTCCTCAACATCTCCACATATTGTGCGTGAATGGGTTCGAATCCTGGCTCGACACTAAAGTTTTCATTATATATTATGAATCTCCAGCATGAGAACACGTATCTACTGATGGATAATAATTTAGATTTTTGATGTATTTTCATTCGTTGTCAACACTAATGATATCTGACTTTTTGACTCCCAGTGAGGCACTGAACTATTTGCGAGATCACTGTAAGTTCAACGATGTTTTCCCGAGCTGCTGGTCGAGAAAAATTCGGTAGCTGATGTCTCTTTGTGTGCAGTCAACAACGGTACGTGTGGGGTTCGACTCCCAGTCAGCACTGAACTCTTCGTCATATTATTTCTGGTTCAAACATGCTCACATGTCGCTGCTGGTGTAACAAACCAACATTTAATGTTCGTTTTCTTCAGAATATAACAGCGATAGGTGCCAGGTTGGAGTCCTGGGGAGGAAAAAATTAATGTTTCGTCTTGTCATTTCAGTTAAAACATCTAGCTACTGCCGAGAAAATCCGATATGTCACAGCTGATTGTGCTTCGATAACAATCCGATCAGGTCTGGGTTTGAATCCCTGTCCAACACAAATCTTTACCTCACGGCGTTTCAAGTAAGTTACTTGTGAAGAAGCAATATTTAACACCTCTCGCAGCTCATTATCAGGGACAATAGATGTTGGGTAGGGATTCGCGTCCGTTAAAAAGTCTACGTTATGTAATTTAAAGTTGGTATTCGCTAACTGATACTGTCTAAAAACGAGGTATATCACTCTCTATATACCTAGTCAGGAATGACTGTTAGTTTCTGTCAGTCACGAAATCTTTGCTAAGTCTACATGACCTGCGTTTGAATCCATATGCAGAACGACACGGTTCGTCGTGTCATTTAATGTTCATACATATTCTCAACTAGCTGCCCGTGAATAACTTAAATTTTTAATGTCATTTTGTGTTAAATAATAAGTACGGTATGTTACATTGAAGAGGAAATCATGGATACGACTAACTTACTATGTGCATTACCTATCTGACGTAATAATGAGAGTGGTAACATTTCAGGTTTGTCATTTACTGTAATAAATGTGAGCTTACAAGCCTTAAGGACAGTCTTATCTGTGATAAGGTGGTATTACTTTACATCTTGAATTACTGTGATATAGAGCAGTGTTTTCTATTTGTGACATGTTGGAAGCATTTTCAATAGTCAAACGACTGTACCGAGGAGCGATGAGAGGAAATGCTAGACAGCTGCGTAATGCAGGTTGCATGAGAATAAGGCGCAATGCAATTCAGGTCGTTCGGATACTTTTGATCATGACTGTACATAACATTTGTATCCTGTTCTTCAGTTCAATGTAGTTAAATGACGTCAATGTTACATTTGTCGCTTTTTTCGTCTATCTAGCACCTGTATCCCGTACTTCAGTTTGCCTGTGTATGTATGTCGGTCTTTGCGCCTTCAGTAGTCCCTGTAAAGAACGGAAAATATCGTTGTGATACTAGTACTAGGTAAGGGTAAAAGAGCAACGACCACAAAATTTGTATTCCGTACTGCAGCTGACGAATCCATACTTAACGCAGAGCAATGTAATACGATAAAGAAATACATCAAAATAGACAAATTCAGTACAACATAAAAATAAAAAACTAAACATACAATACGCAAACTCCTCAGCAAAAACCCGAAGCTCGCCTTGAAAGATGTCAAGAAAACTTACATACCCAAATACAAAAGAAACATAATATCACCAAAAAAGAGACATACACACATGCATACACACATACACTCAAATATATAAACCCATAATTCACATCACACATGCAGACACACACACATTCAAATAAATAAACCATAAAAATTCACATCAACGAAATGAAGCAAAATAATGAAAAAAAATATCTAGAGAAGAAAATTACCTAAGAAAATGATGAACGATGGATCAATCCCAAAGAATCCAAACCAATATTTTAACCATCCCCATGACACCCACCCTTTTCCTAATTTATCAGTTACACTGCCTAACCGCCATCCCAACCTGAAATTAACGAACCAATTTTGGACGATACATTTGCCCAACACGTTCAAGGAAACACTGAAATGGGCAATATGTACCGGGTACACTACACTTCCGTGAATATTCATCCAAATGGCTCTGTAGTGTCGAAATGAGTCGTGTCCCCCTCCCTACAACAGTTTTTATGGCTGACCAGAAACCTTCTATACCATTGGTACAACCACCAATTCATGTCTGGCCGCTGTGGCCGAGCCGTTCTAGGCGCTCCAGTCCGGAACCGTGCTGCTGCTATGGTCGCAGGTTCGAATCCTGCCTCGGGCATGGATGTGTGTGATGTCCTTAGCTTAGTTAGGTTTACGTAATTCTACGTTCTAGGGGACTGAGGACCTCAGATGTTAAGTCCCATAGTGCTTAGAGCCATTTCAACCATTTTGAAGTAATTGATGAAGATCTGAATTCAGTATTATGATTCACGACAGGATGCTGAAAAACCCTATTCTTGATATCCCTACATGAAAAAAAAAAAATCGGAAATAACTACAGAACACTTTGCAACATGATCTTCAATTAATTTCAGCAATACTTTCTTCGTTCGATTAGGAACCACTTTAACAACTACATCATCACATTGTGGACCTGAAATTACAGCCCCCCAAACCCATAACCCCACCGCAGGCCATCCCCTGCTGTACTTGGTTTTGCCAAAATGAGACTCATCGATTTCGACTGTATCACCCCCCCCCCCCCTAACCCTCCCCCCCCCCCCCCCCAACCCCCGCTCCGCAAAGGCCCCCTATACTTTGTATATTCCCACAAACTTCGCTACGAAACCAATACCAGTCTGAAAAGGTACGCTCACTCACACGACATTCATGCACACACAGTCACACAGGATACCTCAAACACCAACAGTATGTAGGTTTTATTATATCCCTCAAGGCCAGCTTCGATTTCTCAAACCACGCTCATGGTTTAATTGACCGCCATAGTCGATCCTTGCTAAACCTCCGTATGAATAAATCGTGAGTCCGACGAGCAGACACACTTATGTGGCGCATATATTCGCCGCACTCACGACTTCGAACGTAATCAGCAAGAAGACCAGACATTTGCAAAAATCGAATGGTTGCCATCATATCTACGCCCAAAGCCTGGTTTAAGTCTTCCATATTCGTGGGAATAGATAAATCCACAATTACAAACGAAAATGAAAAACTAAACATTCTTCTAAATGAGAAGCTATTCTTCCAAATTGTCTCAAACTCACTAAGAACGAAATTAAGTACCGACAGAATTGAAAAGAACCAATTATTTAAATCAATGCAAAGGAAATAAACTCTTACCCAATATGTAGCGCTGTCTTTTAAAAACACATTGATTCACTTCAGTTTACAATGACGGCGCTTGTACACAGTAGACAACCGATTTATTATCCATGGCTCGAAAGTAAAGACATTAATATCTATGAGCAAGCTACGATGTCAGTTGCCGAAGTCGACGGGTTGTATCCCGTTCTTCAGTCGACCCCCTACTGTTTAATTAAACAGTTTACTGACTCACCGATTCGCGGAAAACCAGCCAGACAGCTCGCCTCGTGCGGAACGTCGCCGGAACTGGGGCGCTTCGTTGCCCGCAGCCGTTTCCGTAGTAACGGCTCCTCCCCTCAACAATGTGCCTCGGCGCGTTCTCTCCAGAGCTGGTGAGCTGGACGCTTCAGACTCCAGGCCCGTCGCTGGCGTCGGAACGCGCCCCGTCTGCGTCTGCACACTGCGTGTCACAGTGAGGTGTGTGACGGAGGGTGCTTTCTACTGAACCCTGCATTACGGCTACTTTCCTTTACTGTTTTAAGAGGGAGAGCGCTATAAAATATACAGGATACACTTTACGTCTGACATGAGCGAGATCCTCTGCACATACGAAACGCAGCAGTAGTGTTGAGTCTAGCTGGGAAGCTGACACACCCAGTCCCCACAAAAGCACGTTAAAGCCAAAGTGTGCGCCACCTCGCACCCTATTTAATGTCCACACACAGGTTGCTAATCGCAGATGGAGCTTTAGAGTGAATGTTGGCCTACTGCTGAATGATCTGCCACTATTAGAAGCACTTCTCTGTGCTGACAGCCTTACAGCGAGAATGGTCTATCAGCTGTATAGGGATCCAATAAAATGGGTTGCACTAGTATAGCTATGGGGCCTGCAGCCCACTTTGGTTACATTGTACATTCAGGCCCACTCTTTTTGTGGTATCGATAGCAACGATGCCAGGGCGTATTAGAGTTATTAGGTTGGCACTACGACTGACACCGGCGACAGCGCCCTCTAGTCGGTGCTGTGCAGATCTACGAGCTCCGCTCCAGATTCTGCCCATTTGATGGAGAGCAGACGGCCGGGACACTTCGCACCACATTGCAAAGTTATGTATTCTTCTTGCTAGAGTAAAGGTGATTTACTGGGTGATCAAAAAGTCGGTATAAATTTGAAAACTTAATAAACCACGGAATAATGTAGATAGAGAGGTAAAAGTTGACACACATGCTTGGAATGACATGGGGTTTTATTAGAACCAAAATAAAACAAAGTTCACAAAATGTGCGACAGATGGCGCTGGACAGCAAAACGTCAGTGACTGCTACCGTGACGGGTGAGAGGTACGCCGATATGTTACAGAATCGCACCATCCCCAGCATGGCTGATAAACACCTGCTGGAACGTACGATGCTTATGCAGGATGGCGCTCCACCCCATATTGTTAGACGCGTGAAAAATCTCTTGCGCGCGTCGTTTGGTGATGATCGTGTGTGCCGGCCGAGATGGCCAAGCGGTTCTAGGCGCTACAGTCTGGAACCGCGCGACCGCTACGGTCGCAGGTTCGAATCCTGCCTCCGGCATGGATGTGTGTGATGTCGTTAGGTTAGTTAGGTTTAGGTAGTTCTAAGTTCTAGGGGACTGATGACCTTCGAAGTTAAGTCCCATCGTGGTCAGAGCCATTTGAACCATTTTTTTTCTTTTCTTATGATCGTGTGCTCAGCCGCCACTTTCGTCATGCTTGGCCTCCCAGGTCCCCAGTCCTCAGTCCGTGCCATTATTGGCTTTGGGGTTACCTGAAGTCGCAAGTGTATCGTGATTGACCGACATCTCTACGGATCTAGAATGAAATTTTCACTCTACAGCGGAGTGTGCGCTGATATGAAACTTCCTGGCAGATTAAAACTGTGTGCCCGACCGAGACTCGAACTCGGGACCTTTGCCTTTCCCAGGCAATTTTACATTCGTGATCTCCGCGGGAGGTACAAGTAGGAGGAAGCAATATATTCGATACCTCATCCAGAAACGCACCCTCTCGAAACCGGGACAGCAAGCTACACCGCGATGCACAGCGCCCCTCTTTCAGAGTCTGCCACTCGAGTTTGCTAAACATCTCCGTAACGCTATCACGCTTACCAAATGACCCTGTGACGAAACGCGCCGCTCTTCTTTGGATCTTCTCTATCTCCTCTTCAACCTGCCCTGATACGGATCCCACACTGATGAGCAATACCCAAGTATAGGTCGAACGAGTGTTTTGTAAGCCACCTCCTTTGTTGATGGACTACATTTTTTAAGGACTCTGCCAATGAATCTCAACGTGGCACCCGCCTTACCAACAATTAATTTTATATGATCATTCCACTTCAAATCGTTCCGCACGCATACTCCGAGATATTTTACAGAATTATCTGCTACCAGTGTTTGTTCCGCTATCATATAATCATACAATAAAGGATCCTTCTTTCTATGTATTCGCAATACATTACATTTGTCTATGTTAAGGGACAGTTGTCACCCCATGTACCAAGTGCCTATCCGCTGCAGATCTTCCTGCATTTCGCTGCAATTTTCTAATGCAGCAACTTCTCTGTATACTACAGCATCATCCGCGAAAAGCCCCATGGAACTTCCGACAGTATCTACTAGGTCATTAATATATATATTGTGAAAAGCAATGGTCCCACAACACTCCCCTGTGGCACGCCAGAGGCTACTTTGTCTGTAGACGTCTCTCCATTGACAACAACATGCTGTGTTCTGTTTGCTAAAAACTCTTCAATCCAGCCACACACCTGGTCTGATATTCCGTAGGCTCTTACTTTGTTTATCAGGCGACAGTGCGGAACTGTATCGAACGCCTTCCGGAAGTCAAGGAAAATGGCATCTTCCTGGGAGCCTGTATCTAATATTTTGTGGGTCTCATGAACAAATAAAGCGAGTTGGGTCTCACACGATCGCTGTTTCCGGAATCCATGTTGATTCCTACAGAGTAGATTCTGAGTTTCCAGAAATGAGATGATACGCGAGCAAAATACATGATCTACAGTGTCTTTCCGTGTGCTCCGCTCTAGTGATGCTACGAACAATTTTTGGCGTGGGCGCATTTGAGCTTTTTGGACTCGCCGTTCTGGACAATGTACTTTGCATCCACGCTAGTGACCATGCAGACAGTGTTGCCGCACTGTGCGATGATTTTGCTGAAGTCTTTTTCTGATGGCCTTGGTTGTGCCACAGACATTGCAGCGCATGTTGCAGTTAAAGACAGTGCCACGCCTATTTTCCGGCGCGCACGCGCGGTACCGTACGCCCTGCGCGAAGCCGTAGCTGCTAAACTTACGCATTTGCAAGACAGCGGTGTCATTGAACCTGTCTCTGCTTCACCATGGGCTTCGCCTACAGTGTGTGTGGTGAAACGAAACGGTCGTCTCCGTATTTGTGCTGACTTTAAGTCTACAGCAAATCCCCAGACAGTGGTAGCAGCTACATTTCCCTTACCACGTCCTGAAGACATTTTTGATAAGCTTGGTGCGGGAAAATTCTTTTCCACGATTGACTTGCGGGACGCATACTTTCAGATTCCGCTCGACGAACAGCCGCAGCGCTATTTTGTGATCAACATCCACCTTGGATTGTTCAAGTTTCGCCGCCTTCCGCTCGGTTGTGCTTCGGCTCCTGCTATTTTTCAGTCTTACTTGCAGCAGTTGTGTGCCACTGTCCCTGGTTGTTGCAATTATCTGGACGATACAGTTGCATCAGGTCGCACCCCTGACGAACATTTGCAGAATTTGTGTGCCTTATTTACTGTACTTTTGCAGGCAGGACTAAAGTGTAACAGAGGCAAGTGCAATTTTTTTTCAAACTGAGATTCAGTATTTAGGACATATGGTTAACGGACATGGTATCCACCCCTTGCCGTCACATCTCAGTGCGATTAGAGACTTGCCAGCGCCCAGGAACTCGAAAGAACTTCAGTCTGTGTTGGGCAAAATCACTTATTATATTCGGTTTATCGTGCGGAACGATTTGAAGTGGAATGATCATATAAAATTAATTGTTGGTAAGGCGGGTGCCACGTTGAGATTCATTGGGAGAGTCCTTAGAAAATGTAGTCCATCAACAAAGGAGGTGGCTTACAAAACACTCGTTCGACCTATACTTGGGTATTGCTCATCAGTGTGGGATCCGTATCAGGTCAGGTTGAAGAGGAGATAGAGAAGATCCAAAGAAGAGCGGCGCGTTTCGTCACAGGGTCATTTGGTAAGCGTGATAGCGTTACGGAGATGTTTAGCAAACTCGAGTGGCAGACTCTGAAAGAGGGGCGCTCTGCATCGCGGTGTAGCTTGCTGTCCCGGTTTCGAGAGGGTGCGTTTCTGGATGAGGTATCGAATATATTGCTTCCTCCTACTTGTACCTCCCGAGGAGATCACGAATGTAAAATTGCCTGGGAAAGGCAAAGGTCCCGAGTTCGAGTCTCGGTCGGGCACACAGTTTTAATCTGCCAGGAAGTTTCATATCAGCGCACACTCCGCTGTAGAGTGAAAATTTCATTCTAATCCGTAGAGATGTCGGTCGATCACGATACACTTGCGACTTCAGGTAACCCCAAAGCCAATAATCGCACGGACTGAGGTCAGGGGACCTGGGAGGCCAAGCATGACGAAAGTGGCGGCTGAGCACACGATCATAAGAAAAGAAAAAAAAAATGGTTCAAATGGCTCTGATGCAGCGCAGATTGCAGCGGCTTTACATCGCCTTCGGCGTAAGAACGTTCCTTTTGTTTGGTCTTCGGAATGTGACGCTGCTATCCACAAGCTCAAATCTGCTTCCTTGAATAATCTCTGTTCGATTCCTTTCAACCCCTGCAAACCAGATGTTTTGGCTGTCGACGCATTTTCTCGCGGCATCGGTGCGGTTCTCTCACGCCGCATTAATACTGTTGATCGCCCGATCGCTTTTGCGTCTAAGTTGCTCAGTTCTGGCCAGCAAAACTATTCTCAAATCGAGACAGAAACTTTAGCTATTGTATATGGAGTAACAATGTTTCATGGTTTCTTGTACGGTCGCAAGTTCTATTTGGTCACCGAGCATAAGCCTTTGACGCCATTGTTTCACCCGCCAAAGCCAGTTCTAGCCCGTACTGCACAAAAGTTGCAACGTTGGTCCCTGTTTTTGTCTAGCTACAATTACGAAATTTTGTTTCTGCCTACGGCCCAGCATGGCAATCCTCATGCTTTGTCTCGTCTACCTATCAGTTCTGATGACGAGTTTGATTCTTCCGAATTGTCATGCATGTTTAATGATTCGCAAGATAAGGTTAGCTGACGGTTTTCCGGTGGATTTTCGTCGCATTGCTTCCACGACGGCCGCCGCTGCTTCTTTGCAGATTGTTTTACGGTTCCTTCGTACTCAATGGCCTCCGTCTGCTATGCAGATTAGTGATCCCCTTGTTCGACGTTACTTTGTGCAACGACACAACTTGTCTGCACACCACGGTGTTATTTTGTTACGAACTGACAATGATCAGTCTCGTGTGGTTGTACCTCGCTCTTTGCAGTCGGAAATCCTCCGCTTACTACGTGCTGGTCATTGGCGGTATAGTGAAGACGGAGCGGTTAGCGCGTCGTCGCTGCACTTGGGTCGGTATCGATAAACAAATTGAGAATTTGCTTGCTAACTGTCGCTCTTGCACGGAGCATCAATCTGCTACCTGTCAGCTCTTCTTTGCGCGGCCGACTTCTACTTTCCTCGGCAGCGCGTTCATATTGATTTTGCGGGCCCTCTCTGGGACACCCCCCGGTTGATAGTTATTGATGTATACAGCAACTCTCCTTTTGTTGCGTCTATGTCTTTCACTACATCCGCCAGTGCTATTAGGACTTTGACGTCTATATTTTGCATTGAGGGCCTTCCTGAAGTTATTGTCTCCAACAATGGCCCCAATTTGTGTCCACCGAGTTTGAAATGTACTCTGCTGCTAATGGCATTCGCCATCTGACCTCAGCCCCGTTCCACCCCCTGTCGAACGGCGAGGCTGAACGCTTTGTGCATACGTTTAAGTCGTGGTTGAACAAGTTGTGCGCTGCGGACTCTCGCGAGCACACGCTATCGACTTGCCTTGCATCCTATCGTTCCCAGCCGCGCAGCGACCATTCCCCAGCGGAACTGCTGCATGGCGGCGCCCACCAGTCGCTATTGCAGCTGTCGCACCCGCCGCTGCGTGATCCTGCTGCTTCGCCTCATTCTGGCTTGGCGCCGTATGCTTTGGTTTTCTATCGTGTTTTCTCTGGCAGGCAGCGCTGGGAACAGGGGCGCATTCTTCGCTGGCTTGGCCCTGTCTTGTTTGTAATTCCTGGTCTGGCACTGCCAGGTGGCACCGGAACTTGCCCCCCCTCCCCCTCCTTCTTGCAGCGGTGCACCATAGGTCTCTAGAAGAGCGTAGCGCCCCAAAGGATTGGAAAAGGGCACAGGTCGTCCCCGTTTTCAAGAAGGGACGTCGAACAGATGTGCAGAACTATAGACCTGTGTCTCTAACGTCGATCAGTTGTAGAATTTTGGAACACGTATTATGTTCGAGTATAATGACTTTTCTGGACATTACAAATCTACTCTGTAGGAATCAGCATGGGTTTCGAAAAAGACGGTCGTGTGAAACCCAGCTCGCGCTATTCGTCCACGAGACTCGGAGGGCCATAGACACGGGTTCCCAGGTAGATGCCGTGTTTCTTGACTTCCGCAAGGCGTTCGATACAGTTCCCCACAGTCGTTTAATGAACAAAGTAAGAGCATATGGACTATCAGACCAATTGTGTGATTGGATTGAAGAGTTCCTACATAACAGGACGCAGCATGTCATTCTCAATGGAGAGAAGTCTTCCGAAGTAAGAGTGATTTCAGGTGTGCCGCACGGCAGTGTCATAGGACCGTTGATATTCACAATATACATAAATGACCTTGTGGATGACATCGGAAGTTCACTGAGGCTTTCTGCAGACGATGCTGTGGTGTATCGAGAGGTTGTAACAATGGAAAATTGTACTGAAATGCAGGACGATCTGCAGCGAATTGACGCATGGTGCAGGGAATGGCAATTGAATCTCAATGTAGACAAGTGTAATGTGCTGCGAATACATAGAAAGATAGATCCCTTATCATATAGCTACAAAATAGCAGATCGGCAACTGGAAGCAGTTAATTCCATAAATTATCTGGGAGTACGCATTAGGAGTGATATAAAGTGGAATGATCATATAAAGTTGATCGTCGGTAAAGCAGATGCCAGACTGAGATTCATTGGAAGAATCCTAAGGAAATGCAATCTGAAAACAAAGGAAGTAGGTTACAGCACACTTTTTCGTCCACTGCTTGAATGCTGCTCACCGGTGTGGGATCCGTACCAGGTAGGGTTGATAGAAGAGATAGAGAAGATCCAACAGAGAGGAGCGCGCTTCGTAGCAGGATCGTTTAGTAATCGCGAAAGTGTTACGGAGATGATAGATAAACTCCAGTGGAAGACTCTGCAAGAGAGACGCTCAGAAGCTCGGTACAGGCTTTTGTTGAAGTTTCAAGAACATACCTTCACCGTGGAGTCAAGCAGTATATTGCTCCCTCCTACGTATATCTCACGAAGAGACCATGAGGATAAAATCAGAGCCGGCCGCGGTGGTCTAGCGGTTCTAGGCGCGCAGTCCGGAACCGCGCGACTACTACGGTCGCAGGTTCGAATCCTGCCTCGGGCATGGATGTGTGTGATGTCTTTAGGTTAGTTAGGTTTAAGTAGTTCTAAGTTCTACGGGACTAATGACCACAGATGTTAAGTCCCATAGTGCTCAGAACCACTTGAACCATTTGATAAAATCAGAGAGATTAGAGCCCACACAGAGACATACCGACAATCTTTCTTTCCACGAACAATACGAGACTGGAATAGAAGGGAGAACCGATAGAGGTACTCAGGGTACCCTCCGCCACACGCCGCCATGTGCCTTGCGGAGTATGGATGTAGATGTGTAGATGTAGATGTAGAACCAGATCCGTTTGTGTCGTCCTCGGTTTTGCGCCGCTGGTTCTTTTCGGGCAGAATTGGCTGCATCGCAGCTTCAGCCGCCGCCGCCACTGTGTTCCTTCGTGGTGCTGGAGCCAATGGACGCTGCCGTCACGTCGCCTCCGCCATCACCCATGGACGTTGTTGCTCCACCTCTTCATCCGAGCACACCCAGTGGCGGTCCGCATCCTAGGCAGATTTCCAATGGGACGTTTTCCTCGCCCCCTCGCGAGTAATTCGGGGACGCTGGCGGGCAACACGCCCTGGCAGTTTCGCTGCTCCACCCCTGAGCCCCTCCGCCCACCGTCGTAAGCCCTATTGCAAGACGGTGTGCCGTTTCAGGGGGGAGGGTTGTGGTATCGATAGTTACAATGCCACAGTGTAGGCGCACGCTCTTAGGTTGGCAATATGAGAGCGGTCGAACTACGCTGACCACAGCGCCCTATGGCCGACACTGTGGTGCTCAATGAGCGCCCCTCCATAATCAGCCCCAGTTGATCAAGAGCAGACGACCAAGCAACATAGCTTCTACTTCGTAGCGGGCTCACCGTTACACACTTTGGCTTTGTTACTTCGATGATAGTTTATCCAGCTACTAGTAACTGTTAGCTTTGGCACATGAACAACTTCACACCTACGTGCTCATCAAGCCTAAGTTAAGTGTATGTCTTTGAGTAATATTCTCTACTAAATGTGCTTTTACTTTACTTGCAGTACCGATGTGCTTTATCTCACCGGCCGCTACTCGCTTCCCACATTCAGCCTATTTTGCAGATCACAGGAGCAGACTCACACACTGTCTTCCAGGCATGATACAAAAATGTGTTTTAAGGGGCACTAGACCACATTTAAGTTTTATAATAGTTAGGAAATATGTCATAGGTGCCGACCCAAACAAGTTAAGAGCTAGTTATGGGTTAACCCGGGTACCGGGTCTTCCCAAAGAGGGGAAAAATGTAGTGGCAGCACCGTTTAGGACACGGAAAGTTAGTTTTGTGCAATATTCTGACCACAAGTTACAGCCAGGTACAGGCTGGATTGCAGTGAGTTACGCAACCAACAGTTGCGAAGTAGAATAGAGGCCACAGGGTTGTCAAATTGCTGAAATAGTATATGTAACGATTTTGCATGTCACAAGTCACAGGCAGCGTGTTTTGAGTACGTAATGCGAGGCAGCACGTATAGCAAAACAGAGGTGCACAGTCATATATAAATAGCTGTGGGTTCCTAACGAGATTCATTGAAGTGGGGCAGCTCTCCTCGACGGCGGGCGTGTCACACCAGCAACTACAGGCAGCAGCAGATGGGGCGCCAGCTTTCCAGCCCACGGCAGGTCGCTGGTTCGACCCTCTGAGGCCGACGCGGGTCCATAGCCTGCCAGCAACTGGCCACTCCACGGCTCGCTACCGCGGGCACTCGTCCTGGCTTCCAGCACACTCCGGAGGCATCCTGAGGAGGGCCGCAGATTGGGATGCCGGATCAGAGGCGCATGTCGTCGCCGCGACCTCAGCCAAGCTGGCGAGGAGCACGCAGCTGGTCCCCTGGGGCTCACACTGAGCGGCGCTGCCACCATCCTGACGTCGCAGCAACTCCGCCGCCGTACCAGGCCGATGCACAACAGTGCGTGCATGGGTCACTTAAGCAGCCATTCAGCACCAAGCCATTACGCAGACAGCGAAGTGGTGTCCTGAGCATTGCGGAACTCACTGACGCAGAAGTAGGGGAACACGGCGCTGTAGCTGGAAACAACAAATCACTTGGAAAGCTCGCACGAGTCTTATACAGTGCCTTCTACCTCTTCTGCTACATTCGATCATCCTGACACATTTGGTGACAGAAGTTGCCACTACACAGTAAACGGGTTGTGATGCAGAGGAAACAAGCTAAGGAACTCCCAGGAGGGAATTCATCTGGTGACTGTAGCCACGTCAGTCTCTCAGAGAGAGGTCATCATGGAGAATGTAGAATTCAATCGCGACACAATTCCTCTGGCACAACATCAATCTGAGGCTGAGAGGGTTACAGTAAATGGGTTGTGGTGCATCAGAAACAAACTAAAGGAATCCCAGGAGAGGTTCCATTCTGTGACCGTAGCCATGATAGCCTCTTGGAGAAAATACGGCATGGAGTGTGAAGTATTCAATCGTGATGCAATTTCTGTGTTGCATTGTCAATGTGAGGCTGCGAGAGTAACAGTAAACAGGATATTGTGCATCGGAAACATGCTACTGGAATCCCAGGAGAGGAACCATGTGGTGACTGTAGTCACTTATGTCTCTTGGGGAAAAGTAGTCATGGAGCCGATAGTATTCAATCGAGACATAATTTCGGTGTCGTATCGTCAATATGACTGTCCAAAGGTTCAGAAAAAAGGTTGTGGTCCATCAGAAACAAGCTAGTGGACGCGCAGGACATGTTCCACGCTGTGACTGCAGACACGTTAGTCTCTCAGAGACAAAAAAACATTGAACCTGTATTATTCAACCCCAACTTTATTACTTGGTTGCATCATCAATGTGATGGTTAGAGGCTTACAGTAAAGGGGTTGTTGTGCATCGGAACGAGCTAATGGACTTCCAGAAGACTTTCCATGTGGAGACCATACAGACGTTAGTCTGTTGGAGAGAATTCGGCGTGGAGCCTGAAGTATTCAGTCGTGAGGCAATTTCTGTGTAGCATCGTCAATGTGAGGGCGCGAGGGTTACAGTAAAAGGCTTGTGGTACATGTGGTGACCATAGACACATTAGTCTCTCGGAGGGAATCCGGCATAGAGCCTGTAGTATTCAATCCCAACGAAATTTCTGTGTTGCATCATCAATGTGAAGATCTAAGGATAACAGTAAATGGGTTGTAGTGCATCGGAATCCAGCTAATGGTCTCTCAGGAGACTTTCCATTTGGTAACCGTAGACATGTTAGTCTCTCGGAGAGAATTCGGCATGGAACCTGCAGTAATCAATCGTAATGTAATTTCTGTGTTGCATCGTCAATTTGAGGGTGAGAGGGTCACAGTAAAAGTCTTGTGATACATCGGAAACAACCTAATGGACTCCTAGGAGAGGTTCCAAGTGGTGACCATAGCCACATTAGTCACCCAGAGAGGTGCCAGTCGCAACGCAATTTCTGTGCTGCATCGCGAATGTGAGAGTGCGAGGGTTACAGTAAATGGATTGTAGTGGATCGGAAACAAGTTATTGGAATCGCATTAGAGGTTCCATGCAGTGACCGTAGCCACGTTAGTGCCTTGGAGAGAAGTCGGTATGGAGCCTGTAGTATTCAATCACTATGCATTTCCTGCGTTGCACCTTTAATCTGAGGTTGTGAGGGTTGCAGTAATTGAGATGAGTTGTATCGGAAACGTTCTAATGGACTCCCAGGAGATTGTCCATTCGATGACCATAGTCACGTTAGTCCCTCCGAGAGAAGCTGTCATGGAGCATGTAGTATCGAGTGGGAACGCAATTTAGGTGTTGCATCCTCAATGTGAGGGTAGGAGGGTTATAGCAAACGGGTTGTGTTGCTTCAAACTAGCTAATGGACTCAAGGTGGAGGTCCATGGGGTGACCATATCCAGTTCAGTCTCTTGGAGAGAAGAGAGGGTACATGTGGTGACTGTAGACACGTTAGTCTCTCGTAGCGAAGTCAGAATGGGGCCTGTAGTATTGAATCGTTACGCAATTTCTCTGTCGCATTGTCAATGTCAGTGTGTGAGGGTTACAGTAAACGAATATGGTGCATTGGAAACAATCTAATGGACTCCCAGGTGAGGTGCCATGTAGTGACTGCAGAATTGTTAGTCTCTCGGAGAGAAGCCAGCATGGAGCCAGTACTAGTCTAATGCGTCGCAATTTCTGTGCTTCATCGTCAATGTGCGGGTGCGAGGGTCACGGTAAACGTGTTGTGGCGCATCAGAAACAAATCAATGGATTCCCAATAGAGGTTCCATTTGGTGACAGTAGCCATGTTAGTCTCTCTGAGAGAAGTCGGCATGAAGCCTGTTATGTTGAAGACTCAATTTTTGTGTGGCATCGTCAATGAGAGGGTGCGAGCGTTACAGTACACAGGTGATGATGAATCGGACACAAGCTAATGGACTCCCAGGAGAGGCTCCATGCGGTGAATGTAGACACACAAGTCTCTCGGAGGGAAGTCTGCATGCAACCAGTACTATTCAATTGCGACGCACCTTCTGCATTGCATCGCCAATGTGTGGGTGCGAAGGTTACAGTAAAAGGTTTCTGGTGCATTATAAACAAGCGAATGAACTCCAAGGAGATGTTTCATGTGGTGACCGTAGAAACGTTAGTCTCTCCGAGAATTGTTAGCATGGAGTCTGCAGTATTTAATCGCGATCCAATTTCTGTGATGCACTGTCAATGTGAGGGTGCAAGGGTTACAGTAAATGGGGTGTACTGCATCAGAAACTAATTAATGGACTCCCAGGAGAGGTTCCATGCGGTGACTATAGACACATTAGTCTCTCGAAGAGAAATCATCATGGAGACTGTAGTATTAAATCGTGATGCAATTTCTGTGTCACATCGTTAATGTGCGTGTGCGAGGGTTGCCTTAAACAGGTTCGGGTGCATTGGAAATAAGGTAATGAGCTCCCAGGATAAGTTCCATGCAGTGACTGGAGACACGTTAGTCTCTCGGCGGAGAGGATTTGTCGTGGAGCCTGTAGTATTCAATCGCGACGTAATTTCTGTATTGCATCGACTATGTGGGGTGGTAAGGATTCAGTTAACGGGTTGTGGTGGATCGGAAACAAGCTACTGTTTTCTTCTAAGAGAGGTTCCATGCAGTGACCGTTGCCACATTAGTCTCTTGGAGAGAAGTCAGCATGGAGCCATTACTAGTCTAAAGCGTCGCAATTTCTGTGCTTCATCGTCAATGTGCGGGTGCGAGGGTCACGGTAAACGTGTTGTGGCGCATCAGAAACAAGCTAATGGTCTCCCAGGACAGGTTGCATGTGGTGACTGTTGACACGTTAGTCTCTTGGAGAAATGTCGGCATGGAGCGTGGAGTGTTCATTCACGGCGCAATTTCTGTGTCGCATCATCAATGTGAGGGTGTGACGCGAATGGTAAATGGGTTGTGGTATATTAGAAACAAGCTAATGTACTCACAGGATACGTTCCATGCAGTGACTGCAGACAAGCTAGTCTCTCGGTGAGAAGTTGGCATGGAGCCTGTAGTATTCAATCCCGACGCAACTGCTATGTTGTGTCGTCAATATGTGGGTGCGAGGGTTACAGTAAACAGGTTGTGGTGCATCAGAAACAAACTACTGGACTCCCATGAGGGGTTCTGTGCAGAGACCATGCTGTGACAGTAGCCACGTTAGCTTCTCGCAAAAAAGTTGGCATCGAGCCTGTTGTATTCAATGGCGACGCAATTTCTGTGTCACACCATCAATGTAAGGGTGCGAGGGCTCCAGTAAACATTTTGTGGTGCATCAGAAAGAGGCTACTGGACTCACAGGACTTGTTCCATACGGTGACCATCGCCACGTTATTTTCTCTGATAGAAGTCAGTGGTGCCTATAGAACACAGAAATTTCGTCTCCATTGAATACTAAAGGGTCCATGGCGACTTCTCTCTGAGAGACTAACGTGGGTACAGTGACTGCATAGAACCTCCCATGGAAGTCCATTAGCTTGTTACGACTCACCACAACACGTTTACTCTAACCCTCCCACCCCCTTTTTGACAATGCTACACAGAAATTGCTTCTTGATTGATCCCAGCAGGCTCCATGCTGACATCTCTCTAACGTGGCTATGGTCACTGCATGGGACCTCTCCTGGAAGTCCAGTAGCTTGTGTCCGATGCAGCACAAACCTTCTAATGTAACCTTCACATCCCCACATTCTCTATGCAAGTCAGAAATCGCGACGCTATTGAATACTACAGCCTACATATGGAATTCCCTCAAACAGCCTAACGTGGAACCTTTCCTGGGAGTCCATTAGCTTGTTTCCGATATACTACAACCCGTTTAGTGTAACCCTCAAAACCTCAAATTGACGATACGACACAAACTGCTTAGTGATTCAATACTGCAGGCTGCATGACGACGTCTCTGCGAGAGACTAGCATGGCAACGTTCACCTCGTGCAACCCCTCCTGGGAGTCCAGTAGCTTGTATCCGATGCACCACAACTCGTTTACTGTTATTTACAGCAACGCTCGCACCCTCACATTGACTATGCAACACAGAAATTGCGTCACTACTGAATACTACGGGCTCCGTGCCGACTTCTCTCCGAGAGACTAACGTGGCTACGGTCACACAATGGAACCTCTCCTGGAAGTCTAGCAGGTTGTTTTCGATGCATCACAACCCAAAAAAAAAGTGGTTCAAATGGCTCTGAGCACTATGGGACTTAACTGCTGTGGTCATTAGGCCCTAGAACTTAGAACTACTTAAAGCTAACGAACCTAAGGACATCACACACATCCATGCCCGAGGCAGGATTCGAACCTGCGACCATAGCGGCCGCGCGGTTCCTGACTGAAGCCGCTCGGCCACTGCGGCCGGCATCACAACCCACTTACTCTCTCTCTATCACCGTAATATTGCCGATGCAAACCAGTAATTGCGTCATGATTGAGTACTACAGGCTCCATGCCTACTTCTCTCCGAAAAATAATCTTGGCTAGTTTCACCCTTGAAACCTCTCCTGGGAGTCAGTAGCCGGCCGGTGTTGCCGAGCGGTTCTAGTCACTTTAGTCTGGACCCGCGCGACCTCTACGGTCGTAGGTTCGAATCCTGCCTCGGGCATGGACGTGTGTGATGGCCTTAGGTTAGTTAGGTTCAAGTAGTTCTAAGTTATAGGGGACTGATGACCTCAGATGTTAAGTCCCATAGTGCTCAGCCATTTGAACCATTTTTTTGGGAGTCAGTAGCTTGTTTGCAGTGCACCACAACTGTTTTACTGCAACCATCGCACCATCACACTAACAACGCAACTCTGAAATTGCGTCGTCATTGAATATTACAGCCTCCGTGCCTAATAATCTGTGAGTGACTAACTTGGCTGTGGCAACTGCAAGGTACCTCTCGTGGGGATCCATTAGCTTGTTTTCGATATACCACAACCCGTTTAGTGTAACCCCGGCAAAATGACATTGACGATGCAACGAACAATTTGTGTCGCAATCTTCAGTGTGAGGTTGCGAGGGTTACAGTAAACGAGCTGTGTTGCACCAGAAAAACGCTGCTTCCTCCCAGGGGAGGTTCCATGGTTTCAACCTACCCACATTAGTCTCTCGGACAGAAGTCGGCATGAGGCCTGTAGTATTTCAGTGTTGGATCGGCAGTGAGAGGGTGCGGACGTTAACCCTCTCGCGGGTGCAGGGGCCGAGCGGCCTGGCTGTGCGGCCGGATGACCGGAGGAAACGCAGTGCTGGCCTGGCCGGTGGGAGGCGGACTCAGCCCCGTGGTCGCTGTAGGCTGCGGCTGCGGCTGCTGCAGGCTTCCCGCACGTTTCTGGTCGCACACAACCACTGTTCAGTATTTTTTTTCCCTAAAAACAGTATACCCTGTATGGCCACAGTGGTTATAGTTTCTGATAAACACGAAAGAGCCCTTCGAAACTAATCAACACTATCAGTTATATGTTTATTATGGGCTGAAAACATTTGGTTTAGAAAAATGATGGCAACTTGTTTAATAGCAATTACTGTAACCTGAGACTTACACCGTCGATGTATGTCTCTACCACATATTTAAAGTGAGCAATCCGTAGCGAAAACGCCCTAATATATAGGGTGATACAAAAAGGAAACATTCCTCACACACAAAGAAAGAAAATATGTTATGTGGACATGTGTCCGGAAATGCTTACTTTCCATGTTAGAGCTCATTTTATTACTTCTCTTCAAATCACATTGATCATGGAACGGAAACACACAGCAACAGAACGTACCAGCGTGACTTCAAACACTTTGCTACAGGAAATGTTCAAAATGTCCTCCGTTAGTCAGGAAACCTGCATTCACCCTCCGTCGCATGGAATCCCTGATGCGCTGATGCAGCCCTGGAGAATGGCGTATTGTATCACAGCCGTCCACAATACGAACACGAAGAGTCTCTATATTTGGTACCGGGGTTGCGTAGACAAGAGCTTTGAAATGCCCCCATAAGTGAAAGTCAAGAGGGTTGAGGTCAGGATAGCGTGGAGGCCATGGAATTGGTCCGTCTCTACCAATCCATCGGTCACCGAATCTCTTGTTGAGAAACGTACGAGCACTTCGACTGAAATGTGCAGGAGCTCCATCGCGCATGAACCACATGTTGTGTCGTACTTGTAAAGGCACATGCTCTAGCAGCACAGGTAGAGTATCCCATATGAAATCATGATAACGTGCTCCATTGAGCGTAGGTGGACGAAACTAAATTTATTATTTGTGTGTGAGGAATGTTTCCTGAAAGTTTGGCCGTCAACTGCACATACGGTTCACGTCCACGCTGTCGCGGCATGCTACCAGTGTTAAAGACTGCGATGGAGCTCCGTATGCCACGGCAAACTGGCTGACACTGACGGCGGCGGTGCACAAATGCTGCGCAGCTAGCGCCATTCGACGGCCAACACCGCGGTTCCTGGTATGTCCGCTGTGCCGTGCGTGTGATCATTGCTTGTACAGCCCTCTCGCAGTGTCCGGAGCAAGTATGGTGGGTCTGACACACCGGTGTCAATGTGTTCTTTTTTCCATTTCCAGGAGTGTATATATATATATATATATATATATATATATATATATATATATATATATATATATATATTTCCCTGGATATACTTAGCTCTGAATTGTAATATCATTACTGTTACGTTTCTGTGTCCCTGTTTGAATGAATAGTGTGTCTGACAGACACGTGTACAATTTTGGTCAATAGTTTCCTAAATTCTTACCAGTTAATGACAGGCCAGTTATTATTGTGTGTTTAATGGCCTGAAACGGTTTCTATTTATGGTGGTAATAGAACTCCTTCAATGACAATAGGTCAATACAGCAATTAATTTCATGTATTAATTTTTCTGATGTGTTGTACTCAGTTATTGTGTTTCTAGTTATTTAAGGCAGATTTCAATCTGTTGTAGATACCAACTAGTTCTGGGATTTTCTCGTGCCCATTCGTGAGCGTTGCTGCTCCTGTTTGGGGGTTCATGTCGGAGCATACTTGTTGAATCTCACGAGCTTGTTTGCTCACATGAAATTTTATATGTTATATGCTAAATTATGTGGTGTCTGCCATTTATGTAATCTGTCGTGTGCCATGGCATCAGATTGTTGCCTGAACTCCGAATTAGCAATCACTGTCGTAATGAAAGAGTCTTTCTTTCTTTTTTCGTCTGAGCCTTGTCCAACAGGTACGCAGGGTCAGCCATGGTTAATCGGATGGGGCATGGTAAGTTTAAGGGGTGGCCGGATGCCGTTCCTGCCGCCACCCCGTACACCCCGGGAAAGAATTAGTGTACCCCAGCTGTCTGTGTCTAATGTAAGCCATGGAATAGTGCGAATGAGTTGCAAATGTCTGCGAGTCGTGTAACTGAGGCAGAACGAGGGGACCAGCCCAGTATGCACCTAGGGGGATGTGGAAAACCGCCTAAAAACCACATCCAGGCTGGCCGGCACACCAGCCCTTCGTTGTTAAGCTTCCGGGCGGATTCGATCTGGGGCCGGCGCTCCTACTCGAGTCCAGGAAGCAGCGCGTTAGCACTCTCGGCGAACCTGGCGGGTGTCATAGTGGATGAGTACATTAGTTAAATTTTAGTAAATTGTTCTTCAGCCTAACTATAATTTAGAGTATATAAAATTTAACTCATTTCAGTAAATGTGTAATAGGTCATTAGTGCCGCGTTTTTATGACTGTTTAAAATTTAAGTAGTTTATTATCACCTGAATGGTAATTTTTAAAGATGTGTGGTAGTTTTAAACATGAGATGGTTTTATTTGTCAAGTTCCCTTGTTTAAAGTTACCAAATGACATGTTAGGTGCAAATGTCAATGGTGATTGACTGATATGTTACTTTGGTCCAGCCCTACCGTCCTACAGCCTAACGTGCTGAGTTCGTGCCGTTGCGAAAAAGGTGTAATTACAAGTTGTCTCGACATTTCATTGGTAGCCGAGCGTGGTTCCGTTTCTAGTTCCCTGTGTCAGGCATCACCATCCATTGTTGTATCTAGTCATAAATTAGGTTATTTATCTTAACTTGAAGTTATATTTGTGTGAGCAATCTCTGTTGACTGTATTATGTTACATTCCGATGAAGCCGGTCACCCTCAGTCCCGGGATGTCCAGGATTGAGCCATTTGAGGAGAGAGCAGCTAGTTTATGAGCTTAAGATACGTGGGGCGGCGACTGATGGGACGGTGACGGATCTGAGCACACGACTGCGGGGAGTTTTGGACCGTCTGGTATGCCTCACTGGGGAGGGCATTGGTGAGGTAGATCCGGTATTGTCCATGTCTCTTTCCAGAGTGTTGGAGAATCTTGAGCTTATAAGGGATAGTAACCTTTCCCTTAAACAGATTACCTGGGTTCAATCCCAGCTCATTCACTGGATTAATAGATTGGGAGATTTAGAACAGTTGAAAGTTACACCTGGCAAACTGTCTCAGAGAGCTGTGGCACTGCAGTTTGATCTTAACGCAGTAGTGTTTCAGGGGGAAGAGAGCGTAGGAGGAGGTACATTGGTACAAGAACCAGTGAATGAAACGGAGCTGGAGGGAAATTAACGAAAGTTGGGCAGCCATTGTTTGAGCCATTTGCTAAGTTACCTGAGCAGTGCTCACTCCGAACTATGGGTTTCCTTGAACTTGGCTGTCTATCTGTGTTTGGTTTCCCACCGTTGTTGCGGTTATGTGTATCGATATTCGCACGATCTACCATCTTTGGTCTTGTGCATACAGTTTCCGGCTAGTGGGAGTGTGGGCGGGCAGTCGGTCGGTTGGTGCGGACCATGGAGGATATCTCCATGCGGTGCAGTCGGCTGGGTCCGCTGGTGGTCACAACAGTGTCGGCGCGTGTGTGTAGCTGTCCGATCGTTACGAGCTTCGTGGCTCGCCGACCCAGGACGTCAAAGTTGAGTGGTGTCTTAAGTACCCAAGCCACGTTCATGTTGTGTCGTTCGTTTCGGTGGTTCGCTGTTGAGGGGCTTTCCCTGTGAGCAACACTCAGTGTTTGTAGTGGTTAAATCGAGCCGCCGTGTGGTGGAATTAACTACATTGGTTCACTACAATTCAAGTGCTTCAGCGGAATTTTCTGCCTTGTGCCCGTTAGTGCTCTGGTTACCTGCCCTGGCCACTGACGTAAATTCAGGCAGTGCTCTTTTTTGGTCGGGTTAACTATGTTATCTTATTTCAAATTCAAATATACCAACGGAATTTTCTGCTCTGTGGCCGTTAGTGTTCCGGTTACCTGCCCTGGCCACTAACGTAATTTCAGGCAGTGTCCTTTCCTCACCTGTTGTCGCTGTCCAACACGGTGTGTTGTTTTGACAGCTCAATACATATTTCATTGTGGATAATGACGTCCGTAACAGTTCAGTCTTTGAGTTTTCATGTACCGACTGGTGGCTAGCAAGTCATTTGGTCGGTCGGTCCGTGACTGTCTCTTGGTTAGGTTACTGGTGAATCAAGTGTAGTTGGGCCCACCACCTTTCTCACCTAAGTGAACGGCCGGCCGGTGTGGCCGAGTGGTTCTAGGCGCTTCAGTCTGGAATGGCGCAACTGCTACGATCGCAGGTTCTAATCCTGCCTCAGGCATGGATGTGTGTGATGTCCTTAGGTTAGTTAGGTTTAAGTAGTTCTAAGTTATAGGGGACTGATGTCCTCAGATGTTAAGTCCCACAGTACTCAGAGCCATTTGAACCTAAGTGAATGTTAATGTTTTGAGGGCGGACACAATCCCCCAACCCCCTGGAGGTGTCTGAGTGCCATTGTCTATACTGTCCCTTTTCATGAGTGTTTAATGGTCTGTTGGTAATCTATTTAGCCAATGCTTTAAACAAAAAAAAATGTTATTGTGTTTTATGTAAATCAAGGGCCTTCAGTCCATATATGTAAGTTTGAATTGTGGCAAGAGGATATTTTACTGAAAGTTACTGTTGTTGTATTATCTTTCATGTAGCCTGCTGTCAGCCACTTAAAACTTGAAGGTTTAACGTATTTTGAATTTTTGGAAAATCAATTGTGGGCCTTCAGCCTCTTAAGACCTTATTCTCAAATTTGATTGTCGTAATTGCGTTGCCTTTTCAATTAGTGAGCTCTTGGCCACTTAAAACTTAAGGTTTAAGCTATTTTGAATTTTTGGAAAATTAACTGTGGGCCTTCAGCTGTTTAATGCCTTATTCTTAAAATTTCCCCTTAAGCGAAAACATTGCAGCCTTCTGCCTCAAGAGATTATGGTAGTATATTTTAAAATTTTGAAATTTAATGGTGGCCTTCAGCCATTGGTATTGCACCTTTTTTATGTTTGTTCTATCCTCTTTTGCCTTGAGGCTTTCAGCCTAGCTGTGGTTATACATACACATTTTAATTATTTTATTTTCATTTGTAACTGCATGTCTTCAGTCACTTGAAATTTATCTTGTTGATTTTGAAAATTTCTTGTTTGGAGTCCTTCAGCCATGAAAGAACTAGATTTTGAAAGCCGTAGTTGTAAAGGTTCAGCTATGTGCCGTTTTGGTTTAAATGTGTTATTAAATTACAATAAATTACAGTTTTGAAGTGAAACTGATCGCCACCTTATTTGGCCCTTTCCACACTCCTAATCGCCTGTTCTGCCCTGCAGGTTTAGCGGGCATATCACTGGTAGCAGAGCATGGTTTCACTTGTGCTTACTAACTTAGTTGCGGTCAGTTTCACTCTTGTTTCGATTGCATCGTATTGTTTGACTTGTTATTGTTTCACGTGTTAAGATAATGGCAGTCGGGCAGTGACCAGGGATTGGCCTGCTTAGAAGAGACCAATCTCGCTTACGAGTTGGCAGTAAGGCATCAACTGACGGAGGGAAGTGTTCCAGAATTGGTAGCCCATTTGCGTGCTGCCATGCTGCAGCTGGTTGACGTCACCTCAGCAGTGATCGGTGAGACAGGTGCGGCCATCTAATTTCTTGGTGAGGCCCTTAAAGGCCTTGAGGATACTATTTGTCTCCTAGAAGGAACCCAACCTAGTGACAGTCAGTTGGATCAGGTGTGGGCACAATTGGCGCATTTAACTAATCAGGTGACTGATTTGAGTTCGTTAGATTTGGGACAGCATCACAAAAAATCGGCCGCTGACTTGGGAACTCTGGTGAGCGTGTTGCAGTTTAAGATTACATGCTTGGAGTTGAATAGGAGGAAGTTTGAAGATAGTGACATACGCTATCATGGGGAACATGGGGGCTAGGCCGGGGGTTACATTATTCCAGGGGCTGTTAAGTTAGATGCCGTGTTTGCTAAGTTGCTTAACCGTCTGGATTATTTCTTTCAGGCTCTGGCCGAATTGATTGTAGAGCGAACTGATCAAGTAGAAAATCTGTTGTGGTCGTTGGTTCGTCCCGAACAGCAGGCGGCCGTTTTTCGCGTTCCGCACCACGTGACCCTGTCGTAGCTATACCCGCTAGCTAGAGGCGAGGTGACGTCAGCCGGCTGCAGCATGGCAGCACGCAAATGGGCTGCCAATTCTGGAACACTGCCCTCCGTCAGTTGATGCCCTACTGCCAACTCGTGAACGAGATGGTCTCTTTTAAACAGGCCAATCCCTGGACACTGTCTGACTGCCATTATCTTAACACCTGAAACAATAACAAGTCAAACAACTCTCACGAGCCATGGCCAAAGAGTTTATCTTGCAACAACTAAGGGGGCTCGTAATTAGTCAAAGATTAACCACCGGGTTTCGGAAACAACTTGAGTGCCGCCACATTTGGGAACTGCAGTGGGGTTTTACGTTTTGACTTTGGAGTTCCTTGTGTACAGGTTGGGTGGAAAGCAAATCGTCTTGTCGGTGGGTCTGTTGACTATTACTTGGATGGGTTGCCGGCAGATCAGATGTAGTTGGGCCGACTACCTGTCTCCCCTAAGTGAAAATTAATATTTCAAGTGCAGACCGAGCCCCAGAAACTTCTGAGCGCCACTGGCTGTACTGCCTTTTCTTATTGGTGTTTGATTGTGTATTTTAATGGCTCGCAGCCGATGGTTTGAATTTGGATGCTTTTAGTTGGGTTTTAAATAATGGGCCTTGAGCAGTTTTAAAACTGAAAGTTCCTTACTTGTCAAGTCTTAGATTGCTTGGGCCTTCAGCCTCATCTGGGGGAAGAAGACACACACTAGCTATGGAAAACCTTGCGCTTTCTGCCTTTTGAAAATCTATTGTAGTTGTGTTTTAAATCGTGGGCCTTCAGCCGTTTTAAAAGTTAAAAAAGTTGTGCCCTTAGCCATAAGATTGTGTGACATATTCAGTCGATAATTAAGCTCGCAAATTTGCGCTGTAATGTTTGGGAAACTAAATATAGTTATATGTCTTCGAGTGTAACTGACAGCCGCTCATTTCCGGCCCCTTTCCACAATTCCAACTACGTGTTCTGTCCTGCGGATTTAACCAGGCGTTTCAGGAATCATTGACATCTCTCTGGCACTACGAGTGGTTGTTGATGGATGGGAGCAGTAGAACCCTGACATGATGGCGGAGGTTCGCGACCTGGTGGTGTCATTGTCGACCCAGTGGCCGGGGGGGGCAAGGTGGGGGGAGGGGGGGGCAGCAGTGACACAGAGGTGGAGAAGAGAGTGAAACATCCTACTGTGCCCAGTTCTCAGCACCATTAATTCAGAAGCAGTATAGCAGAATTCTAAGTGACATACTTCCACAAGCGTGACGAGGCTATTGAGAGTCAGAAAGCGTTCGTGTTAGCTGTCTTCAGCTATTTTACGGCGGTTAGCACCCATTTTGATATCAGTGGAAATGACTGCCTAGGCTGTAGGGAGCCTCCAGGGACGTCACAGAAGCTTCTGTAACGGTTCCCCGACTGCAAGAAAAAGAAATTACTCGCAATGCAAAGGCACTCTCATCACCATTTTAATTAATTAGACAACCGATTTGATATCAGTGACTGACGCCAGACCGATGAAAGCGAGGGGAGAGTACCACAGATCTCATTCGAGAGTTGGAGTGGTAATGATAAGTTTTTTGTGTTGCAGCGAGACCTTTTAACGGAATTTCAGTACCCCACCTACGCAGGGTGAGAGATGGTCATTATAGCTACGAGGGTTATCCACAAATTACATTACGTTTTGGAATTAAAAATAAATAAAGTATGGGAAATTTTTTTTATTACATACATATGAAAGCCACACTTAAATACTACTTTTCTACATAGTTGCCATTTAAATTAAGGCACTTATCGTAGCGATGGACGAGCTTGGAAATTCCTTTGTCGTAAAATTCGGCCGTCTGCGCCTTCAACCACGTGGTTAATCAGTAATCCGGTAGAAATACGATTTTTGTGGATTTCCTGGAAAGAGCCACTACAATAAACTCTCAAAGGTACTGCCAAACTCTGCACAATCTCAGAAGAGCAATAAAAAACAAGCGCAGGGGAAAGTTCGGCTCAAAGATCTTGCTGATTCACGACAACGCCCGGGCCCACACGGCAAATGCCACTCGTGAAGTTCTCGAATCTTTTAAGTGGGAGTTGTTTCCTCATCCGCCGTACAGTCCCGACCTGGCACCGAGCGACTTCCACTTATTCCCAGCAATGAAGAAGTGCTTGGCTATGCAGCGTTTTGATGACGACCCACAGCTTCAAGAAGAGGTAACCACGTGGTTGAAGTCGCAGGCGGCCGAATTTTACGACGAAGGAATTTCCACGCTCGTCCATCGCTACGATAAGTGCCTTAATTTAAATGGCAACTATGTAGAAAAGTATTATTTAAGTGTGGCTTTCATCTGTATATAATTAAAAAAATTCCAATACTTTATTTATTTTTAATTCCAAAACGTAATGTACTTTGTGGATAGCCCTCGTATATTACCGAATTTATAAAATGATAGTAGTATAAATCTAATATTCATAACTCCTTTCTGCTGCTATCTTGAAAGACTTCATAGGTAACACGGCCATTTGGTTACTTTAAGACAGTTTGAAAGTGGGGAGGCATCCTATGGCAGAGGTACAGCATGCTCTTATCTCTCTGTAATGATCCAAAAAAGAGCTTAATATTCTAATCCAGTGGTGGTGGACATGGCAGATATTCAGCTGAAAGTAACTTATTTTTCTACCTGATTAGAGAATGCTTAGAGGAAATGAAACCTATGCCATAGTTCTGTACAAGATTTTCACAACAAATAACGATACTTTACTGATGTGGAAACGCGTGTATGGTCCAGTTGCTATCTACAATTCACTTGAGAAATTCGAGGTGTATTGACAAGGTAACATCAGCATTTCAGACTGGGTAAATTGGATTTTTTAAACTATGGAGTCTACGACAGTTAGTCCATGTCGCACTTTTTCTTGTCTTGCATTGCGTCACAGCCAGGAATGGTCACGAGGGATCAGCGACAGAGAGTCGTGGTTTAAGGCTATCCCAAGTGGCCAACTATTCAGTTACGCAATGCCGGCCGCGGTGGTCTAGCGGTTCTGGCGCTGCAGTCCGGAACCGCGGGACTGCTACGGTCGCAGGTTCGAATCCTGCCTCGGGCATGGGTGTGTGTGATGTCCTTAGGTTAGTTAGGTTTAAGTAGTTCTAAGTTCTAGGGGACTTATGACCTAAGATGTTGAGTCCCATAGTGCTCAGAGCCATTTGAACTATTTACGCAATGTGGTCGGTAGATAGCGCTGGACTCCACCGGAGGTGACTTGTCAGTTGCGGGCCGCTGTGGACGAGCGGTTCTATGCGCTTCAGTCCGGGACCGCGCTGCTGCTACGGTCGCAGGTTCGAATTCTGCCTCGGTCATCGATGTGTCCGATGTCCTTAGTTAGGTTTAAGTAGTTCTAAGTCTAGGGAACTGATGACGTCAGATGCTAAGTCCCATAGTGCTCAGAGCCATTTGAACCATTTGACTTGTCAGTTTTCTTTTTCGTCTTGAGATGCTAAGTTCAAGTAAGATAATGAGCACTACTTTCATAAAATATTTTGTACGACGTATTTCCCATTTTTCTATTGGCTAAGATAAGACTTGCGACTCGTGAATATAATAGATATAAATATGTTTCCTTCCTCAATGACGTCGCTACAGGAGTTGTTTATATACGGGCAGTGATTTATAGGCTCACTGGGACAGTGGGCCGCTGTTCTAATATTATGTCGCTGTTCTAATATTATTACCCATCCTAATGTTCCTACCAGCAGCCATTCGCTTGTAGATCGGCAGGAGACCACAGCGATAGGCTGCTATACTGTCATTGCTACCCATCTTTCACATATAGCGCTATTGGCTAGAATGGCTGGAGCAAGTATGTAGTGCTAGGTTAACAGCGAAAATATCTTCTCTACATCCTGCAGTTACTCACAAAACTGGATAGAGCTATTGTCTACATCTCGATCAGTGGCAACTACCCCTCCTCAGCTCCCATGCTTCACAGCCAGAAGAAAAAATATGGATGTGCTTGCCAATTTTTGAATTTCCCGCCTACAGTAACGGGGACATTAGGCTGCACCATGTTCTGGTTTGGCCATCTGGGACTGTGATTTCTTAATTAGACTAGAGTTAAAAAAATAAATAGAACCTTTCCACATTATGATTTAAGAAGCACCTAGGTTGAGGTAAAGCTCTCTCTATACAAATAAATAAAAGTTTACAAATCTTAGCTAAGAGAAAAGTTATAAAAATATATTTTCTTTCTAAAAGATTTAAAAACATTTTCATCAATGAAGTTGGCTGATTATATATATTTCAAAAACACTGCACCTGTAACTACCAAATTGAATAATCAAAATGTAAAATGACGCTTAATGAAAATCAAGTACTGAAGAAGTCGTTGAACTGTCTGACGACAAAGTGTACCATTGGCAGCATACAACTAGAACACAAACGCTCCCATACACTATCACAGAATTAAACAAGGTTAATCAGCGGTGTACATTAATACCAGAAGCTAACAAGTGTTTCCATACTAAACACTGAGCTCGCCATGTATTGTTTTGAGTTGTCATTTCTCTTCATAATATGAAGATCCACAAGCTACACTGTGAAATCCAGCCTAATTATCAGATGACACATGCTGTACTTGTTGCACCTGTCGACCTTTAGCTAATCCAGACCGCTCATTCAGCAGTGCTTAAACAGCTCGTACTCTCGATGGAAAACTAGCTGGTCCACCAAGTGTAGCACTCTCACCCTTTGGTTTAGACTCAAGACATAACCTTAACCTGAAATTCCACTTCATTTACAGGTGATGCTGCGAACCTATACTGTAAATCATGTCACCGAGATTCTGTCCAAGGTAACAACTGTGCCGACCATGCTGCATCAACTCCACACGCGAACACCTAACCTGTTGTCCAGCAAGACTCACTAACACTTTCATTCGCTGCAGCTGACAAGACCACGAGCCAGTCTGTGTGAGGCGCTTTACAGCCTCAAAGTTAGAGAGCCTGTATACAGAGAGAGTGGCCATAGGTGAAGTTGCCCGTGATTGGTTGATCAGCTTTGGCGCCATTTTTCTGCCAAACGTCTCTCGCGCTTCCTATGTTCGCCCTGCTTTTGAGTTGAATTGAAGTTCAGAGGACTTTTGGAAACGATTAAAAGGTATTTGAATTATCGAGAGACTTGTTATGCGTTGTGCATGCAAGTTCGATTTAGTTGTATATCGTTTTTAGTACGTAATTAGCGTTTGCGATCTTAAATACGAGTTGAAATAATGAAGCGTTTTGTGATGCAGTCGGTAGGCCTACATGTTTGAAGTGAACACGTTAGTAACTGTACAGTATTGTTTTTGACATCTGTAATTCGTTCTGCAGACGTTCGTATACGATGCCGGGTTGTGCTGAATTTGGTTGTTCCAATTTTTGAGCTCTTTTTTCTTTAACAGTTCGTGCATACTGGTAGCATCACAAGCTTTTTTGAAGCCAGTATCTGACAGTCCTTTCTGGAAACGGAAAGTTACTGTAATTGTTGTGCCATCCTCATTCTACTTTCAGCGTCAAACTTTATTTCGTTCCGAATCAGAACACTAGGCATTATTTTGGTTTCAGTATTATTGCCTGACTGTTGACGTGGTTGCTGAAACATTATTCGTAGTAAATAATTGTAGGTACTCTTGAAGACAGTTTTTAATAGGCCTACTTACTGTGTGGTGGAAGGGATACTGTAGTTTTCTTGTTATATTTGGTCGTTATTACAGTAGCCTACATTTAACATTACCTGATTTTTGTAATCTTTTTTGTTTGTTATCTACGAGAGGTATTCAGTATATGTATGAAAGAAAGTCGTAAGCAGTTGTTTACTTGTGATATGCAAAATGTTTGAAGACGTGACAAGAAGTGCTAATACGTCTCACACTTTTTGCATATCACAAGTAAACAACTGCTTACGACTTTCTTTCATCTGAGGTAATACAGGTACGTTAAATCTTTAGCGTTATGCACTTCCGATACAAAACAAATGCTAGACACTATTTTTTTTTTATTTACGTTACTTTCATTGCAATATGTCTAGTAAACGAACTTTAAAGGAGATAAATGCAAGTAACGAATAATTTTTACAGCCACTGTATCAAATTTTCCTGTGCTGTACGTAGTAGGTTACTATGAGTATATTATAGCTGTAAAGAAAGTCATTTAACGAATGATTTCGCCATATTGTCTCGTGCTTTTCATTCGGTGAGTGTGTACTCCACTACTCCAGTACTGGCCATTCAAAAGTCCCTCTCGCAGTTTGGCAGAAAAATGGCCGCCGTATCGTCCGATTGGCCACTCTCTCCCTACACAGGCGCTCTACTCAAAGTTCGATTCTGCTGCTGCCTAGCGAGACACTGACGAAAGTGTTGCCTAGGGGTACGGCCTCGGTACCTTTCAATATCGATGGCATACTGGCTCACTGTCTTTAGAATGTCCACTTTTACAAGTGAAGTGTCAGCCATTTCTCTGACGCGTTGCGTATCCGGCACTATCGATAGCGACTTGTATTTCTGTTTCTGTCCGGTTCGGTCTGCGCAGGCGCTGAGGCGGCTGCTGCCCTCTGGAGCGTTTATCGCAGGGGGCCGCGCGCGTTTGGCTCGGCAGTTGGATTCGCAGCGAGCTGGTGGCGTTTTGCCTTCCGCCCCGGCACAGAGGTGTGGTCTCGTTGTTGGCAAAGCCTCGTTGATTTGGCCGTTGGTCGGTGTGGCGTGTCGGTGACGTGCTGTAGTGAACAACTGATGGATCCCCGCACGAGATCGCTCGAGGTTCTCCGCCTCTGAAAAGGGTGCCACGATATCGCTTGGGTTTCCGCACCCAGGAATTGTAAGGACTGCAGGGCAGGTTTTCTGTGTGTTTGCTCTGTCCGGTCTGCGTGGCGCAGTTCGTTTCACCTTAGTTCACCTTACTTCAGCTGTTGTTTATATTTTCTGCGTGATTCCGTTTCAGCCGGAGTCTGGGTGTCGAGTTTTCTGCTGGTGTGTACCCGGTCGTCGCCCCCGTTTTCCCGCCCGGGGGGCAGCCGTATCTGTTGGTGGGAATTATTTAGCAGTGTGTGTTTTGAGTGGACCCGGTGTGCTCACGCGCCCTGATTCTGAGTTGAAATTACTGTGGTCAGACTGGCTCGGTTGCTGTAGTGCGTGTTATTGGTTTTCTGGCTTGCAGGGGACTGTGCGCGTGCCTGTTCTGTTTGTGATGTGGCAGCAGCCTGATATTTTTATGTGTGCTTGTTAAGTTGCTAGTAATGGCTTTTAGCCTTGTGCTTACTTATTTTATTTAAATTGCTGGGCATTGTCATTTTTCTGTTCGTTTACCTTTATTTATTTGTAGTGTTAATTAAGCCTAAGACGATGTCCAAGGTGCTAGCAATTGATTTTAGCCTCGTGTGTACTTCTTAATCCTATTTAAATTCTTGGGCATTGGTATTTGCTTGTTCTTTTACTCTTATTTATTTGTTGTGCCAGTTAGCCCTAAGATGATGTCAGACCTTGGTATCTGTCAACCTCATTTGGTTACTAGCCCTCAGGTGCAATATTGCCAGGCCTATCCCGGATTTGTCATTAATTGAGAGCTTTTTATACTGTATTTTTAGTAGTAGGTTTGGCAAGTGCACTTGCGTATGGTATTTATTGTGTTTACCCCTCCCCCCCTTCTTCCTCCTTCGTATAAACTGATTTTGGTAAGATTGCTAGGTGGCCTGTGTTATTACCTATGTAAGTTTGCCCGCTGCTGTAGTCGTGACATGTTTTGACTGGCAAGCCGCCCATGTTGGCGAAAGTTTGAATGCGTTTTGCGCTGTTGATGTTGGGCCTGGCCGTACGTATATTTAGTCATGTATGTGTTGTTGTGTTAAGGATTTTAGGACATTTTTAACTGAGATACCTGTTGAAAATTGTATCACTCTTTTAAAGAAGGTAGAGGAAGGAGTAACTTCAACTAGAAATTTAATTGTAAATTATACATTTCTGCATCACATTTAAAAATTTAACTGTATTAGATGAAAGTATGTAGTTTATTGCACAATGATTACTTGTTAATGTATCAAATTGTCAACAGTTTTGAAGTTTCTCTGTTTACCTGTGGTATATAACATGTTTATTACCTCGTATTGTAAGCAGCTTGATTTGTTTGTGTCACTTCAATTTGTAAGCCACAGTGTAATTTATTACAATTAATTAATTGTTTTGGGGAAATAAACCTTGAATTGTATGTCCCCTTTTCATTAACCGAATCCCATCCAAATCGTCCGCTCAAAGTGTGCTAAGAAGAAGTCTCTTCTGTTCACTTTCTCTATTGCCAAATTAATTACAAGTTCTCTCCCATTACTATGTTGCAAGAATTCAGTCTTCCTGCTACTTTCAGTTAGCTTCTGTATTGTTCTGTAGATGTACATTACAGCCCTCACCACACCTAAGTGTGGGTATGGCAGGCCTTCCCTACTCATATCTGCTATTAAAATATCCTATCCAGTACTATCTTTAGGCAATGCTACATTCTCCAAAATGATGACTGAAGCACAAAACTCACATTTCAGTCTCTTCAGAGCAGTCTGAGTATAGCAGCCACATACATATATCTACATCTACATCTACATGATTACTCTGCTATTCACAATAAAGTGCCTGGCAGAGGGTTCAATGAACCACCTTCAAGCTGTCTCTCTAACTTTCCACTTTCGAACAGCACGCGGGAAAAACGAGCACTTAAATTTTTCCGCGTGAGCCCTGATTGCTCTTATTTTATCGTGATCATAATTTATCCCTAGGTAGGTAAGTGCCAACAGAATGTTTTCGCAGTCGGAAGAGAAAACTCTTGATTGAAATCTCATGAGAAGATCCCATCATAAAGAAAAATACCTTTGTTTTAATGATTGCACCCCAATTCACGTTTTATGTCTGTGGCACTTTCTCCATTATTTCGCGATAATACAAAACGAGCAGCCCTTCTTTGTACTTTTTCGATGTAATCCGTCAGTCCCAACTGATGCAGATCCCACACCGCACAGCAGTACTCCAGAATAGGGCGGACAAGCGTGGTGTAAGCAGTCCCTTTAGTAGACCTGTTGCACCTTATAAGTGTTCTGCCAATGAATCGCAGTCTTTGTTTTGCTCTATCTGCGACATTATCTATATGATCGTTCTTATTTTTGGTTATTTGTAATTGTAATCCCTAAGTATTTAATTGAATTTACAGCCTTCAGATTTGTGTGACTTATCGCGTAATCGAAATTTAGTGGATTTCTTTTCGTACTCATGTGAATAACTTCACACTTTTCTTTATTCAGGGTCAATTCCCACTTTTCGCGCCATGCAGATATATTATGTAAATCATTTTGCAAGTCGTTTTGGTCATTTGATGACTTTACAAGACGGCAAATGACAGCATCATCTGCAAACAATCTAAGACGGCTACTAAGATTGTATCCTATAACGTTAATATAGATAAGGAACTATAACACTTCCTTGGGGAACGCCGGATATTACTTCTGTTTTACACGATGACTTTCTGTCTATTACTACGAACTGTGGCCTTTCTGACAGGAAATCACAAATCCAGTCGTACAACTGAGGCGATATTCCATAGGCACGCAGTTTGGTTAGAAGACGCTTGTGAGGAACGGTGTCGAAAGCCTTCTGGAAATCTAAAGATATGGAATCAATCTGACATCCCCTGTCGATAGCACTCATTATCTCATAACTATAAAGAGCTAGTTGTGTTTCACAAGAACGATATTTTATGAATCCGTGCTAACTATGTGTCAATAAATCGTTTTCTTCGAGGTACTTCTTAATGTTCGAATACAATATATGTTCCAAAACCATACTTCAAATCGACGTTAGAGATATGGACCTGTAATTCAACGGATTACTCCTACTTCCCTTTTTGGGTATTGGGATAACTTGAGCAATTTTCCATTCTTTAGGTACGTATCTTTCTGCGAGCGAGTGGTTGTAAATAACTGCTAAATGTGGATCTATTTTATGAGCATACTCTGAGAAGAACCTGACTGGTACACAATCTGGACCGAAGGCCTTGCCTTTATTAAGCAATTTTAGCTGCTTCGTTACTCCGAGGATATCTACTTCTATGTTTCTTATCTTGGAAGTTGTTCTTGACTGAAATTCAGGAATATTTACTTCGTATTCTTTGGTGAAGGAGTTTCGGAAAACCGTGTTCAATAACTCCGCTTTAGTGGCACTGTCATCAGTGACTTCACCGTTGTTATCCCGCCACTGGTGTGCTTTATGTATGACCAGAACCTTTTAGGGTTTTCTGCCAGATTTCCAGACAGAGTTCCGTTATGGAAATTATTAAAGGGATCTAGCACTGAAGTACGCTCTATATTTCGAACTTCTGTAAACCTTTGGCAGTCGTGGGGATTTGGTGTTCTTTTAAATTTGGCATGTGTTTTTCGGTGCTTCTGCAACAACGATATTACCCGTTTTGTGTACCATGGTGGATGAGTACCATCACTTATTAATTTATGTGGTATATATCTCTCTGAAATCATTACACAACTTTTCTACGCTTACATGAACAGATCGGATGGAGCGAAGACTGTCTCTTAAAACGGCGTCAAGAGCATTGTTATCAGCTTTTTAAATAGATATACTTTGCGTTTCTTTTTCATGGTTGTAGGTGTTACGGCATTCAACCTAGCAGCAACTGCCTTGTGCACGCTAATACCTGTATTCGTCACGATACTCACTATTTGTCCAGGATTACACTACTGGCCATTAAAATTGCTACACCAAGAAGAAGTGCAGATGAAAAACGGGTATTCATTGGACAAATATATTATACTAGAACTGACATGAGATTACATTTTCACGCAATTTGGGTGCATAGATCCTGAGAAATCAGTACCCAGAACAACCACCTCACGCCGTAATAACGGCCTTGATACGTCTGGGCATTGAGTCAAACAGAGCTGGGATGGCGTGTACAGGTACAGCTGCCCATGTAGCTTCAACACGATACCACAGTTCATCGAGAATAGTGACTGGCGTATTGTGACGAGCCAGTCGCTCGGCCACCATTGACCAGACGTTTTCAATTGGTGAGAGATCTGGAGAATGTGCTGGCCAGGGCAGCAGTCGAACATTTTCTGTATCCAGAAAGGCCCGTACAGGACCTGCAACATGCGATCATGCATTATCCTGCTGAAATGTAGGGTTTCACAGGGATAGAATGAAGGGTAGAGCCACGGGTCGAAACACATCTGAAATGTAACGTCCACTGTTCAAAGTGCCGTCAACGTGAACAAGAGGTGCCCGAGACATGTAACAAATGGCACCCCATACCTTCACGCCGGGTGATACGCCAGTATGGCGATGACGAATACACACTTCCAATGTGAGTTCACCGCGATGTCACCAAACACGGATGCGACCATCATGATGCTGTAAACAGAACCTGGATTCATTCGAAAAAGTGACGTTTTGGCATTCGTGCACCCAGGTTCGTCGTCGAGTACACCATCGTAGGCGCTCCTGTCTGTGATGCAGCGTCAAGGGTAACCGCAGCCACGGTCTCCGAGCTGACAGTCCATGTTGCTGCAATCGTCGTCGAACTGTTCGTGCAGATGGCTGTTGTCTTGTAAACGTCCCCATCTCTTGACGCAGGGATGGAGACGTGACTGCACTATGCATTACAGCCATGTGGATAAGATGCCTGTCATCTCGACTGCTAGTGATACGAGACCATTGAGATCCAGCAAGGCGTTCCGTATTACCCTCCTGAACCCATCGATTCCATATTCTGCTAACAGTCATTGGATCTCGACCGACGCGAGCAACAATGTCGTTATACGATAAGCTGCAATCACGATAGGCTACAATCCGACCTTTATCAAAGTTGGAAACGTGATGGTACGCATTTCTCCTCCTTACATCACAACAACGTTTCACGAGGCAACGCCGGTGAACTGATTTTTGTGTATGAGAAATCGGTTGGAAACTTTCCTCATGTCAGCACGTTGTACGTGTCGCCGACGTCGCCAACCTTGTGTGAATGCTCTGAAGAGCTAATCAATTGCATACCACAGCATCTTCTTCCTGTCAGTTAAATTTCGTGTCTGTAGGACGTCATCTTCGTGGTGTAGCAATTTTAATGGCCAGTAGTGCATTTTTTGGTAAGAGGTGAAGTATGCTTTCGCAACCATTTACGCTTCGAGTGGGCTCATGAACTAATTGTTCAAAATTTTTTTCTGAGACAGGATTCAGTACAATTTCGGATGACGTTTTATGCCTGCTGCCTGCCTTAAAGGTATAATCTTTCCAGCATATTGAGGGTAAATTGAAGACACCATCGACTATAAATGCATGAGTGGGGTTGCTATTTGCAATGAGACTCAAGTTTCCTTTGAACTGTTCAGCAACTATACCTTCTGAGTCGGGGGGTCGGTAAAACGATCCAGTTAATAGTTTAGTCCGATTTTCAAGTATAACCTCTACCCATACTATTTTGCATGAACTATCTACTTCAATTTCACTACAAGGCAAACTACTTCTGACAGCAATAAATACTCCACCACCAACTGTATTTAATCTATCCTTTCTAAACTCTGTTAGGTCGTTTGAAAAATGTCGTTGAACTTATTTCCGGCTTTAGCCAGCTTTCTGTACCTACAACTATTTGAGTTTCAGTGCTTTTAATTAGGTCTTAGAGGTGTGGTTCTTTCCCAACACAGCTACGAAAATTTACAACTACAATACTGATCGTTTCTACAACTACCTTACTGTGTTTTACTTGTCCCCTTTTAGATGGACGCCCTTTCTGTGGTTCCCTGAGATCCTCTAACCTAAAAAACCACCCAGACCCTTCCACGCAGCCCCCGCTACCCGTGTAGCCGTTTCATGTGTGTAGGGGACTCCTGACCTATTAAGCAGAACCTAGAAACCCACCATCCGATGGCGCAAGCCAAGTAATCTGCAGCCTACACCGTTACAGAACCTCCTGATCCTCTGATTCAGTCCCTCGACTCAGATCTGCATCAAAGGACCACAGTCGGTTCTATCGACGATGGTTCAGATGGTGAGATGCGCCTTTACCTCGCAAGCAAGACTGGCAGTCTTTACTGTTTCCCCTAGCCGCCCGAAACCAGACAGAACCTGCTCCGATCCAAAGCGACACAGGTGATTGGTACCGACATGAGCGACCCCCTGCAGTTGGCTGCACGCTGTACTCTTCATGGCAGCTGAAAGCACTCTTTCCACATCCGGAATGGCTCCCCCCGGAACGCACATGGAGTACACATTGGCTTCCTTCGTCTCCTCGGCAGCCATGTTCCGAAGGGTTCACATTATGCACCTAACGTTGGTGCTCCAACTACCAGCAAACCAACCCTCTGTGAATGTCCAGACCTTGCGGGCCGAGAAGCTTCCTCTGGAACAGGGTGGACGACTCCATTCCAGCTCAGAGACATCGTCACCTCAGATAACGCCCGTAACCTGTTCGTCAAACGAACTGAGGAGGCCCTACAATCGGCCCTCAGAAAGTTTTTCGCTGTCTGCCAGCCTTTGGAATATTCTCTCACTTGACCACAGGTGAGAGGCACACCTCAGTGCAGGCGGTACCCGGGCTGGCCACAATAGTGGACCGATCGGGGAACACATGGGACGTGCTCGACATCCCTCGCATCCCCGCGTCCAACCCCCCAGTGTGACGCCCCTTGGCAGCAGCCTCAAGCTGTGTGACGGAATCCAACGCAGCCTGGAGCTGTGAGCGAAGGGTCGCCAACTCAGCTCGCATCTGTACACAGCAGTTCCTATCCATTACTGCAGTCGCTCCTGTTTGAAGCTCGTAAAAATGTACAACAAACGAACGTTGTACTCACCTTATTAACAGCAGGAACACGAGGTGTTCTGTCTCTGACGGTCTATCCGACATAAATATATAAGAAGAGAAAACAGTTACTCCATCTCCTTCACATCTGTAGGAGAATATTCAAAGTGAACTGTGTCACTTATGGTAGATACAGGTGATACTATAGTGGTTGGACATGTAGGGAAGTTGCTTTCATCGGTACTTGTCATAGAAACAGTTACATTTCCAAACATATTGGATTGAAATGGAAGAAGGTTTTGAACTTTTGTCTTGCATTCAGTTTCAAAGATTTGTCTGAAGGATACTAAGTACCGTGAATCTACACATGTCCTGTAATTAGCAAACCTTGATCCAAGGACTTCTATCTGTACTTTAACTAGTAAAAAAGCACTTGAAGTCGAGTTCATTGACACAGTACCTGGCCATTTCAATTTGGCCATGAGTCGTGTTTGATAGTGGCTGACGGGTATATCATGTCAGGCAGTTGCTCTTTAACACCATCGTCTGGTCCCAACCATTTGACCAGTTCGAAAACGTACTCAGACACAAGAAATTATCGTCATTTCGTATCACTGTCAGTGAATGCTTAAGCGACGTTCACATTTATATTTTGTTTCAACTTTCACCACTTACTAACACTTTTCATTAAAGTAATGAAATTTGCTGTACTCTGATATTCACGCAGATTGTGTTCCTCATCTAAAGTAAGAAGCCCCTGTACAACATACGGGCTGAATATATATAGCATTCTGCCTTTAAAATTTTGATGGATAGAGTGATTTCACACACAAATCATAGGAGTCTTTTATGATCAGTTCACTCTCCGTGGCATGGACCTTCTTTAAGGTAGAAAATGAAAAGACTTTCAGTTGCGAATTTTTGCCTGTCTTTCCAAAGTTAGGATATGTGAAGACCAGATGGAAATTTTTCCGATGGATTCAATTCTTCCGACTGCTTTTCAACATCTACATGCTATCAATGATAAAAATAGTGCTGAACAAGTCTAAAGGTTGGGAATAAACAGTAGTCTTCTTGGTAGTGCTGAGGAATACGCCATACATTCTCTGCTTATGGAGTTGTTACCACTCACAACACAAACCACTTTAAAACCAATATTGTCCAAGTCCATTATAACATTTTTAAGATCAGTGAAAGATGACATTTCTGAAGAGTGTTTATGGACAAATTGTGTACAAGTTCTTTAAATGAAGACAAAAGGCTTTGGATAACATACGAGGGCAATTCAATAAGTAATGCAACACATTTTTTTTCTGAAACAGGGGTTGTTTTATTCAGCATTGAAATACACCAGGTTATTCCCCAATCTTTTAGCTACACAACACTATTTTTCAACGTAATCTCCATTCAATGCTACGGCCTTACGCCACCTTGAAATGAGGGCCTGTATGCCTGCACGGTACCATTCCACTGGTCGATGTCGGAGCCAACGTCGTACTGCATCAATAACTTCTTCATCATCCGCGTAGTGCCTCCCACGGATTGCGTCCTTCATTGGGCCAAACATATGGAAATCCGACGGTGCGAGATCGGGGCTGTAGGGTGCATGAGGAAGAACAGTCCACTGAAGTTTTGTGAGCTCCTCTCGGGTGCGAAGACTTGTGTGAGGTCTTGCGTTGTCATGAAGAAGGAGAAGTTCGTTCAGATTTTTGTGCCTACGAACACGCTGAAGTCGTTTCTTCAATTTCTGAAGAGTAGCACAATACACTTCAGAGTTGATCGTTTGACCATGGGGAAGGACATCGAACAGAATAACCCCTTCAGCGTCCCAGAAGACTGTATCCATGACTTTACCGGCTGAGGGTATGGCTTTAAACTTTTTCTTGGTAGGGGAGTGGGTGTGGCACCACTCCATTGATTGCCGTTTTGTTTCAGGTTCGAAGTGATGAACCCATGTTTCATCGCCTGTAACAATCTTTGACAAGAAATTGTCACCCTCATCCACATGACGAGCAAGCAATTCCGCACAGATGGTTCTCCTTTGCTCTTTATGGTGTTCGGTTAGACAACGAGGGACCCAGGGGGAACAAACCTTTGAATATCCCAACTGGTGAACAATTGTGACAGCACTACCAACAGAGATGTCAAGTTGAGCGCTGAGTTGTTTGATGGTGATCCGTCGATCATCTCGAACGAGTGTGTTCGCATGCTCCGCCATTGCAGGAGTCACAGCTGTGCACGGCCGGCCCGCACGCGGGAGATCAGACAGTCTTGCTTGACCTTGCGGCGATGATGACACACGCTTTGCCCAACGACTCACCGTGCTTTTGTCCACTGCCAGATCACCGTAGACATTCTGCAAGCGCCTATGAATATCTGAGATACCCTGATTTTCCGCCAAAAGAAACTCGGTCACTGCCCGTTGTTTGCAACGCACATCCGTTACAGACGCCATTTTAACAGCTCCGTACAGCGCTGCCACCTGTCGGAAGTCAATGAAACTATACGAGACGAAGCGGGAATGTTTGAAAATATTTCACAAGAAATTTCCGGTTTTTTCAACCAAAATTGGCCGAGAAAAAAAATGTGTTGGATTACTTATTGAACTGCCCTCGTATAAAGAGATAGTTGTACTGTCTCCATTAAATGTTGTATTTAGAACATTGCCTCCTTCATAATTCAATGTTTCGATGTGCATCTCATCAATCATTAATGAGACAACATGATCCTTTGTCTTTAAGTAACTTAATGTAATAGTTACAGGCTTGGCGCAATCTCGGAATGCTGGCAAGCTGCAGTGTCAGTGTATGCCGCGTGCAGAGTGCCTCCGCACCCAAAGTAGCAGCGTCATGCCTCTGGCTGCTTACACAGGCAGAACCTGTGTGGTTTTGACGTCGAATTTATGCATTTCTTGGCTCACGGTGGAGTACTGACGAATCCATATTTATTCATGATAAGCTGTGAGACACAACTATGACTGATCGGCGTAGCGAGTGCGTTATTTTTGTTGTTGTTATAAAAACAAAGTAGTGGGGGTTAATAACTCGGTTTTGTTGTATTTCTGTGCCTCATGGACCCAATAACTGCACAGCCGTGACAAATGTCAGAGCAGACCCTCAGTTGAGGACAAAAAAGCTGTAACCGCCTCATAGAAATGGTGTCAGCATGGTGATGAATTATGGAAATCATGCAGTCCCGAGTAAACTGAGCGATGTGTGAACTCCCTACAGTTACGAGTTCCTGCCATATCTCCATGGCGGATCAGAAGCAGCAGCATCGTAAGACAACAAGCGGTCGTCCATCGTGGGAATTCAGGTTACTCTTCTCAAATTTCTCTACAATGCGAAAAGCAGTCTTCGATTTTTAAAACATTTCCTATACTAGAGTGATTTTGTTAGAGTACATATATCGATATGGCAGAATGCAAGCTGAGTGACGCCGCCAGTCTCCAAACCCGTATAAACAATTTTCAAAATGATTGTTTTGTTGATTTGTGTTAGGGAACGAAACAGAAAGGTCATCAGCCCCTACGGATTAGGGAAAGATGAAGAAGGAAGTCAGGCATGTCCCTTCAAAGGAACCACCGCAGCATTTGCATGAAGAGGTTTAGGGGAATCAAGGAAAACCTAAATTAGGATGGCTGGCACAGGTTTGAACCATCATCCTCCCGAATGCGAGTCCAGTGTGCTAACCACTGCACCGCCTCACTCGGTTTGCGAAATGAGATTCAGCGTTTAAAAACTGACAAAAGTGAGCAAATCCTTCGATACGACTTGTCAAATGATAGCTCTTGCAGTACTGGCCCCATAAAGAATTTTTCATTATTGCCATTAGCACTAGTTTTCAGCATGAAACCCAAGGAAGATATAAAAGTAAGCAGTGCAACAAAGCGGACACAAAGCCACTTTTGCATTGGTGCCAAATTTATTGAAGATTTTGGCTATAGATATGGCAATGTCGCCCTGATGAGGTAATCTGATGACGTCACTGGATGATTTCACAGTTTTTTCACCCCTCTCCCTCTCTGCTCTTACCTCACCCACTTACCTAAGCCCTCCCCTCTATTCCTCTACCTGCAAAAATGCAGGGAAACGTTCAGTCTCTATTGAGTTGGTATGGAAGGACATAGGATGACTTTTTCTTTAGTTCATATTTTGGGATATAATCCTGCAAAGACTGATTCCTAAATTTTTTCTTGTAAGTGTGTTCACATTGACATGTGGAGATCAACTGACTTTGTTGACAATACCGCCATCAGAGCGCGGGGAATGCGACCTGGCAACACACCATCCAGTCGTATGATGGTGATGTCATGAGTAAAAAATTAGTGGGAAATGCTTTCTGTATGTTTACCTTGATGTGCAGTGACTTACTGTCTAGTTCACAATTCCACTACTGGAAGGCAAGCGAAATTGCGACATTGAAGGTGAAAAATTGGCAGGAACAAATGGCGGCACTATGAAGAGGTGGGTGATAGTAGGACAGTAAACTGTCACTGAAGAGAAGGTGTGTAGCCTCCTCCCAATCAACAAGCAAATATTTGCTGGGAAGAACATAGGCATGGGTAACAATGTTAGGACAGCAAACCCTAAAAATCCCCGCCCCTATATATGTAGCAACAGCCTTGGGGAAAGAAATACGAGTCGCAAGTCGCATGGGAAATTAATCGTATGATACTTTTTGTGAGATTAGTAGGCAGTATACAACTCTAAAACCAGATTTCTACAAGAAAAACTGTATGCATTACCTCGGAACGGGCAATACTGAACCTAGCGTCATTGCGAAAACTACGCAACTTCCGAACGCAAAAGTGTGGTAAAATTTAGCAGATCCAATTCCAAGTCGCAGCCAACATTTCTGAGACCAGTTGTCAGGCGGCTGTAGAATTTCGTACGATTTGTTAAGACTCCAAGCTAGCAATGCATTTTAAACAGCTGCCCACATAGGATGATACATCTTAATAGAGTTGGTATGAGTGTTATGGGTAATGCTATAAAAGTTTCTCTCCCACAAACTGCATGTGCGGCAGAGAGAGAGGTAGTACCTGTCGCAACTTGTCGAAGGTTGGTTAGTTGATTTGGGGGAGAGGACCAAACAGCAATGTCATCAGTCCCATCGAATTAGAGAAGGATGTGCCCTTTCGAAGCAACCATCCTGGAATTTGTCTGACGCGATTTAGGGAAATCGCATAAAACCTCAATCATGATGACCCGACGTGGGTTTGCAGCGTCGTCCTCCCGAATGCGAGATCAGAGAGCTAACCACTGTGCCATCTCGCCTGGTACCTTGTCAAAACCAAACAGTTCCTCCCTGAAAGCTATTTTCCTTCATAAACAAAATTCCTACCAAGAATGTATCACAAACACCTATAAACCGTTAATCGTTCTGAGTTGCAGCGATGGCTTCAGAGACATTCCTGGACGCTAACGGAAATGCTTTTTGCAAACCGAAACGTGCCAAAAATGCTGATCTTATGAACCACGTCATTCCGAAAACGTGTCTGTACTTGGAGCCCTGGACTTTCACATGTCACCACTCTGTAGAAGTCTTCCTATTATTCGGAAGGACGATAGTTCAATCCCGCGTCCGGCCATCCTGATTTAGGTTTCCCGTGATTTCCCTAAATCACTCCAGGCAAATGCCGGGATGGTTCCTCTGAAAGGGCACGGCCGACTTCCTTCCCCATCCTTCCCTAATCCAATGAGACCGAGGACCACGCTGTCTGGTCTCCTTCCCCAAACCAACCAACCAACCAACCAATCTTCCTATTGGTCCCTGCCGGCCGAAGTGGCCGCGCGGTTCTGGCGCTGCAGTCTGGAACCGCGAGACCGCTACGGTCGCAGGTTCGAATCCTGCCTCGGGCATGGATGTGTGTGATGTCTTTAGGTTAGTTAGGTTTAACTAGTTCTAAGTTCTAGGGGACTAATGACCTTAGCAGTTGAGTCCCATAGTGCTCAGAGCCATTTGAATCTATTGGTCCCTGTTAAATTTGTCACTGACCTCCAGAACTGGGGAATCCCTGGCCTTCCTCACACCTCTCCATCGCCATCTCATCCCCACTCCTCCTACACCTGGAAATTGGCAAGAAAAGATCAATCTGCGCTGAGCTGTTGGTGTATTCAATTGATGAGATGTTGGTGTCAGACAGACAGAGCTCTTCTGACTGTGTTACCCGTAAGCACACAGCTGAGGCCTCTGACCATAGCTTCCCACATAAGAAATGGAAAGAAATCATGACAGACGAGCGTAAAAAGAATACTTTTCAGCAGACAGTGGTGTCCATCCCCGGTAGCTGAGTGTTCAGCTCGACAGAATGTCAATCCTAAGGGCCCACGTTCGATTCCCGGGCTGGGTCAGACGTTTTCTCCGCTCAGGGACTGGGTATTGTGTGGTCCTAATCATCATCATTTCATCCCCATCGACGCCAAGCCGCCGAAGTGACTTCAAATCGAAAGACGTGCACCAGGGGAAGGGTCTACCCGACGGGAGGCCCTAGTCACTTGATAGCAGATAATGGTGATGCAATGTGATGGCTTGAAGATGCTTTTTGCAAATGATAACAATGGTTGCTGGTGGTCAAACACCCGACTTTGTTTGAAATGACTAGTCAGTCTATGCCATCCACTGCACAAGAGGCGATATCTACCAGTCCAGCAAGTAAATGATGTGATTCTGAGGTGCTTTAGTGTGTGTAGGATCACACCGAGAGCAGTAATAAGCTGAACTGGGCACATCATGTCAGCAGCAGCCGAGTCCGTCAAGTAACTCCCAGCAGAATAGGAAGAAGCAGAGGAATAAGTGCCACTGCTTAATAATATTACATCTGTATGTATTAACTTTCAGGTTCGCCGATGACATTGTAATTCTGTCAGAGACAGCAAAGGACTTGGAAGAGCAGTTGAACGGAATGGACAGTGTCTTGAAAGGAGGATACAAGATGAACATCAACAAAAGCAAACCGAGGATAATGGAATGTAGTCGAATTAAGTCTGGTGATGCTGAGGGAATTAGATTAGGAAATGAGACACTTAAAGTAGTAAGGGAGTTTTGCTATTTGGGGAGCAAAATAACTGATGATGGTCGAAGTAGAGAGGATACAAAAGGTAGATTGGCAATGGCAAGAAAAGCGTTTCTGAAGAAGAGAAATTTGTTAACATCGAGTATAGATTTAAGTGTCAGAAAGTCGTTTCTGAAAGTATTTGTATGGAGTGTAGCCATGTATGGAAGTGAAACATGGACGATAAATAGTTTAGACAAGAAGAGAATAGAAGCTTTCGAAATGTGGTGCTACAGAAGAATGCTGAAGATTAGATGGGTAGATCTCATAACTAATGAGCAGGTATTGAATAGAATTGGGGAAAACAGGAGTTTGTGGCACAACTTGACAAGAAGAAGGAACCGGTTGGTAGGACATGTTCTGAGGCCTCAAAGGATCACAAATTTAGCATTGGAGGGCAGTGTGGAGGGTAAAAATCATAGAGGGCGACCAAGAGATGAATACATTAAGCAAATTCAGAAGGACGTAGGTTGCAGCAAGTACTGGGAGATCAAGAAGCTTGCACAGGATAGAGTAGCATGGAGAGCTGCATCAAACCAGTCTCAGAACTGAAGACCACAACAACAACAACATGTATTACGTCCACGTCTGTAGTTGCTATTATCAACATCACACGTAATGGTTCTTTTTCTTCTTCTTCTTCTTCTTCTTCTTCTTCTTCTTCTTCTTCTCCTTTGTTTAGTGGCACAACTGCCCTCCCGCTAGTCGAGAGTTGCAGCAGTACAACAGCCCAGTTAGTCCGAACCTTCTCACGAATTTTCAGTTACCAACTTTCCACTCGACAGGCTAAAATATTTTTTTAAATTCCGCCCTGCATAGATAGAAACTATCATCATAATAAAATAAGGGAAATCAGAGCTTGCATGGAAAGAACAAGGTGTTCATTTCACCATGCGCTGTTCGAGAGTGGAATAAGAGAGAATTATTTGCGAAGGTACTCCGAAGAACCCTCTGCCAGGCACTTAAGTGTGATTTGTAGAGTAGTCATGTAGATGTAGATATAGTTGTAGACCTGCAGCTGTGACAGGGACTTGTAGCATATGGGGTCCTGTAGTGGAACTGGTCAACAAGTTGGAGCAGGACTAGAACCTGCTATTGTGAGTGACACTCATCGATGAAGACACTCAGCACCAGAGTTTAGACATACCTGTCCACTAGTCGCAAAAGCGAAGTGGAGGCTTTCAGTTTCTGCAGCCACAACCTGCTGGGAAACATTGGCAGTGCCCCATGAGTCTCCAACAGCATGGTTCAGGTGACTAATGGGCTCCTACAGACACACCATTCGTTGAACCTCAACACATTCCAATAGTACTGCAAGGACAGAGTGCAGATGTAGTGGATGAGAAGACAGCAGTTTCTCCCAGTGCACTACCACTATTCATTTCCACATGTAATCTAACTGTTAGTGGATCAGTGCATCTGAAAATAGGGATAGAAGCAGCAGACAGTGGCTGATGTGTGGTGATGGAGATTGAGAATGTGGTGGATGGCGGTTTGCTGGATCAGAATGGTGGAGGTAGGTATCATCATACATCAGTGCTCAGTTGACATCGATTTCCCTCCTGGACATTTGATGTGATGTTCTGACTCTATCTACCACATCAATGTATGATGAGGCAGAGTTCAGGGTGAAATCTGGACAGCTATCCAGTTCTTTACGGCATTCTACTTTACGGACTCATTTGGACTAGGGGTGGTGCTATCTCTTGTGTCAGAGGGAGTGAACCATTGGCTGCCATGCATTTAAGCTTTATACAATGACTTTGTGAACTATCTTCGTATGTATAGTGTACATATGAATGACTTAGAACAATTCTTCATTTCATGTATCCATGCAGTGAGGAAGTCAGCTACTATTCCTTCAGTAGGTACAGATTTCACTCGCACCAAATTTACTGGTGAAATGCCTTAGATCTGCGATGTTCCTGTCTGTTTGAAGGAAATACGAGCAGAATTTCGTGCATGCAAGAAACAGTTGTTCGAGAAATACTGTAATTCTATTAAAAGTGAACGAGTGGATTTTGCATCCAATACACAATTCCTGACGTGTGACTTAAATAAATTATGGGAAATTGTGCTTCTTGTTACTTTGGAACCCTCTTATTATAATGTAGCCATTGTAGTACAGTCGATAATGTAGTGAGTACACAAATTATTATTACAAGCCTTTTGCATGTAAATACCTGATGTAGTCGGTATCATGTTAAGGTGTGTAAAAGAGCCCTGTCATAGCACAAGGACTTGGTTGTAATCGACGAGTCCGTTGTTGGCATAGAACACCAGAAAATGAAAAACGAGATACTCCTTCCTGATAATACACAAGCAGTAAATGTGGGCGCACCCAACTGCAGCAAGACAAATTCCCTCATGTCATTGCTAACACACCAGGAAGGAGTCCATTTTGAGCATGTATAAGAATTTTCAAAAACGCTGTTTCAGCGCAAATACCAGCTGTTACAGGAGATACTGCAAGGCGTCGATGGTTCCTGATGAAATAAGAAACCTGAATGATGGTAGGTACAGACGAAACTTCTAAGAGTTTCTAGATATACATAACCATAAAAAAGAGGTTAGTATATTAGTATATATCACCCCATGGATAAAATAACATGGATGTCGGTAACTAAACCTGAGAGGATGGGTATAGACAGGCGGAACATTCGCTTGTACATAGACGCCAAAATTCAGATCCTCGAACACAAAGTTGGAGGTGTTCGCAAGGATCTAGTGGCGTATTATACAACTCTTCTGAGATGTGTCAGAAGCTCAACAAACTCCACTGGCAGACGTTACAAGAGAGGCGTTGTGTATCACGTAGAGATTTACTATTGAAATTTCGGGACAGCACGTTTCAGGAGGAGTCGGACAACATATACTCCCCCCCCCCCCCCCCACAGACATCTCGCGTATTGACCAAGACCAGAAAATTCGAGAAATTAGAACCAATACAGAGGCTTCCCCTACAATCATTCTTCCCACGCACTATTCGCGAGTGGAACAGTGTTAGAGGGAGCAGATAGTGATACCGAAAGTACCTTCTGCCACACACCATTAGGTGGCTTGCGGAGTATGACGTACATGTAGATGTAGATGAAAAAAATCAGAAAGTATCAAGTCAAATGGTTCAAATGGCTCTGAGCACTATGGGACTTAACGTCTATGGTCATCAGTCCCCTAGAACTTAGAACTACTTAAATCTAACTAACCTAATGACATCACACACATCCATGCCCGAGGCAGGATTCGAACCTGCGACCGTAGCGGTCGCGCGGCTCCAGACTGTAGCGTCTAGAACCGCTCGGCCACTCTGGCCGGCCGTCAAGTCAATCCAGTCTATGTTTTGGTTGGAACGAAAGTGAAAAATTCCTAAAGGCCATATCTACATCAACATCTACATCCATACTCCGCAAGCCACCTGGCGGTGTGTGGCGGAGGGTACCTTGAGTACGTCTATCGGTTCTCCCTTCTATTCCAGTCTCGTATTGTTCGTGGAAAGAAGGATTGTCGGTATCCCTCTGTGTGGGCTCTAATCTCTCTCATTTTATCCTCATGGTGTCTTCGCGAGATATACGTAGAAGGGAGCAATATACTGCTCGACTCCTCGGTGAAGATATGTTCTCGAAACTTCAACAAAAGCCCGTTCTGACCTACTGAGCGTCTCTCCTGCAGAGTCTTCCACTGGAGTTTATTTATCATCTCCGTAACGCTTTCGTGATTACTAAATGATCCTGTGACGAAGCGCGCTGCTCTCCATTGGATCTTCTCTATTATCAACCCAATCTGGTACGGATCCCACACTGCTGAGCAGTATTCAAGCAGTGGGCGAACAAGCGTACTGTAACCTACTTCCTTTGTTTTCGGATTGCATTTCCTTAGGATTCTTCCAATGAGTCTCTGTCTGCCATCTGCTTTACCAACGATCAACTTCATATGATCATTCCATTTTAAATCACTCCTAATGCGTACTCCCAGATAATTTATGGAATTAACTGCTTCCAGTTGCTGACCTGCTATTTTGTAGCTATATGATAAGGGATCTATCTTTCTATGTATTCGCAGCACATTACACTTGTCTACATTGAGATTCAATTGCCATTCCCTGCACCATGCGTCAATTCGCTGCAGATCCTCCTGCATTTCAGTACAATTTTCCATTGTTACAACCTCTCGATATACCACAGCATCATCCGCAAAAAGCCTCAGTGAACTTCCGATGTCATCCACAAGGTCATTTATGTATATTGTGAATAGCAACGGTCCTACGACACTCCCCTGCGGCACACCTGAAATCACTCTTACTTCGGAAGACTTCTCTCCATTGAGAATCGCTGCTTCTAATGTTATGGAAGCGTTATTCAAATTTAAAATGATTTTCCGTGTAATGTCGAATGAATGAAAGGTGGGGTTTCTTATGAGTGAGCTAAAATTATATACCACAAATTATATAAAACAAGATACACCCAGGAATGGCAAAGTTAACACTTCCGCGATACCTTGTCCCCACACATTTCACGAACTCACACAGCAGTTAACGCACTATCAGTACAGTGCAACTGAGAAACACGTCGTTCAGTGTTGACAAGACTGCACCTGAGTCGACGAATGGGTGGTCCCTGACACTTGCAGTGAGCTCGGTGCGGCAGCTTCGTGCACCTGGGAGAAACCACAAGGTAAAGCATCTTTGTAGACATCCCTCTCGCAACGCCTCAGTGTTGCGGAACCATTTTCGCCTGCGCCCTTTAGGGCTTCGCAGTTGAAAGCTGGCCACACCACTACGAGCTGTCAGGGAACTTCTTACGCCATTTCGACTACGGCATCGTAAGTGACAAATGGGATGTTGTCCTATCAAAAGAACACGAATTGGTAATGTTGTGGTAACTAAAGCAAAATAGGCTTTATTTATGTTTCAATGTTCTTCCAGCATAAGAACAAGTTTTTTTAGGCTACGATTCGCTACAGCATGGTAAACAAAGTTCCTCCCGAAACTCATTACAGTAAAAGTGACGGGGGGGGGGGGGGGGGGGGGGGGGGGGGGGGGGAGGGGGGGGGGGGCTGCTCGGTTGGCCATGCTGACTAACGCTCAGCCTTCGGAATTAGGAAGGAGCGTCTGATCCCCGGCACGAATCCGCCCGGCGGACTTGTGCCGAGGTCCGGTGAGCTGGACTGCCTGTGGATGGTTTTTAGGCGGTTTTCCATCTGCCTCGACGAATGCGGGCTGGTTCTCCTTATTCTGCCTCAGCTACACTACGTCGGCGATTGCTGCACACACAAGTTCTCCACGTACGCGTACACCACCATTACTCTACCACTCAAACATAGGGGCTACACTCGTCTGGTGTGATACGTTCCCTGGGGGGGTCCACCGGAGACCGAACCGCACAGTAACCCTGGGTTCGGTGTGGGGCGGCGGAGGGGTGAAGTGGATTGCGGTAGTCGTCGTGGGGTTGTGGACCACTCCGGCTGCAGCGGGGATGGAGTCTCTGAGTCCTTTCTAGTCTCCCGGTTAACATACAATACAAGGGTGGGGGCAATATACGAGGTGTATTCAAAACGTAAGGTAACTGTATATTTTCTACGAAAAAATATTTATTTATTCATCAATATCCATGTTGTCCTCTTCAAAGAAACCCCCCTCAGATACAATACACTTGTGCCAACGCTTCTTGCAATCCTACAAGCACTTCTCATGAGCACTTTTGGTACAGCCTTGCGTGCTTCCAGCGATGAAGTTTTTATTTCTTCAATCGCTGAACACCTTGGTCCTTTCCTAGGTCTCTTCAGTTTTGGGAACAGGAAAAAGTCGCAGGGGGTCAAATCGGGCGAATATAGTGGCTGAGGCTTGATTTTCGTTTTGTTTTTGGCCAAAATTCTCTCACAAGCAACGACTAATGAGCAGGTGCGTGCACTGTCGTGATGCAAAAGCCGTTAATTGCGATTCCTCAATTCCGGACGTTCTTTTGCGTATTGCTTCTCGCAAGCGGCGCATAACGTCAAGGTTTTTTTTTTTTTTTTTTTTTTTTTTTTTGGTCAACAGTCTACTGACTGGTTTGAAGCGGCCCGCCACGAATTCCTTTCCTGTGCTAACCTCTTCATCTCAGAGTAGCACTCGCAGCCTACGTCCTCAATTATTTGCTTGACGTATTCCAACCTCTGTCTTCCTCTACAGTTTTTGCCCTCTACAGCTCCCTCTAGTACCATGGAAGTCATTCCCTCATGTCTCAGCAGATGTCCTATCATCCTGTCCCTTCTCCTTATCACTGTTTTCCACATATTCCTTTCCTCTCCGATTCTGCATAGAACCTTATCAGTCCACCTAATTTTCAACATTCGTCTATAGCACCACATCTCAAATGCTTCGATTCTCTTCTGTTCCGGTTTTCCCACAGTCCATGTTTCACTAGCATACAATGCTGTACTCCAGACGTACATCCTCAGAAATTTCTTCCTCAAATTAAGGCCGGTATTTGATATTAGTAGACTTCTCTTGGCCAGAAATGCCTTTTTTGCCATAGCGAGTCTGCTTTTGATGTCCTCCTTGCTCCGTCCGTCATTGGTTGTTTTACTGTCTAGGTAGCAGAATTCCTTAACTTTATTGACTTCGTGACCATCAATCCTGATGTTAAGTTTCTCGCTGTTCTCATTTCTACTACTTCTCATTACCTTCGTCTTTCTCCGATTTACTCTCAAACCATACTGTGTACTCATTAGACTGTTCATTCCGTTCAGCAGATCATTTCATTCTTCTTCACTTTCACTCAGGATAGCAATGTCATCAGCGAATCGTATCGTTGATATCCTTTCACCTTGTATTTTAAATCCACTCCTGAACCTTTCTTTTATTTCCATCATTGCTTCCTCGATGTACAGATTGAAGAGTAGGGGCGAAAGGCTACAGCCTTGTCTTACACCCTTCTTAATACGAGCACTTCGTTCTTGATCGTCCACTCTTATTATTCCCTCTTCGTTGTTGTACATATTGTATATGACCCGTCTCTCCCTATAGCTTACCCCTACTTTTTTCAAAATCTCGAACAGCTTGCACCATTTTATATTGTCGAACGCTTTTTCCAGGTCGACAAATCCTATGAAAGTGTCTTGATTTTTCTTTAGCCTTGCTTCCATTATTAGCCGTAACGTCAGAATTGCCTCTCTCGTCCCTTTACTTTTCCTAAAGCCAAACTGATCGTCACCTAGCGCATTCTCAATTTTCTTTTCCATTCTTCTATATATTATTCTTGTAAGCAGCTTCGATGTTTGAGCTGGTAAGCTGATAGTGCGATAATTCTCGCACTTGTCAGCTCTTGCTGTCTTCGGAATTGTGTGGATGATGCTTATCCGAAAGTCAGATGGTATATCGCCAGACTCATATATTCTACACACCAACGTGAATAGTCGTTTTGTTGCCACTTCCCCCAATGATTTTAGAAATTGAAGGTAATGCTCCTTATTGACCGTAAGGCCTTGAGGCAAAAATTCGTGATGCACTACACCACGGTAATTGAAAAATGAGTGAGCAAAACTTCGACATTTGATCGAACTTGGCGTGCTTTATTTCGGTCTTGGCTCTCCGGGATGCTCCTGTTGGGACGATTGGGCTTTGGTTTCGACACCATAACTGTAAACCCATGATTCGTTACCAGTTATGACCCTTTTGAGCAAATCAGGATCATCACTGACGTCACTTAAGAGCTTCTGAGCGATATTCATACTACGGTTGCTCTGATCAAAATTGAGAAGTTTTAGAACAAACTTCGCTGACACACGTCATTGCCCAAAACATCAGAAAAATTGCGCGACACGAGACGACCGATATGCCAACATCCTCAGAAACTTCTCTTACGGTAGTTCGTCGATTTTCAAATACAATTTTCTTCGCAGCTTCGACGTCATCATCTGTTGTTGATGTGCTGGGGCATCTAAGAGTTTGTACCACCTGTAAACTTTTTTTTTTCGCTTAAAGTACACTCACCGGATGCCACTGTCCACATTTTAAGTGTTTTGGAGCCCTTGATTCCATTTTTCACACAAAATTTGGTCAAAATTCTTTGTTTCATTTTTTATAATAATCGAAAATCGCCGAGCACACTAAAACTCGTCTAACCTTTCTGTCTTCGAATTCTGGAGATTTTCCAACTGCCTTCCCATGAAACACACGAAGTATGGTGTACATTTGAAACTGTGAACCTATGTTCGGGAAATGTGCACAAACATAACAAAAAAAAGTTTGATAGTAAATGTACGTTGTCCGCGCAATTTGAAAAGTCGCCTTACTTTTTGAACGGCCTTTGTATGTGGTGACGGTGAACAGTTACAATGTAAGTGAATAATGGGACAATGTACAGCTGGAGTAATAGGTAACATTGATGTGTTACGGAAAGCAAAATAGGATTCATTTTTGGCATATAGCTGAATTTTCTGTTAGAAAACACAGAAGGATATTTGAGATTTCGGTTCTTTACCACATGGTGCCCATTTTACGTCTTGTCTGTCACAACTAGTTAGATAAGAGACTCTCGTGTAAGCTGGAAAGAGTAACACTGGAAACAAAAGAATGGTGTGTAGTGCTGCGCGTGAGCGGTTGTTTTCTACTTGTCTTTCCCACGTTAACAGATCACTATGAGAGGTGAAAGAATTGATAAGCGAGATAGAAAAGACGTTACGATCCACTCGGAACCGATCTGTAGAACTACGCAATCACAGCGTTGCGCTTATCCAGTGAGGCCCCCTATCTTTAACACAGTGTAAGTTCTTCCTCCCTCCACTAACACCTTTGCCTCCCCTACTGGAAAAGAAATCGTTTAATCGGCTCAAGTCCATTTAATAACGAAATATCCACTGAAAAAGTTTTTTTGTAGCCTTTACGTTTCTGCATCAAAGCTTGCTCCGGTACTGAATAGAAAGTGTAGAGTTTGTTGTTAAGCAAATACCAGCAGCTGTTAAATATTGAAAGAAACTCATAGTATACAGCTATACGAGTGTTTATTACGACCATGTGCTGTCGCTGAAAGCAACTGGAGCAAATTATTAGAATACTAAACTATATAAATGTACGAGAACCCACCCACCGAAACACCTTGTGGATCATTTTTGTAATTTTGGTTTCCTCTTTCTTCACGCAGATATCGTTACTGTTATCAATGAACGAATCTGTCCACAATAATGCCAGAACTCATACAGGCGACTGTCGTGAATTTCATTAAACACTTATGGAGAGACCTGCGATTGTGCCTCATTAAAAACAGAACGGCCTTACTGCTAATAGAGACAAAAAGGAGATCCTGCTGTAATGAGGCAGAAGTGGCTCATCGTTTCCGCTTTATTTTTTTCGATTTGTCTTAACGGAGGAAAATAAAATTATGTCTGTCTGGGACCAGAGTCCTTGAATTCACTTATTGCTTAAAGAACCGCAAAAAAGGGGAGATTCGTTATCTGTTAAATGTCCTCAAGTGGTTCCTAGAATCTCACTTCAGAAAACAAGTCACAAGTCAAGTGCTGCCTGTTACCCTTATCAGCTCACATAGCAGATATCTGAAGTACGGAGAAATTACAATCTTGTCCTTCTAGAACGCGAGAGATAAACCGATATTGATGGAAATTTTTCCCTCTGCATTGCGGCTGCTACAAATTCTTTGCATTTCATAGGGCACTTGGTCTATGTTCTGTGTAACCATCGCGGTTGACAGAGCTAAACGAAGTGCAATTAAGAAGAAAATAAAACGCAAACGAGACTCAACAACCATTCAGCTCAGGAAATAAGAAATTGAATTTAGACACTGAAGTGCCATTAAGAGTAATTTGAAGTTAATATACACTATGTGACCAAATATATCAAGACATCTGGCTGAAAATGACATACAAGCTCGTGGGGCAATCCATCGGCAATGCTGGAATTCACTGTGGTGTTGCCCCACCCTTAGCCTTGATGGCAGCTTCCTATCTCGCTGGCATACGTTCAATCAGGTGTTGGAAGGTTTCTTGGCGAATGGCAGCCCATTCTTCAGCGAGTGCTGCACTGAGGAGAGGTATCGACTTCGGTCGGTGCAGCCTGGCACGAAGTTGTCGGCCGGCCGAAGTGGCCGCGCGGTTCTGGCGCTGCAGCCCGGAACCGCGAGACCGCTACGGTCGCAGGTTCGAATCCTGCCTCAGGCATGGATGTGTGTGATGTCCTTAGGTTAGTTAGGTTTAACTAGTTCTAAGTTCTAGGGGACTAATGACCTCAGCAGTTGAGTCCCATAGTGCTCAGAGCCATTTTTTTTAACGAAGTTGTCGTTTCAAAACATCCCAAAGGTGTTCTAAAGGATTCTGATCAGAACTCTGTCCAGGCCAGTCCATTACAGGTATGTACTTGTCGTGTAACCACTCCGCCACAGGCCATGGATTATAAACAGGTGTTGAAATATTCAATCACCATCCCCGAATTGCTTTTCAACAGCGGGAGACAAGAAGGTGCTTAAAACATGAATGCAGGCCTGTGCTGTGATAGTGTCACGGAAAACAACAAGGGGTGCAAGTCCACTCTATGGAAAACACTACCACACCATAACACCAACGCCTCCGAATTTCACTGTTGGCACTACACCCCTTGGCAGATGAAGTTCACTGGCAATTCGCTATACCCACACCAAGCCATCGGATCGCCACATTGTGTACCACGATTCGTCACTCCACACAAAGTCTTTCCACTGTTCAATCGCCCAATCTTTACGCTCCTTACAACAAGCGAAGCGTCGCTTGGCATCTAATGGCGTGATGTGTGGCTTATGAGCAGTCGCTCCACCATGAAATCCATCTTTTCTCACCTCCCGCCTGTCATAGTACTTGCAGTGGATCCTGATGCAGTTTGGAATTCCTGTGTGATGGTCTGGATAGACGTCTGCCTATTACACATTACGAGCCTCTTCAACTGTCAGCGGTCTCTGTCAGTCAACAGACGAGGTCGGCCTGTACGCTTTTGTGCTGTACGTGTCCCTTCACGTTTCCACTTCACTATCACATCGGAAACACTGAAACTTGGGATGTTTAAGAGTGTGGAAATCTCGTGTACAGACGTACGACACTCAATCACCTGACCACGTTTGCAGTTCGTGAGTTCTGTGGAGCGCCCCATTCTGCTCTCTCACGATGTCTAATGACTACTGAGGTCGCTGATACGGAATGCCTGGCAATAGGTTGCAGCACAATGGGCATAATATGAAAAACTTATGTTTTGCCCCCCCCTCCCCCCATGAACCATGGACCTTACCGTTGGTGGGGAGGCTTGCGTGCCTCAGCAATACAGATAGCTGTACTGTAGGTGCAACCACAACGGAGGGGTATCTGTTGAGAGGCCAGACAAACGTGTGGTTCCTGAAGAAGGGCAGCAGCCTTTTCAGTAGTTGCAGGGGCAACAGTCTGGATGATTGACTGATCTGGCCTTGTATCACTAACCAAAACGGCCTTGCTGTGCTGGTACTGCGAACGGCTTAAAGCAAGTGGACACTACAGCCGTAGTTTTTCCCGAGGACATGCAGTTTTACTGTATGGTTAAATGATGATGGCGTCCTCTCGGATAAAATATTCCGCAGGTAAAATAGTACCCCATTCGGATCTCTTGGCGGGGACTACTCAGGAGGACGTTGTTATCAGGAGAAAGAAAACTGGAGTTCTACGGGTCGGAATATGGAATGTCAGATCCCTTAATCGGGCAGGTAGGTTAGAAAATTTAAAAAGGGAAATGGATAGGCTAATGTTAGATATAGCGGGCATTAGTGAAATTCGGTGGCAGGAGGAACAAGACTTCTGGTCAGATGAATACAGGGTTATAAATACAAAATCAAATAGGGGTAATGCCAGAGTAGGTTCAATAATGAATAAGCATGCGGGTAAGCTACTACAAACAGCATAGTGAACACATTATTGTGGCCAAGATAGATACGAAGCCCACGCCTAGCACAGTAGTACAAGTTTCTATGCCAACTAGCTCCGCAGATGATGAAGAGATTGATGAAATGTATGATGCGATAAACGAATTTATTCAGATAGTGAAGGGAGACGAAAATTTAATAGTCGTGGGTGACTGGCACTCGACAATAGGAAAAGGAAGAGAAGTAAAAGTAGTAGGTGAATATGGAATGGGAGTAAGGAATGAAAGAGGAAACCGCCTGGTAGAATTTTGCACAGAGCATAACTTAATCATAGTTAACACTTGGTTCAAGAATCATGAAAGAAAATTGTTCAAATGGCTCTGAGCACTATGCGACCTAACTTCTGAGGTCATCAGTCGCCTAGAACTTAGAACTAATTAAACCTAACTAACCTAAGGACATCACACACATCCATGCCCGAGGCAGGATTCGAACCTGCGACCGTAGCGGTCGCTTGGCTCCAGGCTGCAGCACGTAGAACCGCACGGCAACTCCGGCCGACTGCCTGGAGATACTGGAAGTTCTCAGATAGACTATACAGTATAATGGTAAGACAGAGATTCAGGAACCAGATTTTAAATTGCAAGGCATTTCCTGGGGCAGATGTGGTCTCTGACCACACAATCTATTGGTTATGAACTGTAGATTAAAACTGAAGAAACTGCAAAAAGGTGGGAATTTGAGGAGATGGGACCTGGATAAACTGAAAGAACCAGAGGTTGTAGAGAGCTTCAGGGAGAGCATTAGGGAACGATTGACAAGAATGGGGGAAAGAAATACAGTGGAAGAAGAATGGGTAGCTTTGAGAAATGAAATAGTGAAGGTAGCAGAGGATCAAGCAAGTAAATAGACAAGGGCTAATAGAAATCCTTGGGTAACAGAAGAGATATTGAATTTAATTGATGAAAGGAGAAAATATAAAAATGCAGTAAATGAAGCAGGCAAAAGGAATACAAACGTCTCAAAAATGAGATCGACAGGAAGTGCAAAATGGCTAAGCAGAGATGGCTAGAGGAAAAATGTAAGGATGTAGAGAAGCATATCACTAGGGGTAAGATAGATACTTCCTACAGGAAAATTAAAGAGACCTTTGGAGAAAAGAAAACACACTTGCATGAATATCAAGAGCTCAGATGGAAACCCAGTCCTAAGCAAAGAAGGGGAAGCAGAAAGGTGGAAGGAGTATATAGAGGGTCCATACAGGGGCGTGTACTTGTGAACAACGTTATAGAAATGGAAGAGGATGTAGATGAAGATGAAATAGGAGGTATGATACTGCGTGAAGAGTTTGACAGAGCACTGAAAGACCTAGGTGGAAACAAGGCACCGGGAGTAGACAACGTATCATTAGAACTACTGACAGCATTGGCAGAGCCAGGCCTAACAAAACTCTACCATGTGGTAAGCAAGATGTATGAGACAGCCGAAATACCCTCAAACTTCAAGAAGAATATAATAATTCCAATCCCAAAGAAAGCAGGTGTTGACAGATGCGAAAATTACCGAACTTTAGTTTAATTAGCCGCAGCTGCAAAATACTAACACGAATTCCTTACAGACGAATGGAATAACTGGTAGAAGCCGACCTCGGGGAAGATCAGTTTAGATTCCGTAGAAATGTTGGAACACATGGGGCAATACTCACCCTACGACGTATCTTAGAAAATAAATTAAGGAAAGGCAAACCTACGTCTAGCATTTGCAGACTTAGAGAAAGCTTTTGACAGTGTTGACTGGAATACTCTCTTTCAAATTCTGAAGGTGGCAGGAGTAAAATACAGGGAGTGAAAGGCTATTTACAATTTGTACAGAAACCAGATGGCAGTTATAAGAGTCGAGGGACTTGAAAGGGAAGCAGTGGTTGGGAAAGGAGTGAGACAGGGTTGTAGCCTCTCCCCGATGTTATTCAATCTGTATATTGAGCAAGCAGTAAAGGAAACAAAAGAAAAATTCGGAGTAGGAATTAAAATCCATGGAGAAGAAATAAAAACTTTGAGGTTCGCCGATGACATTGTAATTCTGTCAGAGATAGCAAAGGATTTGGAAGAGCAGTTGAACGGAATGGACGGTGTCTTGAGAGTAGGATATTAGATGAACATCAACAAAATCAAAACGAGGATAATGGAATGTAGTCGAATTAATTCGGCGATGCTGAGGGAATTAGATTAGGAAGTGAGACACTTAAAGTAGTAAATGAGTTGTGGTGTTTGGGGAGCAAAATAACTGATGATGGTCGAAGTAGAGAGGATATAAAATGTAGACTGGCAATGGCAAGGAAAGCGTTTCTGAAGAAGAGAAATTTGTTAACATCGAGTATGGATTTAAGTGTCAGGAAGTCGTTTCTGAAATTATTTGAATGGAGTGTGGCCATGTATGCAAGTGAGTCGTGGACGATGAATAGTTTGGGCCAAAAGAGAACAGAAGGTTTCGAAATGTGGTGCTACAGAAGAATGCTGAAGATTAGATGGGTAGATCACATAACTAATGAGGAGGTATTGAATAGAATTGGGGAGACGAGGAGTTTGTGGCACAACTTGACTAGAAGAAGGGATCGGTTGGTAAGACACGTTCTGAGGCATCAAAGGATCACCAGTTTAGTACTGGAGGGCAGCGTGGAGGGTAAAAATCGTAGAGGGAGACCAAGAGATGAATGCACTAAGCAGATTCAGAAGGATGCAGGTTGCAGCAGGTACTGGGAGATGAAGAAGCTTGCACAGGATAGAGTAGCATGGAGAGCTACATCAATCCAGTCTCTGGACTGAAGACCGCAACAACAGCAACATGATTTGGGGGGGTGTCCAGATACTTTTGATCACACAGTGTACCTCCTGTATATATGTAAAATACTGCAAGCAGGAAAAGTGATCGTATTTCACAAAGGCTGCCTAAAGTTACCGCTTTTATTGCTGGCAGCAATAAGCTTATTAGTTTACGTAACAAAAATCAGTCTTATCTTAAGTCTTTTAAGCAATGAACAATTACATAATATAACGGAAAATAGTGGTACCACGAAGCTTGTTTCATGTTAAAGCTTTCTGAATTGTATGTCCATCTGATTTGTTAACTTATCCTCAGCAAGAAATAGTTGCACCTCGTTTTCGTGAATGCATTTTCTCTCAAACTTTAGACTTCCCTGTGTTTGCGTCGGCTTCCTTGAAGTAATTCCAAATTAGGCTTCTTGCGGACATCGTTATAATTATTATTCGAGGTGAAGAGCGGCTGGTAAACCTCGTACAGCCTCACACATGGTGTAGCCCAGCAGCACGTGACAGATACTGCACTCAGAGGCTGACCTCTGCTCGCTGCCTGAAAGCTTCTTTCCGGTCTGTTTCCCGTCTGCTGCACACCTGAAACTCTCTGCTCTGCTACAGGAGGTCCTCAGGATGTTTTAGTGACCCCCACGCCCTACTATGGACACAGCTGGAGACAGTGGCGCCCTTCTGTGTAGGACAGAGGCAGCGCTAGCTGCACGGTTGCTACCATCTCAGTGACCTGCTGTCTACAGTCCCGGGTTCTGTACCTCAGTCCCAATCAACAGCAGAAAACACACATCTTATGTCTATGGCAGCCAGGGGCGGAGTACAAGAAGCAGTATCAGTTTCTGGTCCCAACATTCTGTAGCTGAAACTGAAGTTCTGTAACTCCCCTTGTCGTGAAGAGTCAGTATAGAAGGGAGTGTGATAGTAAATAACTGCGGAATAGTGAGAAGCATTTGAAATTCTCTGCGGCAGCATATACTGCGATAATCGTTACCACAGTAGACAGCTCTATTGAACAGGGACGGACGTATCCAAATTTGACAATCACACACGCAAACATGAGTGTGAGGAATTATGTGGTGAAGAAACATTCCATAACAGAAGTGATTAATTTATCGACGAAAGAATAGAGTACAGGAAAGAGGAGAAAAGTGCAGAAATGCAACTAAACTACTATCCATTAAAATTGCTACACCAAGAAGAAATGCAGATGATAAACGGGTATTCATAGGACAATTATATTATTCTAGGACTGACATGTGATTACATTTTCACGCAATTTGGGTGCATAGATCCTGAGAAATCAGTACCCAGAAAAACCACCTCTGGCCGTAATAACGGCCTCGATAAGCCTGGGCATTGCGTCAAACAGAGCTTGCATGGCGTGTACAGGTACAGCTGCCGATGCAGCTTCAACACGATACCACAGTTCATCAAGAGTAGTGACTGGCGTATTGTGACGAGCCAGTCGCTCGGCCACCATTGACCAGACGTTTTCAATTGGTGAGAGATCTGGAGAATGTGCTGGCCACGGCAGCAGTCGAACATTTTCTGTATCCAGAAAGGCCCGTACAGGACCTGCAACATGCGGTCGTGCATTATCTTGCTGAAATGTAGGGTTTCACAGGAATAGCATGAAGGGTAGAACCACGGGTCGTAACACATCTGAAATGTAACGTCCACTGTTCAAAGTGCCGTCAATGTGAAGAAGAGGCGACCGAGGCATGTATCAAATGGCACCCCATACCTTCACGCCAGGTGATACGCCAGTATGGCGATGACGAATACACACTTCCAATGTGCGTTCACCGCGATGTCGCCAAACACGGATGCGACCATCATCATGCTGTAAAGAGAACCTGGATTCATCCGAAAAAGTGACGTTTTGGCATTTGTGCGCCCAGGTTCGTCGTCGAGTACACCATCGCAGTGTCTGTCATGCAGCGTCAAGGGTAACCGCAACCATGGTCTCCGAGCTGATATTCCATGCTGCTGCAAACGTCGTCGAACTGTTCGTGCAGATGGTTGTTGTCTTGCCAACGTCCCCATGTGTTGACTCAGGGATCGAGACGTGGCTGCACGATCCGTTACAGCCATGCGGATAAGATGCCTGTCATCTCGACTGGTAGTGATACGAGGCCGTTGCCATCCAGCACGGCGTTCCGTATTACCCTCCTGAACCCACCGATTCCATATTCTGCTAACAGTCATTGGATCTCGACCAACGCGAGCAGGAATGTCGCTATCGCGATAGGCTACAGTCCGACGTTTATCAACGTCGGAAACGTGATGGTACGCATTTCTCCTCCTTACACGAGGCATCACAACAACGTTTCACCAGGCAACGCCGGTCATTTGCTGTATGAGAAATCGGTTGGAAACTTTCCTCATGTCAGCACGTTGTAAGTGTAGCCACCGCCTCCAACCTTGTGTGAATGCACTGAAAAGCTAATCATTTGCATATCACAGCATCTTCTTCCTGTCGGTTAAATTTCGCGTCTGTAGCACGTCATCTTCGTGGTGTAGCAATTTTAATGGCCAGTAGTGTATATAAGCCACTTCAGAGCAAAATACACAGTTAGGTGCAGGAAATCCTAGACGTAAGTAACTACAATAAAAATGCGAAGAAGTCCAGAACAAAGTAGTCGTAGGAAGGAGTGACGAAGAATACAGAAAACTCAAAATAACCTTCGGTGAAGTTAATTGTTAAGATGTCATAATTAAAATTGCAGCAGGCATTTCACTGTTCAAAACAGAGGAGAGAACGAATACATGTAGAAAGCACACTACAGGCCTCCGGGGCGGAGGAACCACCCAATGACATGAAAGAAGAAAATATGGAGGTCGGTGTGGAAGACATAGGCCGTCGAGTATTAGTCACAGTTAAATAGAGGTTTCGAAAACTTACGATCACATAAAGTGGAAGGCATAGACAACATTACCCCGGAATTTCCAAATCACTGAGTAGTTAGCAACGAGACGACTACTCATGTTTGTTTGTTGAGTCTATGAGTCTAGGGACATATCACCGGACTTTCTAAAAAAACGTCATCCACATAGTCCCGAAGATAGCGAGCGTAAGTGAGAGAAATACAGCACAGGCAGCTTAACAGCTCATTCATACAATAAACTCAATACAAGGATATACAGAACAATGAAAAGAAAACTGAGGATCTATTAGATGGCGATTAGTTTGGCACCAGAGAGGCAGTTTTAACGCTGTACATCACAGTGGAAGCAAGAGTTTAGAAAAATGAAGTAATGTTCGTAGGATTTACTGACCCCGAAAACGCGTTCGACAATGTAAAGCGGTGCAAGATGTTTGAAATTCTCAGCAAAAGAGGTGCAAGCTATAGGAGAAGATAGATAATGTATAATATGGACAAGAACCAACAGGGAACTATACGAATGGAATTGTAAGAAGGAAGTGTTGTGATCGAAAGTGGTATAATACGTGGATGTAGCCATTTGACTGTACTGCATAATCTATACACTGAAGAGAGATATTGGAATGAGTGATAGGATTTTAATGATAAATTTCGCTGTTAATATTGTTAGCCTCAGCGAATGTAAGGAAAGATTGCAGGATGAGTAAATGGAATGGTCAGTCTAATTATCAGACACTACTAAGAATAAACCAAAGAAGAACGAAAGTAATGAGGATGATAGGAGTGAAATGGGTGGTAAATGTAGCAGCGTAATAGGAGACCAAGAGTAGTGGGATAAAACTGGAATAAAAACAATTTGTTAGTGCATGCAAGTATAAATTAATGTGCAGTCTCTACTGGCTGACCGGTCCTTAACCTATTGGTCTGCTAAGAGGATTGTGACCCACTGGGAATAGTGCATCATTTAGATTGGGAGGTCCATAACGTAGGGTTCAAGTAAGTGCTTTTCCAAGAAACCCAACCCCTCCCCGTCACTCTCCTGCTCCCCCACCCCTCCTCCTACACTATCCCTCTCAGGATTGCCCTTGCTGAACATACACACTTTTCATCTCAATTTTATTGACTGATGAATTACATCGATCAATTAATTAACAAGTCCCGTCTGGGAAACCCCGACTCCTACTCTCCTCAAGGTAACCCGGAAATGGACGGGAAAATGACCCAGCTGGAGGACCATTTAGTGGAAAATCGATTGCAGTGTAGAGAATTTTAGACAACTTAGACAATGTGCGGAATATTGTTTATTTACAGAATTTAAGGGGATAAGACAGTGTATTGAATACAATTTATTTATTTATTCATTTACTTATTTATATAATTTTGTCTCAAACCAATAGCACCATATGGAATATTATTTAAACAATTTTTGGTAGACAAGGCAATGTTGACAATATTGTTTATTTAAGCAATTTATGGGATTCAAGATGGTGTATGGAATATTTATGTAAACAATTGGTGGGAAATCGATTGCGATTTACGGAATATTGTTTAAACAAAATAGACAATGTGTGGATATTGTTTATTTGAACAATTTATAGGATACAGGACACTGTTTGGAATGTAGTTTATTTACTTTTTGTTGGGAAATTGATTGCATTGTATCGAAAACCGTTTACACTATGTGATCAAAAGCATCTGGACACCCCCTAAAACATACGTTTTCTTATTAGGTGGATTGTGCTGCCAGGTACTCCATATCAGCGACCTCAGTAGTCATTAGACATCGTGAGAGAGCAGAATGGGGCGCTCCGTGGAACTCACGGACTTTGAACGTGGTTAGGTGATTGGGTGTCACTTGCGTCATACGTCTGTACGCCAGATTTCCACACTCCTAAACATACCTAGCTCCATTGTTTCCGATGTGACAGTGAAGTGGAAATGTGAAGGTACACGTACAGCACAATAGCGTACAGGGCGACCTTGTCTGTTGACTGACAGAGACCGCCGACAGTTGAAGAAGGTTGTGATGTGTAATAGGCCGACATCTATCCAGACCATCACACAGGAATTCGAAAGTGCATCAGGATCCACTGCAAGTATTGTGACAATTAGGCGGGAGGTGAGAAAAATTGGATTTCATGCTCGAGCGACTGCTCATAAGCCACACATCACGACAGTAAAGCCAAACGACGCCTCGTTTCTACATCTAAATCTACATCTATACTCCGCAAGCCACCTGACGGTGTGTGGCGGAGGGTACCTTAACTACCTCTATCTGTTCTCCCTTCTATTCCAGTCTCGTATTGTTCGTTGAAAGAAAAATTGTCGGTATGAGTCTATGTGGGGTCTAATCTCTCTGATTTTATCCTCATGGCCTCTTCGCGAGATATACGTAGGCGGGAGCAACATACTGCTTGACTCCTCGGTGAAGGTATGTTCTAGAAACTTCAACAAAAGCCCGTACCGAGCTACTGACCGTCTCTCTTGCAGAGTCTTCCACCGGAGTTTATCCATCATCTCCGTAACGCTTTCGCGACTACTGAATGATCTTGTAACGAATCTCGCTGCTCTCCGTTGGATCGTCTCTATCTCTTCTATCAACCCTATCTGGTACGGATCCCACATTGGTGAGCAGTATTCAAGCAGTGGGCGAACAAGTATAATGTAACCTACTTCCTTTGTTTTCGGACATTTCCTTAGCATTCTTCCAATGAATCTCAGTCTGGCATCTGCTTTACCGACGATTAATTTTATATGGTCATTCCAATTTAAATCACTCCTAATGCGTACTCCCAGATAATTTATGGAATTAACTGCTTCCAGTTGCTGCCCTGCTATATTGTAGCTAAATGATAAAGGATCTTTCTTTCTATGTATTCGCCGCACATTACACTTGTCTACCTTGAGATTCAATTGCCAATCCTTGTGCCATGCTTCAGTTCGTTGCAGATCCTCCTGCATTTCAGTACAATTTTTCATTGTTACAACCTGTCGATATGCTACAGCATCATCTGCAAAAGGCCTCCGTGAACTTCCGATGTTGTCCACAAGGTCATATATATGTACTGTGAATAGCAATGGTCCTACGACACTCCCCTGCGGCACACCTGACATCACTCTTGCCGGCCGCGGTGGCCGAGCGGTTCTAGGCGCTACAGTCTGGAACCGCGCGACCGCTACGGTCGCAGGTTCGAATCCTGCCTCGGGCATGGATATGTGTGATGTCCTTAGGTTTGTTAGGTTTAAGTGTTCTAAGTTCTAGGGGGCCGGTGACCTCAGAAAAGTCCCATAGTGCTCAGAGCCATTTTTTTTTAAATCACTCTTACTTCTGAAGACTTCTCTCCATTGAGAATGACATGCTCCGTTCTGTCATGTAGGAACTCTTCAATCCAATCACACAATTGGTCTGATAGTCCATATGCTCTTACTTTGTTCATTAAACGACTGTGGGGAACTGTATCGAACGCCTTGCGGGAGTCAAGAAACACGGTATCTACCTGGGAACCCGTGTCTATCTCTCTCTGAGTCTCGTGGACGAATAGCGTGAGCTGGGTTTCACACGATCGTCTTTTTTGAAACCCGTGCTAATTCCTACAGAGTAGATTTCTAGTCTCCAGAAAAGTCATTATACTCGAACATAATACGTGTTCCAAAATTCTACAACTGATTGACGTTAGAGATATAGTTCTGCACATCTGTTCGACGTCCCTTCTTGAAAACGGAGATGACCTGTGCCCCAGTTCCAATCTTTTGGAACGCTACGCTTTTCTAGAGACCTACGGTACACCGCTGCAAGAAGGGGGGCACGTTCCTTGGCGTACTCTGTGTAAAATCTAACTGGTATCCCATCAGGTCCAGCGGCCTTTTCTCTTTTGAGAGATTTTAACTGTTTTTCTATCCCTCTATTTCGATATCTACCATTTTGTCATCTGTGCGACAATCTAGAGAAGGAACTACAGTATAGTCTTCCTCTGTGAAACAGCTTTGGAGAAAGACATTTAGTACTTCGGCCTTTAGTCTGTCACCCTCTGTTTCAGTACCATTTTGGTCACAGACTGTCTGGACATTTTGTTTTGATCCTCCTACCGCTTTGACATAAGACCCAAATATTTTAGGATTTTCTACCAAGTCAGTACATAGAACTTTACTTTCGAACTCATTGAATGCCTCTCGCATAGCCCTCCTCACACTACATTTCGCTTCGTGTAATTTTTGTTTGTATGCAAGACTTTGGCTATGTTTATGTTTGCCGTGAAGTTTCCTTTGCTTCGGTAGCAGTTTTCTAACTCGGTTGTTGTACTACGGTGGCTCTTTTCCATCTGTTACGATCTTGCTTGGCACATACCCATGTAATGCATATTGTATGATGGTTTTGAACTTTGTGCACTGATCCTCAACACTATCTGAACTTGAGATAAAACTTTTGTGTTGAGCTGTCAAGTACTGTGAAATCTGCTTTTTGTCACTTTTGCTGAACAGAAAAATCTTCCTACCTTTTTTAATATTTCTATTTACGGCTGAAATCATCGACGCTGTAACCGCTTTATGATCGCCGTTTCTCTGTTCTGCGTTAACTGTTTCAAATAGTTCGGGTCCGTTTGTCACCAGAAGGTCTAATATGTTATCGCCACGAGTCGGTTCTCTGTTTAACCGCTCAAGGTAGTTTTCAGATAATGCACTTAAAAATATTTCACTGGTTCTTTGTCCCAGGCTACATCTGGTAAATTAAAATCTCCACCCAGAACTAAAATATGGTCGGGAAATCTACTCGAAATAATTTCCAAATTTTCCTTCAGTTGTTCTGCCACAACAGCTGCTGAGACAGGGGGCCTATAGAGACATCCAATTACCATGTTTGAGCCTGCTTTAACCGTGACCTTCAGCCAAATTATTTAACATACCGGATCTCCGTCGATTTCCTTCGATACTATTGCACTTTTAATCGCTGTAAACACGCCTCCCCCTTCACTGTCCAGCCTGTCTCTGCGGTATACATTTCAATCTGAGTTTAGAATTTCATTACTGTTTACATCTGGTTTCAGCCAACTTTCCGTCCCTAGTACTATGTGGGCATTGTGACCATTTATCAATGAGAGCCGTTCTGGGACCTTTCTATAGACGCTCCTACAGTTAACTATTACCACATTAATATTGTCATTCCCTGTTGCGTTTTGCCTGCTACTACCTTGTCACGTCTCAGGAGGTGTCTTGTCGGGCCTAGGGAAGTCGGCTGTTCCGCAGCCCCACGAAGCATCCCGCTAACCCCTGAACAAAAGCGGCAGCCGGCGGCAACCGTTGATACTGAAACCTGAGAAATTCCTTTCGTAACACAGCTCTCTCTGTCTCTGTCTCTCTCTCTCTCTCTCTCTCTCTCTCTCTCTCTCAAGTGGCCACGCCCCGTCACCTGCCATTACCAGGCCTGCACGCTCTGGTGGTCACAATCGGACCGAACCATAAACAAAGGCGTGTTTACATGGTAAACCCCGCCACATGTCTTGTAAATATTCTCTCAATCAGTCAGACTGATTGGCTGACTTATTAAATCTATACCCTTTATGTGGGAGAGTTTTCCTTGCTTCGTATTGGTGGATACTAGGATTGGAATATTTGGTGAGACTCGATCCTGCAACCATCCGGTTTCCAAACCCTGCTGGATTTGCTTTCGCTTGACCCAATCGCTGATTATTGACTCATTTGCGTCATATGGTAGGAAATCCTTTACGTAGGAGGTAGCTGAAAATTTCAAATTTCAGCTCAGTTACTTGCTATGTAAACAATCGGCAGAGGTGCTGGACAGCTACGTGCTCACAATACCAGTATCGGAAACAATAAATTGATAAACGGGAAAATCGATGTTGCAACTGGGTTTTTAAAGCACTATACGACTCTTATACCGGTTCCCGTGAGATTACTGAAGTTAAGTGCCGTCGGGCGTGGCCAGCACTTGGATGGGTGACCGTCCTGGCCGCCAGGCGCTGTTGCCAATTTTCGGGATGCGCTCAGCCTCGTGATGCCAATTGAGGAGCTACTCGACCGAACAGTAGCGGCTCCGGTCCAAGAAAACCATCATAACGACCGGGAGAGCGGTGTGCTGACCACACGCCCCTCCTATCCACGTCGTCATCTGAGGATGACACGGCGGTCGGATGATCCCGATGGGCCGCTTGCGGCCTGTAGACGGAGTGACCGTTCTCTCCACTACATCCAGAAGGCGCAGGAAGGGCCTGCTGCCAGCAACAACAAAACAAGAAATACTTCTGCAAGACAGAGTCCACTGCAATGTATTGAGAAGCAGTAAACACGACACACTTACTCAGCGATCCAATGTGTAGTAATGAGCTGTCATAGCTAGATGCCAGAGATCGATATCAATCGAGAATCTGACGTCGTGATTAGGTTTTTAAAGCAGAGTCGAATTAGTAAATTGGACCTCACAGCTACTTTCGGAAGGAGCAAGAGCCTACCAAGTGTTCGGATAGTAATAACAACAACAAATAGCACTACACGACAGAGTCAACTGTAATGTATTGAGAAGCACTAAACATGACACATTTAAACCGCAATCCAATACCTAGTAATAAGTTGTGATTGCTCGATGTCAGAAATCGGACTCAATCGGAATTTAAAGTCACGATTGGGTGTTTAAAGTAGTATTAAACTCCTAGATTCGTTCTCTCCACTACATTCATAAGGAGGAAGGGCCTGCTAGGTGATAGGATGCTAACAACATTGTAAGTAGGCTGTTTAGGTTTTTATGTTGGTCATGCCACGTAGCGCTCTGTATGAAAATCACTGACTGTGCTGTGTGCAGTCTGTGGCTGGTTGGCATTGTTGGAATATATTTTTAGCGGAACGCAATCTGACTTTCAATAATCCTTACAATAGAATGGCCCTGACTAACAATAACCCATACCTTTCATGAACCACTTACCTCACAATAATCTTCGTTACTCGACCTACTGCAATACTGCGTGCGCCAATACTGCCAGCTAAATAAAAGATTCAAACTACTGAAGGCACTAACTACTGATAGGCATAGTTAGCAAATGAAAGATTCTGATAGAGAACAAACAATGTGTTCAAAAGTCATAATATATATATATATATATATATATATATATATATATATATATATATATATATCAGTTCATGACATCCAGTCTAACAAATTTCCTTTTCTGGCGGACACACGTCCAGATCGTCCGCTCTCAGAACTCCGCCATCTCTCTCCCCACACCCACCACTGCGGGCGGCTCACCTCCAACTGCGCAATGCTATGCGCTGTTCACATCCAACTGCCCAAAACTACAATAGTGAATATTCCAACAATGCCAACCAACCACAGATTGCACACAGCACAGTCAGTGATTTTCATACAGAGCGCTACGTGGCGTTGCCAACAAAAAAACCTAAACAGCCTACTTACAGCATGAACAACAACAACGACAAATATCCCTGTGATGCATTGTGAACCACTAAACATGACACACTTCAACTGCAATCCAGTCCCTGGTATTTACTTAAGTTGTCATGATTAAATGCCAGAGGTCGCTATCAGCAGAGAATTTGATGTTGAGGTGCGTTTTTAAAATATTATATAATTCCTAAATTGTTCTCTCAGCTACACTGAGCTAGGCTGGAGGCAACTGAAACTAGCACTGCAGGACAGAGTCCACTGCAATGTGCTGAGAAGAACTGAGCAAGACACACCTAAACCACGACCCAGTCCGTGACAGCAGGTGTCGTGGCAACGTGTTATGGATCGCTGGGACACACGCACATCCTGTGCACTCTTGTGCCGATCCCCACACGAAGAGCGCTGCCTGCGTCAACGCTCTTTTTTTTTATTTTGTTCGTTATTGTTCGTTGACTTAGAGACTTGTAGACTTAGAGAAAGCTTTTGACAATGTTGACTGGAATACTCTCTTTCAATTTCTGAAGCTGGCAGGTGTAAAATACAGGGAGCGAAAGGCTACTTACAATTTGTACAGAAACCAGATGGCAGTTATAAGACTCGAGGAGCATGAAAGGGAAGCAGTGGTTGGGTAGGGAGCGAGACAGGGTCGTAGCCTCTCCCCGATGTTGTTCAATCTGTATATTGAGCAAGCAGTAAAAGAAACAAAAGAAAAATTTGGAGTCGGTATTAAAATCCAGGGAGAAGAAATAAAAACTTTGAGGTTCGCCGACGACATTGTAACTCTGTCAGAAACAGCAAAGGACTTGTAAGAGCAGTTGAACGGAATGGACAGTGTCTTGAAAGGAGGATATAAGATGAACATCAACAAATGCAAAACTAGGATAATGGAATGTAGTCGAATTAAGTCGGGTGATGCTGAGGGAATTAGATTAGGAAATGAGACACTTAAAGTAGTAAAGGAGTTTTGCTATTTGGGGAGCCAAGTAACTGATGATGGTCGAAGTAGAGAGGATATAAAATGTAGACTGGCAATGGCAAGGAAAGCGTTTCTGAAGAAGAGAAATTTGTTAACATCGAGTATAGATTTAAGTGTCGGGAAGTCGATTCTGAAAGTATTTGTATGCAGTTTAGCCATGTACGGAAGTGAAAATGGACGATAAATAGTTTGGACAAGAGGAGAATAGAAGCTTTCGAAATGTGGTGCTACAGAAGAATGCTGAAGATTAGATGGGTAGATCACGTAGCTACCGAGGAGGTATTGAATAGAATAGGGGAAGAGTTTGTGGCACAACATTGACTAGAAGAAGGGATCGGTTGGTAGGACATGTTCTGAGGCGTCAAAGGATCACAAATTTAGCACTGGAGGGCAGCGTGCAGGGTAAAAATCGTAGAGGGAGACCAATAGTTGAATACACCAAGCAGATTCAGAAGGATGTAGGTTGCAGTAGGTACTGGGAGATGAAGAAGCTTGCACAGGATAGAGTAGCATGGAGAGCTGGATCATACCAGTCTCAGGACTGAAGACCACAAAAACATTGTTCGTTGAATTTGTTCGTGGCGGATGTCCGATCACACTCTTCAGGGTGTTAGTTGATCCGTTCACTCAGTTTTTTTTTTTTTATTATTATAGAGGGTAGCGAAACCCTCTGACCGAACACGCTGAGCTACCGTGCCGGCAATGCTCAGAGGGCAGTGAAAACCGCCACCGTGGCCACAGCCACAGTTGGGGACGTGGGTATATACCAGAGTGCACCACCACCAGCCATGGAAGGCATCTGGGTATGATTGGAGTGGTATCAATTCGGATGCTGTCAATATGTACAACGCCAACACCTGTGATTTTGAATCTTCTCTCATGTAACACACAGATCCACTTCTATCCCCACACATGCAGCACACCCGTCACTCCGCTTGCTCTCGCTGCAGAGGGCAAGGTCAGACACGTCGGTCTATTCTCTGTACCTAACCGCCTGTCAGGAAGGGCTAACCCGCACTTTCGGTCGCGAAGTCTTGTGACCATTCCTGGAGCAAACACCGCCAGCTACCATACACCGTGAAACAAACAACTGTGGCTCATATGTATACAGTATACGTAACAAATCCTACCCCGACATAGATCCCCCAGCTTACAAAATCCACTTTGTCTAGGTTGAGACAGCGACGTTTTCGGCCATACATCCCCAATTTCTCCTGTGAAATATACATTTCTCCATTTTATGTAAGTCATTTTCGAAGACAGAAGAAATCACGGTATTCGCGATTTTTTAAAATGGTTCAAATGGCTCTGAGCACTATGGGACTTAACTTCTGAGGTCATCAGTCCTCTAGAACTTAGAACTACTTAAACCTAACTAACCTGAGGACATCACACAAATCCATGCCCGAGACAGGATTCGAACGTGAGACAGTAGCAGTCGCGCGGTTCCAGACTGTAGCGCCTAGAACCGCTCGGCCACTCCGGCCGGCATTCACGCTTTTTCACATCACTAATGCTTCGTTATTTGTCGTGAAAAGCCTGTAACAGTATGACACACACTACATTTCCTCTGACTGTTCTCTCATCATGTAGAAAAATATCAGTTCCAATCAGCTTAATATCTGTCACGTGCTGCATCTCAGGAATAGAATATAAAACACATAGTTCGACTCATGAGAGAGTGCTAAGATCTACCTCTGTCTCACCCAGCGCTTCGCACTATACGGAGTCCCTTAAGGTAATATCACAGAGAAGTTGTAAATATCGGGTTTATACTACGTATTCTGTTATAATTTCGGTAATACGCTATGTGATCAAAAGCGTTTGGACACCTCCAAAAGCATACGTTTTCATATTACGTGCATCGTCCTGTCACCTACCGCCACGTACTCCATGCCAGCGGCCTCAGTAGTCATTAGACATCGTGAGAGAGCAGAATGGGGCGCTCCGCGGAACTCACGCACTTAGAACGTGATCAGGTGATTGGGTGTCACTTGTATCATACGTCTGTACGTGACATTTCGACACTCCTAAACATCCCTAGGTTCACTGTTTCCGATGTGTTAGTGAAATGGAAATGTGAAGGGACACGTACAGCACAAAAGCGTACAGGCCGACCTCGTCTGTTCACTGACAGAGACCGCCAACTGTTGAAGAGGGTCATAATGTGTAACAGCCAGAGATCCATCCAGACCATCACACAGTAATTCCAAACTGCCTCACGATCCACAGCAAGTAACTATGACAGTTAAATGGGAGGTGAGAAAACTTTGATTTCATGGTCGAGTGGCTGCTCATAAGCCACACATCACGGCGGTGAATGCGAAACGAGGCCTCGCTTGGTGTAAGGAGCGTAAACATTGGAAGATTGAACAGTAGAAAAACGGTGTGTGTAGTGACGAATCACAGTACACATTGTGGTGATCCGATGGCAGGGTGTGAGTATGGTGAATGCCCAGTGAACGTCATCTCCCAGTGTGTGTAGTGCCAACAAGAAAATTCTCAAACGGTGGTGTTGTGGCTTGGTCTTGTTTTTCATGGAGGGGGCTTGCGCCCTTTGTTGTTTTGTGTGGTTTTATCACAGCACAGGCCTACAATGACGTTATAAGCACCGTCTTACCTCCCACTGCAGTTTGAGGATGGAGATTGCATTTTCAACACGATCGAGCACCTGTTTATAATGAACGGCCTGTGGTGGAGTGGTTACACGACAATACCATCCCTATCATGGACTGGTTTGCACAGTCATGACCTATAGAACACCTTTGGGATGTTTTGGGACGCCGATTTCGTGCCAGGCTTCACCGACCGACCTCGATACCTCTCCTCAGTGCAGCCCTCCGTAAAGAATGAGCTGCCATTCCCCAAGAAACTTTCCAGCACCTGACTGAACGTATGCCAGCGAGAGTGGAAGCTGTCATCAAGGCTAAGGGTGGGCCAACACCATACTGAATTCCAGCATTACTGATGGAGGGCGCTACGAACTTCAAAGTCATTTTCAGCCAGGTGTCCGGATACTTTTGATCACAAAGTGTACATCTGATTTTATTACATTGGGCGTCTCTCTCTCTGTGCAGGGTGAACGTTGAAATTTCGTTAAAAGGTATCGTCGCAACGAAACAATGCTTGATTACTGCTGCCACTGGCAACCATATCCATGGTACCTTAGCCATCGCGTCCACCCGCCTGGAGGCATGTCACTGATGTCAAATTTAAGAACATTTAGTTTAACAAAACTTACATATAATACAAAGAAAAAGTGAATAAATAAGCAAGAATAAAGCTTTTGGAAACAAAATAAGAAATTTGAAAATTTATAAAATTAAGAAAAAATAAAAGATTCAAATATTTAAAGAAAAATTCATCATGAGAGTCACTCTGCATGGCGAGAAATTTTTTTTCCAGCAGTCGGAATACACTCACCAAGTAGCTGAAGGACGACGGTTCAATCCCGCGTCCGGCCATCCTGATTTAGGTTTTCCGTGATTTCCCTAAATCTCTTGAGGCAAATGCCGGGATGGTTCCTTTGAAAAGGGCACGGCCGACTTCCTTCCCTAATCCGATGAGACCGATGACCTCGCAGTTTGGTCTCTTCCCCCCAACACAACCCAACCCAACCCAAGTAGCTGAAATGGGAATCCCTGGAGGAAAGACTACGTTCTTTTCGGGGAACACTATTGAGAACCGACATTTTTAGGTGACTGCCAAAGCATTCTACCACCGGCAACATACATTTCACGTAAAGACAGCGCAATTGAAAAAACGATCACAACGACTGTGTTACTCTCACCGTGCATAGAGAGCAGTCTTGGTTCTACAGGCACACACAAGAGCAGCTGGTACTCTTACGCTTTCTAGTAGTAATGCCATCTGCGATTTGGAATCCATTCCATCACATACTTGCTTGGATCCTATGGACACGTCTTTTATCGATTATATCCACTGGTTAATCAAAATCGTGCCACTCTCATATCTCGAAACAAGTCAACCTTTTCGAACCTATCGGCTAAGGACCCCATACAGCAAGACTCCACCATGTCTCGTAGACAGTCCCTCAGCACCTTCCAACTGTTCTTCATCCTCTACCCCACCCTCTCTGCAGCTTTGTCCATGTGACCTTTCCAATTTAAGCCTGAACTGAACGGAAGTCTGAGAGCGCCATATCACTCACTTTTTTCAATGAAGCGAGTTCTGTTTCAAATGATTCCTCTTATGGAAGTTCAAAAAATGGTTCAAATGGCTCTGAGCACTATGGGACTTAACTGCTGAGGTCATCAGTCCCCTAGAACTTAGAACTACTTAAACCTAACTAACCTAAGGACATCACACACATCCATGCCCGAGGCAGGATTCGAACCTGCAAACGTAGCGGTCGCGCGGTTCCAGACTGTAGCGCCTAGAACCGCTCGGTCACTCCGGCCGACTTCTTATGGAAGCCATGTACGCGATCACTGTTCTGTGCAAGCCATCCGTGCATCGTGTTGCTCCTATCAAGACTCCATCTCAAGGAAATGGATCAGTTAGTCATTATTATGTGGTAATCAACAGCGTACCAGTGGACGGATGGGCTGGAAAATATAACATCGATACGTATCAATGAAAATTGAACTCACCTGATAGTGCGATTAAATTTAGCAATTTTACCAGTTTCTCTGTAATTTCAACGGCGTCAGTGGCATGGCAGCATGCTTTCCGATTTCTGTATCATCACTAAACCATCCCTCCGCTACTTTTCGAGTACCATATAGTAGACTGCAAACGCAGATAAGAGGGTCACTGCAAAAGCTATGCACACTATTTTTGTAAAAATACAGTTTTCATTTTGCATGTGTGAAAGTTTTGCACTGTGTAGACACATCCTTCCCGCTTGTTTTCAGTCAACCGGTTCCCGTGAATGGCATCGTCACAGCATGTCTTCAAGATGGCTGCTGCACTTGACGTTCGTCAGAAGCCACATGCTGTCATAGAATTCCTGTGCTGTGAAAACGAGACAGTGGAAACATCCGCAAGAGGTTGAAAAAGGTGTATGGAGATGCTGCTGTCGATCGCAGTACAGTTAGTCGGTGGGCAAGCAGGTTACGTGATGAAAGCGGGCACGGCAATATTGAGGATTGTCCTCGCAGCGGCAGGCCTCGTACTGCACACACTCCAGACAATGTGCAGAGAGTTAACGAATTGGTGACTGCTCACAGACACATCACAGTGAACGAATTGTCACGCTACGTTGGGATAGGGGAAGGAAGTGTTTGCAGAATAATAAAAGTGTCGGCGTTAAAAAAAGTTTGTGCCAATTGGGTTCCCAGGATGTTGACAGTGGCTCACAAAGAAACAAGAAAAACGGTATGCAGCGAACTTTTGGAACAGTACGAGAATGGTGGAGATGAATTTCTTGGAAGAACTGTGACAGGTGATGAAACATGGCTCCATCATTTTTCACCAGAGACGAAGAGGTAATCATTGGAGTGGCATCATGCAAATTCCCCTAAGAAAAAAAAAATCAAACCCACACCTTCTGCTGGAAAAGTTATGGCTACGGTGTTTTTCGATTCCAAAGGACTCTTGCTTGTGGACATCGTGCCAAGTGCAACCACCATAAATTCTGATGCATATGTGACGACACTGAAGAAACCTCAAGCTCGACTGAGTCGTGTTCGACCACATTGGCAAAAGGAGGATAGCTCTGAGCACTATGGGACTTAGCTTCTGAGGTCATCAGTCCCCTAGAACTTAGAACTACTTAAACCTAACTAACCTAAGGACATCACACACATCCATGCCCAAGGCAGGATTTGAACCTGCGACCGTAGCGGTCGTGCGGTTCCAGACTGTAGCGCCTAGAACCGCTCGGCCACCCTGGCAGGCAAAGGAGGATGTTTTGCTGTTGCACGACAATGCACGGCCACATCTCAGGCAAAAAGCCATGGAAGCGATCACAAAACTCGGTTGAACAATACTGAAACACCCGCCTTACAGTCCATGGCTCCATGTGACTATCATCTCTTTGGGAAACTGAAAGATTCTCTTCGTCGAACAAGGTTTGAAGATGATGACTCCCTTGTGGACGCTGCCAAACAGTGGCTCCAACAGGTCGGTCCAGAATTTCATCGTGCGGGTATACAGGCGCTTGTTCCAAGATGGCGTAAGGCAGTTGAGAGGGATGGAAATTATGTGGAGAAATGAAAATATTGTTCCTAAAGGACGTATCTCCACACTGTAAAACTTCCAAACATGTAGAATAAAAGATGGATTTTAAAGAAAATAGTGTGCATTTCGTTCGGAGTGACCCTCGTAGATGACTGTGCAGTATGTAAACTCAGGGTTATTTCTCGAACATATATACCAAAATATACCAGACTGCGTCCGATACCAATCTACATATTTCTAGCAGTTAGACGATACTTAGATTTACTTTTACGATGGCCCATCTTTACCTGTATAGATCGCAGTCACAGAGCATTATCGCATTCTTAGGATAAATTAGAGACTGGAAGATCTTCCAGCATTGTCTTTGACCAAATTAATTTGCAGGTGACCAGAAGTAGAAGGCTACATTACACATGAACAGGACGAGGTGAGTCTGTAACTGCTGTTCAGTATATACTGTTCCACACCCATCTCTCTCCCGGTGCCCATCCAAATGCACAAGATCTCTTCAGATGCGCGCTTTCGAAGATGTACAGTAGATATGAGAATCTTGTGATAATATAAGAGATGAATATGAAGAAGAAACGTGTGCATAATGCATGATGGCGATCCAGACGGATGGAGATTGATGCATTTTACGTAAGTAAACAGCACTTTTAGTGTCTCAGGTCAGTAATAAGAAGTTATTGGTAATAGAGAGAACTGATCATGGAACACAGAGACATACATTCCTAAGGAAACATGGTTCTGTACTTAAAACGCGCTATAATGTTAAAGTCAGGAGGATTCCTACCTATTAGCCATGTGGTACGCGCCTCTTTCCAATGTGAGAAACGTATATCCAGCGTATTTATCCCTGCAAGTTCCTCTACGGTAACCTATGGTGACAAACTGTAAAGTGACAAAACTAATTTCATGCACACCAACCAAAACACAAACATTATATAGTTTTCCAGAGGTGTATCACGCCTACTGTTTACAGAGACCAAGCCCGATCACGGTTCATAAATTATGATATGTTCACAACAGTCCTATGAATTGATCGTTGGCAGTCGAAATTGCATACGAAGAAACAGTGAAAACTTACAAGGAAATGAACACCATGATCAGCAGCTAGAGGAGATGTAACATTCTTACCACAGTTTACCACTGCCCCGGGTATCCTTAGGTTGTATTGCCCATGTGTGGTATAACATCTCCATTTCGCCTCGACGCACATTTCCAGATTGCCTCCTCTCTCCGTATATGTGTGTGTGTGTGTGTGTGTGTGTGTGTGTGTGTGTGTGTGTGTGTGCGTGTGTGTGTATGTATGTATGTATGTATATATATCATCAGTCTATTTTCATTCCCCAGAACACAAAATTTTACTTATTTTTCTCAGTATACATTTCATGGTATGCTTCTCTAATATTATATATTCTCGGTCAGTCCCCATAATTTTACGAAGTTTTCGAGATTTTAAGCACTGTTTGGCGTGGCCGGCACTGGGATGGGTGACCGTCTGGGCCGCCATGCGCTGTTGCCATTTTTCGGTGTGCACTCAGCCTTGTGATGCCAATTGAGGAGCTACTCGACCGAATAGTAGCGGCTCCGGTCACAGAAAACCATCGTAACGACCAGGACAGTAGTCTGCCGACCACACGTCCCTCCTATCTGCATCCTCATCAGAGTGTGATATGGCGGTCGGATGGTCCCGATGGGCCACTTGTGGCCTAAAGACGGAGTGCTTTCGAGATTTTACATATTTCATCTTGTTTCCCTCAATTTTTGCGATCGATTTTTCGTGATTATACTATTTTCTCTCGAATTTGGCCTATTTCATGACTTTTTAATATTTCTTCACAGTTTTCCACATGTATGTCGTAATACTGCTGACATACCTACGTGCTGTTTGATGACCCAGTCCTCCCATTGGTGGATACACCTTCAGACACACAACTATGAGGGTTACCCGTGGCGGATCCGGTTTTGAACACTATCCCAGACGTAGCGTTGTGTGAATCCAATTCTGAGCATCGCTCCAGATATAACGCGTGACGGACGACCCACCTTACCCCAGATATGGTGTATTGAGGATCCACATGAGAACGTCGTTCTGGATATAACGAGTGATGGATCCTCACTTCAACACTAACTCAGGTGTACTCTGGGTCTTGGGAGACATCCGTAACACATCACACATGCACGGATACTTACATAGAAAAAACAGAGTAAACGTACTGCAACTGTAGAATATGTACTTGGAGGTGACTAGATGTATTCGAGTACAATGCTATAGTATACCGTCCGAGCAGCAAAATAGTGAATTTGCGCTATGTGATGACAACTGCACTACATTTACACTCAATTCTGAAGTACGTGGCGCGAAGTGATGTCTAGACCGCATCGCCAGAAGTGACATAAAACCGACAAAATTAAGAAAATATACGGAAGATACGTATAAATCGAGAGAAGAAGCGATAAAATTGAGGGAATACTTGCATGTCTTCTGCTTGGCGTAGGAAAATTCTTGTACGTGGAAACATGTATGTAGCAGTGAGAATAATACGAGAAAAAGTTGACATGGAAGCAACAGGAACCTGGGAAACAGTCATTTTTCATCAAAGAGGTAAGACGGCTGGAATAGAATCTTTTAACATGGATGACCGCTAAATGTAAAGTAATAAATTTATATATGTCTGACTACAAGCAGAGGCGTGGCCCCAGAGTTATGAGCAACCACCTTACAGGTTTTTATAAAGTGTTCTTAGTTAAGGAGCGTTTTATTGCCAGCTGTTGGACTGCAATATACAACTATAAAATGGATCACGTTTTTGACCATGTGCAGGACTGTTTAGGTGTTTTAAACCTTAAAAAGCAGTGTGCTTCTATGTATTCTCCACCGAACAGAGCCTTGAGGTGACAGGTAACAAATACCTCACAAACAGTTGCCGTATGATTTCTTTAACAACATGCTACTGTATGTCTATTGGGGCAATAGTGATACGTGCAAGTTGACAGTTGTCTTTGGTGCTTTCCTGGAAAATAAAACATCTATTTCTAAACGGACTTACAGCTGATATATTGAATGGAATGATCGATTGACATAGAGTTGTAACGAGATTTGATTTAATGGCAGACGACGCATTCTAGAGAGAGGGATATGTTGCTGCAGGCCATGTATCGCGCATTTAACAATTTTCTCCGTTGTTCCCTCGGAGTGTATCAGTTCTGTGGTATATACTGCGTTCGACTCGTATGAAACCGCGCTTTCCGTATGTGGCTTAGGGCACTATCTACCTGCGATCTTTAACAGTAAACCTCTCGATACCACACTCATCGCAGGACTTCCAGTTGATGTGTGATTAAACAGGTCCACCGACGAAAAACCTGTTTCGGTATCCTCCTTTAGACGAACGAAGATTTAGGGTACGTACTCCATTCGCCTGCAGCGTCTTGTGGATAAATCGAGTCTTCAGTTTCATAAAGGTGCGAAGCGCCTGTTACTATACTTTTCAGTTCGTCCTATCCAAAAAGTATGCATGTGGATCATCTGGGAGATTGCAAGTCTTACAAGGGAACCTCCCCATCGCGCCCTCCTCAGATTTAGTTATAAGTTGGCACAGTGGATAGGCCTTGGAAAACTGAGCACAGATCAATCGAGAAAACGGGGAGAAGTTGTGCGGAACTATGAAAAAAATAAGCGAAATATACAAACTGAGTAGACCATGTGCAAGATAGGTAACATCAAGGGTAGTCTGAGCTCAGGAGCGCCGTGGTCCTGTGGTTAGCGTGAACAGCTGCGGAACGAGAGGTCCTTCGTTTAAGTCTTCCCTCGAGTGAAAAGTTTACTTTTATCATTTTCGCAAAGTTACCATCTGTCCGTTCGTTCATTGACGTCTCCGTTCACTGTAATAAGTTTAGTGTCTGTGTTTTGCGACCGCACCGCAAAACCGTGCGATTTGTAGACGAAAAGACGTGCCTCTCCAATGAAGTCGCGAGCTATATTTCCTGTATTCATATTGCCCACGCAATGCATCTCACGTATTTAATGCAGTCTCGTCCAAAGTAGCGAACAGTCAACTGCCAGCCAGGGAGCCTCGTTAGCAGGAATACTCTCTCTTCCGTGCGCTGTGGTCGACTGACGTCGTGTGTTTCGATGTTTGTTTAGGTGTGGCGTCCCCATACCACGGCGCAGTTACCTCGCATCGGACGGACGGACCGATAATAATTGTCTGAAAATAAAAAATTATACTTTCCACTCGAGGGAAGACTTGAACCAAGGACCTCTCATTCCGCAGCTGCTCACGCTAACCACGGTACCACGGCGCTCCTGACTTCACGTTGTCCGTGATGTTGCGTATCTTGCACATTGACTACTCAGTTTGTATATTTTGCTTATTATTTTCATAGTTCCACACAACTTCTTCTTGTTTTCTCGATTGATTTGTGTTCAGTTTTTCAAGCCCTATCCACTGTGCCAACTTATAACTAAGTCTGAGGGGGGTGCGATTGGGAGGTTCCCTTGTTAGAATTTTTAGTACGTAGTGAATAATATTCGCAAACGTTATAGAAAATCAAATAACACATGCGTATGTCGGCAATATGACCACATAAACATGGAAAACTGAGGAAAAAATATCAGAAAATCGAAAAAAATTACGTGAAAATCTAGTAAAATCACGAAAAATTGATGTGAAATATGTAAAAAATAAGGCAAATACGATGAAATATGTGGAATAGAGAAACATACCATGAAATGAGTACTGGCCGAGCGGTTCTAGGCGCTACAGCCTAGAACCGCGTGACCGCTACGGTAGCAGGTTCGAATCCTGCTTTGGGCATGGATGTGTGTGATGTCCTTAGATTAGTTAGGTTTAAGTAGTTCTAAGTTGTAGGGGACTGATGACCACAGAAGTTAAGTCCCATAGTACTCAGAGCCATTTGAACCATTTGGGGGTGGGGCTCTCTGGTAAACATGAGTGTCCACGTACTGTGGCTACGAGGGCGGCGGCAATTTTCATCGACCTCTGAGCGTTGACTGTAATACAGGCACCAAAGAAAATATATTACAAGGAAAAGATAGTCATATCAGATAACAAATTAAAGACAATATGAGATATTGTGAAGGAGGAGACTGGTAGAACCAGATATGAAGAGGGCCAAATAGCATTTAGAGTAAATGATACTCTGGTTACAGATGTGTATAGTGTTGCAGAACCTTTTAACAAACATTTTATAACTGTTGCTGAGAAGATGGGGTTGTCAGGTTCCGTAGATTCTGCCATCGCATACCTCAGATCAAACATTTCAAGTAACTTCCATAATATGCATTTGACCCTCACTGCCACAGCAGAAGTAGTTCCATCATAAAATCTTTAAAATCAAAAACACCTAGTAGATATGATGAAATATCAACAATGTTAATTAAAGAATGTGATTCTGAGTTATGTCACACATATTAAGCTATCTATGGAATATTTCCTGAATGATTAAAATATGCTGAATTTTAGCCACTGTTTGAGAAAGGATATAAAGAAATAGCATCAAATTTCCATCCAGTTTCATTTTCGCCAGCATTCTCAAAAATTTTAGAAAAGGCTTTATAACCATCTTATCACAAACAACATACTGTCAAAGCTGCAGTTCGGATTTCTAAAGCGTTCTGATATTCAGAAGGCTATCTAAAGCTACAGTGTAAATGTATTTAATTCATTAGACAAAAAGTTGCAGGCAACTGGTATATTTTGTGAGCTGTCAAAGGCATTTCACTGTGTAAATCACAATATCCTTTTAAGTAAATTAGAATATTATGGTGCAACAAGAAACGCTGCAAAATGGTTCAAATCTTATATCTCTGGCACAAAACAGAGTGTTATTAGGAAAGAGACATGTACTGAGCTATGAGGCATCATCCAACTGGGAACTAACTACACATGGGGTCCCACAAGGTTCCATCTCAGGGCCTTTACTTTTTCTTGTGTATATAAATGACTTTTCATCTGTAACATTATCAGGTGCCAAGTTTGTTTTCTTTGCCGATGATACAAACATTGCAATAAATAGCAAATCAAATGTAGTCTTTGAAAGATCGGCTAATAAAATATTTGTGGACATTAATCACTGGTTCCTAGCCAATTCTTTGTCACTAAACTTTAAAAAACACACTACATGCAGCTCAGGACTTGTGAGGAGTGTCCCACGAGTATATGCCTAACATATGATGACAAGGAGATAGAAGAAGTGGACAGTGTTAAATTCTTGGGTTTAAAGCTTGATAATAAATTCAACTGGTAGGAGCACACCACAGAACTGCTGAAACGTCTAAGCAAATCTCTATTTGCAATGCGAATTCTGTCAGACATAGGGGATATAAAAATTAAAAATCTGTCATACTATGCTGACTTTCATTCCATAATGCCATATGGGATGATTTTTTGGGGTAATTCAAGCCAAGCTAAAGTTTTCCGGGCACAAAAAGTGCAATAAGAGTTATGTGTGGTGTGAACTCAAGAACATCCCGCAGAAGCCTGTTTAGGGAACTAGGGATATTAATGCTTCCCAATATATTTATCCCTTAATGAAATTTGTCATTAAAAATATATCACTTTTTCAAACCAACAGCTCAATTCATGGAATCAATACTAGAAGTAAGAATAATCTTCACAAGGATTTAAAGTCACTTACTCTTGTAGAAAATGGTGTGCATTATTCAGGAACACACATTTTCAATTATCTTCCAGCAGCCATAAAAAGCTTAACGACCAATGAAATTCAGTTTAAGAGAAGCCTAAAGGATTTATTGGTGGCCTTCTACTCTATTTATAAATTTCTCAGTATATAGCTGTACATATTTGTCATGTATTATTGTTTTTCTGACATGTTCCACATCCTGGAGGACCTCCTCACTACCGATCAACTAGAATGAAAGTAAATTTAATCTAATCTAATTGGGACAAGGGCGCACGGGATGTGCGAGTGTTCCAGTCATCTCCGACAACTTGCCATGATAATTACTGCTACAGACTAGGTGGTGGTTTAGGTGTGTCGTATTCAGTGCTTCTCAAAGCATCGCAGTTGTGCCTTGCAGTGCTATTTTCTGTTGTCTCTATCCCATCATGCAGCAGGCCCTTCCTCCTCCTTGTGGATGTAGTGGAGAGAAGAGCCTCAGGAGTTATATGGTGCTTTAAAAACCAAAATGCAACGTCAGTTTCTGCGTTGTTCAAGTTATTGTTTCTGATAGTGATATTGCGAGGATGTAGCTATCCAGCCCGTCTGCAGATTGTTTAAGGACATAGCATGTAACTGAGCTGAAATTTGAAATTTTCAGCTATCTCCTACATAACGGACTTCCTACCATATGACATAAATGTGTCAGTAGTCAGCGATAGGGTCAATGGAAAACAAATCAAGTGGGGTTTGGAAACCGGATGCAGGATCGAATCACGCCAAATATTCCAGTCCTACTACCCACCAATAGGAAATAAGGAAAAACTGTCCCACATAAAAGGTATCGATATAATTAATTAGTCAGTGAATCTGACAGAGTGAGGGAATATTTCCAAGACATCCACAGCCGGAGGTTTACCAGATCTGTTTATGGTTCGGTCCGACTGCGACCACCAGGGCGTGCAGGCTTGGTATTATCAGGGCGTGGCCACTTGAGAGAGAGAGAGAGAGAGAGAGAGAGAGAGAGAGAGAACTGTGTTACGACAGGAATTTCAGCCTACGCGAGTGGCGACACGTGAGAGGGTTTTCAGATATGTTTAAGCGGTCTGTGACAGCGTAATTACGTGTTACCTTACACGATCGGGATAAAAAGACACCGCAGCAATTGTTTAAATATTCCACACACTGCAATCAATTTCCAGCCAAGTCCCTTAAAGAAACTATGTTCCATAGACCACCTTGTGTCCCATCAAGTGTTTAAATACATATTATTCCATACACTGCAGTCAGTTTACCATCAATAAGTTAATAAACTATATTCCAAAGACTGTTTTGTAACCCATAAATTGTTTAAGTAAACAATATTCCACCAATTATATAAATTGTTTAAACAATATTAGATGCACTGCAATCAATTTCCCGCCAAATTCTTTATTTAAATGTTGTTGTTGTTCTTGTTGTTGTCTTCAGTCCTGAGACTGGTTTGATGCAGCTCTCCATGCTACTCTATCCTGTGCAAGCTTCTTCATCTCCCAGTACTTACTGCAACCTACATCCTTATGAATCTGCTTAGTGTATTCATCTCTTGGTCTCTCTCTACGATTTTTACCCTCCACGCTGCCCTCCAAAGCTAAATTTGTGATCCCTTGAAGCCTCAGAACATGTCCTACCAACCGGTCCCTTCTTCTTGTCAAGTTATGCCACAAACTCCTCTTCTCCCCAATTCTATTGAATACTTCCTCGTTAGTTATGTGATCTACCCATCTAATCTTCAGCATTGAATAAACCATATTCCATACACCACCTCGTACCCCCTTAAATTGCTTAAATAAACATTATTCCACACATTGCCTTGTCTAACAGAAATCGTTTAAACAATATTCCATACACTCCACTCGATTTCCCACCAAATTGTTTAAATAAACTGTATTCGATACACAGTCTTGTATCCCATAAATTGTTCAAATAAACAATGTTTCACGCATTGTCCAAATTGCTTAATCAATATTCCATACACTGCAATCGATTTCCCACCAATTGGCCAATCAGCTGAGTCTTTTTCCCGCCAATTTTCAGAACGGGGAGTGCAGGGGGACGGGTGTGGGAAAGAGTTCTGCTAAATTGGAAGAAACATTGCACGTGACTGGCGAAGCACAGTGGCCATAGAATGTACTCTACGGTATTGCTGGCCAAAACGAGTTTACTAGTGTCAAACATTGGTCTTTTATTTGTGGAATAAATTTCTCTGAATGTACTTTTGGCCACAGGATTATACAGAGGCGAATTACAGACTGTTTGAAAAATAGAAAAGGACCTCGTGAAACCCCCGGCTCACATTTCCACTCTCTAAACCACGTCTCTGATTTTGTAATGAAACCGACAAACATGGGCAATCGTTGAGGATTCTGGAATTTGACCGCAATACTCACCTCAAAGACTTTTCAAGGAGCAAATTTAAAACTGTTGCGTCTCAAACACGAACTTAGGCAGTGCTTCATAAATCTTTTACGGCGTAACGCTCCGACAGTGAATGGATAACTTTTGAGAACAGACTGTTTCATTATTTGTTCTAAAAGTGTCGCCTGTTGTATGTTTTTCGTCACACGACACACTGAATTCGTCTTCACTTTAGGACTGCAACGACACCACTTGTATAGACGCCGTCACTAATGAATAATTGAACATGGAACTTCCCACCGCATGAAAAGTGTGCACCGGATGGGGATTCGAAACTGGGACTTCGGCTTTCGCGGACAACCGCTCTTTCAACCGAGGCATTCAAGCACGTCCCACGTCTTGTTCTCACAGTTTTACTTCCAGCTGTGCTTCATCACCTACCTTCCAGACTTGATTCCAGTGACTGGCGTTCACATTCAGCGACACTTCGAATGTTCATTCACAAACTGCCAAGCTGCAAACGCATACTGAAGGCAACTGGCATTACGCATTCCTGAAAATTACAGGTGTCTGTCGGCTTTGATAGACAGAGAGACATTGAAAACTTGCATTGTTTTGTAACGTCGACCTTGACGATGAAAATAGCAAATAATTTATAACTAAAGACTAACAGACACTGTCCAAGTTGTACGGAGTTTTCTCTCGACTTAAAAGGGATTTATCTAAAGACGTCAGTGAGCCGACAAACAAGACGAACGATAAGCTGATAAGCTAGATGGCCTTGTCGGAATTCCACACTTGTCAAATCAGTCCATAAATTTTCCGTGCTGCATGCTTTGGGAGTAGCAGAGGATCAGTTTCAGAGGAGTGAGGGGTCACGTTGCTAGGAATGACGTTTCCTGCTTTAACGAACCACGCTGCGGAAGTGGTGAGTGTCCCACAGCAGGGACTTTCCCCACTGTGGTGTATGCGCCCGTAGAGAAGAGACAGGAGGGGCCGAAGATTCGACCTCCATCGCGTCGGGGTACCCGACGGGCGTAGACGACATGTGGTTCGGAGCGGGCAGGAGTTCCATGTCGGAGGACAGCTGGTCACGGGAAGCGATCGGCAGCGCGTGACCCAGGGAGGCGCCTGGTGGTTGCAGCGAAGCGTCCACTGCGGGCGTCGCCGGCGGGAGAACAGGCGGCGGCGGCGGCGGCGGCGCGTCGCCATGGGGCAACATGGAAGGCAGCGTAGGTAACACCTGGGGCTGAGGCGAGCCAGTAGATGGGTCCCCAGGGCGCTGACCGGACTGCACCGTCGCTGAAAGCAGACGGGGAGCGGCAGAACCCGTGCGACGACAGAGGCGCAGCTGATTGAGATGCCGACGCACCTCACCAGAGGCCCCCAAAACCACATACATAGCGCGGCCGAGGCAGCGAAGAATGCGCCCTGCGAGCCAACGCCGTAAACCTCGATAGTTCCGATAGTATACAACGTCGCCTGGAGCAAAAGCAGGTGGCTGCCGCTGCACAGGAACCTGATGCGGCGGATGCAGCAAAGACATCAAGGTTCGATGAGGACGACCGTGGAGCAACTCAGCCGGCGAGCGACCATCTCGGGGCTGAGAGCGATACGAAGACAAGAAGAGCAACAACGCGTCCTCCCGAGAATGCGACTCTTTCAACTTCAACATTTGTGACTTGAAAGTCCGGACCAATCGTTCAGCGGCACCGTTGGACTAAGGCGAAAACGGCGCGGATATCAGATGTTGAATACCATTGGCCTTGCAGAATGACTGAAATTCTGCGGACATGAATTGTGGGCCATTGTCGGAAACAATAGTCTGTGGAAGACCTTCAATGCAAAAGATAGCGGATAACGTTGGATAGTGGCTGAAGACGTCGTGGAACACTTCCGGACAACGAAAGGAAAATTACTGAAGGAATCTACTACAACCAACCATCGAGCATTCCAGAATGGACCAGCAAAATCGAGGTGTAAGCGTTGCCAAGGGGAAGTGGCTTTCGGCCATGCAAGGAATTTCCGCGGCGGTGCGGATTGTTGTTCGGCACACGTCGTATCATGTCTGTGGCCCTCTTTCGCGATAATACAAAACGAGCTCCTCTTCTTTGTAGTTTTTCGATGCCATCCGTCAGTCCCACCTGATGCAGATCCCACACCGCACGGCAATACTCCAGAACAGGGCGGACAAGCGTGGTGTAAGCAGTCTCTTTAGTAGACCTGTTGCACCTTCTAAGTGTTCTGCCAATGAATCGCAGTCATTGGTTTGCTCTAGCCACAACATTATCTGTGTTATTGTTCCAACTTAGGTTATTTGTAATTGTAATCCCAGAGTATTTAGTTGAATTTACAGCCTTTAGATTGGTGTGACTTATCGCGTAATCGAAATTTAGCGGATTTCTTTTAGTACTCATATCAATAAGTTTACACTTTTCTTCATTCAGGGTCAGTTGCCGTTTTTCGCACCACACAGATATCCTATCTAAGTCATTTTGCAATTCGTTTTGGTCATCTGATTACCTTACAAGACGGTAAATCACAGCATCATCTGCAAACATTCTAAGACAGGTACTCACATTGCCTCCTACGTCGTTAAAATAGATCAGGAACAATAAAGGGACTTGCTTGGGAACGCCGGATATTAATTCTGTTTTAATCGATAAATAAATGTCGTGTGACTAGGGCCTCCCGTCGGGTAGACCGTTCGCCGTGTGCAAGTCTTTCGATTTGACGCCACTTTGGCGACTTGCGCGTCGATGGGGATGAAATGATGATGATTAGGACAACTCAACACCCAGACCCTGAGCGGAGAAAATCTCCGATCCAGCCGGTTTTAATCGATGACTTAGCCGGCCGGTGTGGCCGTGCGGTTCTAAGCGCGTCAGTTTGGAACCTCGTGACCGCTACGGTCGCAGGTTCGAATCCTGCCTCGGGCATGGATGTGTGTGATGTCTTTAGGTTAGTTAGGTTTAAGTAGTTCTAAGTTCTAGGGGACTGATGACCTCAGTAGTTAAGTCCCATAGTGCTCAGAGCCATTTGAACCATTTAATCGATGACTTTCCGCTGTTACTACGCACTTTGACATTTCTGACAGGAAATCACAAATCCAGTCGCACAACTCAGGCGACACTCCGTAGGCACGCAGTTTAGTTAGAAGACGCTTGTGAGGAACGGTGTCGAAAGCCTTCTGGAAATCTAAAAATACGGAATCAATTTGACACCCCCTGTCAATGGCACTCATTACTTCGTGAGTATAAATAGCTAGTTGTGTTCCGCAAGAATGATATTTCCTGAATCCTTGATGACTATGTGTCAATAAATCGTTTTCTTCGAGGTACTTCATAATGTACGAAAACAGTAGACGTTAATGATACGGGCCTGTAATTCAGCGGATTACTATTACTTCCGTTTTTGGGTATTGGTGCGACTTCAACAATTTTCCAGTGTTTAGGTACGATCATAGAAGCGTAATTCAAAAGAGGGAGCGGAACATCTTTTACCTTGTCAGTACTGCAACTTTGGCTCCATTAAGGAAATAGTATCTCATTGACATGGATGTTATAAACCAGTAAAACAGCTGCTATTCACAGACTGCAAGTACATTGTCATGCGCGGAACGTCTATGTCACGGAATCATCTGAAATCTCTACATTAATGTTTCGTGCAAAGAAAGAGCAGTTGCTACTTCCAATCCAATCAAACATACGTTGAGACATCCAGTCAGTGTGTTCCTTTACCAATTTTTGTGTCATGTAATTTAGCGATCTCATGAATAAGAGAGAAAAACGTTAGAAAATGGAATCACTACTTTCGAATCCTAATAAACGTCTATACGTAATTTTTGACATCTTTTTAGTTCTCCACATAACATGAGCACCCTAGTGCTGCCAATGAATGAAGTGACTCAGATCCTATTTGGTTTAATAGGAATTTTGGAGTGTGAGGGAACCCTGCTTTTGAGTTTTCTGGACTGTTGACAGTACTTGTATCACGGACAATGGGGACGGGCGGTGACCAAGACAAAATATAGCATTCCTGTAAGTTAAATGGAAGACGTATTCTCTTTGAGGGGATCAAAGCTTCACCTATGCGTCTTTTGCTGTTGTGTTGTTGGAATCTGTCAGATATACGAGAAGGAGTTGCAGTGTGACAGCAGATGATTGTTTGAGGCAATGTTTGCCAATAAGGCTCCCCAGATTGCGGTAGCTGTTGGCAAGTCCACTGTCTGAACCACCTCTTACAAGGCAACATACTAAAATAGCTGTCAAGGGGTCGGGCAAAACAGATTCCAGGCTCAAAATATCATTTTTGTAAACAACAGTGGAGGTCAGTGGGGTCAGTGGTGGAGTGAACTAGCACTATACTTCCTTCTGACCTAGTTAGTATATCTGTTTTGAAACACTTTGTGATTAACCGATAGTGTTCTCCGCAAATAAATTAAGTAAATTATGTCTCCACACATACTGAGTAGATTTAGTGCAGAATACGGGAAGAGAAACTCTTCAGGGCTGTGTTGTTAAAAATTTGTAACTTTTCACCTATGACATCTGCTTTGCACAGGTAAAATGCAGTTTTCGATCAAATTTATCCGGACACTCGGCTGAAAATGACTTACAAGTTCGTGGCGCCTTCCATCGGTAATTCTGGAATTCAGTATGGTGTTGGCCCACCCTTAGCCTTGATGACAGCTCCCACTCTTGCAGGCATACGTTCAGTCAGGTGCTGGAAGGTTTCTTGGGGAATGGCAGCCCATTCTTCATGCAGTACTAAACTGTGGAGAGCTATGGATGTCGGTTGGAGAGGCCTGGCACGAAGTCGACGTTCCAAAACATCCCGAAGGTATTCTGTACGATTCAGGTCAGGACTCTGTGCAGGCCAGTCCATTACAAGGATGTTGTTGACGTGTAACCACTCCGCAACAGGCCGTGCATTATGAACAGGTGCTCGATCGTGTTGAAAGATGCAATCGCCATTCCCAAATTGCTATGCAATCGCCATCCCCAAATTGATCTTCAAAGCCGAGAGGTTCTAGGCGCTACAGTCTGGAACCGCGCGACTGCTACAGTCGCAGGTTCGAATCCTGCCTCGGGCATGGATGTGTGTGATGTCCTTAGGTTAGGTTTAAGTAGTTATAAGTTCTAGAGGACTGATGACCTCAGAAGTTAAGTCCCATAGTGCTCAGTCATTTGAACCATTTTTTTTTTTGTTCTTTAACAGTGGGAAGCAAGAAGGTGCTTAAAATATCAAAGCAGACGTGTAGTGTGATAGTGTCACGCAAAACAGGGATGCAAGCCCCCTCAATAAAAAACGCGACCACACCGTAACACCACCGCCTCCGAATTCCATTGTTGGCACTACACACGCTGGCAGATGACGTTAACTGGGCATTCGCCACACCCACACCCTGACATCGGATCGCCACAACGTGTATCGTGATTCGTCACTCCACACAACGCCTTTCCACTGTTCAATCGTCCAATATTTACTCTCCTTACACCAAGCGAGGCGTCGTTTGGCATTCACCAGCGTGATGTGTGGCTTACGAGCAGCCGCTCGACCATGAAATCCAAGCTTTCTCACCTCCCACCTACTTGCCATAGTACTTGCAGTGGACCCTGATGCAGTTTGGAATTCCTGTGTGATGGTCTGAATACATGCCTGCCTATAACACATTAGGACCCTCTTCAACTGTAGGTGGTTTCTGTCAGTCAGCAGATGAGGTCGGCCTGTAAGCTTTGGTGCTGTACGTGTCCCTTCACGTTTCTACTTCACTATCACATCGGAAACAGTGGACGTAGGGATGTTTAGGAGTGTGGAAATCTCGCGTGCAGACGTATGACACGAGTGACACCCAATCACCAGACAACGTTCGAAGTCGATGAGTTCTGCGGAGCACCCCAGTCTGGTTTCTCAAGATGTCTAATGACTACTGAGGTCGCTAATACCGGGTACCTGGCAGTAGGTGGCAGCACAATGCATCTAACATGAAAACGCATGTTTTTAGGGGTGTCCGGATATTTTTGATCACGTAGTGTACCACGGTGTTGCAGTTGACTTGTTACGAACAGCTTTTACTAGTTTTCGCCGCAAACAAGTCTGCACAAGCATCGTAAAGGTCTTGCGGGTGGTGCAGAAGGGAGAAGGGCTGCTCACCGGCGCTGTGTTTCAGGTTTATCTACAATGGCGGCAGTTAAAGGCGTTCAAGTGGCTGGCGCCGTGGACCTGGGTGCCCTTCTCGACGCGGGGGAAGGTGCCGTCGTCACCCTGGTGGCGGGCGAGACGCAGCTCGCGGCCCACCGCGCTGTCCTGGCCGCCAGGAGCCCCGTGTTCCAGGCAATGTTCCAGCATGACACGCTGGAAGCCAGCAGCGGAAGGGTCAGCATTACAGACGTGGAGGGTGAAGTGATGAGGCAGGTGCTGTCCTACATGTACACCCTGCAGACCCCCCAGCTGTCCGGCACGGCACGACACCTGCTGGCTGCAGCCGACAAGTACGGCCTGTCAGCCCTGAAGGATGCCTGTGAGCAGCAGGTGGCGGCTCAGCTGACCACTGAGAACGCAGCGGCCGCAGCTGTGCTGGCAGTGAGGCACTCGTGTCCGAAGCTTACAGCGGCCGCCATCGCCTTCATAAAGGCCCACAACTTCCAGGTGTTGGCCACGCAGGGCTGGGCCGACGCCATGTGCAGCCACCCTCAAGAACTGATCGAAGTGAGTCGGCTGCTCGCTGATCCACCAGCGGAAATCAGGTAAGCACCAGACAAGCCATTCCTTTGAGCTTCCCATCTCTACATGATTTTCTTTTTGGTTGCCAAGCCTATATAGTTTCCCAGTGAGTTTCCTTTGACGTGTGTGTGTGCTGTAATACACACCATCATTGATGGACATTTACTAACAGCTTACAGTGTTTATACTGAATTTTCATAAGAGCCTCTACGAATCTGCAAAACTGAATTCTGTTTATTAGCAGTCAAGTTATCTAAGAAAACAACATGGCAGATTGAAATTTTTCATGGACTCATAAACTGTTTGGGCTTTTAAGGGGACCCACACCCTGCCTATCTAACCCATGTTAATTTAGGCAAGTATCTGAGCCATTTCTGATAAAAACTATTTGGTGCAGAACATTAATATTTCTACTGTATGTTGCATGATGCTAATAGAGTCAACTGTGCTAAAATCTACTTTATCCATTTTATAGTTTTTAAGGAATACTTTTTTAAATTTATTAACAAAAAATAATAAGTTTTTTCTGCAGAAAATATTTTTTTCTGAACTTCATAATGGGGGAATATTAATGATTGTGGTACCAGAGGTGGCTTTTTATGTTATGCAGAGTCTCGGAAAATTAAATTGATTCGTCTATGATAGTTTCTGATATAATGGGGCCTAATTTACTGAAAATTTTAGTTTTCAAGAAATTGACTTTAAAGAAAAAACTTTTGAAATACAGTTAATTAAAAGTGTCCTGCTGCATATGATGGCCCTTCTTTGGCCTCTAGTAGGTCTTCCAGCTTCTTTTCCACCTTCCTGGATGTTTATCTTGCTTTCTTGGCCATATCAGATGCAGACCTGTCTGCGTCGGCTATCCTCATTTTATCGCAATGTTGCAGCCCAGTGATCATACTTTCACCAAGATTAATTCCCAGCTTTTTCAGTACCCAACACTTTCCACTATTACCACAATTGAATGTAATAACAGCATCATGAACTCCAAGTTTCATTGTATGCACACCTACAAATACAGTTTTAGCAAGCTGGTTCCAAATTATGCTGCTGAAACATTCATTTGGGTTCTATGTCTGCCCACGCAGACATTTCCTTAGAAGGTCAGCATGAGCCAAATCTCCGAAAATAGGTTTAATTGCTGTAATAACAGCAGCAGGATGAGAATGCTGGCGAGAATAAGATTCTTCAGTTGCCTGAACGCTATAGTATTTGCACCACGAATTTTCTCCTGATGGACACAATCCATGACATGGCTTATCATCAGTAGAGGACTTATGGAAGAATATGGCCCAAACGTCTCTCTTCATTGCCTCCAAATTCTCTTTATTTCTCCTGATTGCCTGCTCATAGTGTACCTGCAAGTTTTCTATTTCAGTTTTAGATAACCGACCCTGTCCGGTCAGTAATTTTCCATCTTCTAATTTTTTTCCTCTCATATCAACAGTTAGTTTTCTCAGCTTTGTTCTCAAACGTTTTTGAAGATGGCCTACATATTCTATTTTGCTAATAATGGCATATCTATATGGCTTAGAGTTCACCACATTGTTGTATGCCTTGCTGTCACCATCGCCCAAATATTGGTGTACCGTGCGCCTCTTGTTTCTACGGAGCGATGAAATATTTTTTGTATTCCATGAATTTCCATACCACCACTTGTTCCTGTAAAATTAGCCACACAGTTGTGTTCTTAATGTTCATTGACTTTCCAACATTTGCAATATTTAGACATTTTCTCAACATCTAACACTTTACCAGTGTCTACACTCGTGGCAGTCACTACTCCATTCAGAAAAGTATGTCCTCTTTTCTGCCAACTTACATCAACTGCAACTGTAGTACCCATACATCCACCATTTTCTTCCACTGCTTCCCTAGCAGCCATTTTCATGCTTTCCTCACTGACCTCACATACAGCTTTCTCTAATATTGCAGCCAGTTTTTCAAATTTATTTGGTAGTTGATGTAAGTTCGTCACTGCACAAAATGTTCTCCCTCCAGCCATGCCCTTGCCAGTGGATCGTAAGGCATAAACTAATCTAGTATTGATTTCATAAGGGCGACTTGCATCTGGTTTTGAAGAACTCATAAATGAAATGACAGCTGAGCATTTAGTGCAAATTAAATCCAAAGCAATTGCTAGGCCTTTTCTCCCACTTGCACCCTTACAAATTTTCATACTCTGTGACTCACCACACTGTCTACATTGAACAAATTTAGAAATTACATCTGATAATATTCTCAAATTTATAATAATGTTACTGCACCCCTTGTCACTTACAGCAAATTCGTTGTAACTCTCTTGAAATGGTGAGAGCGTCTTTGATGATGCACTTGTTGAATAATTACAATTAGAAACATCGTTGCCAGGCGACATAACCTCTTGTAAAGAAAGCTTTCTAAACTTGTTTCCTCTAAATTGTCGTTTCTTGAAAATGCCTTTAAGTTTCGTCATCTTCAACAAATACAACAAAACACACGTAAACAGGCAATGCAAAGGTAAGTATAACATCTACTCGCAATCACACATGAACAAAACTAACCCCGTGTTTGAAGGCGTGTTGTTTACAAACAGCAGGAACAAAAGAATACCGACTGTTGCATTCCAAGGATAGCCAACACACTCGGGCATAAAAAAAATCCCTAACATGCAATACGGGATACAAAGATTTAAAATGTTTGCTGAAATGTTGGTGACAGAAAAGTGGGCATGGCACATAGACACATGTGGTAGGAAAATGCTCTTTAAAGGCTTGAAAAACTTTTTTTTCAGCAAAATCATTTTCAGAGTACTTAAATAAAGCCTTAATACATTGAAATATGATGAAAACCGAAAATCAATTTTTTTCGACCTGAACTGTGGTGTGGTCCCCTTAAACAATCCGAGCTCATTTGCAGTCATTAGGTATGTTACACTGCTTGTCTACAGCAAATCGATATTTAACTTTTGGCATCAAGCCATTGAACCAATGATGTGTTGATGGTGTACTTAGCTTGTGTCATTCTTGCTGTGCACACAAAGATGTTCCGCATTGTACACAAACAGACACAGTGATGTGTGCAGTTTGCAGCTAGGCAGGCGAGAGCTATACCTTCTTCTGAATGATGTATGGATGACAGTGCATTTCTTTAAGAAATGTAGTCTCAAGTAGTTAAGTTGCACTGCTGTTGCTGCTGAAAATAAGATATGTATAAATGATGTTACGCTACAAGAATATGAGGAATAAGTATATCACTCTTTACCGACACCAGGAACATTGTAGTATGCTGCAACACACTTTAAGGAGGCAAGAGATATATCGACATTATTCAACATTTCATACTGCCATGCAGTAAATCATGACTTGGCGAAACTGTTAGATTTACTAAAGCCTCCCAGTGTTATAACATCATCCCCGCAATCCTATCTCACAGTAAGCATTATGTGGCACCTACACTGTGGAGCTGACACATGTATGGCTGCACACCTCAGCAGCCTGACCTGACAGTGCCAGCTTTCACGAGTCTCTCATGAGATACTGGCACAAGTAGGGAGCCTTGCATTAGTATTGATGATCGCACTGCAGGACACTAAAACTCAACGTCTGACAAGCATAAGACACTCGCCGGTGCCTGGACTAGAATAACAAACCCGTTTCTAATGACGTCACTGTTGTCAGGACATTAAACACCAATCTCCTACTCCCCATCAAATAACAAAGAACCATTCAAGCGCCTCTGTAACTGGTCACTCCTGAACGTGTGAATGGATTGGTGGTGTCATATGAAGGGCGTATTTCAATAGTGGTACAAGTCCATTTTTGTTCATATTGAGATACAGAGTACTAAAGTTAAATGAGCGCTGAAAAATCTGCAGTTGAGATACCAGAAATATTCAAGCATATGGCTTCTTGCTAAAGATGAACCTTACTTTCTGTTTGTTGGCTCATTAATTTCAGAAGCATTATAGACAGAAAAGTGGAGGTAATGGACTTGTCCCACTACTGACATAAGCCCTTCATATAGGCTACAGAGGAAGGCTAGTGGATGTAAAACATAAAAATTAGAGCATATACAAGGGCTATGCCGAAAGTTTCTAGCAGAATGTGTGAAAAAAATTTTATTTGCAGAAAAACGTTTACAACTTTTCAAAATACTCTCCATTAGCATGTATACATTTTTCCATTCTCTGAAACCACTTACAAAATGTGTCAGTCCAAGCTTCTTTTGGGATGTCACTTAGTGCGCTCTTGTACACTGACATGGCCTCTTCAGCTGATGATAACCGCTGCCCTCGAATTTTTTGCTTAGTCTTAGGGAACAGAAAGAAGGCACAGGGGGGGTCAGGTCAGGTGAATAGAGGGGATGGGGTACCACTCGCACTTTTTCCTTCTCCAGAAAGTCCATCGTTCTGGCAGCACAGATGCATTGTCGTGATGCAACAGAAGGTGCCCACTCTTGGACTTTGGATGCTGTGACTTCCATGTGGCGATGAGTTTTGGAAGACAATCGTTCACGTACCATTCAGCATTGACTGTACGACGTGTGTCCGAGGTCACAGAGGTGAGATGCCCGATCTTTGTGAAAAAAGTTGCCACCATCTTTTTCCCAGAGCTCCGACTTCGTCGAACTTTTGTGGGTGGTTCCTCCCCTGGAAAGCACCACACAGAAGACTGTCTCTTCGTTTCAGGGTCGTAATGGTAGACCCACGTTTCATCACCTGTGACGATATTGTAGGTGTCTTGGGACTTCCCTCCATTGAATTTTTCGAGCATGAAACGACACCAGTCCACTCTCGCCTCCTTTTGGCTTTCTGTTATGGAATGTGGAACCCAACGGGCACATCTCCTAGTAAGGCCTAAGTGACTATGAACGACGGTCTGTGCTGCTGTTGATCCAATATTTAGGGTCCCTTCAATTTCGCAAAATGTAAGATGTGGATCTTCATTGATCATTTTCCTCACAGCATCAATGTTTTCAGGAGTCACAGCTGCTGCTGGCCGACCAGAACGAGGTTCATCTTCAATTGACTGCCGATCCCTCGAAAACTCGCGAAACCAATTTCTAACTGTGGTCCTAGAAGGGGAAGCTTCACCAAAAACACACAGCCTAGAAGAATGGCATTCTTTGCCACTTAAACCCTTTTTATAATCGTAAAAAATCAAGGCGTGAAAGTCGCGGCGCGACAGCTCCGTCCTGCACCGTCTCTGACTCAGCACTGCCTGTGCTTTCTTACCGCGCTGTAGGGGTATCACCGCTAGCCAGGTTAAATTGGAAATAACGCACAGAAAATGTTGTGGGGATGGCTAACCGAAGACTGCGTTTCACTGGCAGGACACTTAGAAAATCTAACAGATCTACTAGGGAAACTGCCCACATTACACTTTTAGAATACTGCTGCGTGGTGTGGGATCCTTATCAGATAGAATTGACGGAACACATGGAAAAAGTTCAAAGAAGTGCAGCACGTTTTGTATTATGGCGAAATAGGGGAGAGATTGTAGTTGAAATGATACAGTATTTAGGGTGCACATCATTAAAACAAAGCCGTTTTTCGTTGCGGCGGGATCTTCTCACGAAATTCAATCACCAACTTTCTCCTCCGAATGTGAAAATATTTTGATGACGCCGACCTACGTAGGGAGAAACAATCACCATGATAAAATTGTGGAAATAGGAGCTCGCACGGAAAGATATAGGTGTTCGTTCTTTCCGCGCACGATACGAGATTGGAATAATAGCCACTTAAATGTGATTTGCAGAGTATCCACGTAGATGTAGATGTAGAGCGCTTATGTATTGTTCACATAGGGAGCGTGAGGACAATATGAGAGTAATTACCGCAGGCACAGAGGCATTAAGACAATCATTATTGCCGCACTCCATGCTGAATGGAACAGGGAGAAACCCTAATAAATTGTACAATGAGACGTACCCTCTGCCGTACACGTCACGATAGTTTGCAGAGTATCCATGTAGATGCAGATGTAGATTCTGAGCCTTCCCTTCGCATTCCTAGCCACCTGAGTCCAACAGTAGCTCAGAATATTTGTTGTACTTAGGTATACTTCCTTGTACAACATGCAAAAAGGGACCATGTACAGTGACTGACAGTCTGTACTGCATTCTGGAGGAGATAGTATCAGATCTCTAACCTTTCTTGTTTGAAGTTGTCTATTGCGTTATTAAAGGACATTAAGCGAATTCCACCAAGTTTCCTACTACTCTTGCACAGCATGTGACCGTCCACATCCCATGTATTGGAGTCACTAATAAATCTCCAACCTACTTACTACTGATGAGAAGTGTAGATCCAACAATCCTTTGTTACATACTGTTTCGTAGGTACCTACGTTTCATTCAAGTCTAGTCACTTTCTTTCGAATACATTCAAATAATGTACAGTAGTAGTGGGCTACTTGCCAAACTATAAACAGTCTCTTTGAGATAACATTGCGCAGATAATATGGCACCGGCTAGGCTTCTTTTACTTCTACTTTTAGCCTCTGTTGCAGTTTTCTCAATCTCAGCCTCTCTGGTTCAACGTAATTTGGAAGCAGAAGACATTAACTAAGATTTCCACTGCGCCGGGGCTCGAACCTATCTCTTCTTGCTTATTAGGCACAAATGCTAACAATTACGCCACCGCAGCACTAGGTACCATACTGGTTAGCAGTTCTTCCTAATAAGCAAGAAGTCGCGCGTTCGAGTCCCGGCTGCGGCACAAATTTTAATTCACCTCGTCTGCTTCTATCATTATCGCAGATAAAGAGGAGACTTAAAATGTCTCAGGAGAACTTTAAATATAAGTAATTTACTATGAAAATTAATGTGTGAAAGTGAAATATATCTCCACTGCTGCCTTTGAATAAATCGTAATAGTGAAACGTTACACATAGATGTAGTTCCATATGCTTCAATCAAAGTAACCTTTGGAAACGCTCTTGATAATTTTTGTACAATACTTATTTTAATTCCTAACCTTTACCTTCTTCATCCACTTGGGATGCACACACTACCGCCTGGTAGTTCTGCATCTGCTCATGATAACATCAACATACCATAAAACTTCTCATGCACCTCTCCTGCATTTCCATCTCAAGCTTCTGTACTAAATTAATACCCCCACAACAACACGTTATGTTGCCATAAATCTCTCTCTCTCTCTCTCTCTCTCTCTCTCTCACACACACACACACACACACACACACACACACACACACACACACACCAATGATTATTATTCAGCTTCCAGACATTAGGTAGCATGCTATCTCCTCACAGGCAGAATACATAGCTAGCTGACTTTAATTATTACATTTATAGAATAAAGTTTTCTTGAGTCTTCATAGAAATGAACTTAGTCATTTTCTTATGTAGACTCTTTGTCATAATTTCCACTAACATCGACTGCTCCATTCAACAGCTGCTTTTCCATTCCAAATCTCGTAAGTACGAATACCGACTACACCAGAGTACCCCACTAAATAAAATTTTTAATTTTGCTGAAATGACAACGTTTGATCAAATTCCACGTTTTAGCACATTTTTTCATTGATTCTCTTTACTGATCTTCCTCACACACTAACCAACACTGCAATCAGACAATGCGTAATGTTCGCCTATTGAGTTAGTGCTTCTTGCCCTTATGTATAAACTCTATTTATTGAATAATATTTAAATTTCTGTCTTAATAGTTTTATGACAGTCAAATATCGTATTGCCTTAGCTCCATTCTGTCGTGAATCCTCACCTTTTTGCACGGCACCTTCTCCGAATTACCTTTCCTGCCATGTTCAAAACTTGTTGTCCTCCTGTGTACTGTCTGTGCTTCGTATAGCCCTGTCCGTGACCCATGAGCAACGAACACTTTGAACGCAATTTCATGATCATATGTTTAGATTTTTTTGAGTCATCAATCTTCTGACTGGTTTGATCCTGCCCGCCACGAACTCATCTCCCATGCCAACCTATTCATCTCAGAGAAGCAGCCGCGACCTATGGCCTCAATTATTTGCTGGATGTATTTCAATATCTGCCTCCATCTACATTTTTGGCCCTCTACAGTTCCCTCTAGTACCATGGAACACATTCCATGACGTCTTAACAGATGTCGTATCATCCTATATTTTCTTCTTGTCAGTGTTTTCCAGATATTCCATTCCTCTCCAATTCTGCACAGAGCCTTCTCATTCCTTACCTTATCTATCCACCTAATTTTCAACATTCGTCTGTAGCACCACATCTCAAATGCTTCGATTCTCTTCTGTTGGTTTTCCCACAGTCCATGTTTCACTGCCATACAATGCTGTGATTTAAACGTATATTCTCAGAAACATTTTCATCAAATTGAAGCCTATGTTTGATACTAATAGACCTCTTGGCCAGGAATGCTCTTTTTACTAGTTTGTTTTTGTTGTTCTGCTTGCTCCTTCCTTCATTGGTTATTTTGCTGCCTAAGTAGTAGAATTCTTTAACTTCATCTACTTCGTGATCATCAATCCTTATGTTAAGTTTCTCGGTGTTCTCATTTCTGACACTGCCATTACTTTCGTCTTTCTTCGATTTACTCCCAGTCCGTTTTCTCTAACCATTAGACTGTTCACACCATTTAGCAGATCATCTAATTCTTCTTCACTTTCACTCAAAATAACAATGTCATCAGCGAATCATATCATTGACATCCTTTCACCCGGATTTTCAATTCCACCCCTGAATGTTTCTTTTATTTCCATCATTACTTCTTCGAAGTACAGTTTGAACATTATCGGCGAAAGACTATATCCTCTTTTTAATCCGATCACTTATTTCTTGGTTGTATACTCTTATTATAACCTTTTGGTTCTTGTACGAATTGTATATTACATGTCTCTTTCGATAGCTTAGCCCTGTTTTTCTCAGAATTTTGAACATCTTGCACCATTTACATTGTCGACCGCCTTTTTCAAGTCATAAAATTCTATGAATGTGTCTTGATTTTTCTTTAGTCCCGCTTCCATTATCAACCCCGATGCCAGAATTGCCTCTCTGGGGCCTTTACCATCCTAAAGCCAAACTAAGAGTCATCTTACGCATCCTCAATTTTATTTTCCATTGTTATGTATCTGAATCTTGTAAGTAACATTGATGAATGAGATTTTAAGCTGACTGTGCCATAATTCCCGCACTTATCAGCTCTTGCAGTTTTCGGAACTGTGATGATATTTTTTTCGAAAGTCAGATGGCATGTCGTCAGACTCATACATTCTAGACACCAACGTGAAACGTCGTTTGATGCTACTTTCCCAATGATTTTAGAATTTCTGATGGAATGTTATCTATTTTTTGTGCCTTATTTGATCTTAAGTCCTCCAAAGCTCTCTTAAATTCTGATTCTCATATTGGATCCCCCATCTCTTCTAAATCGACTCCTGTTTCTTCTTCTATCACATCAGACAAATCTTCCCCCTGATACAGGCCTTCAATGTGTTCTGTTTTTTACACATATCCGTTCTCTCCTCTGCGTTGCACTCTCAAAGGTACCACCTTTGCTTTCAGTTTCACGGAAGACTGTTTTCACTTTCCTATATGCTGAGTCAGTTCTTCCAACAATCATTTCTTTTTCGATTTCTTCACATTTTTCATGAAGCCATTTCCTCTTAGCTTCCCTGCACTTCCTGTTTATTCCATTCCTCAGCGACTTGTATTTCTGTATCACTGAATTTCCATAAACAATATTCACTTCCTTATTTCGTCAGTCAACTGAAGTATTTCTTCTGTTACCCATGGTTTCTTCCCAGTTCCCTTCGTTGTATCTATATTTTTCTTTCCAACTTCTGTGATTGCTCTTTTTAGACATGTCCATTCCTCTTCAACTGTACTGGCTACTGAACTATTCCTTACTGCTGTATCTATAGCCCGAGAGAACTTCAGGCGTATCTCGTCATTCCTTAGTACTTCCCTATCCCATTTCTTTCATATTGATTCTTCCTGACTAATCACTTAAACTTCCGCCTACTCTTCACTACATTGTGATTTGAGTCTATACCAGATCCTGGGTAAGCCTTATAATCCAGTATCTGATTTTGGAACCTCTTTCTGACCATGATGTATTCTAACTGAAATATTCCAGTATCATTCGGCCTTCTCCAAATATACCTTCTCCTCTTGTGATTCTTGAACAGAATATTCGCTATTACTAGATGAAACACAACTCACTTAGTCTTTCTCCTTCTCATTCCTTGTCCCAAGCCCACATTCTCCTGTAAAACTTTCTTCTACTCCTTCCCTAGAACTGCATTCCAATTATCCTTGACTATTAGACTTTCATCTCCCTTTATGTACCGTATTATCTTTCCAATATCCTCATATATACTCTATAGCTCTTGAGGATGTGACATCTGCATGTATATTTGAACTATGGTTGTCGGTGTTGGTTTGCTGTCGATTCTGATAAGAATAGACCTATCACTGGACTGTTCTCAGGAAACACTCTCTGCCCCACCATCGTATTCATAACAAATCCTAGTCCCATTTTACCATTTGCGGTGCTGTTGATATTACCCTATATTGATCTGATCAGAAATCCTTGTCCTTTCCATTTCACTTCACTGATCCCTACTGTACCTAGCTCAAGCCTTTGCATTTCCCTCTTCAGATTTTCAAGCTTCCCTACCACTTTAAAGCTTCTGAGATTCCACCCCCTCACTCGTAGAACGTTTCCATCCGTTGGTTATTCATGTCTTTTCTCATGATCAGCTTCCCGTTGGCAGTCCCCTCCAGAAGATCCAAATGGGGGACTTTTCTGGAATCTCCTGCCAGTGGAGAGATCATCATGAAAATTTTTCAGTTACAGGCCACATGTCCTGTGGATACACATTGTGTGTCCTTACTGAAGAGATTTCCGTTGCCGTCTCCATCCTCAGACCGTTGATCATTGCTGATTCTTCCTCCTTTAGGGACAGTTTCCCACCTTAACCTCTATTTGCTTCTCTGTCCCCTTTTATAAGGCCGCTGGCAGAGTGAGGGTTACTTTTTATGCCAGAAGTCGTTGGCCGTCAATGCTGATTATTAATCCAAATTTAAAGACAGGCGGGTTTCGAACGCAGGACCGAGGACATTTTGATTGTTAATCAAAGGCGCTAAACCTAGACCACGTAGTGCTGTTTATATTATGTACATTCAAATACGTGGGACAGCCTGATTACTGCACTGCTAACTCCTGATTGATCATTGGCTGAAGTGACATATTTGACCTTTCCTGCCTAATAACTCTGCTCTCATTCCAGCAACTACTTTGTCCTTATATTTGTTTTTAGTTTGCGCTTCATTTGGAACAATTTCTTATTTATCATACTAAGCTATGGCTGTAGAAACTGATTAGTCTTTTTGGAGCCCCAAGTGGTTCATGTTGAGTGACTGACTACCTTTGTTGGTGGAGTGTGCTCTGTCATACACTAGTGGCTATTAAAATTGCTACACCAAGAAGAAATGCCGATGATAAACAGGTATTCGTTGGACAAATATATTATACTAGAACTGACATGTGATTACATTTTCATGCAATTTTGGTGCATAGATCGTGAGAAATCAGTACCCAGAACAACCAACTCTGGCTGTAATAACGGTCTTGATACGTCTGGACATTAAGTCAAACAGAGTTTGGATGGCGTGTACAGGTACAGCTGCCCATGCAGCTTCACACAAGATACCACAGTTCATCAAGAGTAGTGACTGGCGTATTGTGACGAGCCAGTTGCTCGGCCACCATTGACCAGACGTTTTCAATTGTTCAATTCGTGAGAGATCTGGAGAATGTAATGGATCTGCAACATGCGGTCGTGCATTATCCTGCTGAAATAAAGGGTTTCGCAGGGATCGAATGAAGGGTAGAGCGACGGGTCGTAACACATCTGAAATGTAACGTCCACTGTTCAAAGTGCCGTCAATGCGAACAAGACGTGACCGAGACGTGTAACCAATGGCACCCCATACCATCACGCCGGGTGATACGCCAGTATGGCAATGACTAATACATGCATCCAATGTGCGTTCACCGCGATGTCGTCAAACACGGATGCGACCATCATTATGCTGTAAACAGAACCTGGATTCAACCGAAAAAAATGACGTTTTGCCATTCGTGCACCCAGGTTCGTCGTTGAGTACACCATCACATGCGCCCCTGTCTGTGATGCAGCGTCAAGGGTAACCACAGCCATGGTCTCCGAGCTGATAGTCCATGCTGCTGCAAACGTCGTCGAACTGTTCGTGCAGATGGTTGTTCTCTTGCAAACGTCCCCATCTTATGACACAGGGATCGAGACGTGGCTGCACGATCCGTTACAGCCATGCGGATAAGATGCCTGTCATCTCGACTGCTAGTGATACGAGGCCGCTGGGTTCCAGCACGGCGTTCCGTATTACCCTCCTGAACTCACCGATCCCATATTCTGCTAGCAGTCATTGGATCTCGACCAATGCGAGCAGCAATGTCGCGATACGATAAACCGCAATAGCGATAGGCTACAATGTGACCTTTATCCAAGTCGGAAACGTGATAGTACGCATTTCTCCTCCTTACACGAGGCATCACAACAACGTTTAACCAGACAACGCCGGTCAACTGCTGTTTGTAAATAAGAAATCGGTTGGAAACGTTCCTCATGTCCGCAGGTTGTAGGTGTCGCCACCGGCACCAACATTGTGTGAATGCTCTGAAAAACTAATCATTTGCATATCACGGCATCTTCTTCCTGTCGGTTAAATTTCGCGTCTGTAGCACGTCATCTTCGTGGTGTAGCAGTTTTAATGACCAATAGTGTATGTATGTAGACAACTGCTCATCAGTATTATTTGTGGTATGCTGCCCTCTGGCAGCGTGAGAACACGCCCGCCTACACTGCCCCTCTCTCTTTGCAGCACACCAGCGACTACAGAGGAGGGGCCCGCCACCAGTGCTCAGACACCTGCCACAGCTGCACCAGTCACGTCTTCCCAGCACACCCCTCCACCTGACGACGCCGCTGTGTCTCGCTTACGGTGAGTTGCAGCAATGTACACTCCTGGAAATTGAAATAAGAACACCGTGAATTCATTGTCCCAGGAAGGGGAAACTTTATTGACACATTCCTGGGGTCAGATACATCACATGATCACACTGACAGAACCACAGGTACATAGACACAGGCAACAGAGCATGCACAATGTCGGCACTAGTACAGTGTATATCCACCTTTCGCAGCAATGCAGGCTGCTATTCTCCCATGGAGACGATCGTAGAGATGCTGGATGTAGTCCAGTGGAACGGCTTGCCATGCCATTTCCACCTGGCGCCTCAGTTGGACCAGCGTTCGTGCTGGACGTGCAGACCGCGTGAGACGACGCTTCATCCAGTCCCAAACATGCTCAATGGGGGACAGATCCGGAGATCTTGCTGGCCAGGGTAGTTGACTTACACCTTCTAGAGCAGGTTGGGTGGCACGGGATACATGCGGACGTACATTGTCCTGTTGGAACAGCAAGTTCCCTTGCCGGTCTAGGAATGGTAGAACGATGGGATCGATGACGGTTTGGATGTACCGTGCACTATTCAGTGTCCCCTCGACGATCACCAGTGATGTACGGCCAGTGTAGGAGATCGCTCCCCACACCATGATGCCGGATGTTGGCCCTGTGTGCCTCGGTCGTATGCAGTCCTGATTGTGGCGCTCACCTGCACGGCGCCAAACACGCATACGACCATCATTGGCACCAAGGCAGAAGCGACTCTCATCGCTGAAGACGACACGTCTCCATTCGTCCCTCCATTCACGCCTGTCGCGACACCACTGGAGGCGGGCTGCACGATGTTGGGGCGTGAGCGGAAGACGGCCTAACGGTGTGCGGGACCGTAGCCCAGCTTCATGGAGACGGTTGCGAATGGTCCTCGCCGATACCCCAGGAGCAACAGTGCCCCTAATTTGCTGGGAAGTGGCGGTGCGGTCCCCTACGGCACTGCGTAGGATCCTACAGTCTTGGCGTGCATCCGTGCGTCGCTGCGGTCCGGTCCCAGGTCGACGGGCACGTGCACCTTCCGCCGACCACTGGCGACGACATCGATGTACTGTGGAGACCTCACGCCCCACGTGTTGAGCAATTCGGCGGTACGTCCACCCGGCCTCCCGCATGCCCACTATACGCCCTCGCTCAAAGTTCGTCAACTGCACATACGGTTCACGTCCACGCTGTCGCGGCATGCTACCAGTGTTAAAGACTGCGATGGAGCTCCGTATGCCACGGCAAACTGGCTGACACTGACGGCGGCGGTGCACAAATGCTGCGCAGCTAGCGCCATTCGACGGCTAACACCGCGGTTCCTGGTGTGTCCGCTGTGCCGTGCGTGTGATCATTGCTTGTACAGCCCTCTCGCAGTGTCCGGAGCAAGTATGGTGGGTCTGACACACCGGTGTCAATGTGTTCTTTTTTCCATTTCCAGGAGTGTATGTGCACAACTGGTGCGTTAACGAATACTTACGGTAAAAAACTAATTCAACTTTCTCTCAATTTTTCCACAAAAGACGTAACGTTTCTCACGAAAAATTACTGCTTTTTTGTAGTTTTTAAGTTATAATGTGGAAAAAACTAAAATCGGAGAAGGTGGATCCAGTGAGAATTATATTCAGTTCTTAATCACTCAGTCGCACTTGTATGGGAAATATACGGGGTGTTACAAAACGGTACGGCCAAACTTTCAGTAAACATTCCTCACACACAAACAAAGAAAATATGTTACGTGGACATGTGTCCGGAAACGCTTACTTTCCATGTTAGAGCTCATTTTATTACTTCTCTTCAAATCACATTAATCATGGAATGGAAACACACAGCAACAGAACGTACCAGCGTGACTTCAAACACTTTGTTACAGGAAATGTTCAAAATGTCCTCCGTTAGCGAGGATACATGCATTCACCCTCCGTCGCATGGAATCCCTGATGCGCTGATGCAGCCCTGGAGAATGGCGTATTGTATCACGGCCGTCCACAATACGAGCACGAAGAGTCTCTACATTTGGTACCGGGGTTGCGTAGACAAGAGCTTTCAAATGCCCCCATAAGTGAAAGTCAAGAGGGTTGAGGTCAGGAGAGCGTGGAGGCCATTGAATTGTTCTGCCTCTACCAATCCGTCGGTAACCGAATCTGTTGTTGAGCAAGCGTACTAACTCTTCGACTGAAATGTACCGGAGCTTCGTCGTGCATGAACCACATGTTGTGTCGTACTTGTAAAGGCACATGTTCTAGCAGCACAGGTAGAGCATCACGTATGAAATCATGGCGGTGAATCGAGGAAGTACAGTACATACTGACGAAACTAAAATAAGCTCTAACATGGAAATTAAGCGTTTCCGGACACATGTCCGCATAACATCTTTTCTTTATTTGTGTGTGGAGAATGTTTCCTGAAAGTTTGGCCGTACCTTTTTGTAGCACCCTGTATTATACCGGACCGTATCCTTTCCCAAAGCTTTCTCATTCATATGTCTAATACAGTTTCTCCTTTAGTTCATGGTTATGTATCTTAGAAAATTGTCTTTTGAAAATGGGTATGGAATAATGGGTTTGTTACACTGTTATTCAACACATCTCATAAGTTATACAAATGAAGAATTGTGGAAGGTAGGAGTAACATCACTGGGGAAGTGTAGTGACTGGAGGACTGTTGGTTGTCTTAGTACAAGGAATGCGTATGAGAAGCTCTGGTGGCTGAGTTCGAAAATCATGGATGAAAGGACGAAAAATGAAACGAAATAATCATACGGTGTTGATGGTCGAAAGTCCGCAGTTGCGGAAATTCGGCCAGAGAGTTGCAAGTCTCTTCAGTCGACACCACACTGGGCAACTTTCACGTCAATGATGAGGCGCCTTGCCACGGTTCGCGCGGCTCACCCCATCGGAGGTTCGAATCCTCCCTCGGGCATGCGTGTCCTTAGCGTAGGCTGGTTTAAGTTAGATTAAGTAGTGTGTAGGCCTAGGGAGCGATGACCTCAGCAGTTTCGTCCCATAGGAACTTACCCCAAAAACCACAATGAAGAGGGCAACACAACACCCAGTCCCCGAGCAGAGAAAATCTGTGACCTGCCCGGGTATTGAACCAGGACCTGCTGCATGGCAGTCATACTCGTGCTCATAAGAAGCAGGGAATCCAGCAAATCCTGTTGTGGACATGATTGAGTGGAGACTGAATTTCAGGCTTCAGTAACTCTAAGTGAGCCCCTGCAGTGGATCGAGCTTCGTTGGCAAATGAGCCTCGTGTATATTGGGCATCATGTGGCATTTCTTGTGTAAATGCATCCCGAAGTTCACTTTTATTTTTGGAAATCAGAGACGTAATAGGAGAGGCAGAGACTTCCTCACCAATTCAGACTTTGTACCAGACCAGCATTCGAAAGCAGGACCTTTGCCTTCCAGAGACGAGTGCTCTAACAACCGAGCTATGCAACGACGACTCACGACCCGCCTCACAGCTTTACTTCCGTCAGTGACTCATCTCATACCTCCCAACCTTCACAGAAATTCTCCTGCGTAGCTTGAAAGACTAGCACTCTTGGAAGAAAGGATATTGCGTGCACATGGATTAGCCAAAGCCTGGGGGACGTCTTCATTCTGGAAACATCCCGTAGGCTGTGGCTGAGCCATGTGTCTGCAGTAACTGTTCTTCCAGGAGTGCTAATCCTGCTACTTATGCAGGAAAAGTTCTGTGGAGTTTCAAAGATAGGAAATGAGGTACTGACGAAAGTAGAGCTGTGAGGAGGGGGCGTGAGTTGCGCTTGTGTAGCTCAGCCTGTAGAGAACTCGTCTCTGGAAGACAAAGGTCCTGGTTTCGAATGCTGGTCTGGTACACAGTCTTAATCTGCCAGCTTCTTGCATATACGCGCACATTGTGCTGCAGAGTGAAAAATTCATTCACCGATATCGATCAGATAGTGAATTGCTATGTTTCCCACATGACTTCTTTATTAAGTCAATACATTTCGAAGTCAAATGCTGTGCAATTTGTACCTGATCAATAATTATACAGACCAATGACTTACAACAGAGACACTATTCAACATGCGTTTTGAAATTAATCAGAGCAGAATGCATCAAGTCATTGTGTGTGTAACACAGGAGTAACAAGAAGACACACTGCAGCAATTCAAGCAATTTAATGTTGATAATAGTATAAGAAGGGTATGAACGGGCTTAAGAGTACAGTCCTACTGATATAGTGGTCAATGAATTCATAGTCTGCTTACATAGGATGGTCAGCTGCGGACATCTGCAACCTGTAAATCTACTGTACATTTAAAAGCCTCTTGCAGCATAGGTAGACAACAGAAGTAGACCCACCTCGACCGACGGTCATGTAAGACACACAGCGCTTATACTGAACTTACATCAGGAAAGCAGTCAACAGAAATTTGCCAAATTTGCCCACAGGAACAACTGACACAACAAGTAGAAGGAAAAAACCAATGAGAAGAAACCATCGGGAAACATATTAGAAGCAATGAACAGAGAGGAAAAGTTTGTAAAAAAAAAAAAGAAAAAAAATACCTGGCTATGTAAGATGACAGAGCAACATACATACTCGCGTAGCACTTACTCATACGGCAACTACTGAAGGTACCTCTGAAGTAGGATGAAAAACGAGACACTCTTGTTATTAGCAATCGTAGATACACAATTTCATAGGAGATGTGGTCGTTGGGGAGCGGTAGTCCTAGGTTGAGAGACAAAAATGGCTCTGAGCACTGTGGGACGTAACATCTGAAGTCATCAGTCCCCCAGAACTTAGAACTAGTTAAACCTAACTATCCTAAGCACATCACACACATCCATGCAAGAGGCATCATTCGAACCTGCGACCGTAGTGGTCGCGCGGTTCCAGACTGAAGCGCCTAGAACCGCTCGGCCACACCGGCAGGCTGAGAGACACGTACACGTTTTAAGATCGTCTTTACTTCGCAAAAAACACAGCTCCAATTATACACACAATTGTTCCATAAAATGGGCACCTGCTTAATCTAAATTTTAATAGTAACGCTACTTATTAAAAAATTTTAAAACGCAGTGGTCAGTCAGAAGATTACAAAGCACAGTATCAACTTTTATAATATTCAGAAATCAACATGAGGCTTAGCTCACTGGGCTAAATGCTGCTCAAGCTCCAGCCACAGTTATTACTTGAATTGCACTGAAGCTAGATATCAAAAGTCTGAAGTAAAACTGCAAATAACTAGAATTTCTCCAAGACTTAATTCAAAAGCACAAACTCTGGTCAAGCTCCAGATTCAGTTGTTATCTGAAGAACGTCCCAGTCTCGTACTACTACCAATCATCTCTTCTCACCGCTATTTGCTTCTCCTGCATTTTAAGAATAAACAGGATGTAGTTAAGGTGCCCTGAGACCGTGGTGACTAGGTACACGAGACACATACAACTGCTCCACAAGAAAAGACAAATTTGGTCAACTACCATCAAGGAATGAGGTGGGTGGGTCACGGGCAAGGTGTCATATGTAAAGAAGATATGCCCAGATGTCAAATACAACAGGAACCATTCACAGGTCCCACTGCCCTTTGACCTCAAAACAGTAGCAGCCCTGAACAAAGACGTTAACCGAGCAGTGGCTGCGTGACTGCATACAAGCACAGATGACAAAATGGTAGATATCGAAATAGACGACAGAGGGATTTACAAACAATTAAAATCGCTCAAAAGAGGAGAGGCCGCTGGACCTGATGGGATACCAGTTCGATTTTACACAGAGTACGCGAAGGAACTTGCCCCTCTCCTTGCAACGGTGTACCGTAGGTCTCTAGAACAGCGTAGCGTTCCAAAGGATTGGAAAAGGGCACAGGTCATCCCCGTTTTCAAGAAGGGACGTCGAACAGATGTGCAGAACTATAGACCTATATCTCTAACGTCTATTTTGGAACACATATGTTCGAGTATAATGAATTTTCTGGAGACTAGAAATCTACTCTGTAAGAATCAGCACGGGTTTCGAAAAAGACGATCGTGTGAAACCCAGCTCGCGCTATTCGTCCACGAGACTCAGGGGGACATAACCACGGGTTCACAGGTAGATGCCGTGTTTCTTGACTTCCGCAAGGCGTTCGATACAGTTCCCCACAGTCGTTTAATGAACAAAGTAAGAGCATATGGACTATCAGACCAATTGTGTGATTGGATTCAAGAGTTCCTAGATAACAGAACGCGGCATGTCATTCTCAATGGAGAGAAGTCTTCCGAAGTAAGAGTGATTTCAGGTGTGCCGCAGGGGAGTGTCGTAGGACCGTTGCTATTCGCAATATACGTAAATGACCTTGTGGATGACATCGGAAGTTCACTGAGGCTTTTTGCGGATGATGCTGTGGTATATCGAGACGTTGTAACACTGGAAAATTGTACTTAAATGCGGGAGGATCTGCAGCGAATTGGCGCATGGTGCAGGGAATGGCAATTGAATCTCAATGTAGACAAGTGTAATGTGCTGCGAATACATAGAAAGATAGATCCCTTATCATATAGCTACAAAATAGCAGGTCAGCAACTGGAAGCAGTTAATTCCATAAATTATCTGGGAGTACGCATTAGGAGTGATTTAAAATGGAATGATCATATAAAGTTGATCGTTGGTAAAGCAGATGCCAGACTGAGATTCATTGGAAGAATCCTAAGGAAATGCAATCCGAAAACAAAGGAAGTAGGTTACAGTGCACATGTTTGCCCACTGCTTGAATACTGCTCAGCAGTGTGGGGGCCGTACCAGATACGGTTGACAGAAGAGATAGAGAAGATCCAACGGTGAGCAGCGCGCTTCGTTACAGAATCATTTAGTAATCGCGAAAGTGTTACGGAGATGATAGATAAACTCCAGTGGAAGACTCTGCAGGAGAGACGCTCGGTACGGGCTTTTGTCGAAGTTTCGAGAACATACCTTCACCGAAGAGTCAAGCAGTATATTGCTCCCTCCTACGTATATCTCGCGAAGAGACCAAGAGGATAAAATGAGAGAGATTAGAGCCCACACAGAGGCATACCGACAATCCTTCTTTACACGAACAATACGAGACTGGAATAGAAGGGAGAACCGATAGAGGTACTCAGGGTACCCTCCGCCACACACCGTCAGGTGACTTGCGGAGTATGGATGCGGATGTAGATGTCGATGTAGAAGCCATACCCTCTGAACCTGACCAGCCACGAGCGCAACGCTTTCTCCCCTCTTGTGTTCAGCTGCAGAAGTGTCTAGCCCAGAGACATCTCACGGGCTGGCATCAGGTCACAACTACACAACCAGTGGAGACGTCAGCGATTAACTGTGGGACGAAGGACCAGGGAGATGTCAGTGAGCACACACACACACACAAACACACACACACACACACACACACACACACACACTACCTTACCAACACTCAGAATTGTTTGGGACCACAAGATTCCCAGATCCATGCGTCTTTAATGCTTCCTCATTCAAATCGGTGACAATACCAAGAGAACAATTCTCAGTAAACGTCAGCACAGCCAATGACATAAACATCATTTGATTGCCCTGCCGAGCTGCCTCTTGCGACCTCCATCTCAGGTGGTCAAGTTTACTCGTTCACTGCCGCACACACAGACTCCATCTGTCAAGATGTCACCACTGTTCAGGTGCTGCAGCGTCCCCGCTTGTTGCAGTAGCCTAGGTGCTACCTCCAGCTGTGTGCTCTTGCAGCACCGTGGTTGGCTGCGGTGTGCACCTGAACAGAGCAAGTACCGTCACCGTCCCTTCTACTATACCCCAAGGACAGTGACAGAGGTAAGAGATGAAAACCTAAAATAGTAGCCTTGTCAAGTGTTGCACACAAAACACAGGTATACAATCTAAACAGTTACAGAGACACGCTCTTAAACATAACTCTTGTGCCCCATTTGGCATTTATAACCAATATGATTTCTGTGTTATTGGTCCCTCCTGGATTGGATAGAGGTACTTTCAGTGTTTACTTGGTATGCATATCGCCCATGAAAAAGGTGCCATTAAAGGCAAGATCTGTGTCAGTTCCACAGATCTGGGCAACAGCTTCCCCATCACTTTAGCTGATCCCCTGCTCACTGTACTGAATTTTTTAACCACACCCTGCTCCATGGAGTGAGGTTGGCAGTCTTCCAGCATAGTTTTTCTGCACCATCCTATCATGGGTGGACTCAAAATTTTTTTATGCACGCTTTTCCATTTGTCTCTAATTTGTTCAACATCGATCTGCTCAGCAGTAAAGCATTCAGTGACAAAAAATTCAAGACGGTGCTCTGTTGAGTTTAAACGCTAATATGATGACGACTGGAGCCTGCTTATGAGCTTTGTGTGCTGCGGTATAGAAGGCGTATCCCAACCAAGACAATAACGAATCCCTCCATGTATAGTCCTCACGGTGGTATGTGATAAGAGCTGCCAGCAGGTTGCGATTAATTCTCTGAGTATCCCAGATTCAGAAAACACAGGGTGGTCATTCTCTCACTTTGAAGCGAAATTTCCTAAATCGCATGGAAGTGAAATCCGGTTCATTGTCGGTAACCACTACCTCACAGGACCCGAATGTGCTCAAGATTGATGTTATTGTGTGACATCATACCTCGTGTCGTGATCAACCAGGTCAACCGTGTAAGGGGGTCTACACACACCAGTATGTAGCAGTTTTACTCTTCTGGGCATGGGAATGGGTCCAGATAATCAATGTACAATTTCTCCATTGTTTACAAGATCATATCAATGAATGCCAACAATACATATGCTTGTATACATATACATATACATATACATACTGACATAACAATGCCATCGATACATATGTTGCAGTGTAGCTGCCCCCCCCCCCCAGCGTTCCTGTACCAGGATTACAGCCATTTCAGATTTCAGACATCGATGCATTAGTTTGCACTATGACATCCCTGTTAAAATGTGGCACAGAGAAGAATGGTGCTCTCACCAAGGCTACTTAGCCTCCCAAAGGCTAATTAATGAGAGGCCCCCCCCTCGAATTTCTTCCCTTCCTGTCTCATATGATTAAGTGGCACTGACAATTGCGCAAAGTTCAGCACGAATCACTGAAGAAAGTTTGTCATCCCGATAAAGTGAACTGGCTTCTTCACATTTATTGGGTGAGAGGGGAGGGGGTGTCAGGAGTGAATGGGTTAAGTATGTTGCTGGTCAGTTTTGACCACCATTCATAAACTGGGTGCTCTCAGAAAGATATCTTCATCTGAGAAAATCGTACTTTTGATTGGGAAACCAGTTTTACTGAGCCGCTGTAGGACCTCCACAAAATGCACTAAGTGTTCGTCAAAGCTCTCACTAAATTAGACAATATGGTCAAGGTAAATACAGTGGCCTTTGAGTATGGAAAGCACCTTGTCCCCAATACTCTGGATAACATAGTGGCTCCTGTCGACAATCTGGATGGAACCCAATTGTATTCATAAAGGTTACAATTTGTAGTAAAAACTGTTACTGCTTTCAAGGCCTTGGCCAAAAACATTTGTTAGTATGTGTGACTAGGGTCATCTTCTTAAAGCACGCAAAACATGAATGAAGGTCGGACAGTGGAATAGACTGAACCACTATCTGTTTAAGTAGCTTTAATCCGCTACTGCATGCACTAATCCTCTCCTTTTGATGCTACAAAGATGGGCGCCGGATAGAGTGAATACAGTTCTTCGGCATTCCCAATCTACACTTGTGTCTTGCCACCCCCAAACTCTGGAAGTCCACAAATCCTGTTCCAAGCTAAACTAATCAGATTGCATGAACTCAACAAATCTAAAAGTGTATAGACAGGCTCTTTATTGAAACCTGCCAGTATATACACAGTACATTTGACCCTGATGTGCACTATTCACGTTGAACTGATCCTTCCCATTGTGTCACATGCCTTCCCTACTCTGAAGCTGAGTACAGTTCTTGTCTAGCATACCTTTATTTTGGTACCTGTAACATCCAGCTTTGGTCCAGCTCGACCATCCTGTTGTTTTTTGTGCCACTTCCTATTGCCCGCCTTGGCGCTCATTCACATGCAGTCAGCATGTCTAACAACCTCTACCTCCGTAATTACTCTCACTAAATGCTCAAAATTGACTGCTTTCTAGCTGAAGGTAACACTATAACGATAACTGGGGTGAATGCCTTCCAAGACGTTCAGTACGATTTCCTGTTCAGTAAATTCGAAACACTAACCCGTGCTAAGTCTCATAACCTCTTCATGTTATCCACAAACATTTAATTGTCACCCTGCACACTAAAATACTGCTTCTCAGTCAACTGATGGCGTGTATGCAGCAATAAGATGTTGTTACTGACTCAACACCTAAAATTAACAAATAGAATTCAATAACATATAGCCTGTCTCATCAATTGTTCCCGCTGACCAGACGCCATAGGGCTCAAAATTTCACCTTGATCTTGTAGTTCCACAGGAAAAACTAGTGCTCTCTCAACCTCCTCGAAAAATGTGACCAACAACCCTCCCCCTGCCCACAGCAGGCTGGCCAAGCAGTTTGGTATTTTGACAAAGGTCTCAGAGAACCTTTCCCTCATGTCTCGCCTAATATGTTCACTGGTTGTTGCATGTGGGGACAAAGGTATTCCCCCTCGCTACCCTATTATCGGTCGTATGAATGACAGTCCACTTTCTGAACCAGTAATACAGACTCATTTATTTGTCCTTGCAACTTCATGCAATCCGACCCTGTTACCTTCTCTTTCAGTTCCTGTATCTTACCATCAACACATCTACTTGCCTCTGTAACAATTTGCAAACTCCTCCAGATGTATCATTGATACACAAATCCCATTTGCATAATTTACCGCATACATCCTAATTCTTCTGAGTCGTGTGCTGGAAGACTCAGCCCCATCAACGTTTAATTAAGGCATTTGCACTGCTGGAGGCAGTGCTACTGACCTCATCCTTACTGAGGGCTGATGGCATGACTGCACAGTCCACTGCCTCCTGCAGTCATCACGCCAACTCGCCTGTGTTCCCAGTCTACTTGCACCCTCTAATCTCAAGACCATAGTGGAGCTTGTCCATGAGCAGTTCTGCAACACCTGCCATCTTCCATGCTGCTGTCCTAAAACACAAAACAATCCAAATGTGGAAGAATAAATAACCCCCAAAATTACTGAATGCTAAACTTATAAAGAAAAGATCTTTGAAGAATTCAAAAGATATTTTTTTCCTAACTGCACTGTATACACCTCCCACCACCCAGAACCACGTTCTGCTATCCAAGTGCTGCGGAACTGGTCATTCGGGAGTGGTAGTGCTGGACTGAGAGACGTGTACACATTTTGTGACCATGATTATTTCACGAATAGACACAAAAATTCCCATTCCCAGGGGGTGGGAACCCAGTTACGATCATACACATAATTGTTCCAATATAACCACATTCTTCATCTAAATTTTAGTAGTAACACTATTCATAAAAAAATTTCAAATCTCATCAGTCACTTATAAGGTAGCAAAAGGCACAATTCCAACATTCATAATACTCATAAATCAATTCAGACTTTAGCCCATAGGGCCAACAGGTAGTCAAGCTTAGCGGTAGATATTACTTAAATGAAACTTAAGGTGCATACCAAAATGCTCAAGCAAAAGAGCGATTGAACCAGTCGAAGATTTAAATCAAAAGCACAAACACTGGTGGAGTTCCCGCCTCAATTATTACATACTGCAGCTCTGAAGTTCAAGTTCAGTTGCCCATCATCAATCCAAGATTTAAATGTGATTTGAGACTTTCTCGGCGTATTCCATTCGTGAAATCTTCTCGGGTGATCAGCCGAGTAAAGGCGTCGTCTTCTCGCAACGTTTCGAAGGGTTTCGTACCCATCATCTTCAAGCGAAGTGAAGATCTTCGCTTGAAGATGATGGGTACGAAACCCTTCGAAACGTTGCGAGAAGACGACGCCTTTACTCGGCTGATCACCCGAGAAGATTTCACGAATCCAAGATTTAATTAAAGGCACAAACACTGATCAATCTCCAGCTTCATTTATTATTTGAATGGTACTTAAGGTACCAAATTTCTTAACGTTTAGTCACTAGAAATCGATACTAGGTTTAGGAAATTTGGAAATTTGTGGTAAGGACTATGGGACCAAACTGTTGAGGTCATCATTTAATTCAAGAGCATAAACGCTAGTCAGACTAAAGGTTGAGCTATTATTAGAATCACACAACGTTTCATACCACCTGCAATCGGTTCTTCAAGCCACTAACGGACACTCCTGCATTTTGAGAATAAACAACACATGGTTAAGTGCACCTGAAGGGCTTGGTGCAAGGTGCACAATGCAAATACGACTCCTCCACAATAAATAACAAATTTGCTCAATTACTGTCAAGGAATTTTTGTGGATGGGAGGGAAAATCCATGCTTTGCATTAATAAAATATCCTCAGTTTTGAAACACAACCGCAACTATTAACACGAGTTACTGATCGTCGAGTTCAAAACAACAGAAGCTGCACACATAGTCTTGAAGCCATCAGTGGCTGTTTGACTGCACACAGGTTGTAAGTTATAAAACTAATCAGCCACGACCACAATAGTTTCTCCCCAATTACTAGTTACAAATACAGAGTGTTACAAAAAGGTATGGCCAAACTTTCGGGAAACATTCCTCACACACAAAGAAAGAAAATATGTTATGTGGACACGTGTCCGGAAACGCATCCTTTCCATGTTAGAGTTCATTTTATTACTTCTCTTCAAATCACATTAATCGTCGAATGGAAACACACAGCAACAGAACGTACCAGCGTGACTTCAAACACTTTGTTACAGGAAATGTTCAAAATGTCCTCCGTTAGCGAGGATACATGCATTCACCCTCCATCGCATGGAATCCCTGATGCGCTTTTGCAGCCCTGGAGAATGGCGTATTCTATCACGGCCGTCCACAATACGAGCACGAAGAGCCTCTACATTTGGTACCGGGGTTGCGTAGACAAGAGCTTTCAAATGCACCCATAAATGAAAGTCAAGAGGGTTGAAGTCAGGAGAGCGTGGAGGCTATGGAATTGGTCCGCCTCTACCAATCCATCGGTCACCGAATCTGTTGTTGAGAAGTGTACGATCACTTCGACTGAAATGTGCAGGAGCTCCATCGTGCATGAACCACATGTTGTGTCGTACTTGTAAAGGCACATGTTCTAGCAGCACAGGTAGAGTACCCCATATGAAATCACGATAACGTGCTCCATTGGGCGTAGGTAGAAGAACATAGTGACGAAGCTAAAATGAGCTCTGACATGGAAATTAAGCGTTTCCGGACAAGTGTCCACATAACATATTTTTCTTTCTTTGTGTGTGAGGAATGTTTCCTGAAAGTTTGGCCATACCTTTTTGTAACACTCTGTATATCTTAGCCAGCCACACTACCTCCAGTGGTTACAGTGGCCCTGGCATTAGCTCCAGCCTTGCACTTTCCACGGCTAGTACTGCTACAGTTATAATAACTATTATGTAATTTGGTAGTTGCCATACATGACATAGTTTCTGAGACCTGCAGTGACATATGTGAAGTACTTATAATGTTTATTAATGCGTAACGGAGATAATATCACTAAAATACTGTAAATGACATTTGAAATATACATAGAAGCTGTCACATAGCTTGCTGAATAAAATCTGCTATATAGTTCATGAGAGGGCAGATAGGGAGAGCATAGATAAGCAGCTTTTATTGATCATCATATATCTCTAATGAAACAGTGATTTTTTTTGTTATGATTTTAGGGCGCAAAACTGCTACGGTCATTAGCGCCCGGTCTGTGACTTAGGAAATGGTAAACAATCGAAACTGGAAACCGGCAGCAATGGGAGCGAAACTCAAAAAAAGGGAAAACCAAAATCAGAAGGAAAGCTTAAAAAACCACTACAAAGAGGGGTTGTTTGTCCCCAAAAAATAGCTTCAAATGACTGACGTCATCTCATTGGCACTAATAAACTCAAGGACGCGATCAGCTGAGCGCGTGTCATCTGCTAAAATGGAAGATATATCAGGCGATAGCTGTAGACGGGCGCGTAACGGAGTAAAATAGGGGCACTCAATTAAAATGTGTCTTACCGTCCACAGCTGAGAGCAGTGGGGACAGAGTGGGGGAGGATCGCCGCTTAAAAGATGTCGATGGCTAAGAAGACAGTGCCCTATCCGGAGTCTAGTTAAAATTACCTCCTCCCGACGACGAGTTTGGGAGGAAGAGGTCCTAGCAATTTATTATTCGGAAGTGTCGACCAACGTGCGTGCCATAAAAGAGCAACACGACGACATAAAACGCTCCGTAGATCGGCGAAGGGAATCATGCGAATAGCTGGCCAAAGAAGAGAGACTGCAGCCTTGGCCGCTATATCGGCCGCCTCATTTCCACAGATACCAGTATGTCCTGGTATGCAGAGGAACGCCACAGAGACGACCCCCAAGTGGAGCCAGTCCTGAATCCGGTGTACCAGAGGGTGGACAGGGTAGAGAGCTTGGAGACTGAGGAGAGAGCTGAGAGAATCTAAGCAGATAACATACTGTATCCGCTGATGGCGACGGATATATTGGACAGCCTGGAGAATTGCATAAAGCTCCACAGTAAAAACCGAACACTGGTCGGGAAGCCGAAATCGATTGGGGGTACTCCCAGCACCAAACGATGTTTTGGAGCCATCAGTGTAAATAAATGTAGCATCCTTCATTTTTGCGCATAGAGCACCAAATGCCCAACGATAAACAAGAGAAGGGGTACCATCCTTGGGAAACTGACAAAGGTCATGCAGCAGGCAGGTCCGGGGCTGGAGCCAAGGCGGTGCTGTACCCCAAGTTGTCAAGAAAGTTTTAGGAAAGTGGAAGGAAGGAGAATGGAGCAGTTGACGGAAGTGGACTCCCAGTGGTAGTAGGGTGGAAGGGCGGCCTGAATACCCTAAATCCAAGGAGGCATCGAAAAAAATGTCATGGGCAGGATTAGCAGGCGTGGAAGACAGATGGCTAGCACAAAGACTCAGGACAGCTCGCCGATTGGACAGCGGAGATTCAGTAGCATAAAGACTTTCCACAGGGCTGGTGTATAAAGCCCCAGACACTAAACGTAATCCACGGTGGTGGATAGAGTCGAGACGCCGAAGAATAGACGGCCGAGCAAGGGAGTAAACTATGCTTCCATAATCCAATTTCGAGCGCACTAACGCGCGATAGAGGCGGAGGACCACTCGGTTCGCTCACCAGGTACCATTCAGGACACGGAGGGTGTTGAGGGATCGCAGACAGCGAGCCGAAAGATAGGAAACGTGGGAGGACCAGCACAGTTTTCTGTCAAACATAAGACTCAAGAATTTAGCGACGTCCGAAAACGAGACAGGTCCTAGATGTAAGGAAGGTGGAAGAAACTCCGTACGACGCCAAAAATTAACACAAACGGTCTTACTGGGAGAAAAACGGAAGTCGGTTTCGATGCTCCAAGAGTGGAGGCGATCGAGACATCCTTGAAGACGCAAAATCGTCCACAAAGATGGAGCCCGAGATATCAGGAAGGAGATAATCCATAATTGGATTTATGGCAATGGCTAACAGGACAACACTTAGCACGGAGCCCTGGGGTACCCCGTTTTCTTGGGAGAGAGTACGGGAGAGAGTAGTGTTCACCCGCACTTTAAATGTGCGCTCTGCCATAAATTCACGAAGAAAAGGGGGCAGCTGACCTCGAAAGCCCCAAGAGAACAGTGTGCGGAGGATGCCTGTACTCCAACAGGTATCGTAAGCTCTCCCCAGATCAAAAAATATTGCTACTATTTGGCGTTTCCGGAGAAAATTGTTCATGATGTAAGTGGAGAGAGCAACAAGATGGTCAACTGCAGAACGATGCTTTCGGCAACCGCATTGGGCAGGTGTTAAAAGACTGCGGGACTCCAGTCACCAGGCTAAACGGCAATTCACCATACGCTCCAAAACCCTACATACACTACTCGTGAGAGAAATGGGGCGATGGCTAGAGGGTAGATGTTTGTCCTTTCCAGGTTTCGGGACAGGAACGACGATAGCTGCCCGCCATCGTCTGGGAAAAGTACTGCGGTCCAAATTCGATTATAAAGGTGAAGGAGGGAACGCAGAGTATGGTATGATAAATGTAGCAACATTTGGAGGTGAATATAATGCGGTCCTGGGGCGGAAGAGCGAGAGGAAGAGTGTGCATGGTGGAGTTCCCGCATGGAGAAAACAGTATTATAGCTTTCGCGATTTTGAAAGGAGAAAGCAAGAGGTTGCACTTCCGCTGCACGTTTCTTCGGGAGAAACGCTGGCGGGTAATTTGAAGAGTTCGAAATCTCAGCAAAGTGGTGACCCAATGAGTTAGAAATTGCGACGGGGTCCACTAATTTATCATGCGTGACATTGGGCCCAAAGACCAGGGAGAAACTAGGCGCGCCAGATAACCGTCGAATCCGACTCCAAACCTCCGAGGAGGGAGTGAAGGTGTTAAATGAGCTAGTAAAGAAGTCCCTTGCCTTCTTGCTATCGCGGATGACGCGACGGCATCGCGCACGGAACTGCTTATAGTGGATACAGTTGGCCAAAGGAGGATGGTGGCGGAAAACACGAAGAGCACGTCGCCGCTCACGTATTGCGTCACGGCATGCTTCGTTCAACCAAGGAAGGTGCGAGGTATTGAACGTTCCGCAGCTGTAAGAATAACTTCTGTAATATGAGTGACCTCATCATCGACGCTAGAAAAGTGACGGACATCGAATGTCGCTAGAGACGAAAAAAGTGTCCAATCGGCTTGGGCAAACTTCCAGCATCTCGGGCGCATATATGGCAGCTGTGGCTGCAATCTAAGGACACATGGAAAGTGGTCACTCGAGTGTGTATCAGCAAGAGCGAACAATTCGAGGCGCCGAGCTAGCGGAACAGTACCGACCGAAAGGTCCAAATGAGAGAAATTTGTCGTGGAGGCAGACAAAAATGTAGGGTCCCCAATGTTGAGACAAACAAGATCTGCTTGGTGGAAGACATCTATGAATAAAGAGCCACGCGCACAGAGATGCGGAGATCCCCAAAGTGGGTGGTGGGCATTGAAGTCCCCAACCATCAAATATGGGGGCGGAAGCTGACCAAGAAGATGAAGGAAATCAGCTCATGCCATTGGTGTGGACGATGGAATGTATACAGTACAAAGAGGGAAGGTGTATCCAGAAAGAGAAAGACGGACAGCGACAGCTTGGAAGGAAGTGTTTAAGTGGATTGGGTGATAATGGAAAGTATCATGGAGAAGAATCATGAATCCTCCACGTGCTGGAGTGCCTTCAACAGAGATCAAATGGGACTGACTGAAAATGGGAGGAAAACAAAGCGATCGCAGGGACGCAGCTTTGTTTCCTGAAAACAGAAGATGACTGGCGAGTAGGATCGTAAGCGTATCGACAATTAATCCCGATTGGCTCGAATGCCGCGGATATTCCAATGGATAATGGACATAGGGTGGACAGAAAATGGAAGAATGTGAGCAAGGTTGCCCTCAACTCAACGACTGCTCAGAGCTTGCGACCGACAGCGTGGAATGGCAGTCAGCTGAAGGCAAAAGATCCTGATCCATAGGTTGTTCAGGAGCAGCTCCTTCCATCAGCGATCGGCCAGTTGATCGGTGCCAGCAGTGCGCCTCGGCGTCACAGAAGACGGCCAAAGGCGGTTACCGCTAGGTGGTGCTGTAGATGAGACACGCCGTGGCGGAGGAGAGGAACTGTGTTTCTTATTAGCCTTCTTGGAGACAAGACGTTGAGACGAAGGAGGAACTGATGGTTGTGTAGCTGGGATATGTCAAAAATCTTCACGAGTAGGCTCTTTTTTGGAAGTCCGGGTGTCTGACTTTGGGGATCGAGATTTAGCACAACCCGCTGAAGGGTGAGCCATAGAGTGAGCAGGCGAGAGTGGGGAGGTTGAATGGGCGATCTTTGTGCTGGCCGATCTGACAACCGTGGCATTAAAGGTGAGATCACAAGTCTGCGTGGCTGCCTCTTTTGTTGGCCGAGGAGAGGCAAGGACAGTGCTGTATTTACCTGTGTGAGGAACAGTGGGCTTTCGACTGGCGAATAACTCTCGAGCCTTTTCCTTCACTCTGATTTCCTGAATGAGCCGTTCGTCTTTAAAAATGGTGCAATCTCTAGAGGAAGCAGAGTGGTCACCCATACAGTTGATGCAACGATGGGATGGAGGTGGACAAGCATCCTCATAGGCATCCTTGCCACACGTAGCGCATTTCGCCGGATTGGAACAGGACTGGCTGGTTGATTGAACCGGTGACACTGATAGCAACGCGTAGCGTTTGGGATGTAAGGGCGGACGGAAAATATCTCATAGCCCACTTTTATGGTCGATGGGAGATGAACTCTGTCAAATGTCAAGAAGACAGTACAGGTGGGAACGATGTTCGTGTCAACCCTTTTCACGAGTCGATGAACAGCCGTTATGCCCTGGTCGGACAGGTAGTTTTGAATTTCCTCGTCAGACAGTCCGTCGAGGGAGTGTGTATAAACCACCCCAGGTGATGAATTTACAGTGTGGTGCGCTTCCACCCGGACAGGGGAGGTGTTTAGCAGTGAAGCACGCAGCAATTTTTGTGTCTGGAGGGCAGCGACTATTTCTAACAACAAGGTGCCATTTCGTAATCTGGAACAAGACTTTGCAGGACCTGTAATTGCGTCGACACCTTTCTGAATAATGGAAGGGTTGACCGTGGAGAAGTCGTGACCTTCATCCGACCGAGAAACATCAAGGAACTGTGGCATCGATGGAAGAACTGTCCGTGGCTGAGACTCCTAGAACTTAGGCTTGTGAGCAGACATAGTAGATGATGAGGAAACCATTGCAAAAGTATCCCCCATGATTACCGGCGTCTCCGATGGCGCGTTCCTTCCTTGTGGGGGCCCTCTCTGAGGACACTCCCGCCTTAGGTGATTCTTCACACCTCAGGTCACACCTCCCGAGAAACAGACAGAGGGACCAATCGGCACTTTTGGAAGGTATCAGCTCGGGTAATCACCCCTCCCTGGGCCTGGCCGTTACCAGGGGCGTACGTGTCCTACCTGTCTACCTGGGGTGGGGAATTACGCGTTACCCCGTCACCGGCTACGCATGGTAATGCGTGGATCTGCCTTCAGACACACACACGGAGGATAAAAGAGAAAGGGAGGAACAAGACAGGAAAGAAGACAGGTCTCAAACGCCGCAGCGGAGAAATGGGTAAAGAGAAGAGGTAAGGAAAAGAGAAGGACAAAGGAAGGACAAAGACTTTCCAGCAGAAAAAGCGAAGAAGAGAGACTGTGGTGCAGTTTCGAGTGTCCGTCTCCAGACGTAGGCACTGAACATATTCCCAGAGGGGAAAAAGGGAATAATGTATTAATGGCTCTGAGCACTATGCGACTTAACTTCTGAGGTCATCAGTCGCCTAGAACTTAGAACTAATTAAACCTAACTAACCTAAGGTCATCACACACATCCATGCCCGAGGCAGGAATCGAACCTGCGACCGTAGCGGTCGCTCGGCTCCAGACTGTAGCGCCTAGAACCGCACGGCCACTCCGGCCGGCTGAAAAAGGGAAGGAAAGAGGCGGAGGTGAGAAGGGGGCGAGGATGGGGGATGGGGAATGATGCAGAAAAGGAAGGTATGCAGCCCGGAAAGGAAGGAGGGCCACATTAGCTCGGGGTCCCGTGCTCGCTACGCACGTATCCACAAAAGAGTTCGGACCTCCTGGGGGGACAGTAATATATCAGGTATGCAATTACAGATATGATGAACGTCAGCAACGAGCCGCTATTTTTTATATTTTTAATTTTAATGAGTCTAATAGATACATGTTCACACTTACTTACTTACCTTCAAGGACATCAATAAAAAGAATTAGAAATCGTATGCTTATTCACTCCATTCATGCCGGATGCACGCCTGATGTCCAGCCTTATTTTATTATTGACTTTCTGGCGTCCCCAGTAAGGTCTTACAGTGTTTCGGCAATTTTCTATGTATTATATTTGGTTCGCTATGGCATTTGATATGAGGATCTATTGGAGGACACCAGCACCTGTGATATTAATATACTTGTATGGGTAACATTATGTTTTGTTTAGATAGCTCCATAGCTCAGACAACTCATGCCAACAACTGAAAGTAAACAACACAGCAGACAAAAACTTTCTGTACTACTAGCACCAAACCAAAGAGGACCGTGAACTTTTGTTAATGGTTGGCTGAAAGACCGACAGCCAGTCAAACATGAGCAAACACAAGGGCAAGTGAATGCAAACTGAACGCAATTGAATAAAGTTTGCCCACACACATCAAATTGACACTGGAGAGAATTTTCCATCACTGTTGCACATTTGCCTGTACGCATGCCACTATGAAGGTGGCATTTTGTTATTTATGTGAATAGAACTGCAGCATTACTTAAGATAAAGTAAACAGTAAAACATCAACGTGTTTAAAATATGTGAGACGTATAATGGCGCAGCTCAAGATTGTGTTTTTAGTGAGTATTATTGCGCTCTCTCGACTGGAAAGTAGAGTAAGTGGGAACAGTGTCTTTAGACAATACATAGTTCATTTTTGTGCTCATATTAAAGATGTTTTGGTTGTTTGAATTTCAAATTGCACCAGGAATTTGAGTGAGTAGTTAATAACTACACTCCTGGAAATGGAAAAAAGAACACATTGACACCGGTGTGTCAGACCCACCATACTTGCTCCGGACACTGCGAGAGGGCTGTACAAGCAATGATCACACGCACGGCACACCGGACACACCAGGAACCGCGGTGTTGGCCGTCGAATGGCGCTAGCTGCGCAGCATTTGTGCACCGCCGCCGTCAGTGTCAGCCAGTTTGCCGTGGCATACGGAGCTCCATCGCAGTCTTTAACACTGGTAGCATGCCGCGACAGCGTGGACGTGAACCGTATGTGCAGTTGACGGACTTTGAGCGAGGGCGTATAGTGGGCATGCGGGAGGCCAGGTGGACGTACCGCCGAATTACTCAACACGTGGGGCGTGAGGTCTCCACAGTACATCGATGTTGTCGCCAGTGGTCGGCGGAAGGTGCACGTGCCCGTCGACCTGGGACCGGACCGCAGCGACGCACGGATGCACGCCAAGACCGTAGGATCTTACGCAGTGCCGTAGGGGACCGCACCGCCACTTCCCAGCAAATTAGGGACACTGTTGCTCCTGGGGTATCGGCGAGGACCATTCGCAACCGTCTCCATGAAGCTGGGCTACGGTCCCGCACACCGTTAGGCCGTCTTCCGCTCACGCCCCAACATCGTGCAGCCCGCCTCCAGTGGTGTCGCGACAGGCGTGAATGGAGGGACGAATGGAGACGTGTCGTCTTCAGCGATGAGAGTCGCTTCTGCCTTGGTGCCAATGATGGTCGTATGCGTGTTTGGCGCCGTGCAGGTGAGCGCCACAATCAGGACTGCATACGACCGAGGCACACAGGGCCAACACCCGGCATCATGGTGTGGGGAGCGATCTCCTACACTGGCCGCACACCACTGGTGATCGTCGAGGGGACACTGAATAGTGCACGGTACATCCAAACCGTCATCGAACCCATCGTTCTACCATTCCTAGACCGGCAAGGGAACTTGCTGTTCCAACAGGAGAATGCACGTCCGCATGTATCCCGTGCCACCCAACGTGCTCTAGAAGGTGTTAGTCAACTACCCTGGCCAGCAAGATCTCCGGATCTGTCCCCCATTGAGCATGTTTGGGACTGGATGAAGCGTCGTCTCACACGGTCTGCACGTCCAGCACGAACGCTGGTCCAACTGAGGCGCCAGGTGGAAATGGCATGGCAAGCCACAGGACTACATCCAGCATCTCTACGATCGTCTCCATGGGAGAATAGCAGCCTGCATTGCTGCGAAAGGTGGATATACACTGTACTAGTGCCGACATTGTGCATGCTCTGTTGCCTGTGTCTATGTGGCTGTGGATCTGTCAGTGTGATCATGTGATGTATCTGACCCCAGGAATGTGTCAATAAAGTTTCCCCTTCCTGGGACAATGAATTCACGGTGTTCTTATTTCAATTTCCAGGAGTGTATTCTTAATGGGTTGTACATGGCCATTACACTTACATGTATGTCCAAGGCAGGAGTACATTGCATAGAATATATATATAAACTGAGGAACCAAAGCATGACCACTGGCCACCAGTAGACTGTATGCTAGTTGGCTGTGTTGTGGGCACATGACACGGTAGTGAAAGTGTATAAGCAGATCAGAGGCGAGTGGGTCATCATTTTAGTGGTGGTATGGGCCTGAAAAGGAGAGGTCCACTGATCTAAATAACTTTGACAAATGGCAGATTCTTATAACCTGGCGCGTGTGAATGGGAATTTCGGAGATGTCGAAGCTCATCGACTATATGCATGGTGCTATCCTGAGCATCTATGGAGAGTATCTAAAGGATAGCGAAGACATGAGTGAATTAAAAGCTGTTCAGTGCATATGTCTCGTCACAGAATGTGGAGGTTGGAGGCTTGTCCACTCAGTCAAGTATGATAGGTGGTGATCTGTGGCAGATTTGTTGACTAGAGTACAGTACTAGAGCAGGCACAAATGTTTTGGAGCACATTGTTCAATGCACGTTGTTTAACATGGGACTCAGCAGGAGATGATATCAACGTATTCACATGTTGACCGAATGAAGTCTTCAGTTAAAATTGCTTTGGGCATAGGTTTATAGAGACTGGACAATATGTCAACGCGAATGTATCAAATGGGCGAATGAACCACACTTCATGTTACCACTTCATTGATGGTTGTGTCTGGATATGCCATTGGTCAGTAAGGCAGCTGCTGTAAACACGCAGTGTTTGTGAATGTAGCCAGTGGGGGCAATATGCAATGCGGGACATTTCTTAAGTTTCTATGGGGGACTTGTCGTGAACTCTGCCGGCAGGAGTGGCGGAGCGGTTCTAGGCGCTACAGTCTAGAACCGCGCGGCCGCCACGGTGGCAAGTTCGATCCTGCCTCGGGCATGGATGTGTGTGATGTCCTTAGTCAGCTCTCGGCATGACCTGTAAAGCATTTATCCACATATTTCCATATTCAATACTTATATTATAATTAAAACTACGCTTATTTTGGTGAACAATGACAACAATGCTGCATGCACGGGTTAAAGAATACATCTAATTGCTACTACTGTATGAAAATTATTTGTACGTGTTATACATTTACTTTTAAAGTAGCCCTGTTAATTGCTTCACTTACCTTACATAATGTGAAATAAATGTCCTGCGAGAACGCTTCTAAGGCTGCTATTAATGTTCAGTGTATTTATCTGCGGTCGAATCGAGGTGACCGGTTGTGCACGTAAATGGCCCATTAGTAGCTCACTGTATTCGGGCTTGTTGGAATGTGTCAAAAAGCTCATTGTTATACTCTGCCTATATGTATCCCTGTAAGAAGGTTGTTTTCTATTTTAAGAATTTCTTTCTTTATGTTTGACATATGATGGTTTCCTCTCGAGTTTTTTGTTCTGGGTGTCTCAGTGTGTACTACATTAGCGTGCGGAATATTTCGAAATCTGTACGGTCCTGCGTATAGAAGTTCAAATTTTTTGCATCGTTTCTTCCCTTTGTGTGACAGATAATGGGTACGAACTAGTACCTTATCGTCAATCTCGTACTTGCTTAATCTACTTACCTGCATCTGCTGTCTCTTCCGACGATCTGCAGCTCGTTTAATGTTCGCTAGTGCCATGTCTATTATCTCACAATGACGAAGTCTACGCTTCTTTGGAAAAGTGATCATTTCAGTAGGTTTATTCGGTGGGTCTTTATTCCTCAGTATTACAGTTGGTGAGAGCGTCGTTGACTCATTAGGTATTGCATTTATTACTTCCTGCAACTGTGAAATGTATTCGTCCCATGTTGTGTGCTTTCTGTGGCAATAAATTCTACAAAGTTTCCCGATCTCTTTCATTATTCTTTCTGATGGGTTAGAAGAACAGTGATATCTTGATATGTAAATTGGTGTTATGTTCTTACTCTCTAACATTTGTTTCCATATGTCTGACCTAAACTGCGGTCCGTTATCTGAAATAACCTTCTGTACATGTCCTACTATTGATAGAAAATCTCTTACAATTGCTCTTGATACTGATCTAGCCCGTCGCTTTCCTTAGTGGAGAAAATGTTACAAATTTGGATGTCAGTTCTACGGCTACTAGAATATAACTATAACCTTTACTTGTTCTGGGGATTTGACCGAAAAGATCTACTGCTGCCATGTGTCTTAACTTACCCGGTATGATGGGATACAGTGGTGGAATATGTGATACTGTAGATGATTTAGCTTTCTGACATATCTTACAGGAATGTGTTTTTCCATATTGTTGAAGTGACAATTTTGTCGAAGAATTAGAAAGCATTTCCTAGCTCCGTAATGAGCATAGCTTAGGTGCGTATACCATATCAATTTGTTTCTGATCCCTTCTGGAATGCGTAAAAGCCAATTGTTGCCGTCTGGGTACGAGCGAATAAACAAAATATTTTGATTTATAGTGTAATTATGCCTGATTTTTGCGTTGCTCTTGTCTCGCCAAAGCGTTAAAATCTCTTTTAATGTTTCATTTTTCTGCTGTTCTCTCTCTATGTCCTGTAATGCTGATGATATAAAATTTTCGAAAGCTACTTGTTTGATATACATAATGCTATGGTTGTTGTAGCAGAAGGTATTTTCTTTCTCTAGTCGTTTATGCTGAATAGATCTCGATAGTGCGTCGGCGACAATATTCTGCGTGCCTGGAATGTGTACAATAGTAAAATCGAACTCTTGTAGATATAATTTCCAATGGCTTAATCTATCATGCGTAAGTTTTGCTGATTATAAAAACTGCATTGCTCGGTGATCGGTATATACTGTGGTGTGTCTTCCATATAGATAATGACGGAATCTCTTAAATGCCCATACTACACATAGCGTCTCTAATTCTGTTACAGAGTAATTGCGCTCTGCTGGATAAAGTATCCTGTTTGCAAACGCAATATGTTTAACGATTGTCTTACCGCCCTCCTCTACTTCCTGGAAAATATGTACTCCTAATGCTGTAGTTGAACTATCTGTTGCAATGGAAAAGTTTTGTGTTGGGTCAGGATGCGATAACAAAGGTGCCCCTAGTAAAGCTTTCAGATTCTCGAATTCAGCTTCAGCGTCTTCATTCCATGACCAAACTGTGTTTTTACTTGTGAGCTGGTATAGCAAGGGTGTGTCTAATGCTTTATAATGAATGAATTTTCTAAAATAATTAATAAGACCTAAAAAGCTCCGAAGTGCCTTCTTATTTGTTGGCACGTCGATATCTTTCAATGCTTGCAGTTTGTCAGAGTCTGGTGCGATACCTGTTTGTGAAAATATGACCTACAAATTTTATTGAGGCTTTTCCAAATTCAGATTTACGGAGGTTTATAGTTATACCATTTTGCTCGAATGTATTCAGTAATTGCTGAAGGGTGTAGTTGTGCTGTTCCCAGTTTTCTGCTGCGATTAGAATGTCATCTACATATGTAGTAATTTTGTTTTTAAGATCCTGTGGGAGAACTGTATTCATGCATCGTATAAAGGCTGCAGACGAAATCGTTAGTCCAAACGGAAGTTTACAAAATTGGTAACATTCACCAAAGCAAAGGAATGCCGTATACTTTCGGCAGTTTGGATGCAACTGAATTTGCCAAAATCCTGATTTGAGATGGAGGGTGGTATATATGGAAGTGCCATGAAACTTTTGCAGTAACTCTTCTAACGTCTGTGGTCGGTCAGTTTCTGTAATGATTATTTTATTAACCTCACGTGAATCTAAAATAAACGGAGTGATCCATCCTTCTTTTCAACGATGTGTAATGGATTTATATACTGGCTTGCTGCTGGTTCAATTATACCCTGATCAATCATTGCTCGTAACTCTCTCTTAATTGCTTCTGTGTATATATGCGGGATTGGGTTGTGTTTTGCTTTGAAAGTCTCATGTGGTTTCACCTGAAATTCGGACATAAATCCTGTCATCTTTCCTGGAACATTGTTAAAACCAGTTTCATGTTGCACAAGAATATTTTCTAATTCTGTGCGCTCTGTGTCGTCTTTTGCTATACTGTCTCCAACCTTGCGTGTAATTGTCTCTAATACATTATACTCCTGTTCCTCTGCCATGTCGTTATTATGTGTATTCGTGTATAGTGTGAGATTCAATCGTTATCTTTACAATCTGCAATAATCTCGATCCTGTGCATATTTTGTTCTTCTGAGGATACTGTGTTTTGAAATCTCACTACCACTTCACTGTCTTCCTTCTGTAATGTTAGGTACGACGATTTAAAGTCAATCTTTGCGTCATATTGTACGAGAAAATTCATTCCTAATATTATATCAGTTGATAAATGTGGAACTATCCAACAATTGCTCTGGAAAGCTTGCCCTGCAAAAACAAACTTTAATTATGTCTGTCTTTTGACTTCATTGATTTTTCCCGTAAATGCTCCCTTAACTTAGTTTTGTGTAACGGGATACTGGATACTGGATAATCATTATCGCTATTGCATCTGTTAAATGTGTCTTCGTTAATTATGCACATTGGTAGGCCTGAATCAATTATTGCTAAAATATTTTGTGACTTTAATTTGTCTGGATTATTGGGTGCCATATAGTTTTTTTTGCATGGTAAGTTTTTCTTGTAACAATGTGTCTCGCATGTCGTCTTGAGTTTCTCAAAAAATTAATTCAATAATATTAGTTCCTCTTATTATAATAGTTAGCTGATGTCTCTGTACATCTCTTTATAATCTCTTGCTAATCATAGCTAGCGGCTGGCAGGCACACCGCTCCTCTCAACCTCTCGCTTCAGACCTGCTACCGACTCGCTTCACTTCTCGCTTACTACTGACTTCGAACGCTAAAGTGCCGTTTCTCCTGCCAACAATGCTTTCTGGTGCAGACATTCCCTGCTACCACAATTATTTCCAACATGACAAATATTAATTATTCCTACTTAATCCTATTAATAAAATATAAACATCTTTCATAAATTGTGATTTGACAATAAACAATAGAAATATACACGTCTTACAAGGCGAATTAGACGCACAGAAGTACATTTAGAAACATCCCAACACACATAATGTAGACTCCCAGTAACTCATCCTTCCAGAACATGAGCCGAGCATGGGGTCCTTTCATTGAAAAAAAATGATGAGGCAATGAGCTGCTAACTTAAGTTCAGAGCAAAGAAAATTCACAATAATAGTGAATGAACATGAAGGACAAAGTGTCTACCAACGTCACTGATCCCAACTACTTTGCAACTCATGACCATTAGAACAGCAGTGGTGGTAGACACCGACATGGATATCTGTGTGTAAATCACCTTTGTTGCTCCATCTGAGAGTGTCCGATTCCATAACTCTCACTCTGACGCGCACTTGTAGGATCATTACACGTGGCTTTCACATCTGTCACCAGTTTGTGTGTTTTAAAATGAAATACTACCTTTGTTATCACTCCATGTCATGTTGTGCCTCCATGTCATGTTGTGTGTAAACTGGTGCACACACCAGAGGAAGCCAAAGTTGCATCACCCCCACCAAGGCCACACCTAGGAGAGGACCGTGGGGGTTAAAAGCACCTATAGTCATGACCGCTGTAGAGTCCTTCAAAATTCACAATGACTGTCTCGCCACTTGATAAGGAACATTAAGAACTCTCTCACATAATTCTCAGAACTCTAATGCCCGTTTTGAATATGTGAACTGTATGAGGGCATAATCAGTTTGTTTGTACTAACTCATTTCCAGATGAATTAGTGACATCAGCATCTATATTTAGTTATGAAATTTACAGTAAGAGAACTGAGTGTTTGGTTGGTATATGTTGGATTTATCAGCTGTAACGTCCGCTCCCGGTAGCTGAGTGGTCAGCGCGACAGACTGTCAATCCAAAGGACCCGGGTTCGATTCCCGGCTGGGTCAGAGATTTTCTCCGCTCAGGGACTGGGTGTTGTGTTGTCCTAATCATCATCATTTCATCCCCATCGACGCGCAAGTCGCCGAAGTGGCGTCAAATCGAAAGACTTGCACCAGGCGAACGGTCTACCCGACGGGAGGCCTTCGTCACACATTTCCATTATCAGCTGTAACATCCCTCTCGGCAGAATGACTTTGTTCTTAACTGCCTTTGGTTTACCTATACTTTCCAGCACCTTATATCTCATGACATGCAACACACTATTCGTAATGTCACAATGTAGATAGTGTCTGTTGGGCTCGCTGCAGTTAGTTGTCACATGGCTGTGACTATGAGGGGTGACGTACACATTCGACGGGCGTTTCATAGGACGTGGAGAACGCATAAATTGGCCAGCCCGTTCTCCTGATCTTACACCGCTGGACTTCTTTTTGAGGGGTACGTTAATGGAGAATGTGTACCGTGATGTGCCTACAACCCCAGAGGATATGAAACAACGTGTTGTGGCAGCCTGCGGCGACATTACACCAGATTTACTGCGGCGTGTACGACATTCACTACGCCAGAGATTGCAATTGTGTGCAGCAAATAATGACCACCACATTGAACATCTATTGGCCTTACATGTCGGGACACACTCTATTCCACTCCGTAATTGAAAACGGACACCACGTGTGTACGTGTACCTCACCCCTCATGGTAATGTACATGTGCGTCAGTGAAAAAGACCAATTAAAAGGTGTTAGCATGTGGACGTAATGTGCTGTTCCAGTCTCTTCTGTACCTAAGGACCATCACCGTTCCCTTTGGATCCCTACGTAATTCGGTGCTCTCCGATACACACGATCGAACAGCGGAGGAGTGGTACTCAAGCGTCAACTTTAGGTTACAATATCTCCGGATGTAATTAACATTTTACAATGCAACAAACGGCACTGATTACGTATTTGTTTATATGTTCAGATGTGCTAACAAAACTAACGGGGTTCCATTTAAAAAAACGTAGGTTTGTGTTAAAAAAACATACTTCCGTGCATTATTTTATGGTTTGTATTAACCAATTACACTAGCCCCTCTCCTCACATTCGGTCTGTGGAATCGATTCGTCAGTATTTGGTGTGGTTTACGAAATATATCCAGCGGTAACGTTAGGTGACTCACCCTGTATATGAAAACCAGAAGAATCTACTTAAATGTATGTACCAGGTGATCAAAAAGTCAGTATAAATTTGAAAACTGAATAAATCATGGAATAATGTAGATAGAGAGGTACAAATTGACACACATGCTGGGAATGACATGGGATTTTATTAGAACCAAAAAAATACAAAAGTTCAAAAATCTCCAACAGATGGTGCTTCATCTGATCAGAGTAGCAATAATTAGCATAACAAAGTAAGACAAAGCAAAGATGATGTTCTTTACAGGAAATGCTCAATATGTCCACCATCATTCCCCAACAATAGCTGTAGTCGACGAATAATGTTGTGAACAGCACTGTAAAGCATGTCCGGAGTTATGGTGAGGCATTGGCGTCGGATGTTGTCTTTCAGCATCCCGAGAGATGTCGGTCGATCACGATACACTTGCGACTTCAGGTAACCCCAAAGCCAATAATCGCACGGACTGAGGTTTGGGGACCTGGGAGGCCAAGCATGACGAAAGTGGCGGCTGAGCACACGATCATCACCAAACGACGCGCGCAAGAGATCTTTCACGAGTGCAGCAATATGGGGTGGAGCGCCATCCTGCATTAACATCGTACGTTCCAGCAGGTGTTTATCAGCCAGGCTGGGGATGACGCGATTCTGTAACATTTCGGCGTACTCTCGCCCGTCACTGTAGCAGCTACAAAACCAGAATCACACATTTCCTCGAAGAAAAAAGGCCCGATAACGGTAGATATGGTAAATCCAACCCATACCGTGACTTTCTCGTCGTGCAATGGAGTTTCCACGACAGCTATAGGATTTTCAGTAGCCCAAATTCTGCAGTTGTGGGAGTTGACAGACCCTCGGAGGGTGAAATGAGCTTCGTCGGTCCACAACATGTTACTCAACCAATCGTCATCTTCCAACCCCAACACACACACCGTCATCTTTTGAAACTCCCACACCGCAAATGCCCTCCACTTCACTAAGTTGACAGTTAACAGTTCATGATGCCGATGGATTTTGTACGGATAGCATCGGAGGGTACGCCTCAGTGCCACCCAAACAGTAGTGTATGGAATGCTGGTGCGACGTGCGACTGCACGAACGCCGACTTCCCCGTGCAGAGACGAACCCGCTACAGTCTCTATTTCTTCCTGAACTGTCTCAGCAGTATTACGCCTTGTGCTTGGTCGGCCACTACGGGGTCTATCGTCTAAACAACCCGTGGCCTCGAACTTTGAAATCATTCTCGCCACAGCTGCATTTGTCAACGGACATTTACCCGTTCGAATCCCCTTCCTATGGCGATAGCATCGTAACGCTGATGTAGCACATTCCCCATTCTGACAGTACAGCTTCACTAAAAGCACCTTTTCAGGTAACGTCAACATGCTGCGACTGCTGGTGCATCTGATTCTCTCTCTCATTGGAGCTCTTTTTATACACGATTGTCATGCGCAGTCACTGACGTTTTGCTGTCCAGCGCCATCTGTCGGACATTCTGTGAACTTCGTTTTTTTTTTTTTTTTTGTTCTAATAAAACTCCATGTCATTCCAAGCATGTGTGTCAATTTTTACCTCTCTGTCTACATTATTCCATGCTTTATTGAGTTTTCAAATTTATACTGACTTTTTGATCACCAGGTACGTGTATGTGTGTGTGTGTGTGTGTGTGTGTGTGTGTGTGTGTGTGTGTGTGTGTGTGTGTGTGATAGTAGAGTGTAATAATGTCTGTGACATGTGCAGGAGCCTTTCTAGTGACGAGAAAGGCAGGAGGCTTATCCAGGCAGCTCATGGTGGTGTAATGGAAGAGCTGAGGGCTCTGCTAGCAGCGGGGGCAGACGTGAGAGCAATGGACGGCGACAGGAGCACTGCCCTGCACTGGGCAGCATGGGAGGGACACGTGGAAGCGGTGACGTGTCTACTGGAGAATGGAGCAGAGGTGAATGCCCGGAATATCAGGCACAACACGCCTCTGCATTCACCTGCAAATGATGGCCTTGCAGCTGTGGTGCGGCTTCTTTTGAGATCCTCTGCTGACGCCAACGCCAGAAATGCATGGGGATGTACGCCGCTGCACTGTGCGGCACGAGAGGGCCGATTAGAAGTGGCAACTGAGCTGCTGGAGTTTGGAGCCAACAAGGAGGCCAGGGACGATGAGGGGAATACCCCCCGTCAGCTTGCCAGGAAGAACAACCATCAGCAATTGGTACAGCTGCTAACATGAAGCTACCAGTTCTATAGTTCTACAGATGTGTAACAACGTTAGCTGCATATATTATTTTCCCTTTCTTTCAAAATAAAGAACATAAAAAATTTGTCCTACTTTCATTCATTTGCACCTATCGTTACGTAGCAGGTAGAACTGATCTAATAACACAACAAGAATGATAACAATAAACCAATATAACAAACCTTTCTTTAGACGAAACAGTTCAAAAAAATATTTCCTGAGCTAACTTTAGGAACTCAACAGCAACTGAAAAATATTGCCTTCAATAATAAAAGACAGCAGTTCTCTCTCCGAAACTCAAGTTTCACCTGGTGCATTCATTGCTCAAATAGCTGATGCAAATGCAGTTATGTGGTTTCTTCATCAGCCGCTAACATTTTGAGAGAAGAACACAGTCTTTTTTTTTTTCAGTGCACAGATGGTTACATGGTGGCTGTCAAGGAAGTCATCTAGCTCAAACCCTATGAGTTGTTTGAACTAATGTTCCACAATATTTGATTATTGATATGTCCTTGGTGGCAGCATATACGATGCTATGCTAACAAGCACAAACTACGAACTATAGAGATTAATATCATTTAAGCCGAATGGTTAGAAAGAATCTTGAGTATGAAATATCAGACAAAACTAACTTCACTGTAGATGGTGGAATACCTTCCCTATTTAATCACAATGTCACGCCATAAGCAATAATCACACATGTGTGAACCTTACATCTGCAGTTGTATTATCAATTTATCTTTAATTTGACAGTCAAAGAACCAACTCTAACCAATACTATCCCAGAAAGCTTTAATGCTGGTGATGGCAAACACACTAGCAACTGTGATGTAAGGTGAGTGTTCACTCTGATACAACAGGCATAGCACACCTTCCACTGTTCACTTCTGTCGACCTCTGCTTTTCCCTAGTCCTCATACTAGCAGAGAAGTGGCAGGAGTCACCACAGACCACGCCATGCAGCAGCTCTGGCCGTATAGGTGTCACTGCCGACTGTACCCTGACCATCTCAGCATCCAGAGTGCCAGAAAACGTACCTCATCAACTCTACATCTCATGGGAGAATGTTACAAATTTGTGCAATTATATCACACAACTATATATGTCACATGAGACATGAATGCTACTCCACTCTGCAAGAATGAAACAATGGCGTTTGTTATTGATATGTCTGCGTAAGCAGAAGAAATTAACGATCAAAGTCCGAAACAATTTATTGGACTGTTCAATTAATCAAAACAACTTCTCCAAGTATAACACCAACACAAAATAGTGATCCGTCTTCGAATCACAACTACATACAAGAATAATATAGAAAACAAGACGAATAATTTCCTACTAGTGTCCGCCAGAGACTTCTCCGATATACCCAGCCTAATCCAGAGACCAGCGAGAAGATCCGAGCCGTGCTGCTGGGGCGGCAGCTATCGAAGTCTGCTGGCGGTCGATGAACTGCCGATGTGCGGCCGAGCGCCGGCCTTCATAGCGCTTCGGCGGATGAGTACCTCGCAACTATTTTCCATCACGTGGTCGACGTGTGAAAATAGTTTCGGGGTCTGCAGCGACCTCTTCCTCATGTTTATGTGGGCCGGTAGTGGCCCCTGGTGGCCGCTGGTGTATTTTCTGTGTTGTTGTTGTTGTTGCTGTGGCCGTTCATCAATATTTCCTATCGGTTGTGTAGTGCTTCGGTGTGCCTGCGAAGCGGGCGACCCGCGGCTGCAGGCTGTCAGTTCGGTCGCCGATACTCAAGGTGCCGTGATGTCTGGTGGAGAAGGCCACATCATACACCTAACATCAGCAGTTGTACACTATGTGATCAAAGGTATCTGGACACCTGGCAGAGAATGACTTGGAAGTTCTTAGCATCCTTCATCGATAATGCTGGAATTCAGTATGGTGTTGCCCCACACTTACCCTTAATGACAGATTCCACTCCCGCAGCCATACGTTCAGTCAGGAGCTGGAAGATTTCTTGGCGAAAAGCAGCCCATTCTTCACGGAGTGCTGCACTGAGGAGAGGTATCGATGTCGGTCGGTGATGCCTCGCACGAAGTCGGCGATCCAAAACATCCCAAAGGTGTTCTATGCTATTCAGGTCAGGACACCGTACAGGCCAGTCCATTACAGGGATCTTATTGTGGTGTAACCACTCCGCCACATGCTTTGCATTATGAACAACTGCTCAATCGTGTTGAAAGATGCAATCGCCATCCCGGAATTGCTCTTCAACAGTGGGAAGCAACAAGGTGGTTAAAAAATGAATGTAGTCCTGTGCTGTGATAGTGCCACACAAAACAACAAGGGGTGCAAGCCCCCTCCATGAAAAACACGACGACACCATAACACCAACGCCTCCGAATTTTACTGTTGGCACTACACACGCTGGCAGATGACGTTCACCGGACATTCGCCGTACCCACACCCTGCCATCGGTTCGCCACATTCTGTACCATGATTCGTCACTCCACACAACGTCTTTCCACTGTTCAATCGTCGAATGTTTACCCTCCTTACATCAAGCGAGGCGTCGTTTGGCATTTACCGGTGTGATGTGTGGCTTATGAGCAGTTGCTCGACCATGAAGTCGAAGTTTCATCACCCCCCGCCTAACTGTCATAGTACTTGCAGTTGTATCCTCCCCACAAAAAAATATTAATTAAATGAATGATGAACCATGAACCAAGTGTAACCTCCGCACAATAATAATAATTAAATGAATTTTAAATATTGTAACCTCTGAACAAAAATTGGTTCCCATTTATAGTCTCCGTGCAGAAATGCATTCACATTTAATGTAACCACAAAATTCAATTCCTAAACCCGGAAATAATAAAAAAAATTCAGTAACCTGGTAAATTTTATGACGACAGCAGCGCTGCGCCACGGCCCTGTATTCTGAATTAAAAAAAAGGAAAAAATTCTTACCTCAGTAGAAACTGCGAATACATCTGCTCTTACATAAAAACTTTTCGGCACAGCTCCGTGCAATGCTGGCCTATGCTTTGTGACTCGTGAAAGGAATTAATTATTCACTGGATAAAATCTTTAAATTGAAAGGAATGCTTTTTTAAAAAATTACTTTATATTATTAAAATTATTATGGGGCATTTTTTAAAAGAAATTGATGACATTTAACATACATTACTAGATATGCGCGAGGCTGCTTCTTTACCTTCTAGAATAATACTCATCCTCCAGAGTCTCGACCAGAGCAGATTCCCGACACGCGCCGACACGCGCACACAACTGCCGACTACTGCCCACCCACGCAGTCTACACAAGACGTGAGACGAGTGATTGGTAGTGACAGTTCCGGCGGGCAGACGGCGCTGTTGCCGAACGTGGCTCACAGCACGCGGCGCCCTGTCTGCTACACGCATTCTCTAGCAGCAGAAATAAAAGCGAGACAAAATACAAGTCGTATTGGTACGCGTGAAATTATTGAAAGTTGATGCTTGAAATATATTAACTGGAAAACTGATAAGAGCTATTTAGTACAAGTATCTAAGATGCTGAAACATTATTTGTTAAACTTCACAGCTGAAATGAAAACTATTTTCGCAAATTGTTGAACATTAGCAGTTTTTGTTTCCATTGTTAAGTATTAGCATTATTAATTTGTTCTACTACAAGCTACAGAATAATTGGTCAGTGTATTAAGAGTTATAATCTGAAGAAAGTACTCACAATATGATGATCTGGTTGTAGATCGATAGCAAACTCCCTCCTTACATTCCTGAATACGTTGTAGTTACTGTAATGGAAAAACACCACTCACATCACTGTCAGAATCTGATTTGACATTGTCTTCCTCAGCACTACTCGAACTATCACTGCTCTCTCCCAGATGTATAATTAAATTTTCGATGCATTCTTCCGCAACCCCTTCGGTTTTGGCCGCCTCTCTGATGGCACTTGCAGTGCTGTTTACAATTTTAGCCCACGTCTCGCTTGTCACTTTATTGATAGCTGCTGGAAGGAGAGTTTCCACTTTAGAGATCGTGAATTTTTTATTGTTTGCAGCAAAGTAATTTTTTATCTGCGCCCACACTCCTTCCATTGCATTGAAGTGACCTTGGTATGGAGGAAGCCGAACGATTTCATGCCCGTGCCTTTTAGCAATCTCGTCAATTATATATGTTGGAAATTGGGGTTTCTTTTGTTCCACAATTTCGAGCAGTTCCGCCTTCCTTAAATCTTCTCTGAAATCTACTTTTCGCCGTTTCAGCCACTGAATGATATCGTCTTTTTTTGTTGCCAAGGTTGGTGCCTTATCGTGAACAACGGAATGATAAGGCGCATTGTCCATAACAATCACTGATGGACTTGTCAGATTCGTCATAAGCGATGTCTCGAACCATTCTTGAAATACTACACTGTTCATTTCTTCATGGTAATCTCCCGTCTTTTTTGACCGAAACATTTTCAAGCAGTTTGGCACAAAACCTTTCGATGTTCCTGCATGTAAGACAATAATACGCCCTCCTTTGCCAACAGGCACTGCCATTGTCCCCTCGGGCGTTCCGTCATTCCAGCCTCTACGTAAAGAATTGCTGGCATTGACCCAAGTTTCATCTAACCACACTATACTTTCGAATTCCACACCCATGATCCTGCGCAGAAATCTGCACCGCCATGCTGCTACATCTGTCCTTTCCATTAATATTTTGCGTCCGTTAAACAGTGAATAGCTGAAGCCTATGTCTTTCAACACTGTACGCAATGAAAATTTGCTCCCTTTGAAAAGATCGTCTTTCTGAAGCGACACCTGTAATTTAGATAGAGTGGGATGTTCCCTTCTCTTATAATAGCTGTATATATGACGACGAATAGCGTCTTTGTGAAAATCGTCCAAAGCTGTCACCTGCTTATTTCTCGGTCGCTTCTTTCCTGGTGTGTGCAGCTTTGTTGTGCCACTCTCGTCACAATCTACACTATACTGTTCTTTCCCAATCTTTACAACAGTGTTCTTACTTATTTTCAATGCTGCTGCAGTTCTCTTCACAACCTGAACAACAGGAATTAAGGGCCCACCTTTGTCCTTTTCTTTCTCAAAGTAATCCCTCACAGAGCACACGAATTCACGGGCCTAGGTGTGTAGCACACTTTTCTTCCTCCGTTTCACTTCTTGTGTTGGGCTGGTACTACCCGCAGCACTAGACATTTTTTACAACGAAACATAAACAAAGAAACACTAAAAACAACAAAAACGAAATAAACTGCGAATTCAACTTCAGACAAGCGACGAACGACCGCACCGTCTGCACGCGAGACACTGGTAAGTTTCATAAGCGCGCGCGACCGGGTTTCAGAGCGGCAACGTGGCCCTTGCTACCCGCTCAAAGTCAGGCCGTCATTGGCTGCCTGCCTGCGGTCGCTAGGCAATGGAAAGACGCTACCGAGCTGTCAATACCAAAGACTCGTCTCCCAGACTATACTGCCGACTAGCGATAAGCAACAACTAACTACATACTGCTCTCTGGTCAGAGACTCTCCTATGCCTTGCCCATCGCCGGCAACGCATACGTCTTACACAGTGGATCCTGATGCGGTTTGGAATTCCCGTGTGATGGTCTGTGTAGATGTGTGCCTGTTATCCATTAAGACCCTCTTCAACTGTCGGCAGTCTTTGTCAGTCAACAGACGAGGTCGTCCTGTTCGCTATTATGCTGCACGTGTCCCTTCACGTTTCCACTTCACTGTCACATCGGAAACAGTGGATCTAGGGATGTTTAGAAGTGTGGAAATCTCGCGTACAGGCGTACGACACGAGTGACACCCAATCAGACGACCACGGTCGAAGTCCGTGAGTTCCGCAGAGCTCCCCATTGTGCTCTCTCACGATGTCTGATGACTACTGAGGTCACTGATACGGAGTACCTGACAGTAGGTGGCAGCACAATGCACCTAATATGAAACACGTATGTTTTTCGTTGTGTCAGGATACTTTTGAGCACATAGTGTACTATCAGTTTACCTTTCATTAGAGAGTCAAAAACTAATCTCTAATGATAGCTTTCCGAGGAAGGTTTAATGTTGATGTTGCCAAACACACTGGCATCTGTCGTGTAATGTGCATGTTCGCTCTGATCTTATAGAATGCCACGGGATATTGTCCCATATTCCGCATGTCCCTTCTGTCGATCTCCGCTTTTTGCATAGATGTCATACCAGCAGAATGCCAGTATGGGCCACCACAGAACACCTCAAATATCAAGTCTGGCCAGATAGGACCTGCTGCTGGTAGCAGTCTAACCATTCAAGCTGCAATCTGCCGAAATACATCTCTCATCAACTCTACAATTGATGGTGGAATGTTACAAATTAGTGCAGTCTTATGACATGAGACATGTGTCATACTCCACTGTGATGGAGTAAAACCCATGGGCACTTGTAATGTTTTATGAAATTACTACTACAGTGTGACATTTTGAGCAGTATTCACTCTACATTATGTACTTAATAAAATTAGGTGGCAGCACAGTGCACCTAATATCAAAGACGTATGTTTTTGGATGTGTCCGAATACTTTTGAGCACATAGTGTACTATCAGTTTACCTTTAATCAGAGAGTCAAAAACTCATCTATCATCCATTTATCTTTAATTAGACAATCAAAGATGCACCCATAATCATTATGTTATCACAAAGATTTAATGCTAGTGTTGCGAAAGACATTAGCATTGTCTTGTAATTTGGATGTTCACTCTGATATTACAGGGTGCCACAGCTAATTATCGGACCTTTCACATTTGCCTTCTGTCGATCACCACAGAACACACGATGCATCAGTGATGGCCAGATAGATGCCACTGCCGACAGCACTCTCACCTTAGAAGCTGGCAGTCCGCCAAACTATGTTTGTCAACATCTGTTCGACTGATGAGGGAATGTTACAACTTTACTGCTAGATTTATGCCCAGGCACAGTGTGTGCTCCTCTGGAAACATATTAATAGGTAGACTATGGGTGTCTGAATACACAGTACATTGCTGCCAGGTTTATGACAAGGCCAATTGCCCTTTGTACAAAAACTGTATCGCTCTATGATCTGTGTAAACGGTAGTGTGTCTTCCATAAAGAAAATGCCGAAATCCCGTAAATGCCCAAACAACACATAGTGTTTCAAGTTCTGTAACAGAATAATTGCGTTCAGCAGGTGACAGAATGCGACTCGGAAAGGCTATGTTTTTAATTACTGTAGTGCCATCTTCTACAATTTCTTGAAAAATGTGTACGCCTAAAGCGGTGTTAGAACTGTCGGTGGCAATGCAAAAATTTCTAGTAAGATCTGGGTGCGATAAAAGTGGTGCATTCAACAAAGCATGTCTCAGGTTCATAAATTCAGAATGTGCTTGGCTATCCCAGGACCAAATAGTGTTTTTACCTATCAATTGACACAATCTAGGGGTGTCTAAAGCACAGGAATAAATAAATTTACGAAAAAAGTTAATTAAACCCAAAAAGCTGCGCAGTTGTTTCTTCGTTGTAGGAACTGTAATGTCACGTAAAGGTTGAAGTTTTTCCGGGTCAGGCGCAATGCCTTCTGCTGAAATTACATGTCCAAGATATTTTATAGCAGTTTTGTCAAAGTGCGATTTATTGAGATTAACTGTGAGTCCTTGTGCACGAAAAGTTTGCAACAGTTGTTCAAGAATCAGATCGTATTCAGACCAGTTACCTTCTGCAATAAGAATGTCGTCTACATACGTTGTGATTCTGTCTTTAAGTTCTGTCGGAAGTATTGTATTCAAACCGCGAATAAATGCTGCTGAAGAAATAGTTAAACCGAACGGTAATTTACAAAATTGATAACAGTCACCAAAACAGAGAAAAGCCGTGTACTTTCTGCAGTCCGGATGGAGTTGAATTTGCCAAAATCCCGATTTCAAATCTAATGTGGAATAAATAGCAGTACCATGAATTTTCTGTAGAAGTTCTTCTAGTGTCTGTGGGCGATCTGTTTCATTAATAATAATGTCATTGATGTGCCGCGAATCAAGTACGAGGCGAAGTGAACCATCCTTTTTCTTAACAATATGGAGCGGGTTTATGTACGGACTAACTGCCGGTTCAATAATTCCTTGGTCAAGCGTAGCTTGCAATTCTTTCTTAACTTGTTCTCTGTGAATATACGGAATGGGATAATGTTTGGCTTTAAATGTGTCGTGCTGTTTAACTTGAAATTCATACATAAAACCGGACATGGTACCAGGAACGTTGTCAAAAACTGGAGCTTACTGTAAAAGAATTTTGCGTAGTCGCGTGCGTTCGTCGTCTGTATTTGCACTGCTCTGTTTAACCTTATCAGAAATCATCTGTATAACGTCATAGTCGGCTTCGTCTGGAGTATCATAGTTGTGTACGTACGTATCTGTGAACAATGTGGAATGACAGTCTGTGTTACGTGATGCGGAAATAACCTCTGTACGATTAATTGTTTGTTCTTCTGCAGATAAAGAGTGCTGAAATTCTAAAGCCGGTTGTGCATTTTCATCCTTTAACATTAAATAGGAATTTTGAAAGTCAATAATTGCGTCGTGTTGTACCAGAAAATTCGTACCTAAAATAATGTCTGTCGTCAATAAGGGAACAATCCAAAAATTTGAGTGAAATGTATGACCTGCAATACAAAATGATAAATGTGTCTGTAATTTTACATCTACTCCTTTACCAGATACTGCTCCCTTTACTTTAGTTTTGCCTAATGGTAACGTAGGATAGCTATTCTCTTTGTTACATTCGTTGAAAGTTTCTTCATTTATGACTGACATAGGAGATCCAGAATCGATTACTGCTGAAAATTTGGATGATCCAATTTTTACTTCGATGACAGGGTGTGAAATGGTTTTTTGAATAACTGGTCTTTCCTGCAAAAGAGTGTCTCCGATGTCGTCAAAAGTAATAACATTTTCGTGAACAAGATTCTCTGGGTCAAAAGTATTGCTTGCCTTACTGGAAGATGCAACCTGTACTGTATTTAGTCAAATTCTATCTGACGTGCTATTATTTTCGGGAGGATGCTGTGGCATTTCAACTATTTGTACTGTTCTGTTATTTCTTCCTGACGTATTACGTTCGGGATGATATATACTGTCTGGTTCATTCATGATAATATGTTGTTGCGGATGATTTTGCTGTTGGTAAGACCGACTGTTATTAAACATACGCTGAAAATTGTGCTCATTACTTTTACGTCTGTCATGATAGCCATTACTATACGGTGCATTGCGATAGGAATTGAAATGGTGTGTTTTCTGTACGTACTGGTTTCCTTGTTGCTGTGCGTTACTATTTGTTGGAGCTGATGCTATACGCGTAGGCGGCGAAACATTAAAGCTTGGTTGACCTTGCAGACCGCATTGTTGGTTAGGTATGCTAACCAGTTGGCTTTCATGCTGTTGCGGTGAAAAACGTCTATTGTTACCAAAATGTGGCTCCTGTTGCTGATAATTTTGACGATACTGATACTTAAATTTTTGTCTGTTATTAAAGTTCTCGTGGTTGTCATTTCTGGAGTGTCTAATAAAAAATTGTCATTTTCGGTAAAACTTGTCTTATCAGGTTTTCTTCACACATTCATAATTGTAGATAGATCGATAGTTAAAGAGCTGTTTTAATAGATATAAAGGATAGTAAAAGAGAAGGCAGCAGTGCAGAAAACTAAGGATGAAATAGCACTACTACGGCTCGGGGCCCTGTGCATGCTACGGCACATATTCATTAAAGAGTAATGAATCCCCTGAGGTCAATTACACGCTACAAATAAATTTTAGCTTCTGCGTTACAAGTAATGCCGGTGAAAATTCAAAAGCAAATTGCTGTATCCATGCCAATTCTAGTTTCTGCATTATAGGCCAAGCTGATGAAAATAGAAAAGCAAATTGTCATACCCAGTCCAAAGCGTGACTCTGTGTTCTGTCATTATTAAAAACTTTAAATTTTCTCACTGATATAAAATGTTTGTAATCAAAAATTATCGTCTCTGTACGTCTGAACAGGTTCAGGATTATATGAGAATCTATCTGTCTGTGATTGTTCGGAATCTAAGTCACGTACTCTCTGTAAATTACCTAAATTATACTGGCTGTGTGAGTGTGACAAATGTTCAGAATGTGCCGTATGCTGTGACGTGTTATTGAATGAAACATTTTTCATCTCTGTCACTTCTTGCTGTAAAGTTGACAATTTTCTACATAATGTATTATTGGACGAATCTATCTCACTGATCGTCTGCTGTAAATTTTGGAATTCAGGTGTTTGATTAAACGAAATCGGTGAAGTATTGTCTGATTTGCTGTCATTATTGCTTTCAATAACGTCAATACGACTGGCCAATTCATCATATTTTTCAGTCAGTATTTTACCTGATCATCGTTTTTAGTGTCACAAGCATTAATTTGTTTTTGTATTTTACGTATGGTTTCGTTCAATTTCTTAACATCTGCTTTGATGACATCGGAATCCTGTATTAGTTCTAACTGTTCAAGTCTGTCAGTCACTGTCTGAACGTCTACTGTGTGTGTATCTGTTTCTGATTTTAATATCGGAAATTTCATCACGCAATCCGGTGTTCAACTGTTTGATAGTATTAATTTCGTCTGATACTGTAACAATATTGTTGTCTATGTATGTTTTTGCTTTCGTAAAGAATTTACGTTTATCTCCCTGTCTCTGTGCGGTAATTGTTTCCATCACTTGTCGCTTTACTTTATTCTGTTCCTGTATAAATTTACGGTAACGCGTTTCACTGTTTTGTAGGTGGTGATTAAAGCGTTCGTCAATTTGACTGTTCTGTTGGTCGAATTTCACGTCTTCTTTTGCATACAGTGTGCGTGAAAGTTCTGCTGACATTAATTTAAACTCGTCGCGTAACTGTGTTGCGTTTTCAGAACATTGTTTACCGACTGCACTAATTTCGTCTCTAAGTGATTCTGTTGTAGCTGCTTGCGTATTCCTTAATTCTTGAGCAACAGATCTAATTTCTTCACTACTTTTCCTAGCACAAGTCTTAGTATCCTCACGTAATTGTTCTTTAGTATCATGACGTTGCACGGTAACGGCTGTAATATGTTCACTAAGTTGTTTGTTCTGTTCATTAAGGTTGTCGTGTTTTTCGTTCGACTGTTTGAAACTTTCAGTAAACTGTTTGAAATTGTTGTTTAAGTTTTCATTCAACTGTCCGAAACATTCGTTAATTAGTTCATTAAGTTGTTTGAAATGGTTGTCGAAATTTTCATTCCGCTGTTTGAGAGTTTCATTAATTTGTAGCAATACTGCAATATCCAGGCCAATATTACCTACTCTATTCTCTGTGCTGTTTGATGGCATACCTGCAATTGTCACGTTTTGTGTAACCATTTGGTTATTCTGTAATTCTTGAAAAGGTTTGCCAATCGAATGTGCACTGTTGGTCACTAAATCGGAATCAAATAAATCTGTCGTAATTTGAGTACACTATTCATTTTTGTTAGAAAAATTTATCTGTTCACAATTCAAATTTTGCAAATCGGGTGTGTTAAACTGGGCAGCGTTCATTGTAATAGAACGTCCCGCATCATCAATTGTCGTTAAATTAACAGAGGACACAATTGAATTTATTTGCTCATCATTAGGATCAAAATCATTACTAGTGGTCGGTAGGCACGGATTGTCAGTAAATGGAGGACTATCATTAAGACACTGAGTGTTGCAAGTATTATCGGTCAAATTATTCGAGTCGGCTATTTCACTCATTGCACATCGCGATGTACTGTTAACAGTTTTTCACGGCATTTTTCACAAATCAAACTTAAGCACAAATGGAACAAGGACAATGCAAAAAATGCAACAAACACAATTACAAGAAAGAGCAACAAATTGCCGATGATCTGTGAAAAAAAGAGTGACAAATTAGTAAATGCGTTGCGCCAGATGCAAACTACATTTAAGTAAATAAGAGCAGATATATGACCACTTCTCAGAAGATTCACAAAGAAATACGATCCTGGCCGGATGTCGCCAAGTGTAACCTCCCCACAAAAAAAATATTAGTTAAACGAATGATGAACCATGAACCAAGTGTAACCTCCGCACAATAATAATTAAATGAATTTTAAATATTGTAACCTCTGAACAAAAATTGGTTCCCATTTATAGTCTCCGTGCAGAAATACATTCACATTTAATGTAACCACAAAATTCAATTCCTAAAGCCGGAAATAATAAAAAAAATTCAGTAACCTGGTAAATTTTATGACGACAGCAGTGCTGCGCCACGGCCCTGTATTCTGAATTAAAAAAAAGGAAAAAATTCTTACCTCAGTAAAAACTGCGAATACATCTGCTCTTACATAAAAACTTTTTGGCACAGCTCCGTGCAATGCTGGCCTATGCTTTGTGACTCGTGAAAGGAATTAATTATTCATTGGATAAAATCTTTAAATTGAAATGAATGCTTTTTTTAAAAAATTACTTTATATTATAAAAATTATTATGGGGCATTTTTTAAAAGAAATTGATGACATTTAACATACATTACTAGATATGCGCGAGGCTGCTTCTTTACCTTCTAGAATAATACTCATCCTCCAGAGTCTCGACCAGAGCAGATTCCCGACACGTGCCGACACGCGCACAAAACTGCCGACTACTGCCCACTCACGCAGTCTACACAAGACTATAGTCGGTGAGACGAGTGATTGGTAGTGACAGTTCCGGCGGGCAGACGGCGCTGTTGCCGAACGTGGCTCACAGCACGCGGCGCCCTGTCTGCTAACACGCATTCTCTAGCAGCAGAAATAAAAGCGAGTCAAAATACAAGTCGTATTGGTACGCGTGAAATTATTTAAAGTTGTTGCTTGAAATATATTAACTCGAAAACTGATAAGAGCTATTTAGTACAAGTATCTAAGATGCTGAAACATTATTTGTTAAACTTCACAACTGAAATGAAAACTATTTTCGCAAGTTGTTGAACATTAGCAGTTTTGGTTTCCATTGTTAAGTATTAGCATTATTAATTTGTTCTACTACAAGCTACAGAATAATTGGTCAGTGTATTAAGAGTTATAATCTGAAGAAAGTACTCACAATATGATGATCTGGTTGTAGATCGATAGCAAACTCCCTCCTTACATTCCTGAATACGTTGTAGTTACTGTAATGAAAAAACACCACTCACATCACTGTCAGAATCTGATTTGACATTGTCTTCCTCAGCACTACTCGAACTATCACTGCTGTCTCCCAGATGTATAATTAAATTTTCGATGCATTCTTCCACAACCCCTTCGGTTTTGGCCGCCTCTCTGATGGCACTTGCAGTGCTGTTTACAATTTTAGCCCACGTCTCGCTTGTCACTTTATTGATAGCTGCTGGAAGGAGAGTTTCCACTTCAGAGATCGTGAATTTTTTATTGTTTGCAGCAATGTAATTTTTTATCTGCGCCCACACTCCTTCAATTGCATTGAAGTGACAGTGGTATGGAGGAAGCCGAACGATTTCATTCCCGTGCCTTTTAGCAATCTCGTCAATTATATATGTTGGAAATTGGGGTTTCTTTTGTTCCACAATTTCGAGCAGTTCCGCCTTCCTTAAATCTTCTCTGAAATCTACTTTTCGCCGTTTCAACCACTCAATGATATCGTCTTTTTGGTGCCAAGGTTGGTGCCTTATCGTGAACAACGGAATGATAAGGCGCATTGTCCATAACAATCACTGATGGACTTGTCAGATTCGTCATAAGCGATGTCTCGAACCATTCTTGAAATACTACACTGTTCATTTCTTCATGGTAATCTCCCGTCTTTTTGACCGAAACATTTTCAAGCAGTTTGGCGCAAAACCTTTCGATGTTCCTGCATGTAAGACAATAATACGCCCTCCTTTGCCAACAGGCACTGCCATTGTCCCCTCGGGCGTTCCATCATTCCAGCCTCTACGTAAAGAATGGCTGGCATTGACCCAAGTTTCATCTAACCACACTATACTTTCGAATTCCACACCCATGATCCTGCGCAGAAATCTGCACCGCCATGCAACTACATCTGTCCTTTCCATTAATATTTTGCGTCCGTTAAACAGTGAATAGCTGAAGCCTATGTCTTTCAACACTGTACGCAATGAAAATTTGCTCCCTTTAAAAAGATCGTCTTTCTGAAGCGACACCTGTAATTTAGATAGAGTGGGATGTTCCCTTCTCTTATAGTAGCTGTATATATGACGACGAATAGCGTCTTTCTGAAAATCGTCCAAAGCTGTCACCTGCTTATTTCTCGGTCGCTTCTTTCCTGGTGTGTGCAGCTTTGTTGTGCCACTCTCGTCACAATCTACACTAAACTGTTCTTTCCCTATCTTTACAACAGTGTTCTTACTTATTTTCAATGCTGCTGCAGTTCTCTTCACAACCTGAACAATAGGAATTAAGGGCCCACCTTTGTCCTTTTCTTTCTCAAAGTAATCCCTCACAGAGCACACAAATTCACGGGCCTGGGTGTGTAGCACACTTTTCGTCCTCCGTTTCACTTCTTGTGTTGGGCTGGTACTACCCGCCGCACTAGACATTGTTTACAACGAAACATAAACAAAGAAACACTAAAAACAACAAAAACGAAATAAACTGCGAATTCAACTTCAGACAAGCGACGAACGACCGCACCGCCTGCACGCGAGACACTGGTAAGTTTCATAAGCGCGCGCGACCGGGTTTCAGAGCGGCAACGTGGCCCTTGCTTCCCGCTCAAAGTCAGGCCGTCATTGGCTGCCTGCCTGCGGTCGCTAGGCAACGGAAAGACGCTACCGAGCTGTCAATACCAAAGACTCGTCTCCCAGACTATACTGCCGACTAGCGATAAGCAACAACTAACTACATACTGCTCTCTGGTCAGAGACTCTCCTATGCCTTGCCCATCGCCGGCAACGCATACGTCTTAGACAGTGGATCCTGATGCAGTTTGGAATTCCCGTGTGATGGTCTGTGTAGATGTGTGCCTGTTATCCATTAAGACCCTCTTCAACTGTCGGCAGTCTTTGTCAGTCAACAGACGAGGTCGTCCTGTTCGCTATTATGCTGCACGTGTCCCTTCACGTTTCCACTTCACTGTCACATCGGAAACAGTGGATCTAGGGATGTTTAGAAGTGTGGAAATCTCGCGTACAGGCGTACGACACGAGTGACACCCAATCAGACGACCACGGTCGAAGTCCGTGAGTTCCGCAGAGCTCCCCATTGTGCTCTCTCACGATGTCTGATGACTACTGAGGTCACTGATACGGAGTACCTGACAGTAGGTGGCAGCACAATGCACCTAATATGAAACACGTATGTTTTTCGTTGTGTCAGGATAGTTTTGAGCACATAGTGTACTATCAGTTTACCTTTAATTAGAGAGTCAAAAACTAATCTCTAATGATAGCTTTCCGAGGAAGGTTTAATGTTGATGTTGCCAAACACACTGGCATCTGTTGTGTAATGTGCATGTTCGCTCTGATCTTATAGAATGCCACGGGATATTGTCCCATATTCCGCATGTCCCTTCTGTCGATCTCCGCTTTTTGCATAGATGTCATACCAGCAGAATGCCAGTATGGGCCACCACAGAACACCTCAAATATCAAGTCTGGCCAGATAGGACCTGCTGCTGGTAGCAGTCTAACCATTCAAGCTGCAATCTGCCGAAATACATCTCTCATCAACTCTACAATTGATGGTGGAATGTTACAAATTAGTGCAGTCTTATGACATGAGACATGTGTCATACTCCACTGTGATGGAGTAAAACCCATGGGCACTTGTAATGTTTTATGAAATTACTACTACAGTGTGACATTTTGAGCAGTATTCACTCTACATTATGTACTTAATAAAAGTAGGTGGCAGCACAGTCCACCTAATATGAAAGACGTATGTTTTTGGATGTGTCCGAATACTTTTGAGCACATAGTGTGCTATCAGTTTACCATTAACCAGAGAGTCAAAAACTCATCTATCATCCATTTATCTTTAATTAGACAATCATTACTTTATCACAAAGATTTAATGCTAGTGTTGCGAAAGACATTAGCATTGTCTTGCAATTTGGATGTTCACTCTGATATTGCAGGATGCCACAGCTTATTATCGGACCTTTCACATTTGCCTTCTGTCGATCACCACAGAGCACACGGATGCATCAGTGATGGCCGGACAGGTGCCACTGCTGACAGCACTCTCACCTTAGAAGCTGGCAGTCCGCCAAACTATGTTTGTCAACATCTGTTCGACTGATGAGGGAATGTTACAACTTTACTGCTATATTTATGCCCAGGCACAGTGTGTGCTCCTCTGGAAACATATTAATAGGTAGACTATGGGTGTCTGAATACACAGTACATTGCTGCCAGGTTTGTGACAAGGCCAATTGCCCTTTGTACAAAAAAATGATGGCAAATTTAAAAATTTGTAGGAAATTAAAAAAATTGCCAAATTGCACTAATGGATTTTCCCACCACTCCAACGTCACTTTGAAAGTAGGGCTGTTATCATAAGTATAGAATTCAAGATGGCGGATGTGGAAGACTGGCATAGGCGCTACAATATCAGAATCCATGATGATTCCTGAAATACTGGCACTAGCTCTACGATGTCAGAGACCAGGTCCTGGAATGCTGACACTATGATGCCAGATTCCCACATAAGACAGAGGCCATTTGTTCCTCCTACTGGTCCAGGCCTGTCTGGTAGACAAAACATGCCAATCAGCTGATAACATGTTTTGCCAGGCTGCTCTTTACTCAGAGATATATGGTTACTCACACAGTTCCTGCATACTGCTTCACCTATGGCTAAGTTTCAATGTTTTCGCTTTACATCTTTAACATAGCATCGAGAGGGTAAGGACCCTCCAACATTTGCAGTAGCTGAGCACGTGCTGCAGGGCTGCCGCAGTGTCAACTGGTGCCTGCCATGGGCCAGGCAACAGAGTGATGTGTGGCGCTGTCGGCTAGGACAGGGCCAAGCCATCAGGGGACCAATTCACCTGTGACTTGCTTTGCAGAGATAGTGCCATGCCCACTTCTCTGTCTGTCTGACAGTTAGGTGTAGGCTTCCATATTTCAACAGTTTCAACGAAGTGTGAATGCATCTCTCTTGATAGGCAGGATACGTGTAATACAGATGTAACTGCACATTGTAAACCATTTTGTATATGACAGGGCAGAATGAAAAAAAGCAAATGAGTACAGTTTACCAAATTTATTTATTTGTTCTTCAAAATTAATTGGAGATAATGTTTTTTTTTCTTACAAAAAATGTGGCCTACACGTTGGACTAGCTCACAATACATTTTTTCCAATCAGAAAAAAATATGCCTCACATGTCTGACCTTTCGATGTTATATTTCTTTCCAGGTACAAAAACTGTTCATAAAAAATATTTATGAAAATTAAAGTTACAGTTTACAGTATCCAAAGTATATCTCGCAGGTTATGTATTCATCTTCAGGTGATATGCTTTCCAACAGCGTGGAATAGTTGTAACACAGTTTACAAGCAGTTGATGCACTTTGACTCTTGCTGTAGCTTGCATTACTCATAACACAGTTGACAGATATATACATTTTAACTACACTTGACATAAAATATTTATTTACAACTCCCCCATCCAGTGCTTGGAATACTTGTAGCGCAGTTGAATGAGTTATACTTTTTAACTATACTTGACATGAAATATTCATTCATAGCTTCCCCGTGAGGCATGACACCAAACTGATGATGTGGCTAGCAGCAGTCGAACTTGCCCTACTGTACAGCTAATACACCTAATACACACATGGTGCACAAAAAAAATTATTCATGCATATGGTGCGCAAGAAAGAAAGTACACACACACACACACACACACACACACATACACACTTAGAGAGAGAGAGAGAGTTACTTGGCCAACATTAATAAAACCGACAAATTTCAGGGACAGATTTCTGACTGCAAATGGAGGAAAAAAGGTGTGGAGACGCATCGTTTCCATGTTAGGTGGCGCTGATGAACGACTTTTCCTCCGACCACTTGCCATATGTTCCTTATACATTGCAGACTGTGTAATTGATGCAGCATACATCAAGCAGCATGGGTCTAGATGGTGTTCCTCTACCGCCGATCAGATAGAGACAATCGACTGTCAGCACAGATATACCAAAGCAAGTACTATCACAAACCCCAACCACATCACATAACATTTCAAGCCCTTTTTGGGCGTTCGTGTGATTCATAGGTCCTTTCAGGTAGACAAACGTGCACGGAGGTGGGACATCAGATTTGGAGTGCTTTACTACAAGCTGTAAGCAAGTGACTCGCCAACATAGTCGAAGCCAAGGTACTATTATGTGGACAACGACAGAATGGATCGCATATTCGACCCTGTGCTGCAGTGTTTACATGTATTAGATGTCAGCAAACGGTATTTACAATGTGTTCCACTTTAATCTGTTCCACTTGCTTCCATGTGGCGTCATTTAACGGATAACTTACAGAACAATTGTTGTGTTGTGTTCTGCAGTTTGTGGACTGGGGTAATAAGAATAACCGAAAATTGACAGGTGTACATGTAAGTCTCCCAGACACTGCAGCCCGAGGAAAGCTCACCATCTGTGTCCTGTCTGCATACAGTTTCAACTACCTACCTACAAACTACATGGAGATTCTTAACTCTGACTCCAGTAAAGACGATATAACTATTATACAGAAGTGTCATGCGGGATGGCCTAGGCCCCAGCGGTGAGACACTTTTACAGTCCTACTAGTCCATGATGCTTAGTGTTTCGAATTGTGTATACCACATGTCGAAGTACGAAAGCGGAATTTGGTTGCAATAATTAAACGTCTGTTGTTTGAATCTTATAAACAATATTTTATTCAAAATAATCTCCATTGTTATATATACATTTCTCCTACCTGTCCGGAAGGCTATGAATGCCACGCCAAAAAAGTTCCTCTTTTGAAGCGAGGCAGTCAGTGAACCATTTTCGTACATTTTCGTACCAATTGAAGCGTTGTTCAGCCACAGCGTGTCCCAGTGATGCAAACAGATGATAACTGGACGGAGCCGGGTCTGGATAATAAGCTGCATGCCCTAGTACTTCCCAACTGAACGCCTCGATGGTTTTCTGGAGCTGTTTTCCTGTGTGTGATGGGACGTTATCATGAGCAATATGACTGAGTTGCATTTTTCCATATTCCGACCTTTTTTCACTTAATGCCCGATTTAAATCGATCATTTGCTGTTGGTAGCGATCAGTGTTGACGGTTTCACCAGGTTTTAGCAGCTCGCAATAGATGACCCCCTTCTGATCCCATCAAACACGGAGCATTATCTTCTTTCCAAGGCGATTTCGTCTTGCAGTGGATGTCGATGCTTTGTCGGGATTCAACCATGATTTACGATGCTTAGGATTCTCAAAAGATATCCAGTTTTTGTCACGTGAATTCCCAATAACAAGTGGGCTTAAACAGGGATGCGTTCTTGCACCTACATTATTTGCATTGTATCTGGCAGCTATGCTTTACGAGTCATGCAGGAATAGAACTAAAGTACAGGTTCGATGGAGGATTCTTCAACCAGTCCAGACTCCATTCAAAAAGGTTCACCAGTACCACTCGTGTGGCAGAGCTGCAGTATGCTGATGACAATGCTTCTCCAGCTCATTCACCTGCAGAGTTACAGCTGTCAGTTGATTGCTTCAGCAGGGCATACGAACGATTTGGTCTCTCCATCAATATTCCAAAGACAAAGGCGATGGCGCAGCCAACTCCTGGTTCCTCCGTTCCTGATTCCAGCATATCCATTTATGATACACCCTTGGAACAAGTGGACCATTTCCTCTACCTAGGAAGTATACTGTCATCTAACTGCTCATCTTGAAAAGATGTGGAGAATAGATTACGTCCTGCACATGTAGCATTTGGACGTCTTGCAAAGCGCGTCTTCCTGAATGAAGACCTAACACCGTTCAACAAACTGATGGTGTACAAAGCTGTAGTCATTTCCACCCTGCTATATGGTTGCGAAACCTGGACATTATATTGCTGTGATCTGAAGAAACTAGAACGCTTCAACCAACAGAAGCTAAGATATATCATGAGCCTGAAATGGGATGACTTCATATCGAACACGGCTGTTCTTGAGAAAGCAAAAATGCATAGCATGGAAGCTCTTATCATTGGGCATCAACTCAGATGGGTCGGACATGTCCAACGGATGAAAAATGACAGACTTCCACGCCAAATGCTGTACAGCGAAGTGAGCACAGGTAAAAGGCCACGAGGTGCCCCTCTCAAACGTTATAAGGATCAGTACAAGAAAAATCTGAAAAACTTGAACATCGATCCGAGTAACCGGTCCATAACAGCAGAAGACCGAAGTCGCTGGCGCTCAGTTACCTCAAATGCTCTTCAAAACTTTGAGCTGGGACGTCGAAGAATGGAGAATGACAAACGCCGGAGACGTAAACTCCTCCAGGCTCAGCCACGTCCTCCACCTTCCATCAGCTGTAATGTCTGTGGCCGCCTGTTCCACTCTAGGATTGGATTGCTGAGCCATCAACGACACTTCCACGCCTGAACCGTGACAAAGGAAATCTCAGGAGAGAAATGAAAACTCGGATACGAGTATCAGCCGCCGCCGCCGCCGACGACGACTATTCGATGAAGAAACGACTTTCTTTTGTACCTGGATAGTAGCATTTCACAATTGGTCTTTCGATTTGCTTTCTGTCCTTCATTCAGTTGATGCGGAACCCATTTCCCCACATTCCGCACCTTTCCTATAGCATTCAAGAGAAGGGAAACGGTTTTCTGCGACATATGCAATAGTTCCGCGAGTTTCTGTTGAGTTTGAGTATCATCTTCGTCCAATAAGGCCTACAATTCGTTGTCTTGGAACTTTTTCGGTGGTTTCCCGCTCTCGTCGTTTCTCACGTCAAGATCACCACTTTTGAATTTTTTTAACCACTCGAAACACTGTTTTTTCCTAAGAATGTGTTCTCCGAAAGCTTTGATAGGCCTTCGATGCGATTCGCACTTCGTAGGCACTAAGCTCGGCATGTGTACAGGTTTGAGACAGACACCGACGTATGGAACTTGGGTTACTGTGTGTTGACATTACAGGAAGCATGGCGCTGCAGACGCGGCCTCACGGGTCCTACACTGACGGCTAGCACCGTCTGTGGGGAAATTCCGGCCTCATACTTCTACACCTGGTATACTCTCTCACTTTGTAGCAGCAGGAGGCGGACCCCCGGGGTGACTTCCACAATATGGTCAGCAGCGCGTTTTGCTCTCGGTCCTGTCTTAAATTCAATATCTACTTCCCCGTTGAATTCGTCTGTGGTGATGTGTCCACTAAGATTTATTTCGCAGAGCTCTTCGAGGAAGTCCGACTGAAGACTGGTAACATTTTCACGAGCCTCTTGGAGTACAAAACAAGGAACGGAAGGGAAATTTGGCATGTCAAACTTGTTCCACAGCAGGCCAATAAACACTTTTACTTCACCATGCATTGCTGGCACCCTGGTTACAAGAAACCGCTTTTGCCGACAGAGTTCTGTTTCTTCAGCTGCCATCTCGGCCGCTCCTAAAATATCCGCCCCTGCAACAGTGACACTCATCTAAACCAAATCCAGGAACTATTCCGTTACATGTAGACTGTCGTCCACGCCACGCAGACAAATGGGTAACTGAGCCATGTCGCTATAGTTCAATTCTTTTATCTTGGCTGTTAGCGCATGCCCGCCCAGACGCGGGAGATTGCTGCGTTGCCAGTTGTTCGCGCCAAGACAAGTAGCGCCACAGTATAGTTTAGGGGGAGCGCGCAGTTTATGAAGTAAAGCCACCACAGCCGCATTAACCCTTTCGCTGCTACAGAGGCGTGCTCCCCGCATTCTGCGCTGTGCGCGATTTTGTCATCACTGCACTGCTCGCCTGTGCAGACACATGGTGTTCCGACTGCTTTGACACACTTATCATTCGATTTCACAAAAACTATTTGGCCCAATAAATTGATCTTTACACATCTTCTTGACTGATACCTTCTCCCCCATAAATGACTTAATTTTGTTTCGATGTTCAACGCAGCTATTGTGCAGCATTAGATGTAGTAAACCATTGCATGAAATTTTGAAGAGCTTGCAGAGGTAAAAGTCCATAGCGTATACTTTCCGTATGGTCGATTTTAGTTGCCACTAGAAATTTCAAAATATTACATTCAAACGAATAAAATTCATGAAGTAAAACACTTCCATATTGTTTTAAAATAAAGAAAATGTTAAGCACCAAAGAAGGTTTAAACGCAGAACCTTTCACTTAACAGCCAAACACTTTAGCCATTACGCTAACACAACTTGTCATTGAACGGATCTTCCGAAGAACTTTAAACTAGCACGCAAAATACAAACACTGTTGGTATGACTATGAATTACTCACGTTTCATCGAAGTACAATAGGAAAGAAACAATTACCGCTGTTCTTTATTGCGAAAAAGCGGTTAGTGAGAATGATACAAACACCTTTCCTTGCTATCGCCTGAATTAGGAGGCTTATTGCTGGTTCGGTTTAATTAATTAACAGAATATGAAGCAATTTGTATAAAGAATGCTTTTTCCAAACTTTCTAAAAAAGAAAGTCTGCTATCAAGACATTGTTTTTGTTCAAATACTTTATTTATGACTGAACGTTTCTAAAACTGAAGACACTCATCTGTGCTCTGCACTGCAGTCGAGCTCTGGCAACGTCGTTCTCTGTTCATTGGCTGACTGTGTTTTGTGATGTCAGATGCGCAGAACGAACCAAAACTCGGCCGCCGTCATTAATGACGCGCACTTTAGTATCTGCGGACTCATCAAGTGCGATGGAGTACGCCAGGGGGTTTTCAATTTTGGCTGCCAACTGTTCATCCAAAATGTGGCAAGACTGCTGATTCGCCAAGAGACTGTCATACCAGAGAGTGGTGTTCTGCGGTACGCCGGAGCTAATGAGGGATTTATTGTCCCTTTTTTTTTGGTCAGCAGTCTACTGACTGGTTTGGTGCGGCCCGCCACGAATTCCTTTCCTGTGCTAACCTCTTCATCTCAGAGTAGCATTTGCAACCTACGTCCTCAATTATTTGCTTGACGTATTCCAATCTCTGTCTTCCTCTACAGTTTTTGCCCTCTACAGCTCCCTCTAGTACCATGGAAGTCATTCCCTCATGTCTTAGCAGATGTCCTATCATCCTGTCCCTTCTCCTTAGCAGTGTTTTCCACATATTCCTTTCCTCTCTGATTCTGCATAGAACCTCTTCATTCCTCACCTTATCAGTCCACCTAATTTTCAACATTCGTCTATAGCACCACATCTTAAATGTTTCGATTCTCTTCTGTTCCAGTTTTCCCACAGTCCATGTTTCACTACCATACAATGCTGTACTCCAGATGTACATCCTCAGAAATTGCTTCCTCAAATTAAGGCCGGTATTTGATATTAGTAGACTTTTATTGTCCCTACTAAAACTAAAATACTCCACCCAGAAAGGCCTTGGAAGGCCCAGCAGTACCGACCGGCCGCCGTGTCATCCTCAGTTAACGGACGTTACTGGAAGCGGATATGGAGGTGCATGTGGTCAGCACGACACTCTCCCAGCTGTATGTCAGTTTACGAGACCGGAGCCGCTACTTCTCTATCAAGTAGCTCCTCAGTTTGCCTCACAACTGCTGAGTGCACCCCGCTTGCCAACTGCGTCCAGCAGACCAGGTGGTCAGCCATCCAAGTGCTGGCCCAGCCTGACAGCGCTTCACTTAGGGTATCTGACTGGAATCGGTGTTACCACTGCGGCAATGCCGTTGGTATTTTGCCTACTACATCCAACAAAATATTCTTAATCAGTGGCCCTTCCATAATCGTCTTCCCAATTCTTATTATACTAAAGCAACTTCATAACTAGCTGTGAGGGTCCTTTCACAACATCCTGCGATGGCAGCTAGTGGTTGCTAATGTGAGTAGTTCTGTTCCGAACAGTATCCCATAAGAGCAAACTCGTACTTTACGTATAGGGGCTATGCACGGCTATGTTTAGAAAGAATAGCTCGATGTAGTGAAAGGGCGAGCCGCAAACGTCTGCTTTTATGCCCCACCGCTAATTCGCTGTAAACAATAACCCATAACTGTTATCCTGCAGTCAAATAGTCTATACACAGGCCATAACTGTGAATTAATGAAATACACAGAAATATAAAATAAAAGGTAAATGAATAATTGTAAGAAAAAGGGTTCTGTTCTAATGCCTGTGGCTGATGTAGACGCCAGAGAACTAGGCTGAAGAATGTGTTTTCGAGAAAGGACACGTCAATTAAATGGGAAGTGGTCCTACGATATTCAGTTAAAATGCACAGATAAAATAGGTACCCTTATCAAATGCAGTAAAGCTGAGAGCCTAAAGAGAGCTGTACCAAAATCCTCAGACTAAACTTTCATCAAAGGTGCACGAAATCAGGGTTATTCTAAATGAGATACCCATTTTCGAAGCTTCATATTTATTCATGTACAAAATGAACAAGCTTTATACCAATGACAAGAAGTTTGAAAGGGTTTCTTTAATAATGTTTGACGTCAATTGAATAATTTGTAATTACGTGCCCGCATCTCGTGGTCGTGCGGTAGCGTTCTCGCTTCCCACGCCCGGGTTCCCGGGTTCGATTCCCGGCGGGGTCACGGATTTCCTCTGCCTCGTGATGGCTGGGTGTTGTGTGCTGTCCTTAGGTTAGTTAGGTTTAAGTAGTTCTAAGTTCTAGGGGACTGATGACCATAGCTGTTAAGTCCCATAGTGCTCAGAGCCATTTTTTTTTTGTAATTACGTCACGGTGCCAATGGGGTGGAGCTCCATCCTGTTGGAAAATGAAGTCCTGGGAATCTTCCATAAGTTGATGGAACAGCCATTCTTTCAACATGTCCAAGTACACGATTCCCATTACAGTTCTTTCCGCAAAGAAAAATGGTCCCTAAACCTTTGTTCGGGATACGGCACAGAACATGTTGATGTTCGGTGAGTCCCTTTCGTGTTGCAATAGTGAATGTGCATTTCGTAAGCCCCATAAGCGAACATTGTGTCTGTTGACTTTTCCACTATAGTGGCTAAAAATTACTCGATGTAGAAATGCATCATCCTCCATATTTGCTAGCACATAACCTCAAAATTCGAGACGCTTCTCTTGGTCATAAGGACTGACAGCCTGCACAAGTTACAATCGGTAGGGCTTGTACAGCAAACGCCGTCTCAGAACTTTCCATACGGTTGGTTGGGGTATTTCAAGTTCTCGACTGGCTCTGTTGCTAGACTTACTGGAACAGCACATCAAACGTTTTTGAATCCGTCGGACATCATCCTCTGACACACGCGGTCGGAATGTGTTTTTTCCTTTGCACACACTCCCAGTCTGTCTAAATTGCTTAAACCAAAGGCTAATGCTTTTGCGAGTTGGTGGTTGAATTCCGAATTTAGTACGAAATACCCGCTGCACTGCAATTTGCGACTCACTTTTCGCGAACACATGAAAGCAGAAAACCTTGTGCTCCACGGTCGCCATCTCACTCACAACAGACAGTAGGGGTGAACAAGAAATCGAGTATCTGTTATAAATCACAGTGATTGAGAAGTCACAGATATCACAATAACAACTTTATAAAATCTGGCTGCGATTTCAGCCACATCTTCCTGTGGACCTTTTGTCTAGCTAAGATTTCAGTGAAATGTCGCAAGTAGCAGCTAAAATGCGCAGTCAACATTCAGCGCCGTGTGCCGTATGTTGGCCGAATTCCGTACTTCTTCCTGTCATCCTCTGGTCTATCGGCGATTTCAGTGAAAAGTCGCAAGTAGCAACTAAAAAGCGCAGTTATCATTCAACGCCGTGTGCCATCCGCCGGCCTAAGTTCGTACTACTGTTTTCTTTGTGACACGCTATCGAACTGCTATTTCCGTGACAAGTCGCAACTAGAAGTCGCGAGTAGCAACTAAAAAGCGCAGTTAACATAAGATGCCGTATGCCATCTCTTGTCCTTCATCCGTACTTTGTTCTAAGAACGTTATGGAAATATTAGACGCTTATAGTCGAAGAAATGAACCAAGAAGCTAATTTGCTCTGAAAAAAAATTTTTACTCGCTTGAGAATTGGTGCATTCGAGAAATATGAAGACCGAATAATGGTTGTTTAATAGTTACTTGTGGATGTAACAATGTGGTTAGAAAACATATTTTAAACATGAACTTCTATGGTTTTGTGTGGTATTCATGTTATCCTCAGCATCACACTATGAATATTTTCACACTTGTTCCACGTATTGTTCTACAAGTATCCGAACCACATTGTCAGTCACTCGATATAGCAATAATTCAAAATATCAGGGACTGCAGAACTGGAGAAGTTGCCGAAAAGTCTTTATCAGAATTTGGGTTTGTTTCTGAGTTTGTGAATGAATGTTTATGCAAAGTGTGAAAGCCCCCCTACTCCCCCCTCAACTGCCATCATCCCCAGAAGTATTAGCATATGTATAATGTGAATTATATTAGTACCAGTATAAAAGTTATATAATCCTCGTGATTTTCCACACACAGTTCCCATTTCGATTACTGACTGCTTTATATACCCATCCACGTCCATAAATACAAAACTAAAGCCAAAGGAAGAACATACGTAAAACATACTTAATACTGACTGTTTTGTAAAGATGAAATTTGGTCTGTAGGGAACCGTTTCTTTCGTATAACATATAACAACTGAGGAATAATCGTTAGAAATATTAATTTCCGGTAACTTTTTGTCAGTTGGGTTACTGAAACGTTACATCATGCCCTCATAAATAATCACTTATACAGGCGAGAACGTATTTCTCGGTTGCATTGACACAGTTCACTTGTTACTTGCGCCTAATGACAATTTAAGATCTACGGTGATAAATCGCAGACGCCATAGAAACCGCGTAAGTCGCAGAAATCTCATAAATCTCAGGACTATCAGAAGTCACAGAAATGGCGGAGGAATACAAGTTGTGAATTCGTCAACTGCGACTCTTAACTGCGACATATCGCAGTTAAGAATCGCAGTTACCGAAAAGTAGCATTTACAGAAATCACTGATATAGAAACATCGCAGTTTAGTCCATCCCTAACTGAGAGTGAAGCGGAATGACGGCCCTACTGCCGCGCGAACTCTACAGGCCGCTTCTGAAACCATCACAGCCCGCCCTCCGCCGCCCGCCAAACACTTTGAAACTTCCTCTTTTCATTCGTATAAAGCTTGTTCAGTTTGGATTTTTGAAAAGGGGTCCATCATTTAGAATAAACCTGTATGTTACATTAATGTGTAGATAAAGAACTATGACAAACATCTGGTTACGCTCAGATAATTCACAATACTTGTAAAGCTTTGTTCATTAATAAATATCCCAACATGCTTTCACAAGTGCGCCCACACCTACAAATCCTTAATCCATCCCATCAAAAATGGCTCTGAGCACTATGGGACTTAACTTCTGTGGTCATCAGTCCCCTAGAACTTAGAACTACTTAAACCTAACTAACCTAAGGACATCACACACATCCATGCCCGAAGCAGGATTCGAAACTGCGACCGTAGCGGTCACACGGTTTCAGACTGAAGCGCCTTTAACCGCACGGCCACACCGGCCGGCAATCCGTCCCATCCTCTGTTATGCCAGTCCCGCCTGTATATCCGCCCCCCCCAAATATAAGTCCCACCAGATCCTCGGGTGCCATGCACTCCACCTCGCCTTCTGTATATGCCTCCTGTCCCCCACACAGATCCTCTACAACTCATTCCTTTCCCCCATCTGCTCCTATTTCTCGAACATATCCGCATACTCTACACCTCCCGCCGCTTTGATCCCTATCATCTCTTGGTAGCTCCTCCCCTCTCCAACCCCACCCTCAGCCACGCCTTCATTGTTGTGTCCCCCCTACCATCCATCCCTGCACCCTTCATCTGCTTTCCCAAGGTGGCTTCCGTCAACTCTCCCTCCTGGATGATGCCCCCTCTCCCTCCATTTATCCCTCCTATCAACTCTGATCCTCACTCCCCCTCCTTTCCTCTGTCCTTTCGCCGGGCTTCCCTCTTCCATCCTGTTTTCTCCCTGTCTAACCTCTCTCTGCCTGCCTTTCCCCCATTCCTTTTGTATACCCCTCCTCTGCCTTTCCCCACTCCCTGTCGTGTCTGCCCAGCCCCCCCCCCCCCCCCCCTCTTATGGGTCCTCATCCTCCATTAGCTCCTTTCCCCCCTCCTTCCACTTCGTTTTTCCTCTCCTGCTCCCCCCCCCCCTTTTCTTTCCCATCATCTGTCCAGTTTCCCCCCACCTGCCCTCGGCTGTGGTATGTCATATTTGTGCCAACTTTTCAGTGCAATGTTCAAGTGAATGTTCAGTATTGTTCGTCTTTCCAAACCGTTGCAAACAGAAATCTTGCTGTCGCTGGATGTTAATTTTATGTCTCTTGCGAACAGAAACCAGAATGTCGCCGAGTTTTTTAATTGTCTGTCTATTATTTTACCTGTCTGCTTCATGTGTATTTTATGAGCATCATCAACCCTTTGTTTTTTGTTTTAAGTTCCACGATTTTCCGCCATTTTACGATTTAAGTCACCGATTTTATCGCCTGCTTTTATTATTTATTATCTTCATCTTTTTAAAACAAGTTCTGTAGGCTGAAGAACGGAGTACAAAGATGCTGCCAGCCCGCCCCCTTCGGGGGAAATTGAAACTCAATAAAGAAAAAAAAAAAGGCGTCTTTTGGTTCTTTTCAATTGCGGTGTCCACCAACACATGTGACTGAACACCTGTAATGAAGCAGACTTTTTTAATATCACTTGCACTCAACATTTAAATAAAGTTAGTGGCAAAATAGTAAACTGCTTATTAAATAAAAACGTAACTACGGCAACGTGAGAGGTACAGATGCTGTGTTCATTTGCTGTGTGAATGTGGAGAACAGGATGTTCCATGAAACACTTGCGTAATGTAAAAGATATAAAGGGCGTCGTAAATCGATAAATGAAATAGATACAGATACGTCGCTTTCAGGGATGATAGCAATAGCACAGTGCTATCACCTGAGATACCGTCTGTTGAAGTTTCAAAGTTGTTGAAACTTCATAGCAGATTAAAACTGTGTGCCGGATCGAGACTCAAACTCGGGACCTTTGCATTTCGCGACCAAATGATCTGCCATTTGAGCTACCCAAGCACGACTCATTACCTGTCCTCACAGCTTCACTTCTACCAGTATCTCGTCTCCTACCTTCCAAACTTCACAGAAGCTCTTCTGCGAAAGGCAAAGGTCCCGAGTTCGAGTCTCGGTCCGGCACACAGGTTTCATCTGCTAGGAAGTTTCATACCAGCGCACACTCTGCTGCAGAGTGAAAATTTCATTCTTCAATGTTGTTAATTGAAAGGATTGTATATGTATTTATTCACTGTGAAATATTAACTTGCGTGGTTTTAAACAGATTGAAATGTTGTTGTTGTCACTGCATACGCCTCATTAATATTTCGTTGTAAATAGATATCGACTCTCAAAGGACTGTGAGAACCCATCATTCGGTTCGTCTCAAAGCAAGCCATTGCCGAGAGGATGGCGCTCAGCCGCACAAGAAACTCGGCTTACCTGTACCGATACTGCGACGCCTAAATACGCGTAGCGTTACAGCCCTTCATCTTTTCCGTCCTAAATTGAAGTAAGAAGATTGTGTTAGGAATAATAAAAGCGGAAACGTAAACAAATTACACATTTTAGAGGAATGAAAACGAACTTCAGAAGCCGGCCGCTGTGACTGAGCGGTTCTAGTCGCTTCAGTCCGGAACCGCGTTGCTGCTACAGTTCCAGGCTCGAATCCTGCCTCGGGCATGGATGTGTGTGATGTCCTTAGGTTAGTTAGGTTTAAATAGTTCTAAGTTCTAGGGGACTGACGACCTCAAATGGTTCAAATGGCTTTGAGCACTATGGGGCTTAACTTCTGAGGTCATCAGTCGCCTAGAACTTAGAACTACTTAAACCTAACTAACCTAAGGACATCACACACATCCATGCCCGAGGCAGGATTCGAACCTGGGACCATAGCGGTCGCGCAGTTCCAGCGCCTAGAACCGCTCGGCCACCTCGGCCGGCCTGATGATCTCAGATGTTAAGTCCCACAGTGATTAGCGCCATCTGAACCATGAAACTTCAGCAGTTTCTTTAAAACTACGGAAGTTAACGTTTCACATTCAATAAATATTTACACAATGAACGTCTGAATTAACAACTTTGAAACGCTTCACTCGATTTCAACATACGATATCTCGGATGATAGCACTGCGCTCTTGCTATCATCCCTGAAAGCTACGTATCTGCATTTATTTTATTTACCGACTTACGACGTATCTTGTATCTTTTACATTATGTAGGACTTTTAACCAACATGAACAAGCCAAATTGCTTGTCATTTGTGGATCAGAATCCTCTTCTGCAAGAGTGGGCCACTACGTTAATTCTTCCTCTGGCGTCACGTGTGATTTCACCCTACTACTCTGAAACCAGTTTCCTGTAGTGTCTTTCAATAGACGACTTTCTTACACAGGTACCACACATTAGACCATTTCCCTTTATACTCACAACTAACAGAAAATAGTAGAAAGTTTCCACTTCGGTTTAAACAGACTTTCGGAAATGTCTGCTTTTTTCCGGAGCATGTTATTCCGCTATTCCAGTAAGTGTCTGGCGCTTATCTGTTTTTCTGTTTCAGTCTTGAATAGGGTTGCGAGTAGAGTCGGATCGATGCACCGTGCAGACACACCCTGCACTTCACTTTGTCCACGCGCGATGATGTACATCGTGAACAATAATGTGTACATTGTGTACAAAAACACGTCCTTGGCGTACTCCGGAAATTACCTGCACATCTGTTGAATTTGCTCTTTTAAGAGCGACGAGTTCAGTTCCATCTGCACGCAAGTCTTGGATCCAGTCACAAATCTGGTGCAATACTCGGTAAGCTCGTATTTTTCCTCCAAGCAGCCATGTGGAACGGTGTCAGATGCCTTCCTAAAGTCAAGGAACACAGCATCAACCAGAGCGCCGTTTTGTACAGCACTGTGGATCTCGTGGAGGAACAGAACGAGCTGAGTCTCACAAGATCTCTGCATGCGGAATTCCATCCGATTTTTACAGAGGAGATTTTTCGCTCTCCAAAAACGTCGCTATTCTTCATCATAAAACATGTTACATAATTCTACAACTGACTGACCTCAGCGATATGAGTCTACAAATGTGTGCATCTGTTGTACGGTTCTTCTCGAAAACGGGAATGACCTGCGCTTTTTTCCAGTCGCTAGGTACCATTCCATGCTCCAGAGATCTACGACAAACTGCTGGTAGAAGAGGAGCGAGTTCTTCCCCATAATAATCTTTGTAGAATCTTAAGGTATCCCACCTGGTCTTCATGCCTTCCCACTACTAAGCTGTTATAGTTGCTTTTCTATTCCGTGAACGGTTATCTCAGTATCTGCCATTTCGCCGTTCATACGACGATTGAAAGGAAGGACTGTTTTACGATCTTCCGCGGTGAAACAAATTAGGAACACTGAATTCAGTATTTCGGCCATCTCTCTGTTATCTTACGTTTCGGTGCCAGTATGATCTCTGCGTGAATCAATAGATACACTATGTGATCAAAAGTATCCGGACACTTGGCTGAAAATGACTTACACGTCATTGGCGCCCTCCACAGGTAATGCTGGAATTCAATATGGTGCTGGTCCACCATTAGGCTTGATGTCACCTTCCACTCTCGCAGGCATACGTTCAGTCAGGTGCTGGAAGGTTTATTGAGCAATGGCAGCCCATTCATCACGGAGTGCTGCACTGAGGAGAGGTATCGATGTCGGTCGGTGAGGCCTGGCACGAAGTCGGCGTTCCGAAACATCCCAGAGGTGTTCTGTACGATACAGGTCAGGACTCTGTGCAGGCCAGTCCATTACAGGGATGTTATTGTTGTGTAACCACTCCACACAGGCCGTGCATTATGAACTGGCGCTCCATGGTGTTGAAAGATACAATCGCCATCCCCGATTTGCTGTTCAACAATGGGAAGCAAGAAGGTCCTTAAAACATCAGTGTAGGCCTGTGCTGTGATAGTGCCACGTCAAATAACAAGGGGTGCAAGCACCCTCCATGAAATACACGACCACACCATAACAACACAGCCTCCTAATTTTACTGTTGGCACTAAACACGCTGGCAGATGACATTCACCGGGCATTCGCCATACCCACAACCTGCCATCGGATAGCCAGACTGTGCACCGTGATTCGTCGCTCCACAGTAAGTTTTTGCACTGTTCACTCGTCCAATGATTATGCTCCTTACATAAAGCGAGGCATCGTTTGGCGTTTACCGGCGTGATGTGGGGCTTATGAGCAGCCGCTCGACCATTAAATCCAAGTTTCCTCACTTCCCGCCTAACTGTCATAGTTCTCGCAATGCATCCAGATGCAGTTTGTAATTTCTGTATGATGGTCTGGATAGATCTCTGCCTATTACACATTACGATCCTCTTCAACTGTCGGCGGTCTCTGTCAGCCAACAGACGAGGTCGACCTGTATGTAGGCTTTTGTGCTGTACTTGTCCCTTCACGTTTCCACTTCACTATCGCATCGGAAAGTGTGCACCTTGTGATCTTTAGAAGTGTGGAAATCTTGCGTGCCGACGTATGACGCAAGTGACACCCAATCACCTGAACATGTTCGAAGTCCGTGAGTTCCGCGGAGCGCCCCTTTCAGCTCTCTCACGATGTCTAATGGCTACTGAGGTCGCTGGTATGGAGTACCTGGCAGTAGGTGATAGTACAACGCACCTAATATGAAACACGAATGTCCTTGGGGGTGTCCTGATACTTTTGATCACATAGTGTAGTTTAGAACCGCTGATTTCACATAAGACCAAAACCTCTTAGGGTGTTTACTGAGATGGGTTAAGAAAATTTTACTTTCAGAGTCACCGAACGCTTTTCTCTTTGATCTCCCTTCGCTCATTTTTGCCTCGTTCAGTTTACGTTTATCTACCGGGTTTTGACTTCCCTTGAATCCGAAATGAAGCTGTCTTTGTTACTGAGCAGTTTTCTAACAGTCTATTAAGTCACCGTGGGCCTTTCCTATCCCTTAAGACGTTGCTCGGTAGATGCTTGTCCAAGGCATTTTGAAAGAAGTTTTTTTTTTTTTAATTTCTTGTCTAAGGCATTTTGAACGATTTTTTTGAACCTTTTTCCATTTTTGTCCATGTATTCGTTCTCATCACTGAATATTTTATGCTTGTAATGATTCAAACCGGCTTAACAGATGAGAAATATGCTATTTTTGAGATGGGCTGTGGATATATCGTGTGTTGATAGCGTTTTACGGCGCAGACTGTATGTTATGCTCGCTTCAGAAATAACGTAGCGAACAGAAGTGACTGCGAGAATAAACTCTGTCTAGGCAGTGTTGCTCTTCGCTGATGTAGCATCCTTGACACACGATTAATTGCAGTGCAGCCATTACGGAATTTGTTGGAGAATAAAGTTTATTGAAGCGCTGAAGCGTAATATCTTGTGAACAGAAATACGAAACTGGTTTTTTCGTTGAAGCGAACTATAAATAAATATCTATTCAAAGGTGAGCAACTTCATCATTTTAACAACAGAAGAAACTTTTGGGGAAAATTGTGTGGTTCGCAACGTGCACAGCGTGTCATCTCTGTTTCGTAAATTTTGTTTCGTGCTTGCTGCAGAGCTGGGTGTACTCACGGTAGCCAAGCGGGCTCGTCCGTCACAAACGAACTTATAGACCCAACAGTTACTAATACAGGCAAGATCAGCGTATTCTCTTTGATTGCAGATTCCTGTACCTCTAACATACAAACTGTTTGTCAAGAACACGTAATGTATTGTATGTATTTTCTAGTAGTTAGCGATTTGTAGATACATTATAGTGCTGTATGCTATATGTGTATTTCATTTGATTTTTGTGTACTATAAATTCAGTGTGATGATAGGTCAGGTGCAATATTTGTTTATTGTTACTGGGTTATGGTAAGGACTCGCGGCTAATTTGAGAAAAATGACAGTGAACAGCAATCGGACGTTCATCCAGCTACTGAAGCTTTTGCAGATCAGCCAATGGCTACATCTAGGTCGAATATGGATCCTTTAATGGAAATACTGAACAGATGGTCTTTTGGCCACGGAGTAGATGATATGACTACTGAGATAGAGAGAATAGATAACATCAGTACGAAGACAGACGAACTAGCTGCTAAAGTGTCTACTCTGACTGCTACAGTGAATGAAATAAGTACTAGTCTGGTTGACATAAGTACTAAGGTGGGCAATATGGTGACAAACAGGAGTTGGAAGAGATTACGTCGCGTGCGCCAGAGATAGCTTCACAGCGGCACTCGAAATCACGGCTTTGCAGGAATTTGAAGGTACAGTTGACTCTACATTAGACCAACTGAATACACATATTACTGCCGTGGCGTCAGGTTACGAAGGGTAAGTTGTACAGAGCAACGAAAACTTTTTTTCTAGGAAACTTGGAGGGTGGGTCAGAATTAAACAGAAGCAAGTTGAGACTTGCGTGCAACAAACCGTACAAGCAACCGGAGGCAATTTATCAGCAGACAATTTACCCTCCAGAACCGAATGGAAAGCATTGTTGGAAGAAGTAAAGAAACAAAGAGGCCCTGAATATGTCCAGCGGAGGGAGCAGGTCAACGAGTCGGTGAAGGAATTTAGTCGAGATGTAGAAGAGGTTCGAGGGGCGCTGCAAACACCAAAGGCAGAGGAAGGAGGTGCGCAAATGCCACAGGCCTCAAGGTCTTTACGAAGTATCTACAAATACGACTAACACGCAGGTGCATCGAGCATTCATGAATTGCAATGCAAATGCTGCTGCAGGTGAACTGTCACCCACAAACCTATACACGACCAATGCTCATGGCAGAAAAAAACACTCGAACATAGGCAAATTTCAACCATTCACTGACGAGAGAAAATATATGAAAGCGGTTGGTTTCATACGGGGATTTCGTGGAGTTTTGCCAAGAGCATGAAGTGAAACTCAGAAAACTAGTCAATTATTCAAAATGATAGTCACAACCGCATTATTTATTTTGCCGCCATCCGGTTTCAGCCCGCGAGGGGGTCATCTTCAGGGCAATTTACACCATTTGGTCGCTCGCTGGAGTCGTCACCCTGCCTAGGTACGGTTGGTAACTATATAGCTACCAACCGTACAGCCGGCCGGGGTGGCCGAGCGGTTCTAGGCGCTACAGTCTGGAACTGCGCGACCCCTACGGTCACAGGTTCGAATCCTGCCTCGGGCATGGATGTGTGTGGTGTCCTTAGGTTAGTTAGGTTTAAGTAGCTCTAAGTTCTAGGGGACTGATGACCTCAGAAGTTCAGCCCCATAGTGCTCAGAGCCATTTTTTAACCAACTGTACACAGGCAGGGTGACGACTCCAGCGAGTGACCAGATGGTGTAAATTGCCCTGAAGATGACACCATCGCGGGTTGAAACCGGTTGGCGGCAAAATAAATAATGTGGTTGTGACTGTCATTTTGAAAAACTGATTATAAGTAAATTAATCGCTGTTTATCTCCATAGAACTATGTTGTCTAAACATTCAGCAAATTTGCTGTGTGGCATAATGCTATTGCCGGGAAGACCCTATATTACGGGCTGTGGATGCGGTCAGACAGGTCAGTACCAACGGAGAGTTTGGAAGAGCTTTTCTAGCGAAGTACTGGCCACGAGATGTTTAACCTGGAAATATTGCCCTGAAGATGACCCCATCGCGGGTTGAAACCGGTTGGCGGCAAAATAAATAATGTGGTTGTGACTGTCATTTTGAAAAACTGATTATAAGTAAATTAATCGCTGTTTATCTCCATAGAACTATGTTGTCTAAACATTCAGCAAATTTGCTGTGTGGCATAATGCTATTGCCGGGAAGACCCTATATTACGGGATGTGGATGCGGTCAAACAGGTCAGTACCAACGGAGAGTTTGGAAGAGCTTTTCTAGCGAAGTACTGGCCACGAGATGTTTAACCTGGAAATATTTCTTACAAAACAGGAAATTTAAGATAATATTTTGAAATGTGTATGAATATGGCGTGCTATTGGGACGAGCCGATTGCCATAAAGATTCGCTACGCGTAATAAAATAAAAATTGTCAGTCGAAATGAGGAACAGCCTCATCCATGACAATGAGGACAGTCTCTGAGTTCTTGTCAGATTCAATAGATCTGATTGAAGACGACGTTAAAGCTAGAAAAGGACCAATGCGTAATAGTAAAATGTTGGAATGTGTGGTGCGGTGGCGCGGTTCCCTTTCTCCTGCACCTACCTGTGAACTCGTTGCAGCAGATCGCCGGTAGGAAAGCCGGGCAGAAACCTACCACACTGAATCTCACGCCAGGCCGTAGATAACGTAACTATTCCAAAAATCAGGAAAAGGTCTTAATTTTGAACGAAACGTGGAAATACTGGCAAAACTTCGGTATATCCCTAACTTAGATAATGTACACGTTCATTCCCAAGCCTGTACTAATCTTAACACAGTCATGCACAAACCCTGCCATTCACGTTACCACGTTTACGGCAATGTATTTCCCGAAATCAGGTACTAAGCACGGATTGTTCTTAAATGAAAATGCTCTCCATAATATTAAGTTTATCGGTGTCTAATGCACTCAACTTTGTAGTCACCGATTCTGCTTAATATGCCACGCAGAATTACTGTCTTTTCTCCTACACAAAATTACTTGAAACATTCCGTACATTCTAAAACACGCACCGGAATAAACATGCCTTCACTTTAAAACACTTTTGAAACATGTAGCATAACTAAAACCGGCAAATTATAACGTCCTTCGGAGCACATATTACACACGACCGTACCATTGAAAGGTGGGCTCCGACTCCCTTACACTGCTGTAAGCATTCTCTGTCTCTAAGAGGAATGACACGCGAAGAATAGTCCGCTCTTTGATTGGTCAGTTTTCTTCAAGGCCAATAGAATAACATTATTCTCCGGCTTTAGTCCGCTCTTTTCACGACTAACCAACCCCACTAATAACACACTTTTGAACTGTACTTTTCCCGAAATAAATATTTAACATTCTGATAATTTGTTTATACTTTACATTATTAACTATTTTCATTTGCACTCGAATTAGCTTTGCGTTTATCATATACTTACTTAACATATTACGATATAAAATTCCCTATCGTCTGCATTCACAACTTCTTAAAAATTTCTCACACTACAGCGTTCGTTAGTATAACAATGATTTACATATTTACTTTAGATCACATTCACGCATCATTCACACTGCTAAAAGCATATACAAAAGTTTACAAACACAAATAGACAAAAACGTCTCCAAGAAATAGACAGAACAGTTCAAAAAAATGTTCTCTTGACCTGTTTCTTGAATGCTTCTGTGCACTACTGCCCTCAAGCCGATGAAAATTAGAACTACGTACTAGACTGAACCCGCTTCAGACCATCTGTCACTGTGCACACATGAGTCATTCTCGCGATACACAGGCTCTAAACAGGAGGGATATGAGGCGCCACTCTTGAGTGTGAATTCCTAAGGGACCAAACTGCTGAGCTCATCGGCCCCTAGACTTACACACTACTTAAACTAACTTAATCTAAGAACAACACACACACCCATGCCCGAGGGAGGACTCGAACCTCCGGCAGGAGGGGCCGTGACATGGTGCATCTAACCATGCGCCGACTCCGCGAGGCAGTTAGGCCTACTAATATTCGGTGTCCGAGCCAGTACAATGACTGGGCATATAATGATAACCACATGAGTGCTCAGATGGTAAACAGTAGAAACAATAATTACCCACAAGATCAGAAGTGCAGAAATAATAATTACGACAATCACTAAGCGATTGGAACTGTTTTAGACCAAATAAGAATAAGCATAATTGGCGTGAGTGTACGTTCAACTCAATGTTGTGGGAAGAACAATAACACAAACCAAAACCACCAACGGAATGATCATGAGCCGTCCACACTGGCATCATGGCCAGAGTAGTGCCTCCTCTTTGCTTGTCGGTGGTCGTCCATTGGTTTAGTCTTCCGATCAGAGGCGCTGCTTTGAGGTTCTCTGACTGGAAGACTATGTAAGCAGGCGTGGAGTTATGGTTGCTCTCAGGCGATCAAAAAAACGGTTCAAATGGCTCCGAGCACTATGGGACTTAAAATCGAAAGTCATCAGTCCCCTAGAACATAGAACTACTTAAACGTAACCAAACTAAGGACATCACACACATCCATGCCCGAGGCAGGATTCAAACCTGCGACCGTAGCGGTCGCGCGGTTCCAGACTGAAGCGCTTACAAAAGCTCGGCCACACCGGCCGACCACAGGCGATCATTGCAGGAAAAACCACCCCTTCCTTCCGTCTGCTCGATTTCTATCTCACTATCTACGGCCGTCCTATCAACCTCACCCCCACCCTCACGTACCTTGGCGTCACCCTTGATCGTCACCTCTCCAGGACCCCCAACTCAACCCAAGGCACACTCCCGACTCCGCCTCCTCAAGCTCCTTTCTGGCTGCACTTGGGGTCTGGACCCCTCCACCGTCCTCCACACCTACAAATCCCACATCCGCCCTATCCTCTGCTATGCCCATACTGCCTGGATCGCCGCCCCTCCTACCTTCTACAAATCAGTTCAAATCCTGGAACGCCATGCGCTCCACCTCGCCTATCGCATCCGCCTCCCCTCCCCCACGTGGATCCTGTATGACTTAATTCCATTCCCACAGCTCTTCCTTTTCCTCGAAGAGAAACGAATCCATTACACCTCCCGCAAACTAGATCCCCCTCATCTGCTTATCTCTCCCAAACTTCCCAACGCCGTCTGCTGCCGTGCCTTTACTCCCACATCCCACCCACTTTCCATTTCTCCACACTATACCCTTGCCCAAGGTGGCTTCCGCCAACTCCTCCTCCCTGATGATGCCCTCCTCCCCTCCATCTACCCTTCCTACCAACTTTGATACTCCCTCCTCCTGTGTTTTTCCTCCAGGGCACCCCTTCTCCCTTCTCTCCCTCCTCTTCCTCCCTCCCCTCCCCCACTCCCCAGACCTCCACATACCCCCCCTACCCTCTCCCCTCCCCTCCCTTCTCCTCTCCCACCAGCATCAACACGCCCCCCTCCCCCCTACCGCCGCACTGGATTAGCCGAGCGGTCTAAGGCGCTGCAGCCATGGACTGTGCTGCTGGTCCCGGCAGAGGTTCGAGTCCTCCCTCGGGCATGGGTGTGTGTGTTTGTCCTTAGGATAATTTAGGTTAAGTAGTGTGTAAGCTTAGGGACTGATGACCTTAGCAGTTACGTCCCATAAGATTTAACAGAAATTTGAACATTTTCCCTCCCACCCGCACCTCTTCCCTTAGGAAGGACACCGGCTTTGTGCGTGAACAGTGCATCTTTATGCGCCGGAGATCGTCGCCAGTGCTCGTGTGTGTCATCGCGTCAGTGCTTCAGCGTTTCTCCACTTGTGCTCCTCCGTTCACGTGTGTAAACTCGTTCTTCCCCGTTGTGTTTAGTGATGAACGTTTTTTATTCAAAGAGTAAGTCCGTGAACGGCTTCATTTGTTTTACTATGTGTGTCTCCCGTTTTTCTCCATCATGTTTGTTTGTTTTACTGTCTTTCTGTTTCCTGTATGTGTTCACTGTGGCCAAAGAGCGGCAGTCATAGGCCGCTGCCGGCTTACCTTTATCTTAAAGGTATTAAAATAACAATAAAGAAAAAAAGTCGGTTGCTCTGTCTTCGGACTGAGCCAGCGAGGCATGAGGACCGTTGCTGCCGCATACGGTACGCTTACCGCATCGAAGAGAGCTCTTGCAGAAGTTCCTGCGCTGCGTCTGCGGCAACAAGCTAAAAGTTATCTAAATAAAATAAAAATAAGACTAAGTACTTTTTCTCATGGTAAGATCTGAGCTGAAATAATACATGATCTGTCGTAATAAAACTTGTACTGTTGTAATGTGAAGGAAAGCTGCATTGTCATAATGATTAATTGTTGTAATGTAAAGGGAAGCCTTTCATACTGTAAAAGTTAATAATCTGACTGCAAGAATTCTTGACGGTATAAACTGCTTGAATAATGAACTTTCACACAAAACCTACGATAATTAGATTTGCAAAACTGATAACACATACCAGAACTAAAAGTAATACACAACACAAAAATGGCTCTGATCACTATGGGACTTAACTGCTGAGGTCATCAGTCCCCTAGAACTTAGAACTACTTAAACATAACTAACCTGAGGACATCACACACATCCATGCTCGAATCCATGCCCGAATCCATGCCCGAATCCATGCCTGAATCCATGCCCAAGGCAGGATTCGAAACTGCGACCGTAGCGATCGCGAGGTCCCAGACTGTAGCGCCTAGAACCGCTCGGCCAGATACACAACCCAGAAGATATAACTGAATGACATTAAATTGACCCTGCATGAAAAAGAAATATCAAAATATTTAGTTCTTGCCCCTATTCTGCACAACTCTGGATAACGGGCTGTAGCACTACTCCGCCTTGCGCGCCGCTATGCTACACCTGAAAATTATTATATCTGCACAGAGACACTCAAGAAGTGCAATGGCTAATCTGTTAGCTGATAATCGAAGTATTTTCCGATCACACTCGGATCCATGGTCAATTAAAATCTGTAAGAGAAAGGTAGGTGAAAATTGAAATATGGGCATAAATGACAAGACAAAGTTTTTCTGTATACTGTGAAAAAGTGCTCATGGCTGATTTTAAATTTAATGAACGCCTTACCATTCAAACGATACACTTTCCTATTCTTATCTAGCAACTCTCAGTACAATAGCATAGTTAGTCCAATGGCGCAGCAATAACGAAAAAAGTAACGTCAGTATGATACACTACTGGCCATTAAAATTGCTACACCAAGAAGAAATGCAGATGATAAAAGGGCATTCATTGGACAAATATATTATAATGGAACTGACATGTGATTACATTTTCACGCAATTTGGGTGAATAGATCCTGAGAAATCAGTACCCTGAACAACCACCTCTGTCTGTAATAAAGGCCTTGATACTCCTGGGCATTGAGTCAAACAGAGCTTGGATGGCGTGTACAGGTACAGTTGCTCATGCAGCTTCAATACGATACCACATTTCATCGAGAGTAATGACTGGCGTACTGTGACGAGCCAGTTGCTCGGCCACCATTGACCAGACGTTTTCAATTGGTGAGGGATCTGGAGAATGTGCTGGCCGGGACAGGGCAGCAGTCGAACATTTTCTGTATCCAGAAAGGCCCGTACAGGACCTGCGACATGCGGTCGGGCATTATCCTGCTGAAATGTAGGTTTTTGCAGGGATCGAATGAAGGGTAGAGCCACGGGTCGTAACACATCTGAAATGTAACGTCCACTGTTCAAAGTGCCGTCAATGGGAACAAGAGGTGACCGAGACGTGTAACCAATGGCACCCCATACCATCACGCCGGATGATACGCCAGTATGGCGATGACCAATACACGCTTCCAATGTGCGTTTACCGCCATGTTGCCAAACACGGATGCGACCATAGTGATGCTGTAAACAGAACCTGGATTCATCCGAAAAAATGACGTTCTGCCATTCGTGCACCCAGGTTCGTCGTTGAGTACACCATCGCAGGCGCTCCTGTCTGTGATGCAGCGTCGACGGTAACCGCAGCCATGGTCTCCGAGCTGATAGTTCGTGCTGCTGCAAACGTCATCGAACTGTTCGTGCAGATGGTTGTTGTCTTGCAAACGTTCCCATCTGTTGACTCAGGGATCGAGACGTGGCTGCACGATCCGTTACAGCCATGCGGATAAGATGCCTGTCATCTCGACTGCCAGTGATACGAGGCCGTTGGGATCCAGCACGGCGTTCCGTATTACCCTCCTGAACCCACCGATTCCATATTCTGCTAACAGTCATGGGATATCGACCAACGCGAGCAGGAATGTCGCGATACGATAAATCGCAATCGCGATAGGGTACAATCTGACCTTTATCAAATTCGGAAACGTGATGGTACGCATTTCTCCTTCTTACACGAGGCATCACAGCAACGTTTCACCAGGCAACGCCGGTCAACTGCTGTTTGTGTATGAGAAATCGGTTGGAAACTTTCCTCATGTCAGCACGTTATAGGTGTCGCCACCGACGTCAGCCTTGTGTGAATGCTCTGAAAAGCTAATCATTTGCATATCACAGCATCTTCTTCCTGTCGGTTAAATTTCGCGTCTGTAGGACGTCATCTTCGTGGTATAGCAATTTTAATGGCCAGTAGTGTATTTACCTTTGATATTCCACTTTTAGTATACTGTTAGTTCCATTAAACTTCCTCGTTCACAAATCATTTCCGATACAATCTTAATATAATCGTGTTAATTAAACACAGCGATAAATTGAAACTTCACATTTGAAACAAAACATCAGCGATGCTTCCTCACTCTAACACAGCTTAACGTTATCTGCCCGCTGTGCCCTCATGCACACCAAAGACAATAACCTGCGCTATGTGATCAAAAGTATCCGGACACCTGACCGAAAATGTCTTGTAAGTTAGTGGCGCCCTGCATCGGTAATGCTGGAATTCAGTATGGTGTTAGCCCACCATTAGCCTTGAGGACAGCTCCCACTCTCGCAGGCATACGCTCAAGTGCTGGAAGGTTTCTTGGCGAATGGCAGCCCATTCTTCACGCATTGCTAAATTGTGGAGAGGTATCGATGTCGGTCGGTGAGGCCTGGCACGAAGTCGGCGTTCCAAAACATCTCAAAGGTGTTCTATAGGATTCACAGTCCACTACACGGATATTGTTCATAAGGTATTCTATAGAATTCACGTAAGGACTCTGTGCAGGCCAGTCCATTGCATGGGTGTTATTGTCGTGTAACCACTCCGCCACAGGACCGTGCATTATGAACAGTTGCTCGATCGTGTTGAAAAGTGCAGTGGCCATCGCCGAATTGCTGTTCAACAGCGGGAAGCAAGGAGGTGCTTAAAACATCAACATAGGTCAGTGCTGTGACAGTGCCACGCAAAACAACAAGGGTTGCAGGCCCCCTCCATGAAAAACACGACCACACCGTAGCACCACCGCCTTCGAATTGTACTGTTGGCACTACACACGCTGGCAGATATCGTTCACTGGGCACTCGGCATTCCCACACTCTGCCATCAGATCGCCACATTGTGTACCGTGATTCGTCACTCCACACAACGTTTTTCCACTGTTCAATCGTCCAAGTTTACGCTCCTTACACCGAGCGAGGCGTCATTTGGCATGTATTGGCGTCATGTGTGGCTTATGAGCCGGAGTGGCCGAGCGGTTCTAGGCCCTACAGTCTGGAACCGCGCGACCGCTACGTCGCTGGTTCGAATCCTGCCTCGGGCATGGATGTGTGTGATGTACTTAGGTTAGTTAGGTTTAAATAGCTCTAAGTTCTAGGGGACTGATGACCTCAGAAGTTGAGTCCCATAGTGCCCAGAGCCATTTGGACCATTTAGGATCCGCTCGACGATGAAATCACAGTTTTTTCACCTGCCGACTAACTGTCATAGTACTTGCAGTGGATCTTGTAGATCCTGTGTGATTGTCTGTACAGATGTCTGCCTATTGCACTTTACGACCCTCTTCAAATGTCAGCGGTCTCTGTCAGTCAACAGACGAGGTCGGCCTGTACGCTTTTGTGCTGTACGTGTCCCTTTACGTTTCCACTTCACTATCACATCGCAAACGGTGCACATAGGGATGTTTAGGAGTGTGGAAATCTAGCGTACAGACGTATGACACAAGTGACACCCAATCGCCTGATCACGTTCGAAGTCCGTGAGTTCCGTGGAGTGTACCATTCTGCTCTCTCACAATGTCTAATGACTACTGAGGTCTCTGATATGGAGTACCTGGGAGTAGGTGGCATCACAATGCAGTTAATATGAAAAACGTGCGATTTTGGGGGTGTCTGGATATTTTTAATCGCATAGGGTAACCTCTGCAATGCAGCTTTACAACACCGCTGCTCGCTCACAGTCGATTCAGATAATTATACACGACACCTATCAAACCACTTTGTCGGATGTTGCTGTAACAGCGAAATGAAATTGTCGTGCTATCCACGACACAGCGTGGGGAAGGAAACAGCGCAGAAGAAACCTCCCGCCAGGAAGGGGCCGTCAGTCGTTCAGCTCTGAGTCTGCCGGCCAGGCGAACAAGGTTCGAGGGAGGAGAGAAGTCGCAGCCAGTCCTCGCTTAGAGGCTGGTGGACGGCACAGTTGCTGACAAGGGAACCTCCCCATCGCACCCCCCTCAGATTTAGTTATAAGTTGGCACAGTGGATAGGCCTTGAAAAACTGAACACAGATCAATCGAGAAAACAGGAAGAAGTTGTGTGGAACTATGAAAAAAATTAACAAAATATACAAACTGAGTAGTCCATGCGGAAGACAGGCAACGTCGAGGAGCGTCTCAGCTCAGGAGCGCCGTGGTCCCGTGGTTAGCGTGAGCAGCTGCAGAACGAGCGGGCATTGGTTCAAGTCTTCCCTCGAGTGAAAAGTTTAATTTTTTATTTTCAGACAATTGTTATCTGTCCGTCCGCCCATCCGATGCGAGCTAACTTCGCCGTAGTATGGGAACGCTACACCTAAACAAACATCGAAACATCCACAAGAAAACCTAAATCGGGCAAGGTAGAAGAATCTTTATACCCATTCGCCAAGTGTACACGTTAGGTGGTTGGACAACACATTCCTGTCATGTGACGCACATGCCATCAACTGTGTCGCATAGAATATATCAGACGTGTTTTCCTGTGGAGGAATCGGTTGACCTATGACCTTGCGATCAAATTTTTTCGGTTCCCATTGGAGAGGCACGTCCTTTCGTCTACTAATCGCACGGTTTTGCGGTGTGGTCGCAAAACACAGACACTAAACTTATTACAGTGAACAGAGACGTCAATGAACGGAAAGACAGATAATAACTTTGCGAAAATAAAGAAAGTAATCTTTTCACTCGAGGGAAGACTTGAACCAAGGACCTCTCACACCGCAGCTGCTCACGGTAACCACGGGAGCACGACGTTCCTGAGGTCACACCATCCTTGAAGTTGCCTATCTTGCGCATGGACTACTCAGTTTGTATATTTTGCTTATTTTTTTCATAGTTCCACACAACTTCTTCCTGTTTTCTCGATTGATCTGTGTTCAGTTTTTCAAGGGCTATCCACTGTGCCAACTTATAACTAAATCTGAGGGGGGTGCGAAGGGAAGGTTCCCTTCTGAGGAGCTGAACAAAGCTCGAGTTGGTCTACGCATCTGCGGGTTCAGACGGAATGATCTGCGTGCAGGCAGCGAACATACCTGGCCACAGGGCGATCGAGAGCTCTGTGGCCGCCCATCACCGCCGACTAGCCACCAGCACGAGAGAACACCACCGTGGCAGAATAAAAAGGAGACAGCATTCACCGCCCAAGCGCGAGAGGACGGCCTGCATCTCTCCAAGGAGTCACCAGCGCAGCTCGTCGGGCAAGCAGAACTGCTCGAGGATCAACTTCAGAAATCTGGAAATGTAAGCTCCTGTGGGAGCAAACTGCCGAGGTTCAAAATGTTCAAATGTGTGTGAAATCTTATGGGACTAAACTGCTAAGGTTATCAGTCCCTAACCTAAATTATCCTAAGGACAGGGAGGACTCGAACCTCCGCCGGGATCAGCCGCACAGTCCATGACTGCAGCGCCTCAGACCGCTCGGCTAATCCCGCGCGGCACTGCTGAGGTCATCGACACCTGAGACCGATCTGCTCAACTGCAGAAAAACTGCGCCTTGCAGTAAACAGGAGACGCCACACGACAGCAAACTGCCGCCGTTCAACTTTATTTTGCGCGTTCGCCAAGTCACCAATGACACTGGGCAGCAGAGGGCGCAAAGTAGCGTACTGCGCTGCCGCACCACACTCCTATCACTACATCGACCTGTGGCTATGACACGATATCGATGCACGACACCCGTTACTAACAAATCTACCCTTGCATCATCTGTCTCTTACAAGGGCTGTTCGATAAACAATGATCACAATTTTTATGGCCACAATTTCTCGCGCTATAATTTAATCTTATGATATTCTGATAGCCTTGGGAGAGGCAGTCCTGACAAAACTCTACCATCTGGTGAGCAAGATGAATAAGACAGGCGAAATACCCTCAGACTTCAAGAAGAATATAATAATTCCAATCCCAAAGAAAGCAGGTGTTGACAGATGTGAAAATTATGGAACTATCAGTTTAATAAGTCACGGCTGCAAAACACTAACGCGAATTCTTTACAGACGAGTGGAAAAACTGGCAGAAGCCGACCTCGGGGTAGATCAGTTCGGATTCCGTAGAAATATTGGAACACGTGAGACAATACTGACCCTACGACTTATCTTAGAAAATAGATTAAGGAAAGGCAAACCTACCTTTCTAGCATTTGTAGACTTAGAGAAAGCTTCTGACAATGTTGACTGGAATACTCTCTTTCAAATTCTGAAGGTGGCAGGGGTAAAATACAGGGAGCGAAAAGCTATTTACAATTTGTACAGAAACCATATGGCAGTTATAAGAGTCGAGGGACATGAAAAGGAAGCAGTCGTTGGGAAGGGAGTGAGACAGGGTTGTAGCCTCTCCCAGATGTTATTCAATCTGTATATTGAGAAAGCAGTGAAGGAAACAAAAGAAAAATTCAGAGTAGGTATTAAAATCCATAGAGAAGAAATAAAAACCTTGAGGTTCGCCGATGACATTTTAATTCTGTCAGATACAGCAAAAGACTTGCCAGAGCAGTTGAACGGAATGGATAGTGTCTTGAAAGGAGGCTATAAGATGAACATCAACAAAATCAAAACGAGGATAATGGAATGTAGTCGAATTAAGTCGGGTGATACTGAGGGAATTAGATTAGGAAAGAGACACTTAAAGCAGGAAAGGAGTTTTGCTATTTGGGGAGCAAAATAACTGATGATGGTCGAAGTAGAGAGGATACAAAATGTAGACTGGCAATGGCAAGGAAAGCGTTTCTAAAGAAGAGAAATTTGTTAACATCGAGTATAGATTTAAGTGTCGGGAAGCCGTTTCTGAAAGTATTTGTATGGAGCGTAGACATGTAGGGAAGTGAAAGATGGACGATAGATAGTTTGGACAAGAAGAGAATAGAAGCTTTCGAAATGTGGTACTACCGAAGAATGCTGAAGATTAAATGGGTAGATCACATAGCTAATGAGGAGGACTTGAATAGAATTGGGGAGAAGAGGAGTTTGTGGCACAACTTGACTAGAAGAAGGGATCGGTTGGTAGACAGGTTATGAGGCATCAAGGGATCATCAATTCAGTATTGGAGGGCAGCGTGGAGGGTAAAAATCGTAGAGGGAGACCAAGAGATGAATACACTAAGCAGATTCAGAGGGATGTAGGTTGCAGTAGGTACTGGGAGATGAAGAAGCTTGCACGGGATAGAGTAGCATAGAGAGTTGCATCAAACCAGTCTCAGGACTGAAGACCATACAACGACAACATTCTGTTAGCTTAACGAGCAACAAATACGCCGTAGTAGTTTCACTGTTGGGGCTCCTGGTTCCCGCCTGTGAAAGGCAGGCAAGGTGAGACGTCTTCAGTATCGGCTACCGCTGCAATGGAGGTAACACTCGAGCAACAACATGCGACTTTGAAATTCTGCTTTCGTCTCAACAAATCTTCAGCTGAGACCTATACAATGTTAAAGGAGGCGTATGGTGAGTCTGTTCTTCCCTACAGCACTGCTCGAAGGTGGTTTAAAATTTCAAAGGAAGGTCGAACCAGTACTCCAGTCACTGCTCTTACGGAAGAAAACATTAACACTGCTGCTGTCATTGTGAGAGAGGGCTGACGAATTTCCTCAAGATGAAATGGTTCAAATGGCTCTAAGCACGATGGGACTTAACATCTGAGGTCATCAGTCCCCTAGAGTTAGAAGTACTTAAACCCAACCAACCAAAGGACATCACACACATCCCGAGGCAGGATTCGAACCTGCGACCGTAGCAGCAGCGTGGTTTCGGACTGAAGCGCCTAGAACCACTCGCCCACAGTGGCCGGCACCTAAGATCACTTTATTGGGTGCCAGCGACGTGTTGGTGACACAAGAATTGCACATGCCACGTGTTTGTGCGCGATGGGTTCCAAGACTGTCGATTCCCGAACAAAAGGACATTCGTGTGCAGGTCTGCATACAGTTAAAGTTGATGTTAGAGGAAGCTCCCAAGTTTCTTTCAAATGTAATCACTGCTGATGAAACTTGGCTACATCATTTTGATCCTGAGAGCAAACACCAAAGCTTTGTGTGGAAATCTCCTTCATCACCAACCCCCAAAAAAGCAAAAGTGGTTGCTTCTGCTGAGTAAGTTATGGTAATCTCGTTCTTTGATATTAATGGAAAGGTTTATCAACATGTTGTACCTGCACACACGTCAATAACTTGACAATACTGCAGGGGTGTCATGAAACGATTTCAGGTCCATATAAGGATCAAAAGACCACACTTCCGTGAAGCAGGTTGGATGCTGCACCACGATAACGCGCGGAAGCATATTTCCAGTGTTGCTGCTGGATATCTTGCAAAGATCAAAGTGACGTTCATCCTTCATCCTCCCTATAGTCCGGATTTAGCACCATGTGATTTTTTTTCTATTCCCTAACATGAAGAAACGCCTTCGTGGGAGACATTATCAATCATCAGAAGCAGTGGTGAAGACTGCAGAGGCGATTTTGTAGGACCTCTCAAAAATGGTTTCCAGTGTGCATTTGAAGATTGGCAGAAATGCTGGGACAAGTGCATCGCATTCATAGAAGACTACTCTTAGAAGCACCATCAAAATTATGAGGATGAATAAAAGTATGTTGTAAACAAAAATTATGATCATTCTTTGTTGAACAGCATTTGTACTACCCGACCCAACTATCGCAGAGGCTTATCTTCCCTTAGCTCTTGACTTGCCAACTTTTTTCCTCTGCTCTTCAAAGCGCTACCCTCTGTTCAGCCTTTGAACCAATATACCTCGAGATGAGACCGTATTAATGGTTAATCAGAACAAGACATAGTGAATAATACTTGTCGTCTTTTACTACTGCAAGCTACTGATAAGATCAGCTACGCTAAATATCTCTTTTCTGATTTCCTAACTCCCAAGAATGACTCTGCAAGTAGAGGCTACGTTTGCTTGCCTGCAGGAAGTAGCAAACACAAAATTTCTGATTAGTCGGCCAAATTAATTTAAGTATTAATTAATTAAACTGATAAAAAACGTTGCCACCTCACAGACCATTTGATGTTTTAACAAAATTCTAATCCATATATTGGATATACAATAATCAGGGTAAATTTCATTGAAACATTGCTAAGAGGCGGTGCAAACTGACTGACTTTTAAGAATCCTGGCTAGGTAGGTAAATGGCGCTGTGAGATGTAATAACAAAGAATTTAGCAATAATTCACATTTATATCCACCTTAACAGCAACATACAAACACATAAGTTTAAAATACAGTTACTTGGGATGCTAGTGTGTGCATCGACACATCGTACATTATACAGCGCAGCACCTGGACCGACACATGTGGGGCAAGACTGCTAAATTACTGGATACGATTCATCGAGGTCACATACGCCACGTTCACATTGGTCACTCACACAACGAAATTTAGTATTTAGGGGGGAAAAAGCTTACCTATTACACATGTAAGCTCACTGGGTCATAGCAAGACTGCCTTTAACGGCCAATTTCAGAGAACAAAGTCCACTTCGAAAATTTCGTACAACTCAGTAATTTCGCAAATAAGTGTACCAAACAAGAACACATCTACTCCGCCATGAAACTAAGGCTTCAATTCGAACACGAGTGGTGTTTACGTCGAACTGGAGCCTCATGGTGTACAAAGAAACAAACGTGGTACATCAGTGTCTGGGGGAATGAAACACAAACTGGACGGTAAATTAAATAAAATTTGGCACAAGCATTACACAAACCACACAACACATTCACACACACATCAAAAAATGTTTTGCATCACCCCGCTTCCTAGAGCTCCGGCACCTGTATAGAAAATTGGAATAGAGATCAACGTAAACATCAATTCCGCCCTTTTTCTTGCTCGTGAAAATCACACATTGCATGTTGGACCACCATAGAGCGATATCTTCAGAGGTGGTGATCCAGATTGCTGTACACACCGGTACCTCTAATATCCAGTAGCATGTCCTCTTGCATTGATGCATGCCATGGCATACTACCCACACGTTCACCAAGGCACTGTTGGTCCAGATTGCCCCACTCCTGAACGACGATTCGTCGTAGATCCCTCATAGTGGTTGGTGGGTCAAGTCATCCATGAACAGCCCTTTTCAAAGTATCCCAGGTATGTTCGATAGGGTTCATGTCTGCAGAACATCCTGGCCACTCTAATCGAGCGATCTCGTTATCCTGTAGCAATTCATTCACAAGATCTGCACGATGGGGACGCGAATTCTCGTCCACGAATGTCTCGCCAATATGCTGCCGATATAGTTGCACTATCGGTCGGAGGATGGCATTCACGTATCGTACAGGCGTTATGGCGCCTTCCATGACCACGAGCGGCGTACGTCAGCCCCACATAACGCCACGCTGAAGCATCAGGGACCCTGCACCGTGCTGTACTTGCTGGACAGTGTGTCTACGGCGTTCAGCCTGACCGGGTTGCCTCCAAACACGTCTCTGACGATTGCCTGGTTGAAGGCATATGCGACACTCATCGGTGAAGAGAAAGTGATGCCAATCCTGAGCGGTCCATTCGGCATGTTGTTGGGCCCATCTGTATCGCGCTGCACGGTGTCGTGGTTGCAAAGATGGACGTCGCCATAGACGTCGGGAGTGAAGTTGTGCATCATGCAGCCTATTGCGCACAGTTTGAGTCGTATCACAAGAAGCATTATTTAACATGGTTGGGTTGCTGTCATGGTTCCTCCGAGCCATAATCCTTAGGTAGCGGTCATCCGCTGCAGTAGTAGCCCTCGGGCGGCCTGAGCGAGGCATGTCACAGACAGTTCCTCTCTCTCTGTATCTCCTCCATGTCCGAACAACATCGCTTTGGTTCACTCCAAGACTCCTGGACACTTCCCTTGTTGAGAGCCCTTCCTAGCACAAAGCGACAATGCGGACGCGATCGAACCGCGGTACTGACCGTCTAGGAATGGTTGATCTCCAGACATCACGAGCCGTGTACCTCCTTCCTGGTGGAATGACTGGAACTGATCGGCTATCGGACCCCCTCCTTCTAATACGCGTTGCTCATGCATGGTTTTTTTTACGTCTTTGGGCGGGCTTAGTGTCATCTCTGAACAGTCAAATGGACTGTGTATGTGGTACAATATCCACAGCCAACGTCTATCTTCAGGAGTCCTCGGAACTGGGGTGATGCAAAACTGTTTTTCGATGTGTGTATTACGGATTCGTTAAAACATTAAACGAGTGCTTCATTTCTTGCAGCTCTCTGGTTATACTCCTCGCACGACGTGACCCATAATATCTGCAGTCTTTAAATTTCTTCAGAAACTCTGTCACACCTCGTACTCTGTAGAGTAGCGTTGAATCCTGCGCCAGTGACGAAAGACCAAGCTCTGTGTGGCTGTTGGCACGACTGCGCTACACAGGGGACGATTTGTTAGATGGAGTGGTCTAGGGCTCGGCTGTCGCGTCGTCCTACCCGCCCGACATCCGACAGGGGAAGTTCGTCAGTCGGTCGGTCGGTCAAACCGCGTACACTCGTCCAATTTGTCGGTCGGCCGGTATATTGCTGCGCGTGTAGGACTCTTTCGCAGAACAAACTAAATTTCATAAACAGTTCTTGCCTCGAATTCGCGATTAAACCTTTTCACTGCGTCATTCGTTCTTCTGAAAATGCGGAGTCATCAGAGAAGTTGGCAGCACTGACCGCGTGGGACTGTTCTGCGTTAGCCACCGTGCGTGCCATTCGATTTGACACAGCGGTAGTAAGCGGTGTGAGGTGATACACAGTGCTGCATGTAGATCGTTTGCCGCCTCAACCGAAGTGATAAGGTATGTAGTACTTTTTTCCGTTCTTACGCGTGCTTCACAGTTACTTCGCGTCGCGACGGTACTTTTCTGTTATTTATTTCACCGTCGATGCTAAACGGGACAAAATTTTAAATAATTACTCGCGAATTTATCAAAATTGCTACGTATATTCCTAACTATAGCTGTAGTCTCGTAAATCCCGCTGGTTGACAGATTTCAGGTACGAAAACTGTAGCATGAACTGGAAGGGACGTGTTGTCTCGTGCTCTCGCCACTTTGATGAGAAAACTTGAAACTGAATGTAATGCTGTACTTCCACGAATCTGCTGGAAAAATCCTTCTTACTAAGGAATAACGGGGTAATATTTGCGTGGTGGACCTCCTTGCGTTTTACGTAGTATATTGCGCTACATGAAAGTAGTATAAATCAGTCGAGTGGAAACGTGCTATTATGTATTAAATACATTCTGTATTTAGCCAGAACTTCCAATTTTTGTGACGAAGGTGCGCTTTATAGACCAAAGTACCTTTAAATGTAGCGCGAAAATCAGCTTTCAACCCAACCTAGAGATAGCCTTATTACAGGTTGGTGTATCACCACATCCAGAATTTGAATAGGCTGTGGAGTGAGGCAGGGGGGGGGGGGGGGGGGGTTAGGTGTGGTGTGTCCCCAAATCGCACTAGCCAATAACGATACGTGATGGAAGCCATATCATTCGCAGGGGAACAAAAGTTTTCGTTCGAAGTGTACTGGATAACACAGAACTTGAATCAGCGCTTGGGTGTAAGAACTACGTATTGCGTATTACTGTGGTCTGCTGCGGCGCTTAACGGTTGAGATGGTACCATTGTGCGTTTTTGAGAGTTCCTGAACGCACAATAACATAAACAGCACATTTTAGCAGCACAGCACATATTTCGGAAACCACTAGTAACAGCGCTTGGCTGCGTATACATTTAGTCAAATATGGCGTCCGCTCAGTTAGCTTCCAGTGCTAGTATGATGTCAGCGCAGCACATTGGGCGTCGTTACTCACATGCGTCGTGTTGCGGCTGACCACTTTACAATTGAATTTCGATATTGTCTTCAGAATGTTTTAGAATGAAGTTTGTGGTGTCAAACTTATGTTGCATAGTCACGTCAGATTAGGCTCTCCTGTTTCAACTTTATCTTGACTATTGCTGTTAGTACAGGCTTAGATGAATTACCAAATGGGTGTGGAGTTTCTTAATGTGCAAACTTTCACACCTTTTGTCGTACTTAGAATGATGAATGTCATGAGTTTCGTCTTCCGTTATTGTTAATAATCGCTTTTCTAAAAACTGCGTCGTTAGCTTGATAACAAGCAATCAGAGGTAGAACTTCAGTCGACATCTGGCAGCTACTAAAATACATGGACGTGTATTATTTCTCAGGTAGCGAAATGTGGACAAGATGTATTTCTACTTCTACAAATCTTAAAATTGCTATTCTTAGCGCTATGAGGCAACGAGAGGTGTCTGATCGAATAATTTAGCGGGCGCAATGACGAACCTTGGTTAGTCAAACACCATAGTGAAAATAAGACACCATAACGAAATAAAAAAAAAAACGTGCGCCGTATGCACAGAACGAAGCGCAAACAAATTTTTCTCAGGTTCCAATGCATCCACCAACTGGGAGCAGTTGCAGAATCCGGAAAAAGAGACCGTACTAAAGGCGGATAGGTTTTCTACTAATCCATGAGTTTCAATAAGAGGGACAGTATTTCGCAATATGTGTGATTTCACACTTAACAGTATAACCGATCCTAGTGAGCATACACTCTAACATCGCGTATCATTACGGGCACGCAGCGATACCAATATTACGCTACTTGGCAGCGAAAGATGTATTGTAGGCACTATCGCTGTAGTGCGTGCAAGGATAAATACTAAGACTCAAAACTTCATTCTAAACAAGACTAATAAGCCAACTGAACATTATAATTCCTTAGACATTCAAAACGGCATTGCTTCTCATACACAGCTGTAATTAAGTGCAATTCCTCTCGAAACCAACGAAAATACGACAAATGGTGCTACAAAGAAATTTAAATGAAAATATGCACCAAGTGACGTCACAGCATCCTATAAGTACGAGCTGGCGCATCCGCCATGTTGTTTCCCAGTTCTCTGAAGTGTAAACGTTAAGGGGTGCTATAGCATTTGCGTCACGGCAATTTAGCGCGAAATTATGGGTGTTTGTGCGGCCATAAACTGTTCCGACCATTCTAGAAGTGGATTTAGAACGATTAGTTTCCTAAAAGATTCGAAGAAAAAACTGTTGTCCCGAAAAACTGGGAACGCGGACGGAGCACAGAATTATGTACTGTAAGTAAACAATACTTATGACCCGAAGCATTATTTAATAGTAAAAATGATACTCGGTTTTTCTTCAGCTATTTTGAAAGTACTACCTCGTATGAGATTCTGCCTGTAGGAAGTTAGCAGCCGCAAAATATAACGCAGTAAGAGATACCTGAAAATATAGTATTTAGAGTAAAATGTGTGCCTCATAGTATATTGAGTCATTAATCATACAAGCCACGATCGCTAAAAACTTATTTAGATGACCGTTTCCGGCCGAATTACGCCTAAACTGTCGTCATCGGATCTGTATCACAACAGTAACACTTCAGAGCTATCTGCTATTTTTAAAGTTGAGAAAGCTCGCCATTTCCACTATCGGCATTTCACAATAGCAGCACGTAACGCAAAACATTAAGCCCTTGGAATGATAGGGTTTAGATTACGTCAAAAGCTATACTGAGTCTAATTGTGCCGAAAGCGGTCATCTAAGTAAAAATGTTATGCGATCTTGGCTTGTATTTCAACGATGTCACCGATATCAGATCGCCGTCCTGAAGTCACAATGACGAACGTTGATACTGACAATGCCTCTGCAGTAATGTTTGTTGCTGCCTCCAAAGGGTTAGTAAGCCTGACTATGTAAGACTATCTTGAAATGGGCATTTGCTATAGTCAGAGATAGGTACCGCATATCATTCAAGAAAGGCTAATGTAAAAAACACAACATTTCACCCTATGTCAGCTTTAGCCATTTTTCGTATTCACACATAACTTGTGCTTTACGTTGGAGAAGGAATTGTGCCGTGTGTGTTAAGTGTGTTCTTGTGTGTCCTGGAAATTTAACGAATCAAGACTTCATTCAAGTAAAATTGCGTTGTTCGGTGAGTTTCGTATTTATACTTGGTTGTTGGGCAAATATGCACTTTAGGTGCAGCTGCGCCAACTCGTACTTACAGGAGACTGGTATATGATCTAATAAACGCCATTGTCAAATATTTAATTTGACTTCCGCGATTCTACCACAGAAATATACATGCACCTTTATTCTTTATTCTGACAAAGAAAAACAATAAGCAAATAAAACGCGAGATTTTGTCTAATCCACATATCGATGTAAACATGAGCGGAATGAAAGCTCAAAATAGCACTATCTGATGCTCTATGCGGGATCTCCGAAAATATTTCAGAAAACTTGAACAAAGCACAGTTTGCATAAGCTACGTGCTGTTTAGCATTCGTTGGGAAACAAGATGGCGGATGCGCCAGCCTATGTTTTCAGGAGCTACTAGCATACTGCCGACTAAACATCATCGATAGTAAATCACATTTAAGTGCCTGGCAGAGGGTTCATCGAACCACCTTCACAATTCTCTATTACTCCAATCTCGTATAGCGCGCGGAAAGAATGAACACCTATATCTTTCCGTACGAGCTCAGATTTCCCTTATTTTATCGCGGTGATCGTTTCTCCCACTGTAGGTCGGTGTCAACAAAATATTTTCGCATTCGGAGGAAAAAGTTGATCGGAATTTCGTGAGAAGATTCTGTCGCAACGAGAAACGCCTTTTAATGATGCCCAGCCCAAAACCTGTACCATTTCAGTGCCACTCTTTCCATATTTTGCTATAATACAAAACGTGCTGCCCTTCTTTGAACTTTTTCGATGTACTGTCAGTCCTATCTGGTAAGGATCCCACACCGCGCAGCAATATTCTGAAAGACGATCGACAAGCGTACTTCAGGCAGCAGATTGAGTTTCATTGGCAAGACAAAAGTAACAATCTTCGGTTAGTCTTCCCCACAACATTTTCTGTGTGTTCCTTCCAATTCAAGTTGTTCCTTATTGTAATTCCTAGGTATTTAGATGAACTTGCGTCCTTTATATTTGACGGATTGGGTCGACCGAAGCGTCCGATCCCAGCCGTCGGCTTTGACCCGTGACGTAAGGCTGTTGTGGTGTGATGTCACGACGGCGCGGAATTTAGTTTCATAGAGTGACGTGATTGTAGGTGTCGTTTTGATGTGATCGGTGGTGCTCTCTGGTGGTGTTAGGTGGTGATTTTGGTTTAGTCTGAGAGTGTGTGAATTTTTGTAAATTGCTTTTTTTATGTCTTTGGTAGGTATGGATATGACTGACAGGGTCAACAGTTTTCGGTTGTCGGCTATGATGGGGGACAATGCGTTGTCTCTAATAAAATTTCTTCAACTATTCGGGTTTTTGGATGAAATCGAAGTGTTCAGTATGTCGTGAAGAAACGAGGCTTACTTGAAGTTCCGGCGTCTCAGGCCAGGGACGGCTGTATGTGGAGATGTAAGGATAACAGGTCAAGGGAAGTGTTCGATCCCAATGTGTGGCTGTGAATGTTAGTATTGGTATCGGGAAATGTTTTTGAGTTATATAGGTCGAGGGAAGTGTTAGGTCCTAATTTATGGGATCGGGAGCTGCTGTTGAGCTATATAGGTCAAGGGAAGTGTCTCGATTCCAGATGAAATTGAGTTTAGTGGTATTTGGGGAGTTTGGTGTTATCAGTTTTTTCGTCGTTTTGTATGGGGGTGGGTGTCTAAATATGTTTATATTTAGTTTGTCCCCACCCTAAACCCCCTATTTCCCGCGCTTGTCCTGTTAGTCATTAGGCTTTTTGTGGATAGTGTGTGTGTTTGTTTTTCGATGTATTTTCGTCCTCATAATGTGTACGCAACGACTTCATATGCGCCATATTGGAATCGTGGTTTATGGTCGTTTCCGCCATAGGAGCGGGGACAATTGTGACATCTGTGATCAATGTTGCCGTTAAAGATGTTTGGTATTACTCTGTAGCCATTACGGATGCTAAGTTGTAATGTTGCCGATAAAATCACGGTACTACGACCAGGGACTTGCAGTGGCTATGCTGTTGTAACTTTGACTGGCTGACACGGGAGAGAACAAAAGTGCGTTAGTGTCGACAGACGAGGAATATCTTGCGTCGAAAGCAGGCAAGCGCAAGGGAATAGCGTTCGTTCGTGTTCGGTTCGCACTCGCTCGCGTTCTCTGGTTGCCTGCGCTTCAGCGAACCATCAGAGGAAGTTAGAGCGAAACCTTAGTCCGTTTACTTCTGTTGTCGATGTGAGTTGTGTGACGAAATGTCACACACTGAAGCGTTAGAGAAACTGGTATAGAGATGCGTATTAGAATGCAGATATATGTAAACATATCTACTTGTGTATAGTCCAGCTCATCCAGAGGATAGGCAAAATGTGAGCTGTGGTAATAATGGGATGGTTGTTTGACGGTCAAGAACGTAGGTAAGACATGTGTGGCGCTGGACAGTGCGTGTTCGGTACGGACTAGTGCAGGTTGTTTTCGAGTAGGGCACACTTAATATTTGCATTCAGAGGCAGAGCTCGACGTGCAATGAAAGACCCAACAGTTCCAAAGAGGGCAGACTGCGGGCTCGATTAGCTTGGAGCATCGGTAACAAAGACAGCCAACTTCCTGAATGTTTTAAGAGCGAATGTTTCAAGTCATGACAGCCCACACAAAACATGGGAAGACATCATCGTGAAAACGTAATAGTAGGCGCAAAGGAAAACTAAATTGCTGAGATCGTCGTATGGTAACACGAATTACGTCAAAACAAACTACAGTGGCTAAGGTGGCTTCAGAGCTCAATAACCATCTTAGAGACCCCGAACCTGTCGATACTGTCCGACGAGAACTCCATAAAGCGAATATTCATGGACGAGTTGCTCTACCGAAAGCATTGGTTCCGACAACAACAAATCCTGGACGGCTGATCCAGTGGAAACACGTCATATGGTCTGGCGATTCAACGTCTTCCTTACTTCCAACATCGCGCCGGGTTTGTCTGGAGAATGGCAAAAGCTTACAATCCTGACTGCTTAATTCCAACGGTTAAGCACGGACGGGGAAGTGTGATGGTGTTGTCTGCCATATCATGGCATTCCGCTGGTCCCATCATTACTCTCAAAGGCTGTGTTACAGTCAACGATTATGTGACGATTTTAGGTGAGCAGGTGCACCCCATATTTTAAATGTTATTCCCCAACAATGATGCCATATTTAAAGACGATAATGCACCCATTCACACAGCCAGGACAGTACAGTCGTGGTATGAGGATGTAATGGTACTTGAATTACGTAACCATTACGGCACCTCATCTGAACCTCTCGGTACGAGTAATATTCTGTGTTTCTTCAAAGTAGTTGACATATTTCTGAGACAACATTCAGATTTTATTTCATTTGTGATACATCGATATGTTTATATTGCAATGATAATATTCTTTTGTGTATTCTTTCTTTTGTCACTATGATCTTTGACGTACTTGTAACTCTGATTTTTGGGCGCGTAAGCGATTATTAGTTAGGTGTTGAGTGGTTAGAGTCGGACCTTGAGAAGGTAAAGTGTTGGACGTCGTGTTGGAAAGACTCATAACGTAGTCAGCTTATAAAATGTGAGCTTTAACAGTGACTGTGAGGAAGATGTTTTCAAGCATGTTTTGTATTGCGAAGTGGTTTTGTGTGATACGTGATATTGCAATAAAAGCAGTTAAAAGGAACTGTAATTTAAATTCGGAGTGCTGATTATTTTTTTTACATCACCATTGTGCCAACTTTGAAAGGTTTAATCTCCAAGAATGGTTTGAGAAGCGCATCTACAAAACTTTTGAGTATAGCAGAATAAAACCTAGGCCTCTTTGCATCCGATCTTGGCTCCATAACCACCTACATTTTCAACGATTGAGCCATAATCTTAAGACGAGACAAGCGTGGGAAACACAAAGATGAGTGCCTAGTTTTTTCATTATTACATGAAATGACTATTAACTGTGCTCTAAGACACCTGCCACATAATGACTGTTGTTGCCCGAAAATGCAGTATTTAGCAGCGTGAGCAACTCCACAATCGTTATTAAATGCTCACCTTTGTTGTGGGAGGGTTGTTAGGAGCATGCAACTGAGCTGCAGCCTCGTCCCTGGCCAGCATAGTCCCCAGATTTGAAAATTATCCTACACTCGTGGGTGGTATTGGAGTGCACAGTCTGGAGCATATTTCTGCCTCCTTAGTCACTATAGTAGTTAGAAGTGGTTCTGATCGAAAAGTGGCATAACATTCCAATGGAGACTATCCAATTATTATATGCCACAATAATCGCAGCTGTATTACAGGCAAATGGGGCTCCAACCCCTTATTGATGAGATTCCCAGGGAAGTACAGGTATCTACATTATTTTGCCTATCCCTGTACGTTATCGCATATAAAGTGTAGCCAAGATGTCGACATTGTATTTAACGTTGCGAGCAAAACCGTAGCTATCACTGTTTCACAAGATACTGAATCGTACGTCGGGGACTGGGCTGCTAGATCATCAGATGCAATGTGATCTGTTCCTTCCCGTTTGTCGGCAGTCATGTAGTCATCAACTCGTCAAACACCGTAAACTGTTAAAGATATCGAAACTTGGGTTTCTGGAATTGGTATCTCGCTAAGATCTCACATTTTGTCACGTGATAAATGTTTAACCTTATTTTTTGAGATATGGAAGTATAGTTTTTACAGTGGATGGACGTGGTTCTTAAACTGCATTTAACAGCACTGAAATGAGAAGCACAGGGACATGGAAAACTTCAGTATTCTACATACACCTATGAGCTTAAACCGAAACAGATTTGCTAGTATGACGAAAGATGTAACTGCCATGTACCCTGAAGTATTGTTCCATTCTGCCTTAAGAGACTGTTTATTTGAAATGTTCAGAATATCTTATAACTACACGTAATAACACCAGCGTGCCAATTCTTTCCAGCACTGCTAAAATAGTCTTGATAGATGGGGAGCAGACTTGAACCAAGACTGTCCCTGATCGCAGCATTGTGAAACACTTTGGCACAAAGTACCAAGTATAATATTATGTGCATCGTGTTCAAAACTAAAGTGCTCGATGACAATACATAATGCTAGATGCGCTGTTGTGGTAGAATGGTCGATTCTACATTTGTTGCCAAAATGCCGCACTTTTTGATTAAATTGGCAAACACAATAAATCGACGTTATTATTAGACAGTTGCCATAAGAAAATTGAATTACAGGTTGTAGCTTTCCTTAATATAAGGCTGTTTGCAGTGATTGATACATGTATACACAACTACATCAGAAGTTATATGCACTAGAGGCTATGTTAAATACAATTTCTAGCAATAAGTACACAACTGACCTACGTAATAAGATTTTGTTACTTTTGCTGGCCTACGTTAACAGGAAATGCAATTTGTCTCGCAACTTGTAGTCTTCAGCCTGAAGATGGTGTGGACACAGTGCTCCACACTCGTCTATCCTGTGCAAGCATCTCCATCTCTGCACAGCTACTGCATCTTACATCCGTTCGAATCTGCTTACAGTTATTAAAACTTGGTCTCTCCCTCTGCAATTCTGCCTCAACAACTAAACATATGGTTGCATGATGCCTCAGTATGTCCTGTCTACCAATCCCTTGTTTTAGACATGTTGCACCGTAATTACCTTGTTCTCCCCAATTGTGCTCAGTAGCTCTTCCTTATTTTCATGATCTACATATCCACTCTTCAGCATTCTTCTTTAGCACCGTATTTCGAAAGCATCCATTGTCTTCTTGACAAACGTTTATTGTCCACGTTTCACATACATACAAGGCTACACCCCACATGAATACCGTCAAAAAATACTACATTTAAATTTGTATTTGGAGGCAATTATTTCTTCCTCGGAAAACTTTTTTGTTGTCAGTCTGCATTTTATATCCTCACTTCTGCATTGTCATCTGCTTCCCTTTAAAGTCCTTGAAGAATTGCAATTGCAGTCTGTTTTCTGTGCAAGTTGTAGATCCCTGATACCTCCAGAGCTTCAAAGAGTGTATTTCACTCAAGTGTCAAAAAGTTTCTCTTAATGTACAAAGGCTACAAACACAGTACTTTGCGAGTTCAGCCATTTCACAGAAATGTAACATTGTGCTCAAATTAGTTGGTACAGTGCCCACACCCTCCTTCTTACATATTCCTGCCACTTTCCAGCCTTCTCTTCTTTGTTTAATTTTCGCACATGTGCCATTTCTTTCCATATGGAAAATTGCAAAGGAAGAATTTTCTCCTGGCAGTTCTTTATTTGCCCCCCTGCGGGTTCGGGGGTTAGAATAGGCCCGTGGTATTCCTGCCCGTCGTAAGAGGCGACTAAAAGGAGTCCCAAACGTTTCGGCCTTATGTGATGGTCCCCTGTCGGGTTTGACCTCCATATCTCAAAATTTTTCCGAAGAGCGAGCCGATTGGGGAAGGGCGCCTTACTTGGTGCATTGTGTCCGTGTTGTGTTGAGAACTTTCGCCATCTTATTCGTCGTTGCATTGCAGTCTTGCCCGCTCTCCATCTCTTGGGCATCGATGCGCCCCTGTGTGCACTTTCTGCCAAGCACTGTGCAGGGCCATTTTCTGCACTGACGACGCCCATGGACCACATGTCACCTAACATCCAGCACGGTAGCCAGTCCGTTGTGGTGGGGCCGCCATGTACCCTCTTGGTTGTAGCCCCCTGACAACACAGGGATCGCTCTACTGATGCCTGCGCCGTTCACTCCCCACGTATGCCAAGGAGTAGATGCCCATATCCCTGGGGCATCAGGACTCCCGGCAATGGCCATCCTGCCAGGTGGCTATTGCTGTGGCTGGGTGGCGCCCGTGGGGAGGGCCCTTGGTCGGAGTAGGTGGCATCAGGGCGGATGACCCGCAATGAAGCGTGGTACATCATCTCTCGCTGGTGGCCAGCCGCCAGCAGTCTCTAAGCGTTCTCGGGCTCAATTTAATGCTCAGAAGTACGATCCGAAAACGTTCCCCTCCCTGGCCACGCCGTGGGAAGAGCGTAAGTCTCAGGATGGAGGTAACAGTTATTCGCCCCGATTCTTAGTTTGCACGAGAGCTGATGTGGAGTCTTTTCTCTCCACAAAGCCTCAGTTCTTCGTCGAGCATTTAGAGGACAAGTTTGGGGAGGTGGAGGGCTTGTCTAAAATGCGCTCTGGGTCAGTACTGATAACAAACGACATCCTCCGCCCAGTCCCGCAGGTTACTTGCTTGTGACAAGTTGGGGGATGTTAACGTTACTATTACGCCACATAAGAGTTTAAATATGGTCCAGGGTGTTATTTTCCATAGGGACCTCCTTTTGCAGTCTGATGACGAGCTGCGCGCCAACTTAGAACGTAGAGGTGTTCATTTCGTCCGGCGCGTTCATCAGGGTCCGAGGGACAATCAGGTTGCTACCGGTGCATTCATCTTGGCCTTCGAGGGTGATACGTTACCGGAAAAGGTCAAGGTGATGGTCTACCGATGTGACGTCAAGCCCTATATCCCTCCCCCGATGCGGTGCTTCAAGTGCTGGAAGTTCGGCCATATGTCTTCCCGCTGCACTTCCAGCCTCACATGTCGCGATTGCGGACGCCCATCTCATCCCGATACTCCATGTGCCCCGCCTCCCATCTGCGTCAACTGCGGGGAGCACCATTCACCTTGCTCGCCTGACTGCAAAGTCTTTCAGAAAGAGCGCAAAATCATGGAATATAAGACCCTGGACTGGCTGACCTATACTGAGGCCAAACGGAAATATGACAGACTCCATCCTGTGAGAATGACATCTACTTATGCAGCTGCTACAACAACTGTGCTAGCTCCATCAGTTTCGAGACTTCCAGCCATCTCGATAAGCAGTAAGACTCCTCCTGCCCCCTTGCCCGTGGGGGGCTCTACCCAACTGGTTGCTCCTGCACCACCTACCTCAGGAGCAACCTCCTCCCACCCGTCGGGGACGTCCGTCCCCGCTTCTCAGCCGGAGAAGCGTCTAACTTCTTCGGCTACTCTCGCCCGTAAGAGTTCCCTTGGGACCCTCCCTTCCCAGGGTTCCACCAGCGGGGAGGATGACTGCCACCAGTGGCATAAGTCCTCACCAGCGGCTGGGCCTAGGGCTTCACGATCCTCCTCTGTCCCGGAGACTGAATCGGTGAAGCCTTCCCAGCCGGTGAAACCCAAGGTTCAGCGAGAGAAGTCCAAGAGAAAGACCTCTAAGGCAAAAGAACTTGCGGTGGCACCAACCCCACCACACCTTTCGCGCTCTGCGTCTGAGGATAAAGTCGAGATTTTGCAGTGCCCTCGCTGCTTGCCCTGATACCGCTCCTGGGCCTGATGGCATCCACTGTCAGATGCTGAAACACCTTTCAGTGGACTGCCAGCGGCGCCTTCTCGATCTTTACAACCGTCTTTGGGTCGAGGGGGAGTTTCCGTCGCAATGGCGGGTAGGCATTGTCATCCCCGTTTTGAAACCTGGAAAGAACCCTCTGGAGGTGGACAGCTACCGTCCCATTAGCCTCACCAACGTTCTTTGCAAGTTGCTTGAACGGATGGTGAGCCGGCGCTTGCATTGGGTACTGGAGTCTCGGGGCCTTCTGGCTCCGTCTCAGGGTGGGTTCCGTAATGGCCGCTCCGCCACCGACAATCTGGTGAGTCTGGAGTCGGCCATCCGTACTGCTTTTGCCCGCCGTCAGCACCTGGTCGCTGTCTTTTTCGACATGCGGAAGGCGTACGATACGACATGGCGTCATCACATTCTTTCTACGCTTCATGGATGGGGTCTTCGGGGTCCTCTGCCGATTTTTATCCGCAATTTTCTGTCGTGTCGTACCTTCCGCGTGCAAGTCGCGGCCTCGTATAGTTCCTCCCACGTCCAGGAGAACGGTGTGCCACAGGGCTCTGTTTTAAGTGTCTGTTTTTAATAGCCATTAACGGGCTTGCTGCGGCCGTGGGAAATTCTGTCTCCGCTTCCCTGTATGCTGACGACTTCTGCCTTTATTACAGCTCTACTGGCATTGCAGCTGTTGAACGTCAGCTACAGGGCGCTATCCGTAAGGCGCAGTCTTGGGCTGTAGCGCATGGGTTTCAGTTTTCGGCAGCCAAGACCCGCGTTATGCATTTCTGCCGGCGCCGAACAGTCCATCCAGAGCCGCGGCTTTATCTTGCCGACGAACTCCTTGCTGTGGTGGAGACCCACAGGTTTTTGGGGGTGGTTTTCGATGCCCGGTTGACTTGGCTGCCTCATATCCGGCAGCTGAAACAGACGTGTTGGCGGCATCTAAACGCTCTGAGATGCTTGAGCAACACCCGCTGGGGCGCCGACCGCTCTACACTGTTGCGGCTCTACCAGGCGTTAATCCAATCCCGTCTGGATTATGGGAGCCTGGCTTATGGCTCAGCATCCCCATCTGCGTTACAGGTGCTGGACCCGATTCTCCACAGCGGGATACGCCTTGCCACTGGTGCTTTCCGCACCAGCCCCGTGGACAGCGTACTAGTGGAGGCAGGTGTACCTCCACTGCGGTTCCGACGCCAACGTTTGCTGGCTCTGGTGTTGTTTACACTGACGGTTCGATGGTTGCTGGTCGTGTCGGATATGCGCTCACTCTAGGGGACCTTTCCGAACAACGTTCCTTGCCGGATGGCTGCAGCGTTTACACTGCTGAACTGGTCGCCATCTTTCGTGCCCTAGAGTATATCCGCTCCTGCTCAGGTGAGTCCTTCGTTATCTGTAGCGATTCCCTGAGCGGTTTACGAGCTCTCGACCAGTGTTTCCCTCGTTCTCGTTTGGTGATGGGTATCCACGAGTCTCTGCATACTCTCGCCTGTTGCGGGCCGCTCTGTGGTCTTTGTGTGGACCCCCGGTCATGTCGGTATCCCGGGTAACGAACATGTTGACCGCCTGGCGAAAGAGGCCACCAGTAAGCCATCTCTGGACGTTGGCCTCCCAGAGACTGATTTGCGGGCAGTCTTCCGCCGCCAAATCTTGGCGCTATGGGACGATGAATGGCGCGAACTGCCAATGCGCAATAAACTCCGTGCTGTCAAGGAGACGACGGCTGTGTGGCGGTCATCCCTGCGAGCCACTCGCAGGGACTCAGTAGTTCTTTGCCGGCTCCGCATTGGCCACTCCCGGCTGACACACAGTTATTTACTGCACCGGGAGGACCCTCCTCTATGTCGCTGTGGGGCAGCTTTGACAGTGGTCCACATTTTGCTGGCCTGCCCCCTTTTAGCTGTGGTCAGGCAGACATTTGCGCTGCCTGCTACGCTCCCTGCCCTTTTAACAGACGACTCCACTATGGCTGACTTAGTTTTACGTTTTATTCGGGCAGGGGGATTTTATCATTTACTCTGAGTGTTTGTTTTATTTTATTGTTTTGTGTTGATTCTGGCCTTTGGCCTATGGTTTTACACTGATTTTTTTAATGTGTTTCTCAGTGGTTGGCCTTTCCTTTTTCATGTCTATGGTCGGCCAACCACCGTCACACTCTGTGTGGTTTTAGTTTGTTTTGTCTTGTCTTTGTCTCAGTATCTCTTGTTCTGTATCGTCTGTGATCTCTTCTGTTCCTTGTTTTTATTCTCTGTGGGTGTTCTTTGTCTTTGGAAAAAGGGACCGATGACCATAGCAGTCTGGTCCCTTTAATCCCCCAAACCAACCAACCAGTGCTTTATTTGCGATTTCGGACTTCGTGCCAATGTCATCTCTTTAGATTTTCTCCAGTTCTGAGTTAAATTCAATATATGGTGTTTTACCCAAGGATTTTTACTGTTGTATCTTTTGCTGCATTTGCTACTTCTCTCAAAGGTACCCATTCATCGTGTAGTGGATTCCTTCTTGTATTGCCTAATGATCCCTTTGATACCCACTGACTGTGGGTTGTAACTTAGGTTTCATCTCTACCTCGTCCTGCTTCTTTAGTTGTAATCTGCAGTTCATAACCAATAAATTGTCAGTCTGCATCTGGACATGTATCAAAATTCAAAATCTGGTTTCGAAAATCCTATTCCACATGCATCTTTCTTCCACGATTCTTAAGCAAAGTGTTAGCCATGATTAAGTTATACCTTGTGCAGAATTCTACTAGGTGGTTTGGCCTTTCATACCTTCCTCAGAGCCAATGTTATATTTTGTCTTCCTGTTCCTGCTGCTGAATTCGTCTGGCATTTTAAGTTTTTGGCTCCCTAAACTCTGTATAACTTGTTTCGTTTTATGAAATATTTTTCAAGGGGGTTCATTGTCTGTAATGTTGGCAGGGATGTTGACTTCCAGCAATGTGGTTGGTGGAGATTGGCGTTCTGTCTATTCTTGGTATGAAAATGTTATAGCAGTTTAGAGATAATGTTGAGTATTGTTATAGTACTTAACTGATCGTTTCAGTAACTGTGTGGTTAAAACATGTGATCAAAATAAAGCAAATTATAAGGATAAACTGTCAGACATTTCATTTACAAAAAGCAATGTCTGCCATACGAAAACTAGCGTACCATCACTTTAGTAAATTGCATTTAGGTACAGCAAATCAAAATACTAAAAGCTATTGGGGGTCACACAGTTTTTCTTATGGACCGACAAGTTCTCTAAATGTTGACTATATAATTACATAAGGAAAAATCGCGAATGGTAACTCATCAAAGCAGAATAACAAAACGTGAATCATGAAATATGTTAAGGGTATTTAGCAAAGAAAGTAAAATTTTGGCATTTCTTCAGTCAACTTTTTCTTCCTTTCGTATAGACTCATGGTCCTGTGAATCAAATGCACCGCACAATTCAGTGGGTCCCCATTGATACCTGTCCACAGCTCGTGGTCTCGCGGTCGCGTTCTCGCTTCCCAAGCACGGGGTCCCGGGTTCGATTCCAGGCGGGTCAGGGATTTTCACCTGGTTTGTGTTGTCCTCATCATTTCATCATCATTCATGAAAGTTGAGAGACTGGGCTGATCAAAGGTTGGGAACTTGTATGGGCGCTGATAACCGCGCAGTTAAGCGCCCCACAAACCAAACATCACCATCCATACCTCAGAGGCGGTCCGCCATTGGCTGCCGCTGGCGACTGCCGCTTCTGGGTGCGAACGCAAATTCCGCGAACCGCCGCGGGAGGCGCTGGCTGCCGCCCTCTGGTCAGAACCGGCGTTCAGTAGCCGAAGCCGCAGCGGCAAAGGGTCTACCGTCGGCGATGCGAAACAAGACGACAAACATTCATTCAATAAAAATTCCACTAGTATAGAAATTAAGCATATAAAGTCAACTTATCGTGACACGCGCTAATCCTAGTTCCCTCCTCTTGGTGCTGAGGCACTCAGAAAAGTGGTGTGACAGCTTAGATACTTCGTTACATCACAATGACTCAGGAACTCACTAATACCGTTTGAAATAAAACCCAAGTATTTGTTAATATCTTACTGTGGTTCTCCAGTACCGTGAATCTAAGGCCAGTATTAGCCAGTATTGTACACGGAATATGAAAAGTAATCGGTGGCGACTGCTGCCTAAGAGCACAAGACCACATGAAAACCCTTATGGCACCTTGCGGATTTATTGGTTAGTTTTTCTTGAATTCTGTTAAATGTAATGTCCATGCAGTAATCTGAAACGCACGGCACTAAATCTGCCACGCTATACTACATATTGCCCCTGCCAGACTCGGTGAAACTTACCTTCAGGGTAAGGAGCACACCTTCACTTGTGCACGTTTTAAGGAACTTCTGCACTTGTGCAACTGCTGTGACGTAATTGCCTTGTGGGCCAAATCCATACGGGCTTCATAAGCAATGTACATGGTTCAGTGTGCATTTTGCCACCCAACAAGTACAGGGCGTTTCAAAATGAACATACCGGTTTTAAAGCTTTGCAGCATATATTACCTTCAATGTAAGATTGTAAATAATACACCAAATGAAGGAGCTACACAGTTTTGTTTGTATACCTATGCGCAATGGGAAGAGCATGGAATGACAGTGACTGAAAAAACGTGTTCAGCGAGTGAGTCATCCACGCTTAGCCCCAAGAAATATGCCTGTAAAAAGTTTATGGGCATTTTTTTTCGGTGAATCAACTGTAACTGATGTTTCTTACCTTCATGTGCTACCGCTATGTCCCGTGCCTCAATGGGAAAAAGCTGAACAACGCATCTTTATTTGGGAACAAGATGGTGGCATAAGTCAGTATGCGACTGGTTAAACGACATTGTACCTGAGCAGTCAATTGGGCGCAAGGGGCCGATTGACACGGCATTTCAGGCGTGACCACGTTCACACACGATCTGACGTGAGCATGTGTGTGTCCATCCGATACCAGCTGATCTATCCGACTTTGCAGTGTTACTGCAACAGTTACTCCTGACACATTGATCAAGGTTCCGAAACAACTTGGTTATAGACTCGATGTGCGATCAGTGTTCACACTGAATAATTGTAACGAAGACTGTTTCTCTTTCAAGTGGTGCATTAGTTATAATCGTAATGTGAATGTAAGATGTGCTACAAAGTCTTAAAACCCATATATTCCTTTTGAATCACCCTGTATATCCCATTGCCACGAGGTGGTAACACTGCAGCAGACAATCTACGTTCGCCATAAATCCCACAAGGTGATAGCGCACTACAGATACGCGAATTCACTCACTGTACAGGGTTATTGCAAATGATTGAAGCGATTTCACAGCTCTACAATAACTTTATTATTTGAGATATTTACACAATGCTTTGCACACACATACAAAAACTCTTTTTTTAGGCATTCACAAATGTTCGATACGTGCCCCTTTAGTGATTCGGCAGACATCAAGCCGATAATCAAGTTCCTCCCACACTCAGCGCAGCAGGTCCCCATCAGTGAGTTCGAAAGCATCGTTGATGCGAGCTCGCAGTTCTGGCACGTTTCTTGGTAGAGGAGGTTTAAACACTGAATCTTTCACATAACCCCACAGAAAGAAATCGCATGGGGTTAAGTCGGGAGAGCGTGGAGGCCATGACATGAGTTGCTGATCATGATCTCCACCACGACCAATCCATCGGTTTTCCAATCTCCTGTTTAAGAAATACCGAACATCATGATGGAAGTGCGGTGGAGCACCATCCTGTTGAAAGATGAAGTCGGCGCTGTCGGTCTCCAGTTGTGGCATGAGCCAATTTTCCAGCATGTCCAGATACATGTGTCCTGTAACGTTTTTTTCGCAGAAGAAAAAGGGGCCGTAAACTTTAAACCGTGAGATTGCACAAAACACGTTAACTTTTGGTGAATTGCGAATTTGCTGCACGAATGCGTGAAGATTCTCTACCGGCCAGATTCGCACATTCTCCAGGCTGTCCACTACATCCGCCGCCATCAGCGGATACAGTACGTAATCTGCTCAGATTCTCTCAGCTCTCTCCTAAGTCTCCAAGCTCTTTACCCTGTGCACCCTCTGGTCCACCGGATTCAGGACTGTCTGCGCTTGCTCCACCTGGGGGGCGTCTCAGTGGCGTTCCTCTGGCTCCCGGGACACGCTGGTATCTGTGGAAATGAGGCGGCCGATATAGCGGCAAAGGCTGCAGTCTCTCTTCCTCGGCCAGCTCTTCAGTCTCTTCCGTTTACCGATCTACGGAGCGGTTTATGTCGCCAAGTTACTCATTTATGGCATGCGCATTGGTCAACACTTCCCCACAATAAATTGCGGGAAGTGAAAGCCGTTCCTTGCGCTTGGACCTCTTCCTCCCGAACGCGTCGTCGGGAGGAGGTAATTTTAGCTCGACTCCGGATAGGGCACTGTCTTTTTAGTCATCGACATCTTTTAAGCGGTGATCCTCCCCCACTCTGTCCCCACTGCTCTCAGCTGTGGACGGTCAGACACCTTTTAATTGAATGCCCCTATTTTAATCCGTTACGCTCCCGTCTACAGCTATCGCCTGATCTATCGTCGATTTTAGCAGATGACACGCGCTCAGCTGACCGCGTTCTACAGTTTATTAGTGACAGTGAAATGACGTCAGTCATTTGAAGCTTTTTTTGGGGGACAACCAACCCCTTTCTATAGTGGACTTTTAAGCATTCCTTCTGCCTTTAGTTTCTCAAATTTTCTGACTTTGTTTCCATTGCTGCTGATTTTAAATTTCGTTTTTTTCCTGTTTCCTACGTCACGGGCTGGGCGCTAATGACCATAGTTTTGCGCCCTAAAACCACAAACGAAAAAAAAAAAGATTCGCACATTGTCTGTTCACTTCACCATTAAGAAAAAATGTTGCTTCATCACTGAAAACAAGTTTCGCACTGAACGCATCCTCTTCCATGAGCTGAGCTGTTGCAACCGCGCCGAAAATTCAAAGCGTTTGACTTTGTCGTCGGGTGTCAGGGCTTGTAGCAATTGTAAACGGTAAGGCTTCTGCTTTAGCCTTTTCCGTAAGATTTTCCAAACTGTCGGTTGTGGTACGTTTAGCTCCCTGCTTGCTTTATTCGTCGACTTCCGCGGGCTACGCGTGAAACTTGCCCGCACGCGTTCAACCGTTTCTTCGCTCACTGCAGGCCGACCCGTTGATTTCCCATTACAGAGGCATCCAGAAGCTTTAAACTGCGCATACCATCGCCGAATGGAGTTAGCAGTTGGTGCATCTTTGTTAAACTTCGTCCTGAAGTGTCGTTGCACTGTTATGACTGACTGATGTGAGTGCATTTCAAGCACGACATACGCTTTCTCGGCTCCTGTCGCTATTTTGTCTCACTGCGCTCTCGAGCGCTCTGGCGGCAGAAACCTGAAGTGCGGCTTCAGCCGAACAAAACTTCGAGTTTTTCTATGTATCTGTAGTGCGTCGTGACCATATGTCAATGAATGGAGCTACAGTGAATTTATGAAATGGCTTCAATCATTTGTAATAGCCCTGTATAATAAAATTAGATCGGAATCTGTGTATCCTATAGCTATACTGATAGAGAAACCTACTTCAGGGATTCTGAATTATACATTTTCTGGATTTTATAATACAGGAATCCATTAGAGGCGCTTAGAACCATGTCGATTGTGAGACTGTAGCATTTGTTCATGTTTCTGACATGTCATGTTTGTCTGTAGCCCCACATTCTATGTGTATCTGAACATTAACGAAAAGTTCTCACTGGTTTCTCTGTTATTCACTTAAATATGGGGGATCGAACACGGCGTGCTTTTGGCCCTTGTGGCTCTCAGCGCCTCATTTGCATTAGAGTTGAGTGACCTCGTTGTTATACAGTACTACTTCAACTTAATCATTTCCAAAACAGCAGTTTGTATTGGGAGTTGGTTGTCTACTGTGCAGTAACGGGCTTTCCTGTGAAGTGTCAACTTGAACTCTGTTGAATCTGTATTTAGCTCAGACAGAAAATTACCCAGAAAAACTAGCTGGAAAGAAACTAGGGCGTTGCAGACCCGATCTATTGTCTGAAAAAGTGACGAAATGAAATAAGCGTTACTACAAGGGAACACTTAACAAAAAAGTGTGTAATAAGCGTCAGTTATGTGGCGGCAATGTAAGACTGCCTGATTTTTCAGCCCAGAAGTTACTCCATTAACTAATACAAGAATTAGGGGTCTTGTACATTTGTCCGAGAAAATAAAAAGCACGAAAACTCTCACAAAAATGATAAACGGGGAGTAGCGAGAAGAAACATCATCGGTAAATAGAACATTGGAGAAGTAGATCGGGTTGGCGAGGATTTGCTGCTGTGCCCACTGACAGAACTGTACACGATTCTGGAAATCATTCCCATGCAATTCTTGATGTAGGTGTACGTGGTAAGGATGGAACAGGTCACGTGTAAGAACACGATGTACACTGGTTTTAGGAATGCCAATCTCTTGTTCAAGCTCCTGTGTGCTCACATGTGGATTCATAGCAACGGAAGCGAGAACAGTTAACTTCGGCACCTTCGTCTGTGCAAGTGCTACGACGATAGCGTTGTCGTGCGTTGAAACTTCCCGTTTCCCGAAGCGTCGCAACAAAAGGAGAAAACATCCGTCGGGAAGGTGGGCTCTTGTCAGGATATTCCTCTCTGTAGAGTTCCGCTGCCTGCGTAGCATTTCGCCTACCTTCAACAGCAACAATAAAAGAAAAGTTATGTCGATGCATTATTTAAAACGAGTAAACGACTATACTAATGTACCTGTACATAAGAAAAAGTATTTAAATTACTGTTCTGCTAACTTACATTCCCCATAGGTGAGTAGCATTTCTACCTTTTCGTTGGTGTACATTCTACTCATACAACTCAACTGACGATGGTTGAAGGAATGTCGGGTGTGAATTCTGCTTATGTTTACATTTGCCCCCTGTCAACGACAGCACGTGGATGTTGGACTACCCCGAGTACCTGTACTAAGCGTTGGAAGCGTCAACGTCATGTGTTGTGTTATGTTATGTAATTAATAACGTTGTTTCAGTGAATGGTACACTATGATAAATTTTTGAATAGGTCTTCAGGTGAGGAAATGAATTGCTGTACAAAAATTCAGGGTTCCATTTAGTCATACTGCAGTTCGTATCTATGTAAAAAACAAAGTTACTCCTGATTGATGTCCCTCTGACGGCTTGAGACATTTTGTAATTTGCATCTGGACAAAGTTATTTAGGGTGGTCTAGATAAATGGGACACCCTGTACATGAAGATAACTCTTATTGATGCTATCGCCATAGTAAAACTAAGCAGCAGTGAACTGTAGTTCCATTCCACATAGACTGCAACGTGTGTACATTACTTATCACGTCCCAGATGTCTAGTTGTAGACACTTCCATTTGAGATTAATAGTTAAATGCCGATAGTGATGAAACACAACACAACAAAACATTTGAAAGTTGTTTCAAACTACTATGGCTCTTGAGTACTTCCACCAAAGTGTTGCAAATACCTGCTGTGAAGATGCGCATGTATGCAGCTTGTAGAGTTCCGTTACGCTTCTGTAAGACACAGCTGCAGCAAAAAGAAGCCGATCCCCCCAGAATGGTTGGAGCTGGTACGGAATGTCGCACAATGCTATTGGTCTTAGCAGTTTTCGTACAAATTACTGTTAATTGGTATGTAGAAATCCAGTTCGAGCGTTCTATGGAAGTGATGTTGGCCTGTGTACTGTCAGAGTTGTCTCTGCAGCAGTTCCCTTGCATAAAACGAACGCAAACAAGGTCTTTCATGCTACCTTTTGTCCCAGTGGAACTAAACTGCAGCAGAGCCAGACTGACTCCCACTGGCTCACCTTTATTTCAATACCACGGTGTGGCCCCTGTGAACACTTGCCCTGCAGTAGTGTTGCAGCAAACACTGTTTCCGAAGATGTTGGTGTAATTCGTGTAGCCAGTATTGTCGCCAGAAGCTATCGTCGGCGATATGAAATTTCTGTGACCTAGAAGAACGTGTCTTCGGCCACCCCAAGGGAGAATGCTGACACTCCAGTGAGGCAGTGGTCCTTTGCGAAGCCTGCTGCCCCCACGACGCGCCTCTAGCGACACTATGTACACTTTCAGATGAAAACTATCCGTAGATCTACTAGTGTACATCACTATGGGGAGTGTGTACCGTTCCCCTTCATGCTGGGAATACTGACAGGGATCTCTGTGGTGGGAATGCCATCCCACTGTTACTCAACAGCCGAAGTCAGAGGATGGTTACTCATTCCAAAGGGTTCGTGTTCGGACTCTGGGTTGGCCTACCCCTTTCAGCAAAGTTAGTATTCACAAACCACTGCCCCCCCAGGGGGTCCACAACTCTTTCGTGGATACGTGCGTGGCGAGCACGGGGCCCCGAGCCATTGCAGCCTTCTTTCTCTCCCGGGCTGCATTTCCTTTCCTTTCCCTTCCCCTCCTTTCCCCTCCATACCCCTTTCCCCTCGCCCTCTCCTCTCTCTCTATTGGTGTCCTTGCTTATGTTGGCCCCCGCTATCCTCCTGGTTCTGTTGGTTCTACGCTCCGGCTTTTTTTGCATAATCATCTCCTCCTTTTGGCGTTCCTTGGTCCCCCTCTGGGGTTTGACCTCCATTCCAAAATTTCTCTTCCGTAGTGTGAGCCATTTGGGGAAGAGCACCTTACCTAGTGTCTCCGACGTGTGCCCTCATAGTACATTCCACCTTTTCTTTTACGTCGTTGTCTGATGCTAGGGTGCATAGCCAGCACGGTAGCCAGCCCGTGTGGTGGGGTCGCTATGTACCCTTTTGGTTGAGCCCCCTGAACACACAGGGATCACACTTCTGATACCTGAGCTGTGACCTCCTCATGCATGCCTTGGAGTGGTTGCTCGTCATCCTGGAGCATCGGAACTCCCGGCAATGGCCGCCGTGCCAGACGGCCCTTGCTGTGGCTGGGTGGCGCCCGTGAGGAGAGCCCCTGATCGGAGTGGGTGGTATCAGGGCGGACGCTATGCAGATGAAACGCATACGGGTCCAAAACTCTGGCCGCTCTTCTGCGGCCGTCTCTCTGCGTGGTACTGATTCCTCAAGTGCTGCTTCTCTTGCCCCTTCGGCCTTCCCTTCCGTGGCTACCCCCTGGGAGGAGGGTCAGGCGCGTCGTCTAGGGGCAAAACCTTTCCCCCGTTATCTAGTTTGCACCAGGACTGATGGAGATACTTTCACCAGTGTCAAACCTTTATTCTTTGTGGAACACATTGAAGACAAGTTCGGCGAAGTGGACTCCCTGAGCAAGATGCGGTCGGGTTCGTTACTGATAAAAACTGCTTCGGCCGCCCAATCTGCGGCCCTTCGTGCCTGTACCCATCTTGGCACAATTCCCGTGTCCATTACCCCTCACCAGTCTCTAAATATGGTACAAGGTGTGATTTTTCACAGAGACCTCATCCTTCAAACTGATGAGGAACTTCGGGACAATCTCGGACGGCGGGGTGTTCACTTTGTTCGGCGTGTTCAGAAGGGTCCTAAAGATAATCGTATTGATACTGGTGCCTTTATCCTGGCCTTTGAAGGGGATACCCTTCCTGAGAAAGTTAAGATTATGGTCTATCGCTGTGATGTGAAGCCGTACATCCCACCTCCTATGCGGTGTTTTAAGTGCTTGCGTTTTGGCCACATGTCTTCTCGCTGTACCCAGGACCCTCTCTGTGGTGACTGTGGACGTCCACTCCATGAGGGGAGTCCCTGTGTTCCCCCTCCTGTATGTGTAAATTGTCGTGGTAGTCATTCTCCTCGTTCAGCAGATTGCCCCGTCTATAAGAAAGAAAAAAAGATACAGGAGTATAAGTCTCTTGATCGTTTAAGCTACACAGAGGCCCGTAAGAAATACGCACGATTGCACCCTGTGTCCATGACATCTAGTTACGCCTTGGTTACATCTTCATCCCTTCCTCCCCCTTCCTTACCCCCATCCCGGACCCCTCTCCTTCCCCCCTCCCCTGCGGCTCCCACACCTTCTCCTCTGGGCGCTGCTCCCCCTCCCCAGCCGGAGAAGTGTCCCACTCCTTCGGCGTCTGCCGGTCAAGGGCGCCTCTCCCGGGATGCCCCTTCCCGGCACCTTCCAGGTCAAAGGTCTGCTGCAGCGCGGCGACCGCGAGAGCCGCGGTCTATCGGCCCCCCGGTCGCCCGGTCTCTTTCTGTTCCTGATCTTGCTGCAGCTGGCTCCATTATGCCACACAGCCCTCCTCGATCTCAGCCTGAAAAGAAGAAGAAACATAAGTCCCGGGACAAAGATCCTCTGGTGTCACCAGAGGTCCCTTCCCCGGCTTCACAACCGGATTCTGACCCGTCGTTTATGGATGTCGCCCCCTCCTTGTCGGTGACGGGTGGGGACCCGGCGGTATGACTGGATTTAGCGTGTTCAGCCCTCATTTAAACCATCGTTCTGTGGTTCTCCAGTGGAATTGTAATGGCTACTATCGTCACCTTCCGGAATTGAAATCCCTTCTTTCGTCCTACTCAGCAGCTTGTGTGGTTCTCCAGGAATCTCATTTTACTGATGCTCACTCACCGACCCTCCGTGGGTTCCGTGTTTTCTGTCGAAATCGGGTCGGACCCTTGCGGGCTTCTGGTGGCGTTTGTACGTTAGTCCGTACAGACATTGCTAGCACGTGGCTTCCTCTCCACACTACATTGGAAGCGGTTGCTGTTAGGGTCCACTTAGACTCTGCAGTGACAGTATGCAATCTTTATCTCCCTCCTGACAGGACTCTTGCACCTGCTGCCTTAACCACCCTTCTTCAGCAACTTCCTCCTCCCTTCCTCCTCCTTGGGGATTTTAATGCTCATCATCCTTTGTGGGGCAGTGCCTTTCCATCTAGACGAGGTCTTCTTATAGACCAATTTATTGCAGACCACGACCTATGCCTTCTTAATGATGGCTCCCCTACTCATTTCAGTGCTGGTCATGGTACCTTTTCTGCCATTGATCTTTCTCTTTCTTCTCCCTCTCTCCTCCCTTCATTACACTGGTCGCCACACGACGACCTTTGTGATAGTGACCATTTCCCGTTGATTATCACGCTCCCTTCCCGCTCCCCGATGGACAGGTTACCTCGTTGGTCTTTCCACCGCGCCGATTGGCCTCTATATACTGCACAGGTCGCGTTTTCTCCCTCTTTGTTGGGTTGTATTGATGACGTACTACGTGACGTGTCTGCCGCGATTGTTCGCGCTGCTAACCTTGCTGTCCCGCGCTCATCTGGACAATTTCGTCGTCGGCAAGTCCCGTGGTGGAGTACGGCCATTGCCATTGCCATCCGTGATCGCCGTCGAGCTTTGCAACACTTTAAGAGGCACCCATCTGTAGCCAGCCTTTCTACCTTTAAGCGCCTTCGCGCTAAAGCCCGTTATTTAATTAAACAGAGCAAACGGATATGTTGGGAACGATTCGTTTCTTCCCTTGGTTCCACTGTCCCTCTGTCACGGGTATGGGCTACACTTCGCTCTCTCCAAGGTTGCCATCGGCAGTCCACCCTCCCAGGCCTTCACCTCCCAGATGGCATTTGTACGGACCCATTAGTTCTCGCAGAACATCTTGCGACCCATTTTGCAGTGGCGTCAGCGTCGGCCTCCTATCCAGCTGCTTTCCTTCATCAAAAACAGCAGGCTGAAGCTGTCACCTTATGTTTCACCACTTGTGAGTCAGAATCTTACAACGAACCTTTCACTGAATGGGAATTTCTTTCTGCTCTATCTTCTTCTCATGATACGGCCCCTGGCCCAGATTCCATTCATAACCAGCTGCTTCAACATCTCAGTGCTCCACAACGGCACCATCTTCTTCGGGTGTTTAACCGTATCTGGCTCCAGGGTGACTTCCCTTCTCAGTGGAGGGATAGCATTGTGGTTCCTGTCCTTAAGCCTGGTCAGAACCCCCTATCTGTTGACAGCTATCGGCCAATTAGTTTGACCAATGTTGGTTGTAAGTTACTTGAACGGCTGGTAGCCCATCGGCTCACTTGGGTCCTCGAATCTCGGGATCTATTGTCCCCTTACCAGTGTGGCTTTCGAGAGGGACGATCTCCAATCGATCATTTGCTTCGCTTGGAATCCGCAGTTCGGCAGGCTTTTTCCCAGCGCCGCCATTTGGTTGCAGTGTTTTTTGACCTTCGCAAGGCCTATGACACGGCCTGGCGCCATCACATCTTACTAACCCTTCATCAGTGGGGTCTTCGGGGCCCACTCCCGATTTTTATCCGCCAGTTCCTGATCCATCGGTCATTCAGAGTTCGAGTTGGTACTGCTTTTAGTTCTCCACGGACCCAGGAGACGGGCATCCCACAGGGTTCTGTCTTGAGTGTCCTTCTTTTCCTCATTGCTATCGATGGACTTGTGGCCTCTGTCGGTCCCTTGGTCGCCCCTGCCCTGTATGTGGATGATTTCTGCATTTGGGTTAGTTCCTCCTCGATGCCATCTGCAGAACGGCAGCTCCAGGTGGCTATACGGCGTGCCTCTGCATGGACCCTCTCACACGGGTTTCAATTCTCTCCTTTAAAATCGCGGGTGGTCCACTTCTGTCGCCGTACTACGGTCCACCCTGATCCAGAGCTCTATCTCGCTGCACAAAGATTGCCTGTGGTTCCACAGTTTCGTTTCCTAGGTCTTCTTTTCGACAACAAGCTCACTTGGCTGCCCCATATCAGACTCCTGAAGGTAGGATGTTTCCGAAAACTCAATGTCCTTCGCTTCCTTGCCCACTCCTCTTGGGGTGCGGACCGTTCCCTCCTCCTCCATCTTTATCGTGCTCTAGTTCTGTCACGTTTGGACTATGGTTGTCAAGTTTATGGTTCAGCTGCTCCTTCCACGCTGCACGTGCTGGATCCAGTCCACCATCGTGGTATCCGTTTGGCCACCGGTGCATTCCCTACGAGCCCTGTTGATAGTCTCTTGGTTGAAGCTGGGATCCCCCCCTTTCTGTTCGGCGGTCCCAGCTTCTGGTGTCTTATGCCCTTACTATCCGTTCTTCTCCCGCTCATCCTTCCTATTCTATCCTATTCCCAGACCATGGACGTCGCCCGCCTGACTCCCGCCCTCGGGCGGGTTTACCGGTTGGGCTGCGCCTTGCGTCTCTTACCCGTGATTTTCGGCTTCCTTCTTTGTCCTGTCTTCCTCGCTCCCTCCCCTCCACCCCTCCTTGGTTAGTTCCTCGGCCTCGAATTCGGATGGATCTCCGCCGCGGTCCGAAAGATTCCATCCCCCCGGTGGTGTTCCGTTCCTTTTTCCGCCAAATTTTATGGGAGTTTCGGGATGCTGTTGTTTTTTACACTGATGGCTCTAAATCTGCTGATCATGTTGGGTATGCCTTCACGTCCTTTGTTGGAACGGAAAATCATCTACTGCCACCCTCATGTGGGGTGTTTACTGCGGAATTGATGGCAATTTCCCGGGCCCTTACCTTTATTAAACAATCCCAACACAACCGCGTTTTGTTATGTACGGACTCGTTGAGTGGCCTTGTTGCTATTGACCGGTGTTTTTCGCGCCATCCCTTGGTCTCTGCCATCCATGACCATCTCGCTGATCTTCACCGTGCTGCTTGTTCCATTGATTTCCTATGGGTCCCGGGCCATGTGGGTATCCCGGGTAATGAGCTCGCTGATCGTTTGGCTGGGGGAGCAGTTACTTACCCCCCGTTTTCTGTAACCCCTCCTGCAGCGGATTTACGGCTTCACATCAAATCCCACTTTGCACAGTCATGGGCCAATTCTTGGGAGGCTACTCCACTGTCTAATAAACTTCGTGCCATTAAGGTGAATCCAGGCCCATGGCGTTCTTCCTTTAGCCTCTCCCGCAAGGACTCGACCACACTGTGTCGTCTCCGCATTGGCCATACCAGGCTGACCCATGGTTTCCTTTTGCGTGATGAGCCACCCCCGCTATGTGGTTGTGGAGCCTTCCAGTCAGTGGCCCACATTTTGGTTGAATGCCCCCTTCTTTTGGCTCTGCGTGCTAAGTACAGACTCCCCCACACTTTACCTTTGATGTTGGCTGACGATTCCCGGATGGTCTCTCTGGTTCTAGGTTTCCTCCGGGAGAGTGGTTTTTATTCTCAGTTTTAAAGTTTTTAATCTCCCTCTGGTGTTGGGGCGGGGCGGTGAGTGTTTGGGTGTCTCCCACTGTAGGCAGTGTTCAGAGATTCCCGATTCACCTCCCTGACCGGAATCCTCTTTTCTTTCCCTTTTACTCTGTTTTTACCCCTTCTTTTAAGGCTTGGTTAGTTTTTCTATTCCCATCCGTACTTTCTGCATTATAGCAGTTGTACCTTTTAAGACACAGGTGGTCTTGCTTATGCTGCTTCAGCATAGTGTTGGGTCCGTTCTCTTGCCAACTTCCTTCATTTGTTTTTACTAATGACAACGTGACTGCCCTTTTACGTTTCCCCTTTTTCTGTTTTATTTTTCTGACTATACTGAGATGTCCCGTTAGCAGAATGGAGTCTATTTGAAACAAGGGACTGATGACCTTGCTGTTTGGTCCCTTTACCCTCAAACAACCAACCAACCAACCAACAAACCACTGCCTCGCAGATAATCTGACATGGTGCGTTATCATGCTCATACAAACAGGCGTAGTCTCTGGACTGTTCCTCTATTAGAATGAAATCTTCACTCTGGAGTGTGCGCTGATACGAAACTTCGTGACAGATTAAAACTGTGTGCCAGACAGAGACTCGAACTCGGGACCTTTGCCTTTCGTGAGCAAGTGATCTACCATCCGATCTACCCCAGCAAGACTCACGACCAGTCCCCACAGCTTCAATTCCGCCACTGTCTCGTCTCCTACCCGCAGAGTGAACATTTCGTTCCGTAAACATGCCCCCAGGCTGTGGCTAAGCAGTGTCTCCGCAATGTTCTTTCTTCCAGGAGAGCTGGTTCTGCAAGAGCTTCTGTGAAGTTGGGAAGGTAAGAGACGCGGTACTGGCGCAACTGAAGCTGGGGACGGGTGGTGAGTTGCGCTTGGGTAGCTCAGATACTAGTTCACTAGACTGAAAAGCAAATGTCCGGAGTTTGAGTCTCGGTCCGGCACCCAGCTTTAATCTGCCAGGATGTTCCTCTACTGCGAGCAGTATTCATACCGTCCTGCAGTCGGCGTTTTCTCAAGCACAATAAGGGGATCACGCCCTGATCACGAAAAATATGCCCATGGCGTCTTCTGTGCTTCACTGTTGGCGTTACACAGTGCACAGTGGGGACAAGTAATAATATCTAGGCATTCGCAAAGCTCAAACATAGCAGTCTTGGCGACACGGTTTATAGCGTTATTCGTCATTCCAAATGATTCGATTTTGGTCATCCACTGTCCAGTGTCGTCGTTCTTTGCACCACCCCAAGCATCGGTGGCTTCTGAGCAGCTGTTCGGCCATGGTACTCCATTCTTGGTAACTTCCTAAACACAGTGCTAGCTGGACTACTGGTGGCACTCCCGAACTGAAGATTAACCACTTCCAGTAATTTCGTGCGATTTTTTACAACCACCCTACGCACTGCTTGACGGTTCCTGTCAATACACGAAGCCTATCTGGTATTCTTTTAGCAGTTGCTGTTAATTTGCGTCTCCACTACACAATCGCATCTGCGAAAGTTGACACGGACACCCTTAGAAGGGGTGAAAGTTCGGGATCGATTTGTTACAGAAGAGACATTCAATGACTAGCCAACGATGGACGTCATTCGACTCTCCTGACGCTCACGCGCACAAACATTCTGTTACTGCTGCTCCACTGAGAACAAAATACTCTCTCTTGTGCTGGTGGGTTCGTCACTCGTGTCATCTGCTTGTCGACACTGCATTACATGGGCGTGTCGGGATGCTTCCGATAAGGTAGTTAGTAATATAATACTTTCATTAGGCACACATCGTGTCCGCTTAAAGCTTGTAATGGCCGCGAAACCATGCATTTAGTCTCTGACCTAGAACAAAACAGTTCCAGGGCAAGACACCGATTTTAAAGGTAACTGATTCGTAATGAACTGCAATTTAAAACTGAATAAATGACAATATCAAGAAATTAAGTTTATAAATTGAAACAGGTTTTTCAGTGTTTCAAAGTCAGCATTTGTCAATGACTGAAACAGGGGGATGAATTTAAAAGAAAACTAATGGGAAGTTGCTTCCTGAGGCGAAACAGTGAAGACAGCAAAGGATCGTAAGGAAAAATGGAAGATATAGTAGAAATGCTTACGTAATACACAAAATTTTGAATTTCATTCAGTAAAGAAAAGATACAAAAATTCGGGGAATGAAGCACGGAAAAGACAAGTGAGATGTATAAATCATCAGTTTGACAAAAGGTGCTTAATGACAAAGTAGGAATGCCTAGAGCGAAAACAGAAACCTGTAAAAGCATGCATGACTATAGGAAAGATTGTTGGCACACACCGAAAATTAGGGAGCGAAGATGGGTGACCAGTATTAAGATTATATTAAGCCAGTGTTAATGGAAAGAAAGCTGATAATGGGATTATGTGAAACGGTCATACAAAGAAATCGAACAGGAAGACTGTTGTGGAAAGAAGTGAAGTAGTAAAGTTTAAACGGAGAGGTTCACTGAGATACTCTGAGAAGAGCATCGTTGAGCACTGACACTGGCGAATACGAAATTGTCTCGGGTTACTGAGATACTTCGCAGCATGTACCATGATAAAACTATTCAACCTGGGAGAAAAGGTATAGGAAACCCTCAGACTTCAGTGATGTATCAATTCCAATTACCAAGAAGACAGAGGAGATGGGTATATTAACGCACCACTAGTTGCAAAACTCTTGTCACGTGCTACTGACAAGTTATTTGTAGATGTGTGGAAAAGCTTCTCGAAGCAGACTTTGAGGAAGATCGTTGTCAGATATGGACCAATACTGAACCAAACAACTTGGGCAAAACCAAAACCGCATAAGTAAGATTCCTGGAACATGAAAGGATTGGTAGTTGTGAAGCGACTGAAACAGGCTTGTGTCCTATCCACCATTACTTTGTATCTTCAACAACCTGTGCAGCAAACCAGTGAGAATGGATCATGTGATGCTGAGGGAATTAGTTCAGGGAATGAGTCTAAAAGGTTATCATTTGGTTTGGAATATAGCTTAGTGTGGATGAAGTAGAGAGGATGTAAAGTAACAACTAGCAACACCACATAAAAGTATTTCTGAAAAAGACGAACATTTTGATCAGTTAGAAACTTAAAAATTTGTTTGGAGTGTAGCGTTGTATGAAAGTCAAATGCGGATGACAAACAGTTCACACAAGAACAAAATACCTTCTGTAATGTGTTATACAAAGTTTTACTGAAGGCGGGATCAGTTATCACGAGAATCCTGATGCATTGAGGAACTGTCAGTGGGATAAGAGAGGTATTGGTATGGAGTAAAAATTGTTGAGGTATACATGAGGTTAACTACGGAAAGAAGACTAAAATGGACATAAGTGGCAACAGTTATGCAGAAACATAGACTTGCACGGGATAAACTAGTGTGGATAAGAGCATCGAACCAGTCTATGAACTGAAGAGGGCAGTAATTCTGACACAATAGAAGACAGGTGTGGTTTGCATGCAGTAAGGGGGAGAGGCCACAATCTTCCATACTGAGCAGTACATGGTGGTGAACAGTGGGGCAAACTACTACTGGAAAAGCAAGGATAGTTCCGTTAGCCTTTCAGTTCCATTGTGGTGTGTATTTGAGTCCTTCACAAAAGTAAATACTGATCGGCGAAAGACATGTGCAGTGTCTAAGACGGGAAGGATTATTCCAGACATACTTTCGGTGATCAAACAAGCAACTGTTCAGTTCAGATGAATCTATTGAAAGTTAAAGTACCTGCATACATTAATCTGTTTCGTACTTCATAAAAAGAAAATTCTGCGAACAGCTATTCTAAAACTAAACAAAGTCAGTTTTTTCGAGGTGCAAATATGGATTGCGAAACCTGTTTCACGACGAGCTCAACGAACGGAGAAATTTTTCCACACTTGTTCATGTTTTTCAGTATTCCAGTTACTCACTTCAGCAGGCTCTCTCATAATACGGGTTCCTTAACACAGGCCTAGCAGCTACGTCTCTTCGTAAATTTTGAGCGGAGTGGATACTAGGTAAGAAATAAGCATGATACCTAGAAATATTGTACAATAATTTCAAACGAAATGACTTAAAACTTTTAGCTCTCAACTTTCTCAATTATCGACGTCAGTTAAGTATTTCGTCATATATTACGTATAATGGTTTATTCTAATGTAACACAAAACAAACATAGGATTCATTCAAGTTTGAAGGGTGTAACTAAACTGAGTGATTTTGGCTATTGTTTGGGGATTGCAATGGCTTGTAGTGTTGTCTCTCTCATACAAATTTGGACACTAACTCACTGTGATGTACACAAGCTTTAAGAACTGAAACTGACGAACGCACACCTTACGGTCTGTACCCTGTTGTGTGATACAGACGGACCTCTTTTGTGGCCCCCAAGGAGTACACTGATCCTACCCTTCTTCCGCAACTATTTCGTTCGACCCTCCACGATAATTTTAGTTCAGTATGCGTATACAAAAACGGATTAAACATCAAATAGCATTTGTTACGCTTTTGTACATGCAAGGCGTAATGGTTCTTTATTTACGTGACCATTACGGCACTCCAACCCCAGTTCTCGATATCAGTAATATCGTTCTACATTTCTGCAAAGTGACAGATATATTTTTGTGACAATATTCGTTTGGTTTTATTAATGTATAGGTACTCCGATGTATCGATATATTACAGTGATATGGTTCTTGTGTGTGTTCATTTCTGTGAGACTGTCATAATCTTTGACTTACTTGTAACCGTTTTGGCGCGAATGCCCACAGAGCAGTCTGTTTCACTTTGCAGAAGTTATTTCGCTTTGTAAAAGGACAGTCAAATCTTGTTTGGTGAAAATGGATGTTAAATATGTGAAGATTGATACAAAACTGTTTTCTTGATGACGTGACAGTTAAGTATATATGAATTTACAGGAAGTTTAATAAAAACGTGGATCGTGAACAGTCAAATTATTTCTATCATACCATTGTTCTGATCTGGGATTGTTTGAGCATTAAGAATTTCCTGAAAAACGCATTTGTTAGGACTTCAAATATTGATAAAATATAGATCTGGACCTTCTAGCAATCAAAGTGGAATCACTCTAGAATCACGAAGATGAGCCATAACAACTTCGAAGAAATGTACGTGGAATCCATTCAAGATGGTGCCAAAATTAATGATCTTTCTACAGTGACTTCATTATTTCCTTTCTGACGATACCATCCAGTCAATAACTTTGTTGTTGCCTGATAAATTAAACATATGCTGCGTGGGCAACATTATTAATCTGATTTCTAACCTACTTTGCAAGCGGTGGTATTGTTAGAAAGGGGACACGAGAACCACTCCCTGCCGAGTGCCTGTTAGTGTATACACTGCAGAGTTGGTTCCCATCTCAGACTCTGCGGTACATCAAATGAATGGACACCACGAACTTCCTGATCGGTAGCGATTTTGTGAGTGGCTTAAAAGGCATGTGCCTGTGCTACCCCAAAATTCTGTTTGTCACAAACATCTAGGTCCCACTGGTTGACCTTGACATATCTGTCAAGACAGTGACCTTCATATGGACACCAAACCATATAGGCGTTCCAGGAAATGAACTCCCGGACTGTCTAACAAATGATGCAACTATGGAAGATCAACCTCATGTAGCAATGAAACTTCCTGGCAGATTAAAACTGTGCGCCCGACCGAGACTCGAACTCAGGACCTTTGCCTTTCGTGGGCAAGTGCTCTACCATCTGAGCAATACTGGGCAGAGACTTACAATTAAAACTTTGAGGCAATATTTGAGGCCCTGGAAATTGGAATGGTAACCCACTAAGGTCCAAAGCAAATGGAGTAATTAAAGGGTCCACTAAGACGTGGCACACTTCTTTCTAGGCCACTCAGAAAGATGCCATAGCATTGTGCCGACAACGCATCAGCTACAGGAGACTCACAAACCAGCTCCTTCTGGATCACGAAATCCTGGTCACTGTAGCTGTGGTAGTCTGATGATAGTGCACGTTCTTGTCAAGTGCTCCCTCTTGGCCGATCTGTGGCAAGCTCTCAGTTTATACTGTAACACCCCACCCGTCACTTAGCTGGTCTTGGCGTGTGTTCACCCCAACTAATTGACTAACAGATCAACAGTGTGTGCAAAACTGCCGCAATATCGGATAACGCAAAAAAGTAATATGGCCCTGTGACTCCTGATAGAACTGCGGTAGCAGAGTTGACATAAATTTATTCAGAATTCATCACTTTTAATTAAAAAGGGGTGCACATTGATATATTCAGCTAATGAACACCAGATGCAAATGTTGAACATAAAATTAAGAAAGTGACTTGGGATTTCAACTACTTAATTGAAAACAGATGCAGTCGATTAGCACAAGTTTATTTTAACTCCCGACCTTCAATCATCACATTAAGAGACTCTATCAGGCAGTGGTAATAAATTGCGTTTGTGTGGAGTAAAGCGCGATAACTCAAAAGTAATTCCTGTCAACTGACCCAGGCGTAATGCGAAGTGCAAGAAGAATTCTACAATACACGGCCCAGTAAACCCTTGTGGAAACTTTGCCGATGTGATCCAACAAATTAATCAGTGGCCGGAGCGGGCGCAATATCACCGAATACAGCGTGGCGGAGCGGCATAGTTGTCTGGACGTCGGGCAACCTCACGTTGCTGCAAGGCTGCGTTCGTCAATTCACTCCTAGCTATCTTGCTCAGTACATAGCTGAACCAAAACTTTCTTCTATCTCCAAGCTCAATCGTTCCATTTGCTAAGTCTTAAACTGCAGAGATGCTCACTCTCTCAGGCATGCTGAGTAAAGAACGCCACATTTGCACTCTAGGCAAGCTGGGAATGGAAGACCTTTACAGGGACTTCTCCCAGTCCACTCTTCACCTCGGTTTCCCCTCCAGCAAAATCACTTACGCCAATTGCAGCGCAAGTCGCGTAAATTATGTGTCGCTTCCCAGCACTGACCAATACCTGCTCTGGGAAGTGAACAGATTCCCACAAAATTTCCCTTCCTCTCAACTTCTGCAGTTTAGCTCCTCCCAGGCCATCCATCAAGGTTAGCATCTGCACAAACAGTTTTCCGGAATTCTGACTCCCAGGAGAGCACTTCAAATACCTTGGTCCTACGTTCCCATTGGAGGCCGGCGTATTTCATTCTGTCGCTCTTCACCTGAATTGCTTCAGACTCTGCGTACCGTGAATTCAGCGTGAAGTTGATATAGTCATGAACACACATTTTTACCTTTGTTGACTGCTCCACCGTAGCTTTGCGCGGCTTTCTCGCATGTTTCACAGAAAACGGGACGGACATTTATCAGCAGGCATAAAAGTTCTCCATCTGTTTCCTGGTACACCAGCATGGAGTCGAGGTCAACCAACCACGCACTCACTGTCACTCACCTTAAGGCGGCTGGAGGCCACGCACTGTTACTGCTTTCTCAGAGTTTGAGTCGCCCTAAGCTGCCTATTGTCACTTCCCGTAGCCGCTCCCCTGGCAGCCACGGTCAATTCTGTGTACTTCCATGGGGTAAGCTAGCCTCCAGTAAATCGACGCGTTTCCACAGTTTTCATGTTGTGTGAATTACTTTAAAACCATCACCCGACATTAATTATTCCAATACGTCCATACTATACCCTGTACAAGATGCATTGTGCCTTGTCAGTCATTTTTGTTCAGACCTACTGTTAACTCAACGTGAGTTAGGTGATCATTAATGACTTCATGTAAGGGGCATAGTTCTTGTCATCTTAAAATACTAAAGCATAATACTCATCTAGTTTGTGTTTTGTGTGTGTGTGTGTGTGTGTGTGTGTGTGTGTGTGTGTGTGTGTGTGTGTGTGTGTGTGTGTGTGTGTGTGTGTGTGTACGTGTGCGCGCGCGCGTAGTATAGTCCCTTTAAACGCATCACAATGACGAATCTGTCAATTAGTAATCGTCTTACAGGGTATTGTTACTTACTTTGCGGCAACTATACAGACCCACTGATGTCCCAGTGTGTGTGTGTTTCAGACTGTGACTGTGATGGCAGAGTCGGAGAGAGACAGCCTGGCAGGCGGCCAGGGTGCACCACTGGAGGAGTCTGGCGAGGGAGCAGGCGTGGGGCAGGCCGTAGCAGCGGTTGAGAGCTGGCTAGCGCAGCAGCCGGTGGCGCCAGACACTGCAGCGCAGCAGTCTCTTGAGGTGCTGGCACGACAATTCAGGTACTCACTATGCAACGTTTTGTCCAATACCTGCATACGCAATAGACAGGTCGCTTTCCTATCTGCTCTGTTCACACAGGTTGCAGCAAACTGAGCATTTCGGATTGAACAAAATACACAGGGTGGCAATCATTTTACTATATGAAATGAAATAGTCCTAACTTCTGAACAGTTTGCGTTAGGACGTTCAAACTGCGCGGTTGGCCGTGGAGCATGATGGGAGTTAATATGCGAACGTGCATGTGCAAGTGAAAATGTCACAGTACAGCGTGCCTGAAGGCTTGTGAAGCCCTACTATGCGAGCAATAAGAGCCCACCTGCGGATCTAAGTTTGTGACAGAGTTATAGCTGAAGACAACTGGTTCAAGTGTGCTAATAATCAAGAATTCTATTTGTAAGTTTGAGAGATCAGGTAGTCTTGATGACAGTGTTGGCAATGTCTGTTGTGCAAAATGAGTGAAAACGCCCGAAAGCATCGAAGACATGCACTGTTTCATACAAGCTGGAAAACGGTGGGAATCATCCACGAGACACTGACACAAATTGTTGTTAAAGTCCTGCATCTCTTCCCATACAAAATACAGTTAAATCGGCTGTTACGCCTCAGGGCCATGAACAGTGGTTTTGCTTCGCCAACACAATGGTCCACAGCATTGATTTAGAGGTGAATATGGTTTGGTTTAGTCACAAAGCCCACGTTCAGTTGGATGAGTTCGTCAATAAGCAAAATTCGCTCATATAGGAGACTGAGAATCCGCATTTTGCGATCGAGAAGTCTCTTGCGCCTCAAGGGGTGACTGTACAGTGAGTGCACAATAATCAGTGCGGTGTTCCTGCTGAAGAGTATGTGAAGAATTTGGAAGATTATTCCATCCCCATATTGTAAAGCAACCCTGATTACGACAGGATGGGGTTCATGTAAGACTCAGCTCGACCCCCAACGAAGTGGGAGTGTGTTTGATGTCCCGAAGCAGCGCCTGGGGTACCACATTCTGGCTGCGAAGTGCCCAGTGGCCAATGGCTTGGGCCTCGACTGGCGGCTATATTCTCTGAATCTGAACACATGCAACTCCTTTTTATGGACCCACGTTAAAGAAAACGTGTACAGCAGTAACTCCCCCCCCCCCCCAGGGGCTCCACAACTCTTACGTGGCTACATGTGTGGTGAGCATGGGGCCCCCGAGCTATTGCAGCCTTATTTCTCTCCAGGGCTGCAATTCCATCCCCTTCCCCTCCTTCCCCAATCCTTCCCCCCTCCTTCCAACCCCTCCCTCGCCGCCCCCTCCCTCGCCGCCCCTCCCCCTCCCTCGCCGCCCCTCCCCCTCCCTCGCCGCCCCTCCCCCTCCCTCGCCGCCCCTCCCCCTCCCTCGCCGCCCCTCCCCCTCCCTCGCCGCCCCTCCCCCTCCCTCGCCGCCCCTCCCCCTCCCTCGCCGCCCCTCCCCCTCCCTCGCCGCCCCTCCCCCTCCCTCGCCGCCCCTCCCCCTCCCTCGCCGCCCCTCCCCCTCCCTCGCCGCCCCTCCCCCTCCCTCGCCGCCCCTCCCCCTCCCTCGCCGCCCCTCCCCCTCCCTCGCCGCCCCTCCCCCTCCCTCGCCGCCCCTCCCCCTCCCTCGCCGCCCCTCCCCCTCCCTCGCCGCCCCTCCCCCTCCCTCGCCGCCCCTCCCCCTCCCTCGCCGCCCCTCCCCCTCCCTCGCCGCCCCTCCCCCTCCCTCGCCGCCCCTCCCCCTCCCTCGCCGCCCCTCCCCCTCCCTCGCCGCCCCTCCCCCTCCCTCGCCGCCCCTCCCCCTCCCTCGCCGCCCCTCCCCCTCCCTCGCCGCCCCTCCCCCTCCCTCGCCGCCCCTCCCCCTCCCTCGCCGCCCCTCCCCCTGTGGACACACAGGTCACAATGGCACTGGAGCATAGGATGACGAACAAAGAATATACGTATTTCGAATGCATACACTTATTAAAGATATACGAATACGAAACTTTACAAATACACCTTTACGAACCTCTCAAGTTCATATTACAGATGTTCAGTAAGTCCTCAGTCAGCGACACAATCACATCGATACTCAGATTCCTTCCATACTTTCACAGATGTTACGGCAGTACGGATCTGGTGCTTCAACTCTTCCAGGTTCTGTGAGAGTGGTGGTACATAAACGTCGTCTTTAACGAAACCCCACATGAAGAGGACAGGGAGTGTCAAATCCGATGACTGGAGCCCAGCTGAGACATACTAAGTCACAAACTCCTTGACGACCAATCCAACGGTTCAGTAGTTTCATTCAGATATTAACGCACTTGGCGACTCCAGTGATGGGGTGCGTTGTTGTTAGAAAATGAATCGGAGGATCAATTTAGTACCTCAACCTGAAACGTCTTTGCACTGTAATCGCGGAATTGCAATTCGCAAACTGGAGAACGTGAACTGATTTCTGCTGTGGAGTAGCCATTTTCAACATACGACGGTTACAAAGGAAAACGGAAGACAACTTACATCTAGCGGCTGTTAATATAAATTAGACCCTGTATTCGTTTCTCCAATAGCTGGGCCGAAGCACAGCGATCGATAGTTTGGACAAAATAATACTTTGTAACACGCATGTTCGTTTGGAAACATCTCTACGCCTTTTTCCAAAACTTGCGCACAGGAACATGGAGCTATAGTTCCTCGTTTAAACATTCGCATGAATGATAAAATGACACATCGAAATAGGTGACGAAGAGCTAGAAAAGCAACTGAAGTCGCTCAACAGAGAAGGCCATTGGACCAGACAGGGCAAGAGTATGTGATAGTGTTTACGCCTCTAGAGCAGCAGTGTAGCTAGTTCCCTAGAGAACTAAACTTCCTAATGTTTAGTAAAAAAAAGCGCAAGTCATTCCCATTTTTCTGAAAGGTCGTCGATCAGACGCACAAAGTTATATAGATCTTCATCTATGACGTCGGTCTTTTGCAGAATTTCGGGGCGTTTCACGCTCTCATATCGAAACATTTCTATAGACTGAAAATCGCCTTTATAGGTACGAATATGGGCTCTGGAAACGACGCTTGAGTGAACCCCGCTTTGTTCTGTTCTCCTAAGAAATCCATAAAGCAGTAGATAAAGGTGCCCACGTTAATTCCATGCTCCTTCACCTCTGGAAGGCATTGAAGAAACTGCCAAGTAATGAACAGCAAACCCGGGTCTTCATGCTTGCTAGGCAGGAAAGCTAACCATTACACCACCACAGCCCGATGGTCAACATAGCCGCATGAACTACCTGAGTGCCCTCCCCAACACACACTACACATCTTCTGCTTATTTTCCATTACATCGTTCAGCAATGTTGACCATCGTGCTGTGGTGTAATGGTTAGCATTCTTGCCTAGCAAGCAAGACTACCCAGGTTAGTCCGAGCAGCAGCACGAATTTTAATTCATCTCTCCGGCTTCGATAATTATAGTCATTTAACTGAAGAGTTTCTAGCAAGCAGAAAACGGTATGTAGTTCTGAACAGAGAAATTTCTTGAAGTAGATATAAACAGGATGGTGTTCCAGAACCACTAAGTTTCACAATATAATTGTATGAATCACAGTTGACCCTCAGCGTACGAGATGTGTTCAAAAAGAAACCGAAGTTTTGCTGTATCAGCTTTATCGCTTATTCTACGACATTTTAAGCACTGTCCCGTTCAAAATAGTCCCCTCTAAGGGCAATATACCGTTTCCATCCCCCCCACCACCACCACCCAGTTTTGGAACTACTACTGGAACACATTTTGTTGGATGGCGTGAATGATTCTCTTCGCATAGTCCTGTATCTCCTCTACACTTTGTGAACAATGTCGTTCCAATGCGTTTTTGAGCTTGGGAAATGGGAAAAGTCGGATGTAGCTAGGTCCAGAGAATACAGTGGATGGGGCACAACGGGAATGTGGAGTTTAGCTAGAGAGCTGCAGACAATGCGTGACGATTGGTTTCCCCAGAATTCAGGCCTCTTCCTGCACACAGCATCGCTCATGCTCACTGGGATTCCCTGGTAGACTTCTTCGTTTACCATCTCGCAATGTGGCACAAATTCATGATGGAAAAGGCTTTCTAGGTACACACAACAATCACCACCTTGATCTTGGCCACTCTGCCGGCCGGAGTGGCCGAGCAGTTCTAGGCGCTACAGTCTCGAACCGCCCTACCGCTATGGTCGCAGGTTGGAATCCTGCCTCGGGCATGTATGTGTGTGATGTCCTCAGGTTAGTTCGGTTTAAGTAGTTCTAAGTTCTAGGAGACTACTGGCGTCAGAAGTTAAGTCCCATAGTGCCCACAAGGGAACCTCCTCATCGCACCCCCCTCAGATTTAGTTATAAGTTGGCACAGGGATAGGCCTTAAAAAACTGAACACAGATCAATCGAGAAAACACGAAGAAGTTGTGTGGAACTATGAAAAAAATAAGCAAAATATACAAACTGAGTAGTCCATGCGCAAGGTATGCAACTTCGAGGAGAGTGTTAGCTCACGAGCGCCGTGGTCCCGTGGTTAGCGTGGGCAGCTGTGGTACGACAGGTCCTTGGTTCTCTCGGGTGAATATTTTAATTTTTTTTTCAGATAATTATTAAAGTTCAGGCACTCACACATAATCAACTTCGCTCTCCAAAATTCCAGGACATGTTCAGATTTGCTTGGACATATACAGAATTTGACGGTCTACGCACGGAAACATTTGAAAACGTAAAAAACATATGTTTTGACAGAGCACAGGGGAAGCTGTGCGACTCTGAAACTAATGCATTCATTTGATGCAGTTTATGTGACGCTTTTATGTTTTCATCACTTTTTTTGGAGTGATTATCACATCCACAAGAAAACCTAAATCAGGCAAGGTAGAAGAATCTTTTTACCCATTCGCCAAGTGTGCAAGTTAGGTGGGTCCACAACATATTCCTGTCATGTGACGCACATGCCGTCACCAGTGTCGTAAAGAATATATCAGACGTGTTTTCCTGTGGAGGAATCGGTTGACCTATGACCTTGCGATCAAATGTTTTCTGTTTCTATTGGAGAGGCACGTCCTTTCGTCTACTAATCGCACGGTTTTGCGGTGCGGTCGCAAAACAGACATTAAACGTATTACAGTGAACAGAGACGTCAATGAGTGAACACAGATCGTAACTTTGCGAAAATAAAGTAAAATTTTCACTCGAGGGAGGACTCGAACCAAGGACCTTTCGTTCCGCAGTTGCTCACTCTAACCACGAAACCACGGCGCTCATCAGCTATCATTGTCCTTTGTTGCCTATCTTGCACATGAACTACTCAGTTTGTATATTTTGCTTATTTTTTCATAGTTCCACACAACTTCTTCCTGTTTTCTCGATTGATCTGTGTTCAGTTTTTCAAGGCCTATCCACTGTGTCAATTTATAACTAAATCTGAGGGGGGTGCGATTGGGAGGTTCCCTTGTCAGAGCCATTCGAACCATTTTGCCACTCTTGCGCACTTTCTTGGACAACGTGGTCCCCTTGCCCATGCGTAGCGGCGACTGCATTCTTGTTTCAGCATAATAACCGTAAACCCACGTCTCATCGACTCTTCTGATGTTCTTAAAGTTTTCATAGTCATGAACAGCGACGAGCAGTTCCTTGTACATTTCAGCACGGGTATTTCTGCTATTCAGTCAACAGACGGGGTACGAATTTTGCTCTGAAACGACGAATCTTTAGTTTTTCACTCAAAACTTGATGGCCCGATGCTACACTAATGCCCACCACCTCAGCAACTTCCTGAACAGTTAAGATTTCACAGCACAGACGCTATCCACATGGCCATCATCTGTGGAGGTGGAAGGACGTCCATGCTTGGAATCGTCATATAGACATTCTGCCCTTTAAAAAATGTTTAAACAACTCGTAGCACTGCGTGCGAATCAGTCCTGCCCACACATGCTTGTGTAAGCATTTGAAATGCCTCTCTAAAGGTTTCGCAAACTTCGTAGCAGAATCTCACGCCCTGTACACGTGCTTAATTCAGTGGCTATGGTTCACTTGCTAATTGGCTAATTGTCCGAGCGACATGAGGCAAATTGCAGTTTTTTTATCGAAACCTGCCGCTAAGTGAGCTCAGTAGCTGAAGCGCGCCCTCTGCTGGTTGCTGCGCCTTTTCATAAGTTCGGCTTCCTTTTGAACACATCTCGTAAGTGTAACGTATTGAGAATATATAGACAGAAACCCCTTCACTGTGTGATTACACAACTGCATAATAATCACTGGAAGCAGTTACATATGTAAGAGTATGGGTAGTGATTCGAATTGGAACGACCATGTGAGATTAATCGCAAGTAAGGCAGATGCCAGACTGGGCCATTGGAATAATCCTCAGGAAAGGCAGCAGTGTCTGCACAGGACACGATGGCCGGTGGGCAGCGACCTCTTCCCGCCCAAAGCGCTGGGAGAGTTCGGAATGGGAGGCCGGCATTGCATGCCCACTTCCTGCCATCTGACATACTAGCGAATCCTGTTTACTAGTACCTCTAAAGTGACATATCCACACATCCTTATTCTTAACAAAACCTCCCACATAGCATGGTACTGACACTTTCTCATGCCAAACTCTCCATGATAAATAACAACTCTTGATTCGCTGCTCTGTAAGTTGTAGGTTCATATGTCGTGTGAACAGTCGCAGCAACTCTGACAAGGTGTGTAACAGTCAGTAGCTGAACATGTGCGATGGATGTAAGGACGTGCTGCGGAAACAATCTGTTAGTACTTAATACTCATTATTAATACATCTTGCAGCAGCCCAGTGTAGGATGGCTGTGGCTCGCCCAAGTAATTCTTCTGCCTCAAATACTGTTGACGCTCAGGACCATGTATTGGCTGACTGTACCCTTCCACACAATTTCCTCTTCTGCCAGTGCCGTTTCTTCACGCTCAGCAGCCCCTCGCGTGGCAATGGCGCTATCCTTGCCTAACTTCCTCACGGTCGGAAGGCAGTTGCTTGATACACAGTGGGCAGTGACCCATCGACCATGTGCTGCTGATCGTGGCTGCTACCTTGGACTGCTGTTGGCCCACTGCAGCGTGTAGCGGCAGCTCTAGTATCGGATAGCTTCAGGACAGACTGCACGGTGGTAGAGATGTCATCACAGAAACCATTTTAATATAAATGGGTTGGTTACAAGTACTCAGTCGAGCTGAGCGTTTTAGGCCTGAGCTATACCCTTTAGCAAGTACGTTAAGCACTTCAGCAGCTGCCAGAGTGGAAGGTTTGTCACACATGCTGCTTGAGTAAGCATACGAGGTTAACATAGCAACATTTCGATGGCTTTGCTATATTTCGTAAAGTACCGCTGTTGCAATAACCTTCATAATTTTCCACTTCTATGGCCAAGAACGGTTGGTCTGCTAAAAGATCTTAAATACTCTTATGTTCATCTGTGTATTATCTTCAATAACTTGGACCAATGATCTATGGGGCTCATTGTCCAAAGGTTGCTCTCCTCTACAGTGTCAAGATAGTTTCTTCAGTATGATGATATGTCTATGGTCTCATAAAATCTGCAGACAAAGTTCTATAATTGTTTGGTTGCCACCTTCCACAATCGTTATAGAAAATAATTAATTGAAACCCTCAGCTGCCGACAGGTGTTGTTAACGTACCTCGGTGGGAATCGTCACTTCAGGTTGCGCGAGTAATGAGTGGATGGGCAAATATGTTAGGTACATAACGTATGTAGATTGTGGACAGTTGGGAATGTGGGTCTCACAGCTATCGTGCAAGAGAGAAGTCCCTGCAGTCGCGCTTTTCATGTCCTTCGTGGCTCAGAGCATCTGCCATGTAAGCAGGAGATCCCAGGTTCGAGCCTCAGTCGGGACACATTTTCAGCTGTCCCCACCGAGCTATATTAACATCACCTGTCGGCGGCTGACTGTTTCAGTTAATTATTTATTCTAGAGAAGCTGCACGGTCATCAATGGTGTCTGTTCTTTAGAGAGCAGTTACTATCTTCATATTATAGAAAATCCCGACGAGTGTTATCTAACCATCCCGCTTTTTTCGTGCACAAATAATCCAAAGCCTTTCACCGAGCGAGGTGGCGCAGTGGTTAGCACACTGGACTCGCATTCAGGAGGACGACGGTTCAATCCCGTCTCCGGCCATCCTGATTTAGGTTTTCCGTGATTTCCCTATATCGCTTCAGGCAAATGCCAGGATGGTTCCTTTGAAAGGGCAGGGCCGATTTCCTTCCCTCACCCGAGCTTGCGCTCCGTCTCTAATGACCTCGTTGTCTACGGGACGTTAAACACTAATCTCCTCCTCCTCCTCCTCCTCCTCCTCCTCCTCCTCCTCCAAAGCCTTCTTAAAATCAGAGTAATACTGAATCCCCTTTCTTTTACAATTAGACTTCCATTTCTTTTTTCATGTCTTCAGATTGCTCCTCCCCCTCAAGAGGTCTTCAGTGTACCCCATCCCAACTTTCTTGCATTTAATGGTGGTATCTCTTTAAAGTTATCGATGTTTACGCACAGTGTTAGATATCATTGACCGTTTCTTAGACTATTGTATGTGCTGAATTTATTTCCTACGGACATCACTTAAGGTTCTTCTAGTTCTTCCTGCAGCCGTATTGCTTTACCTTCCCATTCCTTCCTTTCCTGTACCTGCATTTGTTAGAAAAGGCCATTCCCATTCAACTGATCTTAGAATTGTAATATTCGTTATTGCATTATCTACAGCGTCATGGAACTGCAAACTTGAATTGTATTCCTCAGTACTTCAGTATCTAGTTGATTACATATCGATTCCTGCTGATGGTTGTCTTAACCTTCATCAGTCATCGTCATAGCTAAATTGTGATTTGAGTTTATATCTGGTTTTCTTTGCATACGCTTCACAGTTCAATATCTGATTTCAGAAGCCCCATTTTGTCATGACATCACACAGCAGAAATCTTCACCTCGACTCCAGGCCTTTCCTGCATACACCTCTCTTATTAGCCAAAACCACTGAGGCACAGAAGTGCTCATACGAACGTCACAGCTTATGTAGACTTAAAGCAACTCCACCATCCAGAACATGAGTTAGGAGCGAGCACGGGGTCCCTTGCACAGGGAGTGGTGTGGAGAGAACTGGCTGCTAGGTGGTTGTGTGTGAAACCCATTTTCACTATTTGGTGAGGCTGTATTACGTGAAAATAAATATGGCAAGTGAATTTCTTGAGTGACTGAATAAGAAATTTTTAATGGATAGGTGAATGAAGAATCTGACAAGGGGTACAACAGAATCTCTGTAGCTTAATGTACACAGTTCCACTCTCTTTTTGTATCATATCGTATCAGGTTTGTTGCTGGACGGATATGCACTGAGAAGAGTTTTGTTTTGTTCTATTATCGCTTTCTCTGTCAGGTACGTGTGCTTGCATAAGTGTGATAATTTGTGTTTTGTACAGCAACCTTTCCAGAGAGGAGGGCCGCAGGAGGCTCATGGACGCAGCTGAGGATTGGGACATGGAGGAGATCATGGCACTGGTGGCGGCAGGGGCAGACGTAAGGGCTCGGGACGAGTGCGAGAGTACAGCTCTCCACAGGGCAGCGGAGAGCGGACACGTGGAAGCGGTGAAGTGCCTGCTGGAGGCTGGGGCAGAGGTCGACGCCAGGGACCGCAGACAAGTCACACCCCTGCACTTGGCTGCGTACGAGGGCCACACACCTGTGGTGCGGCTGCTGCTTGGGGCCTCAGCTGACCCCAACGCTAGAGATCTTGAAGGGAGGACGCCACTGCACGAGGCAGCAAGAGGACCATGTAGACACTGCCACTGCACTGATTGGGCAAACAGCAGGGACAGGGATCCAAAGGAAGACAATCCCTTTGAGTATCGCCAGACAGCAGAATAGAGCAGATATGCTGACATGAAATCAGTGCAACAAATGACTGGAAGAAATTTGACAGTTTCTTCACACTTTTGATACGATTTTAATAAAGAATGCAAAATTTTGATCCTGCAGTCTTATTTGGACCTATCTCCAGTAATATTCCAGGAAAACTCGAGGAAAGGTAGATATGAGTGCATTAACAAAAAGGCTGCAAGCAGTCGCTTGCTTTAATCATAAATATATTTGAGAGAGACAAATATTGTCTTTACATACAGATAAATACTATCTTCTCGACAACTTTCAAATCGTGAGCTACGTCATTAATTTTATTGTGAAATTAATGACTATACTCCTGACACTTTCGTTGCCTACATCTGCACTCACTTTCAGAACTCACATTAACAATCAAATTAACTAATTCAATAAAATTAAACCTTGAATTGCTGGGTACCGATTTATTACCACAAAAAATAAAAACGGTGAATAGTTCAGGCATAGAAGTACAGTGGCGTATATAAGTTTACAAATCTGACAATTTGTTTTACTCATCCTTTTGTAACTACAACCACCTGATAGCTCTTACAAAAAAATTACAATCGCAGATCAGAAAAATGGATGGTTCTTGATTGGCAAAGAATTCATTGGTGAAAACTATACAGATTCTCTCCTGAATTAATTCTTTTGACAATGCAGCCTTTGTTTACACGAATACACTGGGAGGTCAAATTCTATTCAAATGGAATAAACTAAGACCAAGTATATCACAAACTGTGGTCCACTGGAGAACAGGGAGTGTGAATATCATTCAACAACCCTACACTGTTGCAGCACATCTTCACCCTCTCACCTTGATTCACGTGGCAGCAGAGAACAGCACGCTGTGGGTGAGGAGCGGCGCGCTGCAGCAGGTGAAGCGTCCTGATGCATCCACGAAAATTTGCAAACTACTTGGACTCGTGTTCTGATTATTAGAAAGAAGAAAACTTCCCCATCAGGGCCGTGAAACCCCGGCAGATTTCAGTGTGAGGTGGCTCCATTCGCTGGTCTGGCCAAACCAATTAGACTCAGAGGCACGATGGTGTGTGCTGGAATTGTCAAACATCAGGCAACCAACTCAAGAGTAAGAAGTTCAACCTAGTGACACCCGGTATGCCAGATATTATTTGCAGTTAAACTGTCAGTAAAGTTGGAAATTGCCACTGGCTCTTAGTCCACCACAATTTGTAGACCACATGTCACCCACTAGGTAAAGACTCTGTTCCCCACTAGGGTAGGACAAGAAGAAGACCCTCAATCACTTTCCACCACACCTTGGTACAGGAGCCGAATCAGCAAAAAGCAGCCTTCAGCTGTACAAACCGACAGAACTTTCCTCTGCTCACTAAATCCAGTCTCTTGACTGTTCTGTTCACCTGGTAGCAATTGAGACCCAGCACAGGGTTGCTGCACTGCGGAGTGAGTCACTGCTTTGGATATTGAGCGAGGAGCTAATCAAACGCTCTCTTGTCTGAAAAAAAAATTTTAGACTAAGGTGGTGTCATTCTCACAGTAAGTATGGCTGTGTTTTGACCAAAACGTCTACCTAGATGGGATGACAGCCTTTTATGGAGAGATATAATCTTTCCAGGCTGACCATTTCGTTTCTGAAAGAAGGCTGTTAAGCTTCCCAGACGGTCATGCCCATGAAAAATATTTTTGCCGCTCACTAAAAGAAGCTGCCGACTTCCTGGCATCAGGCGAGCTACAGACTTGCATCCACTAAACATAGGCACCACCCACACTGTCTATACCGTCGCGGCTCCAAATGCGAGAATGCTTGGAGTTCGCTAACCATCCCACTATTTGCACAAAAGCTCTGATTACTGTAGCCTCTATTAAATGGTTTCCTTCACCTACTTTTTGCCAACTGGCTTCCTTCGCCCACTTTTTGCCAACTGGCTTCCTTCGCCCACTTTTTGCCAACTGGCTTCCTTCGCCCACTTTTTGCCAACTGGCTTCCTTCGCCCACTTTTTGCCAACTGGCTTCCTTCGCCCACTTTTTGCCAACTGGCTTCCGTCGCCCACTTTTTGCCAACTGGCTTCCGTCGCCCACTTTTTGCCAACTGGCTTCCGTCGCCCACTTTTTGCCAACTGGCTTCCGTCGCCCACTTTTTGCCAACTGGCTTCCGTCGCCCACTTTTTGCCAACTGGCTTCCTTCGCCCACTTTTTGCCAACTGGCTTCCGTCGCCCACTTTTTGCCAACTGGCTTCCGTCGCCCACTTTTTGCCAACTGGCTTCCGTCGCCCACTTTTTGCCAACTGGCTTCCGTCGCCCACTTTTTGCCAACTGGCTTCCGTCGCCCACTTTTTGCCAACTGGCTTCCGTCGCCCACTTTTTGCCAACTGGCTTCCGTCGCCCACTTTTTGCCAACTGGCTTCCGTCGCCCACTTTTTGCCAACTGGCTTCCGTCGCCCACTTTTTGCCAACTGGCTTCCGTCGCCCACTTTTTGCCAACTGGCTTCCGTCGCCCACTTTTTGCCAACTGGCTTCCGTCGCCCACTTTTTGCCAACTGGCTTCCGTCGCCCACTTTTTGCCAACTGGCTTCCGTCGCCCACTTTTTGCCAACTGGCTTCCGTCGCCCACTTTTTGCCAACTGGCTTCCGTCGCCCACTTTTTGCCAACTGGCTTCCGTCGCCCACTTTTTGCCAACTGGCTTCCGTCGCCCACTTTTTGCCAACTGGCTTCCGTCGCCCACTTTTTGCCAACTGGCTTCCGTCGCCCACTTTTTGCCAACTGGCTTCCGTCGCCCACTTTTTGCCAACTGGCTTCCGTCGCCCACTTTTTGCCAACTGGCTTCCGTCGCCCACTTTTTGCCAACTGGCTTCCGTCGCCCACTTTTTGCCAACTGGCTTCCGTCGCCCACTTTTTGCCAACTGGCTTCCGTCGCCCACTTTTTGCCAACTGGCTTCCGTCGCCCACTTTTTGCCAACTGGCTTCCGTCGCCCACTTTTTGCCAACTGGCTTCCGTCGCCCACTTTTTGCCAACTGGCTTCCGTCGCCCACTTTTTGCCAACTGGCTTCCGTCGCCCACTTTTTGCCAACTGGCTTCCGTCGCCCACTTTTTGCCAACTGGCTTCCGTCGCCCACTTTTTGCCAACTGGCTTCCTTCACAATGGACTGTTGCATGGCCCAGATAACATGTTTTGCGAACTGGCGCTCTCCTGCTCTGATCCTAAGCGGAAAGAGGGGAGTGCCACTGCCTGAAACACCATTCTGGGTACACTAATCCAGAGTGCTGCTTCCCAGTATCACTTGCACAGCCAGGATACAGCATATATGGCCGACAATCCATCTTTCTTCCTATTCTCTCTACAGGGTACATATACAGTGTTATTACTGTCTGTCTGTTTTTTTGTGTGTGTGGCTTTATTGAAGAGAGGTGAAATGGAGACGAAGAAATTGACACTTCAACTGGGTATTGAGAATGATATGCCACACCATGACAGCTATGCCGACGAAAAAACACGTCCTGTGTTGACACTCGCTCTGCTGCATGCCTGCAAATTTGTGATTTTCTGGGTGTCAGAATTGTTCCTGTCGACCCTCAGGTCTTAGAAATAGTCCCCTGACCATAAATACAATGATTTAATGTTTAAAAGGTCATGCAGACACCTAACCCATTCACAACGAAACTGTCAGACATCACCTTTTTCCCTAACCCCAATACAGTATCATAGAGCATCCTGTGCCTCAGATACTTTGTTACCCCTGCCAAAGCATTTACTGATTCAATCTTCCATATAAACTACTTCACAAATCCTATCCAAGCATTCAGTAAAACATTCTTTTCATACAACAGGGTAAATTGTGTTAACACAAAATAAACGAAATAAAAATGACAAATGTAACAGTGAGACTTTGCACCATTGACAAAGACAGGTAGTTTGATTATTAGTGTATTTCTTGTGTGTGATCCGTCAATTTTATATTTTGAGTGACCTCCTACCCTGGTACACGTCTTTAACCTAATAAAATGCAGCACAGCACACAAAAATAAGAATTAAATCAAACATGTCTCCTCCTGCTCCTTTCTCAAGGGCGTGTAGAAAGTCCTAAAATTAACTTTAACATTAGTCAAACACAGCACTACACTAAAGAGGTGTGTAAGAGGTTGGATGTGACAGGTATAGTGGGAGAGTTTATGCTAATACAAAGGTTAGCCCATTTACTCAGTGATAGCAGCATGGTGGGGCAGAGTCACTAGTCTATGGCAGCAACAGGTAGGCATCTGGACTATCACAGAAGAGTTGGGCAGCAGATAACTACCCTTGAAGAGTCTTTCAGCAGCAGTTGTCAGTGTCACGGCAAGTGCTCAGACAATATCGCTCGGTCTGGTGCTCTCCAGCAGCCCCTCCTTTCTTTTTGGGTCCCTCGAGACCCTGGTGAGACAGTGGTAGCCCCCAGGTGGTCGTGTGAAGTCAGGGGGCCACCTTCTGTTACCTGTCGGCTGCAGGCGAGGCACCCCTGCGGATTTCCCTCACCCTCTCCCCCCCCCTTCCCCTCTCCCAGCCTCCCCCCTCCTCCCTCCCCACCTCCTCCCTCCCCACCTCCTCCCTCCCCACCTCCTCCCTCCCCACCTCCTCCCTCCCCACCTCCTCCCTCCCCACCTCCTCCCTCCCCACCTCCTCCCTCCCCACCTCCACCCTCCCCACCTCCACCCCGTACCCCCTATTGGAATTAGCGAAAGGAATGGGCAGGATTCTGTCTGCGCCTCTGTCGTCCTTGAGCTGCCTCAGTATCATCACATTCGCCAGTTACCTGCCCTATCGCCTAGGGTAGGGGACGAGACCTATAGCTCACAGCTGCCGATGTGGCTCTGCAGTGACGTCACAATAGTTGGCCTCTCGCCTGGGGACGTCGCCTCTGTTGTGACGTCAACCTGGCAGTTGCACCCGAGATCTCAGTAAGACACCACAAGCCCTGCCAGCATTGTGATATGGGCGCCTGCACTTTCCCAAGCCACGTCCAGCCATGGTCTGGTGCTCGAGCGTCATTTGGAACTCTGCAGTCCTCTGCACAATCCTTAGTACACGTTTTAGTGCCATGTTTCACAATGAATTGTTACAAAAGCGCATACGTAGAAAACCATAACAGAAATATGAACTGATAGTCATTAAACTTCAAAATATTATTAATGTGAAAAAGTGCCTTACTAATTTCTTCCATTAAATTAATGTACAAAACATTATAATGAATCTCTTATCAAAAAACCATAAACTAATCATGTTCTAGTTGTCAAGCTGTGTTTGTTCTTTGTAATGTTAGTTCCCCAATATCACTTGGACATCCCGATGGACTAAGCCGGCACAGCCTGCACATTCATACTTAAAGCACTCTCCCAGCATCCGGCACGTACTGATAATCATTCTACTCATTACCAAGTTTAGCTACCTCTAATACTTTCTACTTTATGCTGTGGACTTTGATACTTCTACTCATGCCAACTTGCTGGTTGGTGACGCTGATGTGGATATTTGGCGCAGAACCTGTGCTGAATACTGCTCACCACCAATTGAACACCCTTCTGTGCTGTCAGCATAGATCAGAAATTGAGATGAATTCATCTTTCTGTCTGAAACTGACCAGTAACTCTTAAAAGTAGACATACAGATATCAATAAACAGCCGCTGTATTGACACAGTCTTTTTAATAATTTTTAGTGCAAAGGGATTTATATCTTCAGTTTTCATCTGGTCCCATTCATTTCCTTCCTATCCATCTAAAAACTCACTACCATGACTCCCATTCCCCATAGGCCACACAATACAAAACTTTACCGATGACGCACCTCTGCTGCTGGCGATCCACAATTGAAATATCTCAAGGCAAACATCAATCGACAAGCGATAACCAGAGGCGAAAAGTACCACCAGCAAAACAATACCGCACTGTAGCCTATCTGATGATAACCCTGATCGAACCAAAGTGAGAAAGAAACCATACTCGAACGTCAACACGTCTCTGGTGTGGACAATCCATCTCCATCTCGCAAGATAACCCCACCAGTATTGGTGGCACGATCCTAATCACGCCAGGATCCCCTGTTGGATAACAAATTTCCGTAGTACCACTACCACCTCCTTGCTCCTAATGGTGGAACAGATCTTGCATACGCCCAACCAGAAATCCACACATCAACGGAAGAAAACAAACAATTACTACATTCCAAGATGAATTCTGTGAAGAATTGTCTCCAGGACTTTTGCAAATATCTCTGAACCAAGAAATGCAATTTTAACGTTGTTGCAACACAAATCTTTGCTGTGGAGAGACAAGCAATGTTCAAGTGTTGAACCAACCAGACATGTTTCCAACAAGAAAAGGGCACATACTTACCCATGAAGTAATTTTCTACCAGTGAGACATGAAAGGATACCGGGTAAGTCAAATATTTGCGGTAAACCATGAAAGGGAAAATGCTGATCCGGGTTCGCTCCGGAAAGTCAATTACCGTTCGAATCATGTCATTGGGCTGCCTATTTTTTTTTTAACACGTTCGCTGGTGCCATTATTCTGACTCCGTGTGGCAGCTCATTCATTACTTCCTGGAAATCCTGTAAGAAGGAATCCCTGAAGGCGTTGCTTTCAGTACAGTAGATGCGACAGAGGTTACTGAGGGTTTCACTGTTCTCACCGCTGGCCACAATTTGGGATGTTATGGATGCACAGATGGGTATTCTCCTGTGCCGTCTCAACATTGCCTTACATTTGTTTGAGCTAAACTGGGGTCCTCTTTCGCAGATGATTCTGTTCACATGTTCTACTTGTGACAAGATATCTTTAAAAGAAGCTTTGCTCACCATTTGTGCCGTAGCCTTCTACAGTGGCGCTAGTGACGTACTTAGACGTTAGCTCCATGACTACTAGTATTTAGCAGCACGCTGTGTTGTGTGTGGGGGAGGTGTGATGAGATGTGTGGCGACCGTATGCTTTAATTCCGCCGGAATGATAGGCTACTGTGGCGCCTGCTCTGTGAATGTTGTGTGTTTCGACTTCTGACATGTCTTATACACCGCCAGTACTCTCTTCATCCTCCTTTCAATACCTTTAAAATAGCGCAGTGTGCATAGCTTCAAAGTTCTCTATGGGGTACACATGCAGTTCTATGAACAATTTCCTCATGTAAAAAGTCATAAGCCACACAAACCGACTGAAGAAAATAGAGATCGTGATATAAGATATGCTTATTAATCCGACTGACAACGTTGTTAAGGTGAGAGATTGGCGTACCACCTCTCAAGACACCCTGTGTTTCAAGGAACAAATGTAACAAATTTTTAGGCTAAGCTTCGCAGAAGACAATGTAAACTGGATAAATACCCATAAACTGAAAGTATTTCATACCGTCATACATGATGCTATGTCAAACTACTGTAAGTTTCACAATACCCAGATTATTGCGATATGACCTATGGTTAGGATTTTAAACTCTGAGCTGACTGAATTTAATTCTGCATCTACAGAAAGATGATGTAATAGATACTGTGTTAAAAGTGACGAGTATTGGCACATCATTGTGCTTCTTGTATGGAATCCTATAATCAGTTCTCATTTAAGTGAAGTATAGTACAATCGAAAAATCGTATGATTCCCTGCCAGCTGTAACAGTGGTGATGCAAAACACGCTACAACCAGCAGAGTGCCTGCAGCGGCCACCACGCAACCCACAGCACAGCAACTCTGCCCCCAGGGGTCAAAAAACAGTCGTGGATACGTGCATGGCGAGCATGGAACCCTGAGCTTGTGCAGCTCTCTTCCCTTTGCAGGCTGCATACCTTCCCTTTCCATATCCCCCTCCCCACCCCGCCACCTCCCTTCTCCCTCTCTTTTTGGAGAATGTTTAGCGCCTATGTCTGGAGATGGATGCTTGTGAACGAATGAAGTGTTTTCTTTTGTCTCTACAATGCAAATAATTTGTCCTTACTTTGTCCTTCTCCTTCCTTGATTCTTCTCCTTACCTTCTTCTCTGGTGTGGCATTTGAGAATTCTTCTCTTCATTCCTTTTCTTTGGTCCTCCCTTTTTCTTTCCCCCCTGTGCATGTCTGAATGCTGACCCATGCATTACCACACACAGCCGGTGAAGGGGTAACACGTAAGTCTCTGCCGTGGGTAGAGAAGTAGGAAAAATACATACCCCCTGATAAGGGCCAAGCCCAGGGAGGGGTGATTACCTGAGCTGGTACATGAGCTTTTACCTTCATGCTGATTGGTCTCTCCATTGGTTTATTGGGAGATGTGACCCGAGGTGTGGACAATCGCCTAAAGCAGGAGTGCCTTCAGAGGACTCTGACCAGGAAGGAGCGCGACATTGGAGACGCCAATAATCATGGAGGATACTTTCACAATGGTTTCTTCTACAACTTATGCCCACAAGAGAAAGCTAGATGAGTCTCAGATAATTCTTCCATCAGTGTCAAACTTCCTAGTTTTTTCTCGGTCTGACAAGTCAAGACTTCTCAATTGTAAACCCTTTTATTACTCACAAAGGTGTCGTCGCAAGTCCTGTAAGGTCTCGTTCCCGGTTATGAAATGTCAACTTGGTGTTAGAAACAGACATTGCCCTCCAGGCACTAAAATTGCTTCGAACTACACTGCTACACACCTTCCCTGTTCGGGTGGAAGCCCACAGTACTTTAAACTTGTCACGCAGGGTGGTTTATACAAGATAGCTCAACGCATTATCAAGTGAGGACATTCAAAATTACCTGTCTTATCATAGAGAGACGGCTGTACATCGAGTAATGAAAAGGGTTGAAAAGGAACTGGTATCGACCTGCACTCTCTTCTTGACGTTTGACAGAGTTCAACTTCCATCGAACATGAGATGATTTCAGTTTCCCCTTACATCCCCAACCCTACGTGTTGCTATCAGTGTCAGAGGTTTAATCATACCAGCCAGTCGTGTTCCAATACGGCCAAATGCATTACCTGTGGCAGAGATGCCCATGAGGGTGATGGTCCACCCCCCCATCCCCTCGTTGCCTCAACTGTATTGGCGACCACGCTGCTACCTCCAGAGATTGCCCTATTTTTAAATATGAACGAATTATTCAGGAAATCTGAGTGAAAGAAAAGGGGTCTAACTTTGCTGCTTATAAGTTATTCACCAGTAGATAGCCCACTGTGCCCTGGCTGGTAAATATAGCACTCGCCCCCTCGCCCCTCGCAAAACGCGCGCGCGCGCGCACACACACACACACACACACACACACACACACACACACACACACACACACACACACACACCCACCAGTGCAAGAACAGATGACTAACTACGCTGGTGTGGATGTTGTGGATGAGAATATATCAACTGCCACCTTTACTCTTCACCTCGTGCTGTGTGTTAACAGTTAGTGGTTCAAAACGACTTCATGTAGGAACTGAAGTTTCACAAGACGGTAGCTTGTCAACTAAAGTAGTGCTCGAAAATATGCCGAAAAATATTAAATTGCTGTTTTCAGACTGAGTGGTATGAAAGCTGTCGTGCAAAAACATTCATCAAGAAGCATATGACTACCGAATATGTTCCATCACACTCCTACCAGGACATCTACTGCAGTGGTCTAACAGTGAGTATTTTATCAATGTATGACGATGCTACACTAAGAGTTAAAAGGGCTGAGGCTCTGCGTATTTGCATGCAGCACTCCACTGTTAAGTTTTTCAATCCAGACTCGGCGATAACTACTACGATGAAAAGGCTAAATAGATGTCTCCCAAATGTTCAAGCCCTATACAGTGATATCATTAACTGCCTTCACAAATGCAGCATTCACATAGAAGATATACACTGCTGGCCACCGTAAATGCAACACCAAGAAAGACAAGAGGTAGCACAACAAAATTTATTTTGTAGATAACATGTTGACCAAGTATCAAATGATTACGTTTACAGACGTCTGTGACATGTGGTTCCTGCCAGAATCAGTAGCCAGAGTAGCCGCCATTGTTGGAGATCACCACTGCCACACGTCTCGGCATTGAGTCAAAGAGACGTTGGATGTGTTCCTGGGGTACAGCAGCCCAAGCAGCTTCCACACGTTGCCAAAGATCATCTGGTGTGGCAGCTGGGGATGTAATCTGGGTCACTCGTTGAGCAACCATGGACCACATGTTTTCTATCGGCGAAAGATCCGGAGAGCGGGCCGGCCAGGGAAGCAATTCAATCTGGTTATTGACGAAGAACTTTTGGACAATGCGTGCCACGTGTGGTCGCGCATTATCCTGTTGAAATATGGCTGTGGCCGAGCCCTGAAGGTAAGGAAGGACAACTGGCTCCAGCACCTCGGATATGTAGCGCCGGCTATTTAAAGTACCGGCAATGCGTACTAGAGGCGTGCGAGAGTAATATCCAATACCGCCCCATACCATAATACCCGGTGCAAGAGCAGTGTGGCGGTGCATAATGCAGCTGTCCAGCATCCTCTCTCCAAGGTGTCTCCACACTCGAATCCGACCATCGTGGTGCTGCAGACAGAAGCATGCCTCGTCAGTAAAGACAACGTCATTCCATTCTGCCGTCCGCATCCGTCTGTCATCACACCATTGGCGACGGAGACGTCTGTGGTTCTGTGTCAATGGTAGACGAAGCAATGGACGTCTTGCGGACAGACCACTCTGCTGTAAACGGCGTCGAATGGTACGCGCAGACACTGGATGATGCATTACAGACGCAATGTGCTGTGCTATGGTTCGGGATGTCACTGAGCGATCCGTCACTGCCATGCGCACAATTTGCCTATCAGCACGTGCAGTGGTGCACCGAGGTGAATGCGATCGACGACGTCGGTCCGTCGTACCCTCCTGCATCCAACGGTCACATATCCGAATTACAGTTGTTTGGTTTCGTCCAACACGACTAGCGATTTCTCTGTATGATAATCCACAATCTCGGTAAAGCCACTATCCTTCCTCTGTCGAACTCGGATACTTGATCAAAAGATGTTCGCTGTTGTCTACGAGGCATAACTGATCGTCTTGTGAAACAACCACAAGGTAAACACACGTGCCGAACGTACACTCGTCGAAATCGCCAAGCCTTAAATGGCGCTATGAGGTGGCGCCACAGGCGCGCGTGATGTGCGTCTGCGCTGAAATTCTAATCAGTTGCATATCTCATCGCTGCAAACGCATGGTGTAAATTTCGCTTGATTCGGGTGCTTCCTTCAGGGTGTTGCATTTACGGTGGCCAGCAGTGTAGATCATTGTTTTAGTACCTGTACAAGTGCAGTGCTGAAGTCTTGTGCTATTCGCCGAATAGTTGTGGAGAATGTTGAACTCTAATTGATGGAACACCAGACTATTGCAATGCGCTGATAACATTGTGAGATGTATGTGCAGAATTTGAGGGTTATAAGAAGCAGATATTTTCCAAATACTGTACTGCTGTTGTACCAATCAAAAAAAAGAAACCAGTGATTTTTATCGAAGTTTATGATAATGGCATCTATAACTGTGGAGAACCATCCGCAACACATGCATGTACAGAGACATACAGTAAACAAAGCAAATGCTCTCCAAATGTGGAGGTGACTGGATGCAATCAGTAAAGTGCTATACTACGCCTCCTGATCAGAACTGCGAAATTGACCAAATATACACCGAAATCTGGGGAAATTGAGGAAGTACTTGCGTATATTCTGGTTCATGCCGAACAATTTGTACATGGTGTAACAGGATGATCGGAGCAGGTGACGTGGTCGGGGTTGTAAGGCATGGCTGGGTAGGAGGTGGTGGCTGTTTTTAGAAATCTTCCTCTTTATTGTTGGTTCCTCCAATGCATTTTCCGGTAGCTCAGCCCCACGGCTCGTGTCGTGGTGCAGAGGAGCTGTTGCACGCAGTCCGGCCAACGCGACGCCGCGCTCGCTCAGCGGCTGCGCCGGCGGTAGGAGGTTAGCAGCACGAGGCGCGGCGCAGATCGCAGACGCGGCGGCTCGAGACGACGCCGGGAGTCGCCAGTGCAGCAGCGGGCAACGCCCCCCCCCCCCCCCCCCCCTCCAACCGGTCCTCGGGGACAGCGTCACTGATGACGATGATGTGACGGCGACCGAACGCCCAGTCGGTCGAACCGAATGCCGACGCCCACCTCTGATGCCCTTAAATAGTGCAGACCGCTGCTGAATCCACCGGTTACGCGGCGGCGTGTTTATTAAAAGGTTCTCGATGAGTTGGCTAACGCAACCGCGCCACACGCGGCCCGCGCCAGCGTAATTCTGCTAACGCTGCGTTCTGACGGCTGCCGCGCACGTACACACATACCGACGCTCGTTGCAAAACTGTATCACCTGCATAATGCGCCGGCCAGCCTTCGACTGCCGTCTGCGCTGGCGTATCGCGCACTGAAACCCACTAAATCACAATTTCGCGCCATATTTCCTAACAATTACCCCTTGTCCTCTACAATGGGAACAAGTATATGGCAAGTATATGGCAACGTCGACATGAAAGCGGAGGGAATCACGGAAGCAGTGAATTTTTCTCTGTCAAGGCAGTATTATACTGTATGTCTATTGAGGTACCAGTGATACACGCAAGTTGACTACTGTATTTGACACTTTTCAGGAAGACGGAGAAGATCCGCCACTATACTTGTGTGCATCTGCGTTAAAGGATAACAGAAAGTGGACGGGGTGATCGATTGAGACGGAGCTGTAATGGGGTACCATTTAATGATAGACTGATGATGCGTTCTAGAGAGGGGGAAGTTGCTGTAGGTACCAATTTTTCCACTGTTCTGTCACGATGCATCAGTCGCGTGACAGCCTGCGTTCGACTCGTATACAGCCACGTGTCCAGTATGAGATTTAAAGCACTGTCTAATTGCGATCGTTAACGACGGTAAACCTGTCGGTCATCAGAGGACTTCCACTTCAAGTGCGATGAAGCTTGACACATTTCTCTAAACGAACTTTGATTTATGCCATGTACTCAGACCCACCTGTCGCATCTTGGGTGTAAAATCGAGACTTCGGCGTGATAACTAACTTAGCGATACGTGCTTATGAGACACTGCAATCCCCGTGTATACATTTGCTTGACATGTGTTGTTTACAGAGTTAGAGGCGGAATGACATGTAATTTTCAAATATAGGACGCTGCTGGTATGCATTTATGTTTCCTTGTAAGAGGCATTCCCCGTTACTACCGATCATTTTATATAGGGCTGATGCTGGCATAGTATAATTTCTGAACCATAATCGGATGTGAACAGTGGACGCTATATATCTCTGTAAAGCTGTATTGTGCCCGTATCAGAGAGTCATGTTTTAAGGAAGTAGTTTTATTTCGTTTTACGGTTCGGTAACATAGTTTATCGTATAGAAACCGGGAAGAAGGATATATGTCATGCGCTTGAAATATATTTCTTACATTGGAATAGTGACAGCTCTACATTCCATATGACTGATAGGTCGGAAACGCCAGCGATCTAACATTACAGCCCGTTTTAAGTGCAGAACGTTGTAGCCTTATCAGTGCATGTGTTTGTGTTCTCTCTTACCAATACCTTAAATGTACTGATCCTAGACTCTGTAATAATACTTTAAAATTAATAGCTTGGTTGATTTATGTAAAAATACTTCGAACTCCATTCATGTGGAGCTGCATCGCACATAAAAAACATTTGTTTCTTGTTCTTCTTAACCGTCTGCTATTACATCACAACACTTTGAAATCTGTTACCGTACATTGATAAGGAGTGCTAACCTCCTCGATATGGGCGCATCTCCAGAAATCTTGTGCACTTGGATAGGTGAGGACTTGGCAAGCTCCATTCATTCACGAGACGTGGAATGTAACAGTCTACTTCTGATCAGTTGGAGATTAAATCAGTAACGGTGCTGAAGGGTGGGTTTGTCAATGACAGTATGAGGGGGTCTTTCAGTCTCTAATATTACCCTAAGACTGCTAGAATGCTCTGTGACTCCCATCAGCATATAGATAGATCGTATATTGAGCCCTATGCTAGCGGTGTTAGAAATATGTAGAGCGCTGTTTGATATACTTTGATGATGTATGTGTTCGAGAATGAACAATGAGTGGACGTAGTTGACAAGTCATCTATCCACATTCACAGTGATACTTGCAAAGTGGAGAAGGGGTGGTTTAGCTATGATACTGAAATTAGGAATCGTGCTGTCACATCATTGGTCAGTGTTGAAATTACTGTAAAGTTGCTAAAATTGTTCACACTATCAACTGTGATGCGTATTATTTCAGTACATCGGCGGTCTCTTTTCCATCCCATCCATCCACTGGCATGTTGTTGGTTACCACATAATGATTGGCTGACAACGCTTGTTAGAGTTGGAGAAGGAGTTTTCTGGGGGAGTGGGGGGCACACCTTCTGGGGATGGCTAGCGCCAAAACTGTGATCACGTACGTGAATGTAATATGAGGAATCAATCGAAATGGAATGCAGAGTCATCAGCTATTCCATCAGTGTGACATAAGTTTAAATGTAGAGCTCGTGAATCACCTTTGGACTGTAGTTTGGAAACTCCCCACAACGCTGCAATTCTTTTCCAATTTCCTTATGTTGTAACTGACTTTATTTAAAAATCACCCAGTGTGTGTGGCGTGTGTTATGGTAGAAGTAGTAACAACATGATTTACATCGTGCGATGTCTAGTTTTCTGCGAGAAGCCCTCGATCAGAATGTGTTAATGTCAGTTTAGAACCTGACACAGACCTCGAAATCATGACCGAAAAAAAAAAATGTTTGACAGTGAACAAAGCCTGTTAGAGCAGAAAAAAAACAATGTTTCAAACAACGAGACAGGCTCAAAGGGTGCATCTCTTGCGACTTACAGTATAGACCGTGGGACATGATCATCCTCCTACAGTACAGGCGATGAATCTTTAAAGTGGTCAATGCAGTTGATCAATACCTGTATATTTAATAGGATGGTCACACGTGCTAGATGCCCACACACATGCAGTATGAGACATGACAGCTGCAGCATACGAGGTGACATTGTGGCTAGCATATACTGTATATTCGTGCGAACTTACACCACAATGTCGTGCTCACGTCCAAAAAACTAGGACAACCAACATGAATGTATGAGGGTAGTTTGAAAAGTTCTCGGAACGGAATAGAAAAAAACTCCAGAATGAGATTTTCACTCTGCAGTGGAGTGTGCGCTGATTTTAAACTTCCTGGCAGATTAAAACTGTGTTCCGGACCGAGACTTGAACTCGGGACCTTTGCCTTTCGCGGGCAAGTGCTCTACCAACTGAGCTACCCAAGCACGACTCACGTCCCATCCTCACAGCTCATTCTGGAAACATCCCCCAGGCTGTGGCTAAGCCATGTCTCCGCAATATCCTTTATTTCAGGAGTGCTAGTTCTGCAAGATTTGCAGGAGAGCTTCTGTGAAGTTTGGAAGGTAGGAGACGAGATACTGGCAGAAGTAAAGCTGTGAGGACGGGGCGTGGGTCGTGCTTGGGTAGCTCAGTTGGTAGAGCACTTGCCCACGAAAGGCAAAGGTCCCGAGTTCGAGTCTCGGTCCGGCACACAGTTTTAATCTGCCAGGAAGTTTCATATCAGAAAAAAACTACTTACAAAACTGACACTCTCTATTTTTCAATGTAGTCTCCTTGTACATTAATGCAGTTGGTCCATCAATGTTCCAGAACCTTGATCCCATCTCGAAAATTTGTTTCCTCAAGGATAGTTGTCAATGCGGGCTATCAGTTCTTCGTTTGGAGTGAATCTTCGTCCACCAAGAAAATTTTTCAGTTTTTGGAAGAGATGGAAGTCTGATGGAGCCGTATCAGGTGAATAAGGCGGGTGTGGCAACAGTTCATACCTTAGTTCGTGTAATTTGGCCGTGGCAATGGCACATGTTTTTAATCCAGCGTCAAGAGTCGCGGCACCCATCTTGCAGATTCTAATGAATTTTAAGTGAAGAAGTTAAAATGTGATGTACCCTCTTAGGTGACATCTCGCAAGCGTGAGCAGTTTCACGCACTTTCTATCGGCAATCCCCCATGACCATTTTGCGCACTTTTGCAATGACTTCTGGAGTAGTGACACATCTTGGCTGACCACTGCGAGGATCATCATCTAAGCTCTCATGACCAAATTTAAATTCATTTGTCCACTTGGCGACCGTTGAATATGAAGGAACAGTCTCCCATTGTATTCTGGATATCGGCGCGAATGTCCTTTGCTATCACACCTTTCTTCACTAAGTACTTAATCATTGCATGAATCTCGATTTTTTTTTCCATCTTCACAAATCACTACGAGGGAACAACAACAGAGCCACGTCACCGCCACAGCTAGAGCTCCTATAAACCAGGCTGAATCGTCCGCCACGTTTTCCCCAATTCTGACGTTGCAGCAATGTTTACCTGCCGGGTGGTTAACCTATTCGCGCAACGTTTTACAATACTTTTTTTAAAAGATTTGGCACTGCATGTATAATATTCACCGAATAGTAATTCATGTTTAAGAGAGATCTGTAGAATGCCGTTTTTACATAACACAAGAATTGAAATGTAATATTACACGGCCGTGAAATGTAGACTCGGAACTTAGGCGTTATTTCGTAAAAACTAAATGTGATGAGTAAAGAACTCGGTCCCAATGTCCTTCAAAATAAAATATGGGCATTACACAGTAACCACCTCAGGCCATTAATTAATTCTGGTCCGTATATAGGCACTTGCAAAAGCGGTATTTTCTTATTATAAGTAGGTACTTTAAGAAATTCGGTATTTTTATTGTATTTGGGGGGGGGAGAATTATTTTTGCATCATGTTCTAGTGAAACGAATTTTTATTAATAATCTCCTACATCATTTAATCAGTATTCATTTTGTGTACATCATGATGGGTCTGTACAGCACAATGACAGTGTTGAAAAAATATCAGAAAGTAGTTTTGTAGCTCTATCTAGGTATAAAACACTACCATAAAGCACTGAAGCCACTGTCATGAGCACCTAGATTGTTAGCTCGTGTTTCATTACCTTAGATTCTGTTTCCACAGAATCAACGCCTGTAATTTTGGTTAGTTAGTCATTCAAGATGCAATTTCATTGCTTCTATTGAGTGAGTGGCCTGTAGAGTCAGTGTCTTTACATAACTCTTTCTTGGAACATTGTCATGCAGGAAACTGTTTTTTGTATTTCTGTGTTTCCTGTAGAGCTTGTGTACGCAAACTGTGCTTTGAGTGGATAACAAGTGTATATATTTTAATGAAAGTTTGTTTGGGAAAGCTGGGGTTTATTAGGACATAGCCAAATTTATACCACCAAAACTGTCAACACTGTAGCAGATATAATGTGAATGCAAGCATAGATTGGAAACAATATTTACAATTTCTATTCCATTTCTATTGCAAAGTTTTCATGCATATGTTTCACAACTTACCTTACACATTTACTGTAAAAATTTCTAACCAGAAAATGCCATAGTTTATACAGATCCACAACAATGAAGTATGCAAGTGAATTTGGTGGTTTTGATGTTACATTTTGGCAAGGTGGTGGAAAGTGCCAGTTTTCAGTAGTGGGGAAGAGGTTTGCTTTTGACTATGTATATAGAAAACAGAAATTAATACGTTTAGTGGTTTTATTCAGTATTAAACATAAGCACAGTAAAAAATCAATTTAATTAACAGTTAGTGCGAAGAATTTACATACAGTAGGTTATAGTACAAAGTTTCACATTTGTAAACTACACACATGGAATCTTAGAAAGGAGAACAATACACCATATATACAAACTAAAGCCCAAAAATAAAAATACCAAATAAATGTATGGTTTTAGTATGAGAACATATATATATATATATATATATATATATATAGTTCTTTATTTGTTGTAAAGTTTAAAATAGAATCTTTTATTTACAGTTTGAAACTGGTTTGCAAACATTTATATTACGAAAAACGTAAAATTCTGAATTGAATTATCCACTGAAACATACACAATTTTCCAACATTTAAGAAGTAATTGTAAGAACACATTCAGATGTAAAAATTTCTACTTAGCAGACTTACAAATGAGGAACATTACAAGGATTTATTTATTTTTATCACTTTATTTTAACTCCACCATTGCTTGACCGAAGTCTAAGGCCTCATCTCGCAAGTAATGAGGGAGGAGAACCTATCACTTTAAAAAAACCTGGGTGGTTCTGGCTCCAGATGACCACACCTGCTGAGGGTCCCTGCCTAGCGTTACAGGTAAAGGCCCAAAATCCAGACATGTCTAAGTGATAACCACCTGTAAAACCTCAACACGTGCCAGTAATCATGATATAACATCAGTAAAGAATTCACTACCCTGAGTACCAGTCGGCAAAACTGTGTAGTGGAACTGATCATTGGATTGCAGGGGATCAGGCATGTTATTACGAGAAGAGCTGGTGCTTGTTGAAACACTCAGTATATATTACACAGGAACACTGAATATAAACACACTACTAAAACTAGGTAAATTGAAACAACTGGCAAACACCATAGATTAATTCAATTATTAAAGGTATGGCTACACAAGAAACAAGATTCTCAGGCTAGATCACTGTTTCTCTGAAAAGTACAGAATATACAAGGGGAAACTAGCCATAACCATTCCGGGAAGAAATCTCACTCTCTTTAGAAGAGGGTTTGTAGTACACAAACCAATACTGAACTCTGTAACAGATTTCACGTTAAAATCGGAAAAATAACATCACAATACAATCTGGAAAGAAAGCCTATACATTAATCAATCCACATAGCCCCACAAATAATTACAACAAGAAAACCCCCACATGACAGAAGAATTTTGAGAAGATCTGGAAGGAACCACTAATAAAATCTTCATAAGGCATGTCGAAGTGTTACTAGGACATTTTAAAGCCCAATGTCATTCTGTCAGAGACAGCGAAGGACTTGGAAGAGCAGTTGAACGGAATGGACAGTGTCTTGAAAGGAGCTTATAAGATGAACATCAACAAAAGCAAAACGAGGATAATGGAATGTAGTCAAATTAAATCGGGTGATGCTGAGGGGATTAGATTAGGAAATGAGACACAAAGTAGTAAAGGAGTTTTGCTATTTATGGAGTAAAATAACTGATGATGGTCGAAGTAGAGAGGATATAAAATGTAGATTGGCAATGGCAACGAAAGCGTTTCTGAAGAAGAGAAATTTGTTAACATCGAGTATAGATTTAAGTGTCAGGAAGTCGTTTCTGAAAGTATTTGTATGGAGTGTAGCCATGTATGGAAGTGAAACATGGACGATAACCAGTTTGGACAAGAAGAGAATAGAAGCTTTCGAAATGTGGTGCTACAGAAGAATGCTGATGATAAGGTGGGTAGATCACGCAACTGATGAGGAGGTATTGAATAGAATTGGGGAGAAGAGAAGTTTGTGGCACAACTTGACTAGAAGAAGGGATCGGTTGGTAGGACATGTTTTGAGGCATCAAGGGATCACAAATTTAGCATTGGAGGGCAGCGTGGAGGGTAAAAATCGTAGAGGGAGACCAAGAGATCAATACACTAAGCAGATTCAGAAGGATGTAGGTTGCAGTAGGTACTGGGAGATGAAGAAGCTTTCACAGGATAGAGTAGCATGGAGAGCTGCATCAAACCAGTCTCAGGACTGAAGACCACCACAACAACAACAACATATCATTTTCGACCTCGCAATCATCTGAACTAATTTCCTGAAACTGCAAAAGAAACTATGAATTCGGAAATCATCAAACAAGACACCAGTCTCCAGGGAAATTATGGATGTCAGAACAAGAAAAGTTTTTTTTTAATCTGATCATCACCTCCACATAAAAAAAATTAGAGTGTACATACAACAACACAAGAAAGAAATATTCAAAAGATTAAAAAATCTACAGTAATTACTGGACAAAACTATTGCAAAAAAAGAAAGATCTGCAACAATTAGGGCAACCACCAAGAGAAGAAAAAACAGGTGATGGAACATGTGTGACCAAGCTGTAGAAGACAGTAGACAATTTACTCTTTCCTTTGCTTCTTGTGGAATGAAGCAGAGCCAAATGAATGTAACTGTGACTTTTTATCACTTAAATGCTTTATGATACCTCTGCACCGAACTGTTACATAGTGTGATATTATATGATCCTTCAGATAGCAGCACCACTGGTAGAATTATGTCACTACACTTTTTCCTGATTTTCTCAATAAAAAAAAATCATGCACTGTCATATCACATGCTAGGAGAGGGCGTATGAAAATTTGTAGCAGTTTCTCAGATTCGTTGCAGATTCTGTAGATTCCTGATGATGGCCTTTTTAACCCCCAATGTCACAATATTCTATCAAGTGTGTATGATACTCTGGAATAATGGGCTGACAGATCTTTTAGAGTCTTTAAGGCAACTAAACATTTACTGCACATCTTTCTCTTTGCCAGGGCATTTACAGTTGCACCTGCAATTTAATATGTGTCATTTCCTTTGGCATTTGTCAGATTTGTGGGCATGTTCACATTTTCTAAATCATTTTCATCTGACAGGTCTAGTGCTGTAACATCAGAAGTCTTATTTGCACTGGTGAAATCCAACAAATGTGTGTCAGTATCAGCAGTATAATTAGCATTTGATACATCTGATATAAACTGTGAAATAACCAAAAGCTTCATGGCTCGCCTAGCTTCTAACACAGTAGGTTTAGCACCTGCTTTTCTTCGCACTTGAAAAAATGTATTTCCCAAACCATCCCACGTCACCCTGTTCAAAAAGATTTCTTACAGTGTCAATTACACTGATACTAGAAATTATAGCAGCTGTCTGAAGAGATTTCCATCCTTTCCCAAATTCCGTGTCTTGGAAAATTTCAACAACATATGTGAGGAATTGAAATTTCTTTTCACTGTTCTTCACTGTTATAGACTTCAAGTGTCTAGCAGACATGATAGTAAACCACTCGTACACTAACTTAATCCACCAAGCAGTGGAAAGAGCATGTTTACTTATTTGTTGTAAACTAACGACTTCTCTAAAGCTGCAGCAATTTTAATGGAAAACAGTTGCACAACTGGTGCAACATTCATGATGTTAAAATGAGTTGGAAACAAATGCATCCTCAAATGACAGATCTCAAACGTTCTTCAGACACTTTTTCCAATGCCCAAAGCTCTTTAATGTGTCCTGAAGATACAATTTTAGTTCGTAGACTTTCTGCTTCGCATATTTCCCGAGGTAAAATGATAATACGAGAAAGAAAAGCAGATCGTTAATAAATGAGGTACATCTGCACAAGTGTGCATATTTTGAGAACCATCTATTTGAAATGTAGTATTTCTAGTGCTCCTGTTAACATAAACTCCCAGAGAACTCCACAATGCCTTGTTATTGCTCCCCATGCCAGACACTAAAGCTGTGACACTGAGTCTAACGGCAGTAACTGCATTTGTAATGATCTGTTTCATCTCTATGCCAGTGGTAAATGGGCCCGTAATTTCATGGGCAATAATGTGTTTCCATGAATTTCTAAGTCATCTTAACAAAAGAACTGTACAATGGTTTCCAATCCTTTCTTTGGATCTCAGGGTAACATGTCCAGTAAATGAATTACTTACAATATTGTATGCCGTATCTGCACACAGTTCCACTTCATCCACAGACATGCTTCATTCCCTGTCATTGAAGTCCATGGCCTTTTCTTTTGTTCTGAGTATTGTTATTATGGATTCAATAATCCCATAGTTTAAATCTATACCATTTATTCTCCTATTGAGTGTGGTATTGTGTGGCATGGGATATCCAGTCGATCTTAGGAAGCTATACCCATACTTACCTAAAGCTAAACGTAGCTTCAGGCCTTCAATAATTCCCTGACTTGACCATTCAGATATTTAATGTCTCTCAATTTTTGCCATTTCAATCTGCTCTGCAGATAAAAATTTCAGCATGCTTTTTTTTTTTTGTACTTCCAAGTTTTTAAGGAAGCATTCTCTCTTTTCAAATGTGTAATTTCCTCATTTAATGCAGCCACACTACTGTCATCAACATGACCTTGAAAGCAAAGGAGCATTTACTATTATATTATATCAGAATCAACATCATATATTAAATGTAATGAATAAGTGGAAATCTGGGACGAAATTCATTCATTCCACGCATTAACTGTTTAATGCATGTCATTTTAACAGGTAATCTACATCTACATCTACATGGATATTCTGCAAATCACATTTAAGTGCCTGGCAGACGGTTCATCGATCCACCTTCACAATTCTCAGTTATTCCAGTCTCGTATAGCGCGCGCAAAGAATGAACACCTTTAGCTTTCCGTACGAGCTCTGACTTCCCTTATTTTATAGTGGTGATCGTTCGGCCCTATGTAGGACGGTGTCAACAAAATATTTTCGCATTCGGAGGAGAAAGTTGGTGATTGGAATATCGTGCGAAGATTCCGTCACAACGAAAAACGCCTTTCATTTAATCATTTCCAGCCCAAATCCTGTAACATTTCTGTGACACTCTCTCCCATATTTCGCGATAATACAAAACGTGCTGCCTTTCTTTGAACTTCTTCGATGTACTCCGTCAGTCCTACCTGGTGAGGATCCCACACCGCGCAGCAGTATTGTAAAAGAGGACGGACAAGCGTAGTGTAGGCAGTCTCCTTAGTGGACCTGTTACTTTTATTAAGTGTCCTGCCAATAAAACGCAGCCTTTGTTTATCCTTCCCCATAACATTTTCTATGTGTTCTTTCCAATTTAAGTTGTTCCTAATTGTAATACCTAGGTCTTTAGTTGAATTTACAGCTTTTAGATTAGACTGATTTATCGTGTAACCGAAGTTTAACGAGTTCCTTTTCGTACTCATGTGGATGACCTCACTCTTTTCGTTATTTGGGGTCAACTGCCACTTTTCGCACCATTCAGATATTTTTTTCTAAATCGTTTTGCAGTTTGTTTTGATCTTCTGATGACTTTATTAGTCGATAAACGACAGCGTCATCTGCAAACAACCGAAGACGGCTGCCCAGATTGTCTCCCAAATCGTTTATATAGATAAGAAACAGCAAATGGCCTATAACACTACCTTGGAGAATGCCTGAAATCACTTCTGTTTTACTCGATGACTTTCCGTCAATTACAACGCACTGTGACCTATCTGACAGTCTTCAAAAAACCCTATCACAAATCCAGTCACATAACTGAGACGATATTCCATAAGTACGCAGTTTTACTACGAGTCGCGTGTGTGTTACAGTGTCAAAATCCTTCTGGAAATCTAGGAAAACGGGATCAATCTGAAATCCCTTGTCAATAGCACTCAACACTTCATGTGAATAAAGAGCTAGTTGTGTTTCACAGGAACAATGTTTTCTGAACCCATGTTCACTGTGTGTCAATGGACCGTTTCCTTCGAGGTAATTCATAATGTTCGAACACAAAATATGTTCTAAAATCCTGTTGCATATCGACGTTAACGATATGGGCCCGTAATTTAGTGGATTACTCCTACTACCTTTTTTGAGTATTGGTGTGACCTGAGCAACTTTCCAGTCTTTTGGTACGGATCTTTTGTCGAGCGAATGGTTGTATATGATGGTTAAGTATGGAGCTAATTCATCAGCATACTCCCAAAGGAACCTAATTAGTATACAGTCTGGACCAGAAGACTTGCTTTTATTAAGTGATTTGAGTTGCTTCATTACTCCGAGGATATTTACTTCTACGTTACTCATGTTGGCAGCTGTTCTCGATTCGAATTCTGGCGTATTTACATCGGCTTCTTTTGTGAAGGCATTTGGGAAGGTTGTGTTTAGTAACTCTGCTTTGGCAGCACTGTCTTCGATAGTACCTCCATTGATATCGCGCAGAGAAGGCATTTATTGTTTCTTGCCGCTAACATACTTCACATACCACGAGTATCTCTTAGGATTTTCTGCCAGGTTAAGAGACAAAGTTTCGTTGTGGAAGCTGTTATGGGCATCTCGCATTGAAGTCCGCGCAAAATTTCGAGCTTCTGTACAAGATCGCCAATCTTGGGGATTTTGCGTCTGTTTAAATTTTGCATGTTTGTTTCGTTGTTTCTACAACAGTGCTCTAACCCGTTTTGTGTACCAAGGAGGATCAGCCACGTCGGTTGTTAGTTTATTTGGTATAAACCTCTCAAATTGCTGCCGATACTATTTCTTTGAATTTAAGTCACATCTGGTGTACACTTATATTATTAATTTGGAATGAGTGGAGATTGTCTCTCAGGAAGGTGTCAAGTGAATTTTTATCTGCTTTTTGGAATAGGTATATTTTCCGCTTATTTTTTGAGGATTTCGGGATTACAGTATTCAATCTCGCTACGACAACCCTGTGTTCACTAATCCCTCTATAGGTTTTGATGCTGGTTATTAACTCAGGATTATTTGTTGCTAAGAGATCAAGTGTTTTTTCACAACCGTTTTATATTCGCGTGGGCTCATGAACCAACTGCTCAAAATAATTTTCAGAGAATGCATTTAGCACAATTTCGGATAATATTTTATGCGTACCTCCGGAATTAAACATATATGTTCGCCATCATATCGAGGGTAAATTAAAGTCGCCACCAACTATTATCGTGTGTGTCGGGTACGTGTTTGAAATCAGATTAAAGTTTTCTTTGAACCTTTCAGGAACTGTATCATCTGAACTGGGAGTCGGTAAAAGGATCCAATTACTATTTTATTCCGTTTGCCAACAATGACCTCTGCCCATACTAACTGACAAGAAGTATCTACTTCAATTTCGCGACAAGTTAAATTACTTCTAACAGCAACAAACACGCCACCGCCAACCGTGTTTAGCCAATCTTTTCGGAACACCGTTAGGTTCTTAGCAAAAATTTCGGCTGAACTTATATCCACATTTCAGTGCCTATAACGATTTGAGCATCAGTGCTTTCTATTAGCGCTTTGAGCTCTGGTACTTTCCCAACACAGCTACGACAATTTACAACTGTTACACCAATGGTTCCTGTATCTACATTCTTCCTGTGTTCAGCCTGCACCCTTTGTGACTGAAGCCTTCCTTGTGTTTTCCCGAGATCCTCTAACCTAAAAAACCCCCAGTCCACGCCACACAGCCCCTGCTACCCGTGTAGCCGCCTCCTGTGTATGGTTGACACCTGACCTATTAGCGGAACCCGAAACCCAGCCACCCTTTGGCGGCAAATCGAGGAATCTGCAGCCTACACGGTCGCAGAACCGTCTGGGCCTCTGATTCAGACCCTCCACTCGGCTCTGTATCACAGGTCCGCACGCGATCCTGTCGACTATGCTGCAAATGGTCAGCTCTGATTTCGTCTTGCAAGTAAGACTGGCAGCCTTTATCACTTCTGTTAGCCGCTCAAAACCAGAGAGAATCTCTTCTGATCCATAACGACACACATCATTAGTGCCGACGTGAGCAACCACCTGCAGTTGGCTGCACCATGTGCTCTTCATGGCTCGGGGAAGACCCTTTTCCGCCGGTCGCGGTGGCCGTGCGGTTCTAGGCGCTCCAGTCCGGAGCCGCGCTGCTGCTACGGTCGCAGGTTCGAATCATGCCTCGGGCATGGGTGTGTGTGATGTCCTTAGGTTAGTTAGGTTTAAGTAATTCTAAGTTCTAGGGGACTGATGACCACAGCAGTTGAGTCCCATAGTGCTCAGAGCCATTTTGAAGACCCTTTCCACATCTGGAATGACTTCACCCGGTATGCACACGGAGTACACATTGGTTTTCTTACCCTTCTTATCAGCCAAGTTCCTAAGGGGCTCCATAACCTGCCTAACGTTGGAGCTCCTAACTACCAATAATCCCACCCTCTGCGATTGCCCGGATCTTGCAGGCTGAGTGGTTTCCTCTGAAACAGGACAGACGACAGCATCTGGCTCAGAGACAGTGTCATTCACAGACAGCAATTGGAACCTGAAGTTAAAATCTTCTGGGTTATTAGGCGGCGTCATGTTCCTTCTAAAATGTTCGACGTTTCGACCCCTCTGCTGGGATCTTCCTCAGGATCTTTTGGTGTCCACTACTGCTAGAACACTGAGTCGAACATTTTAGAAGAAACATGACGCGGCGTAATAACCCAGAAGATTTTAACTTTAGTGACAATGGCCACGAAAGCCTGCAGACTTACACCTGGAACCTGTTTGTCAGACAAACCGGGGAGGCCTTACATGTGGCCGCCTGGGAAGTCTTTCGCCGTCTGCTTCGCCCCGGGGCGACCTCCCGCTCGACCACAGGTGAGGGGTCAGCGCCAGCGCGAGCAGTAACTGGGTTGGCCACTGGTGAGGACCGATCGGAGGACTCTGACGTGCTGGACGTCTATTGGATCCCCACGGCTAGCCCACAACAGAAGTGCCCATCCACTGCAGCCTCAAGCTGTATAACCGAAGCCATCACAGCCTGAAGCTGAGAGCGAAGCGTCACCAACTCGGCTCGCAACCGCACACAACAATCGCAGTACCTGTCCATACCAAAGACCGTGGAAAACTAAAGTATGCAGACAAACAGACTATCGGCACGTGCTGCACAACTCTACTGTGGACCCTGACGAAAACGCACAATCTGTGTCTAGTAGTATGTAGATATTCAAGAACCTAACTAGAGAAGCACTCAGGTGAAACTAAATAATTTGCCCCTGATAAGGAGCTTCTAATATATCACAAAATCGGTTTACTTTCTCATTCAGACGAAAGCGCGAGAACTATAGCTATTATATTTTAAATTTACACGCAGAAACTCAAGAAACTAAACTATTAAAGCATACAGATGATAATAAAATTCGCTCCTGGTTAGGAACTCGTGAATGACACAAAAACGGTTTACTTACCTGTTGCTGCGTCTGTCGTGGTCGGCTACTACTGCCTGACTGGCTGACTCAGTTATGTTATGTTATGTTAAACTACTCTGAAATACAAGAGTGAGTTCAAATAACAGGAGAATCATAATGAATGGATATTGAAATAATGTAATTGTATTGCATAGTATTGCGATATGAAAATCCTAACCAGCATACTGAAGAATAATTATAGCTACGTAATGCAATGAAAAAATGTAAGATAAAGCTGTTCAAAAGTTACACCAGTGTCTATATTGTTTGCAACAGTTTTAGTATGTCCATTTTGATTAACTCAACAGACTGAAAGTAAAACCAAAGTTAAAAATATTTTTTAACTTAAGAGTGTCTCTTTGTCAAACTGTCAAAAAATTACCTCATTGAATGATTTTGTACAGTTGCGAGAAAGCGTTTCTTTCTTAGGGAGTCCCAGGCCCTTCCTCTGCTTACTGGCTTGTAAATCTGGAGGACTGGGTACATCAAATATAGTTGGCACAGCTGTCGGCTTAAGCTTTTTCCAATTATCAAGTCTGTTGTTCTCAAACTGTGACCCCTCAGAATGAGCCTGAAACAAAAATATATTATTAGTGTAAAGTATGTACTGTATTACTAAATGTTAGAATGTTAGAGAAGTTATTTTTTGGAGAAACATATAGCCTACTGTTTACTGTGTAAATAAAGTGATTACCGGCATTCTAAATTTTGTGTGTGTGTGTGTGTGTGTGTGTGTGTGTGTGTGTGTGTGTGTGTGTGTGTATGTGTATGTGTATGTGTTCGTTCATCGATTTTGTACTTTTAGAAGCAAAAAAGATGAAAATTTTAGCCAAAATAGTCACAAAGGTTAAAATTGCACTGAGGTGGTTCTGGTTCCAAGTGCACTTAACAGTGGTCTATGCCTATAACACAGCAAAACAGTATACTGTTCTTTCAGAAAAGTGATTTTCGTTAATAACTCTAGTGTCACTCCATCATCCCAACAGACTGAGTGTGATTTTTTGTATTGGTGTGTTCCTGGAAAATTATTATCTGAAATAACTTACGTCCTTTGGAAAAATTAATATTATTAAATATATATACTATAAGTGAAAGGGAAGCAGTGGTTGGGAAGGAAGTGAGACAGGGTTGTAGCCTACCCCTGATGTTATTCAGTCTGTATATTGACCAAGCAGTAAAGGAAACAAAAGAAAATTTCAGAGTAGGAATTACAATCGGTGGAGAAGAAATAAAACCTTTGAGGTTCCTTGATGACATTGTAATTCTGTCAGAGATAACAAAGGAACTGGAAGAGCAGCTGAACGGAATAGACAGTGTGTTGAAAGGAGGATATAAGATGATCAACAAAAGAAAACGGGGATAATGGAATGCAGTTAAATTAAATTGGGTGATGCTGAGGGAATTAGATTAGGAAATTTAACGCTTAAAGTAATAAATGAGTTTTTTCTATTTGGGGAGCAAAATAACTGATGCTGGTCGAAGTAGAGAGGATGTAAAATGTAGACTGGCAATGGCAAGGAAAGCGTTTCTGAAAAAGAGAAATTTGTTAACATCGAGTATAGATTTAAGTGTCAGCAAGTCGTTTCTGAAAGTATTTGTATGGAGTGTAGCTATGTATGGAAGTGAAACGTGGACGATAAATAGTTTGGACAAGAAGAGAATAGAAGCTTTCGAAATGTGTTGCTACAGAAGAACGCTGAAGATTAGATGGGTAGATCACATAACTAATGATGAGGTATTGAACGGAATTGGGTAGAAGAGAAATTTGTGGCACAACTTGACCAGAAGAGGGGATCGCTTGGTAGGACATATTCTGAGGCATCAAGGGATCACCAATTTAGTACTGGAGGGGATCGTGGAGGGTAAAAATCGTAGAGGGAGACCTAGAGATGAATACACTAAGCAGATTCAGAAGGATGTAGGTTGCAGTGGGTACAGGGAGATGAAGAAAATTGCACAGGATAGAGCAGCATGGAGAGCTGCATCAAACCAGTCTCAGGACTGAAGACCACAACAGCAACAACAACTGCAAGTGACATTTATTTTGCAGTCTGGTTAATCTACTCCTTTGGGACTGTCGATTTCATGCACCATGTGGTCTAGATCGAGGTTCACACAGCCTCTTACTAAAGTGGGGTGGGAACAGGAATGTTCCATATAGTGTAGACATTTTCAGCGTTTTTCCAATATTCAAATGCATGTGCAATTTTGTGTTTATTATAAACACTCCAATTCACAAGTACTCAGTTCCATTTGACACAATATACTAGATTCATTCTGGATTTTTCCTCCTTTCGTCCTTGAGAGAATTGTTGACAGACCGGAAATAACCACAGTAGATGGGATCCTAAAATATCATAAATACACATTTCGTTTAGTATACTTATCATTGAACTCAAATTTTTCTGTCCTTAGTGTCTCCATAATGGAAACCATACATAACGAAAAACATTCTAAGGGACAATCACTTTTAAAGACACTTTTTATGCTTTTCTTAGAATTCTTTTTCATTAATTTTTCAGCTGTCCTTTTTCCACAAGTTTCGCAAGTATTGTAGACAATTTTCTTATTAAAGTTTCTGTCAACACCACATTACTTACAGAGGTATCAGTATTCACACATGTTGATGCAGAAAGCAAATAAGGTCGTTTTTGAATGTCAAGGTGCAATATTAATATTGTGGCAAAACTTTATGAAGGGCCGACCGCGTTTTTGGCTTTGAGTTCGCGAATATTGAAAAACATTTGATACGAGTTGTCAAAACGTCTTGGCATAACTGATCAATATTTTTTGATTAAAGCCATGATATAGCATTCATATTGGTATTAAGTGTCTTTGTTATAAACGCACAATAACTGTTGCTTGTTGAGTTACGGTCAAAACTATTTTTTGAAGATTATGTTACGTTTGCATAACGACCAACCCACTATAAAAATATCTCAATTATCACTCGTCCTTCTGTACCTATATAAGACATGAGTTTAAGTGTTATTCAGTTTGTGTATGTATGCATATTTATGACAACAACGTACAAATTCAAAACAATAAATATTTTTTGAAGGATATAATTTTCGCCAGTGACTGTATTTTATTTTACACTTTGCAATTTAGGCTGTATAGGCATTTTCAAGTGTTGCTGAAAAATACGAAAGGTTACCGTAATGAATTCCTCTCCATTTTGCCATTTCCGAAAATTTTCAGGCCTCTAGAGGTTTTGTGACTAACAGGTACAGTATAGTCTTCGACTGAAGGGAAAAAAGTAGTTTTACAGAATAGTTTTCATGTTTATTACTACTTTCATTAACATAAACTTACCATACACAAATGGGCGCCAGGTCCTGGTTCCCAGTCCTCTCTGTGGCAATTTATGGCCCATCTTTTTCTTCGGTCAGAGTCCCTCGGAAACCTGAACATGCGAAAACCATTTATGCAGTAGTTACTGCAGTTCACAGATGAGCAGTCACCCATTTTCAACACGAATTCTTCTGTAGATTCAATGAAAATACTCCACGGGTATCGAGACTCATATGTAAACCCGCAACAGTAGGCAGTACTTTGGGGCGAAGGTTATATAAGCCTGAGCCACAGCTCTCTTCCCAGAGCCCTGACGTGTCACGTGTTTACAGGCAACAGTCCAATAAATATCACGTGAACAACTCGTTGCGCTAGTGCTGATCTCTCATGGTGATTCCGAGAACTTTTCGAACCACCCTCGTATATTCATAGCAATTAAACCTCTTAACAGAAAGGGTCGTAACAACTCTCTACCTTTCAATCTACTCTCTCATGTGTTGAATCCTTATACGAGCATGTAACTGTGGCCAGAGAAATGAACGCAAATTTTATAACCAACAATCCCCCAGTCTCAAAATGCAAGCATATGCTTTCCTTCTGAAATCTTGCACTGATTCCACTTGGGCCAACTCAACTCACTTCAGACGCCCATACTTCTATCGACATTTTCGCAACCATGTCTCCAAAAAGAAATTTGCGTCGATTAAATTTTTACACTTGGCTTATCTGCTCATGACGTAATAACCATGAATTATTCTTTACAATGTCCGAAGAACAAACTGCAAGTGGCCACTTATAGAGATTTTAAGCGCTTGAACATATCTGAACTTACAGCTGACTCCTGACAGGGAATGACAGGAAATAGGTTTCACACAAATTATGAAGTATCTAATTTCAATAGAAGGCTAAGTAACTAATATGATAAACACGCTCCTATAAAAACTGCAAGAGTCAGGAGGAAACCTGCACCATATCTTCCCGATCAATGGAAACACCTTATGAGTATCAAGAGTCGCAGCAAACAGGAAGTACAAATGGCACCCGAACTCGGAGAATCATCTCGCCTACAAGCGACTACGCAACTGGGTTAGACCACCAGTGAGAAATGCAAAACCAAGGTACGTTCACTCGTTAACTGAGGACTTTCCACAGTCCCTCGGTCTTGTGGAGAAATCTACAAGGGCTAGGAATATGCAAACCTCAATCTGTAGCTGAACCACTTTTTCTTATTGAGGATCAGAATCAGTATTTCACCACGGCTGCCTCGCTACATGACCAACGCACAAGAACCCAAACCATCAAGTTCCCTGAAGTATTTGCAGTCAGATCATAAGAATTTTTTTTTTTTCTGCACCGGGTAAGCCTTAACACAGTCAGGAAGTCAACTGCACGAATTCGTTCTCAGCTGCAGGACACGACAATATTGCAACACAAATTATTAGTTTCCTGATCTATCCATTACTGTCGATAATAGCGTTAATTTTCAAACATTCACTGACCTCCAGCACCTTCCCAATGGCCTGCAAAAAGGAACTCATAATATATTGCTCTTCCCTTATTTGTGTTAATTATTATTTTTCTTATTGAATTTGATTATAAATATTTTTTCCTGTTACTTTTTTAGTTTTTTACCTCTAACCAAAAAGGAATCTTCCAAGCAACAGACTGACTAGATTCCCATTTGCTTTCCACTAGCATTGTCTAAGGCTTTATAATACACAGTTAACGATCAGATTACCATTCATTTAACATCAAATAACCTTCTGGATTAATACCAGTGTCTCTCTCTTTCAAAGAATGAATCCCGACTTGTGGGGTCTGCTGTTATGGTTAACTGAAGTTGGCGTGTTAATTTTAAGGGGTGGGCGGATGCCCTTCCTGTCACCACCCCATACCCTCCTCCCCCCCCCCCTTCCCCCATGGGACGAATGTAACTGAGGCGGATCGTGGGGACCAGCCCAGTATTCACCCAGCGTATGTGGAAAACCGCCTAAAAACCACATCCAGGCTGGCCGGCACACCAGCCCGACAGATTCGAACAAGGGCCGGCGCGCCTACCCGGGTCCAGGAAGCAGCGCGTTAGTGCTCTCGGCTACCCTGGTGGGTAGATTAATACCAATCTGTTCTCCATAAATATCACAGCACGACGATTGCTCTTATAAAAGTGACTGACGAACAGAATCGAGCTACGGTCAAACAAGAGTCGACGGTTGTGTGCTTTTAGGATTTCGGCAAAGCTTTCGACACTCTCGGCCTTATACTGAACATTGACAAAATCAAGGCTTAAAGGCTGGATAATAAAGATTTCACATAGAGCAAAATGTCCTTTTTCTTAAAATAAGTTTAAGCAAATCAGTCGGGGTGAAACCTTAATTTAAGTCGGCTAAAAGCCGTATTTTAAAATTGGAACAAACTAAATTAATAGACAGCTGAAGGCCTCGCACAATACTTGAGACTAAAAGAATGCCACAATCTAAAAACAACAGAATACTGGTACTCAGAAGTGTTCCAAGGGTACGCCTGAGGAAGTAACTCTAAAATAAGTTTAGGTGAGACAGGCAGCCAACAGTAAGACTAAAGGTCGGGACACACACGTCCGGGCCGTGTCAGGGCCGAGCGTCGGACGAGTGACGGCCGTACTCCGGTCCGTTCCTGCAGGGGCCACACATGACCGGGGCACATCCGTGCCTCTGTTGTTCCTTGTAGTGACTCGGACGCGGTGAGCTGTGTTTCTGTTTGTGAAAGCTGTAAAACATGTTCACTAATTTTCGTAATAATGAATTAGGACTTATAGCACTTGCTTTAGACGAAGAGGAAAACGAACGAAGGCAAACAAGAAGAAGAAGAAGAAGAAGAAGAAGAAAATTATGGATCCACAGTGCCTGGAAAACAAGACCAGTACAGGGAGAGTTTCGAACACTATTTTCTCACCTCGTAGATGATGAGACTAAGTTTTATGAATATTTTAGGATGACGCAGTACACCTTCTGTGAACTTTTAAAGAAACTAGAACCAAGGCTGAGAAAAAATGACACGTTCTGGAGATTATCAGTTTCACCCAAAGAACGACTGGCTGTTTTTTACGGTAGGTTAAAGAAAAGTACACAGAACACAAATAAATAAGTTTTAAGGACAGCATTTTTATTTTATTACTTTAGTAATTGAAAGATAAATACATAAGTTAGTAAATAATACAGTTAAATTTCTACTACCCTAAGAAAAACAAATGAGGACTATTCAGTGAATTAGTTTCTGAAGCTGATGAGGATGCAGGGGAACTTGGAGGATGATGGCTTTGGTTATTTATATACGAATTGTGCGAATCCCTTTGCAGGTCCAAAAGCTGCTGTGTAGGTTCTGTTGACTCGTTTCCCACAGGTGAAGGATATGGTGTTGAAACAGATTTTGCTGAGGAATTGGAGGATGATGGAGTGAATTGATGGACTGATACGTCATTCATGAGTTGCTTCAGTTCAAAGTCTTGTACAACTGAAAAAATCCTACTTTTAGCTTGATGAAACAGTAGTGGATGCAATGATTTTAGGGCTGGTGCTATACCAGCCAAAAAAGCATCAACTGGGTTTTGTATATCTCTGTTTTTCAGCTTTTTTTTCTGCCAAAATGTAAGCCATGAGCTGGCTTGATGCAGATTCTTGTGGTTCAACCTCACGCTGAAATTTTCGTTTCAGTGGTGGTTTCATAAACGTGTTCTTCTTTGAAGTGACGGACGAATGAGCTGAGGGCGTCTGGGAATGCCGAGTGCGCTCTATCAAATTCTCTGTTTCACTATCCTGGGTTTTAATGATCCATTCTTCATCTGCAATGTCTTCTTGTGTAGACACTTTTTCGTTTTCAACAATCGACTGCTCCTCTTGGGAATTTGTATTTGATTCTTGTTTATGCTCATTATTGTCTTGCATGTAAGGAACATTGGAAACTGTTTCTCGTTCTACCATGTAAGGTAGCAGGAACGTTAAGAGATCTTCATACTTGTATTTATGTTGATGAACAGCAGCTTGTCCTGAAACAGTTTTCCTTTTCTGCAAGGTCTTCCTTAGTTGGTCACGAACAGATGCCCATTTTTTTTTGCATTCCTCTATTCCACCTGTAGCAAAAATATTTTAAATCACGTATTTATATTACAATGTTTAAAATGCTGCAAATATTTTATAGATTATACAGTATTTCTCATCTTATACATTCAATTTTTTTTCAGGTTCCTTGCTACAGGAGATTCCTTTAAAACTATTTCCTTCAGCTACAGGTTGGGAAAATCCACAGTTGCAGCTATCGTCCATGACACCTCTAGAACAGTTATCGATTTATTGTTAGAAGAGGTGATGCCTGTGCCGAATGAAGAAAAATGGAATGCTATAGCTGAGGAGTTTTGGACAAAATGGCAGTTTCCAAACTGCATTGGATCTTTAGATGAAAAGCACGTAACAATACAGGCTCCAAACAACTCAGGAAGTCTCTATTGGAATTACAAAAATACGTATTCCATTGTGCTTCTTGCTCTGGTTGACCCATGTTATAATTTTATTGCAATAGATGTGGGAGCGTACGGAAAAAACTCTGATGGAGGCATTCTAGTAAATTCAAATCTTGGAAAGTCATTGGAAAACAATATGCTTAGCGTCCCAAAGAGTAAAACTTTACCCGGAACTGATGTTGAACTTCCAATGGTAATTGCAGGCGATGAAGCTTTCCCTCTCAAAACATACTTGATGCGACCATATCCTGGCAGGAACTTAACAAATGACAAGGCTATATTTAATTATCGTTTGAGTCGGGCAAGAAGAATATCCGAAAATGCATTCGGTATATTGCAACAGAAATTTCGAATATTTAGAAGAATCCTTCAGGGAGATCCTAATAACCTTACAATGATTGTGACGGCTGCGTGTGTACTGTACAACTTTATTGGAAAAATGGAAGATTATAGGGTGCCCGAACAGAGGATGGATCAAACGGAAACTGCTGAGGGATCCGGAAGTTCATCAAATCTTCGAAACCTACCTCTAATTCGTGGGAGATCAACAGATGCTGCATTTGCTGTACGAGAACAACTCAAAAAATTCCTGAACTCTCCACAAGGGACTGTGGAATGGCAAGAACATGTCGCCTTGGCGATATAACGATGACATAAACCAAACATCTGTTTGTAAAATAAAAAGTAAATAAATATCTTTCGGGTATTAAAACTTGTATAGTTTTTATCTTACCTTTGGCTTGTAGATCTGTTGCAATTGTCTTCCAAACTCTGTCTTTGTACTCGATATTCCTCTAATTTTCACTTCCCTGATCGTAAAGAACAGGAAACTTACGAACTTCCTCTATTAGTCGTTCCACATCCATGTTTTGTACACAGAACAGTTTTGCGCAGTTGCACAGCTCACAAGACAACCCCACCGTCAGGCCGTGTCCGTCACGTGAAAAGTTAAACACGGCGAATCCCGCCCGGCCCGGCCCCGGCCCGTTGACGTTTCCCGTGCACGGCCCGGTCAAGTGGGGCCCCCTAGGCTGCATTTGTTTTAATGATGTATTTCGTAGTCCGGGTGACGGCCGATACTCGGACGTGTCTCGGCACGGACACGGTCCGGGCATGTGTGTCCCGACCTTAAATAATCAGATGGGAGCCCGACCCAGGGATGGCTGAAGCACCAACCAACAACATAATCAATTCCCTTCCGCCCGACCAATGGCACAACAACAGAAAATATCAGCTAGGATGAAGATACAAGCAGCACTACGTCTTGAAAATTGGCGTCTAAATACAGTCAAGGCACAACGACCTCTCAAAGTATGGACAACACCAAGGCTGTTGCACTACACGTCATGGCAGACAGCATCAACACGATGAGGAATCCCACACTGCTGGCAAACTCCGCTAACAACCAGGGCAGGCAACTGGTACATTCACGGCCACAAGACAGGAAATACCGCTAGTGTACTTCACTAATAAGTAACAACCAATTCAATAGTTAAACACCATACAGGAAGATGGCTGCAAAATTTCGCAGACTCCAACACACCAAACGTTGCTGCTTGCGGGAAGTGCCCAGGAAGCACCAACCGGCAATGAATGAAGAGATGTCACAGCAGATGAGGTTTCATAACAAGTTAATTGATCACTCAACTTCAGTGTCCAGGTTCGGTGGGCGGCGAACTTTGTAGATCTCACAGCTAGCGCCTCACAAACCCGACCACGCGTGCATGCCACCAGCAGCCCCGACCTGACCGCACACTGCGGAAACTTCCTCGCTGCTCTGTCCCAACCGACCCACTGCCTGCAGCACACAGACAGCATTAAAACAGCTGTTCAGTGAAACCATACAAGCTACACACGGCTCCACGTAACACTTCCACAAACAACTTGAACAATACTAAAACCATTGACTGTGGAACAACAAGCACGAATCACAAGTCGACACACACGGAGAACCCAGAAGCAGTCGGCGACCAAATACACGTCGTCCAATGAGACGACCAACCAAATAACCAACCAAGGTCGTCCCCACTCAAGTCATGTGTGTTGGCAATGGTCAGGTGAGTCATGTCTGTCCGGACCTCACGGCTGCTCCGTCCCCAACTCAACGCCTGACACACGACGACGCAGAAACACTAGCAGTCGCTCCAAAGATAGTATGACAGTGCTCTTATCGATAAGTGCTGCTGCTGAAACTCATGGGCAGGCAAGCCAGCAACTTAGCGAAGCCAGTAAATCAAATAAGAAACGAGACACCAGTACCGTTGTAAGAGGTCCATGACTAAGGAATTTTTTGCTAGCGCACTAGAGCAATTGTAATTTCGATGGAATGCACACGCGCTGCCTGCAATATGTAAGCTGTAAGAGAATCTCAGACCAGAGAGCAGTGTTGGCTGCCGTAGGAACTGTGTAGCAGCAGGAGTAAGTCGTAGCTTGAGTAGTGTGTATGGAGTTGGTTGGGCTGGTCTTGCGGAGCGATGGCGGTGCTTGAGCAATGTAGTATAAGGTAAAAACAGTCTCGCGCATATGTACTATTGTTATATAAAGTCCCATGTAAATGTTTTTAAAAAGAAATCTCTTAATAATAGTCTTTCTTACAAAAACTAACATTTGACAATCATTCATCTCAATTTAAAGAATTTACTAATTTCTCCAATCCATGGTCATCCCAATTATTGAAAAGAAAAACCAGTTGTTTCTTTTTATACATGACAAATCTATCGGCCAGTATTGCCCTGGGCTGTGCCAGAAAAATTTCTTGTAGGAGCAGATACATATGCGTTATCCAGCGACCTTATTGAGGTAAGAATTTTCAATTTATTCAGTATGATCTTTCAGGGCCATGACGCAGCACTGCTGACGTCCAAATTTACCAGTTAAGATTCACAGTCAGTTAATTATTGCAAGGTTATAAGTGAGCCGCAGTTTTATTGAGAGATTAGTCACATCTTATTATTGGTAGGTTACGGAATTTATTTATTGGGAGGTTACGCTGAATGTGATTATTATACTTATATATTTTTTTTTACTGTTGGGAGATTACACAGTATACACAAGATGACAAGCAATAAATGGCATGAACACGAGCTGGGCACAGCTCAGTGTGATTTTTATTAGCAAAAAAAAAAAAAAAAAGTCGGAGATGATGTTTATGTTGATGTCTATGCCAGTTTTATGCACAGGTTCCAGAACTCTCGGAACCGAGGTGATGCAAAACTTTTTCTGATGTGTATATGAATGTGTTATGTGGTTCGTGGAATGCTTGTGCTAAATTTTATTTAATTTACCATCCAGTTTATGTTTCATTCTCAAGGACTTAGTAGCCCGTACTCTGATGCACCACATATGTTTCTTTGTACACCATGAGGCTCCAGTTCGAGGTCACCACCACTCGTGTTCGAAATGAAGCCTCAGCTTCGTGATGGGATAGATGTGTTCTGGTTTGTAAAACTCATTTACAAAATTACTGAGTTCTGCGGAATTTTGGAAGTGGACTTTATTCTCAGAAATTGACCGTTAAAGGCAGGCTTGCTATGACCCAGTGGCTCACTGGGTCATGGAATAGGGAAGCTTTTTTTCCCTAAATACTATCTTTCATTGTGTGAGTGCCCAATATGAACGTGGCGTGTGTGACCTCCATAAATCGTATCCAGTAATTTAACAGTCTTGCCCCACATGTGTCGGTCCAGATACTGTGCTGTATAATGCAGGATGAGTCGATTCACACGCATCATCCCAAGTAACTGTGTGTGTCTGTGTTGTGACGTCCCCTCTCCCTTTTTTGTTGCCGCTGTTGATGTTGAGCCGCTGCTGCTACAGCTCGGTCGATGGAATGGAGACGCGACGCGCAGTGATGGTTGTCCCCGTCGGATAACGTGGAACATCACCTGAAAGTCTCTAAAGAAGATTGTTCATCGCGTGATGCATGAAAGTCCGTTTGCGAGTCCGCACAGCCTACTCAGCGATGCGAGCTGCTGATTTTAATTGTCTGTTACGGTTTTATGATGATTTGTTATGCCCGGTTAGTTATTTATTCCAGTATTGAGTGAATCATTCATCAACGGCGTCGTTTCACACCACTGAAGCGAGGAAACATTCTTTTGCGGTTCAGTATCAGTAGTTGTTGTTACGTTGCTAGACAAGACGTAAATCCAGAGATAATCTGTAATGCTATCTTGCTTTCGTGCGTCGTGATATTATTTCGGCAAAACACTCCTTTCAATGCTCAATGTTCATCAAGTCACTCTTTCAATTAGAATGTTCACAGTTAATTAATTTTGATTATCAACTATCACACAGTCCAATTAATGATGGAGCCAACACGTGACATTTCCATTCCTGACGAACAGTTTTATCGTTCCTTCTTACCAATTAGTTTATAATCATCACACCACATGCACACCGATGGATCAGATCAATTATGATTCTTTCAGTTCAGTTCAGTGATCGTGGCAATTACGACAACTCTTACAATCGTCGTATTTGTATTATCTTCGTGTCGTCGTATTAATGTTTCCTACTCAAGGCTAATCAGGTATTGCAGTCTTCGATACTATGTCCATTCTTCGTGTAACGGTTCACTTTGATGAAGGTTGAGTCCAACAATAATATCTCCAATAATAAAAGTTCATTAACTCGTCGTACACTATCAGAATATTACTTCATTTCAAGTTCTCAAGTCAGAATAACTGAGAACAAAGTCCGCGCATCTCTATCACACAATATTATTATTATTATTATTATTATTATTATTTTTTTTTTTTTTTTGGAAAAGAAACAATCTCGTAGCATTCTGTTTGCAGTAGTATAACAAACGGTGTTATCTCTCAACATGATAGCAAGCAAGCTAGCAAGCGACTAGCTTTCCCATGATGAGCATTGTACATGCATTGAATTTCCTTTTCGCCGCGTTTACAACTCTTTCATAATAAACTATAAACAAAATATCAGAATGTTAAATATTTATTTCGGGAAAAAGCACAGATCAAAAGTGTGGTGTCACCTGATTGACTAGTCATGAAAAGCACGGACTAAAGCGGGAGAATAATGTTATTCTATTGGCCTTAAAGAAAACTGACCAATCAGAGTGGAGTATTCCTCGATCGTCTTTTCTCTTGGAGACAGAGCAACGTAACGTTAGCGACAGCCCCGGGCGGTGCACAAGTCCCGCCCAATCACCCCCCTCCACACCAATCCATATCCTAAGGTCCACCCATGGTCTGCCACATATCCAACATCAAAGTTGTTGATATCACAGATATGCCAGTCATAACAAGGGAGAAAATCAGTAGTCAGTACGAAATACAGTTTTTCCAGTACTATTGTGAAAAGAATTAGAAATATGTTCATTGAATATGAAAGTTGAAAAATCATTAGTAAGAATGAAAAAAAATGGTATCCACACTGCCCTTTTTATTTCACGAGCTTTCATCTGCACTATATAAAAAAATCTGATATTTGTTAACTGCAGCGAGCGCAAATTTCCGTCACCTCGCGTAGTGTAAGAAATTCTGTTCGGCTATATTAATTGGTAGTATCGCCAAGGATGCTGTCTATTATCTCGATTGTCTAAAGTCAATGTTGTGCATAAACAAGGCAAAGTCGATGTCTTGGTTTGTTTCTGATTACCTCATTAAGACTAAAGAATATAAGAGTGGGATAATGTACACTCCTGGAAATGGAAAAAAGAACACTTTGACACCGGTGTGTCAGACCCACCATACTTGCACCGGACACTGCGAGAGGGCTGTACAAGCAATGATCACACGCACGGCACAGCGGACACACCAGGAACCGTGGTGTTGGCCGTCGAATGGCGCTAGCTGCGCAGCATTTGTGCACCGCCGCCGTCAGTGTCAGCCAGTTTGCCGTGGCATACGGAGCTCCATCGCAGTCTTTAACACGGGTAGCATGCCGCGACAGCGTGGACGTGAACCGTATGTGCAGTTGACGGACTTTGAGCGAGGGCGTACAGTGGGCATGCGGGAGGCCGGGTGGACGTACCGCCGAATTGCTCAACACGTGGGGCGTGAGGTCTCCACAGTACATCGATGTTGTCGCCAGTGGTCGGCGGAAGGTGCACGTGCCCGTCGACCTGGGACCGGACCGCAGCGACGCACGGATGCACGGCAAGACCGTAGGATCCTACGCAGTGCCGTAGGGGACCGCACCGCCACTTCCCAGCAAATTAGGGACACTGTGGCTCCTGGGGTATCGGCGAGGACCATTCGCAACCGTCTCCATGAAGCTGGGCTACGGTCCCGCACACCGTTAGGCCGTCTTCCGCTCACGCCCCAACATCGTGCAGCCCGCCTCCAGTGGTGTCGCGACAGGCGTGAATGGAGGAACGAATGGAGACGTGTCGTCTTCAGCGATGAGAGTCGCTTCTGCCTTGGTGCCAATGATGGTCGTTTGCGTGTTTGGCGCCGTGCAGGTGAGCGCCACAATCAGGACTGCATACGACCGAGGCACACAGGGCCAACACCCGGCATCATGGTGTGGGGAGCGATCTCCTACACTGGCCGTACACCACTGGTGATCGTCGAGGGGACACTGAATAGTGCACAGTACATCCAAACCGTCATCGAACCCATCGTTCTCCCATTCCTAGACCGGCAAGGGAACTTGCTGTTCCAACAGGACAATGCACGTTCGCATGTATCCCGTGCCACCCAACGTGCTCTAGAAGGTGTAAGTCAACTACCCAGGCCAGCAAGATCTCCGGATCTGTACCCCATTGAGCATGTTTGGGACTGGATGAAGCGTCGTCTCACGCGGTCTGCACGTCCAGCACGAACGCTGGTCCAACTGAGGCGCCAGGTGGAAATGGCATGGCAAACCGTTCCACAGGACTACATCCAGCATCTCTACGATCGTCGTCATGGGAGAATAGCAGCCTGCATTGCTGCGAAAGGTGGATATACACTGTACTAGTGCCGACATTGTACATGCTCTGTTGCCTATGTCTATGTGCCTGTGGTTCTGTCAGTGTGATCATGTGATGTATCTGACCCCAGGAATGTGTCAATAAAGTTTCCCCTTCCTGGGACAATGAATTCACGGTGTTCTTATTTCAATTTCCAGGAGTGTAGAAATGCGTAATGCTAGCAGTCAGATATTTATACAGTGACATTCTTCATTAATATTTGTCTGTGTAATGGGTGAATTTGTACTCGTGAACTCTTATGACTGCTTGTTTATGGCAGACACGAGATTTTCAGTGTTTGAGAGCTTTAGAGCTGCCTATTGTTAAACATATGTACATAATTTCGTCAGTGTCATTCCAACACATCTTATCGTACTTTGTTAGATATCAGTCTGTTAGATATCAGTTTTGACAGCAGTAGGCCACAACAGTCAAGATTAGGTACCTTGTGTGTGATAACTTTATTGAGAGTGAATATCTATGTTTCATTTTGACAGTATTACACAAATTGCTAAGAAGTACTAATAGCACAACGCTGCTACTATGAACAATCGCGGTAAAACAAAAACCGACGAACAAAAACACGACAGCGACGAGGACTACCAAAGATCATATTGATGCGCTCTTGGTTGGTGTGGTGGGGGGGGGGGGGGTAGATGTGGAGGGGGTTAAATAGGCGGGGCTTGTGCAAATGTCCGGGGCTGTCGCTAACGTTTCCTACAGAGAATGCCTACAGCAGTCTAAGTAGTCAGAGCCCAGCTTTCAATGGTACGGTCGTGTGTTCAGAATAGACTGAAGTTTTGCCAGTATTTCCACCTTTCGCTCAAAATTAAGAGCTTTTCCAGATTCTTGGAATAGTTGTATGCAGCCCAGTGCGAGCTGCTGTACAATAGGTTTCTGCTCGGCTTTTCTACCGGCGATCTGTTACAACGAGTTCACAGGTAGGTGCAGGAGAAAAGGAACCGCGCCACCGCAACACACATTTCAACATTTTATTATTACACATTGGTCCTTTTCTAGCTTTAATGTCGTCCTCAGTCAAATGTATTGAATCTAACACTGACAAGAACTCAGACTCTGTCCTCATTGGCATGGATGAGGTTATCCCTCATTTCGACTGACAATTTTGATTTTATTATGCACAGCGAAATTTTATGGAAATCAGCTCGTCCCAATAGCGCGCCATATTCATACACTTGTCAAAATATTATCTTCTATTTCCGGGTTTAACATTTGTTTTGTAAGTCTCTCTTGTTTGCCCGTGACCAGTACTTTGCTAGAAAAGCTCTTCCAAACTCTCCGTCAGTAGTGACCTAGTGACCTCTTCGTCCGCATCCACAGCCCATAATATAGTGTCTCCTCGGCAATAGCATCATGCCATGTAGCTAATTTTCTGAGTTTCAGCCCATGCTCTTGGCAAAAGTCCACGAAATCCTCGTATCAAAACAACCGGATTCACAGATTTCCTCTCATCAGTGAATGGTTGAAATTGCCTATGTTTGAGTGTTTTTCTGCCGTGAGCGTGGTCGCGTTTAGGTTTGTGGGTGACAGTTCACCTGCAGCAGCATTTGCACTGCAATTCATGAATGCTCGATGCACCTGCATGTTACTCGTATTTGTACTTCGTTCAAACCTCAAGGCCTGTGGCTTTTCCATCGAGCGAGATGGCGCAGTGGTTAGAAGCTGGACTCGCATTCGGGAGGACGACGGTTCAATCCCGCTTCCGGCCATCCTGATTTACGTTTTCCGTCATTTCCCATAATCGCTTCAGGCAAATGCCGGGATGGTTCCTTTAAAAGGGCACGGCCGACTTCCTCCCCTAATCCGATGAGACCGATGACCTCGCTGTCTGGTCTCCTTCCCCACACAACCCCAACAACCCCTGTGGCTTTTCCGAGCGTCCTTCCTGTACCTTTGGTGTTTGCAGCGCCCCTCGAACCTCTTCCACATCTCGACTAAATTCCTTCTTGCTCCCTCCGCTGGACGAATTCAGGGCCTCTTTGTTCCTTTACCTCTTCCAACAATGCTTTCCATTCGGTTCTGGAGGGTAAATTGTCTGCTGATAAATTGTCTCCGGTTGCTTGTATGGTTTGTTGCACACAAGTCTCAACTTGCTTCTATTTTATTCTGGCCCACCCTCCAAGTTTCCTAGAAAAATCTTTTCGTTGCTCATCAAACATCTGTACAACTTACCGTTCATAGCCTGACGCCACGGCAGTAATCAGTGTATTCAGTTGGTCTAATGTAGACTCAACTGTACCTTCAAATTCCTGCAAAGCCGTGATTTCGAGTGCCGCTGTGAGGCTATCTCTGTCACACGTGACGTAATCTCTTCCAAGTCCTGTTTGTCACCATACTGCCCACCTTAGTACTTACGTCAGCCTGACTATAATCCATCATCACAAGAATAAACCTGATGTAAACATTGCACTATGTATTCTTCCGCGTTTGCTGGAACCTCATTGGATTTCCGTATCACGTGGAACTGCAGCCAAGCTGTCTCGAGTATTGTCAAGTACGATAATAAGGGTACGTTTTGTTGGTTGGTTGGTTTGGGGAAGGAGACCAGACAGCGTGGTCATCGGTCTCATCGGATTAGGGAAGGATGAGGAAGGAAGTCGGCCGTGCCCTTTCAGAGAAACCATCCCGGCATTTGCCTGGAGTGATTTAGGGAAATCACGGAAAACCTAAACCACTGCGCCACCCCGCTCGGTGGTACGTTTTCTGCTGTGCGTTAGGCGCACATCGACTTAGCTACAATAGGGGACAACAGCTTTACAGGCACATTTAACTTGGACAGCCCTGGCCAGTCTGCTTGTACAGCTAGCCTGCAGTGACGTGGCCAGCTGCAGTTCACACGTGAAAAGAGAAGAGCAGCGGAGCAATACCGCTTAGAATGTCATTTAATTTTTAAGCAAGATGAAGTAATACACAGTAAATCTCCCACAATACGCTCCTTTGACAGCTAGACGAAAACCGCAACACATTATCGTTTTTAGTAACGTAATATTGTAATTAAAAACAAGGTTGAAGAACATTCCTGATTTAACAACAGGGTAATTTCTCTGCATAAGCCGTGTATAACGCAAGAGAGTACTGAAGGATTTCACCGCATAGTTACATATTGAAGCGACTGAATGTATTACTTGCAGTACATTGTCAGGCAATCTCTTAGCTCCTTTCTTATCCGAATCCGAGAAATACATTTCAGTTCTGGAAGTGTCACCTGCTACCATGGAGTAGAAATATCTCTGGAGTGAGCATTGCGTCCCGCGCATGTTGTCAAAATTGAACTGGAATTGTCACGTGATCTAGGGACGACGTCGATCGTTTACAGCCAATTCGCGTCCGCCATCAGGTGACGTCACGTCTCGTCACATAACACCAAAATATTCTACAATACCTTTCGAATAGCGGCATTCGCACAGGTCGTCAACGAAACGTCACGTCATTTCACGGTACGTCAAGGTTTATCGGGAAGAAAATTTTGACGGTACCAGTCTGTTAACATGTTAACCTATTTTCGCCCGCGCTCATTCTCCTTATAATAGTGGATTGTGTACTGTTGTATCTTCATAATCTTTATTTTATAATAGCGCTTTGTTTTAGTGACAAATTGGAGATGTTCCATGACGACTCGGATATTTTTCCACTTTCTTACACAACCGAGGTCGTATATCTGAAGGCGAAAAGTTATTTAGGTTTTACGATAACACAACGGCACTGACGCCCACAATGTATATGTATAAGAACATAAGTAGACGAAGCAAATTCCACCATATGACATTTTAAGCAAAATAGTCAGCTTTAATGAAGGAGTAAAATACAGTTGTTTATGACGTTACTGGTTCAAATGGCTCTGAGCACTATGGGACTTAACATCTGAGGACATCAGTCCCCTAGAACTTAGAACTAATTAAACCTAACTAACCTAAGGATATCACACACACCCATGCCCGAGGCAGGATTCGAACCTGCGACGGTAGCGGTCGCGCGGATCCAGACTCAAGCGCCTAGAACCGCTCGGCCACACCGGCCGGCTATGACGTTATTAATTACGTAAGAAAAAACATAATGGATAAGTTTAACAGGCTTAATTAATTCGTTTGAAGCTTTCTTTGATGTGTATGAATGTACATATTTTCCCTTGCCAATAATTGTCGATGTTTTGAAACGTTGTCTCACTTCTCAGTAATTTACCAAACATAATTGATCAAGGACATAGGTTATAAAGTTTGCTCTTGCCATTGACAAATTTTGTCTTTGTTAGCTCCTCAGTTCTGATACTATACTCTAACATTTTATGCATATTAGGGATGGTGACTCAAAACCCCAGTTTCGCCGTTCAGTACTGTGTTAAGCGACTTGACGAGATGTAACATGGAAGACACATGCTGACGTGAAGCTTCAAAGCTATTTACTTAAAATATCAGACGTAAACTGCTATGCTGCCTGCAAAACGTCTATACTAAATCCACAGCACTTACGAAGGGAATCTGTCTTTACTAGCGACATGACAACATTCAAAATTTATAGGACAAACGTCGAACAAATCTACGGCGTCTCGAGATCACGTGACCATTGTGGCAACGTATGTTGACAACACAAAATCAATTCTGCGCTTCTGAATGCTCACTCCAGAGATATTTCTACTCTATGCCTGCTACGTTGATAACTAACCTATGAACAACAGAATCCACGAAATTAGCCAGGTGCAGCATTTGCTCTTCTTCTTTTATGGCGAGCCGTTCTGTATCCCGCCGGCGTTCGGTAGTGATGTGTGAAAAAGCTGCGTGCGTTAGTTCCAGTACGTCTCGCAGCTCAACAATTTCTCGGGTCAAATCCTGCAGCTTGGCTCCACATCAGTTATGTTGGGGTCGTATTGCAATGGTACAGCGGCAAATGTAAAAATACAGCATTTGTACGATGTGCTCGATGCTGCGAAAATGATTGTTTTTTCGTGTTTCTACGATACTTATCTATGTCTGTGGTATAAAGAGGAGTAGGTTTTTCATTATTGCCTTAAAAAATTAAGTTATTATGTTTTCTTAATTTAAACAACTTTTATGAACAGTCTTTCATAAAAAATCGACAATTAAGAATTTATATTTGAAATGTAAACAGCAATTTTCCGTCAAATATGTAACTGGAAACAAGAAGACGTGCATTATTGATAAAAAATGATGATGAGTTTTATAATTACGAGAGGTAGGTATTTCAAATTGAACGAGGAATAATAGCATAGGATTTATTTTCCACTATGCTACCGACTGCGCTACATGTTCAATGCGGATTTCATCATCAACTGAAGTATATACAACGCTGGGAAAACGTCAAAGTCTCTGTAAATTTATGAAAAACATTAAGAACAGCCTATTTTAGTATCTTCCCTAGGGAGGCTTTTGGCAACACCTATGTCGATTGAAACTTGTAGTGGCATATGCATGACTTTCCACAGAATTTGATGTGTATATATTGTTAAAATCTAGTTTTACCTACTACTACAAATTTCAAATCAAAAAACTGACAGCGAAAAAAGAACCAGTCCATAAAATTAGCAGATGTACGTAAGAAGCGTCAGATCATAAAGAGTGCGATTGCACTGCGAGAAAAACGGGGAAAATGCTTAACTGATAAAACAAAATAAGAGTTTCATTGAAACATGAATGAATCGTAGCTGCTTATGGACCATGAGCATCAGCACAGGAAACATATTGCTATTACAGAACACGTGACTCACCTTCCTTGATGCACGACCGAGCGCCTCCTCTTGCTACACAGCCACACATGAAGTGGTAACTGTTGAGTTTTGCAGGGCCGTGTAACTGTGAGTGCAGGTTCGGCGAGCCTTTGAGGGGGGCAGTCAGCCTCACGGTCTGCAGGATTAGTGTGGCACCGAGGTCCTTCTGTGAACTGACGACGGACAACACGGGGTTTCGTGTCCGGTCTGGGTTACTTGCGCTCACCAGCTACCACTAACACAAACACCTACCACAACGAAGGTGGGTGGTGATTTTGAAACCTGATGGAAAGCCGACCAGGATGGGGAGGTAGGCTAGTCGTCACTGCCAATGAACTTTTAAGTGCTACATTATTTCTCAGTATGATAAGCAGGTAATGCCGAAAGTGTACGTGGTGCGTTCAGCATGACTTGTTCTACGTCGCTCTCGTAAGGCCTCTAGCTTCAAGACCCTCACCGCCAAACGTTAGGGCAAGTCGTAATTGCCCTGACCTAGCGAGTGTACAATTAAGCCAAAAGGATATACACTCCTGGAAATGGAAAAAAGAACACATTGACACCGGTGTGTCAGACCCACCATACTTGCTCCGGACACTGCGAGAGGGCTGTACAAGCAATGATCACACGCACGGCACAGCGGACACACCAGGAACCGCGGTGTTGGCCGTCGAATGGCGCTAGCTGCGCAGCATTTGTGCACCGCCGCCGTCAGTGTCAGCCAGTTTGCCGTGGCATACTGAACTCCATCGCAGTCTTTAACACTGGTAGCATGCCGCGACAGCGTGGACGTGAACCGTATGTGCAGTTGACGGACTTCGAGCGAGGGCGTCTAGTGGGCATGCGGGAGGCTGGGTGGACGTACCGCCGAATTGCTCAACACGTGGGGCGTGAGGTCTCCACAGTACATCGATGTTGTCGCCAGTGGTCGGCGGAAGGTGCACATGCCCGTCGACCAGGGACCGGACCGCAGCGACGCACGGATGCACGCCAAGACCGTAGGATCCTACGCAGTGCCGTAGGGGACCGCACCGCCACTTCCCAGCAAATTAGGGACACTGTTGCTCCTGGGGTATCGGCGAGGACCATTCGCAACCGTCTCCATGAAGCTGGGCTACGGTCCCGCACACCGTTAGGCCGTCTTCCGCTCACGCCCCAACATCGTGCAGCCCGCCTCCAGTGGTGTCGCGACAGGCGTGAATGGAGGGACGAATGGAGACGTGTCGTCTTCAGCGATGAGAGTCGCTTCTGCCTTGGTGCCAATGATGGTCGTATGCGTGTTTGGCGCCGTGCAGGTGAGCGCCACAATCAGGACTGCATACGACCGAGGCACACAGGGCCAACACTCGGCATCATGGTGTGGGGAGCGATCTCCTACACTGGCCGTACACCACTGGTGATCGTCGAGGGGACACTGAATAGTGCACGGTACATCCAAACCGTCATCGAACCCATCGTTCTACCATTCCTAGACCGGCAAGGGAACTTGCTGTTCCAACAGGACAATGCACGTCCGCATGTATCCCGTGCCACCCAACGTGCTCTAGAAGGTGTAAGTCAACTACCCTGGCCAGCAAGATCTCCGGATCTGTACCCCATTGAGCATGTTTGGGACTGGATGAAGCGTCGTCTCACGCGGTCTGCACGTCCAGCACGAACGCTGGTCCAACTGAGGCGCCAGGTGGAAATGGCATGGCAAGCCGTTCCACAGGACTACATCCAGCATCTCTACGATCGTCTCCATGGGAGAATAGCAGCCTGCATTGCTGCGAAAGGTGGATATACACTGTACTAGTGCCGACATTGTGCATGCTCTGTTGCCTATGTCTATGTGCCTGTGGGTCTGTCAGTGTGATCATGTGATGTATCTGACCCCAGGAATGTGTCAATAAAGTTTCCCCTTCCTGGGACAATGAATTCACGGTGTTCTTATTTCAATTTCCAGGAGTGTATTTTCCTTCAAAACCTCAAATCTGATAATAAATTGTCGACTCAGCGGAGATAAAAGAATAAGGTAAAAAGATTCGATATGGCAATTACCACAGAAAAATTAATGAGACCAGTAATATTAACAACGAATCTTGTTTATAAGCGTATGTGATAATTATTAAACAGGTCTAATATGACTTTCTGGGTACTTTATTAAGGTAATATTTTGCAACTGTTGCCATAAGCTAATATAACCAGTAAATAATATTTACTTACTGTGAATATAGAGTTAACGTTTACTTGCCCAATTAAACAAGAGATATGTCAACTGGATCTGACCACAATCGCACTTCATGCATTTGCAGCAAGATGAAGATGTCAAAACTGGTTTGCAAGGTTATGTGTTCTCGTTCTCTGATAAAAAAAAAGTTCGAGGAGTAAGGCGCTTCAGCTTGGGTAATATACATTAGGTGAGCACTGCCAATCAAGAATAAATTAATAGTAGTAGTAGTATTTTTCAAAAAAGAAGATTCTGTACATGGAAGAAGCCTGGAGATACTGGCAGGTTTCAGATTTAGGAACCAGGTTTTAAACTGTAAGACTTTTCCAGGGGCAGACGTGGACTCTGCCCACAATCTATTGGTTATGAACTGTAGATTAAAACTGAAGTAACTGCAAAAAGGTGGGAATTTAAGGAGATGGGACCTGGATGAACTGACTAAACCAGAGGTTGTACAGAGTTTCAGGGAGAGCATAAGGGAACAATTGGCAAGAATGGGGGAAAGAAATACAGTAGAACATGAATGCGTAGCTTTGAGGGTGGACGTGCGGTTCTAGGCGCTGCAGTCCGGAACTGTGGGACTGCTACTTTCGCAGGTTCGAATCCTGCCTCGGGCATGGATGTGTGTGATGTCCTTAGGTTTGTTAGGTTTAAGTAGTTCTAAGTTCTAGGGGACTGATGACCTAAGATGTTAAGTCGCATAGTGCTCAGAGCCATTTTTTTGAGGGATGAAGTGGTGAAGGCAGCAGAGGATCAAGTAGGTTAAAAAACGAGGGATAGTGGAAATCCTTGGGTAACAGAAGAAATATTGAATTTAATTGATGAAAGGACAAAATTTAAAAATGTGTTAAATGAAGCAGCCAAAAAGGAATATAAACGTCTCAAAAATGAGATCGACAGGAAGTGCAAAATGGCTCAGCAGGGATGGCTAGAGGACTTATGTAAGGATGTAGAGGCTTATCTCACTAGGCGTAAGATAGATACTGCCTACAGGAAAATTAAACAGACCTTTGGAGAAAAGAGAACCACTTGTATGAACATCAAGAGCTCAGATGGAAACCCAGTTCTAAGCATACAAGGGAAAACTGAAAGGTGGAAGGAGTATATAGTGGGTCTATACAAGGGCGATGTACTTGAGGACAATTTTATGGAAATGGAAGAGGATGTAGATGAACATGAATAGGGAGATACGATACTGCGTGAAGAGTTTGACAGAGCACTGAAAGACCTGAGTCGAAACAAAGCTCCAGGAGTAGACAACATTCCATTAGAACTACTGAAGCCTTGGGAGAGCCAGTCCTGACAAAACTCTACCATCTGGTGAGCAAGATGTATGAGACAGGCGAAATACCTTCAGACTTCAAGAAGAATATAATAATTTCAATCTCAAAGAAAGCAGGGGTTGACAGATGTGAAAATTACCGAACTATCAGTTTAATAAGTCACGGCTAAAAAATACTAACACGAATTCTTTACAGACGAATGGAAAAACTGGTAGAAGCCGATCTCGGGGAAGATCAGTTTGGATTCCGTAGAAATATCGGAACACGTGAGGCAATACTGACCCTACAACTTATCTTAGAAGTCAGATTAAGGAAAGGGAAACCTACGTTCCTAGCATTTGTAGACTTAGAGAAAGCTTTTGACGATGTTGACTGGAATACTCTCTTTCAAATTCCAAAGGTGGCAGGGGTAGAATACAGGGAGCGAAAGGCTATTTACAATTTGTACAGAAACCAGATGGCAGTTATAAGAGTCGAGGGACAAAAAAGGGAAGCAGTGGTTGGGAAGGGAGTGAGACAGGGTTGTGGTCTCTCCCCGATGTTATACAATCTCTATATTGAGCAACCAGTGAAGGAAACAAAAGAAAAATTCGGAGTAGGTATTAAAATCCATGGAGAAGAAATAAAAACTTTGAGGTTAGCCGATGACATTGTAATTCTGTCAGAGACAGCAAAGGACTTGGACGACAGTTGAACGGAATGGATAGTGTCTTGAAAGGATGATATAAGATGAACATCAACAAAAGCAAAACGAGGATAATGGAATGTAGTCGAATTAAGTCGGCTGATGCTAAGGGAATGAGATTAGGAAATGAGACACTTAAAGTAGCAAAGGAGTTTTGCTATTTAGGGAGTAAAATAACTGATGATGGTCGAAGTAGAGAGGATATAAAATGTAGACTGGCAATGGCAAGGAATGCATTTCTGAAGAAAAGAAATTTGTTAACATCGAGTATAGGTTTAAGTGTCAGGAAGTCGTTTCTGAAAGTATTTGTATGGAGTGTAGCCATGTATGGAAGTGAAACATGGACGATAAATAGTTTGGACAAGAAGAGAATAGAAGCTTTCGAAATGTGGTGCTACAGAAGAACGCTGAAGATTAGATGGGTAGATCACATAACTAATGAGGAAGTATTGAATAGGATTGGGGAGAAGAGGAGTAGACGGGTAGATCACATAACTAATGAGGAAGTATTGAATAGGATTGGGGAGAAGAGGAGTTTGTGGTACATCTTGACTAGAAGAAGGGATCGCTTGGTAGGACATGTTCTGAGGCATCAAGGGACCACCAGTTTAGTATTGGAGGGCAGTGTGGAGGGTAAAAATCGTAGCGGGAGACCAAGAGATGAATACACCAAGCAGATTCATAAGGATGTAGGTTGCAGTAGGTACTGGGAGATGAAGAAGCTTGCACAGGATAGAGTAGCATGGAGAGCTGCATCAAACCAGTCTCAGGACTGAAGACCACAACAACAACAACATCTAAAAAGATAATACCGGCCGCGGCGCACATTCTGTTTCAAGCAGACTACACATCTACGCCATAGTCTGCGTTTCTTGGAGTGACATGAGGAAAGTGCCTCCCAGTAAAGCGAAGAGGATTCTCGTCATCAGAGCGTCTTTCTTTACTATCTCTGCTCCGTTGTGTAGCAAATTTTTCCACAATTTCTCGTACCAGACTGGCCGCGGTGCAGCGTTACTTTTTCAGAGGGCGGTGCGGCGCTCCGTCACGTCATCGTCGGTGGCCTTTGGAATTTGCGCCCCCCTTGCTCTTGCACCCCTGGTGGGGGCCACTCCTGCCAACCCCTAGGTACACCCCTGAGAGTAGATACTGTTGCAGCTAGTTCGTCTTTTTTGTATATGTTCGTACTGATATCATCTATTCTCTCTTAGTAGTCATCTCATCTACTGTGTCCACTTCAGTTGCCAAAAAACCATCTGTTCAGTATTTCCGTTAAAGGATCCATATTCGACCTAGATGTAGCCATTGGCTCATCTGCAAACGCTTCAGTGGCTGGATGAACGTCCGTTTGCTGTTCACTATGAGTTTTGTAAAACTAACCGCAAGCCCTTACCATAACCCAGTAACAACAAACAAATCTTGCACCTGACCTATCATCACACTGCATTTACAGCAGAAAAAATCAAATGTAATACACATATAATGCACAGCACTATAATGTTTCTACAAATCGCTACGTACTAGAAAATACATACGATACATTACGTATTCTTGATAAAGAGTTTGTATGTTGGAGGTACGGGAATCTATAACAAAAGACAATACGCTGATCTTGCCTGTACTAGTAACTGTTAGGTCTTCAAGTTTGTTTGTGACGCAGGAGGCTGCTTGGCTACCGTGAGTACACCAGCTCTGCAGCAAGGACGAAACAAAATTATACAAAACACAGATTACGCACTGCACAATGTGTAAACTACACAAATTTCCCCAAAAGTTTCTTCCAACATTGCTGCCGACACGAGTGTTTAATCGTGCGTGTATGTAAACTTGAAGCACAAATTTCCAAAGCCCTCAAAATGATGAAATTGCTCACCTTTGAATAAATATTTATTTATAAGGTGGCTTCCTTTAAGAAAACAACCACTTTCTGTTCACAAGATGTTACGCCTCAGCGTTTCGATAAACTTTAGTCTCCAACAAATTCCGTAATGGCTGCCGCGCAATAATACAATTAGATCGACTCTGACAACACGTCTTCCTATTCCAGTATCTCAAGCCATATTAAAAAAAAAAATTATTAATCGAGTGTCAAGGATACTGTATTAACGAAGAGTAACGTCGCCTAGGTAGAGTTTATTCTAGAAGATACTTTTGTCCGCTACGTTATTTCTCAAGTGCGCATAGCGCGGAGTTTGCTGAACTATAGTCTGCGCCGTAAAACGCTCAACACACGTTATATCCACAGTCCATCTCAAAGATAGCACCTTTCTCATCTGTTGAGCCGGTTTGTGTCATTACAAGAATAAAAAATTCTATAATGAGAACGAGGACACGGAGAAAAAATGGGAAAATTCAAAAACATCGTTAAAAATGACTTAGACAAAAAATTCAAAAAACGTTGTTCAAAATGCCTTGGACAAGTATGTTCCGAGGAACGTCTTAAGGGATGGGAAAGGCCCACCGCGATTTAATAGCGTGTTAGAAAACTGCTCCGTAACAAAGACAGCTTCATCTCGGATCCAGGGGAAGTCAAAACCCGGCTGATAAACGTAAGCTGGACAAGGCGAGAATAAGCGAAAGGAGATCAATGAAAAAGCGTTAGGTGACCCTGAAAGTAAAACTTTGTTAACCCATCTCAGTAAATACCCTAAGACATTTTGGCCTTATGTGAAATCAGCAGTTCGAAATTGCACTATGTGAATAAAAATATCCGGGCATCCCCAAAAGCATACATTTTACATATTAGGTGCATTGTGCAGTCACCTACTGCCAGTTACTCCATACCAGTGACCTCAGTAGTCATTAGATAATGCGAGAGAACAGAATGGGGTGCTCCGCAGAACTCACGGTCTTCGAGTGTGCTCAGGTGATTTTGTGTCACTTCCGTCATACGTCTGTACGCGAGATTTTCACACTCCTAAACATCTCAAGGCCCACTGTTTCGATGTGTTAGTGGAGACGTGAAAGGACAAGTACAGCGCAAAGCATAGAGTTCGACCTCGTCTGTTGACTGACAGAGACCGCCGGCAGTTGAAGAGGATCGTAATGTGTAATATGCAGGCATCTATCCACACCGTCACACAGGAATTCCAAACTGCATCAGCATCCACTGCAAGTACTATGACAAGTAGGAGAGAAAATGTGGATTTCATGGTCGAGGGCAGCTCGTAAGCCACACATCACGCCAGTAAATGCCAAACGTCGACTCGCTTAGTGTAAGGAGCGTAATCATTGGACCATTGAACACTGGAATAACGTTATGTGGAGTGAAAGCTCACTGTACACAATGTGGTGGCGCGATGATAGGGTCTGGATATGTCGAATGTCCATGGAACGTCATCTGCAAGCGTGCGCAGTGCCAACAGTACAATTCGGAGGCGGTGGTGTTATGCTGTAGTCGTTTTCTTCATGGATGGGGATTGCACTCCTTGTTGTTTTGCGTGGCGCTATCACAGTATAGGCCTACACTGATATTTTAAGCACCTTCTTGCTTCCCACAGTTTATTCGGGAAAGGCGATTGTATCTTTCAAAACGATGGAGCACCAATTCATTGTAATTTAGGAAGTCGGGATGAGGGGAACATTTAGCATGGAAGGTCAAGGCCCCTACTAAGTCACCCTTTAACACAACAACTAGCGCATCAATTAATAACAGTTTATCCAAACAAGGATTTATAAAACAAATTAGAGGCAAACAACATGTGGCCATTCTTAAGACATTATCAAAATGTATAATTACAGCAACTTAGCGGAGATTTCAATACTTAAGAAATAAATTGCAATCTGAAGGTGATTTTACATGGTGGCACCTTTCTTTTTTTTAAAAAAAAAAAAGGCAATAATCAATAATATGAAGATAATTTAAAAAGCACAGCAGTTCGTTACGAACCCAAATACAACAAGGAGCACAACAAGTTAATTAATGCAATTGATTCCCAAGCAATTAAAAACCCCTTTTTTACATATATATAATATATGTTCAATAACTACTAAACGAGTAGTGAGGCGAGGCTGCCCTGGGCAAAAGGTGACTTAACTTAAAATGCCAGAAGGAGCAGATCAGCCATCCGAAACAACGCATAAACGCCGGATCCCAACCAGTAGTCACTTCAAATTAGACGGCACGTCGCAGCTTCTGTGCGCCGAAAGAACGTGGCGCCGCTCCAACACACCCCAATTCGCAGAAAAACTGGAACACAAACAGGCCGCAGAAATCACAGCAAACACCAAGCAAACATCGATTAATATAAGTTAAGAAGCAATAAATAATAATACAATTTTTAAAAAAAATAATAAGTGCTTTGCATAAAACGCCAAAAATTTTGCACCAATATCAGTGCTGTAAAATATTTAAATTAAGACTTGTACACAAAAGCAATGTTAGAAAATAATGTCAGACTTTTACACTCTCGTAATTAGGCAACGAATTTTTGCACATATCATTAAGGCTGACAATGTGTACAAAGACGAAATGGAAATAATTTCGTTATTCAAATGCACAACTTCAGCACAAACTAAGTTTACTGCACTTTAATTTCCTTGCATAGGTCTGCAATGTAACTGCCAAAAGTGTAAGCCTGGTATGCAGAAAATTACAACTAGACCATGACCTAATACCTTCAATAGCTTACAATTACGACATCTTTTGGGGACACGGATTTCCTTAAAGGAAGTAGTGACCGCTAGTCTCCCTGCGATCACACAACTTGCCGGTTGTTCTTACTTCAACAACACATACATTAGGGCAACCAACCACCCAACCAACCAACAAGTGACAGTCGCTACAACGCAAATGGTTCCACGAAACGAAGGCATCAAAACCACGTACATCTCCGGTGGAGAGCGTTGTTCGAGATGGTCTCGAGGAAATGGTCTTGTCCGAGAAAACAACTACCAAAGCAATACGACGAGCAGCGCCCAGATTTGACATCAGGCAGCTCCACCACAATCTCGCGACTGTCCTGCAAGGTAGAGCGGCCGCGCCATTGCTGGCCAAGCCCGCGTGTTTTGCTCCTTCGGGCCCTCAAGCACGTCCTAGTGAATGCCGGACCTTTGCCACGCTGGACCTTTGCCATGCTGGACCTTTGCCATGCTGGACCTTTGCCATGCTGGCCCTTTGCCATGCTGGCCCTTTGCCACACTGGCCCTTTGCCATGCTGGCCCTTTGCCACCCTGGACCTTTCCCACCCTGGACCTTTGCCACCCTGGACCTTTGCCACCCTGGACCTTTGCCACCCTGGACCTTTGCCATGCTGGACCTTTGCCATGCTGGACCTTTGGCACGCTGGACCTTTGCCACGCTGGACCTTTGCAACACTTGCCCCTTCGGCAGGTAGCCTGAGTGGCGATCCCTCAGGTAAGGGATGCCCTTCCTCGTACAACTTCTGTCTGCCATCTCCACATCTTACTCGATACAACCAGTACATAAGGGAACTTCTTCTTCGACATCTTGGCGAAATACAGAGTCTCTTTTCCGAAGTAGAAATATTTATAACTTTTGGGACATGAAAGCAATACTGACGATTATTCAAATTCAAATGGCTCTGAGCGCTATGGGACTCAACATCTTAGGTCGTAAGTCCCCTAGAACTCAGAACTACTTAAACCTAACTATCCTAAGGACATCACACACACCCATGCCCGAGGCAGGATTCGAACCTGCGACCGTAGCAGCCCCGTGGTTCCGGACTGCAGCGCTAGAACCGCACGGCCACCGCGGCCGGCACTGACGATTATGTCAGTATGTAATTAGTTCTGGCAAGTATAAATATGGATCCCTCTGTCTGTACAGTAGCTTCCTTTCACGCTTACTGATAGCGATAGAAACAGTCCATCCCCATGGGAGCAACAAGAAAGGAACGATGTAAAGAGCATGCGAATGTACGCTAATCATTTCTTTTTTAGCACTGCATTTGTGCTTACTTTAATTACTACAAGGGCACGCCCAAAAGACAATAAGGAAAGAAGAAATGGGTGTGTGAATGTTTGAAAAGAAGAATGACATACTCCATAGTAATTTATTCTCTAAAATCCGATATCCCTTGCGGCGAAACATTAGTTAACAAGGTGTAGCGGGACAATGTTCAAAACATGACTGAAAATACGTTCACGAAATAGAGATAAGAACATCTCTGATTGACATGTCATGTAAAGTCGACGTACAATTTTAAAATGTTAGAAATAAGGAAATGAAGTAATACAGAATGCTGTGCTTGTAACGTACGTTGTTGTTCTACATTGTTGAGCTCTGGTATTTACAGGGTCACAGAGAAGGCATCCTAGGTTTTGGAGGGAAAAGCCGTAATTGTGACGATCTGCAAAATAGAAACAAGAAGCGCAACCTAAGGAAAAATAATGTAATGTGTGTTTCAGCTCACAAGCGACACTGAAGCAGTTAGTTCCTGTGACTTAGTATGGGCAGAGTTTATATTCGGCAACCGGAATAAATTAACAACTGGCTCCATTTACCGACCCCCGGTCTCAGATGAAACAGTTGTTGAACAGTTCAAAGAAAACTCGAATCTCATACAATTATAGTTGGCAGTTACTTCAATCTACCTTCCGTATGTTGACAAAAATTATTTTTCAGACACTATTGTAGATAGAAAACAACTTCCGTAATTGTTATAAATGTTGTTTTAAAGTTATTTTGAACAATTAGTTCGCTAGACCATTGAAATTGTAAATGTTTACGAAAACACACTTGACCTCTTAGCCACAAATAATCCTGAGCATAACGACGGATACAGGGATTAGTGAACACACAGTCGTAGCGAGGCTCAATTCCGTAACAAAGAAATTCACCAAAACTAAACGCGAAATATATCTGTTTATAAAAGTAGCTAAAAATTTGGTTGGCGTCTTTCTAAGAGACAGTCTTCAATCCTTCCAAAGTATGTAAGTGAAGACCATATGTGGCTCAAGTTCAAAGAAACAGTATCACAGCACTCGAGAGATTCATACAAAATAAATTAATAAGATACGGAACTGATTCCCTATGGTACACAAAACACGACAGAAAGCTGCTGCAGGGGCACCGAAAAAGGCACGTATGATTTAGACGAACGCAAAACCTCCAAGATTGGCGAAGTTTTACTGTGGCTCGAAATTTGGTGCGGATTTCAATGCGAGATGCATTTAATAGTTTCCACAACGAAACTCTCTCTACGAATGTGGCGAAAAATCCATAGAGATTCTGGTCCTATGTAAAGTAAACGAACGGAAAGGCTCAGTAAGTACCTTTACTGCGCGACAGCGACGGTAATGTTACTGATGACAGTGCCACTAAAGTGGAGTTACTAAATGCAGTTCCAGGGGCGGGCGGTGGGTGGAGGATGAGGAGGGGGAGGGGGAGACAAGGGACCCATCCCTTCGGAGCAGGTAAAGTCGTGGCAAATGTCCGGCGTGGCAAATGTCTGCACACCCGTCCTAGCGCCTCGTAGCGAGTGCGACGACAAACTTCCCGACCGCAAATACCCGCCGCCGGATCACAACAGGGGCAAAGTACAGCTGTGTAATCGATAGTCGTGCGAAAGAGCTAATGTACCAGAAAAGGCGCACCACCACGGCCTGTGTGGGGTGGTTATACGACAATAAGATCCGAGTAATGGACTGGCCTGCACTCACCTGAATCCTATACAATCCTATAGATAGAGGTCTGTGCGGATGCGGATATCCCCGCATATCCGCGGTGTTTGTTACTTGGCGGATAAAATCGCGACCGGCGCGGATATCCGCGGGTCATCTGCGGATAATGAGCAAGGCATCTGCCCAGTGCATACGTCGCAATGTTAGTTGAAAACTTCAAGTCTGTGGACATCCTTGGAATCTTGCACGGTCCGAGTAGAGTGGATGTCTGTTGTCCTCAGCCCCCGGCTACGCCGACGTAGCTGTACCCAAGAGAGCTGCGCCTAATCCGTTTCCGCGGCCATGTCTTTTGTGTGGCCTGTGAAGTGCTCTCTGGGTGGCAAACCTGCCCACTGTCTACCAGACAGGTGCCCGTTGCAATTTCCCGCTGCCTTCAGTTAGCGCTTTGTAGTGACCGAGTGACAACGTGCATTGTAGCAAGTATCAGTGAGAGTTCTTTCTTCAAATGAAAACAATATCGATGGACACAATTTCGTGTACAGTGAAAAAAGGTGATTTTACATTAGTGAAGGAAAACAAATTGAAATCGCCAATTTGGAAAAAATTCGGTTACGTATTTGATGGCAACGAAAAGATGAAAGATATAGTGGCTTGTTTTACATGTAAAAAAGTATATTCCTACACTAGAAACAAAAGTAGAACTTCAGATTTGCTAAAACATTCATGTGAGGCTGGACAAAGTAGCATAATTACTTATTTAAATACCAAGAGAGACGTGAAAGTTCCTGAAGTACCGACCAATTTGAAGACAGCCGCGACAGAAAAACTTATCAATCTTGTCAGCAAACACATTTTACAATTCTAAGTTGCGTGTGGATCTGGGTTTCTCGAGACGGCACAGTTTCTTATTGATGTGGGGGGCCAAGTACGGTGCAGTGAGGGCTAAGGAACTGCTACCTCATCCAACCACCATATCCAGAAATTTGAAGGAAATGGCCTATCGTCTGCGCGAAACTGTCTCCGCAGAAGTGAAGAATATATTCAGAGATGGAGCACTAACTGTCGATTTATGGACTGATTCGTATCGTAAAATAAACTATATGGGAGTGACTGCACATTATGTTAATTATATGAAGAAGTGAAGCTTGAGGATCGAGTGTTATGCACCAGAAATTTTGAGAGTGAGATTAAAAAAACAGGAGAAAACATTAAACTTGCATTAATTAAGATACTACGGTCATTCGATTTATTCAGTGCTGTGAATAACATCGTGTTCGTTACGGATAGAGGTCCAAATGTTGTGGCAGAACTTCGCCAATACAAGAGGCTCTCGTGGTCAGCACACATTCTTAATACTGTGCTGGAGCACATGACTCGAGGAGACACGAATAATGAGACGAGTGACGTGCAGCGACTAATAAATTCCTGTCCAGCTATCACAACTTTCTTTAAAAGATCTGGTCTTCAGAATAGCCTTCAGAAGTCATTGAAAGGAGATATAGACACACGATGGAACAGTAAATTGGATATGTTTGAGTCTATTAACTCACAATGGTTTGAAGTTCTGTCAATTTTGTCAGAGAACAATCAAGATAATTTGATTGATTCTATAGACAAGAGGATGTTGGAAGATATAATAACTTTTCTGACACCATTTAAAATAGCTTCTTGTGATCTCGAAGCCTCCAAAACCCCTACGCTTTATTTGTGTGTGTTGTGGAAGTTAAAACTTCTCTCCTTCCTTGAAAAAAAAAATGATGGCGACAGCCCATTTCTGTTAGATTTAAAGAGTAAAGCCAAATCTATTTTAATCAGCAAATGGGACATGACAGTAGCCCATAAACGTGCAACGTTTTTTAATCCAAAATATAAAAACCTAAAATTTCTTAGCAGTGCCGAAAAAGATGAAGTTGTAAAGGAAGCGAAAAATTATGTTGCGAGAAATTGTCCACAGTTAAAAGATAAGGAGGAAACAACATCTGGAATTCCTGCAAAAAAACAGAAGTGTGACGTACTTTTTAATGAATTTAAAGATTCCTCAGAAGATGAATCGACGAGAGATCTTGACTTTGCCTCATATGAAATTCTCAGATATACGAATGATAAAGTCAAATTTTCGGAAGGCAACGACCTGGTAGCTTGGTGGCATGGACGTGAAAACGTCTATCCGCGTCTTTCCAAACTCGCATTCTTCGTGCACTGCATTCCAGCGTCCAGCGCGCCATCTGAGAGAAGCTTCTCTACTGCGGGACAAATAATGCAGGACCGACGCACGTCTTTGAAGCCACAGACGATTGATGACATCATGTTGCTGCATAGTAATCTTCCAAAGTAAAAAGGTACTTTTTCAGCTTCTCTTACATCACTGTATGTTTTGGGCTTCTCTGAATTAGTTACAATTTTTTTCCATCTGATTCTTTCATTTACAGAATTTGAATCAGAAGCAAGCAGAAGATGAAAATATTTAATCTGAAGCCTGTGAGTTTTTATTGTAATATTTATAGTAAAGAATTTCCTCGGCATATTGTTAGTATTTTTACTATTCCCAACAAGAACAAATCATCCAAAATAATAATGTGTCTTTTAATTTACCAGCCAATTAGTAAAGATAAGGGCTGAAATTCGTAACAAAATTGAACATTTTAACTGTAACTCGGTATTGCTTAACAGATAACAGTGCCTAACATTTGAAGTTTTTATATAGACATCTTGAAATCGTTTGCAGTTCCATTAAACTCTGAAAAAAATTATTTTTAACTGCGAAATCTACTGCAAATTTTGTCTTAGTAATTTAGATCAATGTTGAGAATGTTTTAAAGTGTGAAAAACTTTGTTTAGTTGAGAAAGAAGCAGACATTTCAGGGTCTTAATTCGATAAATCAGCCAAAAGGTGAGGTCGAGATTTCAACCGTATTTTTAGCTAAAGCTAAATGGACTCCTAATTTCTATAACCACTGATATTGTTGTCCGGAAGACGAGTTATTTCTTCCATAAAACGTGAATTATTGCTGGCAGTTAAACTTTTTCACAGGTGCGCCAGCGTTTTGCAGTGTAGCTGTGTAGGCCTAATACTGTAAATATTTTCACCTGGAAATGACGAGGACTGAACGCGTAAGCTATAATATAATCATCAGATGACATGAATGGCTTCAAAATTTGACACATCCATGCAGTGAGTACAAAAAACTGATGCAATGTGCTAGTAACAGTTTAAAACCATCGTCATTTTCAGCTGCCTTGGCACAAGAGCAGCGAAATATAACTGCTTCTATACACGTATTTTCATCATTTGATACTATTACATTGAATTTCATTTTTTTAAATAGCGTTTCCAATCTCACGAGATCCGAGCCCATACTGTGTGTGCTCCGGAGCGTCAATGCTTTCCTCTTTGGAATGGTCTGCTTTAGAGTAGGTATAGAGCATTTCCTGTGATTTAAGAAGTCAAAAGTAGTTAAGTTGTCGCAGAAATGGCACCCTAACAACAACTATGTCATTACATACCATAATCCTAAGTACTACTGTCTATTACTATTAATTACTCATTGAAAACTTAAATAAATGCGGATGCGGATAAGGAACTTGCGGATGCGGATTAATTGCTGCGGATGCGGATTAGGACCTTGCGGATGCGGTGCGGATGCGGATTGCACTTTTCTTATCCGCGCAGACTTCCACCTGTAGAACACCTCTGAGGTGTTTCGGATCGCCGACTTCGTGCCAGGCCTCACCCACCAACATCGCTACCTCTCCTCAGTGCAGCACTCCGTGAAGAATGGGCTGCCATTCCCCATGAAACCTTCCAGCGCCTATATGAAGTCTTCACGGGTTGTCAGCCGAGTAGCATCGTCGTAGCTACGAGACGACGATGCTACTCGGCTGACAACCCGTGAAGACTTCGTATATGAAATTCGCCAAGAAAGCCTGCACTCGCGTACTTCCAGCACCTGATTGAACGTATGCCTGCGAGGGTGCAATGTGGGCCAACACCATATTGAATCCCAGCATTACCGATGGAGGGCGCCACGAAAAGTCATTTTCAGCCACGTGTCCGGATACTTTTGATCACATAGTGAAGATACTGGCACCGAAACGTAAGATAACAGAGAGGTGGCCGAAATACGGAACTCAGTGTTCTGAATTTGATTCACCGCGGAAGATCGTAAAATAATCCCTCCTTTCAATCGTCGTACGAACGGTGAAATGGCAGATACTGAGATAACCGGTCACGGAATAGAAAACCAACTATAATCGCTTGGTAGTAGAAAGGTATCAAGAGCAGGTGAGGTAGCTGTAAGATTCTACAAAGATTATGCGGAAGATTTCGCTCCTCTTCTACCAGCAGTTTGTCGTAGATCTCTGGAACATCGAATGGTACCTAGCGACTGGAAAAAAAGCGCGGGTCATTCCCGTTTCCGAGAAGGACCGTACAACAGATGCACACTATTGTAGACCTATCTCGTTGACGTCAATCTGTTGTAGAATTATGGAACATGTTTTATGCTAAAGAATAACGACGTTTTTGGAGAGCGAAAAATCGCCTCTAAAAAAAAAATCGAATGGAATTCCGCATACAGAGATCTTGTGAGACTCAGCTCGTTTTGTTCCTCCACGAGATCCACAGTGCTGTTCAAAACGGCGCTCTGGTTGATGCTGTGTTCCTTGACTTTGGGAAGGCATCTGACACCGTTCCACATGGCTGCTTGGAGGAAAAATACGAGCTTACCGAGCATTGCACCAGATTTGTGACTGGATCCAAGACTTGCGTGCAGATGGAACTGAACTCGTCGCAAATTCGAGCAAAATCGACAGATGTGCAGGTGATTTCCGGAGTACGCCAAGGACGTGTTTTTGTACACAATGTACACATTGTTGTTCACAATGCACATCATCGCGCGCAGACAGTGCGAAGTGCAGGGTGTGTCTGCACGGTGCATCGATCCGACTCTACTCGCAACCGTTTTCAAGACTGAAGCAGATAAACAGAGAAGCGCCAGATATTTACTAGAATAACGGAACAACATGCTCCGAAAAAAAGCAGGCATTTCCGAAAGTCTGTTTAAACCGAAGTGGGAACTTTCCACTATCTTCTGTTAGTTGTGAGTATAAAGGGAAATGTCTAATATGTGGCACCTTCCACAGAAAGTCGTCTATTGAAAGACACTATAGGAAACTGGTTTCAGAGAAGCACGGTGATATCACGCGTGACTACAGAGAGGAAGAATTAAGGTAACGGCTGACTGTTGCAGAAGCTGGCGAGAGTGGCCGAGAGGTTTTAGGCGCTACAGTCTGGAACCGCGCGACCGCTACGGACGCAGGTTCGAATCCTGCCTCGGGCACGGATGTGTGTGATGTCCTTAGGTTAGTTACGTTTAAGTAGTTCTAAGTTCTACGGGACTGATGACCTCAGATGTAAAGTCCCACAGTGCTCAGAGCCATTTGACTCTTGCAGAAGAGACTTCTGTATCCACAAATGTTCAGCTTGTTCGTGTTGGTTATAAGTCTTACATAACGTAAAAGATACGAAATATGTCATACATCGATAAATAAAACAGATACAGGCACCTAGCTTTCAGGAGTGACAACAACAGCGCAGTACGTGGCAAAGGACGACGGTCTGTATGTAACAGAATAGCTCCTGGATGTGATTTATATGTGTCACTGTTGCAGGGGTGGATATTTTAGAAGCAGCCGAAATGGCAGCTGAAGAAACAGAACTCACTCGGGAAAAGCGGATTCCTGTAACCAGGGTCGGGGCGACAGCAATGCGCGATAAAGTGAAAGGGTTCAAAAAATGTTCAAATGTGTGTGAAATCTTATGGGACTCAACTGCTAAGGTCATCAGTCCCTAAGCTTACACACTACTTAACCTTAACTATCCTAAGGACAAACACACGTGCCCGAGGGAGGACTCGAACCTCCGCCGGGAGCAGCCGCACAGTCCATGACTGCAGCTCGGCTAATCCCGCGCGGCTAAAAGGGTTCACTGGCCTACTGTGGAAGAACCTTAAAACATGCTCAATTTCCCTTGCGTTCATTGTTTTGCAGACCAAGAGGCTCGTGAAAATGTTACCAGTCTTCAGTCGGACTTCCTCGAAGAGCTCTGCGAAATAAATCTTAGTGGACACATCACCACAGACGAATTCAACGGGGAAGTAGATATTGAATTTAAGACTGGACCGAGAGCAAAACGCGCTGTTGACCATATTCTGGAAGTCACCCCGGGGGTCCGTCTCCTGCTGCTACAAAGTGAGAGAGTATACCAGGTGTAGAAGTAAGAGACCGGAATTTCCCCATAGATGGTGCTAGCCGTCAGTGTAAGGCCCGTGAGACGGCGTCTGCAGCGCCATGCTTCCTGTAATGTCAACACACAGTAGCCCAAGTTCCAACGTCAGTATCTGCTTCAAACCAGTACACATGTCGAGCTTAGTGGCTACGAAGTGCGAATCGCATCGAAGGCCTATCAAAGCTTTCAGAGAACACATTCTTAGGAAAAAACAGTGTTTCGAGTGGTTCAAAAAATTCAAAAGTGGTGATCTTGACGTGAGAAACGACGTGCGCAGGAAACCACCGAAGAAGTTCCAAGACAACGAATTGTAGGCTTTATTGGACGAAGATGATACTCAAACTCAACAGAAACGCGCGGAACTGTTGCATATGACGCAGAAAGCCCTTTCCCTTCTCTTGAATGCTATAGGAAAGGTGCAGAATGTGGGGAAATGTGTTCCGCATCAACCGAATGAAAGACAGAAAGCAAATCGAAAAACCACTTGTGAAATGCTACTCGCCAGACACAAAAGAAAGTCGTTTCTTCATCGAATAGTGACAGGTGACGAAAACTGGATATATTTTGAGAATCCTAAGCATCGTACATCACGGTTGAATCCCGACAAAATATCGACATCCACTGCAAGACCAAATCGCCTTGGAAAGAAGATCATGCTCCGTGTTTGATGGGATCAGAAGGGGGTCATCTACTGTGAGCTGCTAAAACCTGGTGAAACCGTCAACACTGATCGCTACCAACAGCAAATGACCGATTTAAATCGGGCATTAAGTGAATAAAGTCCGGTATATAAAAAAATGCAACACAGAGTCATATTGCCCACGATAACGCCCCATCACGCACAGCAAAATGGCTCCAGAAAACCATCGAGGCGTTCAGTTGGGAAGTGCTGCGGCATGCAGCTTATCATCCAGACCCGGCTCCGTCCAGTTATCATCTGTTTGCATCACTGGGACACGCTCTCGCTGAACAACGCTTCAATTGGTTTGAAAATGTACGAAAATGGTTCACTGACTGCCTCGCTTCAAAAGAAGAACTTTTTTGGCGTGGCATTCATAGCCTGCCGGACAGGTAGGACAAATATATAAATAGCAATGGAAATTATTTTGATTACAATATTGTTTATCGGTTTCCAAAAACAGACGTTTAATTTTTGCAACCAAGTTCCGGTTTCGTACTTCGACACCTGGTATATACCATTCGAGGCATTAAGCATCATGGACTAGTAGCACTGTGAAAGTGTCTCACCGCTGGGGCCTAGGCCATCCCGCATGACACTTCTGTGTAATAGTTATATCGTCTTTACTGGAGTCAGAGTTAAGAATCTCCGTGTAGTTTGTAGGTAGGTAGTTGAAACTGTATGCAGACAGGACACAGATGGTGAGCTTTCCTCGGGCTGCAGTGTCTGGAAGACTTACATGGACACCTGTCAATTTTCGGTTATTCTTATTACCCCAGTCCACAAACTGCAGAACACAACACAACAATTGTTCTGTAAGTTATCCGTTAAATGACGCCACATGGAAGCAAGTGGAACAGATGAAAGTGCAACAGATTGTAAATACTGTTTGTTGACGTCTAATACATGTAAACACTGCAGCACACGGTCGAATATGCGATCCATTCTGTAGTCGTACACATAATCGTACTGTGGATTCAGCTATGTTGGCGGGCCACTTGCTGCTCAATTTCCTGTAGAATCCGATCCTCCAAATCTGATGTCCCACCTTCCTGCTTGTTTGTCTGTCTGAAAGGACCTATGAACAGCCGGCCGCGGTGGTCTAGCGGTCCTAGGCGCGCAGTCCGGAACCGCGCGACTGCTACGGTCGCAGGTTCGAATCCTGCCTCGGGCATGGATGTGTGTGATGTTCTTAGGTTAGTTAGGTTTAAGTAGTTCTAAGTTCTAGGGGACTGATGACCACAGTAGTTAAGTCCCATAGTGCTCAGAGCCATTTGAACCACCTATGAACACAAGAACGCCCAAAAGGGGCTTGAAATGTTATGTTATGTGGTTGGGGTTTGTGATAGTACTTCCTTTAGTATATCTGTGCTGCCGATCGATTGTTTCTATCTCCTTGGCTGTACAGAAACACGACCGACGCCCATCCCCGACATGAATACCAGACCATTCTGATGCCTGACGTATGCTGCATCAATCTCACAGTCTGCAACAAATAAGAACATATGGCAAGTGGTCAGAGGAATAGCCGTTCATCAGCGCCACCTATCATGGGAACGATGCATTTCCACACCTTTTTTTCCTACATTTCCAGTCAGGAATCTGTCCCTGAAATTTGTTGGTTTTATTAATGTTGACCATGTAACTCTCTCTCTCTCTCTGTCTGTCTGTGTGCGTATGTGTGTGTGTGTGTGTGTGTGTGTGTGTGTGTGAGAGAGAGAGAGAGAGAGAGAGAGAGAGAGAGAGAGAGAGAGTACTTGTTTCTTGCACACCATGCGCACGAATAATTATTTTTTTAGTACACCATGTGTGTATTAGCTGTATTAGCTGTACAGTAGAGCAAGTTTCACTGCTGCAGGCCACATCATCAGTTTGGTGTCATGCCTCACAGGGAAGATATGAATGAGTATTTCATGTCAAGTGTAGTTAAAAAGTATAGCTCATTCAACTCCGCTACAAGTATTCCAAGCTGCTGGATGGGGGAATTGTAAAAAAATATTTTATGTCAAGTGTAGTTAAAATGTATAAATCTGTCAACTGTGATATGAGTATTCCAAGCTACTGGAAGAGTGAAAGTGCATCAACTGCTTGTAAACTGTGCTGCAAGAATTCCATGCTGTTGAAAAAAGCATATCACTTGAAGATGAATATATAACCTGTGAGGTATACTTTGGTTATATTATCCTGTGAACTGTAACTTTAATTTTTGTAAATATATTGTATAAACAGTTTTTGTACCTGGAAAGAAATATATCATCGAAAGGTCAGACATGTGAGGCATATTTTCTCTGATTGGAAAAAAATGTATTAGGAACTAGTCCAACATGTGGGCCACATTTTTTGTAAGGAAAAAAATATTATTTGCAATTAATTTTGATGAAAAAAGAAATACATTTGGTAAACTCTAGTCATTTCCTTTCTTTCATTCTCCCCTGTCATATACAAAATTATTTACAATGTGCAGTTACATCTGCATTACACGTGTCCTTTCTACCAGGAGAGATGCATTTACACATCGCTAAAAGTGCTGAAATATGAACACCTACACCTAACTGCCAGGGAGATTAGTGAAGGTACCTGTGAAGCAAGTCACAGGTGAGTTGGTCACCTGATGGCTTGGCCCTATTCTAGCCGACAGCACCACACGTCGCTCTGCTCTTTGGCTTACGGCAGGCAGCAGTTGATACTGCGGTAGCCCTGCAGCACCTGGTCAGCTACCACATTTGGTGGAAGGCCTTTACCCTCTCGATGCTATGTAAAGCGAAACGATTCAAACCTAGACATAGGTGACGCAGTATGCAGGAGCTCTGTAAGTAACCATTATCTCTGAGTACAGAGCAGCCTCGCAAAGCATGTTAACTAGGTCAGCAGGTTGGCACGCTTTGTATTACAGACACGCCTAGACCAGTAGGATGAACAAATGGCCTTTGTATTACGTGGTAATCTGGCATCATACTGTCAGTATTCCAGGACCTGGACTCTGACTCCATAGAGCTAGTGACAGTATTTCAGGAATCATCATGGATTCTGATATTGTAGCGCCTATGCCAGTCTTCCACATCCGCCATATTGAATTCTATACTTAGGATAACAGCGCTACTTCCAAAGTGACGTCGGAGTGGTGGGAAAACCCATTAGTGCAATCTGGCAATTTTTTACACTTACTACAAGTTTTTGAATTTGCCCGCCATTTTTTTATACGGAGGGCAGTTGGCCTTGTCACAAACCTGGCTGCAGTGTACTTTGCACTCGAACTCCCGTAGTCTACCTATTAATATGTTGCCAGAGGAGTACACACAGTGCCTGAGCATAAATGTCGCAGTAAAGTTGTTTAAGTCCACATGAGCCCCAAAGAAATAATTCGGAAAGCTCTGTTACAGCAAAATGTCACCAACATCTTTAAATTTTAAGCACAGTTAACAATTTGCTCATTCACTATAGTTTTCATCTTTTCTGATCAGTCATCTGACTTCAACGCTGACTACAGATAGCAATGAATTCTTAATTACTTTCTGTTTTAAACAACAGGTGAAGTAACTTCTAGTAGGTAAAACTATTTTGAATACAAAATCCCCACAGACCCAAGAATGTGCCTGGCCAATAATATTACAACACTCTCCAGCTGTGATTTTAGATGTATTTCACTTATAACAAGTAGTGTCACCTTGTCTCTATGGAGCAGTTCCACATTCCTAGATGACCTAGGAAATGTGTTACGTTTTGCTCTGATATGGCGCATATGGAAAAATTATAACACAGGCAAGGCAATGGCACAAGCGTCGCAGTTTAACTAACACAATAGGAGTACTTAGAAACTTGTGTAATTATGGTGAAATGGAATGAAACAAAAACAAACAAACATACACGCGCACGCGCACGCGCACGCACACGCACCCACACACACACAAAAGATGACCATCTCACAAGACACAAATATTTACATATAATAAATCTGAATTGTCGTAAGGAACTCTACCAACATCGCAGAAAATTTTGGGCTACTATATATCTTCCCGTTATTCTGAAAAAAATCACTCGCAATATATTTGATATTCAGAATGATATTTCCACTCTGCAGCGGAGTGTGCCCTGATGTGAAACATCCTGGCAGATTAAAACTGTGTGCTGGACGGAGACTCGAACTCGGGACCTTTGCCTTTCGCGGTCAAGTACTCTAGCAACTGAGGAGCTACCCAAGCACGACTCACGCCCCTTCCTCAGAGCTTTACTACTGTCAGTACCTCGCCTCCTACCTTCCAAACTTCACAGAAGCTCTCCTGCGAACCTTGCAGAACTAGCACTCCTGAAAGGAAGGATATTGCGGAGGCATGGCTTAGCCACAGTCTGGGGGATGTTTCCAGAATGAGATTTTCACACCGCGTGACTGCTACAATCGCAGGTTCGAATCCTGCCTCGGGCATGGATGTGTGTGATGTCCTTAGGTTAGTTAGGTTTAAGTAGTTGTAAGTTCTAGGGGACTGATGACCACAGATGTTAAGTCCCATAGTACTCAGAGCCATTTGAACCTTTTTTTTTTTTTTTTTTTTTTTTTTTTTTTTTTTTTTTTTTTTTTTTTTTTTTTTGAGATTTTCACTCTGCAGCGGAGTGTCCGCTGAAGTGAAACTTCCTGGCAGATTAAAACTGGCAAAGGTCCAGAGCTCGAGTCTCGGTTCAGCACACAGTTTTAATCTGCCAGGAAGTTTCATATTTGACATTGACTTGTCATCTCTTTCTGGTTACTTAATGACTTGAATGACTCCCTTCAGGTAGTCTGAACACTTGTAATTTAAGTTTAAGCGTTTTTAAGTTGAGTTCTGCAAGCATTGCCTACCATCTTCAGGATACGATTTCGTCATGATTTAGCAAAACATGCAGTGCAGTGAGAGATCATTCAACTGATATAGGCTGAAGCTAAACGTTTTGTGGCGAGTGGAGTGTACAGGGTCGCTAAATCATGCTCTGGGCCATTGTTTCATTTTGGCCATTCCAGTGAATGGATTGTAATGATTCCTTGGCCAACACTTCCAAAGAACAATAAAGATCACATTCAGTTCATAATTAGATAACTTCAGTGGTTGCTGAGACATACAATTTTACTCAAAGCCCTGGATATTGAGTCTCCAGCAGAAACTGGCTTCCTGGTACACTAATATAATAGTGGATATTTACCAAAAAAAGAGATCCAACTGAACGCTGTTTAGTCTAATAGCCCAAAGTGAAAGCACACAGGTTATTGTGAACATTTTGACACACTTACGTGCATTTGAAGTAGTTTTTACTTACTATACGTTGACGGTCAGAATATGTGGTGTGGCAACTGAAGAGTAGAAGTGAAAAATTAATAAAAAAATAGGAAGTACGTATAAGCATGTGGACAATGTTGTGTAATCAGGTGGTCGGCCATATACACTGAATGAAAAGTTTAATAAAACAGCTGACATGTCAAGGCAGTAATGTTTTCGCTTTAGTTCTTCATATATGGAACAATGTTTAAAGTCTATCTTGTTGTACTGCTGCACAGTAAGCAACAGTGAACTATCATGGAAAGCAAATCACCGAATGCCACGACAACAATTTTAGAAATTAAATGTTGATGCGGTTTTAACCAATAGATCATTGATTCGATATGGACACACGGCGGCAAAATCTCCAAGATTGGCGATCTTTTATAGAAGCTCGAAATTTACCACGGGTTTCAGTGCGAAATGCTTACAACAGTTTGCATAAGGGAGTTCGTCTCGAAACCTGGCTGAAAATCCAAAGAGACAGTGTGAAGTATGCCTTCTCCGCGCCATGGCAATGAAAAGTACTACCAGCGACAGTGCTGCCAAAGCAGAGCTACTAAACACAGCCTTCCGAAATTCGTTCACCAAAGAAGACGAAGTAAATATTCCAAATTCGAATCAAGAACAGCTGCCAACGTGAGTAACGTAGACGTAAGTATCCTCTGAGTAGTGAAGAAATTTCAATCACTTGACAAAAGCAAGTCTTCTGCTCCAGACTGTATGCATATTAGGTTCCTTTCATAGTATGCTGATGCAATAACTCCATGCTTAATAATCATATACAACCGTTCGCTCAGCGAAAGATCCGTACCCAAAGACTGGAAAGTTGAACAGGTCACACCAATATTGAAGAAAGGTAGTAAGAGTAACCCATTAACTTACAAGCCCATATCATTAATGTTTATATGCAGCAGGATTTTGGAACATATATTGTGTTCCGACATTATGAATTACCTTGAATAAAACGGCCTATTGACACATAGTCAACACGGAATTAGAAAACATCGTTCTTGCTAAACACAACTATCTCTTTACTCACACAAAGTGTTGAGTGCTGCTGACAAGGGATTTCAAATTGATTCCATATTTCCAGATTTCCAGAAGGCTTTTGACACTGTACCACGCAACCGAAGTGTATTAACAATGCGTGTTTATGGAATATCGTCTCACTTATGTGACTGGGTTTGTGATTTCCTGTCAGAGAGGTCACAATTCGTAGTAATTGACGGAAAATCATTAAGTAAAGCAGAAGTGATTTCTGGCGTTATAGGCCCTCTGCTGTTTCTTATCTATATAAACGATGTAGAAGATAATGTGTGCAGCTGTCTTAGGTTGTTTGCAGATGATGCTGTCGTTTATCGTCTAGTAAACTTATCAGAAGATCAAAACAAATTGGAAAATGATTTAGAGAAGATATCTGAATGGTGCCAATGTTGGCAATTAACCCTAAATAACGACAAGTGTGAAGCCATCCACATGAGTGCTAAAAGGAATCCGTTAAATTTCGGTTACACGATAAATCAGTCTAATCCAAAAGCCCTAAATTCAACAAAATGCCTAGGAATAACAATTACGGACAACATAAATTGGAAGGAGCTCGTAGAAAAAGTTGTGGGGAAGGCTAAACCAAATACTGCGTATTATTGGGAGGACACTAAGAAAATATAACAGATGTACTAAAGTAACTGTCTACACTACGCTTGTCCACCCTTTAAATTGCTGCTGCGCGGTGTGGGATCCTTACCAGAGTACATCGAGAAAGTTCAAAGAAGGGCAGCACGTTTTGTACTATCGCGAAATAAGCAGAGAGTGTCAATGAAATGATACAGGGTGTGGAGTGGACATAATTAAAACAACGGCGTTTTTCGTTGCAGCGGACTCTTCTGATGTAATTTCAGTCACGAACTTTTTTCTCCGAATGTGAAACTATTTTGTTGACGCCGACTTATTTACAGAGAAACTATCACCATACTAAAATAAGGGAAATCAGAGCTCGCACTGAAAGATATAGGTGTTCGTTTCTTTCCGCACGCTGTACCAGATTGGCGTAACAGCGAATTATTGTGTAGGTGGTTTGATGAACCCTCTGCCAGGCACTTAAATGTGATTTGTGGAGTGTCCATGCTAGTAATTGTAGAGTCAGAGGGAGTTAAACAAACGTTACTGTTCGTACACAGAACTGTGTGAAAGGTACATTTATTCCTTAACAGCTACCTGTTTCTAGTATTTGTGACTATTTCAAAATACCACGGATCTATTTTTCAAAGTGGTCATTTCAGTTTGTTGGCGAACCTAGACCTGATAAGAACGAACTTACAGCAGACCGACAGCCGACATTACACTGTTTCTGGAGAAGAATATTTCGATCTGTTTTCACTATAGCTTGTGTTGACTAAGTTACAGTGTTCATCGCCCTTGACCAGATAGTTCATTTGTCACAAGTACAGAGGTAAGTAGGCACAAGTTGTGTAAGTGTAAACCATCCTTTCTGTCTTCTATAGAAGTGTTGAGCGTTTTCCCCACCATTCCTTTGATGTCTTCTTATTCTAGCCCGTAGAATTATTGTGTGTATTTGTCCTGTACATAATTTCCATAGCATTTCTTTTGTTTTCATTGTTAGTGTTGACATTTATGTCCTATATGCCACAGTGTTTTCCACAGTCGCTTCTTCAACACTGGAGAGATTATCAGTTTCCACCTTTCAAATTTTTGCCATGGTTGTCAACATTGAGGCAATATTGTGGGGTACAGGTTAGTGTCAGGCTATCTGTTACCTACTTCTTCAGCATCTTCACGCATGGGGCACTTGGAAGGATTCTCTGAAATTCAGTATTTCACATACATCATACTATTGCAACCTATTTTAATGCACTGCCCCAGTGTTTGCAATTCTTATCATGCAGGCGTGATAACAGATAAAAAACGAGTTTTGAGATGCATTTCAACGATGTTAGTTGGTCAGTAATCCGTAGAGGAAAATGTAACTGCCGTCCGGTGTGGCCGAGCGGTTCTAGGCGCTACATTCGCAGGTTCGAATCCTGCCACGGGCATGGATGTGTGTGATGTCCTTAGGTTAGTTAGGTTTAAGTAGTTCTAAGTTCTAGGAGGCTGATGACCTGAGATGTTAAGTCCCATAGTACTCAGAGCCATTTCAACCATTTGAAAATGTAACTGGGAACATTTTGGAGAAAGGCAACCTCTTTGCGAAAGTGCGTTGGGTAAATACAGGAAAAAGGCACTGAAGGAAAAAATGTAACATTTGTGTCGGCTATTTCGTTTACTTGCACAGGTCTGCAAGAACACTGGGAGTGACATTATGCCACATATGGAGGCAATACAGACAAAACTTTTCCCTGACTCAGGTGTGGAGGAATGATATGGAGTACACTCTGCCATTTACTGCACATTGCCCAGGTAGGTTTCTGAACAGTTCCGAATCTGTATCCATGTTCTGTAAACCGCTGAGGTGCATGGCATAGGTTGTTTTCCATGGAACTGCATAGTAAATGTTATTTCCATTCCACTGGCTTTTGAACCGATGGAAGATTTTTCACATAGTGTAATTAGTCTAATCTTATCTTTCTCCTCTATGCAGATGGATGTGATTAACTTGTATATTCAAGTAATACTACTTTTTGAAGCTCTTAACTTTGCTGTCGCAGGATAGTTGACACCTATCTTCAAGCACCTGCAAGTTGAAGTTTTCATAATTTCCATGAATCTCTCTCACGCATCAGACAAACGTGTGACCATTCTTGCTGCCATTCTTTCTACATGTGCACTATCTTCTGTTAGTTAACAGTTGCATACCAATGCCGTATGTTGCACTGGCCAACGCCAATGGGAGGGGTCAGCGACTGACCCCACAACCATCACGCATTCTCTATATAGAATAAATCACATTACTTATGTATTTCCATAATTTTGGCAGATTAGAAGATTAAAATGTTGATTATTATTACTCAGAAAGGGTTTCTGGGACATTTTTAGTAAAAAGTAAATAGTTTTTTTACATTTATTTGTATTAATTTCTCAGTTACAAGGATTACTCAGATTCACATTCAGAACACTTTACAATACTAACTACTACTTCTTTCTTGGTGTGTGCAGGGCAGGTATACTTCGTGCAAGAAGTGCAAGCCTTCATGTACTTCCAGTCTTTGCTTCTGGCGCATAAGTAACAGCGTCCTTTCTGTGGCAGATTATGCACAGCTGCACGTGTTACTTTCCGTCGCGGCTCCATAACATTGTTTCCTCTGCTCACAGCACCTTCATTTTGATTACACTCATACCCAAAAGTTGATAATGCTGTAGTGTATTTTGAGTGTAGGCCAACAGCATTTTGAGCGCGTCTTTTGATGTTGAGGTCACAAAGTTCACGAGCAAGATCTTTCAGGTACTTCTTTCTTCCTGAACTCTTTGTCGGGTAATTCTTTGTCCATTCCTTCTGTGTATCTTGAAATACAGCATATGAATTGTATGCTGCAATGTCGATGAAGTTGAAAAACACCGCCATGGGCCATGGACGCGTTGCTCGACGGCAGCTGTACGTTCTTACACACTTATCGAATGTATCCACTCCTGACTTTGTACAATTGTAGAATAGAATGATGTCTGGCTTCTCTTCAGTCACATTCATATCATGATGTTGGGTTGACAATACTGTAACAACCTTTCCTTTCTTAGGCACATAACTGACTAAAGTGGCATCATCACTAAAGGCAAATCGGATTGTTCCGGTGTAGCTTTTTTTAGCAAAACAGGACGGAGTTCTGTAGGAACATCGCGTTTGTCACTTCGAATAGTACCAACTGTAGTTATCTTCTCTTTCAAAAGGTCAGATGCGAGTGGAACGGTAGTGAACTTTCTGTCCAGGGTAACATTTCTTCCAGATTGTTTCAAGTTAGACATTTCAATCAATCTTCTAACTATTTCAGGGCCACTGTTATGGTTCTTCTCATTAGCGTACTTTCCAGCGTAGGGATCCGCAACGAAGCAGTATTTCGTATCTGAATCACATAACAGGTTCACCTCTATTCCATATTTTCCTGGTTTTGCTGGAATATATAGCCTGAATGGGCATCGCCCATGGAAGGTCACAAGTTCTTCATCCACTGTGACTGACTCACTAGGATTATAAAACTCAGGAAATTTACTAAGTATCGTGTTCCATATATCCCTGATAGGAGCAAATTTGTCGGTCTGTTTTCTAGCTGCTCGAGTTAGAGCATCATCAAAACGCAAGCACTTCAGTAAGAGCCTCAGTCTATGCTCCGGAAATGAAGCTCGGTACATCGGAAAGTTTTCTTTACTAAATATGTCACGTAAACTGTCCTTGTTCCGTCTATGGACTCCACAGTTCAATAGAATTCCGACTGCTGACACAATTTCTACCCTTTCAAATGCTTTCGAATTTTTTATGAAAATATCTTCAGATGATTCCCTAAGATTTCCAAGCTTTTGATTGGTACACATCAAAATGTTATCCAGGATGTTATCATCGAGGTACATGAGAGAAGCTTTACCTGGTGTATCAGGTTTTGTCCCTGGCTTAGTTCCTTTTGGGGTTCTCATTACGTTAGCAACAGACCTCCTCCTTTGATTTACGTAAGAGCTTCTCTTCCATATCATACTTGACGGGGCCACCATGTCTTTTTCAAGTTGATCAATTTGTGCTTTCGGCCTGGGTCGTCTTCTTGTTGGTTGAATATCTATAAAAATATGAAAACAGAACCGAACACTAGCAAATTAAGCACTCTACCGAGACACACATCCTAACATACTCCCAAATATCTGCAAAAAGTAATAAAAATCACTACTTGCCCTGTTCACTTTCATCCAACTCGCTGCTGTCAGAAACTACTTGATCTGAAATTTCCATGACTACATCTTCAGTTTCACTGGTTGAGCTTTTGGATAGTTCACCACTAAATTCATTGTCTGAACTTTCAAGCAAATTTCTAATTTCGTCATCTGTCAATTTCATCTTCTTGTACATTCTGTCACATGCCACAAAGATATTACCTTCCACTCACCACACTGTTTACCGGTTGACTGCGAGTGGTGATTGTTGACCTGCTACACCTTCAGTTGTAACAATCGCTATAACCCAACAATGAGTGTAAACCAAAAGCTGTTCTTATTGTCGATTGTAGCAATTATAATTACGATAAATGTCATGTATTTATTAAATAAACTACTGAACACGACAGGAGTTTTAGCCTAAACTCTTCGTTGGGGTCAGTTACTGACCCCTCCCCCCCTTTGGTATCCAACTGTTAAATAAGCCATGGGTGTAACACACTGGAGCACTACAATAAAACGTACAAAACTGACACTTTGTATTTTATCGGTGTCTTTCCAGTGAACACACACATGCCACAACCTAACCCACAGGTGAGCTTAAGTGATTATTTCATTCTGTATCCCCACAAAGTGTTACACCCAGGCGCTTGGACAAGTGCATGACTCCAGTTGTGAGTCAGTGATTTTGTAGTCATAGAATACTCTATTTTAACGTTTTGTGAAGTGCACAGATATATTTCTAAAGAATTACAGCTATTGCCAATCTTTGCAACAGTAGCACTTAGGTACAGATAACTCTTTTCCACGTCATTATTGATATTCTCTGTGAGGTCATTGTATACAATATAAGCATTAAGTGTGGCAGCACACTTCCATGGAGTGTGCCTTAAATTATTTCTACTCCTGTCAATGATTCTCCATCCAGGATAAAGTCATGCTTCCCTCCTACCAAGAAAAAATCAGTTAGGGCCCAAATTCAATATGATATCTCATATTACTGCCTTGATCAAAGGCTTCCAGTCTTGCATGTGAGGAAAGCACGAGTTGGGTTTGGTCGAGATATTCAAAATCTGTACTGGACAGCATCAAGGAGGCCATTTGGTATGACTTATCCATTCAATCATTGTACAAAAGGATGTCACATTTGTATATTCCCTTCCCACTTTGTATGTTGGAACTTCAGAACGTAAAGCAGCTGAGGTCATAGGCCCCACTTCTATTCTAGAGACGTACCCACTGTACATTGCTGATAGAAAATCTGTGTCATCTACATCAAAACAACTTTGAAATACCTTTTCAATGAAATCTATGGCTGGTGTCTTATTACGTGAAGGAAGTTATTTGCACAGTGTAGTTAGTGCAGTAAGTATGAGAGGGTCAGTATGTGCTGATGATGTTGCTTGCATCGATATGAAATAGCTTATGTACGACAAAATTTCTGAAAAATATCGTACTTTAACATTCCAACAAAATCAATGAGAATATATGATTTGCATTAAAAAAAATCTATATTTCAATTAAATAACCTAACAGTGATTTACTTGTTAGACTTGCATTGCCAGTTGAATTTATTTACTTGATGTGTGGGTCAAATTAGAGAATTTTACTTTTTTATCTTTGTAATCTTCATTATTGCTATCTGTAGAATTCTATGTGTCACATTTCATATGTAGGATTGTGACATACGTTTATTGTCAGTTGTGTTTACAGTTGAACTCTATCTCGTGCCTGCGTTGCAACTTCATTTCCTTGTAGAGTTGCATTTTATTGACAAAAAGTACACACGACAGCATTGCATCAATTGAGATTGATTATGTTACTACTTCTGATCAGTTCTTCAGCAGAATAACGACAAGGAAACCGAATCTTTGGCAAGTTGGGTTAATTTGGTGTGGCATTCTGTAACATCAGAGTGAACATCGACATTATGTGAGAGGCTAAGGTGTTCGGCAACATCAATATTAAAGCTTTGTGGGAAAGGAATGATTTGAGGTGGGCCTTCGATTCTCGAATTAAAGACAAGGTGATAATGCAGTTGCAGATGGTAGATCCACGATGTAGTGTAAATATTACTCATAATGCCATATTGTAGTAGTAATAATTTCATGAAACATTACAAACGCCATTGGGTGTTATTCCTTAAGAGTGGAGTAGCCCTCACGTCTCATAACATCTTTAGGTTCCTGATATGCTTGGGCAGTTTGGTAACGTTCCCCCATGAGTTGTAGAGTAGATGAGAGACGTAGTTTGGCAGACTGCAGTCTGGAACGCTGAGGATGATGTCGGCAGTGTCATCTGTGTGGCCAGAGTTGCTGTGTGGAGTGTTTTGTGGTGGCACCTGAGGGCACTCTGCTGGTATGACGTCTAAGGGAAGAGTCGATACCGACAGAAGGGGAAGTGGAAGGTGGTGTAATTCGCTGTGACAGCCTTCAATATTAAGGTGAACGTCCAATTTACACGACACGTTAGCGTGTCTGGCAACACCAGCATTAAAACTTGTGGGGAATTGGTGATTTGTGGCCGTTGTTTGATTCGGCAAATAAGGTGATACTACAACTGCAGATGTTAGGTCCATGATGTTGAGTGAATATTACTCACAGTGTCACATTGTAGTAGTAATTTCATGAAACATTACAATAACCATTAGGTTTTCCTGTTTGAGTGGGTTGGTATTCATGTGTCCTGTGACGTACTTTGTTTTGTGATATGATTGCACAAGTTTGTGACATACCTTCATCAGTTGTGGAGTTGATGAGAACCGTAGCTGAACAGACTGCCTGCAGAGCTGCTGTGTGGCGTGTTCAGTGTTGGGCACTGCGGGAATTCTGCTGGTGTGAAGTATAAGGGAGTAATAGAGTAGCGAAATGGGAAGGTGTCATAATTTTCTGTAGCATCCTGTAATATCAGAGAGAACATGCACATTGCATGAGAGATGCCAGTGTGTTTGGCAACACCAGCATCAAAGCTTTGTGGGAAAGGACAGGTTTCAGCTGGTTCTTTGACTCTGTAATTACAGATAAATTGATAATACAATTGTAGATGTAAGGTCCAAGATGTAGTGCTAACATCGCTCAGAGTATCACATTGTAATTAAAGAGAAAACAGTTCACACTGCACCATCTATGCCGAAGTAAATTCTGTCTGGTATCAGAACGAAGACACTTTCTAACCACTCAGCTTAAATGATAGTAATGTGGATAGCGTGCAGTTTGTGCTCGTTAACATAGCATCATATATGCTCCTACAAGGACATTTTAATAATCAAAGATTGTGGAACTTAGGTTCAAACAACGTGTAACGATCTGTGCACTGTAAAAAATGATTGTGTGTTCTTCTGTCGAAATATCAGAGGTTGATGTAGACCTCATATAAAAGCAATCGCATAAGTTATTTGAGATATATCTCATACTATTCCCTCTAAAGAGAGGTTAGCTACATCAGTGTATGGTTGTCTCCTGTTATCATTCTCGTTGTGTTACTTGATCAGTTCTACCTGCTATTTAATGATTTGTGGAAATGAAAGACAATAGATTTACTTTCTTATATTCTTTATTTTAAAACTAGGGGGAAATAGTATATTGGAGTTCACATTGTTTCACGCTAGAAATGTGTGGGGCTCCATGCACAATGTTAGCAACTGTACCAGTTGCTGATGGTTGTTCTTCCTGGCAAGCTGACGGGGGATATTCCCCTCATCGTCCCTAGCCTCCACGTCGGCTCCAGAGTCCAGCAGCACAATCGCCGTTTCTAATCGGCCCTCTTGTGCCGCCCAGTGCAGCGGCGTATATCCCGATAGATTTCTGATGTTGGCGTCAGCAGAGGCCCTCATAAGCAGCCGCACCACAGCCGCATGGCCAGCACTTGCAGCTGAGTGCAGAGGCGTGTGCAGCCTGATGTTCTGGGCATTCACCTGTGCTCCACTCTCCAGTAGACACCTCACCGCTTCCGCGTGTCCCTCCCACGCTGCCCAGTGCAGGGCAGTGCTCCTGTCGCCGTCCATCGACCCCACGTCTGCCCCCACTGCTAGCAGAGCCCTCAGCTCTTCCGTTTCACCGCCCTGAGCTGCCTGGATAAGCCTCCTGCCTTTCTCGTCACGAGAAAGGCTCCTGTACGAGCCACAGTCATTATTACACTCTACTATTAGACACACACACACGCACACACACACGCACACGCACACGCACACACACAAGAAAATTGAAAACTGTCAGAAATGTAAAAAACTAACAGTCAGAATCAATCTGGCGACAAATTATAAATCTACAAATCTTCCTTCTGTAATATAGATCACTAAAAAAATCTGTGTATAATATAATTCTCGTCCATTTTCCATTAAACTTCCTTCATTCCTTCTCACAATTAATTCAGTTCTCACATTTTGTTGTAATAAATTCCAAACTGTGATATCCTTTGAGTTCTGGATTTTATTGTTAAACAATAGTTTATCTCCGCTGAAACATACACATAATACAACCAACACCAGCTCCATGTGTCCATAATTCATTCTGACACTCAAAAAGGAAACACACGAAACTAACCATGCCTCTAGGTATGTGGACATAATTTCCCTACAATGTAACAAAAAATTTCGGTCCAGTTATATGTAAATTATCCGATACATCAGTAATTAGAGAAAATTTCCTTCATTTAATCAAAATATTTAATATATAATAATGACAGTATATAAGCTCTCCCTCCCATTCATTAAAACATACTATATATGTGCTACTACATGCAAACTCTCAAATTTGCAACCACAAAAAGCATCCACTGAGAGAAGATCCATGCACACCTTGAGAATCACACAGCCAAGCTCACCCAGGTGTCGGCAGACAGGAATGTGCATTTGTGCCCCTCTCACCCCCTCCTCCCTCTACACATGCACACACACACACACACACACACACACACACACACACACACACACACACACACACACACGTTTCCATATATATCATCCCATCAGGAAAACATGTGGACCAACATTTTGTGGGTTTCCATAATCCAATGTTATCATCTTGTAATCATTGTATACCTCAAGCAATTGTTGTAGGCACCAAGAACCACCACTCGTCACTGTCACGTGACTACTAACTGCAGTGAGCCTAACAGGTACTATCTACATTGTGAAATCACGAATTGTGTGTTTCATGTGGTGAGAAGTAAAATGCAGCAAATTATTTGTAGATCAATTGCAGTAAAAAACAAAGTCGTTTGCTCATCCTGCCAGGAGGGATATTACAGCTGAGAGATCCACAGTCTACCAACCAAACACTCATTTCTTTTACTGTAAATTTCATAACTAAATACAGATGCTGATGTCACTAATTCATCTGGAAATGAGTTATTACAAACAAAGTGATTATGAGCTCATATAATTCACATATTCAAAATGTATATTAGAGTTCTGAGAATTATGTGAAAGGCTTCCTGATGTTTCTTATCAAGTGGCGAGATAGTCATTATGAATTTTGAAGGACTGTACAGTGGTCATGCTTGGAGGTGCTTTTAACCCCCACACTCCTCTCCTATGTGTGGCCTTGGTGGGGGTGATACAACTTGGGCTGCCTCTGGAGTGTGCACCAGTTTACATGGAGGTACAATATGACATGGAATGATAATAAAGGTAGTATTTCGTTTTAAAACACACAAAGTAATCACAGACGTGAAACCCACATGTAATGATCCTACGCTACGGTCGCAGGTTCGAATCCTGCCTTGGGCATGGATGTGTGTGATGTCCTTAGGTTAGTTAGGTTTAAGTAGTTCTACGTTCTAGGGGACTGATGACCTCAGATGTTGTCCCATAGTGCTCAGAGCCATTTTTTTTGTAATGATCCTACATGTGTGGATCAAGCTGTGAATTGTGAACCAGACATTCTCATATGGAACAACAAAGGAGATTTACACACAGACATCCACCAGTGCTTTTCTAATGGTCATGAGTTGCAAAGTAGTTGGGATCAGTGACGTTTGTGGACACTTGTCCTCCATGTTCTCTCACTACTATATGAATTGTCTTTGGTCAGGACTTAAGTTAGCAGCTCATTGTCTCATCATTTCTTTCAATGCATATCTCATATTCTGGAAGGATGAGGTACTGGGAGTCTACGTTTTGTATACTGGAATGTTGGTATACATATTTCTGTGCGTCTAAGTCACTGTAAAGAGGAGGTGTGATTCTCTGAAGAGCTGAGCCATGACAGCACATTGCCTGGTGAATGTCATTCCTCCCATTGATAGCAATCAATATGACATAACACTTCTGGACTAGGCATTGAAAAATCACATGTATGAATAAGGACACATTCTTAAGTCCTATGTTCCAAAACGTTCCAATTTCTCTCTTTTATCATCACTATTATTTTGCTCATAAACTACAAAAATATCAACATCATTGACAAGAATACTTCAATGCAAAATACTGCAATGTTACCAAGAATTAGCTCCTAGATACTACTGGTTGAAGTACTGTGTGTACAATTTACGAGAAACGGAGATGGATGAAACTTATGAATTATTTAGAGGAATATTAAGGACACTATCGATAAAAAATATTGTACTTCAAGGTTTTTAATCTTATGGTTGTGGAAAGAATTTCTCTTCTAATTTTTACTTCAACATTCTTTCCTCTGCTCTACTGGTGTAAGAAATTAGAAAAAGTTTCATTAGATGATATCTGGTGGCAGCGAGAGCCTAATGACAAAATATCATTCATTTATCATGTTTTCAACATGAGAAAATGTACCTTACATTGTGGCTGTTGCGGTGAGTTCCTATGGGACCAAACAGTTGAGGTCAGCGGTTCCTAGGCTTCCACACCAAATAACTAACTTACACTAACCTGCCCTAAGGACAAGACACACACCCATGCCTAAGAGAGGTTTCGAACCTTCTATGGGGGGAGCCGCGCGAACCATGGCAATGCGCCTCGGACCGTACGGCCACCGCAGGTGGCTGTCCTCTTCATCATTTCATCATCATTGACATGCGAGTTGCCCAGCGTGGTGTCAACTGAGAAGACTTGCTACTCGATGGCCGAACTTCCGCAGGTGGGGACTTTCGTCAAACAATGCTCTACGATTATTTCTTTTCTGTTTTCGTCCTTTCACCCATGATTTTCGAACTCAGCCACCAGAGGTTCTCATAAGCATTCCTTGTAGTAAGACAATCAACAGTCCTCCAACCACTATACTTCCCCAGTGTTGCTATTCCTACATACCACAATTCTTCATTTGTGTAACTTATGGGATGTGTTGAATAGTAGTGTAACAAACCCATTCTTCCACACCCATTTTCTTAAGACAGTTTTATAAGTTACATAAATATGAATTAAAGGAGAAACTGTACTAAACACAAGAATATTTTTAAAAAAAACGTGGTTAAGTATACGGTTTGTATAATATATTTCCCACACAAGTGCGACCGACTGATTATGAACTGAATATAATTCTCACTGGATCCACCTTCTCCGATTTTAGTTTTCTCCACATTATAACTTAAAAGCTGCAAAAAAGCACTAATTTTTTTCTGATAGACGCTGTGTCTTTTGTGAAAAAATTGAGAGAAAGTGGAATTACTTTTTTACCGTAAGACTTGGTTAACACACCAGTTGTGCACATATATTGCTGCAACTCACCGTAAGCGAGACACAGCGGCGTCATCAGGTGGAGGGGTGTGCTGGGAAGACGTGACTGGTGCAGCTGTGGCAAGTGTCTCAGCACGGGTGGTGGGCCCCTCCTCTGTAGTCGCTGGTATGCTGCAAAGAGAGAGAGAGAGAGAGAGAGAGAGAGAGAGAGAGAGAGAGAGAGGCAGTGTAGGCGGGCGTGTTCTCATGGGGACCAGAGGGCTGCATACCACAAACAATACTGATGAGCAGTTGTCTACATACATATGACAGAGCACACTCCACCAACAAGGGTAGTCAGTCACTCAACATGAACCACTTGTGCCCACAAAAAGACTAATCAGCTTTTACACTTCTACATTTCCTACAGCCATAGCTTAGCATGACAAACAAGAAATTGTTCAAAATGTCTTTGATTAGCAATCAAAGAGTCATCGGTCCTCGGTTCGAAATCCACCTCTGTTTAAATTTTGATAAATAATCAGCATTGGCAACCAAAGACTTCCGGCATAAGAAGTCAACCTGTTTCTGCCAATGGCCTTGTCAAAGATGGCAGAGGAGCGGTCAGAGGTTCTGGGCACTTTTGTTCTAGGGCTGGGAAACTGCCCCTAAAGATGGAAGAATCAGTAATGATCTACGGCCTGAGTATGGAGAAGGCAAAGGAAACCTCTACATTAAGGACACATAATGTGTATCCACAGGACATGTGGCTTGTAATTTAAAAAGTGTCATGATGATCTCTCCAGTGGCAAAACACTCCAGAAAAGTCCCCCTTTTCTATCTCTGGGGGAGGGACCGCCAAGGGGAAAACGAACATGAGAAAAAGCATGAATAACCGACGAGAGGATAACGTTATACGAGTGGGGGCGTGGAATCTCAAAAGCTTTAACGTGGTAGGGAAGCTTGAAAATCTGAAAAGGGAAATGCAAAGGCTCTAGCTAGATATAGTGGGGATTGCGCCTGTGATATGTTAAGAGACAGTGAGATTGCTCCTGTGATAGGTTAAGAGACAGTGAGATTGCGCCTGTGATAGGTTAAGAGACATTGCGCCTGTGATAGGTTAAGAGACAGTGAGATTGCGCCTGTGATAGGTTAAGAGACAGTGAGATTGCTCCTGTGATAGGTTAAGAGACTGTGAGATTGCGCCTGTGATAGGTTAAGAGACTGTGAGATTGCGCCTGTGATAGGTTAAGAGACAGTGAGATTACTCCTGTGATAGTTTAGCAAAAAAAATTTTAAGATAGGTAGAAGAATCTGTTAATTACTAGTGTTTGTAAGTGTGGACTATGAGCAGAAGCCATAGTGATATACAATGAAAGTGCATCTACATTTCCTCAAGACACGGCACTTATGTGAGAATTGCATGTGAAACTTGAACAGTATGGGATTATAGGTAAATACGCTGTGTGTATGATGTGCGCTGTTCGCGCAAGAAAACAAATGAACTGTGAAATGGAGCAACAGTCGATAATGTCACTGCTGCAAACAATTCAAGAAACTCTCTGGTTGCGCGAGAGAAAATTATTATAATTTTTAGAATTTTCATCATGCCTTCTTTACCTGGAGAATTAATTTAAAAATTTTAATTAACATTTTAAGGATAGCAGTTTGTGTGTTTCATATTATGGACATAATTGTTGAAATATATTTCCATAAATGTTCATGAGAGGATGAAGAAGATTCTGCAATTGGATGATTTGTTAAATGAACATACGTCATCATTAATGATATTTATTTGGAAGTGGATCTGTAAACCAGTTAATTATAAGAATAACGAAAATTTTTCAAATTATTCCTTTTGTGGAGTCAGTGTCATATGCCTATGTTTTAAATTTTTCATCAGGCGTAAACTTAAATTTTATCCATAATTTCGTAATTGAAAGCAAACCTCGGACAGATTCAATGCTCTACTTCCACCTGCACTATAACAAAACGAAGATTTGATTAAAAATTTTTTTTAGAGGAATACATTCGATATGAGCTACAACAAAATTTAAATGCCCACAGTCTATTTGTCAATGTTTTGGACAATCAGCAGTTGTAATGCAAAACAACTTTGGTATTGAGGACTACAAAAAAAATTCGCGATTGTCAGGACTGATGGATGTTCCAGTCTAGTACAGATGGAAGAATATAAGAATCCACTCCGATTTTGAGTTCAACGATGAAATATGGACTTCGTTGCTTCAATCCACTGTCTTCCAGGGATTTATTCAGTCAGAACCTTTTCTTATCCCACTTTAAACCTGTTTCACGTTCACGTCCCTGACCATCTGTTCCTGAGTTCATCTTCCTGTTTCTACGGCACGTTACCAGCTTCTATCCTGTACCATAAGCCATCGCCTGTCCTCCGTGCCGCCTCCACCAAACGCTGTACGTCGCCTACCTGGTGTCCGTATCCAGTGTTCCTGTTCCATCGACTTCACAACGAGATCGTCGGCTACATCGTCGAAAGAAGAATTTAGAAAAATTTTTTCGAGCAATATTGTAAAATTTTTTTTGCTATGAGGCACTTTTCCTTCGATCTAATCTATGGAGCTTCTATATATTTCAAAATTACTGGATTTAGGCTTTCCTATCTTCTTTAATACCTGAGCTGGGGTATATTCTTCCGGGTTTTCCAGGGTTTCCCTGTGAAGGCCAGTTCCCAAATGGGTAGACCTTTTTCGTAATTACACCAATCTACATCTTCCCTGGTTATGTACTCGGGATGCGGGTATAGCCCGGTACATGTAAAAGCTACAGCTTAGGTATTCTCGTAATTTATTGTCTTAACATGTTACCCATACTCTCTATAGTAAAATTCTACTAATTCAAAATATTCCTCTTTTGAATAAACAACCCAACAAATTTTTTCTGTTAGCTCGCAAAGTGTATTATCATTAACTTTGCGCGCTGAGAGGGGCAATTGTAATATCTCTTTATATTCGATGAATCATTCAGATACAATTCTACATTTGAATGACGTTTACTAATTTTCTATCTTCATACTCGCAGAATCCATGCGAAAAGTCGTTCATACAATAGCTATGCCATGAGCGCATAAGTATTCTTTGTAGTACTCTCTCTGGTGGTTGTTAGAAAAAAAAGAAAGGGAGCTTTGGAGATTGTCTTCGTGCCGATTAGCCAGAGCTTGGTTTGGAAGAACTGTAATCTGATTATTGAGATTTATCACAGAAGATAACTGATACGAACTGTACGATTAAAAAGGAAATATACATAGATTGCTCCTTCAAATAAAAGGTGTGTATTTGAAATTTGAGAATTAATGATATTTATTGATATATTGTGTAGTTTTTAATCAGAAGGGAACTTCCGAAAGACTGGATACGAACCTGCATTTAATAATCCAAGAGCTTCATTACTTCTTCGGAAGGTTAAACTTCATCAAAGCCAAATATCCGCTTGACATGAGGTTTCCCGACTGATTATACAACGCTCCCAAAATTACGAGGCATTTTATTTGTACAGATTAGCAGACTGCCGCAAAGCACGAGCCTGCAGAGAAGAAGAATCATCGCCTGATTTCATTCTAACAAGTAAAATTTCAGAATTATTTTGAGTGACTGAGCTATGACTGTGTTTCCTATCATCAATGATTGATTGCTCGAACGAATTGAGAGCTACAGAATTTCGTAGATAGGAGGAAAAATTACAACACCAATACATGGGATGTGGAAGGTCACATGCTCTGCAATCGGTGAAGGGAACTTGGTCGAACTCGCTTAATGTCCTTTTATAACGCAACAGATAACTTCAAACATGAGAGGTCAGAGACCTTATAGTATCTCCTCCAGAATGCAGTACAGACTGTCCAACAGTATACATGGTCCCTTTTTTGCATGTTGTAGTCGGAAGAGTACCTAAGTACAACAAATATTCTGAGCTACTGTTGAACTCAGGTGGCTCGGAATGTGAAGGGAAGGTTCAGAGTCCACATCTACATCTATACTCTGCAAACTATCGTGACGTGTACAGCAGAGGGTACGTCTCATTGTACAATGTATTAAGGTTTCTCCCTGTTCCATTCAGTATGGAGTGCGGCAAGAATGATTGTCTCAATGCCTCTGTGCCTGCGGTAACTATTCTCATCATCTCCTCACGCTCCCTATGTGAGCAATTCGTAAGGGTCTCTAGTATATCCCTAGACTAATCGTTTAAAGCAGATTCTTAAAGCTTTGTTAATAGACTTTCTCGGAAAAGTTTACGTCTGTCTTCACGAGTCTGCCAGTTTAGTCTCTTCAGTATCTCTGTAGCACTCTCCCAGGGGTTAAACAAACCTCTGACGATTGGTGCTGCCCTTCTTTGTATACGTTCACTGTCCCCTGTTAGTTCTATCTGGTATGGGTCCCATATACTTGAGCAGTATTCTAGAACTGGCTGCAAGAGTGATTTGTAGGCAATCTCTTTTGTGGACTGACTGCACTTCCTCAGTACTGTACCAATAAACCGGTCTACCACTTGCTTTACTCACGACTGAACCTTCGTGATCATTCCATTTCATATCCCTGCAAAGTGTTATACCCAGGTATGAGTTGCCGATACTAAATTTTTTTCGTTTTGTGAAGTGTAAAGTTTTACATTCCTGAACATTTAGAGCAAGTTGTCAATCTCTACACAAAGTTGAAATCTTATCAAGATCTGACTGAATATATACGCAGCTTCTTTCAGATAGTACTTCATTATAGATAACTTCACCATCTGCAAAAAGCCTCGTTTTACTGTTAATATTGTCTGCAAGGTCATTAATAAACAACATGAGCAGCAAGGGTTGCAACATGTTTCCCTGGGCCACACCCGAAGTTACCTCTATTCCTGTCGATGACTCTCCATCCAAGATGAAATGCTGTGCCCTCCCTAGCAAAAAGTTCTCAACCCAGTCACAAATTTCACTTGATACCCCATATGACCGTACTTTTGACAATAAACATAGGTAATTAACGAACACTGCATCTACCTGGTTGCCTTGACCCAAAGCTTTCAGTACATGTGAGGAAACCGCAAGTTGGGTTTCACATAATTGATGTTTTCGAAATCGATGCTGGTTGTCATTGAGGAGGGCATTCCGTTCAAGATACCTCGTTATGGTTGAGCTCTGAGTATGTTCTAACATTGTACAACAAATCGATGTCAAGGATACTGGACGGTAGTTTTGTGGATCAATTCTACTAACCTTCTTGTAGATGAGTGTGACCTGTGCCTTTTCCCAAGAACTGGGCACAGCTCTTTGTTTGACGTTCTATGATAGATTATTGTCAGAAGAGGATCTAACTCAGCTGCAAATTCAGTATGGAATCTGTCATGGATTCCACCAGGGCATGGAGTTTTGTTCAGTTTTAACGATTTCAGTTGTGCGAAGCTATTCTGTTGTTGCTTAGAATGGTTATTGTTTTGTGGGGAGGCCACGAGGTGTATGTGCACTAAGTTGTATGTTTATTGGATGTTTCTGCCTGCATTGCCTGACTCAGAACCATACCTTTCTCTGTGGAGCGTAGTATATTTCAATCGATGTGCCTTGAAAGTTTTATCAAATCCCAATCGTTGGGCGTAATCAAATAATTTTGTTGGCATATTGCATGCATGTATTAATGGAATGGAAGACTATTATTAAAAATAACGTCCTGGACAGTATCAAAAGCACCCTCTGGTATGGTGAAAGGAACACCAGCTCTTGATTACATTAACTGGTATATCACTTTGCTAGCTACAGGTTTATATATTTCTAAGACACTGTGTTTTAATATCCTAGAGTGCAATTATCAATACTAACGTAAGGTAGTGCTTTTGTGTCAGCTCCTCATGGGATTGTTACATACTAAGGCAGTACGAGAATGAAAGATTAAAATTTTTCTGAGTCTCCACAGCCCAGCATTGCTTGTGTCAACACAAGGTACGAAGATTTTGACATGATTAGTCGATCACGAAGAGTGGGACATCGACACATCTGTGTGTGACTGCGAGCGAGCTGAGTGGAAAAGTTTAACGCAAACACTTACCACACTGCCTATAGACCTATATCTCTAACGTCTATCAGTTGTAGAATTTTGGAACACGTATTATGTACGAGTATATTGACTTTTCAGGAGAATCTACTCTGTAGGAATCTGCACGGGTTTCGATCGTGTGAAACCCAGCTGACGCTATTCGTCCAAGAGACTCAGAGGGCCATAGACACGGGTTCGCAGGTAGATGCCGTGTTTCTTGACTTCCGCAAGGCGTTCGATACAGTTCCCCACAGTAAAGTAACAGCATATGGACTATCAGACCAATTGTGTGATTGGATTCAAGAGTTCCTAGATAACCGAACGCAGCATGTCATTCCCAATGGAGAGAAGTCTTTCGAAGTAAGAGTTATTTCAGGTGTGCCGCAGGGGAGTGTCGTAGGACCGTTGCTATTCACAATATACATAAATGACCTTGTGGATGACATCGGAAGTTCACGGAGGCTTTTTGCGGATGATGCTGTGGTATATCGAGAGGTTGTAACAATGGAAAATTGTACTGAAATGCAGGAGGATCTTCAGCGAATTGACGCATGGTGCAGAAAGAGGCAATTGAATCTCAATGTAGACAAGTGTAACTTGCTGCGAATACATAGAAAGAAAGATCCCTTATCATTTAGCTACAATATCGCAGGTCAGCAACTGGAAGCAGTTAATTCCATAAACCATCTGGGAGTACGCATTAGGAGTGATTTAAAATCGAATGATCATATAAAGTTGACCGTCGGTGAAGCAGATGCCAGACTGAAATTCATTGGAAGAATCCTAAGGAAATGCAATCCGAAAACAAAGGAACTAGGTTACAGTACGCTTGTTCGCCCACTGCTTGAATACTGCTCAGCAGCGTGGGATCCGTACCACATAGGGTTCATAGATGAAATAGAGAAGATCCAACGGAGAGCAGCGCGCTTCGTTACAGGATCATTTAGTAATCGCGAAAGACTCTGCAGGAGAGACGCTCAGTAGCTCGGTACGGGCTTTTGTTGAAGTCAAGCAGTACATTGCTCCCTCCTACGTATATCTCGCGAAGAGACCATGAGGATAAAATCAGAGAGATTAAAGCCCACACAGAGGCATACCGACAATCCTTCTTTCCACGAACAATACGAGACTGGAATAGAAGGGAGAATCGATAGAGGTACTCAAAGTACCCTCCGCCACACACTGTCAGGTGGCTTGCGGAGTATGGATGTATATGTAGATGCCTTCGTTGTCCTCGTAACACTACATACTACGCACCAATGACTGTTAGGGACCTGTAATTATGGTACAGAAACAAACCCGGTAAGCAGGCAGGCCAGAGATCGAAATCTATTCAGTCATAACGAAAGATATCTCACAGTCAAATCTCTCCTCAGTTCAAGATAAATATCCCCCCCCCAATTCCGAGCTGGGATGCCGCGGGCGAAAGACGTGTGTTGCGATGCGACGGGTGTGGCGGATCGCCGTCCGGCGGAGCTTGCTCCGTCGGCGGCCCCATCCGGCCCCCCACCTACAACGACCCTGCACTCGACGACGGTAACGACTGGGCCTACAAAACGGACGAAGACAGCTGCAGCCGGCGGCGTTATTGCGCTGCCTATGACCGCCGCAATATGCACCTCCACCATCACCACCACAACCATTACCACCACACCCACAGTCATTTGCCCCTCCCCTGCCACTCCCGGTTGCAGTTTCATTGATGCAGTCATCAATGAAACTGCACCTAGGGCTATTAGGGATAGCCGCGCATCAGGGCCCCCTTCATGTGGGACAAGCCCGCGTGCGCCGAGATCTAGATCCCGCTCCCCCCTCCCTCCCCCCGCCGTACGACCACTAGACATGCCGGATTTAGAGGATGCTGTATGCGCTCCTAAACCGCATCCGGCACCCAACGACGACATCACGTCGTCCGTAATGTCAGAAGCTGACCTAATGGAGGGGCTAGAAGAACATATGATTGCCCTCCGCGATGCTGCGGAGGAGGGGGGCCTGCAGGTCGACCCTGTTCGGCGTCAGGCCCTCTTCTATCCGAACATGTCTGCCGCGACCGACGACAGCGATGACGGGAGCGCGACGGAGTTTGATGACGACCATCGGCGCCCGGTCGCTGAGCGTCGGAAGCGGCAGTTAGCCTCGTCATCAGACTCCGAGGCCACCCAGCCCGCCAAACGCGGCCTATCCAAAAAGAAAAAGGCCATTGTTGACGCGGAGGGCTTCCAGGTGCCGCGCAAAACGGCACCTCGTCGCCAATTCACCACGTCACTGTCCGACGTGCCCGTTAGCAACACTTTCGCGGCTATTGATGGTGCCGCAGACACTCCTCCCACTCCCCCGCCCCCCCAACCATCAGCCACCCCTCCCCCCCCCCCCCCCCTCCCATCTACATACAACACAAGGGACCCTACCAAGAGCTTCGAGATATCTTAAATACTCACACTGAGTACCCCTACCGTATAAAATGGTCTGGAGCGGATAATTATCGCCTGCAACTCCAGTCCGCCGCAGACCTTGCTAAGACACTCCATATCCTCAGTAAGTGCAACATAGGTTTCTCCACCCCCCCTAAAAGGACCCGCCGCCTTCGGGTGGTTGTCAGAGGGCTCCCCATGGAGTACTCTGAGGACGACCTGAGGAAGGCACTCACGGCATCGAACATAACCACCACAATCATATCCAGGATCATTTCCCCTCGTACCCGACTCCCCACCCCACTCTTCTTCGTCTCCGCCCCTGACACGCCGGAGAACCACCACCTCCTAACCCTCTCACTCATCGATCGCGTCTGCGTGACGATGGAGAAACTGCGCTCCAGGAGGATGACCCTGGTATGCTACCGTTGCCAGGGCCTGGCGCACTTCGCGGGTGATTGCACCCGCGAGGTGCGTTGCGTGAAGTGTGCCGGGGGACACGCCTCCTCGGAGTGCACTAAACCCCGAGACGCCCCCCCTACCTGCGCCCGCTGTGGAGGAAATCACACGGGCAGTTACATGGGCTGCCCAAAAATCAAAACGTACAAGGCAAGCCAGAAACGATTTGCAGGGCCGGCGGCGGCGGTCCGCCCAGGCACCAGTTACTCTGGTGCCCTGGCGGGTTCGGCGCCGTGGGCCCACCCCCCCCATGCGTCTCGCTCCCATCCCGCCCCTCCGGGCTCCTACCCACCCCCCCTCCTCTCCATCCCTATCCAACCCCCCCCAACAGCCTTCCCTCACCTCCCTCCCCAGCAGGTGTCAAGCACTGCTTCCCCCTCCCCACGGCGGGTGTCACGCTCCGCCGCTCCTTCCTCATCCCACCAGCAGGCGTTAAGCACTGCCACCCCCTCTCCCACCACGGTACAGTCCCAGCAGCACCCTCTCCCCTCCCCATCCTCTGCTCCCACCCACCTCAACGACCTCATCACCCATGTTGTTGAAGCACTGACCTCAGCAATCTCCACCACCTTCAACTCCCTCCTCCAAACCATCCCACACCAACTTGCCACCGCCCTCTCCCAATCCATGTTCCCCGCCACCACTCCCAGTCCAACCAGTCATGGCTGTTAGACAGCATGGATTGACAGCCATGATCTGGAATGCCAATGGTCTCCCCAAACAACAGGGGCAGTTCCGACAGTTCCTCCTTGATGAGAGGGTTGATATTTGCCTTGTTGCAGAGACACATCTCAAACCCGGTGTTTTCGTCCGTGTAGCAAACTACTCCTGCTACAGGACAGACAGGCCCACCGCCTATGGTGGCACGGCGGTGTACGTTCGTAACTCCCTCCGCCACCACCCTATCTCCCTCCCCCCACTCAACACTGTGGAAGCCACTGGCGTCGTCGTCCACACGGTGAGGGGTCCCATCACGTTTGTGGCTCTTTATAGACCACCACGAGGCCTTCTAGAAACACCGGATTACGAAGCATTGCTGTCGCTCGGCAACGACGTCTTCGTTGGCGGTGACTTCAATGCCAAACACGCTGCCTGGAACAGTAGATTAACAAACACATCAGGTCGTCGACTCCTCCGGGTCGCTGAGCGGCATCATGCCCGCACCATCGGCCCGCACGACCCCACCATTTACCCCTCTGGAGGACATCCCCCAGATGTTTTAGACATCGCAGTGGTGAAAGGGCTACCCAACCCCATCACTGCAGCCACCCGCATCGCTCTTGCCTCCGACCACCGCCCGGTCATCTGTTCCATAGATCTCGTTGGAACCCCGACCGCGCCGAGTGATGGCCTGAACATCCGCGGTATTGACTGGCAGTCCTACCAGAGAAGGGTCGAAGCAGCCCTACCCACAATCCCTGCTGCCGATCAAACGGACGCAGATCGTACCCTAATACACCTCACCACCGTTGTTCTAGATGCTGCAACAGCAGCGACCCCTCACCGCCCACACCGGCCCCCAGATCATCTGCGTCCTCTCCCTCACCATATCCTTGCCCTCATCACAGAGAAAAACCGGATCATCCGAGAATGGCAGCTCACTCGGAACCCGGCAACCAAGCGCCTCATCAATAGACTGCAGCGCCAAATCAAGGCTGCGGTGCAAGACCACCGCAATCAGGAATGGGAGAACAAAATCTCTGCCATTAACCTGAGTGACCCGTCCGCCTGGCGGCTCACAAAAAGCCTTCTGAGGCGAGGGCAACGGATTCCCCCACTCCAGGTCGGCAATGACTTTGTGTCCGAACCAGATGCCAAGGCTAACGCCTTGGCGGATGTCTTCGCGCACAACTTCACCCCGGTCAATGACCCCGTTGACCCCGACCATATCCGCCTGGTAACGGCACGCCTCCCTCAACTCCTTGCCGTCCAGGACCCTGAGGATGAAATCACCCCCATTAATGAAGAGGAGGTAGAACTGCAATTGCGGCACCTCCAATCCAAGAAAGCTGGCGGCCCCGACAAGCTGACGAATGCCCTCCTCAAGCAGCTACCCCCAGCTACTATTCCCATCCTGACGGCCACTTTCAACAACATCGTCTCAACCAGGCAATATCCCACTGCCTGGAAACATGCTGAAGTGGTCGCCATACCCAAGGCTGGGAAGGATCTTCGTTCCCCTGCCAGCTATCGCCCCATCAGCCTCTTGCCCGCCATCTCCAAGGTGTTCGAGAGGCTGTACCTTAAACGACTGCTCATCCACATTGCCCGAGAACGAGTCCTCCCTGATGAGCAGTTTGGCTTCAGGCAGGGACACGCAACCACTCACCAACTCCTGCGCCTTGTAGAAGAGGCACTGGACGCCATTGAACGTAGGGAGTACTTTGGGGCCATACTCCTCGACGTGTCCAGAGCGTTTGACTCGGTCTGGCACGAAGGGCTGCTCTACAAATTATTTTCCCTTGGCTTCCCAGTGTCCCATGTACGGCTTATAGCCACATACCTGGAAGGCCGCACCTTCCATGTCAGGATCCCAGATGGGAAATCCACACGACGACGAATCAGAGCAGGAGTACCACAAGGCAGCGTACTTGGACCGCTACTCTACTCCCTCTTTACAGCCGATCTGCCCTCTGCGCCGAGGGTACAATTAGCTCTCTACGCAGATGACACTGCACTCTTCTCTCGTTCTCGGAGTGCAGCAGTTCTTCAACAGCGGCTCCAGGGGGCTACAGATTCCCTAACCGTTTGGGCTAGGACCTGGCGTCTGGCGTTTAATCCCTCCAAAACCCAAGCCCTTATCATCTGCCGACGCCGTATTCCCATTCGGCTCCCTCAGGTGGCGGTCCTTGGTACCCCAGTCCCCTGGACTCGTACTGCAAAGTACTTGGGTGTTACCCTGGACCAACGCCTAACCTGGCGCCCCCACATCGACGAGGTGCGTCGTAAAGCAATGGGGCGGCTATGCCTGCTCTACCCTCTCATCAACCCTACCTCTTCCCTCCCCACGCACCTTGCTGTTAGACTGTACACATCCCTTGTTCGCCCCATCCTTGAATACGCGGCGGTGGTGTGGGGCAATGCTGCCCCCACCCACCTCCGCCGACTCCAAACCATCCAGAACCGGGCTCTCCGGCGTGCCCTCCGCCTCCCCTTCGACTTCCCAACCCACGAGCTCCACCTCCTGGCTGAAGTGCCGCTCCTTCGTACCCGCATCCTCTCCGCAGCCCAGTCCTTTTACCAACAAACCCGTCTCTCTCCTAATCCCTTAATCCTCTCCCTGGGTACCCGTGTTCACCGTCTGGCCACCACCCGATGGCCAGACCTTTTATTTCGCCCCCCATGACTTCACATACAATAGCCATCTCACCTCACGACAATCACTCACTCACACCATAGACCCCCCCCCCCAACATATCAAGTCATTCACCCCCCGCCAACCCACACCCCCAATCCCCGCTGTCAGCCTAATTCACGACAGGCCTTTCCTCTTTCACGCCTTCATCTGTCACCCTCTGACTCTTTCTCTCTCCCCGCCCCCCCAACCCACCACTCCAAGACTCACTGCCGTCACCATCAAGACGCCGCTATGGAGAAGAAGAAGAGGCCAGGACAATGGCCTTTCGTTTTCACTCTCTCCCACTATCCCTCTTCCTCTCTTTAACTCTGTAATGTAGTCGTAAACCCCGGCTAGTCTATGGGCCGTTCGTTTTCCACCTTTCTACTGTCCCTCCTACTGTCCTGTCTCCTTTTTTCTTAAAAAAAAAAAAAAAATTTGGGCCAGTCAATGGGCCTTTCGTTTTCCCACTTCTAAAAAAAAAAAAAAAAAAAAAAAAAATAATCCAGCACAACAGTCAAGAACAACACCACCCATCACGTCACACCTACATCTTCACCTCACCAAAGAAGAAGGAGAAGCGCATCAAAAGCGCTAGAACTTCGCTCACAGCTGAGGGTTCACCCCTCAACCATGTGCGTCGTCGTCGTCGTCGATAAATATCCCGAACAGCAACCGTATGCGCAATCGATCAGCAGGATTGATAGCTGCTATGTCAGTCGGCCAGTGTGGCCGAGCGGCTCCAGTCGCTACAGCCTGGAACCGTGCTGCTGCTACGGTCGCAGGTTCGAATCCTGCCTCGGGAATGGATGTGTGTGATGTCCTTAGGTTGGTTAGGTTTAAGTAGTTTTAAATTCTAGGGGACTGATGACCTCAGATGTTAAGTCCCATAGTGCTCAGAGCTATTTGAACCATTTGCTATGTCATTTGTACTCTAATGTTTGCTTATTGTATTGTAACGTTTTATGTAAGAACGTTGCAGTACTTCACACTGTGCCAGTAATATTCTCGCTGTCTGGCGTAATGACAGCAGTTCCCTAACCATGGATAACCAATGCCAGAGTCCAGGACTGCAGCTGCCACTGATGGTTCATCGATGGGTCCACCACCACCAGCCTGCCCACGAAACATCCATGTGGAGGCAAGCAACAGTGAAAAAATGGCTAAACAACGCGTTTTCTAACTTCCGTCCTTGGCGAACATGTAACAAATGAAGAGAGCCTATTGTTGTGTGATTCCTTGTCATGTCGTACGGATCGTACCGTTCTTTTCCAAACAATGACGCTATGCTTAAATATTTCCAGTGAAATGAACAAGATATTGCGAATCCCTTCATGTTTACTTCTTTCTCTATATCAAAAGGATTGCTGATTCCATAAGACTACAATGAGCCAAACCACAATTGAAGATACATTATCATTATTTCATCGTCTAACACTCTGTGATTTTCAATGAATATTGAGCACCGAAGAGTGCGCTTGGCGAAAGGCGGGTTATGACACTAGCACACCCGTATCATGGTTTGAAAATATAAATGGTGTGGCTTTTCATATTGGACTGCTTGATTACGAAAGTGGTTGTGAATGTAAAAAATGTGGCTTTAGTGAGGCTTGCACATTGTTCTCCTCCACTTCATTGAAATCCTACATCTGCACTTTTTTTTTCTTTTCTTTTTAGTCGTCAGTCTTCTGACAGGTTTGATGCGACGCGCCAGGAATCTCTCCTGCGACAAGCTCTTCATCCCAGAGTACTACTCCTCAATTATCTGCCGAATGTATTCCAATCTTTGTCTTTCTCCACGGTTTTTACTCTCTACAGCTCCCTCTAGTACCACCAAAGTCAGCCCCTTGTCAGAGTTTTCTATTTATTCCTTTCATATTTGATGCTGCGCAGAACCTCCTCATTCCTTACCTTATCAGTCCACCTAATTCTCAACATTCGTCTGTAGTACCACATTTCAAATGCTTCGATTCTCTTCTATTCCGGCTTTCCCACAGTTCATGTTTCACTACCATACAATGCTGTGGTCCAAACGTATATTCGCAGAGATTTCTTTCTCAAATTAACACCAATGTTTGATACTAATAGACTTCTCTTGTCCAGGAATAACCTTTTTTGCCAGTGCTAGTCTGCTTTTCACATCTTGCTTGCTCCGTCCCTCATTGGTTATTTTGTTGCTTAGGTATCAGAATTCCTTAACTGCATTTACTTCGTGACCATCAGTCCTGATGTTAAGTTTCTCGCTGTTCTCATTCCTGCCACTTCTGATTTCTTTCCTCTTTCTTCGATTTACTCTCAATCCATATTCTGTACTCATTAAACTGACCATTCCGTTCAGCGGATCATATAATTCTTCTTCACTTTCACTCAGGATAGCAATATCATCAGCTAATCGTATCACTGATACCCTTTCACATTGAATTTTAATTCCACTCCTGAACCTTTCTTTTATTTCCATCATTGCTTCTTCGATGTACAGATTGAACAGCAGGGGAGAAATAATACAACCCTGTCTTACATCCTTTTTAATCTTGGTCGTCCACTCTTATTATTCCCTCTTGGTCCTTGTACATATTTTATATTACCCGTCTCTCCCTATAGCTTACCCCTATTTTTCTCATAACTTTGAACATCTTGTAGCATTTTACATTGTCGAACGCCTTTTCTAGGTAGACAGATCCTATAAACATGTCCTGATTTTTCTTTAGTCTTGCCTCCATTATTAACCATAACGTCATTATTGCCTCTCTGGTGCCTTTACCTTTCCTGAAGCCAAACTGATCGTCATCCTACACATCCTCAATTTTCTCTTCCATTCTTCGGTATATTTTTCGTGTCAGTAACTTGGATGCATGAGCTGTTAAGCCGATTTGGCGATAATTCGCGCACTTGTCAGCTCTTGCAGTGTTCGGAACTGTGTGGACGATATTTTTGCGAAAGCCAGAGAGTATGTTGCCAGGCTCATACATCCTACACACCAACGTGAATAGTTGTCTTGTTGGTACTTTCGCTAACGATTTTAGAAATTCTGATGGAATATTGTCTATCGCTTCCGCCTTATTTCATCTTAAGTCGTCCAAAGCTATCATATTCTAATTCTAATGCTGGATCCCCTATCTCCTGTTTCTACTACTACCACATCTGACAAATCTCCCCCTCCCCCCCCCCCTCCCTATAGAGGCCTTCCATGTACTCTTTCCACCTATCCGCTCTCTCTTCTGCATTTTATAGTGGAATTCCGATTGCACTCTTAATAGTACCACCCTTGCTTTTGATTTCACTGAAGGTGAATTTGACTTGCTGAGTCAGTCCTTCCGACTTCCGTTTCTTTTTAGATTTCTCCAAATTTTTCATGCAGCCATTTCATCTTAGTTTCCCTGCACTTCCTATTTATTGTATTCCTCGGCGACCTGTATTTGTGTATTCCTGAATTTTCCTCAACATTTTTGTACTTCCTCCTTTGATCGATCAGCACTATGATGCTGAAAATAAGGAGTATCAGTTGTGTAGGATATGTGTTTTGCGCTATTATAATTACTTTAAGCAGACAGTTTTTTGGCACTGATGATTTTAGATGTAATGATAAACTGACATCATTGAATTCGTATGACTTCCTTCCTATGGATCGATACCTTGTTACTTCTGTTCCTCTATTAAAATTTCACTTGAGGTAGAGTGCACGTTTTACAGGCAAGTGACACAGTCCACTGTTGCTCTTATAATCTAGTGTTGTTCTAAGCATGGTTTCGTGCGGTTCCGAGCCTTCGATGCCGAAGACGTCCCTCGTGAGCTGCAACACGCAGTCGTCTCCACTGGCAACACGCCTGCATCCCGACAACGAACCACTAGTTCCCCTTGTCCATATATTTCTTCATAGTTTTCAGGATTGCAGCGAGAGTAGTTACTGCTGCGTCCATCGTAAGACGCTGCCCACACGTTTGCGCCCTTAACGAGACTTCAACTCGAAACCCTAATTCTTACCAGCTGAGCTATCCGCCGACACCTTACGGCGCAGCTTGAGATACATACACACTTCCAGTCTTGATGTAACGTAAGCTTCAAAACTCTAAACTGTCAGGGAGTTTTAGAACGACGTAAGCTAGACTGCAAAGTTTACGATCCGTTTCAGGTTATAATGAAGAGCCACAGACTCATTTATGTGGACGATGTTCAAAAGCCTCACGTGAGACACAGTAATGGCAAACTGAGCAAGCCAGAATTTTTTGTGAAACTTTTTCTGGTATAAGAGTTCGTAGGTGTAGCAGAAATCTAGAAAAAATTGGAAATTTGTGGCAAGGTTTTACAGGACCAAACTGCTGAGGTCGTCGATGCCTAAGCTCACACACTACTTAATCTAACTTAAAGTAACTTACGCTAAGGGCCATAAACACACACACACACACACACACACACACACACACACACAGTCACTCATGCCCGATGCCCGAGGGAGAAGTCGAACCTCCGACGGGGAGACGGCGAGAGCAGTGACAAGACGCCCCAGACCGCACGGCTACCCCCGCGCGGCAGAAATTTAGAAACACGCCCACAGTGAAAATGTTACGCTCATGGCGCAGGTTCATCTAGATGGGAAATGGATTTATATTTATTTCAGAATACACTACTGGCCATTAAAATTGCTACACCACGAAGATGACGTGCTACAGACGCGAAATCTAACCGACAGGAAGAAGATGCTGTGATATGCAAATGATTAGCTTTTAAGACCATTCACACAAGGCTGGCGCCGGTGGCGACACCTACAACGTGCTGACATGTGGAAAGTTTCCAACCGATTTCTCATAAACAAACAGCAGTTGACCGGCGTTGCCTGGTGAAACGTCATTGTGAGGAGAAATGTGTACCATCACGTTTCCGACTTTGATAAAGGTCGGATTGTAGCCTATCGCGATTGCAGTTTATCGTATCCCGATATTGCTGCTCTCGTTGGTCGAGATCAAATGACAGCAGAATATGGAATCGGCGGGTTCAGGAGGGTAATACGGAACGCCGTGCTAGATCCCAACGGCCTCGTATCACTAGCAGTCGAGATGACAGGCATCTTATTCGCATGGCTGTAACGGATCGTGCAACCACGCCTCGATCCCTGAGTCAACAGATGGGGACATTTGCAAGACAACAACCATCTGCACGAACAGTTCGACGACGTTTGCAGCAGCATGGACTATGAGCTCGGAGACCATGGCTGCGGTTACCCTTGACGCTGCATCACAGACAGGAGCGCCTGTGATGGTGTACTCAACGACGAACCTGGGTGCACGAATGGCAAAACTTCATTTTTTATGATAAATCCAGGTTCTGTTTACAGCATCTTGATGGTCGCATCCGTGTTTGGCGACATCGCGGTGAACGCACATTGGAAGCGTGTATTCGTCATCGCCATACTGGCGTATGGCCTGGCGTGATGGTATGGGGTGCCATTGGTTACACGTCTCGGTCACCTCTTGTTCGCACTGACGGCACTTTGAACAGTGGACGTTACATTTCAGATGTGTTACGACCCGTGACTCTACCCTTCATTCGATCCCTGCGAAACCCTACATTTCAGCAGGATAATGCAAGACCGCATGTTCCAGGTCCTGTACGAACCTTTCTGGATACAGAAAATGTTCGACTGCTGCCCTGGCCAGCACATTCTCCAGATCCCTCAGCAACTGAAAACGTCTGGTCAATGGTGGCCGAGCAACTGGCCTGTCAGAATACTTCAGTCACTATTCTTAATGAACTGTGGTATCGTGTTGAAGCTGCATTGGCAGCTGTACCTGTAGACACCATCCAAGCTCTGTTTGACTCAATGCCCAGGCGTATCACGGCCGTTATTACGGCCAGAGGTGGTTGTTCTGGGTACTGATTTCTCAGCATCTATGCACCCAAACTGCGTGAAAATGTAATCACGTGTCAGTTCTAGTCTAATATATTTGTCGAATGAATAACCGTTTATCATCTGCATTTCTTCTTGGTGTAGCAATTTTAATGGCCAGTAGTGTAATAGTTAATTCTACATGCGAAATACGTTCAGTATCTAATTGCAGCCCTTTTATCTCAGCCAATGTAGGAAGCAAAAATGCGGAATTTATCGTGGGACACCGTGGGATACTCCCGCTTCAGCCGCTGCAGTTGCGACAGCTTGTACAGCCATCGCTTTTGCAATACCTAGTACGATAAAGTACTGCATTTTTTCAGTCAATGCGTACCCCTCAGTATGATAAGTATGTTATTCTTTGACACTGTCAGTGGGGAGATATGGGAACTGTTGATTTAAAATATGTGTCGATAAAAGTCCTTCGTGAAGTTCGCAAATTTTCCATATTGAAAATCTGCAACCTTGACGTAGGACTTTCACCCCCACATGTAAGGTAACAACTTTATCAGGAGCATTTTTAGGCCTAGTCTGTTTTCTAAACATGGAGTAAGATTTCTTACGTAATTGAACAATTCTGATAGAAACGCTAATTTTGTTTCATTTCTGTTCCGTTATTTAACAGCAAGTTTAATAAATTTCATGTAAATGATGTAAATAAAAAATGTCCTGTGTTTTCTTGTCTTTTGATATCAATAAAAGAATCAGGAAACAGCTTCCTCTTTCAGCTGAAACAGAGACAATAGTGAGAACTTTAAAATTCGATTGCACTTTAAATTGATGTCAACATATGACTACCAGCAACAGTAACTAGTTTTTATGTGAATACGGTTTCCACTCTGATAAGAACGAGACGGGATCCATGTCGAACACATGAATATGCCACTGCATGTCCTGTAACATATGTCTGGAGATTCTAGCGCATTTAGACTGGATATGCGACATGACACTGTTTCCAGCTATAAAAATAATTTCGAAATGTCATCGGAATTTCTTACGCAGCATTGTACGACCGAAGATCTAATTTTAACAGATAAAGTATTTTTTTTATTTCTGTCACTTTTTTCTGATACAATCATAACCGGTTTCGGCCTTCGAAGGCCGTCTTCGGATGCTACTGTAGAGAAGAGAAAAGCTTTAAGTGAGACGTGAAACAACGTCTACATCTACGTGATTGCCTGGCAGAGGGTTCAACGAACCACCTTCAAGCTGTCTCTACTGTTCCACTCTCGAACTCGTGGGAGAAAAACGAGCACTTAAATTTTTCTGTGCGAGCCCTGATTTCTCTTATTTTATTGTGATGATCATTTCTCCCTATGTAGGTGGGTGCTAACAGAATGTTTTCGCAATTGGAGGCCAAACTAGTGATTCAAATTTCAAGAGAAGATCCCGTCGCAGCGAAAAACGCCTTTGTTTTAATGATAGCCACTCCAATTCGCGTATCATGTCTGTGGCTCTATCTTCCCTACTTCGCGATAATACAAAACGATTCTCCCTTCTTTGTACTTTTTCGATGTCATTCGTCAGTTCCACCTGATGCGGATCCCACACCGCACAGCAATACCCCAGTATAGGGCGGACAAGCGTGGTGTAAGCAGTCTCTTTAGTAGACCTGTTGCACCTTCTAAGTGTTCTGCCAATGAATTGCAGGCTTTGGTTCTACCCACAACATTATCTATGTGATCGTTCCAATTTAGGTTATTTGTAATTGTAATCCCTAAGTATTCAGTTGAATCTACAGCCATCAGATTTGTGTGACTTATAGCGTAATCGAAATTTAGCGGATTTCTCATAGTACTCATGTGTATAACTTCACACTTTTCTTTACTCATTGTCAATTGCCACTTTTTGGACCATACAGATATCTTATCTAAAGCATTTTGCAATTCGTTCTGGTCATCTGGTGACTTAAAAGACGGTAAATGACACCATCACCTGCAAACAATCTAAGACGGCTACTCAGATTGTCTCCTATCTCGTTAATATAGATATAGATGAGGAACAATAGGGGGGCCTATAACTCTTCCGTTGGGAACGCCAGATATTACTGGTGTTTTACTCGATGACCTTCCGTGTATTAATACGGACTGTGACCTTTCTGACAGGAAATCGCGAATCCAGTCACCCGAGGCGACATTCCATAGACACGAAGTTTGGTTAGAAGACGCTTGTGAGGAACGGTGTCGAAAGCCTTCTGGAAATCTAAAAATATGGTATCAGTTTGACATCCCCTGTCGATAATACTCATTACTTCATTAGTATAAAGAGCTAGCTGTGCTTCGCAAGAACAATATTTTCTGAATACGTGCTGACTTTGTGTCAATAAATCGCTTTGTTAGAGGTAATTCATGATGTTCGAACACGGTATATCTTCCAAAACCCTACCGCAAATCGACGTCAGTGATATGGGCCTTTAGTTCAGCGGATTACTCCTATTTCCCTTTTCGTGTATTGCTGTGACTTGAGCAATTTTCCAGTCTTTTGGTACGAATCTTTCTGTGAACGAGCGGTTGTATATAATTCTTAAATACGGAGCTATTGTATCAGCATACTCTGAAAGGAATCTGACTGGTATACAGTCCGAACCGGAGGCCCTGCCATGATTAAGTGATTTAAGCTGCTTTGTTACACAGAGGATATCTACTTTTAAGCTTCTCATCTTGGCAGTTGTTCTTGATTGGAATTCTGGAATATTTACTGCGTCTTCTTTGGTGAAGCAGTTTCGGAAAATCGTGTTTAATAACTCTGCTTTAGTGGCACTGTCATCAGTGACTTCATAGTTGTTATCGCTCAGTGAAGGTATTGGTTGCTTCTTGCCACTGGTGTGTTTTATGTGTGACCAGAATCTCTTTGGGTGTTCTGCCAGATTTCGAGACACAGTTTCGTTGTGGAAATTATTAAAAGCATCTTGCATTGAAATACGTGCCATATTTCGAACTTCAGCAAAACTTTGCCAATCTTGGGGATTTTGCGTTCTTTTAAATTTGTCCCGGGTTCGATTCCCGGAGGGGCCAGGGATTTTCTCTGCCTCGTGATGACTGGGTGTTGTGTGCTGTCCTTAGGTTAGTTAGGTTTAAGAAGTTCTAAGTTCTAGGGGACTGATGCCCATAGATGTTAAGTCCCATAGTGCTCAGAGCCATTTGAACCATTTTAAATTTGGTGCGCTTTTTTCGTTGCTTCTGCAACAGCGATCTGACCTGTTTTGTGTACCATGGGAGATCAGTACCATTTATATGGTATATATCTCTCAATTGCGGTCGATACTATCTCTTTGGAATCATTCCACAACTTTGCTACACTTACATGACCAGATTGGAAGGAGTGAAGACTGTCTCTTAAAAAGGGTTAAGAGCATTTTTATCAGCTTTTTTAAATAGATGCACTTTGCGTTTCTTTTTTATGGTTGTGGGTGTTACGGTATTCAGCCTAGCAGCAACTGCCTTGTGGTCGCTAATCCCTGTATTCGTCACAATACTCACTATTTGTCCAGGATTGTTTGTTGCTAAAAGGTCAAGTATGCTCTCTTAACCATTTACCATTTGAGTGGGCTCATGAACTAATTGTTGAAAATAATTTTTTGAGGAAAGATTCAGTACAATTTCGGATGACGTTTTATGCCTGCCGCCAGCTTTAAACGTATAATTTTTCCAGCATATCGAGGGTAGATTGAAGTCGCCACCGACTATAGTTGTATGAACGGGGTACTTATTTGAAATGAGACTCAAGTTTTCTTTGAACTGTTCAGCAACTATGCCTTCTGAGTCGGGGGGTCGGTAAAACGATCCAATTAATAGTTTAGTCCGATTGTTAGGTATGACCTCTACCCATACTATTTCACATGAACTATCTACTTCAATTTCGCTACAAGGCAAACTACCTCTAACAGCAATAAATACTCTACCACCAACTGTATTTAATCTATCCTTTCTGAACACTGTTAGATCGTTTGAAAAAATTTCGGCTGAACTTATTTCCGGCTTTAGCCAGCTCTCTGTACCTACAACTATTTGAGCTTCAGTGCTTTCTATTAGGGCTTGGAGCTCTGGTTCTTTCCCAATACAGCTACGACAAGTTACAACTAGAATACCAATCGTTTCTACAACTACCTTACTGCGTTTTACCTGACCACTTTCTGACGGACGCCCCTTCTGTGGTTCCCTGAGACCCCCTAACCTAAAAAAAACGCCCAGACCCTTCCACACAGCCCCCGCTACCCATGTAGCCGCCTCCTGTGTGTAATGGGAAACTGGAAACCCACCACTCGATGGCGCAAGTCAAGGAATCTGCAGCCTACATGGTCACAGAACCTCCCGAGCCTCTAATTCAGACCCTCCACTCGGCTCTACATCAAAGGACCACAGTCGGTTCTATCGAAAATGCTGCAGATGGTGAGCTCCGCCTTAAATCTCGCATGCAAGACTGTCAGTGAACCTTCCTGGCAGGTTAATACTGTGTGCCCGACCGAGACTCGATCTCGGGACCTATGCCTTTCGCGGGCAAGTGCTCTACCAAGGCAAAGGCAATGGTCCCGAGTTCGAGTCTCGGTCGGGCACACACTTTTAATCTGCTAGGAAGTTTCATATCAGCTCACACTCCGCTGCAGAGTGAAAATCTCATTCTGAAGACTGTCAGTCTTTACCATTTCCGCTAGCCGCCCGAAACCAGACAGAATCTACTCCGATCCAAAGCGACACACGTCACTGGTACCGACATGAGCCACCACCTGCAGTTGGCTGCACGCTGTACTCTTCGTGGCATCCGGAAGCCCTCTTTCCAGATCCGGAATGACTCCCCCCGGAATGCACACGGAGTGCACACTGGCTTCCTTCCCCCCCCCCCCCCCCTTGGCAGCCATGTTCCTAAGGGGCCCCATTACGCGCCTAACGCTGGAGCTCCCAACTACCAGCAAACCAACCTCCTGTGAATACCCAAACCATGCAGGCCGAGAAGCTTCCTCTGGAACAGGCTGGACGACTGCGTCCGGCTTATAGACTTTGTCAGCCACAAGTGCAATTATTTTCACTAGATGTACGTGTGATCTTAGTAAAATGCCGTTACAGTGTACATGGTTCATACCTATGTGCAGCATAAATGCATCATCAGCCGAACATTAAATCAGAATCAGGCAATTCTATATATACAACCAAGGGTGTTTTTCCTTCCCTACTCTTCGCGCTAGATGCGCGCGTCCTTTATAAAGGAATCTGCTTTCGTAAAAAGCATAAAACATAACAGTTACCATAATGATATTTCAGTCAGTTACATAAAAAGAAATAAGCCGCATGTAGAGACGGTATCTCATCGGGTCAGTTACGCCGCAATGAAGTAGATAGGTACAACATTAGGAAGTATTGAGCACATATTCCGAGAAAAAAGGGAGTTACAATTTCGTCCAGGACCATAGATAACATAATAACACGAGTGCGTCATAACTTGTCACGTAGGTGTAGTAAATATAGAAAATCTGGGGTCTGCAAAATATAATGCCGTGACGGTGATAAAAGTTATATCGGCCAGGCAGGCAGCTCCTTTGACCCGAGATTCAAAGAACACACCTACCCCAGGCGTTGGCCATCACCAAAAAATTTTACATAATGTCTAAAAAAGCAGACGGTTCGACATTTTGGGAGAACTGGAGATTTAAGTCACGAAACGTGAAGAACCGGATAAACTCCTCAATGAACAAAATCAGTTTGCAACTTATGCATATTTTAACATATGGTGTATCGAAAAGAATCATCCGATCTGGCACATCTAAATTTCTGAAACTAACAAACATATACAATGAATTTTGCTTTTTGATGAATGGCAAACTTAAAAAAAATTTCTTCATACCTTTTTACAGGTGTTCAATATGCCCCCGTGAGACACAGGGTCAATGCGGTACTGAAATTATTCCCCCACTGCAGCGACTATGTCTTGAGTTACAGCTTCCACAGCTGCTGTTATGCGATGCCTCAGTTCATTTATTGTTGTTGGTTACGGAGGCACATAAACAGAGTCTTTTACAAAGCTCCACGAGACATAATCACATACAGTCAGGTCCGGTGACTTTGGAGGCTAGTAAGGTGTAGCTGAATCATTTGGTCCGCCGCTCAGTAATCCTTTGAATCAAAAATTCAAATACTCTGAGATGCCAGTGGCGTGGTGCCTCATACTGTTGGTAAATGAAGTTGTTCGAACCAGTCTCCTACTATCACTCAACAGAGGAAAGTCCACTGGACCTGACGGGATACCAATTCGATTCTACACAGAGTACGCGAGAGAACTGGCCCCCCTTCTAACAGCCGTGTATCGCAAGTCTCTAGAGGAACTGAAGGTTCCAAATGATTGGAAAAGAGCACAGGTAGTCCCAGTTTTCAAGAAGGGTCGTCGAGCAGGTGCGTAAAACTATAGGCCTATATCGCTGACATCGATCTGTTGCAGAATTTTAGAACATGTTTTTTGCTCGCGTATAATGTCATTTCTGGAAACCCAGAATCTACTCTTTAGCAATCAACATGGATTCCGGAAACAGCGAACGTGTGAGACCCAACTCGCTCTATTTGTTCATGAGACCCAGAAAATATTAGATACAGGCTCCCAGGTAGATGCCATTTTTCTTGACTTCCGGAAGGCGTTCGATACAGTTCCGCACTATTGCCTGATAAACAAAGTAAGAGCCTACAGAATATCAGACCAGCTGTATGACTGGATTGAAGAGTTTTTGGCAAACAGAACACAGCATGTTGTTCTCAATGGAGAGACGTCTACAGACGTTAAAGTAACCTCTGGCGTACCACAGGGGAGTGTTATGCGACCCTTACTTTTCACAATATATATATAAATGACCTAGTAGATAGTGTCGGAAATTCCATCCGGCTTTTCGCGGATGATGCTGTAGTATACAGAGAAATTGCAGCATTAGAAAATTGTAGCGAAATGCAGGAAGATCTGCAGCGGATAGGCACTTGGTGCAGGGAGTGGCAACTGACCCTTAACATAGACAAATGTAATGTATTGCGAATACATAGAAAGAAGGATCGTTTTATTGTATGATTATATGATAGCGGAACAAACACTGGTAGCAGTTACTTCTGTAAAATATCTGTGAGTATGCGTATGGAACGATTTGAAGTGGAATGATCATATAAAATTAATTGTTGGTAAGGCGGGTGCCACGTTGAGATTCATTGGGAGAGTCCTTAGAAAATGTAGTCCATCAACAAAGGAGGTGGCTAACAAAACACTCGTTCGGCCTATACTTGAGTATTGTTCATCGGTGTGGGATCCGTACCAGATCGGGTTGACAGAGGAGATAGAGAAGATCCAAAGAAGAGCGGCGCGTTTCGTCACAGGGTTATTTGGTAACCGTGATAGCGTTACAGAGATGTTTAGCAAACTCAAGTGGCAGACTCTGCAAGAGAGGCGCTCTGCATCGCGGTGTAGCTTGTTCGCCAGGTTTAGAGAGGGTGCGTTTCTGGATGAGGTATCGAATATATTGCTTCCCCCTACTTATACCTCCCGAGGAGATCACGAATGTAAAATTAGAGAAATTCGAGCGCGCACGGAGGCTTTCCGGCAGTCGTTCTTCCCGCGAACCATACGCGAGTGGAACAGGAAAAGGAGGTAATGACAGTGGCACGTAAAGTGCCCTCCGCCACACACCGTTGGGTGGCTTGCGGAGTATAAATGTAGATATAGATGTAGATGTATGGCGAAAGAACGTTCTGAAGCATATCGAGATACGTGCTTCCTTTAACAGTATTCTCTGGAAAGAAAAATTGACCATACACCTTTCCCTGTGAAACCTCACATAACACTTAAATTTTGGAGAGTCTCTCTCATATTGTACAACTTCATGTGGTTGTTACACTACCCCATATTCTCGCATTATGACGGTTCATGTTTCCATTTAAATGGAATGTTGCCTCGTCATTATACACTAAGTGCTGAATAAAATTGTCATCCTCCGTCTTGCCAAGAACTAAATTACAGAACTTCACACGTTGTTGTTTGTCACCTGCACGAAGAGCTCGCAGTAGCTGGATTTTGCACTGTGCCGCGTGTAAACGCCGACGCAACACCGTCCAAACGGACATCGTGGGGATGTTGAGCTGTTCGAGCTACACGGCGAACGGATTTCTGCGGACTCCTTGAGAAACTATGGCGGATGCGTTCGACGCCTGTGTCAGACACTCGGGGACGGCCCGGCGATTTGCCTTTACACGAACAACCTGTTTCTCGAAATTGTACATGCACCGGTTTCACGTCTTAATTCAAGCCATTCTGTTCTGTATTGTAGCACGTAAAGATGGCTTTTCAAGGTCGAAACCGGTTACGATACTACCGAAAAAGTTATTGAGTCCAAAATAAAGAAATAGATTAGCACCTCCGCAAATGGAATATCATTTCTTTCAAACAGGTATAAAGTAGTCCGTGACTATATGTTTAAACCAAAAACGCATCAGTTAAGTTGGGTGGATTACTTAAATTCGATGTCACGCAATACCTACGGCGAGTTGGCTAACCAGCAAAAAAATGGTTCAAATGGCTCTGAGCACTATGCGACTCAACTTCTGAGGTCATCAGTCGCCTAGAACTTAGAACTAATTAAACCTAACTAATGTAAGAACACCACACACATCCATGCCCGAGGCAAGGTTCGAACCTGCGACCGGAGGGGGCGGTCGGTTCCAGACTGTAACGCCTAGAACCGCACGGCCACTCTGGCCGGCCGGCTAACCAGCAGGGCAGCTAGAGGCGAAATAAATACAGTAAACATAATTATGACTGTTTCTCTAGTTGTGATGTGCAACTGTAAGATGGAGTGCCTTTGTGGGCGTCGTGGACAAACGAAGTGTTAAAAGTAGGTTCTGAAATATTTCTTACTCCTATTTCCTGGCGACACTGCAACATTACTCGACTGATTTCCCGAGAGCATTCGTCAGAGCATTTCCATGAGAAAGCCACCATAAAAAACTGGCTCTTCTTTAGTACTGGGAGAGTTGTCTGCCTATCTCTGAGTAGACTCGCCACTACACACATCAGAGGATGGCGTGATTCACGGCTGTATCTACGTCTGCTGTGGTTCACACTTTGACAGAGCTCCTATATCTGCAAGTGAAATATATCTCGCAACTCAAAAGTCACGACGTAACGAGGTGAGACTGGAGGGGGTCTGCTTCTGCCATTAGGCAAGAATATGCCGCCGCCTAGGGAGGCGAAATTTTAGCTGCGGTAAATAGGCGGAAAAAAATTCATTTAAAATCAAACAGCGAATAACTTGACCAAATGAGGAGAAAAAGGGGACAAATTAAAACACCGAATTGTCTTCAAAGGCATATGGAACAGTTACTTAATGAGCCTTAAGTTAATCTCACGAAAGTAAAGTCATTACCTCTACATATCTCAAAACTAAAGCAGCCAAACTGAGCACGAAAGAGAAAAACACGACATCGATTCATCTTTCTCGAGTGATTCGGTAACCACACCTCCATCAGTCCCTCTTTTCCATTTTGTCTCTGCACGTCATTCGTCAAGCGTTAGTCGTATTGAACTGTCCTGTTCATGTTTTTAGTTCAAGCTATTATTTCCTGTGGATAATCGACGACGTAAGGACAAGCTTGGCTTTGTAATTCACTTTCATCATATCGAGAAGGAGTAAAAGGTAAGCGCAGTTTGTCATATCTATACATAAAAAATAGTTGGTGTCAAAGAACTACATCGTTTTTCCTCAAACAAGAAAGATCTAACGGCCACCCTCAGGAACCTAATGGGCTGTGAGCGGTTGCCCATCCCTGATTTAGGGTCACTGACTCCAGGATAGGGAAAGAGTCAGTTCCTTTAGACAAACATCTATGCCTCTCCGTGATTCGAACCCGGCCCATCTCGGACGAACAATCGGAAGCCAATCGCTTAGACCACTGCTCCGCCGGATGGCTAACAAAAGTTGTAGAGCTCTCAACAGAAAATGCAAACAAAATGTCGTTTATTTATTTAATCGCAGGGAAGCGGATACGGAAAAAGATGAGATTTATTCCTGATTCTAAAAATATTTCCAAAAAAATTGTTCAAATGGCTCTGAGCACTATGAGACTTAACTTCTGAGGCCATCAGTCGCCTAGAACTTAGAACTAATTAAACCTAACCAACCTAAGGACATCACACTCATCCATGCCCGAGGCAGGATTCGAACCTGTGACCGTAGCTGTCGCTCGGTTCCAGACTGTAGCGCCTAGAACCGCACGGCCACTCCGGCCGGCTAAAAATATTTCAATTAAAATAGAAAAGAAATATGACCACGATCATCCAGATGACGTAGTTTGATGTTTTGGCGTCTCTCCCATCAGCATAGCATAATCTATAAATTCATGGAAAAATTCGTTCACACTAGAAAATAGTGGCATACCTTTATTAGTCGAATTTCTTGCAATTAAATAGAATATCGTTCTTGTGAAACACAACTAGCTCTTAAATCTCACGAAATAATGAATGCTACTCACAGGGGACGTCGAATTGATTCGATACTTCTAGATTTTTTCACACTGTTCCTCGCAAACGACATCTAATTAAACTGGGTGCCCATCAAGTACCGTCTAAGTTGTATGACTGGATTCGTAGTTTTATGTCATAAAGTAGTAAGCGAATGGAAAGTCATCGAGTAAAACAGAAGTAATATCTGGCGTACCCCAAGGAAGTGTTATAGGCCCTCTGTTGTTTCTGACGTACATAAACAATCCCTGTGTGAACTTGAGCTGCCCTCTCAGATTGTTTGCAAATAATGCTGACATTTACCATCTTATAAAGTCATCAGATCAAAACCAACAGCTAACTGCTGCAGACGAGATACCTGCACGCCTTAAAAAGTGGCAGTTGGCTCTAAATAATGAAAACTGTGACGTCATCCACATGAGTACGAAAATGAATCCACTAAATTTCAATAACACGACAAATCATACAAATCCAAAGGCTGCAAATTCAACTACATGCTCGGGGTTTACAATCACGAATAATTTGGTTCAAAACTGGCTCTGAGCACATTGGGACTTAACATCTATGGTCATCAGTCCCCTACTACTTAAACCTAACTAACCTAAGGACATCACACAACACCCAGTCATTACGAGGCAGAGAAAATCCCTGACCCCGCCGGGAATCGAACCCGGGAACCCGGGCGTGGGAAGCGAGAACGCTACCGCACGACCACGCTGATTACATAAATAATGTTGTGGGGGGAAAGCAAGCCAAAGACTGCGCTGAGTAAACCACTTAGAAAATTCACCAGGTCTGCTAAAGAGATTGCTTGCACTGAGCTTGTCCTATATACTTAAGTACTGATTTATTATTATTAGATTGTCTGTACATCAACGAGCTAGCAGCCTGCCTGTACCCTTTAAAGCAAGAATTAAAAGGAAAACCATGCAGACTCATGCTTGGTGATAACCACTCTCCTAACAAAGGTAAGTGGCACAGTAAAAGGTGTCCGACAGATCCGTCGTCAGGTTTTGTTACACATCTGATTTGTCCGGAACTCCTCACATCGACTTCCCTGTTTTTTTTTTTTTTTTTTTTTTTTTTTTTTTTTTTTTTTTTCTATGAACGCCAGTAACCAAGCAGTTGCAGTGTCAAAACTTTGCGGTGAAACTAAACGTTGCAATTTCTGCTGGTAGCGCCGAGCACCGATTACGTTAGCATTTCCCCTCACACGTCTCCCCGAGCTCGTCGTTTAGATTTTTGTTTATCATTTACAAAAAATGGGTCAAATGGCTCTGAGAACTATGGGACTTAACTTCTGAGGTCACCACTTCCCTAAAACTTAGAACTACTTAAACCTAACTAACCTAAGGACATCACACACATCCATGCCCGAGGCAGGAATCGAACCTGCGACCGTAGAGGTCGCTCGGTTCCCGACTGTAGCGCCTAGAACCGCTCGGCCACCCCGGCCGGCTTATCATTTACAGCCACTCTATTTTAAGAACGCCGATGAGTAGAAATAGCACGCTAGTTGCATGAAAAACTGTCTTTTAATGCAACTGGTGTGCTACTTCTTCACATGGGATATCTTGTTATTCCGGTCACACTGCCACCTCACAAGAGCTTCTTTTAGTGTGCCACATACAGTTGCATCACACAGTCAACAGAGAAAGATTTAGTGTGGTGAAAACACAAAAGTAGTAAGACTACTTCGCACAGTGAAAGTAAAATTACGTTATACTGTAATTTCAAAGGGGGAACTTCAAATGTTTACCAAAAATTGCGAAAAAAGTATAACATAAAATGAAAATATCGGCCCTTGATGGCGGTATCGATGTATCGTGGAGAAACATATGGCCGATATATATCGATATCTCTCGGGAACAATATAGATACATCGATATTTTATCGAGAGCCTTACTCAGCGCTCCTACCTGCCGTGTACACAATCGCCTGCCCTTCTGTAGAAACGTCAACACACACCGCTGCCTACTCTGCCACGTCTTACCGCTGCCACGCCAAGCGAGCGACTGTTGCGTAACAGGGGCAGCCGCAGCTCTTGCGTCACGGTCACGTGGCTCCCGTTCTCCGATTGCTGGCGGACAAGGCCGAACGCGTGTGGTGTCATATCTTTGCGTAGCTTTTCTTCCGAGAAATAGTCCACTGTTACTTTCCTATGACAGATCGCTGCGTTTCGTCGTTTCATCCTGCCTGTGCCTAGGCGTCCACCCAACGTTCCTCACAAGGGAACCTCCCCATCAGATTTAGTTGTAAGTTGGCACAGTGGATAGGCCTTGAAAAACTGAACACAGATCAATCGAGAAAACAGGAAGAAGTTGTGTGGAACCGTGAAAAAAATAAGCAAAATATACGAACTGAGTAGTCGATGCGCAAGATAGGCAACATAAAAGATTGTCTGAGCTCAGTTTAATTTTTTTATTTTTAGACAGTTATCAAAGTTCAGGCACTCACACATAATCAACTTCGCTCTCCAAAATGCCAGGAGATGTTCAGATTTGCTTGGACATATGCAGGATTTGACGGTCTACACGCGGAAAAATTTGATAACGTTAAAAACATATCTTTTGACAGAGCACAGGGAAAACTGTGCGACTATGAAACTGTTGCATTCATTTGTAGCAGTTTATGTGACAAACTCTTACGTTTTCGTCACTTTTTTGGGAGTGATTATCACATCCACAAGAAAACCTAAGTCGGGCAAGGTAGAAGAATCTTTATACCCAAGTGTACAAGTTAGGTGGGTCGACAACATATTCCTGTCATGTGGAGCACATGCCGTCACCAGTGTCGTATAGAATATATCAGACGTGTTTTCCTGTGGAGGAATCGGTTGACCTATGACCTTACGATTAAATGTTTTCGGTTCCCATTGGAGAGGCACGTCCTTTCGTCTACTAATCGCATGGTTTTGCGGTGCGGTCGCAAAACACAGACACTAAACTTATTACAGTGAACAGACACGTCAATAAACGGACGGACAGATCATAACTTTGCGAAAATAAAAAAAGTAAACTTTTCACTCGAGGGAAGACTTGAACCAAGGACCTCTCACACCACAGCTGCTCACGGTAACCACAGGACCACGGCGCTCCTGAGCTCACACTCTCATTCATATTGTTTATCTTGCACATGGACTACTCAGTTTGTATATTTTGCTTATTTTTTTCATAGTTCCACACAACTTCTTCCTGTTTTCTCGATTGATCTGTGTTCAGTTTTTCAAGGCCTATCCACTGTGCCAACTTACAACTAAATCAGGGGAGTGCGATGGGGAGGTTCCCTTGTCAGAAACGAAAGGAACCATACGCACTTCTAAGCTAGGCGGAAGGTGCCTTGTAAAATAGATCTCCACTTCTTATTCCGTAAATAAAGTAGCTAAATGCCCACTGCTTCACTCACGTTTTTTTTTCGTTATCCTTTTGTTTAACCGAATTCTGCTGTTGTTAAGCCCATTGAAAATATGTCAGTCAACATGCTGATCAAAACCAAATACCAATTTCTGTAGGTCTAGCTTCAAAATTCAACTGGGGCGTCGCTAGTCGGTGGCGGCACTTACGTCCTCTTCAAATAGGGGCCACTGCTGTCGCGTTGTCGTCCTGGAGAGGGGTCAGTCAGCGAGCGATTGTCTGACGTCTGCTCACAGGCGTCTCTTCTCTTTCACTCCTGACTGGCATGCCGCCACCTGACTTCACGCCGTAACAGATTGAATTTCCCAAAACAGTGAAAAATATTTTTTTGATTTGTAACAGAAAACCCCAAACAAATTTTCATAGATTTAGCTTTGAAAACGCTTTCATAATGATATAATTGCATAAAACTTTTCATCACATTCTTGACTGCCTTTGGGAGATAATTTTTCAAAAACAGCAAAAGATGTCATTTTTAGTTTCTTAAGGAGAACTCAAACATCAGTTTTCATACATGTAACTTTAAAATGCAGTAATAGATTTTTAATAATGATTTATATAAAAAGCTTTCATCTACTCTTTCATCCCCTTAGTGATTGAATTTCCAAAAACCGCTGAAACATCTATTTTTTTTTTATTTCTGGCTGAGATAACTAACACCAATTTCTGTAGTTCTAGCTACAAAATTACCTTAATAGTGATGTATACTCAAAAAGCTTTCCATCCCTGTTTAACACACTTAGCAGTGGAGTTTCAAAAAAATCTCTTCTTAAACAATGCCTTCAATATAAGGTCCACACACTCCCCAAATTTCAAGTTTCTGTCCTTAGCAGTTTTGGGCTGGCCTATGATGAAGCGATGAATCAGTCTGGGCCCTAGTTCACCCTCTTAGGGGGCTGAACTCCCGAAAAACAGTGGAACACATTTTTATTCGCTTCTAATTGAGAAGCCAGATATCAGTTTTCAAAGAGTTAACTTTAAAAAATCTTACACAATCAAGTTGTTTCATAAAACGTATCATCCTCTCATTCACCCTGATAGGAGCTGAATTTCTAAGAGAGAGGCCAAATACAGATTTTCATATCTTTATCTTCAAAAATGGTTGCATAAAGAAATACTTCCATACAAATTTACGTCCCTATTTCACCCCCTACGGATGTCGAGTATTCCCAAAAAGTGACACAAAGTTTTTCTTATTTCCAATGGGCAGCTAAATTAAAATTTTCATCGGACTAACGTTAAAATACTTCCACAATTAAATATTTTCTTAAAACATTTCATCTCCTATTTCACTCCCTCAAGGGTTGAATTCCTAAAAACCGTGAAACATGTTTTGTTTTTGTTTACATGCGAGAAGTCAAACACCAGTTTTCACAGACGTAGCTTTAAAAATACTTTAGTAGTACTTTAACAATCAATTATTTTCAGAAAAAGGTTTCACCCACTATTTGACCTTCAAAGGGATAAAGTTTCCAAAAAAGATGCTGAAATATGTATTTCTTTATTTCTGACCAAGATCTAGTTTCAAAACTCCCTTAATAGCGATATACGTTACAAAAGTCTTTCTTTTAACCCGCCTTAGGGGTGGCATTTCGAACGATCCCTTCCTAAGCGACGCCTACAGCGTAAGATCAATACCCTCTCTGAATTTAACGTTTCTGTCCTTAGCTGTTTGGGCTGGGTGATTTTGATTTAGCGAGTGACTGAGTAGGTCAGGACGTTGTCTTTTATGTATACAGAGATGATGTCACAGTCAGATGGGAAACGTAATTTGGAAACAGCTGTCAAAGCAATCTTCGCCGGTTGTACTACTGTGCAGATGAAAAGCCACGCTAATTGAGAGACGTGGATAAACAGGGAGCTTGTTCCTTCAGTGTAGGATAACTAGCTTTGCGAGATTCGGATGATGTATTCAGATATGTCCAAATGTGTGTGAAATCTTATGGGACTTAACTGCTAAGGTCATCAGTCCCTAAGCTTACATAATACTTAACCTAAATTATTCTAAGGACAAACACAGACACCCATGGCCGAGGGAGGACTCGAACCTCCGCCGGGACCAGCTGCACAGTCCATGACTGCAGCGCCTCTGACCGCTCGGCTAATCACGCGCGGCAATGTATTCACTTTATGGGGCTAAATGTTGTTTTTGTGTGGTCTTCAGTCCTGAGACTGGTTTGATGCAGCTCTCCATGCTACTCTATCCTGTGCAAGCTTCTTCATCTCCCAGTACCTACTGCAGCCTACATCCTTCTGAATCTGCTTAGTGTATTCATCTCTTGGTCTCCCTCTACGATTTTTACCCTCCACACTGCCCTCCAATACTAAATTGGTGATCCCTCGATGTCTCAGAACATGTCCTACCAACCGATCCCTTCTTCTAGTCAAGTTGTGCCACAAGCTCCTCTTCTCCCCAGTTCTATTCAATACCTCCTCATTAGCTAAGTGATCTACCCATCTAATCTTCAGCATTCTTCTGTAACACCACATTTCCAAAGCTTCTATTCTCTTCTTGTCTAAACTATTTATCGTCCACGTTTCACTTCCATACATGGCTACACTCCATACAAATACTTTCAGAAACGACTTCCTGACACTTAACTCTACACTCGATGTTAAAAGATTTTTCTTCTTCAGAAACGCTTTCCTTGCCATTACCAGTCTACATTTTATATCCTGTCTACTTCGACCATCATCAGTTATCTTGCTCCCTAAATAGCAAAACTCCTTTACTACTTCAACTGTCTCATTTCCTGATCTAATTCCCTCAGCATCACCCGACTTAATTAGACTACATTCCATTATCCTAGTTTTGCTTTTCTTGATGTTCATCTTACACCCTCCTTTCAAGACACTGTCCATTCCGTTCAACTGCTCTTCCAACTCCTTTGCTGTCTCTGACAGAATTACAATGTCATCGGCGAACTTCAAAGTTTTTATTTCTTCTCCATGGATTTTAATTGCTACTACATACTTTTCTTTTGTTTCCTTTATTGCTTGCTCAACATGCAGATTGAATAACATCGGGGATAGGCTACAACCCTGTCTCCCTCCCTTCCCAACCACTGCTTCCCTTTAATGCCCCTCGACTCTTATAACTGCCATCTGGTTTCTGTACAAATTGTAAATAGGCGCAAATATATGCAGTGACTTTGTAAAACCAAACCAGAATGTCACACACATCGAGCTACAACTGTCTCTTGCAAATCATAGAGACGTTCGGCAACTGCAAGTGCTCATGCAAGTGTTCATGCATCGTACTGCTTTAGGAGATAGTTTTCCGAGCACTGACCTTCAAATCCCATAACTATGAAGGAAGTAAATGACGGCCAGAGTTTGTAAGGTATCCTGTTCTAAGACTGGACGTCTCTGTGCCGTGAGACGGCGCCGGACAGCTCAACAGGAAAGGAAATTTACCTAAGCAGATGGTTGTCCAGTTGGAAGCCTCTCTCTAGGCCAGGACACCTTATATGGCAGTGGACTAAAATGTAGGTGACATTTTCTTGTATCAACATATCTCAGTGCACAACTTTGTAAGCGATAGCGGTGTAGGGGATATGTTTGACATGGCAGAGCAACAGTTTAGTAAGTAGCAGAGATAATTGCGTGCAGCCAGGTCAGGGTCAGCTGAGGCGCAGATGCCGTGGCCTTGTGAAGAAATGACGTAGCGCGACCACGCGGGAGCAAGTTTCAGCTGTGTGTTTGTTGTGGGAGGTGTGAAAAGAGGAAGGTGGGGAGGGAGAGAGAAAGAGAGAGACAGAGAGAGAGAGAGAGCTACAACAAGCCAGGGAGTTGAACACTGAGGTGACAAAAGTCACGGGACACCTCGTAACATCGTGTCGGACCTCCTTTCGCCCAGCGTACTGCAGCAACTCGGCGTGGGATGGCCTCCACAAGGCGTTGGAAGTCGGCTGCAGAAATAGTGAGCCATGCAGCCTCTACAGTCACCTATGACTGCGAAAGTGTATCCGACACAGATTTTTCCGCATAAATTGACTTCTCCATTATGTCCTACTCCAGAAAGTTCAAAAAGATAGAGAGAGAGAGAGAGAGAGAGAGAGAGAGAGAGAGATCCCTTAAATGCCGTGTTTCTTGACTTCCGCAAGGCGTTCGATACAGTTCCCCACAGTCGTTTAATGAACAAAGTAAGATCATATGGACTATCAGACCAATTGTGTGATTGGATTCAGGAGTTCCTAGATAACAGAACGCAGCATGTCATTCTCAATGGAGAGAAGTCTTCCGAAGTAAGAGTGATTTCAGGTGTGCCACAGCGGAGTGTCATGGGACCGTTGCTGTTCACAATATACGTAAATGACCTTGTGGAGAACATCGGAAGTTCACTGAGGATTTTTGCGGATGATGCTGTGGTGTATCTAGAGGTCGTAACACTGGGAAATTGTAGTGAAATGCAGGAGGATCTGCAGCGAATTGACGCATGGTGCAGTGAATGGCAATTGAATCTCAATGTAGACAAGTGTAATGTGCTGCGAATACATAGAAAGATAGATCCCTTATCATTTAACTACAAAATAGCAGGTCAGCAACTGGAAGCAGTTAAATCCATAAATTATCTGGGACTACGCGTTAGGAGTGATTTAAAATGGAATGATCATATAAAGTTGATCGTCGGTAAAGCAGATGCCAGACTGAGATACATTGGAAGAATCCTAAGGAAATGCAATCCGAAAACGAAGGAAGTAGGTTACAGTACGCTTGTTCGCCCACTGCTCAAATACTGCTCAGCGGTATGGGATCCGTACCAGATAGGGTTGATAGAAGAGAGAGAGAAGATCCAACGGAGAGCAGCGCGCTTCGTTACAGGATCATTTAGTAATCGCGAATGCGCTACGGAGATGATAGATAAACTCCAGTGGAAGACTCTGCAGGAGAGACGCTCAGTAGCTCGGTACGGGCTTTTGTTGAAGTTTCGAGAACATACCTTCACCGAGGAGTCGAGCAGTATATTGCTCCCTCCTACGTATATCTTACGAAGAGACGATGAGGATAAAATCAGAGATTAGAGCCCACACAGAAGCATACAGACAATCCTTCTTTCCACGAACAATACGAGACTGGAATAGAAGGGAGAACCGATAGAGGTACTCAGGGTACCCTCCGCCACACACCGTCAGGTGGCTTGCGGGGTATGGATGTAGATGTAGAAATGGCGCGGTCACTTTTCTGTAACATATACCACGAGCGGCGCTCTCTGGAACCCCTATGTTTAAACCGAGATTTAAGCCAAAACTCATATGAAATTTTCAATTTATGCTATGTAACATTTATTTTTACAGTTATTTAACTGTTGTTTAAATGCACCTAGTTTATTTTATTCCACTAAACAAAGACTGCAGCATTTTACTATTTATCACACGAAAACACTTAATTTTGTGTGGTTCTTTTAAATAGTACACGTAAATGGACTGTTACAGTACGGAATTTTACATTCTGAAAAATTATATAATCTCTATTAGCAAATAAATTTTCAAAAAAATTTAAATTTCAGTGTTTAAATTTGCGCATAGGTACAAAAAGAAAGTTTGTCAAATTGACAATGATTGCTGGGAACTACATTTTTCTTATTACCACTCAAAACACATCTCATTTTAACAGACGCTTTAAGTATTTCATTGAAGAAACAGACAGATCCCCATCACAACTTCCCTGAAGCCCTTGCTCTGAATGACACCCTTGTTCGATAGCAGAACTGTGATCACTGGCAAATGTAAAATCGTCGTTTTTTTCGATTATTTCTTCATCCATATCACTGACACCTTCCACCATAGACCGACTAACAGTTTCATCAAATTCACACATTCGTGCCAACACATTTTGAGCTACACAGTACCATACTGAAGAACACAGGTATGTAGTTCACGAAGCGTGGTCTAGGACACTCCAACACCTAAACTAGTACATATATACGTGCTTGTGCTCTCGAAAATTTCTCTCCTTCGTAGCTACTTTGTGTTGCCACAGATGACGTGTCTCTGATCTCATTTGTACTAAGACTGCAGTACACGCGAGGTACCTATTTGCTTCCACCGCCCTGAGTGGAACCTGTTAAGTTCTATTTAATGTTGACCAATCTGCTGTCTTCTACAGTTGTTGTCCTCTGCGCAGAAAACAGCACGTAGGTCGTGAATCCGTTATCTTCAGGCTGTAAGAAACTCTTAGCGATTAACTGATATTACGTGAATAATTAAATTTTCAATAATTTTTGTTTGCACGGGATGCCACTCGCTTTTTGTTGGCAGAACAGGAGAAACTGCACATTCCTTTTTAGATTCACAAACAATTTCCATTCTCCAAGAGAATAATGAACACTGTTGTCAACAACATGTCCAAATAACCATACATTAGTAATAGAGTCGTACTCTGATGCCGACCGCGGCAGACGATATGCCTGTCCTCCGAGACTGCCCAACCAGCTATCATATTTACAAACTAGACGTGTGCTAACATGAGGAAAGTTTCCAACCGATTTCTCATAAACAATCAGCAGTGGACCGGCGTTGCTTGTTGAAACGTTGTTGTGATGCCTCGTGTAAGGAGGAGAAATGCGTACCATCACGTTTCCGACTTTGATAAAGGTCAGACTGTAGGTTTCAGGAGCGTAATACGGAACGCCGTGCTGGATCTCAACTGCCTCGTATCACTAGCAGTCGAGGTGACAGGCATCTTATCCGCATGGCTGTAACGGATCGTGCAGCCACGTCTCGATCCCTGAGTCAACAGGTGTGGACGTTTGAAAGACAACTATCTGCACGAACAGTTCGACGACGTTTGCAGCAACATGGACTATCAGCTCGGAGACCGTGGCTGCGGTTACTCTTGACGCTGCATCACAGACAGGAGCGCCTGCGATGGTGTAGTCGACGACGAACCTCGGTGCATGAATGGCAAAACGTCATTTTTTTCGGATGAATCCAGGTTCCGTTTACATCATTACGATGGCCACATCCGTGTTTGGCGACATCGCGGTGAAGTGTATTCGTCATCGCCATTCTGGCGTATCATCCGGCCTGATGGTACGGGGTACCACTGGTTACACGTCTCGGTTACCTCTTGTTCGCATTGACGGCACTTTGAACAGTGGACGTTACATTTCAGATGTGTTACGACCCGTGGCTCTACTCTTCATTCGATCCCTGCGAAATCCTACATATCAGCAGGATAATGCACGACCGCATGTTGCAGGTCCTGTACGGGCCTTTCCGGATACAGAAAATGTTCGACTGCTGCCCTGGCCAGCACATTCTCCAGATCTCTCACCAACTGAAAACGTCTGCTCAATGGTGGCGGAGCAACAGGCTCGTCACAATACGCGTCACTACTCTTGATGAACTGTGGTATCGTGTTGAAGCTGCATGGGCAGCTGTACCTGTACACGATATCCAAGCTCTGTTTGACTCAATGCCCGGGCGTATCAAGGCCGTTATTACGGCCAGAGGTGGTTGTTCTGGGTACTGATTTCTCAGGATCTGCCAGCCGGGGTGGCCAAGCGGTTAAAGGTGCTACAGTCTGGAACCGCGCAGCCGCTACGGTCGCAGGTTCGAATCCTGCCTCGGGCATGGATGTGTGTGATGTCCTTAGGTTAGTTAGGTTTAAGTAGTTCTAAGTTATAGGGGACTGATAACCTTACAAGTTAAGTCCCATAGTGCTCAGAACCATTTGAACCATCTTTTTCTCAGGATCGGTGCACCCAAATTGCGTGAAAATGTAATCACATGTCAGTTCTAATATAATATATTTATCCAAAGAATACCCGTTTAACATCTGCTTTTCTTCTTGGTGTAACAATTTTAATGGCCAGTAGTGTAATATCAATAACAGCAGGTTTTTTTTTTTTTTTGGCGCGCAACTTACGAATGCAGCAGCCAATCGCAGAGAAGGAGCACAATTCAGGCGGCTTTCCTCTCGAAATCCATACTGAACAAAGCATTTGTCATCGGTACTTCGCCCCACATTACCCCACCTTGTCACTGTTGCACTCCTCAACAGCTCTAAGAAGAACTTCTTGTACTTGAATATGATGGCTGCAAAGCCAGAAATATTACGCCATTAACGTTCTATGTGATTCATGTCGGACGATCTGGGTCGACAAATCATTCGCTCGAATTCTCCAGAATGTTCTATAAAAGAGCGGCGAGAGCAATTACGGCCCAGTGACATGGTTGATAACACGAAGTCCACGAATGGCTGCAAAGACAGCCGAACGTAATCATTTCCAGTCAACGATCGGTTCAGGTGGACCAGAGGACCCAGTCCATTCCATGCAAACACAGCCGACACCATTACGAAGCCAGAAGCAGCTCGCACAGTGCCTTGTCGTGCTGTTCCCAAAGGCACTCGTGTTCGTCAGCTGCTGCCATAACCTGTTAACGCCAAATTCCCCCCCATTACCCTAATGCATGTCAACGGCCTTGCCGCAGCGGTAACACCGGTTCCCGTCACATCACGAAAGTTAAGCGCTGTCGGGCTGGGCTAGCACTTGGATGGGTCTACAACTACATCTACATCTACACGATTACTCTGCAATTCACATTTAAGTGCTTGGCAGAGGGTTCATCGAACCACAATCATACTATCTCCCTACCATTCCACTCCCGAACAGCGTGCGGGAAAAACGAACATGTAAACCTTTCTGTTCGAGCTCTGATTTCTCTTATTTTATTTTGATGATCATTCCTACCTATGTAGGTTGGGCTCAACAAAATATTGGTGACAGAAATTTCGTAAATAGATCTCGCCGCGACGAAAAACGTCTTTGCTTTAATGACTTCCATCCCAACTCGCGTATCATATCTGCCACATTCTCTCCCCCTTTTTGTGATAATACAAAACGAGCTGCCCTTTTTTGCACCCTTTCGATGTCCTCCGTCAATCCCACCTGGTAAGGATCCCACACCGCGCAGCAATATTGTAACAGAGGACGAACGAGTGTAGTGTAAGCTGTCTCTTTAGTGGACTTGTTGCATCTTCTAAGTGTCCTGCCAATGAAACGCAACCTTTGGCTCGCCTTCCCCACAATATTATCTATGTGGTCTTTCCAACTGAAGTTGTTCGTAATTTTAACACCCAGGTACGTAGTTAAATTGACAGCCTCGAGAATTGTACTATTTATCGAGTAATCGAATTCCGACGGATTTCTTTTGGAACTCGTGTGGATCACCTCACACTTTTCGTTATTTAGCGTCAACCACCACCTGCCACACCGTACAGCAATCTTTTCTAAATCGCTTTGCAACTGATACTGGTCTTCAGATGACCTTACTAGACGGTAAATTACAGCATCATCTGCGAACAACCTAAGAGAACTGCTCAGATTGTCACCCAGGTCATTTATATAGATCAGGAACAGCAGAGGTCCCAGGACGCTCCCCCGGGGAACACCTGATATCACTTCAGTTTTATTCGACGATTTGCCGTCTATTACTACGAACTGCGTCCTTCCTGACAGGAAATCACGAATCCAGTCGCGCAACTGAGACGATACCCCATAGGCCCACAGCTCGATTAGAAGTCGCTTGTGAGGAGCGGTGTCAAAAGCTTTGCGGAGCGATGCTGGCAAGCGGGGTGCACTCAGCCCTTGTGAGGCAAACTGAGCAGCTACTTGGTTGAGAAGTAGCGGCTCCGGTCTCGTACACTGACTTACAGCCGGGAGACCGGTGTGCTGACCACATGGCCGTCCATATCCGCATCCAGTGACGCCTGTGGACTGAGGATGACACGGCGGCCGGTCGGGTACCATTGAGCCTTCCAAGGCCTGTTGGGACGAAGTTTAGTTTTTAGTTTTAGTCGTAACGCATACGTTCGTCGTACGCTCCACATTGATTTCACGCAGTGTTCTCTGTCTGTTAGTACTGACAACTCTACGCAAAAACCGTTACTCTCGGTCGTTAAGCGAAAGCCGTCGGCCAGTGTGTTGTTGGTGGTGAGAAATAATGCCTGAAATATTGTATTCTCGGCACACTGTTGACAAGGTGGATCTCGCAATATTGAATTCTGTAACGATTCCCGAACTGGAATGTCCCATGCGTCTAGCTCAGACTACCGCGCTGCATTCAAAGTCTGTATGGGCATAAAAACATTGGAAACTTTTTGAATACAAATGACAGCTCCACGAATAGACACCCTCTCATACCTTTTGTACGCTATAGTACCACCACCTGAACATGTGCATATCGTTATCCCATTACTCTTGTCACCTCACTGTAAGAGTCCCTTGCAATCTCCGCCGCAATCTCTTCGAAACGGTTTAGAGTCAGAGTCTCAAATGTCGTTTTGTTATGCAGAAGCAGAGGGCGTACGAAATATATGCGCAAGTGAAGAGCACATGTCTGCAAAAGTTCCTGATCGACTATACAGGGAATGCTTCTGACTAAATTGACCCCAGTTGCAACACATCTGCAGATATCAGGTTGTATTCGCGTAGCATAAAACACCATATTTTATTTTGTGAAAATACAGGTTAGAAGTGATACTGAAATTGTAGCTTGGACAGCTTCATTACGAAATTAGTGAAGCACACTAAATACTACACAGAGATGAACATAAAATAAAAGCTGATATCTCTAGCAAATTGTAGAACCTATAACATAGTGGTAATAACAGAAAATCTTAAGTAATATGTTTTGTCACACACAATTGCCAATCACAATTTTTAAGCTGAATAGTCACAATTTACAAATATTACGCACAACACCAGATATGTTGCATTTGGCGATCTCTGTCCCTACGATACGATCTCATCGGTAGCTTCTTGTTCAGCAGTTAAATGAAAATATCTTCTTTGCGATTGCGTGTACGGCGTAAGACTGTTTATGCGCCTTGTTATTTCGCCTATTTATCACATGATTTGTTACACAGTAGAGTGTGTAACTTCCTGGAAGATTAAAACTGTGTGCCGGACCGAGACTCGAACTCGGGACCTTTGCCTTTCGCGAGCCAGTGCTCTACCAACTGAGCTACCGAAGCACGACTCACGCCGCGTCCTCACAGCCTTACTTCTGCCAGTTCTTCGTCTCCTACATCCCAAACTTTACAGAAGCTCTCCTGCGAACGTAGGAGACGAGGTACTGGCAGAAGTAAAGCTGTGAGGACGCGGCGTGAGTCGTGCTTGGGTGGCTCAGTTGGTAGAGCACTTGCCCGCGAATGGCAAAGGTCCCGATTTCGAGTCTCGGTCTGGCACACAGCTTTAATCTGCCAGGAAGTTTCATATCAGCGCACACTCCGCTGCAGAGTGAAAATCTCATTCTGAACTCATTTGTATTTGCTATAGTAAAGGAATTACTTTGTTATAAAAAATGCAGCCAGCATAATACTGCAATGCGTGACAGCACAGTTGTGTAAAGATTTACTTTTAAACAGTGAGAAGAAACTTACTGACATATTGACAAATGATGAAAAGATTCCTTTATGTTAAATTTCTTTTCTGACTTTTTTTAGTAACACGGGAATGTACCACGTTAACTTGAAATTGTATTTCATACACAATAAAAACTTCTTGAGAAAAACAGCACTTCAGTTATGAAATTTGCTCTTTGCTCTTTGCTCTTTGCTGAAATAATTTTAACTGAAAGGGAGAGGTTGATCAGTAGTTATCAAAAGTCTGAACACATGACAGACAATTTTGATTGGCTTCAAAGCTCTACGTATTGTCGATTGAAATCACCGCTTTGCATTACAACACTACAGGAAAATTACTCTGAGCTCAATTACAATTCAATTAAGTTTATTGCTACGAATTTTAGATCCATTGTTATCTGGAAAGTCTAAAGAGATCGTGACAGCCCATTGTAGTGTTCTATACTATATTTGTAGTAATAAATCATGTGAACAGCAGCCATTGCTAATATTAATGTATAAATAAAACAGAACATTTGAAAATAAGAACCACTTTAAAAATAACATTAAATAAAATGAATCAACTCAAGTTCCAAGTGAATAACTTCCATCTTAGGTTAATAGATACACTATGTGAGAAGGAGGAGGAGGAGATTAGTGTTTAACGTCCCGTCGACAACGAGGTCATTAGAGACGGAGCGCAAGCTCGGGTGAGGGATATCACGGAAAACCTAAATCAGGATGGCCGGAGACGGGATTGAACCGTCGTCCTCCCGAATTCGAGTCCAGTGTGCTAACCACTGCGCCACCTCGCTCGGTACAATATGTGATCAAAAGTATCCGGACAGCACCAAAAACATACGTTTTTCATATTACGTGAATTGGGCTGCCACCTGCTGTCAGGTACTCCCTGTCAACGACCTCAGTATTCATGAGACATGGTAAGACCAGAATGGGGCGCTCCGCGGATCTCACGGACTTCGAACGTGGTCAGGTGATTGGGTGTCACTTGTGTCATTTGTCTGTACGCGAGATTTCCACACTCCTTAACATCCCTAGGTCCACTGTTTCCGATGTGATAGTGAAGGGGAAACGTGAAGGGATACGTAGAGCACAAAAGCGTACAGGCCGACCTCGTCTGTTGACTAACAGAGACCGCCGACAGTTGAAGAGGGTCGTAATGTGTAATAGGCAGACATCTATCCAGACCGTCACACAGGAATTCCAGACTGCATCAGGATCCATTGCAAGTACTTCGACGTTTAGGCGGGGGGTGAGAAAACTTGGATTTGATGGTCGAGCGGCTGCTCATAAGCCAAACATCGTGCTGGTAAATGCTAAACGACGCCTCGCTTGGTGTAAGGAACATAAACATTGGACGATTGAACAGTGTAAAAACGTTGTGTGGAATGACGAATCACGGCTCACAATGTGGCAAACCGATGGCACGGTGTGGGTATGGCGAATGGTTCAAATGGCTCTGAGCACTATGGGACTTAACTTCTGAGGTCATCAGTCCCCTAGAACTTAGAACTACTTAAACCTAAATAACCTAAGGACATCACACACAGCCATACCCAAGGCAGGATTCGAACCTGCGACCGTAGCGGTTGCGCGGTTCCAGACTGTAGCGCCTAGAACCGCCCGGTCACAACGGCCGGCTTTGTGGCGTGGTCGTGTTTATTCATGGAGGGGGCTTGCACTCATTGTTTTGCGTGGCACTATCACAGCACAGGTCTACGTTGATGTTTTAAGCGCTTTCTTGCTTCCCACTGTTGAAGAGCAATTCGAGGATGGCGATTGCATCTTTCCACAAGATCGAGCACCTGTTCATAGTGCACGGCCTGTGGCGGAGTGGTTACACCACAAAAACATCCCTGTAATGGACTGGCCTACACAGAGTCCTGACCTGAATCCTACACAACACCTTTGGGATGTTTTGGAACGCCGACTTCGTTCCAAGCTTCACCGACCGACATCGATATCTCTCCTCAGCAAAGAATTCCGTGAAGAATGAGCTGCCATTCCTCAATAAAACCTTCCAGCACCCGACTGAACGTATGCCTGCGAGAGTGGAAGCTGTCATCAAGGCTAAGGCTGGGCCAAGACCATATTGAATTCCAGCATTACCGATGGAGGGCTCCACGAACTTTTAAGTCAGGTGTCCAGATAGCTTTGTTCTCACAGTGTCTGTTAATGGAAGCCTCGGAATAACCCAAGGTTTGTCGACTACGTACTACTATACCTATGTCTAAATCTATTGTTGCTAGACTATTCTATGTTGTTGTTGTTGTGGTCTTCAGTCCTGAGACTGGTTTGATGCAGCTCTCCAGGCTACTCTATCCCGTGCAAGCTTCTTCATCTCCCAGTAAATACCGCAACCTACATCCTTCTGAATCTGCTTAGTGTATTCATCTCTTGGTCTCCCTCTACTATTTTTACCCTCCACGCTGCCCTCCAATACTAAATTGGTGATCCCTTGATGCCTCAGAACATGTCCTACCAACCGATCCCTTCTTCTAGTCAAGTTGTGCCACAAGCTCCTCTTCTCCCCAATTCTATTCAATACCTCCTCATTAGTTATGTGATCTACCCATCTAATCTTCAGCATTCTTCTGTAACACCACATTTCGAAAGCTTCTATTCTCTTCATGTCTAAACTATGTATCGTCGACGTTTCACTTCCATACACGGCTACACTCCATACAAATACTTTCAGAAACGACTTCCTCACAAATCTATACTCGATGTTAACAAATTTCTCTTCTTCAGAAACGCTTTCGTTGCCATTGCCAGTCTACATTTTATATCCTCTCTACTTCGACCATCATCAGTTATTTTGCTCCCCGAATAGCAATACTCCTTTAGTACTTTAAGTGTCTCATTTCCTAATCTAATTCCCTCAGCATCACCCGACTTAATTCGACTGCATTCCATTATCCTCGTTTTGCTTTTGTTGATGTTCATCTTATATCCTCCATTCAAGACACTATCCATTCCGTTCAACTACTCTTCCAAGTCCTTTGCTGTCTCTGACAATTACAATGTCATCGGCGAACCTCAAAGTTTTTATTTCTTCTCCATGGATTTTAATACCTACTCCGCATTTTTGTTTTGTTTCCTTCACTGCTTGCTCAATATACAGATTGAATAACATTGGGGAGAGACTACAACCCTGTCTCACTCCCTTCCCAACCACTGCTTCCCTTTCATGTCCCTCTACTCTTATAACTGCCATCTGGTTTCTGTACAAATTGTAAATAGCCTGTATTTTATCCCTGCCACCTTCAGAATTTGAAAGAGAGTATTCCAGTCAACATTGTCAAAAGCTTTCTCCAAGTCTACAAATGCTATAAACGTAGGTTTGCCCTTCCTTAATCTAGCTTCTAAGATAAGTCGTAGGGTCAGTATTGCCTGTCGTGTTCCAATATTTCTGCGGAATCCAAACTGATCTTCCCCGAGGTCGGCTTCTACTAGTTTTTCCATTCGTCTGTAAAGAATTCGCGTAAGTATTTTGCAGCTGTGACTTATTAAACTATTCTATTCTATATCACCCACAATAGTGAGTGCGTACTTTGCCAATCCTTGAGTCTAAGTACATTAGTGTGGGTGACCATAGCATTCCTTCCTTTCTTTTTATTTTATTCTCTTTTTTTTCTTTTAAGCGCTTCCGTTTTAGATATTTGATGTGCTATCATACTGACTGTAGTCCACAACTCTTGCTCACTAACAACTGATTGCAGATAGCAATGTAACTGTCTGCAATCTCTGTCTCTCTGTAACAGCAAAAGGGGTGTCTGAGAAATACATGATTAGCGGAATCTTCCTCTCCACGTCTACAGATTGGTGTGTCACTACATTCCACTCGCTGCAAAATGTTTAGGATATATAGTGTCACCTGCTAAAAGGTGCACCGTACCTCGAGTAGGAGCAAGGTCGATCATAACATGCAGGCTTTCACGGCCAGCGTCCTCAGTAATTAAAACTTCCTAGCTAAGAGACCTTGGTCGAACAGTAGGAATTCTTCATCCTGACGTTTCGCTGCCAACTGTGGGCAGCCAACTGAGGTGAGCCAACGACTGGCTGCTGGGCCGCGGAGGTGGTGGTGTTGTTTGGTTTGTGGCGTGCTCAACTGCGCGGTCCTCAGTTCCCGTACAAAGTCCCAATTTTTACACAGTCCAATTTTTTTTACACAGTCCAATCTAGCCGCAGTCACGAATGATGGTGATGATAATGAAATGATGAGGACAACACAAACACCCAGTCCCCCGGTCAGAGAAAATTCCCAACCTGGCCGGGAATCAAACCCGGGACCCCGTGATCCAGAGACAGCAACGGTAGCCACTAGACCACGAGAACGAGCGCATAGAGGGCGCCACCACACGTCACGTGCTGTGGACAGTGAAACTATCTCTAACGTCATTACTGTCTATGAAAGGTAACTGATTGCCACGTCGTCGGTACAGATTCGACCGCCATACCTTACCCAACTTTAAGCCTTCTTCTATACTGTTAAAATTATTGTGCTGTTTATAAATCTCTATGTCTTTTCTGTACATACGCTGACAACGATGCGATGTCTGAGCTAGTACGTTTGTCTCACTAAATTTTATTTCATAATCGCCGTCTTCAAAAAAATGTTCAGCTACAGCAGATTGCCGGTGTATCCCAGACGACAGCTCCTTTTGCTTACGTTTAGGCGGGTATTAACACTTCCTTCCGTTGTTTCAATGTCAACCTTCCCACAACACAAAACCCAGGGGTTGCAAAAGAGTGTCACGCGTCTTTCGCCGATGTAAAACATTCACTGACCTTTTTGGTGGGTCTAATAATTGTTTCAACTCGAAACTTGGCCAGAACTTCCCCTATAAAAAGATATAATATCTTTGCCAGCCGACGTTTGTCGTTGCTATATACCGGGTGATCAAAAAGTCAGTATAAATTTGAAAAGTGAATAAACCACGGAATAATGTAGACAGAGAGGTACAAATTGATACACATGCTTGGAATGACATGGGGTTTTATTAGAACCGAAAAAATACAAAAGTTCGAAAAATGTCCGACAGATGGTGCTTCATCTGATCAGAACAGCAATAATTAGCATAACAGAGTAAGACAAAGCAAAGATGATGTTCTTTACAGGAAATGCTCAATATGTCCACCATCATTCCTCAACAATAGCTGTACTCAACGAATAATGTTGTGAACAGCACTGTAAAGCATGTCCGGAGTTATGGTGAGGCATTGGCGTCGGATATTGTCTTTCAGCATCCCTAGAGATGTCTGTCGATTACGATACACTTGCGACATCAGGTAACCCCAAAGCCAATAATGGCACGGACTGAGGTCTGGGGACCTGGGAGGCCAAGCATGACGAAAGTGGCGGCTGAGCACACGATCATCACCAAACGACGCGCGCAAGAGATCTTTCACGCGTCTAGCAATATGGGGTGGAGCGCCATCCTGCATAAACATCGTGCGTTCCAGCAGGTGTTTATCAGCCAGGCTGGGGATGATGCGGTTCTGTAACATATCGGCGTACCTCTCACCTGTCACGGTAGCAGTTTTGCTGTCCAGCGCCATCTGTCGGACATTTTGTGAACTGTCTTTTTTTTTGTTCTAATAAAACCCCATCTCATTCCAAGCATGTGTGTCAATTTTTACCTCCTTATCTACATTGTTCCGTGGTTTATTAAGTTTTCAAATTTATACAGACTTTTTGATCACCCCGTATTTTCGGACACTTTGCCTCTGGGATGGAGTGCTCGACGTATTTAATTATCAGCGTATCCATTTTTCTTGAAAGATGTTGGCTGATTTAGTTACTCTTGCAAGTAAACTGGCTCACAGATTTTGTTTGCCGTGTCCACCAACGTTTTAATGACACCTCTCTTCTGCCTGGGATGTTGGTAATCTTAGGCGGGTAAAAATTACTGAAACATCCCAAAACTTAAGCTGTCCATTACTCTCTGTCTCCATAGTAGATTGTAACTTTGGATTAATACTATTTAAAGACACTGACGAAGTATTCAGACCCACTTAGCAGTCAGTTGTGGCTCACGTCAGAAAATGTTGCCCACAATTGGCAACGAAACGTGAAGAGAAGGAATTTCTACAGTTCGACCACGGCCTCTTAGCCCAGGATTTTTAATTAATTAATGTCGTGTAGTTTCAGGCTCTTCCTGATGCTTGAGAAACACGCCTTCCAGTGCTCCTAGTGTCCCAGTCAGACTGTCATTCGTCTAGCTTCAAGACTCGTAAATGTCTGTTATCACTAATAGGAGTTCCAGTTATCTCGAACTCACGATCATACGGCTCATGTCGCAACCAATACAGCACTGCCCTGTAACGTACCACGATAAAATGGAATTGAGCATCTGTAATCGTTGGCCAGGAAGCCCCATCTGGGGAAGTTCGGCCGCCAAATCCAAGTCTCATTTCAGTCGACACCACATTGGGCGACTTGCGCGCCGGTGATGAGGATGAAATGATGGTGAGGACAACGTAACACCCAGTCCCCGAGCGGAGAAAATCTCCACCCCAGCTGGGAATCGAACCCAGGCCTGCTTGCATGTGAGGTGAGCACGTTACCACCCAGCTAAGCAGGCAGACACGTACCAAACTATGCGTCGGATATATGCCGAGAATCACCAGCAAACCCACGACGAGTGTAGCGCAAAAGACACATGGCAGGTTCAGAAGTACGCTCCGCTGAATCCGTCGCGGTACTGTATTGTAGTTGCCTAGTCGCAGGCGCTACGCCCAGACACTGCCAGGGAAGACCACAGTGATGTTGAAGATAGACTCGTGATAGGAGCATACCACATGCAACGTTTATTTATTGTCAGCAGTGACAGCAGAGGCGGTCTTATGGGTAATTTCGGCCACTTTCTGAGTAACTGGTTTTATGTATTGTAAAAAGTTTTTTTTTTTTCGTCTAGAGGAACGTCTGACGTGACAGAAGTCATGGGGTAGCAATATACACATATGATGATGATGACAGTTTCACGTACACAAAGTATCAAAGGGTACTGCATTGGCAGAACTGTCATTTGAACTCAGGTGATTCACGTCAAAGGACTTCTGACGTGATTACAGCCGCACAGACTTTGAACGCACTATGGTAGCTGGAGCTAGAAGCACAGGACATTCCATTTCGGAAATCGTTAGGGAATCCAATATTCCTAGAGGCACTGTGTCAAGAGTGTGCCAAGAATACAACATGTCAGGCATCACCTGTTACCACAGATAAACCAGTGGCTGACAGCCTTCACTTAACGACCGAGAGCAGCAACGTTTGGCGTAGAGTTGTCAGTGCTAACAGACAAGCAATACTAGGTGAAATAACAGCAAAAATCAATATCTGAAGTAAAACGAACGTATGCATTAGGACAGTACGGCAAAACTTGGTGTTAATGGGCTGTAGCAGATGACCGACACGAGTGTCTTTGCTACCAGCACGACAACACCTGGACGCCTCGTCTGGACTCGTGACCATATCGGTTGGGCCATAGACGACTGGAAAACTGTGGCCTGCTCAGATGAGCACCGGTTCCATTTTGTAAGAGATGATGGTAGGGTTCGATTCTCGCGCAAACCCCACAAATCCATGGACCGAATTTGTCAACAAGGAACTGTGCAAACTGGTTTGCGGCTCCATAATGGTGTGGGTGGTGTCTGCACAGAATGGATTGCGGCGTCTCGTTCAACTGAATCAGTCATTAACTGGAAATGGTTACGTTCGGCTACTTGGAGATAATTTTCAACCATTCATCGATGGAATTTTTATGGATGGCAATGTACCCATCTCAGTTGGCCACAATTGGTTGGGATTGGTTATGAAGAACATTCTGGACTATTCAAGCGAATGGTTTGGCCACCCAGGTCGCCCGACGTAGTCCCACTGAACATTCATGGGACATAATCGAGGGATCAGTTCTTGCACACAATACTGCACCGGCAACACTTTGGCAGTTATGAACGGTGACTGAAAAGAGGATACCAACCCATTCATAGATTTACGTAAGACCAAAACTTCTTAAGGGCTTTAGTCAGGGCCGGCCAGTGTGGCCGTGCGGTTCTAGGCGCTTCAGTCTGGAACCGCGTGACCGCTACAGTCGCAGGTTCGAATTCTGCCTCGGGCATGGATGTGTGTGATGTCCTTAGGTCAGTTACGTTTAAGTAGTTCTAAGTTCTGAGGGACTGATGACCACAGATGTTAAGTCCCATAGTGCTCAGAGCCACTTTCAACCTTTAGTCAGACCTGCTGGCGATATTTTACTTGGGAATTCACTGAACAGTTCTAACATTGCTTCCATTTAGCTCATTTTGGCAGCGTTCAGCTCAGAGTTCTTTGATGTTGACCATTCGGATCCTCTGCCTTTTTCTAAGTGGTATTACTTTTTTCCTTTTCTTGACATTCATCTGATAACGGCCGATAAAAAAAAAATTTCCATTGAGAGCGATGAAGCAATGTATATGCAACATAGCGCGACCCGGATGCAGGTATATAAGCATCGACGTGTAGGCAACCGTTTAGTGTGTCATTCGTGTCTCCCCGAAATGTATGCAGTAAATGTGGAAACATGAAGTATGGCGACGTTATTACCAAATGCTTCCAAACAGGACCAACTTGCTTTTATTCTTTTCTCGGCTGCCAAAGGAGAAACACCGGTAGACATCAACTGGAGAATGCCTCACCAAATTACTGCCGATATGGCTGCACTATCGGTCGGAGGATAGCAGAAGTAATATCCAGAGTTCTCCAAGGAAGTGTTGTAGGCCTTCTATGGTTCCTGATCTATATTAACGACATAGGAGACAATCTGAGTAGCCCTCTTAGAATGTTTGCAGATGATGCTGTCATTTACCGTCTTGTAAAGTCATCAGAAGACCAAAACGAACTGCAAAGTGATTTAGATAAGATGTCTATATGGTCCGAAAAGTGGCAGTTGATTCTGAATTAAGAAAAGTGTGAAGTTATTCACATGAGTACTAAAAGAAATCACTTCCCCAAAGAATTGGCGAGGCATACGTCTTCATGGACAACAATTCGCGCCCCCATCGTGCACATCTTGTGAATGACGTCCTTCAGGATAACGACATCGCTCGACTAGAGTGGCCAGCATGTTCTCCAGACATGAACCCTATCGAACATTTCTGGGACATATTGAAAAGGGCTGTTTATGGACGACGTGACCCACCAACCACTCTGAGGGATCTACGCCGCATCGCCGTTAATGAGTCGGACAATCTGGACCAACAGTGCCTTGACGAACTTGTGGATAGTATGCCACGCCAAATACAGGCATGGATCAATGCAAGAGGAAGTGCTACTGGGTATTAGATGTACCAGTGTGTACAGCAGTCTGGACCTCCACCTCTGATGGTCTTGCTGTATGGTGGTACAACATGCAATGTCTGGTTTTCATGAGCAGTAAAAAGGGCGGAAATGTTGTTTATATTGATGCATATTCCAATTTCCTGTACACGTTCCGGACCCCTCGGAACCGAGGCGATGCTAAACTTTTTTTGATGTGTGTATTGTGTTTTTTTTTTTCATCAGTCTCCTGACTGATTTGATGCGTCCCGCCACGATTTCCATTCCTGTGCCAAACTTTTCGTCACAGAGTAGCACTTGGATACTACCTCCTCAATAATTTGATGGATATATTCCAATCTCTGTCTCCCTCTTCAGTTTTTTCTCGCTACAGCTCCCTCTAGCGCCACGGAGGCTATTCCTTGATGTGTTAAGAGATGTCCTATCATCCTATCAGCGCTTTCCATATATCCCTTTCCTCGCCGATTCTGACAGGAAATTTATCATTCCTTAGTTTATCAGTCCATCCAATATTCAACATTCTTCTATACCACCATGTCTCAAATTCTTCGATTCTCTTCCGCTCCGGTTTTTCCCAAGTCCATATTTCACTACTGTACAAAGCTGTGCTGCAAATGTACTTTCTCATAAATCTCTTGCTCAAGGTAAGGCCTAAGTATCATACTAGCAGATTTCTTTTGGCTAGGAGTGCCCTTTTGGTCTGTCCTAATCCACTTTTGATGTCCTCCTTAATCCGTCCATCATGAGTTATTTTCCTGCCTAGGTAGCAGAATTCCTTAACTACATCCGTGCACATCACATTTTCTATAAAGTTCCTCCCTTTCTCATTTCTCCTATTCTCATTAGTTTCATTTTTCGTCGATTTACCCTCAATTCATAATCTGTACTCATTAGGCTGTTCATTCCATTTAACAGATCATGTAATTCTTCTTCAGTTTCACTGAGCATAGTAATGCCGACAGAGAATTGCAAAATGATTTAGATAAGATATCTGTGTGGTCCGAAAAGTGGCAGTTGATTCTGAATAAAGATAATTGCTTGATATCCTTGCACTGTGAATTTTAATTCCACTCTTGAACATTTCTTTTATTTCCTTCATTCCTTCTTCGATGTATGGATTGAACAGTAGAACAAAAGTCTATATCCCTGACTTACGTCCTTTTTAATCAGAGCGCTTGGTACTTTGTCTTCCAGTCTTACTGTTCCCTCTTGGTTCTTGTACATGTTGTATAAAAACCGTCTTTCGCTGTAGCTTACCCCTATTTTCCTCATAATCTCCAACACCTTGCACTATTTAGCATGGTCTAAAACTTTTTCCAAATCGAGAGAGCCTATGAAAATGCCTCGATTTTTAATGAGTATTCCTTCCATTATCAAACACAACGTTGCAAATTCCTCTCTGGTGCCTTTCCCTTTCCTAATCGGCATCTGAACAGGTAGTCAGTTTTCTTTTCCATTCTTCTGTGTTTTAACCTTGCCAGCAACTTGGATGCATGAGGTGTTGAGCTGACTGTGCGATTACTCTCGTACTTGTACACTCTTGCTATCCTCGGTATCACGTGGATGATGAACTTTTCCGATGGTTCGAAAGTATATACCAAACCCGTACATTCTGCTCACGAACATGAATAGTTGTTTTGTTACCACTTACCCGCAATTCCCATTGCTCTTGTAACGTTATTGCCCTTGATTTAATACCACCGAAGATTGTTTTGTTTTCTGTATACTGAGTCCTCCTCGCAATCATTTCTTTTTACATTTTTTTTTTTTTTTTTTTTTTTTTTACATTTTTCATGCAGCCATTTCGCCTTACCTTGACAGCAGTTCCTATTTATTTATTTCCCAAGTAACTTTTATTTCAGTGTTTCTGAATTTCCCTGAACATTTTGTTGCTTCCTTCTTTCGTCCATTACCTGAAGTACTTTTTTCTGTTACCCTTGGTTGCCCCAGAGTTACCCTCCTAGTACCAACATTTTCCTTTACAACATCTGTGATTGCCCTTATTACAGATGTCCGTTATGTTTCGCTAATGTGTCCCACACTTGCATCGCTACCACCTGCATGATAATTGGAGTTACAGAAGAACAAACAAATGGCTTCCGTACTGCGAACGTAGTTTTTCTATTGCACCGCATCTTACACTCCAGATTGATCCTTGACATTATGAGAATTGTGGAACGAGGGCGAGAATTACTTCTCTATTGATGGTGAAACGGGAAGTCTCTCACGATGTATTGAGGGGGCATCCATCCCAACCGCAGTCGCTACAGCTGTCAACTGGTCTGCCACTGCAGCGCACGTGGCTAATCATACCACCAAGATTATTCGGCTCAGACAGTCCTGGAGGTGGTTCTGCCTCCATCCATTCACCCACCCAGCGTCCAGGAGACAGAGAAACAAGGACTCTGATGCTACAGCCAGCCTCCACAAGCTATGGTGTATCAATGTTTGCAAAACCCTAATTGTGGGTGCGACGAATTGATATTGTGGTGAACGGAATATACCGACTGCGAGAATCGGACATACCGTGCTACGAACGCATCTCTGTGTCTTATCGAAGCAAATATTTTTTTTAGGGACTCTGTGTGAATAAATTGGAGAGATCGACGTGTGAAAGGAGGAGAGAGATTTTATTGTTTGTGAGGCGTCATTATGGCATACATACACATCAAAAAAAGTTTTGGATCACCTCGGTTCCGAGAGTTTCGGAACCTGTTCAGAAAATTGGAACAGATCAACATAAACATCATTTCCGAACTTTTTATTGCTCATGAAAACCACACTCTGCATGTTGTACCACCATACAGCGTGAACTCCAGAGGTGGTGGTCCATATTGTTGTACACACCGGTACCTCTAATATACCTCTAATACCCAGTAACACGTCCTCTTGCATGCCTATATACGTCATAGCATACTATCCACAAGTTCATCAAGGCACTGTTGGTCCAGATTGTCCCATTCCCTCAGAGTGGTTGGTGGGTCACGTCGTCCATAAACAGCCCTTTCCAATCTATCCCAGGCATGACGGGGGCGTGAATGGTCGTCCATGAAGACGTATGCTTCGTCAATATGCTGCCAATATCGTTGCACTATCTGTTGGAGGATGGCATTGACGTATCGTACAGCCGTTACAGATCCTTCCACGACCACCAGCGGCGTACGTCGGCCCCACATAATGCCACCCCAAAACGTCAGGGAACCTCCACCTAGCTGCAGTCGCTGAACAGTGTGTCTGAGGCGTTTTCAGCCTGACCGGATTGCCTCCAAAACGTCTCCGACGATTGTCTGGTTGAAGGAATGTGCGACACTCATCGATGAAGAGAACGCGATATCAATCCTGAGCGGTCCATTCGGCATGTTGTTGGGCCCATCTGTACCGCGCTGCTTGGTGTCGTGGTTGCAAAGATGGACCTCGCTATGGACGTCGGGAGTGCGCATCGTGCAGTCTATTGCGCACAGTTTGAGTCTTAACACGACGTCCTGTGGCTGCACGAAAAGCATTATTCAACATGGTGGTGTTGCTGTCAGGGTTCCTCCGAACCATAATCCGTATGCAGCGGTCATCCACTGCAGTAGTAGCCCTTGGGCGGCCTGAGCGAGGCCTGTCATGGACAGTTCCTGTCTCACTGTATCTCCTCCATGTCCGAACAACATCGTTTTGGTTCACTCCGGCATGCCTGGACACTTCCCCTGTTAAGAACCCTTCGTGGCACATAGTAGCAATGCGTACGAGATCGAACCGCGGTATGGTTGAACTACAGACAAGACAAGCCGTGTACCACCGTCTTGGTGGAATCACTGGAACTCATTCCCTCTGTCTAATAGGTGGTGCTCATGCAGCATGGTTGTTATTATCTTTGCGCGGGTTTAGTGATATCTGTGAACAGTCAAAGGGACTGAAACTTCCTGGCAGATTAAAACTGTGTGCCGGACCGAGACTCGAACTCGGGACCTTTCCCTTTCGCGGGCAAGTGCTCTACCAACTGAGCTACCCAAGCACGACTCACGCCCCGTCCTCACAGCTTTACTTTCATATCAGCATACCCTCCCCTGCAGAGTGAAAATCTCATTCTGGAAACCTCCCCCAGGCTGTGGCTAAGTCATGTGTTCGCAGTATCCTTTCTTTCAGGAATGCTAGTTCTGCAAGGTTCGCAGGAGAGCTTCTGTAAAGTTTGGAAGATAGGAGACGAGGTACTGGCTGAAGTAAAGCTGTGAGGACGGGGCGTGAGTCGTGCTTGGGTAGCTGAATTCGTAGAGCACTTTCCCGCGAAAGGCAAAGGTCCCGAGTTCGAGTCTCGGACCAGCACACAGTTTCAATTTGGCAAAAAGTTTCATATCAGCGCACACTCCGCTGCTGAGTGAAGATCTCATTCTGGAGTCAAAGAGACTGTGTCTATGATACGACATCCACAGTTAACGTGTATCTTCAGGAGTTCTGGGAACTGTGGTGATGCAATACTTGTTTTGATATGTGTGTGTTAAATATTCAAATAGTTTTTTGCATTAAAAAAATTCCAAGAACCAACATCATGTGTAGGGTGTGTACATCTCCCTACTGAAATTAGTTAATTATTACGGTACAGATATTACGAGACGTAGATCGCTCGGAAGTAACGTTTGTAACGATAGTGCGAACCTGTGTTGTCATCTGTCAGAATTCATCGAGAGGTTATCTCAGAATTACTAAACTATTGATTTTATCTTAGAACTCTTCCATTTTGGTCCGTGTTTGCATAGGAAAACAGCATCAAGACGGACTCAATTTCTGATATTACGTTAGCTTGCTAAATTGTTAGACCTATCATCGTCATCCAGACTCGCCAAATAACATAGCACACGGTTGTGACGAACGATCTGCGTAGCGAGTAAAGGTTTTAGAGATTTCAGGTGGAGCATATAACGACGAAGAATTTCCGCGAGATGGCCGCTGCGGAATACATCTGTTGCTCTCCTGTGGTATTTAAAACGAAATACATTTTTCAGGTTTTCAGGAGAGTAAAGATAAAAGGAGATAAGGAACTAAGCTAACCCTACTAAAACGAATAACTAAACCGATAATTAAAATATAAGCACAAATAAAGAATATTTATTTAGAACAATAAATATATAAAGAATATTTTAATTAACTAACCGATGATAATAATAATAATAATATATGAAAGAGTGGTCAGCGTATGTCGATTAAAAAACGAGCAACGCACCTCTTCTTCACCAGCCTTGCGTATTTGAGCAGATCCCATACACGAATTTGCATCCCTCCTAGTCGCTTCTATACTCCGTTCATCATAAGAATAAACCTGATGTAAACAAACGTAAACGCTATGATTGGTCAGAAGCCGTAGCACATCTACACTAGTTTTGTTACGCTCTTGAAAGTAGGTCCTACTTATGTATTAGATATATTATTAACAAGTTACGTTAAATGAAACTTTAAGATATTCAAATGTATCCACAGCAATCAACGTTTTTCTTAATCACGCTTCAGCCACGTAGTTTTTATTTCAAAAATCGTTTTCAGTCACAGCGTCTGATCGTCGCGCTGTTAATACGCAGTATCAAAATGGCCGAGGCTGCTTCCTGTTCCGTAGTGAAACACGTGGGAGGGACACGGTTAAAAAGTGTCCGAGAAATAGGTTGTTCTCAATGTCTGTCACAAATTCAGAGAGATAATTGGCTTTGAAGTTTTCCGACTCATTGTATGAGATATAGTCGTTCCCAACTGCGCACTCCGTTTATAGCGGAATCGGTGGCGTATTGGTTTGTCACACATGGTTCAGGGATTCGAGTCACCCCTACGTAAAGATGTTTTCTCATTCAATTTGAAATACCTGCATCTCGTAATTGTGAAATTCATCACCATTTTCTACGAATAATGCATGCCTTCTTGTTTTAATTACACTACTGGCCGTTAAAATTTCTACACCAAGAAGAAATGCAGATAATAAACGGGTATTCATTGGACAAATATATTATACTAGAACTGACATGAGATTACATTTTCACGCAGTTTGGGTTCATAGATCCTGAGAAATCAGTACCCAGAACAACCACCTCTGGCCATAATAACGGCCTTAATACGCCTGGGCATTGAGTCAAACAGAGCTTGGATGACGTGTACAGGTACAGCTGCCCATGCAGCTTCAACACGATACCACAGTTCATCAACAGTAGTGACTGGCGTACTGTGACGAGCCAGTTGGTCGGCCACCATTGACCAGACGTTTTAGTTGGTGAGAGATCTGGAGAATGTGCTGGCCAGGGCAGCAGTCGAACATCCAGAAAGGCCTGTACAGGACCTGCAACGTGCGGTCGTGCATTATCCTGCTGAAATGTAGGGTTTCGCAGGGATCGAATGAAGGGTAGAGCCACGGGTCGTAACACATCTGAAATGTAACGTCCACTGTTCAAAGTGCCGTCAATGCAAACAAGAGGCACCCCATACCATCATGCCGGGTGATTCGCCAGTATGGCCATGACGAATACACGCTTCCAATGTGTGTTCACCGCGATGTCGCCAAACACGGATGCGACCATCACGATGCTGTAAACAGAACCTGGATTCATCCGAAAAAATGACGTTTTGCCATTCGTGCACCCAGGTTCGAGTACACCATTGCAGGCGCTCCTGTCTGTGATGCAGCGTCAAGTGTAACTTCAGCCACGGTCTCCGAGCTGATAGTCCATGCTGCTGCAAACGTCGTCGAACTGTTCGTGCAGATGGTTGTTGTCTTGCAAACGTCCCCATCTGTTGACTCAGGGATCGAGACGTGGCTGCACGATCCGTTACAGCCGTCCCGATGCCTGTCATCTCGACTGCTAGTGATACGAGGCCGTCGGGATCCAGCACGGCGTTCCGTATTACCCTCCTGAACCCACCGATTCCAAATTCTGCTAAAAGTCATTGGATCTCGACCAACGCGAGCATCAATGTCGCGATACGATAAACCGCAATCGCGATAGGCTACAATCCGACCTTTATCAAAGTCGGAAACGTGATTGTAGGCATTTCTTTTCCTTACAGGAGGCATCACAACAACGTTTCACCAGGCAACGCGGGTCAACTGCTGTTTGTGTATGAGAAATCGGTTGGAAACTTTCCTCATGTCAGCACGTTGTAGGTGTCGCCACCGGCGCCAACCTTGTGTGAATGCTCTGAGAAGCTAATCATTTGCATATCACAGCAACTTCTTCCTGTCGGTTAAATTTCGCGTCTGTAGCACGTCATCTTCGTGGTGTAGCAATTTTAATGGCCAGTAGTGTACATACTGCACGTGAAATTCCCGTTTTCATTTCAGATATAAATGTTGCTTAAATTAAGATAACGTAACTCAATTTTTAAGGCAAAAAGCCTAATACTTTTTATTTAGATGTAGATATGTATCGCATGAAAAAAGAAAACAACCATTTTCACAGCATCGAGCACACCATAAAAATGCTGCATTTTTACATTTCCCACTGCACCATTACAATATGAGCCCAACAGAACTGATATGGAGCCAAGTTAAGGGATCTGTCGCGAGAAATAACAAGACAGTTTAGCTGCCAGACGTACAGGAACTAACGCACGCAACTTTTTCACACGCCACTGCCGAACGCAGGTGGGATATGGAACGAATCGTCATAAAAGAAGAAGAGAAAATGCGGCGGCTGGGTGGCTTCGTCGATTCTGTTGTTGATCGACTCGTTATCAATGTATCAGATGGCAGTTCCAGAACTGAAATACATTTCTCGCATTCGGATAAGGAAAGAGCTAAGAGATTACCAGGCGGCTGACTGAAATTAGTACTTTCAGTGGCTTCAGTATTCAACAATACGGTGAAGTCCCTGCAGTATGCTTTTGCATCACACATAGCTCGCTCAGAAAAATTACGCTGTGTTTAAGTTAGGGATTTTCATCACTCTATTAGTAATTAGAATACTACGTCAGAGGCCGGCCGGGGTGGCCGAGCGGTTCTAGGCGCTACAGTCTGAAACCGCGCGACCGCTAATATATATATATATATTCATACAGAGCGCTACGTGACTTTTGACTTTTGAACACTGTTAAGGTAAATACATTGTTTGTTCTCTATTAAAATCTTTCATTTGCTAACTATGCCTATCAGTAGTTAGTGCCTTCAGTAGTTTGAGTCTTTTATTTAGCTTGCAGTAGTGGCACTCGCTGTATTGGAGTAGTTCGAGTAACGAAGATTTTTGTGAGGTAAGTGATTTGTGAAAGGTATAGGTTAATGTTAGTCAGGGCCATTCTTTTGTAGGGATTATTGAAAGTCATATTGCGTTGCGCTAAAAATATTGTGTGTCAGTTTAGTGTTGATCAGAACAAGTAATGTGAGAATTGTCTTGAGCACGTTCAGTTCTGCTCAGCTGTTTGAAAATCAAATAACCAAAGAGGTTTATCGGCACAGTAATTCATAAATTTTTCAAAGGGGACGTTTCACCGTCTGTTCACCTAAGAAGTATGCGGTAGTGCTGGTGTTTTGCCGAATATTATTTCATTCTCTTTAAAAATTAAATGACGTACGAAGCTATATTGGTTCTTTGCTCGTCTCCTTCTACGTCTGAACTGCAACTGCTCACGTCATTGCAGGTTAGTTGGACCGCTGGTTAGCCAGTGTTGTCCAAGTTTAATGCGCCATAAAGCTGTTGTCCCGCACATTTTCGCTCAGTCTGTGTGGGTGTAACACAGCGTGAAACGTATGCTTAGCTTCCGCTGCACGTTAAACAAAATCCAATGAGATTCAAGCAAACGCGGAAGAATACATGGCGTAATGTTTACATAAGATTTATTTTATGATGAGAAGAGTATAGTGTAATACGCCTTTCGTTGGTGCTTCCTGCATTCATGGTTCCAACTATTTCTGTTTCATTAATGGTTTGTTCCCTCGTCATCTGTGCTTTCCTAGGCTCACCTACGTCGTGCTGTCTCTCTTGCACATGCGTTGCTTCTTTGCCGATTACTGATTACCTTCATTAAAGCCACACGTTTCCTGCTGGTACAGCAGGTGAGCGGTCCCGAGTACTCCGTATCCAGTGACACTGCTGTAGCAAAGGATATGTTAGGCTGACAAACCAAGCCAGAAACGTATTAAACCAAAAGTACTTCCCGAGAAATTCAGATTCTAATGCTGACCTCGCCATTTCGTAAGCAGGTTACAAGTTATTGCTCAAGTTATAACCAACATATCTGCCATTACTAGAAGTACCTATATCATTAATCCATAACCCATTTATCTCCAACAATAAACAACAAGTTCACCTCTCTTTTAGCCTTCTCATACATAGTTAATCACATTTTTGACAACCGGGTATGAGATGCCCAGAAAATTTACAAATTACTGGTTACATGATGCGCTACAACTTACATCATCCTGATTTTGAAATGTACAGCTCGAAAGCTGTTTTTTTTTTTTTTTTTCTTTTTTTTTTTTTTTGATCAATCATCGACAACCTTTAGTGAATTAAAATTTTTCTATCACTGTTATAAAGTTGTTCGAATAACTGTGTCACGTACATGATAGATGTTTACGTGTAAAGCGCGATATATCCTGCATTAGGTTCAAATGGTTTAAATGGCTCCGAGCAGTATGGGACATCTGAAGTCATCAGTCCCCTAGAACTTAGAACTACTTAAACCTAACTAACCTAAGGACATCACGTACATCCATGCCCGAGGCGGAATTCGAACCTGCGACCGTGACGGTCGCGCGATTCCTGACTGAAGTGCCTAGAACCGCTCGTCCACAAAGGCCGGCCTGCGTTAGGGAAATCGCGTCGCCACAGATCCTCAGTTTCCATTTCCATTCTTCTGTATGTTAATCTTGTCAGCAGCTTGGACGTACGAGCTGTAAAAGTGTAAAGCTGATTGTGCGATAGTTTTACACACCTTCCTGTCCTTGCTATCTACGGAATTGTCCGGATGATATTCTTCTGGGAGTATGATGGCACGCTGCCAGTCCCACTCGTTTGTTTAGCTTTTCCCATGACAATTTTGAAAATTCCGATGGAATTATTTGAATCTCAAGTCTTCCAGAGCCCTTGTAAATTCTGACTTTAACGCTGGACCGCCTACGTCCCACTTATAGACTCCAATTCCTTCTTATATCGCGTCACCAGACAAGTTCTTCCCCTCACAGAGGCCTTCACGGTACTTTTTCTACCTATTCGTTCTTTCCTCTACGTTTAACAGTGTAATTCCCACGGTACTTTTAATGTAACCACCGATGCTTTTTAATTTCACCGAAGGTTTCTTTTAATTTTCTATAACCAGAGTCAACCCTTCCGACGATCATTCCTTTCGAGATTTCTTCACTATTTTCCTGCAGCCATGTTGCCGTGGCTGCCCTTCACTTCCTACTTATTTCGTCCCTAAGGTAGTTATACAGCCCAATTCTCGTCTATCCGTGAGCATCTTTATACGGAGGGAGACAGAGAGAGACACGGAGGCAGTGACGGAGGGAGATGCATAGTGGTCGTTTTAACGCTCATAGTGTGCAAACTATGGCACCTACGAACTTGTGGTCGAATCTAAGTTGTAACGATACGCGTTTCACGGCTTAGCAAATTATCGCTGTCGCAGACTTTGACGGTGATACATTGAAGAATGTTTTCAACTAGTATATTTTGTAATATTTAAAGCGAAAATCTTACAAAACACGCTGTGTCGATTGCACTTCGCGTACTTTCGGTTTCGCGAGTGTAGTGCTCGTCAAAATCTGCGATCTCCTCTTCTTCTTCTTCTTCTTCTTCTTCTTCTTCTTCTGTGTTGGATGACTTTTCAGCATAAAAGTGTTTCCAGAGGTGAGTGAGAGCAGGCAGGTGTAATTCATAGTTGCGGCGAGTTCTTTGAGATTTTCTGCACAGTAATTGAAGGCTACAATTGGCTGTGATTGTGTTCACGCCAAAGGGTAGTTGATAGAATGAATTTCGACTATGGTACAGGGAACTTACTTTGATTGCAGTACAGAAAACGAACAAGAATCGCGACATAATCATTAGTGATGCACGTACAGAAGATTGTTCTCAGTATAAACATAGAATTTTGATCGCGATGCATACACTACTGGTCATTAAATTTGCTACACCACGTGCTACACACGCGAAATTTAACCGACAGGAAGAAGATGCTGTGGTATGCAAATGATTAACTTTTCAAAGCATTGACACAAGATTGGCGCCGGTGGCGACACCTACAACGTGCTGACATGAGGAAAGTTTCCAACAGATTTCTCATACACAAACAGCAGTTGACCTGCGTTGCCTGGTGAAACGTTGTTGTGATGCCTCGTGTAAGGATAAGAAATGCGTACCATCACGTTTCCGACTTTGATAAAGGTCGGATTGTAGCCTGTCGCGATTGCTGTTTATCGTATCCCGACATTGCTGCTCTCGTTGGTCGAGATCAAATAGCAGCAGAATATGGATTCGGCGGCTTCAGGAGGGTAATACGGAACGCCGTGCTGGATCTCAACGGCCTCGTATCACTAGCAGTCGAGATGACAGGCATCTTAGTCGCACGGCTGTAACGGATCGTGCAACCACGTCTGGATCCCGGAGTCAACAGATGGGGACGTTTGCAAGACAACAACCATCTGCACGAACAGTTCCACGACGTTTGTAGCAGCACGGACTATCAGCTCGGAGACCACGGCTGCGGTTACCCTTGACGCTGCGTCACAGACAGGATCGCCTGCGATGGTGTACTCGACGACGAACCTGGGTGCACGAATGGCAAAACGTCATTTTTTCGGATGAATCCAGGTTCTGTTTACAGCATCAGGATGGTCGCATCCGTGTTTGGCGACATCGCGGTGAACGCACACTGGAAGCGTGTATTCGTCATCGCCATACTGGCAAATCACCCGGCGTGATGGTATGGGGTGCCATTGGTTACACGTCTCCGTCACCTCTTGTTCGCACTGACGGCACTTTGAACAGTGGACGTTACATTTCAGATGTGTTACGACCCGTGGCTCTACCCTTCATTCGATCCCTGCGAAACCCTACATTTCGGCAGGATAATGCACGACCGCATGTTGCAGGTCCTGTACGGGCCTTTCTGGATACAGAAAATGTTCGACATCTGCCCTGGCCAGCACATTCTGCAGATCTCTCACCAACTGAAAACGTCTGGTCAATGGTGGCCGAGCAGCTGGCTCGTCACAATACGCCAGTCACTACTCTTGATGAACGCAGCTGTAGCTGTACACGCCATCCGAGCTCTGTTTGACTCAATGCCCAGGCGTATCAAGGCCGTCATTACAGGCAGAGTTGGTTGTTCTGGGTGCTGATTTCTCAGGATCTACGCACCCAAATTCCGTGAAATGTAATCACATGTCAGTTCTAATATAATATATTTGTCCAATGAATACCCTTTTATCATCTGCATTTCTTCTTGGTGCAGCAATTTTAATGGCCGGTAGTGTAGAACGGACTAAGATCGCTCCATAACATTGCAGCTTCAGCTAACAAACAGCGTAGCCGCCGTTAGGAGTGGGCTCCTGTCGCTTCCGTTAACTGAGCAGCAGGGACGCCGGTGCCCGGCCTTTGGCTGTGCGCTGCTCCACTCTCGAGCCTACGTGGGAGACCTGGAGCAACAAAGGCAGCCCCAGCCGGCGGCGGCTGCGTCTTCTGCTCCATTCAGGGACACATCAAGCAGCACCTCGTCATTGGCGGAAATACCATCAACAGAACCACCTGAGAAAGTAGCAACACGTGCATCGCAGAAAGTTGCTCAGAAAATGGAGGAGGACTGAGTTTGCTAACCCAGAAGTCAAACTGTCTACCGTAGATGGAGTACTCGATGAACTAGCATAGAAATTTGGGGCTAAGAAATTTCCACTGGCATGTTTGCAAAAAACTGAAACGCGGATTAATCGCATTCACTCTCGCCCAGTCACAACAAGAAGGGAAAGTCCATGGAACCAAATAATGAGAACGCCAGACTGTGTGCAAGTTTAGAGGAGCACACCACAGAACTGCTGAAGCGTCTTAACAAATCTCTATTTGCAGTGCGAATTGTGTAAGACATAGGTGACATAAAAATGAAAAAGCTGGCATACTATGCTTACTTTCATTCCATAATGTCATATGGGATTATTTCTTGGGGTAATTCATCATGCCAAGCTAAAGTTTTCCTTGCACAAAAACGTGTGTGATATGAACTCAAGAACATCCTGCAGAAGCCTGTTTAGGGAACTAGGGATACTAACTACAGCTTCCCAATATATTTATTCCTTCATGAAATTTGTCATTAAAAATATATCACGTTTTCAAATCAACAGCTCAATTCATGGCATCAATACTAGAAGTAAGATTAATTTTCACAGGGATTATATATATATATATATATATATATATATATATATGTGTGTGTGTGTGTGTGTGTGTGTGTGTGTGTGTGTGTGCCGGCCGAAGTGGCCGTGCAGTTAAAGGCGCTGCCAGACCGCTACAGTCGCAGGTTCGAATCCTGCCACGGGCATGGATGTTTGTGATGTCCTTAGGTTAGTTAGGTTTAACTGGTTCTAAGTTCTAGGGGACTAATGACCTCAGCAGTTGAGTCCCATAGTGCTCAGAGCCATTTGAACCATTTATACGTGTAATACAACTACTATAATACTTACTTACAAAACACACACACACACACACATATATATATATATATATATATATATATATATATATATATATATATGTGTGTGTGTGTGTGTGTGTGTGTGTGTGTGTGTGTGTGTAAGTCCAATCTAACTTCTGCACCATTTCAGTGCAGTAATGTGTTCATTGTAAATAAGTATTATAGTAGTTGTATTACACATTTATTACCTTATACATAAATAAAAAACTTTTTTATTTTAAATTCAGTGCATTAGTATTTATAAAATGACTCTTTCACACAGTGTTCATTAAAAAATGGCGATCATTCCACTTGGGACGTGTGAAAGGGTACTGTGGTGTGCATACTGTAGGACCTGCGGTACACACACCATCAGATTATTTGACTTGTCGCTCTAACGAAGTAGGCGAGTGTCAGCAATATGTCTCGTGGTCTTATCGTGGCGTGTTTATCTTCTGCCGTTGGGTCAGACGATAGAAATGCCACTTGCACGCTTAGAGTAGCAGATTGACGGTGACCAACTTTAAACAGAACTTGATTAATTTTCAAACACATTTATTAAAATAATAAAAATCATAGACATTACGTAACTTGATTCTGGATGCTGTTTACAATTGACAATCTGAAGTTCCTGTGGTCTTGGTACGTTAATCATTTTCTCACGTATCTCGGATACTTGACAAAGTGTTTATTCATTTATCTTCATGGCTATGTTCAGGAATATGGTAATCTTATTAGGTGCACACTGAAACTTGACTATAGACTGGTACAGACTAATGCAGACTGGTGCAGACAAATGCAGACTGACTAATCGGAGGTCTGTACACTCGTTATAATACCTCGCACGTTCAGCTATCACTGCGCTGGTGTGATCCGCGAGGAGAAAAGGTTCTACATTAGCAGCAATCTCATTGGCTGCGTTACGTATTAATACGCGGATCGCGGAAGCAGAATTTGGTCCGTCTCTAAGGCATCGCCATCTCGTAGTGCAGAGACGGACGAGCGCTGCGCCTGTGCTGTTGTGCTTACAACGGGAGGCCGCCAATTGTGAAATTCAGATTCCATTCATACTGCGCATAATAAAAGCTCATGGCCAGAGGTGTAATGTGGCAAAGCACCAAGATGCACTTCTCAGCTGTTGTCGAGAAAATCGAGTTAAAAGAAACCGTTGCGGTGAAATACTCTCTACGATTAACAATTTTCTACAGCATCGTGGTGCAGCGGTAAGCGCTCGGGTTCGTAATCCGAAGGTCGCCGGATCGAATCTTGCGCCATGCAATTTTTTTTATTATTAGTTATTATTATATATTTGAATTACAAAAAACTAATAATAAAAAAATTGCATGGCGCGAGATTCGATCCGGCGACCTTCGGAATATATACTATTAATGAATTGCTCATGCATGTTGGTGGAGGCGGATCGCTCTCCAATTGTACCGCCTCCATTTTTCCGTGTGTTTAACAGGGTGTACCAAAGCTCTCCCGTCCGCACTAATTTTCGACGATGTTATAAGTTGCGCTAGGGACCGCATCTACCTTCTTTCGAAGTTAGCAGGCAACTACGCTGTTATGCGGCGGCTCGTTTCGGCTCATTCAACATCTGTCCTTCAAGTGTAACGAGCGAGTAACGGAGTTTATATTTCATGCCTGCCACAGCAAATTTGTGTTCGTGGGGTCTCTATTCTAATTCGAACGTTTGACTTACGCTATACGTATTCGTTTCGGAATATCGTTTCTACGTCTTCCGTTAACTGTACGTGGTTAACATTATGAAGACAATTAATAACATTTGTGAAATACAACTTTGTTTGCGGAAAACATAATGATGTTCGAAGTCGCCAGTTTTTCCACGACAAACGACTTTCAACAACTTATTATATGCATAATTGTTGCAACTGATTGCCGGGAAATATATATATATTTGAATTACAAAAAACAAATACTAAAAAAAAAAGTTTGCATGGTGCAAGATTCGATCCGGCGACCGGATTACAAATCCGAGCGCTTACCGCTGCGCCACGACGCTGTCGAAAACTATTAATCGTAGAGAGTATTTCACCGCAACGGTTTCTTTTAACTGTCGATTTTCTCGACAACGGCTGAGAAGTGCATCTTGGTGCTTTGCCACATTACACCTCTGGCCATGAGCTTTTATTATGCGCAGTATGAATCGAATCTGAATTTCACAATTGGCGGCCTCCCCTTGTTAGAGGGGCGCGCTCTATTGGCAAAGTTGTGTACGCGCTGACTACGCGGAACTATGTACACAACAGGTACATTAGCTTATTTGTTTTAGTTGTAAATATTTGTCATGTACTATTGTTTTTCTGACATGTTCTACATCCTGGAGGACCTCCTCACTACAGATCAAATGGAATGAAAGTAAATGTAATCTAATCTAATCTAGAGATGGAGACTGGGGCGAGAGCACAACAGGAGGTTGAGTCTCTGGATGCAGTAAGAGGAGCACGTCTAGAAGGACTGACTGACATCTTAAGGGGAGCTTTACTACCTTCGGCCCGAGAAAACCATGTTCTCTGAGAATTTTTTTCTCGGGATGTGTTGTAGATATCAGTGTCAAATTCAGTCAAAATGTTTATTCATATTTCCTCTACAAACTGGAGTTTTTTTGACCGCAAATGTCGAAGAGCAAAGGCGGCCGTGCAGTCGGAACGAAACAAAATTTCGATGTAGACCTCTCACGCACGGTATGTCACAGGTCAGCCGGCTCGTCTGAAATCTAAATTGGGCTGACGTTAGCGAAGTACTGGGTGATCAAAAAGTCAGTATAAATTTGAAAATTGAATAAATCACGGAATAATGTAGATAGAGACGAACAAATTGACACACATGCCTGGAATGACATGGGGTTTCACTAGAACCAAAAAAATACAAAAGTTCAAAAAATGTCCGACAGATGGAGTTTCATCTGATCAGAACAGCAATAATTAGCATAACAAAGAACGACAAAGCAAAGAAGATGTTCTTTACAGGAAATGCTCAATATGTCCACCATCATTCCTCAACAATAGCTGTAGTCAAGGAATAATGTTGTGAACAGCACTGTAAAGCATGTCCGGAGTTATGGTGAGGCATTGGCGTCGGATGTTGTCTTTCAGCATCCCTAGAGATGTCGGCCGATCACGATACACTTGCGACTTCAGGTAAACCCAAAGCCAATAATCACACAGACTGAGGTCTGGGGACCTGGGAGGTCAAGCGTGACGAAAGTGACGGCTGAGCACACGATCATCACCAAACGAGACGCGCAAGAGATCTTTCACGCGTCTAGCAATAAGGGGAGGTTCTAATAAACCCCCAAGTCATTTCAAGCATGTGTGTCAATTTTTACCTGCATATCTACATTATTCCGTTGTTTTTTAAGTTTTCAAATTTATACTGACTTCTTGATCACCCAGTATATAAGATTATTTAAGAGTTGTACCTCGCTTTAGTTATTTGGACCATAGGAAAAAATGGCAGCCATTTAAAAAAAAATAGGGCTATTTCATCGATTATTCGACTTCGTCGGCCAAGTAAAAATATTTATACTTGATGGATCGGAATAAAACTGATGCAACTCCTAGACAGTTTAGTTAGCTTCGTGGGAAACAAAGAATCATGCCAATCACTTCAGTAGATTTGAAGTTACCATACCGCGCGATAAAAAGAAAGTCATTTCGAGAAAAACGCGTTTCAAGTTTTGACTACATATAAATGCAATATTATGCAACGTACGTTCAATCTGCTATTCTGGGACCGTAAACTAGTCCCTCCTCTTCCTCACAGAGGGCGTTCTGCTCCATCTGGGCCATCCTGCGCTGCTCCAGAGCCGCTCGTACGGCCGCTGACAAGCGGTTTTCGGCCGTTTGAATCCGGTGCTCGTCCGAATGCTTAGCGAACTGCGTAGAATAAAGCCCCAGAGGGACGTCCATCGTTGTCATGGTCTTCAGAATTGCTGAACGCCCTTCGTTGAAGCTGCTCACTGCCAGGAAAGTCGCCGTCTCCACAGTCTTCGCACCGGAATGCAAATGCTTGGGGGCTATCTTGCAAATACACTCGTTCAATCTATCATTTGAATTTTGAGTGTTTTCTCCCAAGCACCGGTACAATAACTCGTCCACCAAAAGAATGAAACTCATGAGTTAAAAAGGCCGATTTCAGGCAGGTGCATTTTTTTGTTCAATTGCGAATCACAAACACTTCTGTTCCGTATTCGAAAAAACTGTTTCAGCGGTGGATTCTAAACACTTTTATGGATCCAAAAATGCAATTTAAATAAAATCGTTATTTAACCCCTTAAAAAGAGAGAATGACAAACTCAAGAACCAAATTGCAGTTATTGTGGTTAATAACATCCCCAAAACCAGGGAAAAGATAGAGAAGCTGCAAGAAGAGAACAATAGGTTGAGAGTAGAAGATGAACATATCAAAAGATAGGGAATAAACAATCACCATTGACTTATACTGCAGTAGCGGTCGTTCCAACAGGGAAGGACAGTTTTAATACTAAATTTGGAGAGCCCAAAGCAAAACACAATGAAAGTCTATTCATTAAATCGTCATAGAACAAAGACACAAATGAAGTGTTAAACAAACTGACGACGTGTGTAGATAAAAAAAAAGATTGAGTATAAGATCAATCAAAAAAAGACAGTCAGTTCTCATAGTGGAAACACAGACGCAATAGGATTGTAAAAGATTTTTGGAGAAAAGTCGCCGCATTTTAGAAATGATGTGTGAGATCATAAAAAAGAAAAGACTACTACTGGCAATCTATCAGATGCCAAAAACTTTTACGGATGATGACTTCCTGGACGAACCATATGAGTTAAATTTGTCAGAACAGATATCCAGAGAAGAATTTACGAAATTAAGTGAAACGGAGATTTAAAACGGGTCCACGAGATAAAGGTTTTGCAAATAACATTTTAGAGGTGCTAAACCAGTTATTGAGACAAAACAGAGTATTTGTAGGTTTCCAATCCTAAGAGTCAAAGATTACAACGTAGTCGCAAAATGTTTTGAAGTGTTGTGATGTGGGACACACTGTGATGGGGTGCAGAGCTCGTCAAATTATTTGTGGAACGTGTGGTGAAAGAAGACATAAAAAAGCGGAATGCCCACGACCGGAGCACAAAATAGGATACATCCCCTGTAAGGAACAAGGTAAGAACTGCACCAAAGCCGGAACGGCTGAGTGTCTAACTCACAAACTCTTGCACAACAGACACATTGAGAAGACTGACTACGGCCTTTAATTGTGATAAGAATACCAGCCACCACACGCAGTACATTCGAAATCCAAAATCGGACATTTTTATACCTAGGACGAAAAAACGAGAAGCATCCACAAAGAGTAGAAGCTGGCGACGCACCGTGAAATGGCGATAGCAGTATGGTTTAGTGTAGCAGGACACATTAAACAATAAAAACGAAATCTACAATATATACGCAGGCCATCCAAGAAACATATCTTAATAATATAGATTATGTGGACCAAATGTGTAATATAAGTAAGGTAGATCCGATAGTTTCACGTACACTAGAAAGTGAACTCTTGCTATGGACTACGCTTCAGACTGAATTAATTTTAGAGGTGGAAGAACTGGAACATGAATTAATTGAGAGAGAGACACACAAAACATTACACATACAAGCGTTGTTCTCTTGGAAAATACAGAGTGTCAAAATGGATCTCGCAACAACATCTACGAAATGTAACAAAATACAAAACAATCAAATATATTTCAGATATGAAGATAGTAACTGTTCCGAAAGAACAAATACCAATGATGACAATGCAGCTTCTCTAGAAATAAATGATAATTAATCGAAACCCTCAGCTGCCGACAGGTGTTGTTGATATACCTCAATGGCGACAGCTGAAAATTTGTGCCTTGAACGGGACACGAACCCGTGATCTCCTGCTTACATGGCAGATGCTCTATCCATCTTAGCCAACGAGGACACAGAGGATAGCGCGACTACGGGAACTTAACCCTTGAACGCTTCCCGAGAGACCCACATTCCCAACTGTCCACAACCTACATTCGTAATGTTCCTAAAGGATATGTGCCCATTCACTCATTACTCGCGCCAACTAAGGTGACGATTCCCATAAGAGTTCGGGCGGAAGAAGGTCAATGGCCGGTTAGCTTTCTTCTTTGCCAATGCACACACTTTGCCCGAACTCTTACGGGAACCTTAGCTGGCGCGAGTAATGGGTGAATGGGTAAATATCCTTTACATATGTAGAATTGTGGACAGTTGTGAATGTGAGTCTCTCGGGAAGCGTTCAAGTGATAAGTCCCTGCAGTCGCGCTATCCTCTGTATCCACGGTGGCTCAGATGGACAGTCTGCTTTAGGCGGTGGCGCGTCACGGACCTGCTGTCCCGGCCGCGGGCGCGCGTGGACGAGGAAGTGTTTACACCGCCGGTACTCGCGCGTGTTGTTGTCTGACTCGATCGCCATGGCACACAATTTTCGAAAGACTACGCTCCAATTTACGTTCGACAAAATTTGCCAGACCCAAAGCTTTCGAAATAGTTTCTTGAGGGAAGAAGTTCGTTTACCTGCTGCAGACATAATTGGAATACACCTGTCCATTGTAAGAGGTACAATGTACGTAAAGATGACCGATGAAGCTGCGTGTGAAAGAACTCTCTCCGCTGCTCAAAGAGGATTTAAATTTCGACACTCTGATGGCCATATCAGCGATGTAACAGTAACTCCTTCAGGATTGGGTGCGAGGGTCATTCGGATCTTTGAATTGCCGTTTGAGGTGCCAGAATCGATGGTTACTGAATCGCTGCGACCATATGGAACGGTACTTAGTCATACGCCTGAACGCTGGGCAAGTTTTAGTACCTATCCTGTGCTAAACGGCGTGCGACAGGTGCGGATCGTCCTTACTAAACATATCCCGTCTTATTTATACATTGGCGGATGTCGAGCTATTGTGATCTACGATGGCCAGCCACGCACCTGTTCTGGCTGTGGTGGAGAAGGACATATCCGCTCGGAGTGCATACAACGCCGCGTCGTGCAACTGCCACGTGGGGAAGCGTCACAGCGAGAAGTTCCCACGCAACTGCCGATGACGTACGTGTCGGTGGCCCGCCGGCAGGTGTTGCCAAGTTCGGAGCGTGACAAGGACGTGTTTATGCACGAGCAGACCGAGTTACGGGAGCTTGGAAGTGACTCGGAGAATGTCCATGCACCCACGTCACGTCAGTTGAGGGAGGAACATTCCGAAAACTCACATGCAGCACGCGGCGTGGAAGTAGAGGTCGAGACAGTGGCGCCGGCAACGGACCAACGAACGATCGACGACCACAGTGAGGCAGCAGAGGGCAGGGCACGCAAACAGCGATCGGCGAAGCGTCGCAAAAAGCGTCGCCATAGTTCCGGTGACAAGTCCCCCCCTAGCCCAGGGGACACGGAAGGTATCCTAGCCGAAGAACTGTCTGACACAGAATACGTGCCTTTAGAGGACGCTGACAGGATTCCGTCAGATGGTGACCGGATGTCCTGCCTTTCAGATGGTCACTCTTCATTGACACCGACTGACCCAGCGCTGCCGACGAAGGAGTCAGGGACACCAATGTCCCGGCAGCCACGTGAAAATACACCAGAGGACGTTTCTCGGATGGATGACCACTGCGACTGGGCGGAACCAGTCGAAGACATACAGGAATTGCCACCCCCAAATGATGACCACTCACCTACAGGATGCACACCACGGAACGACAACAAAGGAGGGCAGCCCGTTGGCGGGCACCCCTCTGAGCACGAATAGTGGACTAAAGCCCTTGGAGTTCTCAATGACATGACACGAGCGTGACAACGACAACGAACCAAGCATATAAGGTGGGCACCGTGAACATTAACACCGCACGTCCGCTTGCAAAGATGCAACTTCTCCGGGACATGAATTACGCCACAGACGTTGATAATCTGCTGATGCAGGAAACCTGCAATGCTGCTTTTCCCGACGTGCACGGATACAACACTTACCTAGCGCCGACTCCAGATGGAGTACGTGGCACAGCGATACTAGTCCGGGAAGGGATTCCGATGTGTGACCTCGATTACCTTCCTTCGGCTCGGGGTTTGGCTATGACCATGAACGGCATTCGTATCGTCAATATCTATGCACCCTCCGGATCTGACAATCGACAGGCACGTGCACGATTCTACTCGGAGGAGATTGCCCCCCTATTCCGTGGGAGGTATGACCACATCTTGGTAGGGGGGGGGGGGGGGGGGAGGATTTTAACTGTGTACTCACACCGAAGGATCAAACTCCTAATTTCAGCTCCTGCCATGCATTGAACACGATCTGCCGGGACATGGCCCTTATGGACACGTGGGAAAAGATCCATGGGCGGCGAGAGGGTTACACATATTTTACTAGCCTCTCGGCGAGCAGGCTGGATCGGATTTATGTTTCTGACGGATTAAGAGATCACGTGTTGGCTGCTGAACGTTGGCCCACAGCTTTTACGGATCACCTTGCATATTTATGCACGTTAACCCTCCCACAGCAGCGGGTCTGGCGGAGTCGTAGTTCCTGGAAACTTAATTCATCCTTATTGGTGGATCTCGAATGTCGCCAGCGGATCGAAGAAACATGGCGGACTTGCACTCGCCGTCTGCCGCTGCACCGTACGGTTCTTTCGTGGTGGTTGCAGTGTGCAAACCCGGCGATACGAAGAGCTCTCATAACGTATGGCAAGGAAAAAGCGAAATGGCTCCGAGATACACTTGATTATTACTACATGGTGCTCCGCGACCTGTCCTCCAGGGCCCCATCGCCCGAGCGTCAAACGGAAGTCCATACCATTAAGGCCTGCATTTTATCGATCACGAGACGTCGGCTGGAGGGACTTTCGATCCGTGCTCGGTGCTTGGACAACGTCGATGGAGAACGTATTGGCATGCATCATGTGTCCAAGGGACATGCGCGTAATCGCCTATCCCTGATCACAGTGCTCCATGATGACGATGGTCGGCCCTTGACATCACAACAGGACATTGCTGCTGAGTTTCTGGAGCATTACCGCCTCCTTTTCACTGGGACGCCGACGGACAATCTGACAGGAGAAGAAATTTTGCGACAGATGCAAACGGAGGTGGATGGTCCTGATGCAGAGGCGCTATTGGAACCCCTAACGGAAGATGACATCCGGGGCGCACTCGTGAAGGGTGCGGTGCATAAATCCCCTGGGCCAGATGGGTTGACACTCGCATTTTATCGCGCATTTGCGGATTTAATGATGTCCCAGTTGGTATTGATGTATAATGAGTTACTGAGCCCTGACACGGACGTTCCGTCGCAGTTCATGGCGGGACTGCTCATACCAATACCGAAATCGACAGCGAGTGACAGCGTCCATCAATTTAGACCTCTCACGATGCTCAATACTGACTATAAGATCTTTGCGCGAATGTTGGCGGGAAGGCTCAAGACTGTAATATCCAAGACAATACCACCAGACCAGGCTTGTCTAGGGGTTCGGAGCAACATACATTCTATCCTCGGCGAATACCGTGACGTAATTTCCCTGACGGAAGCTTGTCGCATGCGAGCGGCGTTCGTATCGGTGGATTTTGATCGTGCCTTTGACAGGATCCACCACGATTTCCTTGACTCGACCATGCGACGCATGGCGATTTTATTACCGTCCTCATGCGCCTCCTTCGCGGCGCTTCTTCCACGGTGAGAGTCAATGGCAGGGAGGTAGGAACGATTCCTATTTGCAGCTCAGTTCGGCAAGGATGTCCCTTGTCGATGATACTGTTTACAATAGCGCTCGAACCATTGATGCAGACTCTTAGACGGACTCTAACAGGCGTCCGACTCCGTGCGAGCTCCTTCACGTGTCGTGCATATGCCGACGACTTGATGATACTCGTCCGGTCGGAGAACGAAGTAAGTCAGGTGGTTACCCTTCTTACTACGTACGGGGTAGTTGCGGGAAGCAGGGTCAACATGAATAAAACCAAGATCAAGCACATCGGTCGAGGGCTGGACGCTCTGCACAGTCCGTTTACGACGGTGGACATCTTGCGATGCTTAGGTGTCTTGTTCACCCGATCGCTACGGCAATCGGCGGCGGCGAGCTATCGACGTCTCCTCCAGAACGTCCGACTGCACATACGCAACAATTCACTCCGAACGCACGACCTGCTCCAAAGGGTGGACTACACTAATGTTCACCTGGCCTCGCGACTGCCGCACCTGGCACAGGTACTGCCAATGTCACATGGTATTGCTGACAGACTAATGGCGGCCTTTGGATACTATGTCAGCCAAGGAATGTTGTTTAAGATCAAATACGAGACTTTAACTCTCCCACACCATTCTGGAGGCCTTAACCTCACGGATGTGCGGAACAAGGCTCTAGCTCTATACCTGCGAGCGACGCTACGCACTTGGAACCAACGGCAACACGCCATCACGTCGGCCATCCTGGATGTGCTTCTTCCCACGTCCTTTGAACCACCGGTGGCGGTCGGCACAATCTCGCCCTCTTTTTCTCACGTCGCGCGATTTTTTGTTGATTTTAGTTATGTACAGTTACAGATACCTTCTACAAGGATCCCCACTACTCGTGAGATATATCGATACTTGCGGCGTCATCATGGCAGCAATGTTGTCGAACTTAAATACCCAATACGAAACTGGCGACAGATTTGGCGAGCTGTCCATATACCTCTCCTCACCACAGCAGCGCGATCGTCGTGGTATACACTAATCAATCGTAAGACAGTCAACCGCCAACGATTGTACGACATTCGCACGGTAGATTCCCCGCTCTGCCTTGTATGTGGCATGCGGGACACCGACGAACATTCTCTGCAGTGCGGTGAGGTAAAGGATGTTTGGCGGCTGACGCACCGCATCATGGCCCTCCTCCGACGCACCGATGAATCAACGATCACGACGGACGCTTTATTTTTCCCTGACGCTGTCTTTTTCCCCTCACACAAAACTTCGGCAATCCGATGGATTGGAGGACACGCATCACACTACGTGCTCTCGCGGACCTTGATATCGGGCATGGACTATTGGCATTATCTACTGTAACAACACGAAATCATCCCACGCCACTCTATATATACAACGCATTTTGCGAACTTTCTGGGCAGCTTGTTTCATAACCCCCCGAAGCGGTGGGGGGTCCCAGGTTTACGTTGTTTCGAGGGACAGGATTTACTCCCAGGGAAGTGTCGAGGATGTCACTTCAGCCCTATATTTCTTTCCCTTCCTTTTTATATATGATTTTTCTTTTGGGACATTAAAATTAAATGAATAAATAAAATATTATTGTTACTAACACAGAAATTACAATGCACAATGTTTCCTTCCTGTTGCCTCTCCCTTATTTATCCTGTCAGGAGACGGGGACACCGTGGCCAGGCCTCCAAGTACGACCCCTGCCCACTCTGCCGCCTGACTGTCATTCTGTCATTACCTTATATTAGAAAAAAAAAAAGATGGATAAAGCGTCTGTGATGTAAGCAGGAGATGCCAGGTTCGAGTCCCAGTCAAGGCACAAATTTTCAGCTGTCGCCGTTGAGGTATATCACACCTGTCAGCAGCCGAGGGTGTCGATTAATTATCGTTTTATATCTCAGATAAATCCCAAACATGCAGATGGATATGACGCAAAAAATTAAACAATACATAAAATGTGTGAAGTTTATCTCAGGGGGATACTACAACCCAGGGGAAACTCCTTCTGCCATCAACAAGAGGCCATCACATCCACCCATAACAGTGCGCAAAAGCAGAGCGATACGAGCAGTTTATCGTTCAAGGAAAGTAAAAATGATGTAGAGGGTGATTGTATAGGGATACCACCTTTAATCCCAAATAATGTGAAGCGTGAAGAAGGAGGGAAACCTACACCAATTCCCAAAGAGTGGCAAGTGATGAAGTAGGGGTACCACCACCATTCTCCGAAGCTGTAGCATGTGACAAAGTGGGGGTGCCAGCACCGATTCCCAAAGATGTGCCGTGCGATTAAGTAAGAACAACCCCAGTAACCCCAATTCACATGGCGGGTGATGAAGTAGTATCAACCGCATTAACCCTTTCTGCGTCTGCGATTCCAAATGGCATCATTAAGTATTCCTGGCTTTTTTGAGCTTCCATATTCATGATACCGTTTGGCATCGCTTCACGTAGTTCCAAGTTTGGCCATCAGATCGCAGTGGCGTTTGCTTTCGTGACTTGCCGTTTGTTTCAAGTGCAGAACAGAGAAGTGTCGTGAGTTGTGCTACTGCATTTGTGAGCGAACAATAACTGTCGTGTTTAATTTTATTCTGTGTATAGTGAAATTCTTGGTTATGGAACCAACTTTACGTGGTTCCTCAAGGGCAAGGGAAAGAAATACGGTAAGCTTACAAAACAGTTATGTATGCATTTTTTTGAGTAATTATTATGTAATTTCTAATGATGCCATTTGGAATCATTATTTTATTTATTAACCAATAGCTTCAAAAGAACTTTTGCAATGGATATGGCATATGTGCAACATATACAGTAAATATTCATCACAAAAAAAATTTCCACAATTTTTTTTCTAAATGTTATGCACAAAGGGTTAACCACTTATAACGAAAACATAAATCAAGAAAATAAGGGCAAAGCCATTGTAGGCAGTGATAAGATCCGCAAATCTGTGGCAAAATGTAAAGCCATAAAAACATAGTGCTGGAGCTACTTTAACTCTCACAATAATGAATGTAAATAACATACACAGGTGGAGATGGGTAAACAAGCGGTGAAAAACATAAAGGACGAACAAGTATGTAGTCATAAGCAGGAAGTAACTAACAACATTACGTCTGAGTTGAAAAAGACACAGGATGAACAAGTACACAATCACACAATCATAACAGAGAACCAAAAAACTATAGCGCATTTGAATTGAACTTAAAGCCCAGTAGGCTCGAGCAAACGGATGTCCTGTAACTGCGCAAACGTTACTCATACGATTAACACATGAGACGGGCTGTTCCATTTGCTTCCCTACAATCGACCAGACGAACAGGTCAATCCTTCGGGTGCGAAACTAGCCCACTGATGGGAATAAGCTTGCTGATCTCCAGAGACAGATCTGCAGATGGCGTTCAGAAGACCTGAGTATTAGGAAAATGTACGAAGACCTTGCCAGGGCTCAAGGGAGGGTGTACTTTGACCCAGAGGAGACGGGTATGAAGTGCTACGAGTATACAAGGCTGCCATAAAGATCTTTCAGCTCGATGCTGTGAGGAGTAGAATTGAAAGAGAGGAACTTCCCAGGCTGGCCCTGTAATTTAACGTTAATGTAATGTGCATTCGGGAAGCATACAGCAGAAACGGGAAATTAGTCTGTTTGCCCCTACTCCCCCCCTCCCCCCCCAAATAACTCAGATAACAGGAGACAGAGAGGCTACGCCAGTCACAGTGATGATGGACACCAATTGCCATCATCATCATCATCATCATTTAAGACTGATTATGCCTTTCAGCGTTCAGTCTGGATCATAGCCCCCCTTATAAAGTTCCTCCATGATCCCCTATTCAGTGCTAACATTGGTGCCTCTTCTGATGTTAAACCTATTACTTCAAAATCATTCTTAACCGAATCCAGGTACCTTCTCCTTGGTCTGCCCCAACTTCTCCTGCCCTCTACTGCTGAACCCATGAGTCTCTTGGGTAACCTTGCTTCTCCCATGCGTGTAACATGACCCCACCATCTAAGCCTGTTCGCCCTGACTGCTACATCTATAGAGTTCATTCCCAGTTTTTCTTTGATTTCCTCATTGTGAACACCCTCCTGCCATTGTTCCCATCTACTAGTACCTGCAATCATCCTAGCTACTTTCATATCCATAACCTCAACCTTGTTGATAAGGTAACCTGAATCCACCCAGCTTTCGCTCCCATACAACAAAGTTGGTCGAAAGATTGAACGGTGCACAGGTAACTTAGTCTTGGTACTGACTTCCTTCTTGCAGAAGAGAGTAGATCGTAGCTGAGCGCTCACTGCATTAGCCTTGCTACACCTCGCTTCCAGTTCTTTCACTATGTTGCCATCCTGTGAGAATATGCATCCTAAGTACTTGAAACCGTCCACCTGTTCTAACTTTGTTCCTCCTATTTGGCACTCAATCCGTTTATATTTCTTTCCGACTGACATTACTTTCGTTTTGGAGATGCTAATCTTCATACCATAGTCCTTACATTTCTGATCTAGCTCTGAAATATTACTCTGCAAACTTTCAATCAAATCTGCCATCACAACTAAGTCATCCGCATATGCGAGACTGCTTATTTTGTGTTCACATATCTTAATCTCACCCAGCCAGTCTATTGTTTTCAACATATGATCCATAAATAATATGAACAACAGTGCAGATAGGTTGCAGCCTTGTCTTACCCCTGAAACTACTCTGAACCATGAACTCAGTTTACCGTCAACTCTAACTGCTGCCTGACTATCCATCTAAAGACCTTTAATTGCTTGCAAAAGTTTGCCTCCTATTCCATAATCTCGTAGAACAGACAATAACTTCCTCCTAGGAACCCGGTCATATGCCTTTTCTAGATCTATAAAGCATAGATACAATTCCCTGTTCCACTCATAACACTTCTCCATTATTTGTCGTAAGCTAAAGAACTAGTCCTGACAACCTCTAAGAGGCCTAAACCCAAACTGATTTTCATCCAATTGCTCCTCAACTAATACTCGCACTTTCCTTTCAACAATACCTAAGAAGATTTTACCCACAACGCTGATTAAAGAGATACCTCTGTAGTTGTTACAATCTTTTCTGTTTCCATGTTTAAAGATTGGTGTGATTACTGCTTTTGTCCAGTCTGATGGAATCAATTGCCAGACTACAAAAATCACACAGTTGTGCAAGAGACATGTTGTGACAGTAGGTGTCACGAAGAGTACAGACACATGGCTACTGCCGTCATTATATTCCCAGTCGTCCCATATAATTCAACCACACACACACATGATTCAGCAGATAGTACTTTACTCAAGAGGGAAGAGCACAATCATTGCAGCCGATATCAATGCCAGATCCACCTTGTGGCGTTGCGATCGGAGTGATGACCAAGGTCAAATCGCCACTAGCTGGTGGCGGTACCAGTACAGATATACTATTGTTAACCATACAGCTGTAAATTTACAAATAAATTGGCGTGTGCGTTTGAGTGTAAGTAATCAGTCATTATTGACGCAAAGAGTAGAGCACATCGTACATCACATCAAACAAATGTCCTCCGCCGGTAGCTGAGTGGTCAGCGCGATAGAATGTCAATCCTAAGGGTCCGGGTTCGATTTCCGGCAGAGTCGGACTGGGTGTTGTGTTGTCCTAATCATCATCATTTCACCCCCCGTCGACGCGCAAGTCGTCGAAGTGGCGTCAAATCAAAAGACTTGCACCCAGCGAACGGTCTACCTGACGGGAGGCCCTAGTCACACGACATCGAACAAATATACGTTAAGCAGGGCAAAGTGGAAGGGGATACGAAACTATGTAAATGATAAACTGGTTGAAAACATGGATGGAAGTGTACACCTAAGGGGATATAGACTTCTGCAAACATTACAAACTACCTCACTTAAGTTATTTGGACCATAGGAAAAAAATGGGGCCAAGTAAAAATATTGATACTTGATGGATCGGAATAAAAGTGGTGCAACTCCTAGACAATTTAGTTAGCTTCGTGGGAAACTAACCATCGAAAGACAGGTGCTCCCTGGAGCTCCGATCTATCTACACTAAGGATACAAGACGCAACAGAAGGCCATAACCACTCGCGACAGACAGATTCGACTACAAGAATACAGGGACGCAAAAAATACATTCGACACTGTACTAAATGTAAATGTCGTGCGACTAGGGTCTCCCGTCGAGTAGACCGTTCGCCTGGTGCAAGTCTTTCGATTTGACGGCACTTTGGGGATGAAATGATGATGATTAGGATAACACAACACCCAGTCCCTGAGCAGAGAAAATCTCCGACCCAACTGGGAATCTAACCCGGGCCCTTAGGATTGACATTCTGTCGCGATGACCATTCAGCTACCAGGGGAGGACAACACTCTACTAATCACGAGTAGACAAGAACATTGCTAACACTATATCACAATACATCCACAACAGAACGCATGGATAATACCATACCAACCTATATCTACATCTACATTCGACAGGTCGGGTTGACAGAGGAGGTAGAGAAGATCCAAAGAAGAGCGGCGCGTTTCGTCACAGGGTTATTTGATAACCGTGATAGCGTTACGGAGACGTTTAGCAAACTCAAGTGGCAGACTCTGCAACGGTGTATGGCTGAGGGCACTTAACGTGCCTCTGTGTTTACCTCCCATTCCTGTTCCAGTCGTGTATGGTTCGCGGGAAGAACGACTGCCGGAAAGCCTCCGAGCGCGCTCGAATCTCTCTAATTTTGCATTCGTGATCTCCTCTGGAGGTATAAGTAGGGGGAAGCAATATGTTCGATACCTCATCCAGAAACGCACCCTCTCGAAACTGGACAGCAAGCTACACCGCGATGCAGAGCGCCTCTCTTGCAGAGTCTGCCACTTGAGTTTGCTAAACATCTCCGTAACGCTATCACGCTTACCAAATGACCCTGTGACGAAACGCCCCGCTCTTCTTTGGATCTTCTCTATCTCCTCTGTCAACCCGACCTGGCACAGATCCCACAATGACGAGCAATACTCAAGTATAGGTCGAACGAGTGTTTTGTAAGCCACCTCCTTTGTTGGTGGACTACATTTTCTAAGGACTCTCCCAATGCATCTCAACCTGGCACCCGCATTACCAACAATTAATTTTAAATGATCATTCCACTTCAAATCGTTCCGTACGCATACTTCCAGATATTTTACAGAAGTAACTGCTACCAGTGTTTTTTTCCGCTATCATATAATCACACAATAAGGGATCCTTCTTTCTATGTATTCACATTACATTTCATTACATAACGGAGAGAATTAAGTCTCCTCTCGTCCTGACTACGCTAAGGCAGGATGATGGAACTATGACACGGGTTTGGAGACAAACAGCACAATATCTGCTCCACAAAATCATCCCTGATGTCGATCCACGAACAGGTACACAAGCGCACACACACCTTAGGGAGACAATGCATAGGGATTACACCTCAGAAACCATCAGTGGCCCATTTGTGCGAGAGAAGGTAGTGCTAGCGAAAAGCTAGCTTGAAAAACAAGAAAGGACCAGACCATATCCACTCGGAAACATTGCGCCATGTGTCACCACAGATATTCCCGCATAAAAAAATTAAAAAAATAAATAATTAAAAAAAAAACAATAAATGATGCCCTCAAGCAGGAACGGTTGCCTCTAGTCTGGAAAACAGCCAACACAGTAATTATTAAGAAGGCCACAGACAGAGATCCGTCAGAACCAAAATCGCACCGACCAGTTTCTTCGTTAAATACATTGGCTAAGGTCCATCAGAGGTTTCTGTGTAGCCGCCTCCTCGCAGGTAAATCCATGGCCTTAGTCAGCACCATTTTGGCTTTAGGCGGCGCGATTAATCTCGCTGTCCAAACTGTAGAACAGGCATTACAGAAGATGGCAGAGCACTTGCCCGCGAAAGGCAAAGGTCCCGAGTTCGAGTCTCGGTCCGGCACACAGTTTTAATCTGCCAGGAAGTTTCATATCAGCGCACACTCCGCTGCAGAGTGAAAATCTCATTCTGGAGGCATTACAGAAGTTGCGATTCTTATTGGCATTGCTGGTGTCTTTGATAATCTCTGGTGGCCAGCGATGTTTGCACCGAGAACTACAGGTAACCGGATCTTTGTAGAATAGTCTTCGAGAGTATTGTAGGAACCTCTGTTCGTAGACTTAGACTCAGTGACAAGAAGCAACCACAAGGTTGTAAAAATGATTACGAAAGAATGTCTACAAGTCTCTATCTGGGGACCTATCTTGTGGGTGTAATGGTACTTGAATTACGTAACCATTGCGACACCTCACCTCAACCTCTCGATACCAGCATTATTCTATTGTGTTTCTGTAAAATAATTAGCATATTTCTGTGACAACATTTAGATTTGATTTCATTAATGTAGAGGTACTTTGATACAACGATATGTTTATATTGCAATGATATTATTCTTATGTTTATTCCTCCTTTTGTCACTATGATCTTTGTCGTACTTGTAACTCTGATTTTTGAGCGCGTAAGCGGTTATTAGAGAGTCGGGTCTTGGTCGTAATGTTGAAAACACGCAAATTGTAGTCAGTTTATGAAATGTGAACTTTAACAGTGAGGAAGATATTTTCATGTATGTTTTATACTGTGAAGTGATGTTGCAACAAAAGTAATAAAAAAGAAGTGTAACTTAAATTCGGAGTGCTGATTACTTTTTTACATCACCATTGTGCTAACTTGCAAAAGTTTAATCTTCAAGAATGGTTTGTGAAACACATCTATAAAACTTTTGGATATCGCAGAATAACACCTAGGCCTCTTTGCATCCGAGCTTGGAATCATCACTACCTAGCTTTTCGACGATTGAGCCATGAGTTCACCACGAGACCAGCGTGGGAAACACGAAAAGATGGATGCCTAGTTTATCCATTATTTCATTAAATGACTTTATTAACTGTGCTCTAATGACACCTGCCACATAATATAACTTTGTTGTTGCCCGAAAATGCAATATTTAGCAGCATGAGCAACACTACAATCATAATTAATTTTTGACCGTTGTTGTGGTAGGGTTGTTAGATGGGGTACCACAATTGAACTGGTAATGTATTTAATCGAGGGAGACGAACGTTCAGACACGATCGCTGCGTATGCTGAAGACCTGTGAGCTGTGAGATCAGCTATCAGAAGAGCAAGGTTGGAAAACAAGGCCAGTGTTAAGCTGTACACAATACAACAATGGTGCAATCAAAACAAATTATCCATAGCAACACAAAGACTACGAAGACATCTTGCAATAAACAATACAAACATAAAATGCGAAGTAGTAACACACTGACGAACGACATAGCTTCAACGAACATATACGACTAATCACAAATAAAGCAAAAAGCACGCTTCACAAACTAGCGGCATTAAATTCTACACAATACGTACTACGACTCACACGCATAAGAATGAACCACTCTGCACTTTTCGAGTCCGTATTGAGCTCTGCAGGTAGTACATGGGCACACACACACTCACTCTCGTCATGAACAGGATCACTGTGAGTCGGGGGCGGAGGAGTCTGCTACTTAGACTATCAGCGGTGTACGGCACTGCATCAGTCGATTCGCGGTATGTGGTGCTTGGAATATACGAGGGGTGTTTGAAAAGTCTGTGCAAAAGTAAAAACTACTTACGTGTTTGGGATAAAACTTTTTTATTTTTCGACATAGTCTCCTTTTATACACTTCGTCCAACGCTGTTCTAGTTTGTTGATCCCTTCCAAATTATAGGAATTGTTCAAGTATGCAAAATAGCTATTAGTTGCTGCAATCACCTCGTCGTCTGAATAAAATCTTTGTCCCACCAGCCATTTCTTCAAATTGGGGAACAAATAACAGTACGAGCGAGCCAAGTATGGAGACTAGGGGGAATGTGAAACGAATTGGAATCCCATTTCCATTAATTTTGCGACCACAACTGCTGAGGTGCTTGCTAGTGCATTGTCGTGATGGAAAAGAGCTTTTTTGCGGTTCAAATCGCCGGTTTTTTTTTTTTTTTTTTTTTTGCAGTTCGGTTTTCAAACGGTCCAATAACGATGAATAATATGCACCTGCAATAGTTTTACCCTTTTCCAGATAGTCGATGGGGATTATCCCTTGTGAATCCCAAAAGACAGTTGCCATAACCTTTCCGACCGGAGAATAGTCTTCGCCTTTTTTGGTGCAGATTCTCCCTCAGTAACCCATTGTTTAGATTGTTGTTTGGTCTCAGGAGTATAGTAATGTATCCATGTATATTCCACAGCGACGAAACGAAGCTTGAAATCCTGCGGATTCTTCCTGAACAGCTGCAAACAATCCTTGCAACACTTCACACGATTCCGTTTCTGGTCAAGCGTGAGCAATCGCGGAACCCATCTTGCAGATAGCTTTCTCGTGTCCAAATGATTCTGCAAAATATTGTATACCCGTTCATTCGAGATGCCCACAGCACTAGCAATCTCACGCACCTTAACTCTTCTGTCATCCATCACCATATCATGGATTTTATCAGTGATTTCTGGAGTCGTAACCTCCACAGAGCGTCCAGAACGTTCAGTATCACTTGTGCCCATGTGGCCACTCCGAAAATTTTGAAACCACTTATAAACTGTTCTAATCGAAGGTGCAGAGTCTCTGTAATGTTTATCAAGCTTCTCTTTAGTCTCCTGAGGCGTTTTGCCTTTCATAAAGTAATGTTTAATCACCACACGAAATTCTTTTTCGTCCACTTTTTGACAATCACTCGACTTCCTTGATTCACAGGAATGACAAACAGAAAGAAATAGACCAATATGGCTGAAACTTGGTGTGTGCTGTTTCCAAAGATGCTACTAACTAAACAGGACCTCGATACCCGCCGGTGGTGCCATCTCTCGGACTTTTCACGGGCTTTTCGAACGCCCGTCGTACCTTATCGATATAACCATCAGACATTGGGCTGCAACATAATGGCTGCAAAATCGGTAGACTTGAGAGAGCGTTACATACCACTGGGCAGTATACAGAAGACAGGCGCCAACTAAAAAATTGGCGTGTGGACACTTGGAAAACAGAGTGGGATGAGAGTGATAAAAGCCATCAAGTCTATCCATTTTTCCCCAATGTCAGGGAGCAGACATGGTAGCACCATGTCAACCCCAGCCGAGTCCTGGTCCATTGTGTCACTAGACATGGCCCTTACCCTACGCACTTGCAGTGCGTGTCGCTTTCAGAAAGCAATCGTTGTACATGTGGGGAAATAGGTTCCCTAAAACACTTCCTTTTGAAATGCATTGTATAGAGGTACTTACACGGAACACATGATAGAAACAACACTAGTTGAAGGCAAACGCCAACGACACCTCAAAATCAGAACGTGACATATACAAATAGACTCATCAATACAGAAGGCGCAGAACACAAAGACAGGCCGACCTAGGTAGCTCGAATAGCTCCAGAACTGACAATGATACGAGTGATAATGACAACACCGACATATCATAGACACACAAAATATACATAACATAAAACATCTGAAACATGCACAACTACTCACTTGAAAATTAACTAAGATTGCAATTTATATCATTTTATGAATTAGTCTATTTAAAAGTAGGAGTAATTAGAATAGTCCGTAGATCTACATCTGCATTTACACTCCGCAAGCTACCCAACGGTGTATGGCGGAGGGCACTTTACGTGCCACTGTCATTACCTCCCTTTTCTGTTCCACTCGCGTATGGTTCGTGGGAAGAACGACTGCCGGAAAGCCTCCGTGCGCGCTCGAATCTCTCTAATTTTACATTCGTGATCTCCTCGGGAGGTATAAGTAGGGGGAAGCAATATGTTCGATACCTCATCCAGAAACGCACCCTCTCGAAACGTGGACAGCAAGCTACACCGCGATGCAGTCTGTCAACCCGACCTGGTACGGATCCCACACTGATGAGCAATACTCAAGTATAGGTCGAACGAGTGTTTTGTAAGCCACCTCCTTTGTTGATGGACTACAGTTTCTAAGGACTCTCCCAATGAATCTCAACCTGGCACCCGCCTTACCAACAATTTTATATGATCATTCCACTTCAAATCGTTCCGTACGCATACTCACAGATATTTTACAGAAGTAACTGATACCAGTGTTTGTTCTGCTATCGTATAATCATACAATAAAGGATCCTTCATTCTATGTATTCGCAATACCTTACATTTGTCTATGTTAAGGGTCATCTGCCAATCCCTGCACCAAGTGGCTATCCGGTGCAGATCTTCCTGCAGTTCGTTGCAATTTTCTAATGCTGCAATTTCTCTGTATACTACAGCATCATCCGCGAAAAGCCCAATGGAACTTCCGACACTGTCTACTAGGTCATTTATGTATGCTGTGAAAAGCAGTGGTCCCATAACACTCCCCTGTGGCATGCCAGATGTTACTTTAACGTCTGTAGACGTCTCTCCATTGAGAACAACATGCTGCGTTCTGTTTGCTAAAAACTCTTCAATCCAGCCTCCCAGCTGGTCTGATATTCCGTAGGCTCTTACTTTGTTTATCAGGCGACAGTGCGGAACTGTATCGAACGCCTTCCGGAAGTCGTGGAAAATGGCATCTACCTGGGAGCCTGTGTCTAATATTTTCTGGGCCTCATGAACAAATAAAGCGAGTTGGGTCTCATACGATCGCTGTTTGCGGAATCCATGTTGATTCCTACAGAGTAGATTCTGGGTTTCCAGAAATGACATGATACGCAATAAAAAAAAACATGTTCTTAAATTCTTCAACAGATCGATGTCAGAGATATAGGTCTGTAGGTTTGCGCATCTGCTCGACGACCCTTCTTGAAGACTGGGTCTACCTGTGCTCTTTTCCAATCATTTGGAACCTTCCGTTGCTCTAGAGACTTGCGGTACACGGCTGTTAGAAGGGGGGCAAGTTCTTTCGCGTACTCTGTGTAGAATCGAATTGGTATCCCGTCAGGTCAAGTGGACTTTCCTCTGCTGAGTGATTTCAGTTGCTTTTCTATGCCTTGGACACTTATTTCGATGTCAGCCATTTTTTCGTTGGTGCGAGCGTTTAGAGAAGGAACTGCAGTGCGGTCTTCCTCTGTGAAACAGCTTTGGAAAAAGGTGTTTAGTATTTCAGCTGTAGGCGTGTCATCCTCTGTTTCAATGCAATCGTCATCCCAGAGTGTCTGGATATGCTGTTTCGATCCACTTACTGATTTAACGTGAACCTCTAGGATTTTCTGTCAAGTCTTTACATAGAATTTTACTTTCGAATTCACTGAACGCTCCACGCGTAGCCCTCCTTTTGCTAACTTTGACATCGTTTAGCTTCTGTTTGTCTGAGAGGTTTTGGCTTCGTTTAAAGTTGCAGTGAAGCTCTGTTTTGCTTTCGCAGTAGTTTCCTAACTTTGTTGTGGAACCACGGTGGGTTTTTCCCGTCCCTCACAATTTTGCTGGGCACATACCTGTCTAAAACGCATTTAACGATTGTCTTGAACTTTTTCCATGAACACTGAACATTGTCAGTGTCGGAACAGAAATTTTCGTTTTTCGATACGAGGATAATCCCAAAAGTAAGGTCTCCTATTTTTTTTATAAGAACAGAACTCTGCCTGTGTGGCAGTTGGTCACACTGTTATGAAGAGTGCGTCACGCTCTGAGTGTAAACACGCGCACGCTGCCCTGAAGCGCTGTCTTGGCTCGGCAGCCGTTGAGAATGGAGCTCCTAATGGATGATAATTCCAAGTGCGAATTGCGCGCAGTTATTCGGCTTTTGAACGCAAAGGGCACTGCGCCGATTGAAATCCGTCGCCAATTGACGGAAGTGTATGGTGAGTCGTGCATGGAAGTAAAAATATCCGGAAATGGTGTAGAGAGTTTGCAGCTCGTCCGACCGAAATTCACGACGAACAAACAAGCGTGAGACCGTTAATTTCTGAGGAGACAGTGTTGAAGGTTGAGCAAAGCGTGCGTGAAGATCGGCGGTTCACCCTGGATCATCTCTGCACGTTGGTTCCTGAGGTTTCCCGAACCACCGCTCACAGAATTTTAACGGAGACATTGAACTACCGGAAGGCGTGTGCAAAATGGGTGCCACACATGCTGACTGAGGACCACATGCGGCAACGAGCTGATGCTTCCCGCGCATTTCTTCACCGCCTTGCAGCCGAACTTTCTAGGCTCAATTGTGACGGGTGACTAAACCGGAAAGCGATTCAGCTCCGACTACGAGATGAAAGAAGAGGTTCATAACTTTTTGAACAGCATGGCGGCGAGCTGGTATGACATGTGCATACAAAAAAACTGCCACAGCGTCTACAAAAATGCATTGACCGAAATGGTGATTATGTCGAAAAAAAGCTAAATGTTCAAGCTGTAAACTGATGTAAGGCATTGTAGAAATAAACAGGTCTATGTACTTATAAGAAAATAGGAAACCTTACTTTTGGGATTACCCTCGTAGATGTTGTTCTAGAATCCACGTGAAACGTGTTACATCTACATCTACAGACATACTCCGCAATCCACCATACGGTGCGTGCCGGAGGGTACCTCGTACCACAGTTAGCATCTTCTCTCCCTGTTCCACTTCCAAACAGAACGAGAGAAAAATGACTGCCTATATGCCTCTGTACGAGCTCTAATCTCTCTTATCTTTGTGGTCTTTCCGCGAAATGTAAGTTGGTGGCAGTAAAATTGTACTGCAGTCAGCCTCAATTGCTGGTTCTCTAAATTTCCTCAGTAACGATTCACGAAAAGATCGCCTCCTTTCCTCCAGAGACTCCCACCCGAGTTCCTGAAGCATTTCCGTAACACTCGCGTGATGATCAAACCTACCAGTAACAAATCTAGCAGCCCACCTCTGAATTGTTTCTATGTCCTCCCTCAATCCGACATAATAGGGATTCCAAACGCTCGAGCAGTACCCAAGAATAGGTCGTATTAGTGTTTTATAAGCGGTCTCCTTTACAGATGAACCACGTCTTCCCAAAATTCTACCAATGAACCGAAGACGACTATCCGCCTTCCCCACAACTGCCATTACATGCTTGTCCCACTTCATATCGCTCTGCAGTGTTACGCCCAAATATTTAATCGACGTGACTGTGTCAAGCGCTACACTACTAATGGAGTATTCAAACATTATGGGATTCTTTCTCCTATTCATCTGCATTAATTTACATTTATCTATATTTATATCTTTACACCAATCACAAATCCTGTCCAAGTCATCTTGTATCCTCCTACAGTCACTCAACGACGACACCTTCCCGTACACCACAGCATCATCAGCAAACAGCCGCACATAGCTATCCACCCGATCCAAAAGCTCATTTATGTAGATAGAAAACAACAGCGGACCTACCACACTTCCCTGGGGCACTCCAGATGATACCCTCACCTCCGATGAACACTCACCATCCAGGACAAAGTTAAGTAGTTACATAAATGAATTCATCATTGTAAATGTAATAATATGAATGGAATATAAATTTTATAATGAGCGAGCAACTAAAATCAAACAGCGTATATACAAAACAGAAACAGGTCATGCATATTACGCTGTTATGCAAAACTATGGGTCCACTATCCAAAAAGTCTAAGTTTATTGTACAAAAATATTTTTACAAGATTAATAACAGGTTAGTGGTGGCTTGCTATTAGATTAGATTAGATTAGATTAGATTAGTACTTGTTCCATAGATCATGAATACGACACTTAGTAATGATGTGGAACGTGTCAGGTTAATAAGATGTGTCTATAAAAGATATTGCATTACACAAAATATTATGACAGTTAATATTATTAATTTTTTGTGGTGGTTGGGGAAATTACCCACTTACTATATCCAAAAATTCATCTAATGAGTAGAAGGAGTTGCCATTAAGAAATTCTTTTAATTTCCTTTTAAATGCTATGTGGCTATCTGTCAGAATTTTGATGCTATTAGATAAGTGACCGAGCGAGGTGGCGCAGTGGTTAGCACACTGGACTCGCATTCGGGAGGACGACGGTTCAATCCCGTCTCCAGCCATCTCTTCTATCAACCCTATCTGGTACGGATCCCACACTGCTGAGCAGTATTCGAGCAATGGGCGAACAAGTGTACTGTAACCTACTTCCTTTGTTTTCGGATTGCATTTCCTTGGGATTCTTCCAATGAATCTCAGTCTGGCGTTTGCTTTACCGACGATCAACATTATATGATCATTCCATTTTAAATCACTCCTAATGCGTACTCCCAGATAATTTATGGAATTAACTGCTTCCAGTTGCTGACCTGCTATACTGTCGCTAAATGATAAGGGATCTTTCTTTCTATGTATTCGCAGCACATTACACTTGTCTACATTGAGATTCAATTGCCATTCCCTGCACCATGCATCAATTCGCTGCAGATCGTCCTGCATTTCACTACAATTTTCCATTGTTACAACCTCTCGATATACCACAGCATCATCCGCAAAAAGCCTCAGTGAACTTCCGATATCATCCACAAGGTCATTTATGTATATTGTGAATAGCAACGGTCCTACGACACTCCCCTGAGGCACACCTGAAATCTTACTTCGGAAGACTTCTCTCCATTGAGAATGACATGCTGCGTTCTGTTATCTAGGAACTCTTCAATCCAATCACACAATTGGTCTGATAGTCCATATGCTCTTACGTTGTTCATTGAATGACTGTGGGGAACTGTATCGAACGCCTTGCGGAAGTCAAGAAACACGGCATCTACCTGGGAACCCGTGTCTATGGCCCTCTGAGTCTCGTGGACGAATAGCGCGAACTGGGTTTCACACGATCGTCTTTTTCGAAACCCATGCTGATTCCTACAGAGTAGATTTCTAGTCTCCAGAAAAGTCATTATACGAAGAAGAGTCATTATACGAAGAAGACAGCGACCTACGGGACGACCTATTAGACGAAAAGAACACATACGACAACGACGACTTATGGGAGAACCGAGTACAGGCGTCAACTCTGACTCACACTCTGATATACCTATCATTGCCATTATCGACACAGGTGCAAACATCAATGCTTTGTGTATGTGTGTATACAAAAAGGTGTTCTCTGTAACAAAAATTCCTTCACTTCCTGTACGAGGATGTACTGTATCCGGAGTAGTGGACTCCCTGGTACAGAAGGACAGCCTGCAAGTACAAGCACCGAAACAATTTGAATTCGACTGTATACAGTGGACATTTTTAGTAGTTAAGAACATTTCTGTTCCATGCTTGTTAGAAAAAACGGTGAAATTATCGATCTAGCTGAAGGTAAATGTACGCTAAGACTCAACGATAGGACATTAATCATACATCTAATGAGAACAAAAGTCAGCGCAAAGTGATCATACGCAGGTCTCTGACAGGCAACATTATTATCGTGCGATTGACGAGTCTAGCGACATCAACAATGACTCTGACTTGTTACCAATTACAGACGAGCTACGCACGAAAAAATGGCTCTGAGCACAATTTGGAATATTATTGAAAGGGAAATAGGGCAACCAAGATCACAGGAAGACTTCAGTGCCATAAAACTAAATGACATGTGTACTAACAAACAATCAGAAATTGAAAATATTTTCAATAATCATTTTTTTAATGTTGTGAGGAAAATAGGATCTAGATCTTCACTAGAAGAGGCAAGGCTACTAATAGAAGAGGCCATACCTGTGCAGTTTGAAACAACTGTATTTCCACCAACCTCTCCCTCTGAATTCAGTAAAATAATAAACTCACTGAAAAGTAAAAGCTCTTACGGAATTGATGGCATTTCCAGCAAGATACTTAAAGCTTGTTCCCCACAGATAAGTAGGATTCTCAGCCACGTATGTAATATCTCTTTGGAGCAGTGTGTTTTCCCCGATAGACTGAAATATGCCATTGTAAAACCATTGCATAAAAAGGGGGATACGTCGGATGTCAACAACTACCGCCCAATCTCTCTTCTGACAGCTCTATCAAAAATTTTTGAGAAAGTAATGTATTCAAGAGTAGCCTCCCAAATTTGTAAAAATAAAGTCTAACAAAATGTCAGTTTGGTTTTCAGAAAGGCTTTTCAACAGAAAATGCTACATACGCTTTCACTGATCAAATATTAAATGCTCTGAATAACCGGACATCATCCATTGGTATTTTTTGTGATCTCTCAAAGGCCTTTGATTGTGTAAATCATGGAATTCTTTTAGATAAGCTACATCATTATGGTTTTAGGGGGGCAGTGCACAAATGGTTTAGTTCATACTTAACTGGAAGAATGCAGAAAGTTGAAATGAGTGGTTCATGTAATGTTAAAACAACAGCTGATTCCTGAAACTGGGGGGGGGCTATCAAGTACGGGGTCCCACAGGGTTCGGTCTTAGGTCCTTTACTGTTCTTGATATACATTAATGACTTACCATTCCACATTGATGAAGATGCAAAGTTAGTTCTTTTTGCTGATGATACAAGTATAGTAATAACATCCAAAAACCAAGAACTAAGTGATGTAATTGTAAATGATGTTTTTCTCAAAATTATTAAGTGGTTCTCAGCAAACGGACTCTCTTTAAATTTTGATAAAACACAGTATATACAGTTCTGTACAGTAAATGGCACAACTCCAGTAATAAATATAGACTTTGAACAGACGTCTGTAGCTAAGGTAGAATTTTCTAAATTTTTAGATGTGTCCATTGATGAGAGGTTAAACTGGAAGCAACACATTGATGGTCAGCTGAAACGTCTGAGTTCAGCTACGTATGCTATTAGGGTTATTGCAAATTTTGGTGATACGAATCTCAGTAAATTAGCTTACTATGCCTACTTTCATTCACTGCTTTCGTATGGCATAATATTCTGGGGTAATTCATCGTTGAGCAGAAAAATATTCATTGCTCAAAAGCGTGTAATCAGAATAATTGCTGGAGCCCACCCACGGTCATCCTGCAGACATCTATTTAAGGATCTAGGGATCCTCACAGTATATATATTCACTTATGAAATTTGTTGTTAATAATCCAACCCAGTTCAAAAGTAATAGCAGCGTGCATAGCTATAACACCAGGAGAAAGGATGATCGTCACTATGCAGGGTTAAATCTGACTTTGGCACAGAAAGGGGTAAGTTATGCTGCCACAAAAGTCTTTGGTCACCTACCAAACAGCATCAAAAGCCTGACAGATAGCCAACCAACATTTAAAAATAAAATAAAAGAATGTCTAGATGACAACTCCTTCTACTCATTGGCTGAATTTTTAGATGTAAATTAAGGAAAAAAAGAACCAACTTAAACATTAGTGTCATGCAATATTTTGTGTAATGTAATATCTTGTACAGACATCTTTTATTAACCTGACACGTTCCACATCATTACGAAGTGTCGTATTCATTATCTATGGAACAAGTATTAATTTAATCTAATCTAATCTAATCTATGGCTCTGAGCACTATGGGACTTAACATCTATGGTCATCAGTCCCCTAGATCTTAGAACTACTTAAACCTAACTAACCTAAGGACATCACACAACACCCAGTCATCACTAGACACGCACGAAAACTTTGGAAATAGACGGACTCAACGACTGTCAGAAACAGGAACTGCATGATTTACTATAAAAATTTGTGAACATTTTTTCCCGTTTACCAGGTATCATAGCTAACTATGAATTTGACATGAAGGTAAAACCCTATGATACTTTTTGTACCTAGCGGTTCTAGGCGCTACAGTCTGGAACCGCGCGACCGCTGCGGTCGCAGGTTCGATTCCTGCCTCGGGCATGGATGTGTGTGGTGTCTTTAGGTTAGTTAGGTTTAAGTAGTTCCAAGTTCTAGGGGACTGATAACCTCAGAAGCTAAGTCCCATAGTGCTCAGAGCCATCTGAATCATTTGAACCATACTTTTTGTAAAACAACCTATTCTCTTCCGCAGGCCTGTAAGGATGCAGTCAAAAAAGAAATTCCTAAAATGCTTAAATGGAAAATGATAGAGCCATCCGACTCTCCGTAAAGTAGTCCTTTGTTGTCTATTTTCAAACACTATGCAATCATCAGACTTGTCTTGGACGCGAGGAATATCAATAAAATCATCATACTAGTATGCACAAGACTTGAAGCCCTGGAGGAACAATTACAAAGATTCCATGGTGTAAAATTTCTGTCCTCCATTGACCTCCGCAGTAGCTATTGGCAGGTGAAACTGTCATCATCATCCAGGAAGTACACAGCATTCATCTTTGCTGGTCGCTCTTATCATTTTCGAGTAGTACCTTTTGGTCTTAACATTAGTTCTGGTGTTTTCATTGCAGCCCTTGATCATGTGCTAGGTCAGGAGTTACTTGACCAAATAACCGTCTATGTTGATGATTTACTGATAGCAACGGCTTCCTGGGAAGAACATTTAACTCTTCTGCAACAGAACTTTCAAAGATTCTCTGCTTTCGGAGTTATCGCCAATTTGCAAAAATCCAAATTCTCCACGAGAGAAGTAAAGTTTTTAGGACATCTAATTTATTCAGAAGGAATCTCTCCTGATCCACACCAAGTTAACAGCTGTAAAATATTTTCCTGAACCTTGCACTCAAAGGCAATGAAAAGGTTTTCTTCGGGTTAACCTCATTCATTGGTCGCTTCATTTCAGATCAATCAATCAACCATCCAGCGTTGTTGAATTTACTCAAGAAAAACGCCCACTGAATGTGGACTTCTGAATGTCAAAGTGCCGTTCAGAAGATCAAAGAAGCTCTTCGAACGAGTAACATTTTAAGTCATACGAACATGAATTTAGATTTCTGGATTTCTTGCGATGCATCATTCCAAGGATTAGATGCATGTTTATTTCAAACAGATGAAACTGGTGGCAAGGATGAAATCAAAATAATCAGTTTTGCCAGTCGAGTCCTAAGCTTTTCGCTTTTCGCCGTTTTAATTACTATATCAGCAGACTCGCTGGATTGATTTCGTCACACCCTTTGAAGAGATTGTCAACAACCTACCTCTCACATCAACACGTTTCGCGCCATCTGAACTAGTATCACCATGCAGACTTGAAGAAATACCGAGCTAATCCTTGAAGATATCTGCTACGTTAAGCTGCTAAATATATATATATATATACATATGTATAATTATAAATTGTCATACTACGTATGAAGTACCAAGGTACATAATTAAGAATAATGCACAGGATTAATACCCTGTCAACATGCCTCAACACGAGAATTAACTTAGGTGAGCACATTTATTACAGGAGAGCAAGGTTTGCTTTGGATCTAAGTTTGTTTTAAGTTAATTGAGTTATGAACAGCCGCAGCCAAAGAGCTGACTAATAAATAATATACTAGGGACATGCTAAGTGCCACCTACTACAACTACACTACTGGCCATTAAAATTACTACACAAAGAAGAAATGCAGATGAGAAACGGGTATTCATTGGATAAATGTATTATACTAGAACTGACGTGTGATTACATTTTCATGTAGTTTGGGTGCATAGATCCTGAGAAATCAGTACCCAGAACAACATCCTCTGGCCGTAATAACGGCCTCGATATGCCTGGGTATTGAGTCAAACAGAGCTTGGATGGCGTGTACAGGTACAGCTGCCTATGCAGCTTCAACACGATACCACAGTTCATCAAGAGTACTGACTAGCGTAGTGTTACGCGCCAGTTGCTCGGTCATCATTGACCAGACGTTTTCAGTTGGTGAGAGATCTGGAGAAGGTGCTGGCCAGGGCAGCAGTCGAACATTTTCTGTATCCAGAAAGCGGTCGTGCATTATCCTGCTGAAATGTAGGGTTTCGCAGGGATCGAATGAAGAGTAGAGCCACGGGTCGTAACACATCTGAAATGTAACGTCCACTGTTCAAGGTGCCGTCAATGCGAACAAGAGGTGACCGAGACGTGTAACCAATGGCACCCCATACCATCACGCCGGGTGACACGCCAGTATGGCGATGACGAATACACGCTTCCAATGTGCGTTCAGGGCGATGTCGCCAAACACGGATGTGACCATCTTGATGCTGTATACGGGACATGGACTCTTCCGAAAAAATGACGTTTTGCCATTCGTGCAATAATTTTGCCATTCGTGCACTCAGGTTCGTCGTCGAGTTCACCATCGCAGGCGCTCCTGTTTGTGATGCTGCGTCAAGGGTAACCGCAGCCATGGTCTCCGAGCCGACAGTCCATGCTCCTGCTGCGAACGTCGTCGAACTGTTCGTGCAGATGGTGGTTGTCTTGCAAACGTCCCCATCTGTTGACTCAGGGATCGAGACGTGGCTGCACGATCCGTTACAGCCATGCGGATAAGATGCCTGTCATCTAGACTGCTAATGAAATGAGGCCGTTGGGATCTAGCACGGCGTTCCGTATTACCCTCCTGAACCCACAGATTCCATATTCTGCTAACAGTCATTGGATCTCGACCGACGCGAGCAGCAATGTCGCGATACGATAAACCGCAATCGCAATAGGCTACAATCGGAGCTTTATCAAAGTCGGAAACGTGATGGTACGCATTTCTCCTCCTTACACGAGGCATCACAACAACGTTTCACCAGGCAACGCCGGTCAACTGCTGTTTGTGTATGAGAAATCGGTTGGAAACTTTCCTCGTGTCAGCACGTTGTAGGTGTCGCCACCGGCGCCAACCTTGTGTGAATGCTCTGGAAAGATAATCATTTGCATATCACAGCATCTCCTTCCTGTCGGTTAAATTTCGCGTCTGTAGCACGTCACCTTCGTGGTGTAGCAATTTTAAAGGCCAGTAGTGTATTTTTTTATGTATAGCAAAACTCTCATGAATGAGATAAATTAAATTGATCATTCGGACCAGAATGACTGCTCATAAATGACAATTGACTATAGTTGCTTATTCTAACGAGGTTAATGTTATGTTATGAATAAGGCGTGTTTGACAACAATTTCCATAAGACCACCTGTGAAACGCAGCAAACAACGGCAGAAACTTAGCATGTAAGAATCAAGTAAGTCAATAACGAACCAGGTAATAGGAAAGAAATGCGCAAATTAATTATTTTTGTTACCACACGGAGAAAACCGTATGCGTTCATAAGAATTTTCTACAGTGCGGCGCAGCTGACATACTATGACAAATCTTCGAGATACGACTGGTGTTTTAAGAAACCAATTTTACGAATACGCAGAGCCGAAGGTACCCAACAGACTCTGTTCACTGCTAGTGCACGCTTTAAGCAATTTTAGATATGTATAGAGAAATGCCTAGATAGCTAGATCAGACGATACTGAAACTACAGTATTGATTTAATTATACTAACTATTTGTCGTGAAAGACTAAGGTGGTAATGAATAATTTATGTTAAACTCGTCATTTGTCATCGACATTGTGTCTTCAGATTTCTTCACTCTATTACATTCTATTGTGTTTTCCTCCAATCAGCATCCCTACCTACTTTACCCAGTAGAGAAGCGAATTTTACGGGCTGATTGAGTGCTTGGTATGTACAGACTGTGCGTATGGATAGTCGTGACGCTTTAGTTGTTGACAGGCTACGCTTATTTTTCGCGAACCGCGAATTCAATTAAGATTTGTTGTGTGCAGTTGCACGATAGGGAACACAAAGCTTCCCAATTTCCCTGGAGGAAACTTGAACATGAACTGTTCATCAAGTCAACAAAGCCACGTTGACTATGTCTTGAAATTGACGACGTAATTAACAAAGAGAAAATAAAAGAGGCGAATCTGAGAAAAGAGTAGCTATTGTACAAAGAAAAGAATAACGAGATTTCGAACTAGGTGTAAACCTAAAGTGACTTTGGAAGCACAAACTCTAATTAAGAGACACGTTTCATTTTCGTCAGGCCTTCTAGTCACAGAGACTATTTTTCCTTTGTATATAATTTTCAGACATGATATTATACCAAATGTTAACTGTACTCTGTAGCGTAATGCAGCCAGCAATTAATGGACACGTATATGCTGCTGCTTGTGAATCGACTATAGACAAGCAATTAAAGGACACGTATAAAAATGTAGCGTGTGAACCTTAACATGACGACCAAACAGATGTGGATTAATAACAACGTGTGAAGTGAAAAGGTGATAACTCCATGTACACATGTGGAATTCCGCGTGTGAAGTAACGTTATAAGTACTTGTACTGCGAAACCACGATGTAAAAGCCGAACAGTGCTCGTGAATAAGTGTTGTACTTACCTCAACCGGTACTGTACACCCTTCTACGGAAATATTCTTCGACACAGATGCGGAAGTTACCGTCCCTGGCTGTATTCCCGACTCGATGAAAGTGTGTAAAACTTACGGCACGGCTTGTAGTAACCAAATGCTCTGCTTCTCGCAGAATACTGCAGCCAACGTTGTCGAACCGTCAAGTTATTATCACGTGAGTATGACAAGCGGACCTCATACTGCGTACGCTACGCGCTCAATAATCCACATTCCTTTGCACAACGTACGTGGGCGGCAAATGCTTTTGAAATACTATCAAAATAAACTATGATAAAACAATGAGTTATGCACTCATATATCTTATGAAATTATAAAAACACTAATCAGGAAAATCTTAAGCTCGACTTTGAAAATTGCTACCGAATTTATAGACCAGGCAAAGTAATAGCGAAACGTGTCAACAAAGAAAAAAAAAAATAAAATAAAATAAAACAAGAAAGTTGAATCAATACGAAAGCTAAGCACTCATATAGGAACGAGACTTTATGTAAAAAAAAAAGTTATCATTACCTAATCCTATTTCCTTTTAGACTAAGTTATTAGTAAGTAAGCACATTCTAATACAGATTTTCTCTGTACTTTCCATGTACGATAACATGAATGGAAGCTCGAAGTGAAATAGAGACCGCCGCCAAACGGCTCAACACGTTGCAGAACCAGTCTTCCATTTCCTGATTCAGGACGTATTCCTAATGGACCATCACGTCCAGACAACCACTTCAACCCCCACAGTGAAAGCGATGCCCTGATTTTCCTCCCTTGTGTAAGTACAATCAATTTCCCCACTCATGTGCAGTGGTACCATTTTTACGCGAAATTCTCCCGCTCCCAGTGCAAGTTCTTTTTTGAGTAGGTCATGAAAGCCATAAATCAGTAAAGTGCTGCGTGTCTACTGCTAGAAATTTTCGTCGAGACCACAGCAAAAATGTTCCTGCAAATGTCACTGTAGAACAAGAATGTCAGTTCTTTGTAATATATTTTTCCAAGAGTGCAGAATGCACCAAGACTTCCTGTGAAGTCAAATAATTTATTTCTTTATTACTTTTAACATTTGTTATGCCATGTACGAGGGCTGTCCAGAAAGTAAGTTCCGATCGGTCGCGAAATGGAAACCACAGTGAAAACCAGAAACGTTTTATTTGCAACACTTACGGTACACCTTCCAACTTATTCTCTACATAGTCGCCGCTCCAACTTCGCTTGTTGTCGTGGTGTTGTATCAACTTTCCAATATGCTCGTCATAGAAAGCAGCCGCCTGTGTTTTCGACCAGTTATCTGCACTGGTCGTTGTCTGTGGAAAAATTTTGTCTTCATAGTCAGCGGTTCTAGTGAGCAGAGATGAGACTCAGGGGGAGCCAATTACGGACTGTATTGTGGGCGATCGAACAATTCTCAACGTAAACGCTGCAGGAGCGTCTTCATTGGCCCTGCAGTGTGCGGCCGAGAACTAGCATGAAGAAGGAACTGCTCGACAGTTGTGTTATGTGGGCTGCATCACAAAGGCGAAATCCCTAATCAGGCCCTCATACTTAGCGGCAGACGCTATTCCCTAGCATCTTTTCGTGCTCACTGTTCACTGAAAACTGAAAAGACTAACGCGACACGATTGGCGGGCACACTAGAGACATTACCAAAACATCTGTGCAAAGCTTTACCGGATTTTCCCAGTGGTTTCCACTTCGCGACCGATCGGAACTTACTTTCTGTACAACCCTCGTATAATGTACCTACGTATGTGTATCTTAGTCCTAATTTTACCGTCTCTTACCGAGAAATGAACATTTGTTACCATAGTATAATACATTAGAAGGAGAACAAGTCAATCGTCATGCAGTTACTCTGTGAACAAGTCAGAACTAATTTCATGTGTACGAATATATTTACCTTTTATTCCTTATATCAACTACTTTGTTTAATGTCATATGTGAGATTTATTGTAAAGAATTTCAACGAATAATCCTAACTTGTTTCACGAAAGCAATAATATTACGACTACGCGTGAGTCGCGATGATCACCGCTCCTCATGCGGGAAGCAATGTAATATTATTGGATTTCAGACACTTTGCAAATGAGGATATTTGTCATAAAAGAGAGGAACAGCCATCGGGCTGTAGTTCGTAAAGGTATTAAGCATCACGGCGCATGTGTAAAGAGACGAAATGCTTTATAATGTGCGGCTACACTAAGATGCGCATCCAGCATTAAAATATTTCAAATAAACACTATGATCCGCTGGGCGCAGATATTTAAATCATTGAAAAAGCGCTCGATAGTTGTGAAACATTTGAAAGAACAATCCCTCATTTGTTAAGAAATGTTCTAGAGATTTCATTACCTTTTTACGTTTGGTCACCGACTTGTTAAGACTTGTTGTGTAGCACCGCTACAAGTTATATTTTATTTAGTGTCAAAAACCATGTAAACCACCAAGCGAACCGTGTGACGCTACAAAGTTAATGTCTATTAGTTTAGAACTTTCGTTCTTTGAGAATATATTGATGCTTCACTTTATAGAAAATCTCTGCTTATTCTTTTCTTGAAACTCACCATGATCTTTCAATGTTTGTAAGCTTTGTTACAGGTTCGCTCTTCATTGAGGTATCTCGATTGTATTCGGGAGGACATTAATATGTTCAATTTCCGGTCTGGTAACTTTTTATAAAATTTCACTATTTTGCATTATTTCCATTTTTTTTTCTAATACACCACTTAGGTATTTTCATCGAAGATTCTGATTGCGTGAAGGCAATCAGGGTCAAAGCGCAGTCACGAAACTACTTTCGCGTAATCAAACCTTACGACTCCTGAACAAAATCGAGAACCGTCGCATCGGCGAAAATCCATTACTTTTTCTCTCTACGTCTTACTGGCGTTCTGTGTATTGTAACGTGGAATGTCAGACACCTTAATCAGGCAGGTAGGTTAGAAAATTTAAAAGGAGAAATGAATAGGTTAGATATAGTCGGAATTAGTGAAGTTAGATGGCAGGAGGAAAAAGACTCCTGGTCAAGTGAATAGAGGGTTATAAATACAAAATAAAATAGGGGTAATGCAGGAGTACGTTTAATAATGAATAAAAAAAATAGGAGTGTGGCTAAGCTATTACAAACAGCATAGTGAACACGTTACTGTAGCAAAGACAGATACGAAGCTCATGCCTACCACAGTAGTACAAGTTTATATTCCAAGTAGCTCCACAGTAGGCGTAGAGATTGATGAAACGTATGATGAGATAAGGTAAATTATTCTGATAGTGAAGGGAGACGAAAATTTAATAGTCATGGGTGACTGGAATTCGGTAGTAGGAAAAGGGAGAGAAGGAAACGTAGTAGGTGAATATGGATTGGGGCTAAGAAATGAAAGAGGAAGCCGCCTGATAGAATTTTGCACAGAGCACAACTTAATCATAGCTAACACTTGGTTCAAGAATCATAAAAGAAGGTTGTATAGATGGAAGAAGCCTGGAGAGACTGGAAGATATCAGATAGATTATATAATGGTAAGACAGAGATTTAGGAACCAGGTTTTAAATTGTAAGACACATCCAGGGGCAGATGTGGACTCTGACTGCAATCTATTGGTGATTAACTGTAGATTAAAACTGAAGAAACTGCAAAAAGGTGGGAATTTAAGGAGATGGAACCTGGATAAACTGACAGAAACAAAGGTTGTAGAGTTTCAGAGAGAGCATTAGGGAACGATTGACAAGAATGGGGGAGGGAAATGCAGAAGAAGAAGAATGGGTAGGTTTGAGAGATGAAATAGCAAAGGCAGCAGTGGATCAAATAGGTAAAAAGACGAGGGCTAGTAAAAATCCTTGGGTAACAGAGTAAATATTGAATTTAATTGATGAAAGGAGAAAAATATAAAAATCCAGTAAATGAAGACGCAAAAATGAATACAAACGTCTCAAAAATGAGATGGACAGGAAGTGCAAAATGGCTAAGCAGGGATGGCTAGAGGACAAATGTAAGATAGATACTGCCTACAGGAAAATTTAAAGAGACCTTTGGAGAAAAGAGAACCACTTGTATGAGTATCAACAGCTCAGATGGAAACCCAGTTTTAAGCAAAGAATGGAAAGCAGAAAGGTGGAAGGAGTATATAGAAGGTCTATACAAGGGCGATGTACTTGAGGACAATATTATGGAAATGGAAGACGACGTAGATGAAATGTGAGGTATGATACTGCGTGAAGAGTCTGACAGAACACTGAAAGACCTAGGTCGAAACAAGGCCCTAGGAGTAGGCAACATTCCTTTAGAACTACTGATAGCCTTGGGAGAAGCAGCCCTGGCAAAACTCTAGCATCTGGTGAGCAAGATGTATGAGACAGGCGAAGTACCCCGACAGGTGTGAAAAATACTTAACTATCAGTTTAATAAGTCACGGCAGCAACATACTAAGGAGTTAATGCAGCAAAAATGCCACATGAAGAGTGATGTTTTAATTTATTACTTATTTACCAATACCTGTATTCAAGACACACTTTCCACACAGTACTCACGTCTACAATTGAATGTACCAAAAAATTACATCATTGGAGGACACACAGTTCAGGAGATATTATGTCATAAACACGGAGATTAATGAAAAAATACTGCATCATGCTACATGTTTAGGTATTACTTTGTTGCCACTAAGTCTATTCACCACACATTTCGCAGGCAGTAGCCACATATGCCAACTGGCAAAATTATGACACTGAACATCACACAGTTACGAGATGTGAGCTCATTAACATTGAGCTGCCTGAAAATGGAACTGCAATGTAAAATTTGCTGGAGATACAAGTGACATACATGTACAAATTCGTGCGAAAACAAGTATATGTGAAATATAGTTCAGGCATGTACTCTTGCAAACCTATGCGTAAGACTATCATACTAAACCCTTGGAACGAGTTCAGCCAAATTTGGTACACCTCTTACTTACAATATGGAAAGAAATATTGTGGGCGTCAGAACAACCAGCCTCATACTGGGGTGAATGTGAGAACGTGGAGAGAGAAGACGGGAGGAGGTGATGGACAGAGAAAGGTAATAGGAGGACATTAACAGGAAGAGGGTTAATAGGAGACTGCTTAATATAATATTGAAATAAAGACATACCCAGTCAATATTAGGTTCTCAGCCATTAGTATTCTATTAAGGGATCCGTATTTGGTAATCCTTTAAGAGCATGTGCCTCTTTTTCCACTATGCAACCTGTTTGATACATGTACAGCCATATTCTCTTGGCTAGATAAACCGTCACCATTTGCAATGAAAGAGTCAACAGCTTGTGGTCTTTTGGCCTGCCGACTCTCCCATCAGGGAGCCCTGGTTTCGATTCCCAGCCAGGTGCAAATCTCAGCACTTCGCGCCTGAAGACGTCACGTAGCAGGTGTGACGAATTGTGTCATTTGATGACAGCCACTGTAACAGTAAATTTTTATGACAATTCGTAAATCTGTGAGATGGTTTTAAACTTGGCAGGGTACAGGCCAGAGTGCTACAATTTCATTCTTTTGGTTTTCTTTTCCTAAAAACATAAGACAGTGTTGTATACGACTTTACATTCACTACGCTCGTGCACTCTAGTACCTTGCTACTGACATGCCAGTGAACTCAGTAGCTGATTTACAGGTTGCCAGAATAACATGCGCCTCTATTACCGGCCTATAGCATATCGCACCGGCACCTTCTGCAATATTGTGGCCGTTCTGCAGAATTTTTAGACACTTCCATTGTCAGAAGTGCACTGGAAGCTATACCTGAGAAGCATGACCCAAGAAGAAAGAGTCCGATGGCTGCATGGATACTGGTATTTTAAACGACGTTTTAAGGAAGAGCTATGCAAAACAAAAGTGGAACGAAGGAAGCAATTCGTGGAGGCTAACTTAGAAACCGATCCCGGGAGTGTACCATATAAAATAGTCTGCGAGGAAATATGTTCACCAATAGCGTTATCCATATCCACGTTCAGAAGGAATTACTCGCTACAGAGGAAAGGTGCTGCTCGATACCCACGGAATCCAACAGATTTTTTTTTTTTTTTTTTTTTTGTGCTGGAACGTATCTACGCCCTTACAGATTCATTAATGTTCTGAAGGGCGGGACTAACATTCTTGACTAAGAAATGTAATGAACTGAATGTAGATTCATCATAATGTAATGTAGAGTATTAGGAAAAAATCCGCATCCATAGGCGTCTCTGAGGAGGCGGAGGTGGCAAGACGGTGCTTGGCACATGTACTGAAAGAAAACCTGCAGGCAACTTTTCTCCTTGTGGTGCTTGAGCTGCAATGTAGTCACTTTCTTTGGAATTGTTTCAAAAACTTTTTTTTTCATTCCAGTCCATAAAAATAGAAAATTTTTAAAATAAAATATTGGATCACTCCTTGCAGGATGACATGGTCCCATGGTCCCTGTGGATAGGCCCCATACGCCCATTTCATAAGCATTTGCCGGAATTATCAAGGGTGGCTTAACTTGCCAATAACTTCAACTGCGGGAGCACATACTGAACTAATGAGCATTCAGAATTATTTGAAATCATTTCAGTGTGTCTTTGTGTTCAGTGTGATACAAAGCATAGACGTTACTTAGCGAGTCTGAAACGAGAAATTTTGCTGTTAAAAGATTCATGCAGTTAATTTTGGGTCTGAGCCACTACTCCTGCACCTTTTCAGTGCTCTTCATGCTGTATTACCTATGATCACAAATGGGTCAGAGTTTGTCCATTCATTACATCATATTGGCATTGTAAATGAGCTAACTTCTAAAAAACTAGAGAGGAAGTACAATTTGGTTAGCTATCGAATTTATGTGAACTATTACAATTAAGTAAGTTTCTTAAAAAAGGATCTGATTAACTTTTTGCATTAACACTTTTTGACATTATACAAATTCACAAATTTTAACACAAAAAATTTTGTTGAGGGGCCTAAGAATGTTTACACGGAGGCCAGAAAGTCTAGTGCCCTCCCTGGCTGCAGGTACGTGTATCAATATGGAGTAGCTGCTCTTTTACGAAAATACACACCAATTACTCTGTCTTGAGATCTGTTTAAAGTCAGAAAAACTGCGCAATCAGAAATAAAGGAATTAAATAATGTAAGAAACACCATTCATTGCACTCATTTCCTCTTTAAAGTAACAAACCATCATATGACTGTTTCACTGTTTATTTAACTCAACAGTACAACAGTGAACTTGTGGTGTGTGCCTTTAAAAAATACTGTATAACTGTTGCCCAGGAACATCAAGAACTGTTTACTTATATACATGTCAAAGTTAAATTTTATTACCTGTAGTTTGATGACTTGCTTTAACATCTGAACTGTATCATAGTGAATCGTGTCAAGATTTGCGTGTGACATGAAATTTGTTTTGCTTTTGTGAGTTGCAATTTGATCCTCAGTTTTGTGTCTCTAATGAAACTACAATTACTTCAGTTGCTGAAATTTTTTACGTGTAGTACAAACAACAATCATATAAGGACAGGATTGTCTTCACATTTTGTATGTTTCAAAATGTTACTATGTCTGGTGAATGCTTTAAATGGACTTTTTGTGTCATGATGAACCAAGTGGTCTACAATAAACCATCTGTAAATTTTACAACTAAATTCACCAATTTTTTTTTCTTTTTTCTTTATTTTTATTTCATTCCCATGCTCCATTCGGGCAGGGGAGGGCTGTCAGCAGCACAATCTGCTGCTCTTCAGCTCAGAGATATTACATGAATTAAAAATGACACAAAACAAATAAGGCAGTAAAAGGGGAATATAAGAACATAATGGGGCTAAAAATACACTGACATGGAGGCGTTCACTGTGGGATACAGTTAAAAAAGGCCCACTTGCAAACAGAAACACACTCGATGATGTATGTAGCACTTAAAACACACTGGAGTCACAAGCCCAAGATGAAAGTAAGCCACAGCATTAAAATCCACACCAAAACAACAGGACTTCAAAAACACTGCACTAGGTGTGGCACACATGACAAGGATTAAAATCATGAGAAAGAAACTAGGAGAGACCTGCTGAGGGAGGGGAGGCCTGAAAGAAGGTAAGAGAAGGGAACAGAGGTGGCAGTGGGGGGACAGGGGGCTGGAGATGGTGGGATGGAAAAATGGGGTCGGATGACACACCAAGGAGCAGGAGAGGGGAGAGGAAACAGGCTTAAAGGAGAGTGAAGAGGCAGGTAAAGTGGGCCTGGTTGTAGGATTAGATGGCGTAGGTGTTCAAATGGAGGAGGCAGCAAGGGAGATCTGCTAGAGGGTGTGGGGGCATTGGAAGGGGTGTATGTTCTGGAGAACAATGATGAGTTAATGGATGATCTCTATGGCCATAGGGGGTGGGCAAAGGGAATTAGGGTGGATGGGCTGATCGGTGGGGTGAACGGTGACAGTAAGCTCGGGGCTGTTGAGAGGGGGTTTGGTGTTGCATTTGTAGAAGTAAATTGGAAGGGATTTATTGCAGGTCTTGCAGTAAAGAGGAGACGCAAGGTTAGGACACTGTTTTAGAAAAGTGGGGGGCTGCACAATGGAGGTAGGTTGGGGGTTTCTGCAATTTTGGATGAGGTGATCATTGTACAGGGGGCACCGCTGGCAGCAGTAGGACTGAGGAGGCGACAGTGAAAAATGAGATCTCCCTGAGTGAGATGATCAGTAGAGGAGGCAGACTCTGTAAACATGCGCATTAGGAAGGTAGGGCCAGAGTCGTCGTAGATGCCTCGGGCTGAGCGGATTTCTAGGGCAGGTGGGCATTCAATACCACCAATACCTCTGGTAGACAAGGAAGACAGGGCTTATCAGGACTCAGAGATGGGAAGACTGGAAAGGACAGCAACGGTGACGGACGACAGCAGTGGTGGCGGCAGCAATGGGCAACAGCATTAGCTGGTGACGGGCCCCATCGGTTGACGGCGATGGCACCAGTGTAGGCAGTGATGGCACCAGGAGTACGTGGCGACGGCACCGACAACGGGCAGCGTTGGACAGCAGCAGATGGCGATGGGCACCAGCAGTTGGCAGTGACGGGCAGCAGCAGCATCGGCTGCAGCAGATGGTGATGGCAGTGGCAGCAGGCAACAGGGGGAGCTTCCAAAACATCGATTCCGCCCATGAGAGTAGTCCAGCAGCAAAAATCTTCTGGCTTGGAAGGCGTGGGAAGCCAACACACAGGAAGATAAATTCCCCAAGCTTCTGCCATGTTTATATTAGACTGCCACCGTATGAGAGCTTTGAGGATACACTGTAGTCGCTGTTTGGTTCTCAGCCGCAATTCAGCGTTTAAGCATTGTAACTGCTTATTATACTGTTTTCTAACTCATTTTTGCAAATTGCAAAGTTCTTTCTATGTGGATAGTCATGTCACAGAATATTACCAGCACAATATAGTGGGAAGGCGTGACATTGTGGTGTGTCGCAGAGTGGGTGAGAGCCACAGTTCTGCAGACAGTCACCGGGGGCAGTGTGGGCGGTGCCAGCAGTGGTGTGGTGGGTTGCACGGCGGCCCCTACAGGCGCTCAGCTGATGCGGCTCCTGGCTGGAGGAACTGCACTGCAGACCGACGGGAGGAGAATATGGAAGCAAGTGGGGAAATCTACTGTTTTATCTGGTAACATCATAGTAAAGGTCCATTCTCTTTAGTTAAATGTGGGCCGATTGTATAGTTCCCAATGATAAGTGCATTATGAGGTGTGAATATTGATACTAATGTGACAATGTAATTAAACAAAGGAGGTACAGTACTGTACAATGTTTGGTGAATATACAGAGGTAAATAGAGTCTGATACCAGAAGTGACATTTATAGTGACAGAACTCACACACAGTAATCTCAGTAGGTTGCAAATTACAGTAGTTTGATGCAGCACCTTTTAGGCTGCTGTGAAATACTTTTCACCAATCGGATATTGGAGTAGTTGTTTTTATTCGCAATGAACTGAGTTATTTTTCAGTCCCCATTGTCTTTTCCAAAGTTAGCCTAGAAGCATACTCTACACATTTTTGCCTATTGTTACTGTGCATTCTTTGGTTAAAAGAAAGAATATTTATTGCAGAGGAGGTTGCTGGACTGGTTGCCTCACGACAGCATCTCCATCAGATGCCTCTCGTAGCACTTCCTGTCTGAGATCCAGGGTTGTGCGGCAATCTGGAGTTCTGCCTCCCCCCCCCCCCCCCCATCGGCCCCCACCACGGGCAGCGCAGCCACCACATCTGCGTGACTATTGCATGGTGCACAGTGTGCAGCGGCATCCACCAATTGTCATCCCTGGCATTTGGGTCGGCAGAGGGCACAACAGCAGCTGGGCCATAGCTGGGTGACCATTCACTGTGGCCATGTACTAAGGTATCGTCTGCTGTGAGCTGCTCCTGCCATCTACCACCGCACTCCAAGAGGCACCTCGCCCCTTCCACGTGTCCCTCCCTTGCTGCGAAGTGCAGGGCGGTCCCCCTCCAGAACGTCCTCCCACCCCCCGCCTCCGTGTCGGCCCCTGCGGTGACCAGCATCCTCAGCTCCCTCGCTGCCCCCTGCACAGCTGCCTGGAACAGCCTACTGCCTCTCTTCTCTGCAGACAAGCTCCTGCAAAAGAACACAGAAATTCCCACTTCTGCTACAAACACATAACACACAAATGGCGAGGAAAATTGCCATACCAGAAAAAACAACTATTCTAAATACAAATCTGTCCTAAAAGAAAGCTACTAAATTCCCCTCCCACACTACAAAACTGTGTGGAACTCTGCATGTATTAAGGTACAGCAGATCTGTTCTATCCTCCTTATAAAAAATCTTCATTCATCATCAAATTAAAAATTACTTTAAACTACCTCTAAATAAATTAGGTTGTCACATTTTGTCTCATTGATTCCTCGAAGTCACCCCCCTCGATCTCAAGAAGCTGTAGCTAACCAATCTCTCACCTCCACTACATCACACAATTCTTGCAGCTAATACTAGTTCTCTGTCTGCAGTTTAACTACCAGAGTTTGTAATGTTACTTGAATTACGTAACCATTACAGCAGCTCACCTGAACCTCTCGATACCAGCAATATTCTACTGTGTTTCTGTAAAGTAGTTGACATATTTCTGAGACAACATGCAGATTTGATTTCATTAATGTAGAGGTACTTTGATACATCGATATGTTTATATTGCAATGACATTATTCTTATGTCTATTCTTTCTTTTGTCACTATGATCTTTGTAGTACTTGTAACTCTGATTTTTGGGCGCGTAAGCGATTATTAGTTGTTAGAGTGTCGGACCTTGAGAAAGTCAAGTCTTGGACGTCATGTTGGAAAGACGCATATTGTAGTCAGCTTATAAAATGTGAACTTTAACAGTGAGGAAGATGTTTTCAAGTATGTTTTGTACTGTGAAGTGATGTTGTTTGTGTTACGTGATATTGCAACAAAAGCAATAAAAAGGAAATGTAACTTAAATTCGGAGTGCTGATTATTTTTTTACATCACCATTGCGCTAACTTTCAAAGGTTTAATCTTCAAGAATGGTTTGTGGAACACATCTATAAAACGTTTGAATTCAGCAGAATAAAACCTATGCCTCTTTGCATCTGAACTTGGAATCATCACCACCTAGATTTTCGACGATTGAGCCATGATTTTACAATGAGACCAGCGTGGGAAACACGAAAAGATGAGTGCCTAGTTTATTCACTATTACATAAAATGACTTTATTAACTCTTCTCTAATGACACCTGCCACATAATAACTTTGTTGTTGCCCAAAAATGCAGTATTTAGCAGCGTGAGCCACATCACAATCATTATTAAATTTTGACCTTTGTTGTGGTAGGGTTGTTAGAAGGTCCATGCAAGAAGAATCCCATCTCAAGGTTTTCAAAGAGGTACTTCTCTGATCGATGAGATTTCGGGATTGCAGCCGGATCATGTAGACTTCTTGCCACGATATTCCGGCTGGCAATCGTCCAGCCATCTTCAGGTGAGTGTCCATCACTGGAGACTGCAAGTTCCCGGTGTCAACTTTATGGCAAAAAATTGGCGCGAAAACGCATGCACATTGGCCTCCGTCACAGGAGCGTCCTCTATCGAAATCCATGCCCTCTGGAGCTACTGTTCTATCTGCATGCGTAAAGGTGAAAACTACATGTCCGCCCTCTGTCGGAATGCTCGCCTGCGTCGCTAAAAACAGACGTCAGATGTCGCCAGACACGTCACAATGAATAAAATGTCTTCTCGCAGAGGAAATTAGAGAGACCACTGGATTCCAAGCCTTGTCCAGTTGAAAACCACCATCACGATTTATAAGATTTTGTGCTAGGTATATCTCCACAGATTCTTTAATTACTGAAGCCCAGAAAGTTTTCGCTGGGGCCAAGATTTTCGTGGCAGAAAAATCCATAGCGTGTCCTGTGGTAATACAGTGCTCAGCTACGGCCGACTTACTGGGCTGCGAAAGGCGAGTGTGGCGTTCGTGTTCAACGCACCTTTCACGTACTGTGTGTGTCATCTGACAGACATAAGCTTTGCCACACTGGCAAGGAATTTTATAGATCCCGGCCTTCCGCAGACCCAGATCGTCCTTTACTGAACCGAGAAGGGCACTATTCTTCGCCGATAGCCGAAAGATCACTTTAACTTGATCTTTCCTTAGGATCCTGCCTATTTTAGATGAAAGGTTGCAGACATATGGAAGGACACTCACAATTGCCAGCCGAAATATCGTGGCAAGAAGTCTACATGATCCGGCTGCAATCTCGAAATCTCATCGATCATTCAATACGCCAAGAAAACTTCAAGAATCACAGGTACTTCTCTAATACGCAGCCAAAAAAATTTCAGTCCGTTGATTGGCCACTTTCTTTACACAGCCTCACCAAATATTGAAAGTTTCTGATACACAGACAACAATTTGATCAAAAAATTTCAGACATAATAAAGAGTGAGTTTATAACTCCTCCCCCATATTAAAAACTGTGTGTCTGTGTGTGTGTGTGAGACTTTGTGTCCCCAACAGCATGTGCACCTGTGTGTAACATGTACTATCATGCTGAAATGTATCAGAACGACCCGAATTGTGCTTCGCCTTATTTATATGCAGCCCACACGTTGAAGGTCCTCTACTCTCTTTTTGGTACAGTTATTTCACTACACAAAACAGTTACTGCAAGTGGTCACAAGTGACAGCTGCTCTGTATGGCTATCAGTCTTGATGCAAATTAGTATCACAATAATGCAAATATCACGAGACAGTTTACTACAAGTTACACAGCCATTACATTTGTAAACACGAACTTATTACGATGAACGACACTTAAAAAAACTTTCACTTTGAAATTATATGAAAAAAATTAGGATCTGAGAATACAATACAGCAACTATTCTTCCAGTTAACTAAAGATGAAATATCTTAAATATGGTTTCAGTCACATGTAACAAAGAATGCGCATGCTTAAACTTTAAATGACATGACAAAGTTTTGTGCTGACCAGAGATTCGAACCCAGCACTTAATTGGCTGCTTCACTAACCACAGTGAAACATTAGAAATCCTAGCGAGATGACAAACTGAAATGACAAAACGAAAAAGTTTTGCCTTACTGGGCTTCGAAGCCTGCAACCTATCGATGATGACTTCTAGTCACGAGTAGATGTTAAATATTGGTTTATGTTGTCAGCAGCGAAATGTATGGGTCGGAATTCTACAAAACATAACGAAAATTTGTGCTGACTAAGAATTGAGCCTTACACACGTTGTTGCTGACTACATACAAAGAGACTTTGACTATTGAATTCCTTTTCACCAGTGGTTAGGAGTGGTATGTTTGAACCTGACATGTTATGAGCAAAATTTCTGTGTCTGACTTGGAAGTCCAAACCAGTAAACATGATTATTGCTGATATAGCCCACAGGCATTGAAAGCAATAATAATTTGTCATATGTAATTTGGTGTGGGCATGTTACAACTTGAAATTACAAACCAGGGTTCGTGCCCAGACATGTGTCCTTTGTGAAGATCTTGAGGACTTTACAATCATGGGAAAAAAAATGAAACGATGGAAATGTATCATCTCAAAGGGATCAAATGTAATGAAAAGGGAGATTTTACTTCGAATCCCAGTCCAGCACCACTATTTTCCACATCTCAAACTCAAATACAATAAGAATTAAGTGCCCTGTGACCCTGCACAGCAATTGTCCCACTGGTAAAAAAAAAAAATATTATGTAAGAAAGGTGACAGACTTTCAACCTGGCATGACTTCCCCCTGTCAATGCCTAACCTATACTGACTCTTCTCCAGGTTCCTAGATGTGGACAGATGCTGTTTGTGCTTGCTAAAAATGATTGTGTGATGTGAGAAACAAACCCAGGCTTTCAGTATAGGTATCTAGCATCATTTCAATTTACCTTTTTTTTAACTAATAACTCTTACCACAAATTAAAATTCATGGAAGTGACAGGATTCGAATCCACTACATGCAGACTAGAAATTGGCTGTCATACCCAGAATTTTTTCATTTCACTTTTTAAACACTACACCATCTTTTTTTCTACACAATATCCTCTACACCAAAGTTTATTTTATTTTTTTAGGACATCAGTGCCAGGCAGCAGTGACAAAGAGGGCAGGGGTCAAGAATTCGGAGGCGTGGCCACCGTGCCACCACTCTACCTGTCACCTATCCACTCTTTTTTTTTATGTACGGACTTTTTTTCAGGAGACGTTGGCCAGCACCAAGCAGACGGGGGCAAGGAGGCCAGTGGTCAAGGATTCGGACGCATTCCCCACAGTCGTTTAATGGACAAAGTTAGAGCATATGGTCTATCAGACCAATTGTGTGATTGGATTGAAGAGTTCCTAGATAACAGAACGCAGCATGTCATTCTCAATGGAGAGAAGTCTTCCGAGGTGAGAGTGATTTCAGGTGTGCCACAGAGGAGTGTCGTAGGACCATTGCTATTCACAATATACATAAATGACCTTGTGGATGACATCGGAAGTTCATTGAGGCTTTTTGCGGATGATGCTGTAGTATATCGAGAGGTTGTAACAATGGAAAATTGTACTGAAATGCAGGAGGATCTGCAGTGAATTGACGCATGGTGCAGGGAATGGCAATTGAATCTCAATGTAGACAAGTGTAATGTGCTGCGAATACATAGAAAGAAAGATCCCTTATCATTTAGCTACAATATAGCAGTCAGCAACTGGAAGCAGTTAATTCCATAAATTATCTGGGAGTACGCATTAGGAGTGATTTAAAATGGAATGATCATATAATGTTGATCGTCGGTAAAGCAAACGCCAGACTGAGATTCATTGGAAGAATCCTAAGGAAATGCAATCCGAAAACAAAGGAAGTAGGTTACAGTACACTTGTTTGCCCACTGCTTGAATACTGCTCAGCAGTGTGGGATCCGTACCAGATAGGGTTGATAGAAGAGATAGAGAAGATCCAACGGAGAGCAGCCCGCTTTGTTACAGGATCATTTAGTAATCGCGAAAGTGTTACGGAGATGATAGATAAACTCCAGTGGAAGACTCTGCAGGAGAGACGCTCAGTAGCCCCGTACGGGCCTTTGTTGAAGTTTCGAGAACATACCTTCACCGAGGAGTCAAGCTCGGTACGGGCTTTTGTTGAAGTTTCGAGAACATACCTTCACCAAGGAGTCAAGCAGTATATTGCTCCCTCCTACGTATATCTCGCAAAGAGACCGTGAGGATAAAATCAGAGATATTAGAGCCCACACAGAGGCATACCGACAATCCTTCTTTCCATGTATAATACGAGGCTGGAAAAGAAGGGAGAACCGATAGAGGTACTCAAGGTACCCTCCGCCACACACAGTCAGGTGGCTTGCGGAGTATGGATGTAGATGTAGATGTAGATGAGTTACTCTGTTGTTTTAATGTATGATTTTTTTATTTTAATTTTATTTTTATTTTTAATACTTCATCCAGAAAACCATGTCTGCACAGAAACTATCTCAGCTGAGTGACAGCTTTGAAGTTTCTGTTCACGATCGTTTGTTTCCGAGGTTTGTTTGTCAAATTGATCTTCTCGTAATCCTGGGCACTTCACTCACTGGAAGCTCCATGCAACCATTTTGGATGCTCTGGGTAATGGTGAATGTAACGCAGAAGAACTTATACTTCTTTTGGTTAAAAGACATTTTGACACACGGAATAAAATAACAAAGGGTAATTAAAAGTACACTGTCTTACATCGTGAGGATAAAGTTTTCTGCCAAGATTTCTTCAACACAAAGTAAGGTGCTTCTGAGCTATGTATTTCACATTAGATCTCTGTTGTGATTAAAATTCTTCTGGGTATTATGCAGCATCATTGCTAAAAACTAACAACAATAATAAACTAAAACTGATGTTTCAGCCGAATTGCAATGGCCTTCCTCAGGGCATGACTGGTTTTGCATGGGGATAGGTGCTTCTATTTATTACAGACTATCGATGTCTGATGTCACTGTTGTAAAACTTTTAATTGGCCCTCTAATATGATTTCTGTTTCCTTAAGAATAAATAAATAAATAAATAATATATACGGTATGACAGAAAGAGAACAACGATTCGTTATGTTGTTCTTGTTTTTAAGTCTTTTCCTATTCACTATGCACACTATGTTTCATATAATTATATTTACTAAAAAATTTACAAAGTTTTTCTTATAGTTTTTCATCTTAGTGATCCACACGGGGATGGTGCGGAAGAGATATGTTGTTTTGTCGTTCAGGCGACATCAGCTTATACCCGGCTCTCGAGACTGTGCTAGCTTGCGATGTTTTACTTAACATCTGTTCATTTCATTTTCTTCAGTTAATCTGCTGTTTGTCCTTTTAGCCAGTTTACAGCATATCTTTATTGTAAATGCATATGGCATGTCACTAGGATTCAAAAAATCAGCAAGAAAGATGTTGGGATACTCTTCATGTTAGCGTGACTAACATTTTTCTGATAAATCGCAAAATGTCTTTCACTTGAGTGCACCTGTGTTCTTCGGTGTCTATTAGGTTGCAATTCTCACATGTTGGTGAATCACCCAGATGAATTGCATGAAGTTTTGCTCTGGTTGCTACTTTCCTGTTTACTACCCTGTACCATGTAGCTGTCACATTTGTTGGTACGTGAGGGGTGCTGATATTTTTCCAAATGACCTTATAGTTGTAATGTGGGTATTTTTGTACAATCATGTTTCTGCTTTTGTTTTCCATTAATTTCATGTATACGTTCTAAACTTTTACCATATTCAATGGGTGAACTCTGGTTTGAGTATAACTGAGTTCGAATAAAAATTGTTGAAAATGAGAAAAGCAGCAGACGCCTGTTGAACATCTATGGGTGGATTCAAGACAGTGGGAGCAGTTTCGCCTAGTCAGGCTCATGGGTGTCTTCTTCCACAGTTCGTATGTCGACCACATGAATAAAGCTTGTGACTATCTCCCAACTTCAATGAGATTTAATCGTCCAATTTCCGACAGAGGGTCTACGTGTTAAATTTTATCTTAAAAACTTTACAATGAGATACAAAATGATCCAAAGGTAAGAGAAATCTTGCTTCCACTTCGTATGCGTAAAACTTGTGCCACGTAGTTAACTTTAGAGACCATGTGCATATTTGCAGAGTCTGCCTTTTGGATGTCGTGAAGTCTTCTGATGCTATATTCTCCAACACTGGCTGGCATGCTGGCAAGGACTTTCCTAGAATTTGTAGCTGTAGTACGATTTATATTAGACCTGTAGTCAACATCCAGGATTTGCGTATGTGTGACCACATTGGGGCCTCCTGTGTTTTGCAAAGATGTTCCACACTCAACATTCGTGATGTACAATTTAGTGATGCTTAGCTTCGCACGTGATGCAAGTTCATATTTGCTGATAACCTGTAATGCCCTCTCCACATCACTTTCACTGGTGGTCATGAGGCGCACATCATCTGCGTATGCCTAGAATACATCATTTTGGCCGTGTATATGTAGCCCTCATAGCTGTTTCTGCCAACTGGCCAGCAGGGGCTCAGCAGCAATGGCAAATAAAGCCATCGACACAGGACAACCCTGTCGGACCAAACTCGTGAACGCAAGTTGCCTGGTTAGCCGACCATTAATGAGTTTTGATGTGCTGTTCTTCAAACTCTGCCAATGATGCTGACAAAGCATTAGGGAAAATCCAGTGCAGTCATTCTCTTGAGAAAGCACTGATGGCTCACCCTATCGAAAGCCTTCTCGACACCTAGTGACATTGCAGTGCACTGACACCTGAGGAAATGTCCCATAGCTCTGATGTCCTTATATTCACAAACACTTTGGATAATTGATCTGTCTCTATCCAGACAAGTTTGAAATGGACAGGTTACCTCAAGTATTATTTGCAGCCTGCGGGCAAGAATGCATGCCATAATTTTGTAATCACTATTTAGTAGAATAATTGACACACTGTGGGCGTTTCCGAACTAGCACTACGATTCCTTCCAAAATTCCTTTGAGATTTGCATGAGAATGCATTAGTTCATTACATACTGTGGGCTATTTAATTTCATCCGCGTAAGGAAAACCTCATGAAACTCTGCCAGGAGGCTGTCAGGCCCCAGTGCTCTGTTTTTGGGACTCTGCACAATTGTGGTTACCAGATCATCATCATCAATCTACTCTATAAGACTCCGAGATGCCACATTGCTATGTCTGCCTTGAAGATTTTGTAATAGTTGTTCTGCTTCGCAATTAACAGCCCTGGCCGACATTAGGTCAGCAAGATGGCCACAGGTTTCCTTTATAGTGCTGCTCTGTGTTGTCAAAACAGCCCCGTCAGTCCTGTTAAGTGCTGTGGCCATTTTCTGTGTCCTCTCTTCTGTTCACGTATGACACGAAATATAAGATTTTTCACCGAAAGTAGCACCCTGCATTACTGCATGTATTTGTAATCCTAACTGTTTTCCCACCAGAGCAAAAATTTTTCATCTGATTTGTTTGATCGCAACATAATTTTCAATGACAGATGCATCCATTTTGTGCAGGTCTGGCAGTTTTCCTGTACCAGAAGCTTTTTTCCCATAAAGTTTCAACATTTTGCTTAGTCACAGTTTCACGGATTTTAACCACCTGGCCACAGAAGAATTATAGGATGTGAACTTACTTTCGCATTTCTGCCAAGTTTTGCAGGAACACTCGTGGCATTCGGCACCTGGAAGCTAAACTGCCATGTAATGTTTGGCACTGTGGGTGCCCTGTCTCTCCACATTAAAGTACGCATCATTTATGACGGCGGCCAAGTTTAGGTTCGTTCTGCGCATCTGACATCACAAAACACAGTCAGCCAATGAACAGAGAACGACGTTGCCAGATCTCGACTGCAGTACAGAGCATGGACGAGTGTCTTCAGTTTTAGAAACGTTCAGTCATAAATAAAGTAATAGAACAAAAGCAGTGTCTTGATAGCAGACTTTCTTTTATAGAAAGTTTGGAAAAAGCATTCTTTATACCAATTGCTTCATATTCTATTAATTAATTAAACCAAACAAGCAATAAGACTCCTAATTCAGGCGATAGCAAGGAAAGGTGTTTGTATCAATCTCACGAACCGCTTTTTCGCAACAAAGAACAGCGGTAATTGTTTATTTCCTATTGTACTTCGACAAAGCGTGAGTAATTCATAGTCATACCAACAGTTTTTGTCAGTATTTTGCGTGACATGTTAGAGTCCTCCTGGCGTTCTGTGGATAGACGAGCTGCGTTAGTGTAATGTTTAAGGTGTTGGGCTTCTATGCCAAAGGTTATAAGTTCAAACCTTGTGCGGTGCGTAATATTTTCATTATTTAAAAACAATATCGAAGTGCCTTACTTCACGAATTATATTCGTTTGAATGCAATTTTTTGAAATTTCTAGTGCTTTGTCTCTTCATTAACCCTTTCGCTGCTGCAGACACGTGCTCCCCGCATTCCGCGCTGTGCGCGGTTTTGTCATCACTGCACTGCTTGCCTGTGCAGACACATGGTGTTCCCACTGCTTTGACACACTTATCATTCGATTTCACAACAACTATTTGGCCCAAAAATTTGATTTTTACACGTCTTCTTGACTGATACCTTCCCCCCTCAACTTTTACCTCTGCAAACTCTTCAAAATTTTGTGCAATGGTTTAAAATATTTAATGCTGCATAATAACTGTGTTGAACATCGAAACAAAATTAAGTCATTTATGGGGGGAAGGTATCAGTCAAGAAGACATGTAAAAATCTAATTTTTGGGCCAAATAGTTTTTGTGAAATCGAATGATAAAGTGTGTCAAAGCAGTCTGAACACCATGTGTTTGCACAGGCGAGCAGTGCAGTGATGACAAAATCGCGCACAGCGCGGAATGCGGGGAGCACGTCTTTGTAGCAGTGAAAGGGTTAATACGGCCGTGGTGGCTTTACTTCATAAACTGCGCGCTCCCCCCTAAACATAAACTTGTGAACTATGCTATACTATGGCGCTGCTTCTATTGGCTTGTGCGTCGTGTGCAACTGGCAACGCAGCAATCTCCCGCATCTGGGCGGGCATGCGCGAGCCGCCAAGATAAAAGAATTGAACTATAGTTGTGCACACACAAGTGCAGCGTGCTCAGTACAGCTGGTGGACCACACTTCTATGTGCAGGACATTAGTATCTAAGTTGTTGGATACATATAGCCTAACCAAGCGACTTGCCAAGTAATTAGTAATTAGTAATAAACCCGGGTGCGTCACGTTTTTGTACAAACACGTGTTAGTTAAATGAAACTCTTTATTTAATTTTGTATTCTAATTCAGCGCACAGGTTAAAATTAGGAGCTTGAGCTTTGGGACTTACGCCTCATTTGAAATCTCCTGCTAAAATGGTATTATCATAATGAACTCTGAATAGGGGGAATTTTCGTATCTAATAGATCTCCGCTCACTTGCTTTGTTTACTGCTACCAGATGGAGCATGTATGTTAATTGTCTGGCAGTTGTAGTCACTACAAGCTAACCCTCTACTATTTGTGAGTTGTTCACTGTGAGGAACATTATTATATTCTTTCGAGAGTATCGCTGTCACTAACTCATTTCCAGTTCCAGTTACAGCACTATGCCCCAAGATACTGTATAGTGTGGTGCCTGTTACTTCTTGAAGTACTTGTAAAATAATATAAATGTGTGCCGCATACAGAAATCCTTGAAGCTATTAAATTTCAGACAGCTGCATATGCAGTTGATGTTCAAACCTGTGATTCTGCAGGCTTGAGAGGGATTCATAATATACTATGTTTCATAAATTCAATTCTTTCATCATACGAGGTTAGTATGAAAGTCAAGAAAAAGTGTCACATACATATCCGCCACCTGTGACTTGGTACGGGTGAGGTAACCGTTCGTGATCATTGCTTCACTGGAAGTTGAAGGAGTTTCATCTCTCTATCTGCCATGGTCTCGTCCGCCCAGTTCTTCACAAACACAGATCTGAACATGGCATCTGTGGCTGTACAGAGGAATTCTCTGGTATTTTTATGGAGAGCTGCACATGCATCTTGTTGTGCTTCCGTGGGGGTCGGCACACTAGCAGCGGGTGGCGGGTGAACAGGTTCAGACTGACTATGATTAGAACCTTCCTCTGAACTTTCATTTAATTTCCAGACTGCTTGTTGGATCTTTTCGCACATCAGTGGAACAATTTGCTTAGAAGCTTTATGCACAATCCTCCATTCTATTTTTTTCTGTGGGAGCGGCTTTTCGGCGGGCTTGCAGAATTTTCTGCTGCAGTATCCCCTTCAGGTTCACTGACGTTCCACTGCACGGACAGTGCATCCAATGTCGGAATACTATTCAGAACTGGGTCATTTAGGGCTTCCTTGGAATGTTCGGCCAGTTGCACTGTGGCTGAAATGCCCTCCACTATTTGAGTGACTTCTGTCGGAGTAACGGCAGTAGTAGCATTATCAGTCTGAGGAGTGATCACAGGGGGACCGTTGGACGGGAGTCAAGTGACAGCTGCCACATACATTATGGGCATGAAGGACTCAAATGTCCAGCCCGTCAGCAGCTAGGCCACGAGCCGTCATAAGCATTGGACCCACATGTACCCTGGCGAGCTATGTCCTAGGCTGCCCTTCATACATGACAATAGTTCGGCAGTTCCACTGTAAGTTGTCTGATACCGTTCAGCACCGGACACTTATGTGAGATTGACAATTTTCTGGAATATTACTGAGCACTTTCCCATTAGTCAAGACTACTGCATTTATTTGCTCACCCAGAACTTGGAATGGAGATTCAAAAATCCTTACTGTTCTTATGCAAACACCAGTGTGGGGAATAGTAGCTTCGCTAATGTTTGTCAGAATGCTTGAATCTAAAGGTTCCTTCACTATATTTGACTATTTTCTCAGAAAGATTGGCATTAATCAACCTGACATACACAACAGCACCCACAATCCAGAAATAGATAGCAGTTATGTCATCACAACCTATCTTCACAGATCCTTCAAGAAAAGATTTTGACGATGCCATTATGGCCGTATCACTTTAGGACATGGTCTAAAAAAGATATGAGGATGGTCATTACAGATTGAAACCGGTCATCGTCTAAAGAATTCATTTGTGATCAGAGACTGGAATAAAAAAGCATTTTACAGATTTAGATTCATAAAAGTCCGATTTAACAAAGTTCCAATTAAAGGTGAACTTCAAAGTGTCTGCTGTGTTAAGTTGACTCATACCAGCATCTTCTGACATTCACAAATACACAAACACTACAGTGGAAAGCTGCAGTAAGCCCTCAGACTTAGCACAGGTGAGCAAGACACCGCAGCTTGCAGCAGTGGTCCACACTGAAGTTCACTTACCAGCAGCAAAATGTGCGCATGTCTGATTTGGAAATACATGACAAAAAATTCTGTGCTCACCGGGAATCGAACCTCACACATCTCTCCACCAGTAGGTAGGAGTGTCTGACTGAGTCTAAACAAATACATGTTGTTATTGTTGACAAAGCATGGAGAGGCAATTAAAAATCATAGCAATTTGCCACATTTACTATGACTGCTGGTTATACCAAAATAATCAGTACTCTGAGGGTAAAAATTGGGCCCATGTAGTGACAACTCACCAGAACTGAGATAGCTGCATCCTCAGGTGGAGGAGTGTGTCGGGCAGCTGTGGGCAGCACAGCTGCAGCAGGACTCTGGTTGTGATCGCTGTGGGGCTGACAGTGAGTGCCGGGGGTCGCCCTTCTCCTTTTAGTAGCTGGCGCGCTGCACAGGGAGGCAATGGGTTCACAATGGTTCGAATGGCTCCTAGCACTATGGGACTTGACTTCTGAGGTCATCAGTCCCCTAGAACTCAGAACTACTTACACCTAACTAACCTAATGACATCACACACATCCATGGCCGAGGCAGAATTCGAACCTGCGACCGTAGCTGTCGCGCGGTTCCAGACTGTAGCGCCTAGAACCACTTGCCCACTCCGGCCGGCAGGCAATGAGTGGGTGGGCATGTTCATACAGGGGCCAGGAGGCTGCTTGCCACAGGTGCTAGCGTTGACGGACTATTTACAGCAATAACAGAACATACAGTGCCAACAATAAAAGTGTCACTTAATATGACTGACTCACCAATTAACTAGACTATTTCTGCACTGCTTCTCCTACATTCCCCACTAGCATAGCTTCAGGTGCCAAACAACAAATTGTTCATAGTGAAGCCCAAACCAAAGCCCAAACATAGGGGCCAACAATTTTGCTACACTGACAAAAGAACTTTTAGACAGAATTTAAAAGCAGTTGAAGTCAACTTTTGGTTGTGAGGTTTTTGAAACCTAATAGAGGAGTGCTGAATGATATCACTGCAGAAAAACAGAGAGAGAGAGAGAGAGAGAGAGAGAGAGAGAGAGGTGGGGGGAGGATAGTGAAAACACTCTAGTCAGTTGCGGTATCAACTTACTATGGAAACTATGTGAAGCCTGTCATGGATATGCAGAAGTTGTTTGATAAATTGACATTATGACAAACAGTGGAAAACTACTGTGCAATAATGCATGAAGTCTGAGGGAATGAAGAAAAATTGACAGGAATTACAACAGCTATGCTAAAAAAGTTATCAAGAATAGTTTCAAAATTTGCTTTTGAGTAAAGCAAATAGAACTATATATGCATGTAATGTCTCCGTAATTTGACTCCTAGAAAAGACAGCAGAGGTGATGTGTTTCTCAAACAATAACTTTCATCTTGAGAAGTTTCGAATACAAGCTACCATTAAATGAGAAATATGGGCTAGGCAGTGTAGGCAATATTATCTCATGGACAATGTTTACAATCATCAAGTGATACAAAGAGCATGGCATGGATATTTTTAAAAAATTCAAAAGCAAAGGATAAGACTGTAATAGTGTGTGCGAATTTTGTGTGTGTGTGTGTGTGTGTGTGTGTGTGTGTGTGGTATCAGATAGACAGAGGTAACAAATGGGTCATTCCATGACAAGTGGCCTAAGGGTCCCCACTCGTCCATCTTCAATTTTGATGAAATTTTTACAGGATGTACATATAGAACTTACATGAAGCACTGCCAAATAACACCTTCATAAGTAGTATGGTGGGGCCAGTAGCCACCTTTTCGTAAAGGCTCATTTTTTGACATTGTGACTGAAATGAATAAATGATCAACTTTGTTTTACCACTTGTTCAGGATCTAAGAGACCTGTTGTGCTGAAACTTTGTGATCCTGTTCAACTTTTTGGGTAAAATAGCTTTGTTGCAGTACAAAAGGTCAAACTATGGTAAATTCATCATAGTGTGCTATCAAAGTAGCTCATAAATCTTGCAGTGCCAAATTTTGACTATATTGCCTTGTATCTACTGAAAGAATAATTTTCTGAAGCTGATACCCTAGTTATCTGCAACCTGTCAGCATGTCACAAAGCTCTGCAAGTGGCATCCAGATTGCTCAAATAATAACTGAGTTATCTGAGCTCGCCTTGTCTGATCAGAAAAAGTTGTTTTCATTTTGGAGGCAGACCAGTTTAGTGTCAACAATGTTTAGTGTCAACAATGGAGTTTGGTAACATTCTTCAACAATCAGTCTGAAGCACATTATTGTGTAGTGAAGAGTGTTCAGATGTTGTGTGTGCCTTTTTAAATGATGTAAAGTTTGTTGTCATTACTGGATAAACATCTTTTTTTCGGTAATTAACAATTATTTCAAGATAAGGGGTGACTCTTTAGAAATGTTTATCAGATTATTTTAATTTTTTTCTGTTGTATTCTCATTATCTATGATTGTTTCATATTTTTCAGTTGAAATATACACTACTTCTACTTTATCTAATATTGAAACAAATGGCAATTGGAAGCATAAATTTAATTGTAGTGTAATGGATATCAACGAGGTTTCAGTACCATGTGTCATTGTCCTTGCAGATAATTCTGCATGCCATCTGAAAATACACACACATCAACAAGGCTTCATGCCAATCAAAGAATTTTCAGTACAGCAACAGGAATTAATAAAGCAGTTAAGCCTTATCGAAAATGCGCAAATATTCCTTCATCACAAAGCAATACTTGTGGTCAAATATGATTTTCTACAGAGATCTTGTTGTAATCATTTTGGTGCAAAAAACCATTCTATTAAAAAGGGTTACGGATTGTCAATGTGGAAACAGCAAAACAGTTGCAAGCCGTGACTAAGAGCAATGTGAAACCTGTTCGGAAGATCTGTCCAACTTGCAGAAACAATTTTTAGCAAAGAAAGCAAAAAAATCACAATCAACTTCAAACCAGTCAGAAGATGAAGCATATCCAGAAGTATCAATTAATTCAAGTCTAACTGCTTTTAGGGTCTCCCCTCTAAAGTTTCAGAGAGTACCAAAAATGGATGTGAAAGGTTACGCAAAATGAAAACTAAGCGAAGCTCAAGAGGCAATTGCAAATAACATTTTTGCTGCTGGAGGATTCACCCCAAAAGATCTTCAAACACCTAGTACAAGCAAGACATGTCCTGATTGTGAAGATTATAAGCAGCTGATTAAAGAATTGAAAGAGAAGTTGCAATTTTCAATGCTGTCTGAAAAACTGCAAATATTGGCATTAGTACCACAAAGTTGGACTGCAAAACAGACAATGCAAGAATTTGGTGCTTCAGAAAGAAAATTTTAACATTAAAAACTGAGCAGAAAGCAAGGTTCAGAAATGGCTGCATAGTACCAGGGACAAGAGAGAATCATCATTTTGTGCCATTAAATGAAAAGCAAGTATGTATTAGAAGAGTATCAAATGACACAAATTTTTTGGGGGCAAATGTTGACCAAAGTCATATAGTTTCATTCAGAAATATTACAGCCTTATAACCGGGCCAATATATTGCCTGTATATATGATGGAAAATGATGGATTGGAAATGCGTCTTAAGCTTCAGAAGAAGACAATGATGTTATAGTCAGTTTCATGCACCCCAATGGCCCTGCACATTCATTCTATTGGCCAGCTAGGCAGGATGTTTGTTGGATTCGAAACCAACACATTATTTCTGTCATTCCAGCTCCATCAGCAACAAGAATGAGCTGACATTATAGCTTGTTAGAATCAACCGTAATTGCTATTAGTAACAAATTTCAGCAAATGAATCAATAATAACTGAAATATTTGGCTTGGGAACCACAAAGAGTACAACTGGCACATATATTTTTTAATGTAATACAAATGTACGTTTATTTGGTATGACAAGATTTATGGGCCACTTTGATACCACACTATGGTTAATTTACTATAGTTTGACCTTTTGTTTGACAGCTAGGATATTGTTCCCAAAAAGTTGAACAGGATCACAAAGTTTCAGTATGAGAGGTCTCTTAGATCCTGAGTAATGGTAAATGGAAGTTGATCATTTATTCGTTTAAGTCGCATTGTCGAGAAAAGTAATGGAATGAAAGTATAAGTTTATTAGTTCTTATATTCAAAGTCTCCAAAATAAAAAGAACTTTTTATGATCAAACAAGGTGAGCTCTTTTCAATGGTGCCAAGACAAATCAAATTTGAGTGATCCCTTTTGAGATATGACCTTTTGAAAGTGAGCCAAAATTGACAGATTAAATTTTTAGCACACTTTGAACTTCGATAACTCAGTTATTATTTGAGCAATCTGGATGCCACTTTTGGAGCTTTATGACATGCCAACAGGTTGCAGATACCTAAAGCTTCAGCTTAAGAAAGTTATTCTTTCAGTAGATACAAGGCAATAAATTACAGTCAAAATCTGGCACAACAAGATTTATGAGTCACTTCAACAGCACACTATGATGAATTTACCACAGTTTGACGTTTGTTTTACAGCTAAGATATTGTACCCAAAAAGTTGAACAGGATCACAAAGTTTCAGCACGACAGGTCTCCTATATCCTGAACAATGGTAAAACAAAGTTGATCATTTATTCATTTCAGTTGCAATGTTAAAAAACGAGCCTTTAGGAAAAGGTGGCTAGCGACCCCACCACACTGCTTATGAAGCTGCAATTTGGCAGTCCTTCACGTAAGGTCTATATGTACATCCTGTAAAAATTTCATCAAAATTGGAGATGGTCGAGTGGGGAGCTTTTCTAAATTTTGGCGACTTGACACGGAATGACCAAAATGCTAGTTGTATCTAACTGTCCCACAGTGCTGACGTTGTGGAAGATATATGAAACACCAACAGATGAACAGCAAATATAATTTGCTGTACCCTAGTAGAAGAAAACCCGATGGGATTCGCTGGACAACCTGTAGTAAAAAAACAGAGAACTTCAAGCAAGACAGGAGGGCAGGAATTTGGCACCTGCTCCTCCAGCAGGTAGCACAGTGAGGTAACCAGTACACAGCTTTCCTGAGTGTTTGTAAAAGGTAACACATGAAACATATTCTGGGTGATGGCTGAACAGAGACGAGAACAAAATGTAACTGTACGGCGCAGCATTGAGTGGATTATTCTCTTGGTGTTTGCTCACGGTGTGTATGAGCAGCCCCTGTGCTCACAGCACATGCTTTACTGGATACCTGGCCAGGAGTCATAATCTCTTCTTTGGAGCCTGTGGTCTATGGGTAGTGTCTTTTATTTGTAATCAAAAACATACTCGGTCCCAGGTTTGAAACTCTTCATTGCTCAAATTTTGAATAAAAATCATCACCATTGGTGGCTAACGACTTCCGGTATCAGAAGTCACCCTCATTCAGCCAACAGCCTGGTAGGAGGGTGGAGGAGTGGATAGAAGTTCAGGGCACTATCTTTCCCTTGGGATTGGAAACTGCTCCTAAAGGAGGAAGAATTGGCAATGATCAACAGCACGAAGATGTAGAAGCAATGGACAACACTGCATTAAAGACACATAATGTGCATCAACGTGACATGTGACCTGTAATTGAAAAAGTGTCATAATGGCACCTCCATTCAAACCTCTGCTAGGGGACTGCAAAGGGGGATGTGACTGTGACAAAAAGATTGAGTAAGCAATGAAAGGATAATGTTCTGTAAGTCTGAATGTGGAATGTAAGGAGTCTGACTGTGGCACGGAAGCTATAAAACAAGGAAAGGGAAATACTGAGAATGTATGTAACCATAGTGAGGGACAGTGAAGTGGAAAGGAAAGGATTTCTGGTCAGATGAGAATAGAGTACTATCACAGCAAAATGGTTCAAATGGCTCTGAGCACTATGGGACTTAACATCTGTGGTCATCAGTCCCCTAGAACTTAGAACTACTTAAACCTAACTAACCGAAGGACATCACACAACACCCAGCCATCACGAGGCAGAGAAAATCCCTGACCCCGCCGGGAATCGAACCCGGGCGTGGGAAGCGAGAACGCTACCGCACGACCACGAGCTGCGGGCACTATCACAGCAGCAGAAAATGGTACAACAGGAATAGGGTTCATTATGAACAGAAAGGTATGAGAGAGAGTGAGTTACTGTGAACAGTTCAGTGATAGGGTTATTCTCTTGTGGATCAACTGCAAACCAACATCAAGAATGATAGTTCAGGTATACATGCTGATGTCACAAATTGCAGACGAAGAGACAGAAAAAGTATGAGGTTATTGATCAGGTAATTCACAATCTAAAGGGAGATAAAAATCTAATAGTCACAGGGGGACAGAAATTGAGTTGTAGGGAAGGAGCAGAAGAAAGGATTACACAAGAATATCGACTTGAGACACGGAATGAGAGAAAGATTAGTTGTGTTCTACAACAATTTCAGCTGGTAATAGTGAATGCTCTGTTCAAAACTCACTAGAGATGGAGGCATAAAAGGACCAAAATATGGGATGATTGAGTTAGATTACATCATCATCAGACAGACATTCCAAAATCAGATAATGAACTGTAAGGCATATCCAGGAGCAGATACAGACCCAGATCACAATTTAGTAGTGATAAAGAGTAGACTGAAGTTTCGAGGTGAGTTACAAACAATAAATGCACAAAGAAGTGGAGAATGGTTGTACAAAGTAATGAAGGGATAAGCTTGAATTTCTCTGAGGCTATAGATATTGCTATAATGAACAGCTCAATAGGTAGTTCAGTTGAAGAGGAACGGACATCTCTAAAAACGACAATAATAGAAGTTGGAACGGAAAAGATACGAACAGAGAGCTAACTGTGAAGAAAGAATGGGTAACAGAAGAAATACTTCTGTTGATCAAATGGAAGAAGGAAGAACAAAAAGGTTGAGGGAAATTCTGGAATAGATAAACGTAAGTCAGTTACAAATGAAATAAATAGGAAGGGCAGGGAAGCTGAGGCAACATGGCCACATGAAAAAAGAAATCGTAAAAGAAATGATTGTCAGAAGGACTAACATTACGAGTGCAATGGTAATTCCACTGTTAAACACAGAGGAGTGAGAGGTAGGTAGAAAGAGTAAACTGGAAACCTCTCTGATGGAGAAGACTTGTCCAACCACATGATACAGGAAGAAACAGTAGTCAATAAGGAAGAGATAGTTGATGCAGTATTGGAATCAGAATTTAGAAGAGCTTTGGAAAATTTACGATCAAATAAGGGAGAATGGATAGATAACATTCCATCAGAATATCTAAAATCATTGGGGGACATGGAAACAAAAAGATCTATTCACTTTGGTGCGTACAATGCTTGAGTCTGATGATATACCATCTGACTTTCAGAAAAATATCAACACAGTTCCGAAGGTTGCAAGAGCTGAAAAGTGTGAGAATTATTACAAAATCAACTTAACAGCTCATGAATCCGAGTTGGTGACAAGAATAACATACAGAAGAATGAAAATAAAAACAGAAGTTCCATTAGGTGATGATCAGTTTGGCTCTCGGGTAGGTAGGGGCACAAGAGAGGCAGTTCTGACATTGTAGTTGATAACGAAAGCAAGAATGAAGAAAACTCAACACACATTTGTAGGATTTGTGGACCTGGAGAAAGCATTCAACAGTGTAAAATGGTGCAATATGTTTGAAATTCTGAGAAAAATAGAATAAGTTATAGGGAAACATAGGTAATATACAACAGGTACAAAAGCCAGGAGCATACAAGAGGAACAGAAGACCAAGAACAAAGTGCTCAGAGCCTACTGTTCAATCTATACATCGAAGAAGTAATGATGGAAATGAAGGAAAATTTCAAGAGTGGAATTAAAATTCAAGGTGAAATGATGTGAATGATAACATCCACTCATGACATTGCTATCGTCAGTGAAAGTGAAGAATTACAAGGTTTTTTGAAAGGAATTAAGTCTAATGAGAACAAAATATAGACAGAGTAAATCAAAGAAAAGTGAAAGTGATGAGAAGTAGCAGAAATGAGAACAGCGAGGAAGTTAACATCAGGACTGATGATCAGAAAGTAGATGAAGGGTATTATGCTACCTAGGCAGCAAAGTAACCCATGACGAACCAAGCAAGGAGGACGTCAAATGCAGACTAGTACTGGCAAAAAAGGTATTCCTGGTCAATATAAGTCTACTAGTATCAAACATAGGCCTTAATTTGAGGAACAAATTCCTGAGAATGTACATTTGGAGCACAGCGTTGTATGGTAGTGAAACACTGATTGTGGGAAAAGTGGAACAGAAGAGAATCGAAGAATCTGAGATGATGTGCTACAGAAGAATGTTGAAAATTAGGAGGACTGATACGGTAATCAAAGAGGATGTTCTCCACAGAATCAGCAAGCAAGGAATCTCTGGAAAACACTGACAAAAAGAAGGAACAGGATGATATGACATCTGTTAAGACATCAAGGTATAACTTCGATGGTGCTAGAGGGAGCTGTAGATGGTAAAAACTTTTTTGAATGTTTCCAGCAAATAATTGAGGGCGTAGGTTACAAGTGCTACTCTGAGATAATGAAGTTGGCACCGCTAAGGCATTCATGGTGGGTGACACCAAGACAACCAGAAGACTTATGAGTTGAAAAAAGAAATTATTTAATATTTATTGTGAGTTATACTGCTTGCGGGGAGGGGGCGGGTAGCAAAATAATTTTGTAATTAAGTTGCTAGCATATTGTGTAATGCATACAGCCAATTATGTGGCTCACAAGGCCACTGTGTGTCCTGTACTGTGTTTAATGCATGATCTAGTATGACAGGAATGCCAGCTCTTGATTACTCTGACTCATACATCTCACTTCTGATTAAGTGCCTCATGATTATGAGACATTGGCTTTTAATATTCTCAAGTGTGATCATCAATATAGCTGCAAGGCCATCCATCTGTGCCAACATTGTGTGAGACGCTTGTGAAAGCTGCGACTCTCAGGAGCTGGGCTTTCAACCTGTGCACAGGTCTGGCTGTCAGCTCTAAAGTGCCATCATGGCAGCCAAGTGCATACAGCGAGACCTCAATGTGCCACCAATGATGCAATGGTAATACGCTTTAGCACGCCTATAAGTTGCAACAAGCCAGAATTTCCCACATGGCAACAAGAGAAATGTGAAGTTGTGAATATTTTGCTGTCCCCTTGGCCAGTGGTGCAGCACACTAAAATGATTCATGTGTTGGCTTTGGACAACATATTTAATCATCTTCAACTTGTTTTTATGCAGCATGATGCCATTTAGAGCTATCATACTGTCAGCTGCAGCAGTGGTAGCAAACAACTGAAGGCTTCTTTTTGTGAAGTGGCCATACATCACGGCACAGGCATTCACCTGGTTTCACCAACTGCGACATAATTGCATATACAAACAGTGATCCAATACTGTAAAATGCTTTTTTATTTCAGTTTCTGATCACAATATGAATTCTTTAGACGATGACTGGTTTCAGTCTGTATTGACCATCCTCAGAATCGATTCTACACCATATTTCAGATCCATGTGACGATGCTATACTGATTATATTTATATGTTTTGACGATGCCATTATGACCGTATCACTTTAGGACATGGTGTAAAATAGATCTGAGGATGGTCAATACAGACTGAAACCGGTCATCGTCTAAAGAATTCATATTGTGATCAGAAACTGAAATAAAAAAGCATTCAGCTGGCTGGCTATAAACTGCACACGTCACTGTCTTCCTTTCGTGCCCACAGTAGTAGTCTCGCTAGATACACCGTCAATGTGTCCTTTGGTCAGAGGCTTCATGCCGAAATGCATTGCATGCATGTGTTATACCAAAACAAATCACTGCAAATGAGGACAGATTGCTTAAATGTTGAGATGGGCCATGATTTATTTAGTTAACGTAACTGCTACCAAAAACAGTTCAATTTGGAGCCTGTCATGAAAAGACAATGACAGCATTGTGAGCTATCAGCAAAAGGGAATAAATGAAGGAGTACTGTACAGCACAGATACATCTACATCTACATTTATACTACGCAAGCCACCCAACGGTGTGTGGCGGAGGGCACTTTACAAGCCACTGTCATTACCTCCCTTTTCTGTTCCAGTCGCATATGCTTCGCGGGAAGAACGACTGCCAGAAAGCCTCTGTGCCCACTCGAATCTCTATAATTTTACATTCGTGGTCTCCTCGCGAGGTATAAGTAGGGGGGAAGCAATATATTCGATACCTCACCCAGAAACGCACCCTCTCGAAACCTGGACAGCAAGCTACACCGCAATGCAGAGTGCCTCTCTTGCAGAGTCTGCCACTCCAGTTTGCTAAACATCTCCGTAACGCTATCACGCTTACCAAATACCGCTGTGACAAAACGCGCCGCTCTTCTTTGGATCTTCTCTATCTCCGCTGTCAACCCGTCCTGGTATGGATCCCACACTGATGAGCAGTACTTAAGTATAGGTCAAACAAGTGTTTTGTAAGCCACCTCCTTTGGGTCAGTTTCCCGAAAAGAGTTGACCAGTGCAATTCGCCCGGAAAACATGCATTCACTTAAGAGACTGGCACTTGTTTAGTAACGAGAAAGTTGACTGCTCTTCTCTAGCGGTGAACTCACCACCCCAGTGCCGGCAGAATGGCCTGATTCGTGTCCGCAGGAACGCCTGCAGTGGCTCACACCTTGAAACTACGACAGCGAGAGAGCCGTCCTTTCACTCCTGAGAGCGATAGTTACGGCACGAGGAGGGTATTCCTACCACAGCACTTTTTTTGCACTCAGCATCCTGCGGCCGTTTCCCTGTCCCTGCTATGCCACACGACAATTTACTGCGTGGGAAAACGCGCCGTTTGTCGGCGGGTAAAGTGTTCGACCATATCAGTTCCCACACCAACTATCAGTCTGCTGTTTGGAGAACGGTAGAATGGATGATAACGTTATTTGCTGTCGGTGTGTGCACTTTCGGTTGTGAAACCACACAATCAGTCTGTTGTGTGAAGTATGATAAGAGTGGATCATAACGTTATTTACTGTCACTGTGTGCACTTTCGGCTGTGAAACTCTATGTAGACTGTGTTTTGTGAGGCTTCCCAGGGAAAGGTGTGTGGTCCGTTTTTCTTTCCTGAGAATACTGTTACAAGAAGCACATATCTCAATATGCTTCAGAACTTTCTTTCACCATACATCTATATCTACATTTATACTCCGCAAGCCACCCAACGGTGTGTGGCGGAGGGCACTTTACGTGCCACTGTCATTACCCCCTTTTCCTGTTCCAGTCACGTATGGTTCGCGGGAAGAACGACTGCCGGAAAGCCTCCGAGCGCACTCGAATCTCTCCAATTTTACATTCGTAATCTCCTCGGAAGGTATAAGTAGGGGGAAGCAATATATTTGAAACCTCATCCAGACACACACCCTCTCGAAACCTGGCGAGCAAGCTACACCGCGATGCAGAGTGCCTCTCTTGCAGAGTATGCCACTCGAGTTTGCTAAACATTTCCGTAATGCTATCACACTTACGAAATAACCCTGTGACGAAACACACTGCTCTTCTTTGGATCTTCTCTATCTCCTCCGTCAACCCGACATGGTACGGATCCCACACTGATGAGCAATAGTCAAGTATAGGTCGAACGAGTGTTATGTAAGCCACCTCCTTTGTTGACGGACTACATTTTCTAAGGACTCTCCCAATGAATCTCAACCTGGTACCCGCCTTACCAACAGTTAATTTTATGTGATCATTCCACTTCAAATCGTTCCGCACGCATACTCCCAGATATTTTACAGAAGTAACTGCTACCAGTGTTTGGTCCGCTATCGTATAATCATACAATAAAGGATCCTTCTTTCTATGCATTCGCAATACATTACATTTGTCTATGTTAAGGGTCAGTTGCCACTCCCTGCACCAAGTGCCTATCCGCTGCAGATCTTCCTGCATTTCGCTACAATTTTCTAATGCTCTCTCTCTCTCTCTCTCTCTCTCTCTCTCTCTCGCTCTGTAACACACACACACACACACACACACACACACACACACACACACACACACACAACACAACACATTATTGCTAAACTCAGAAGTCTTACCTGGCATCTGCTGGTGGCTCTCCGAGCAGACGACTCACTTCAGTGACATCTTCTGGGTACTTGAGCACAGAGTCTGCCCAGCTCTGCATGGCCATCACCTCAGAGTGGTCCTTTACGAAGGGGACGGCAACCACAGCAAGGATGGGGCACGAGAGCCTCAGTGCAAGTAGAGCTACATCCGACGCAGTCTCCACTGCCAGCTATGCAGCCACCTGCTGCTCACACACAGCCTCCAGGGCGAACCAGCTGTACTTGTCAGCTGCTGCCAGCAGTTGGGGGACCACACCAGGCAGTTGGTGGGCCTAGAGGGTGTACACGTAGCCCAGCAGCTGCCTCAGCACCGCGCCCTCCACGTCCGTGACATCGACCTGGCCGCAGGTGGTCTCCGGAGCGTTGTGCCTGAGGATTGCTTCGAACGTGGGACTCCCGTCTGCCAGGACGGCCATGTGTGCCACCAGCCGCGTCACCCAGCCACCGACGTCACCAGGGCACTGACCCCGTCGCCTGGTAGGGCGCCCAGGTCCGCGGCCGCGGTCTCTTGAACCTCAATGACTGGTGACGTGGCGGATGATTCTGAAACACAGCATCACTGTGCCAACCTCATACAGCACTCTCGACTCTTGTATGATGCACAAGTTGACGTGTATGGAACAACAGCTCGTAAATGTTGTCCATCATAAAACTATTACAAAGTCACGATATCCAGTCTGTGTTAAGACTCGTGCCACACACGAAGAGCTGCTTATCTCCAACAACACAATTTTCTGTCTACAGAGTAATGTTGCTCGATAATGATGTCTTTCCAAATGGAGATAGTAACCATCCCAACCTCTCCAGTTTTGTACGAAAACTATTATACTTGATGCCTGAAATCTGTATTACTCGCTCTTAAGGGGGGTAGGACATCAAACGGGCCGACTTGGAGCAGGAGAGGCACCACAGGACATTTTAATTTCCACTGTCTATACTTTTACAAGTAAGTTCATAAAACTTTGTCAGTATGACCAGGAAGGATTCAGGATTCACACTTGTAGCAGCGAAAGTTCAAAAACATAACAAAATAATTTTGTTTACATGTGAAATTTCATCGTTTTTTCACTTACTATTGGCTCCATTTATTGCTATAGGTACACTTTTCTTCATAAGTAAGAGAGACTGTTCAATGAATTTTGCACAGCATACAAACCATACTTACAGGTGTCTGAAACTCTAGAATCTATTTAATTTATGAAAAAATGAAGGAGCTGTTACGTTTTAAACTTTATGTTTAGAAAAAATCAAATTTTGTAGTTAATTATCTCAATTTTTACCACAGATTTTAATAGATTTGGAAGATTCTAGAGTTTCATACACCTGTAAGTATGGTTTGCATGCTGTGCAAAATTCATCAAAGAATCTCTCTTACCTGTGAAGAAAAATGTACCTATAGCAACAAATGCAGCCAACAGTAAGTGAAAAAATGATGAAATTTCATATCTAATAAAAAATTTATTTTGTTATGGTTTTGCACTTCCACTGCTATGAGTGTGAATCCTGAATTCTTCCTGGTCATGCTGACAAAGTTTTATGAATTTATTTGTAAAAGTATAGACAGTAGAAAATAAAATGTCCTGTGGTGCCTCTCCTGCTCCAAGTCGGCCCGTTTGACGTCCTACCCCCCTTAACAGTATTTGTGCGTGTCTTGTAGGAGCTGCTTCACACAATGCAGTGACCATCGGCTGCTAAAGTTTGGGGTGACTTAATAGCAAAAACTGCCACGGTTGTAGCTGTCACACTCAAACTACAAATCCTTCTCAACATTTCAAACAGATTCTAACAAGACAACACCAAACCACAAATTGGTAGGTTGTTCAGCAACTCGTAAAGAATGTGTCTTTCAATTAGCTGAGACATGTGATATAATTTTGTAACTGATGTCGACACCAAAAACGTAAGAGACGGCTCAAAACAGCATGGATTTCATTTATCTTATTTCTCAGTTGCAAGTACCGATTCCAGCGGATCAAATTGTTAATTACAGTCCACATTCAGTGTTTGTAATTTCTATATTAGGTGGTCACGGTAGTCACTGAAACCAGCAGCGCAGCCGACCTGAATGGCCGAGCGGTTCTAGGCGCTACAGTCTGGAACCGCGCGACCGCTGTGGTCGCAGGTTCGAATCCTGCCTCGGGCATGGATATGTGTGTAATGTCCTTAGGTTAGTTAGGTTTAAGTAGTGCTAAGTTCTATGGGACTGATGACCATAGACGTTAAGTCCCATAGTGCTCAGAGCCATTTGAACCAGCAGCGCAAATAGCTGCCCATTATTAATCCAGTTAATTTAACACCCTAAATTCGGTCGAGGCATAATATCGACATATACTCTGATATTAACTACACGCACCATGTCTCTATATTTCATACTTTCTCACTAACGTATTTAAGACTGATGATCTGTGCCTAACAGCCTCATTGTCCTGTATTGCAAGACACGCTTCCCTTGGTTAAATTTTCTCCCTCATACTATATGATTACAAGCGATCACAATTTCTCAACACCCTCTTCTTCTGCGAGTTAATCTCAAACAACCGTCTGTTACCTAATAGAGCAAAGACGTGTGCCTCTTGTCTGTTGATCCAGCACACTTTGTTCTGTGTGTCATCGTATTTTCACTGTTGGTGTACCGTATTTTGTGGAGCGAAAATCAAGAACCAGACCAACATTAACGTAAACGAGTGTGGGAAACCGCCTATAAACCACACTAAGTTGAGCTGGTGCAGCACCAACTATGGTCGATAATCTACCGTGCGTTATTTCGACTTCGCCTAGATTAGATTAAGTACTTGTTCCATAGATCATGAATACGACACTTCGTAATGATGTGGAACGTGTCAGGTTAATAAAAGGTGTCTATATAAGATATTACATGAGACAAAATATTTTGACACTCAATATTTTTTTTATATTGAGGTTGGGAAATTACCCACTTACTATATCCAAAAATTCATCTAATGAATAGAAGGAGTTGCCATTAAGAAATTCTTTTAATTTCCTTTTAAATGCTATATAGCTATCTGTCAGACTTTTGATGCTGTTAGGTAAGTGACCAAAGACTTTTGTGGCAGCATAATTTACCCCTTTCTGAGCCAAAGTCAGATTTAACCTTTGGTAGTGAAGATCATCCTTTCATCTTGGATGAGCTCCAGCAATTATTCTCCTTACAAGCTTTTGTGCAACGAACACTCCTGTACTCAATGATGAGTTACCTCAGAATATGATGCCATACGAAAGCAGAGACTGAAAATAGGCGTGGTAAGGTAATTTACTCAGATGTAAGTCGCCAAAATTTGCAATGACCCTAATAGCATAAGAAGCTGAACTCGAACGTTTCAGCAGATCATCAGTGTGTTTCTTCCAGTTCAACCCCTCATCAATGCATACACCTACAAATTCTGAATATTCTACCTTAGCTACCGATTTCTGATCGAAATCTATATTTATTAATGGTGTCATTTCATTTACTGTGTGGAACTGTATGTACTGTGTTTTGTCAAAGTTTAATGAGAGCCGATTTGCAGAGAGCGACTTAATGATTGTCTGAAAAACATCGTTTACAATTTCGCCAGTTAATACTTGTCTGTCGCGTGCGATAGCTATACTTGTATCATCGGCAAAAAGTACCAGCTTTGCATCTTTGTGAATATAGAATGGCAAGTCATTAATAGATAATGCTTTTACACTGCACGTTACACTATACGAGTGACGAATTACATTTTCCCCGCTTACGTCGGTATTGGTCGTTTGAGAGGGGTGATCGTCTGTCATGGCAATACGGCACCTGCTAGCAACGTGAAGGAACTGTGGAGCGGCCCCTGCAGCGCCTCCGCTCATCCCAGAGTCAGGGACGCGTGACGTCACGAAGTGAGCTCAGCACACAAAACAACCATCACACGCTGGACTCCCAGTGTAGGCAGGGGCAGCCCCCCCTCCTCCCCCCAACCACTCGTGGCCTTCCGCTGACGACCGGTACTGAGGCCACGTGACATCACTCGGTCTAGCGCTTGCTGTGGACGTCACCGTCATGAGATGACCCGTACCGTGTCGTCCCTGATCTAGAGTGGGCCACGTGACTAGGCTCGTGCTCTGTCTATCTTCGCCCACTGACCCTACTACCTTTGAGGAAAGGAAAATTTCGACAAGTGAAGGCGTTCGATACAGTTCCACATTGTCACCTGATAAACAAAGTAAGAGCCTACGGAATATGAGACCAGCTGTGTGGCTGGATTGAAGAGTTTTTTGCAAACAGAACACAGAATGTTGTTCTCAATGAAGAGACGTCTACAGGCGTTAAAGTAACCTCTGGCGTGCCACAGGGGAGTGTTATGGGACCATTGCTTTTCACAATATATATAAATGACCTAGTAGATAGTGTCGGAAGTTCCATGCGGCTTTTCGCGGATGATGAACTAGTGTACAGAGAAGTTGTACCATTAGATAATTGCAGCGAAATGCAGGAAGATCTGCAGCGGATAGGCACTTGGTGCAGGGAGTGGCAACTGACCCTTCACATAGACAAATGTAATGTATTGCGAATACATAGAAAGAAGGATCCTTTATTGTATGATTATTTGATAGCGGAACAAACACTGGTAGCAGTTACGTCTGTAAAATATCTGGGAGTATGCGTACGGAACGATTTGAAATGGAATGATCATATAAAATTAATTGTTGGTAAGGCGGGTGCCAGGTTGAGATTCATTGGGAGAGTCCTTATAAAAGGTAGTCCATTAACAAAGGAGGTGGCTTACAAAACACTCGTTCGACCTATACCTGAGTATTGCTCATCAGTGTGGGATCCGTACCAGATCGGGTTGACGGAGGAGATAGAGAAGATCCAAAGAAGAGCGGCGCGTTTCGTCACAGGGTTATTTGGTAACCGTGATAGCGTTACGGAGATGTTTAGCAAACTCAAGTGGCAGACTCTGCAAGAGAGTCGCTCTGCATCGCGGTGTAGCTTGCTGTCCAGGTTTCGAGAGGGTGCGTTTCTGGATGAGACATCGAATATATTGCTTCCCCCTGCTTATAACTCCCGAGGAGATCACGAATGTAAAATTAGAGAGATTCAAGCGCGCACGTAGGCTTTCCGGCAGTCGTTCTTCCCGCGAACCGTACGCGACTGGAACAGAAAAGGGAGGGAATGACAGAGGCACGTAAAGTGCCCTCCGCCACACGCCGTTGGGTGGCTTGCGGAGTATAAATGTAGATGTAGATGTGTGTTGGGTCTGTTTGAAACTTGGCGCTGTCCCACTACTAATGCCATCTCTCATGTTTCAGTTCAAACATGGCATATTATTTCTCTAAATGTCACACTCCCTTCGAATGAATCCGTACACGTTTGCTTCTACGGGAAGCGTTACACTCACTGTGGTGATCGCTCCCCGTGACGTCACTATAAAGTGAACATGCTGTTTCGACCTCAGCGCTATTAATCGATTTTCTTTTCGTATTGAGTTCTGAGGAGACACCATACTGGATTTCGTTGTTTTAGTTTAAGCTTCTATTTGACGGGTTTTATATTACGATGTACGTCGTATGAATATATGCTGTTTGAAACATTGAGGATGGGAGGTCTCTGTGTACAGCATCGCTATAACGCTACTTAAATTTCCTAATTGTTCAAATGCAAGCTCTCAATTACACTGAGACTGAATATATTTTATGCTCCTAGGTTTCCATCCTTCTCCGTAGCGCAGCGGTAGCGTTGCCGCAAGGGATCCCGGGTTCGATTCCCGGCAGGGGACTGGGTGTTGTGTGACATTCATCATCACTTTCATCATCATTGGCATGCAAGTCGCCAATATGGCGTCAAATAAAAAGACTTTCAATACGGCGGCCGAACCCTGAAGGGGATGTTGTTGTTGTTGTTGTGGTCTTCAGTCCTGAGACTGGTTTCATGCAGCTCTCCATGCTACTCTATCCTGTGCAAGCTTCTTCATCTCCCAGTACTTACTGCAACCTACATCCTTCTGAATCTGCTTAGTGTATTCATCTCTTGGTCTCCCTCTACGATTTTTACCCTCCACGTTGCCCTCCAATGCTAAATTTGTGATTCCTTGATGCCTCAAAACATGTCCTACCAACCGATCCCTTCTTCTAGTCAAGTTGTGCCACAAACTTCTCTTCTCCCCAATCCTATTCAATACCTCCTCATTAGTTACGTGATCTACCCACCTTATCTTCAGCATTCTTCTGTAGCACATTTCGAAAGCTTCTATTCTCTTCTTGTCCAAACTAGTTATCATCCATGTTTCACTTCCATACATGGCTACACTCCATACAAATACTTTCAGAAACGACTTCCTGACACTTAAATCTATACTCGATGTTAACAAATTTTTCTTCTTCAGAAACGATTTCCTTGCCATTGCCAGTCTACATTTTATATCCTCTCTACTTCGACCGTCATCAGTTATTTTGCTCCCCAAATAGCAAAACTCCTTTACTACTTTAATTGTCTCATTTCCTAATCTAATTCCCTAAGCATCACCCGACTTAATTCGACTACATTCCATTATCCTCGTTTTGCTTTTGTTGTTGTTCATCTTATACCCTCCTTTCAAGACACTGTCCATTCCGTTCAACTGCTCTTCCAAGTCCTTTGCTGTCTCTGACAGAATTACAATGTCATCGGCGAACCTCAAACTTTTTATTTCTTCTGCATGGATTTTAATACCTACTCCGAATTGTTCTTTTGTTTCCTTCACTGCTTGCTCAATATACAGATTGAATAATATCGGGGAGAGACTACAACCCTGTCTCACTCCCTTCCCAACCACTGCTTCCCTTTCATGTCCCTCGACTCTTTATAACTGCCATCTGGTTTCCGTACAAATTGAGAATAGCCTTTCGCTCCCTGTATTTTACCCCTGCCACCTTCAGAATTCGAAAGAGTATTCCAGTCAACATTGTCAAATGGCTTCTGTAAGTCTACAAATGCTAGAAACGTAGGTTTGACTTTCCTTAATCTTTCTTCTAAGAGAAGTCGTAGGGACAGTACTGCCTCAGGTGTTCCAACATAGTTGTTGTATACGGCGCATTTCCTTTGCAACTGAAGTTTTAGTTTCCTTTATTTTCTCTCGTTCATGTTTTGTTGCCACAGTATTACTCTGCAATACCGGGATACAGTAATATCCTTTGTAAGAGTATTGGTTTTTACCAGTCAAAATCACAAAAATTTAACGGAAAACTAAAACAATGGAAAATTCCCGGAATTCTAAACAATTCCGGGGTTTTTCCGGTTTTCTCCCGGATGAAAATATTCACGGGTTTTTCCCGGATGTCCCGGGTCGTATAAACCCTGCTCACAGTTATTTATAACCATTTAAATAATCGTTGCAAAATGTAGGTGTGGCCGTGATAACGGTTACTCCAAAATAACCGTTTGGCCCGCCTCTGGGCGTCGCCCCGCGAGCGACTGTTCCAGAACCGGCGGGGCAGCGGCTCCGGGGTCACGTGACCCCCCCCCCTCCCCCTCATTCGCACTATATAGCATCGAACTTGGCCAGCCCTGACCTTCGCTTTCTAGCAGGTTTCCTTTCTTTTTCGCTCCAAGGAGTGAGCACTGTCAACGCTTCCTGCGCCCCCAGATCACGTAAGACACAGATTGACCGTCCTTACGGCGGAACAGGCAACCGTAAAAATAGTTTTCCCGTCGGTCAACAGATGTCGCAGGCGACGCTACAATGCTAACTGACCTGTCCACGTCGCGGAACTGGCAACGCTGTATCTTCGGTGACGTGAATGACGCTGATTTGTGTTCGGCTAGAGCGCTGCGCGCGAAATGCATTCGTCACACTGAGTGCTGACTGTAGCTCATGATCGGCTGTGGTTTTTCCTGAGTTTTCAATCGAAGAACGTACGAGGGCTATCCACAAAGTACATAACGTTTTGGAACTAAAAATAAATAAAGTATTGGAAATTTTTTTTATTATAGACAGATGAAAGCCTCACTTTAGTACTACTTTTCTACATAGTTGCCATTTAAATTAAGGCACTTATCGTAGCGATGGACGAGCTTGGAAATTCCTTCGTCGTAAAATTCGGCCGCCTGCGCCTTCAAGTTCGAAGTAATTCCGAATGTTGCTGGAAATATTAAACCATCTAGTTCCATTTAATTTTGCCTTCACGTTGTAAATCAACTAAGAACAATGAACAGTGCAGATTCAAGACGCACACAGCAGTCGATGTATACAGAATGCAATGCACACAACAGTCGATAGGACAAGTGAAACTCATGATGACGCACGCCTACGTGAAGTAGGGCTCTCCTCAGCTGGCGTGAAATGAATGCTACCCCATGCGTTCGGACGATGTTGCCACATATCTCACAGAACGGAGTGCCACCTAGTGGCTGGTGCCACAAGTAAGGGTGTGACGCTGTTGCCGCCTGGTGGTCGTTCCCTGACAAGGGTTGCCTGCTAGACCAAGCGATCGGGCAATCTGTTTCCTACGTGATCTGGGCTGCGGCAGAACTCTGCATTCCGAACTACCAATTCCGTCCTCCGTTCTCTCAACCTTGTTCAGTAATGACACGACTGAGATCGTAATCGCATATTTTGACACGTAAACCCTAACGTCCCAGACGCGACATCACAGACCGCTAGCGTTATTTGTTGCTCTGTTGCTAATGCGTATTGGTGGGGCGTTATCTAACTGTTCTTTCCCGAAGCTGCCGTGGTTTCCTTTGCCAGTAGCCACTTTAATGTGACGTGGAGCTATACTATTACTGCTTCTTTCGTGCTAGCGGTCTCTGAGACCGCACCTGGATTCAGTAGCCGAGTCTTCCGTCTGCTTTTCGTGTCACGGCCCGGCCGCTGTGGCCGAGCGGTTGTAGGCGCTCCAGTCCGGAACCGCGCTGCTGCTGCGGTCGCAGGTTCGAATCCTGCCCCGGACATGGACGCGTGTGATGTCCTTAGGTTAGTTAGGTTTAAATAGTTCTAAGTCCAGGGGACTGATGACCTCAGATGTTAAGTCCCATAGTTCTTAGAGCCATTTGAACCATTTTTTCGTGTCACGATCCCCGACTCTGAGGATACTGTTTTAAAACGGTCTGAGGACAGCTTAGGAAGTCATGTTGGATTGGATAGTGGGAATGAAATTGAAAGTGAACACAATTCGGAATAGGAACAATGCGAAAGTGAAGACCAGTTTATTTTGCCACCTGTGACATTCTTGAACAAAGCGAGCGAAGTGATAAAGACGGAATGGTAGAGACTTGGTTAAAAGTTCTGATATGTACATATTTGATTGAATATCGCTGGTCGTAGATTTGGCAATATTTTTCCGCATGTTCGACGTGGGAAGTGGCGTGAATGCGTTGTCTTTCACATTTCCTACAAAAACGATACTCAGGTGAGCGGCTTTAATTTTTTGAGGAAGCTTACGAACTTGTTGCTGACGCCACAGATAATAATCTAGTCAACCACTATCACATAGCCCGGTGAACCTGGTCTATCAATTCAGCTTGTTTTGGGTGTAGCAGAACCAAGAGTGGAAGTCGTCGTGGAACGATTGGAGAAACTCAAAACATCCTCCATCAATGATTCAGACACGAAGAGAATGACATCTTATGTTTTCCACTGTTGCAAGAAACCAATCTAGCTTGATTTCTCTACCAAAAATTCAAGCTAGTGCAAAGAAAACCTCTGGGAAGAAAACTAAAAGCCTGAAAACTACTAGTCTAATTTTGATTTTCTTGAATGATTTGTGTGTGTTTTGAATGTCTTTATTGTGACACGTATAATAAAAACTAAAAATATAGCAAACGGTAAAATTTAGGGTGCAAAGTATTTAAGTTTTCGTAGCATTAACATTATTATGTAATACATTCATTTTGGGAAACTCTTTTTGTTTGAATGCGTTTTATCGTAAAAAAAATTTAGAACTTACTTGAATACATTTCTTGTGTAGTATTAATGCAACCCTCCCCCCCCATGAACCACGGGCCTTGCCGTTGGTGGGGAGGCTTGCGTGCCTCAGCGATACAGATAGCCGTACCGTAGGTGCAACCACAACGGAGGGGTATCTGTTGAGAGGCCAGACAAACGCGTGGTTCCTGAAGAGGAGCGCCAGCTTGGATGATTATCCGATCTAGCCTTTTAACAGCAACCAAAATTGTCTTTCTACGCGGGTATTGCGAACAGCTGAAAACAGGGGTAAACTACAGTCGTAATTTTTCCGGATGGCATGCAACTCTGCTGTGTGGTTAAATGACGATGGCGTCCTCTTGGATAAAATATTTCGGAGCTAAAATAGTGCCCCACGTTCGGATCTCCGGGTGGGGACTTCTCAGGAGGACGTCGTCATCACAAAAAACAAAACTGGCGTTGTACGGATCAGAGCGTGGGATGTCAGATCCCTCGATTGGGCAGGTGGGCTAGAAAATTTAAAAAGGGAAACGGATAGGTTGAAGTTAGATACAGTTGGTATTAGCGAACTTTGGTGGCAGGAGGTCTAGAAGTTCCGATAAGGTGAATACAGTTATAAATACAAAATCAAATAGGGGTAATGCAGGAGTAGGTTTAATAATCAATAAAACAATAGGAACGCGGATAACCATACTGAAGGCATTATTGTAGCCAAGATAGACACGAAGCCCACATCGAGCACAGTAGTACAAGCTTATATGCTAACTAGCTCCGCAGATGAGGAGGAGATCAAGGAAATGTATGATGAGGTAAGACAAATTATTCAAACAGTTAAGGGACACGAATATTTAATAGTCAAGGGCGACTGGAATTCGTTTGCGCTAAAGGAAGAGAAGGAAAAGTAGCTGGCGAATATGTAGTGGGGGAAAGGAGTGAAAGAGGAAGCCGCCTGGTAGATTTTTGCACAGAGCGTAATTTAATCATAGCTAACACTTGGTTAAGAAGCGTAAAAGAAAGTTGTATACGAGGAAGATCCTGAAGGTTTCAGATTGATAATATAATGGTAAGGCAGAGATTTCAGAACCAGATTTTAAACTGGAAGACATTTTCAACGACATATGAGGACTGACCACAATTTATTGGTTATTAACTGCAGATTAAAACAGAAGAAACTGCAAAAAGGTAGGAATTTAAAGAGATAGGACCTGGATAAACTGAAAGAACGACACGTTGTATAGAGTTTCAGAGCAGGGGAACGATCGACAAGTATAGGGCAAAGGAACACATAGAAGAAGAATGGGTAGCTTAGAGAGATGAAATAGTGAAAGCAGCAGAGGAGCAATAGCTGAAAAGACGAGGGCTATTAAAAATGCTTGGGTAACACAAGAGATATTGAATTTAATCGATGAAAGGAGAAAATACAACAATGCAGTAGATGAAGGAGGCGAAAAGGAATACAAAAATGGCTAAACAGGGATGGCTATACGACAAATGTAAGTATGTAGAAGCATATATCACTAGGGGTAAGATTGATGCTGCCTACAGGAAAATTAAGGAGGCCTTTGGAGAAAAGGGGTCCACCTGTATGAATATCAAGAGCTCATATGAAAAATATAGAAGGGAAAGCAGAAAAAGGTGGAAGGAGTATATACAGCGTCTATACAAGGGAGATGTACTTGAGCGCAATATTACGGAAATGGAAGAAGACGTAGAGGAAGACGAGAAGGGAGATATATGATACTTCGTGAAGAACTTGGTAAAGCACTGAAAGACTTAAGCGGAAAAACCAAAATGACGTTCACAACTACTAAAAAGAATCGAGCAACGGCTTTCTCTAAAGTATAGTGGGCGATGTGGCGAATGTTCCGATTGTATATCAGGTTACCTTCCATTCGAATAGTGGGTGCACTAAGCGACTGTATGTGACTTATAAATTATACTACCCTACTACAGTGGGTAGTATTCAAAGAACTATGACTGACGACCGAACAACAGGGACGTACATGCATTGAGAATAAAAAATAGTGCATTGAGAATGGCTAGCTACTAGCTGAAATCTGGATTTGCGTAATAAAAACTTAGAAGGACGACTGATTGCTACACTCTATAGTTTATAATAAATATTTTTACTGGTGCTGAATTATTACACATACAGTCAGTGATACTTCAGTGATACTTTCTGTACCACTGTAAACAGCGTTCGCAGTTTGTCCTTTGACCATTCCTGAACACGAGAATGACCAGAACTCTCTCAATCGCTTTGTATCACTCGTTCAAGCGACCTGCCATACCCAACTTCTGGGACGGGAGAAAGTTCTTTCTCACAATCTCTGTAGAACCTTGCAGGTATCTCATCCGGCACGGATGCTTTTCCACCGTTGTGGGTTTTTAGGTGATTTCGTATTCGCAATAACTTAATATCTTACATTTCGGTGTTAGTGCGAAGACTGAAAGGAGGACCCTTATCCCGATCTCCCCGTAAGAAATAATTTAGGAAGAAAGAAGAAAGTGCTGGGCTACTACAAACGATTATTTCATTTCCAGACATCCATATTTAGCAAAGTATTGCCTATGAAAATATGATCGGTGGCGTGAACAAAATCGTACAGTCAGCAACTTTACATTTTACACTCTACAAATGTTCTACGAGTAGCTCCTCTGCTGACACGAAACAGACCCAAGCGGAATTCAGGCTCGTTCCACACATTACATAGCAACGTCCTATCAGTGATCAGTACAGAAAAACTGATGCGTCCCTAATAGACACCCTAAGGAAAAAATCACCCGTTAAGTGTCCAAGGATTAGAAAAGCAACTGAAATCACTCAACAGAGGAAAGTCCACTGGACCTGACGGGATACCAATTCGATTCTACACAGAGTACGCGAAAGAACTTGCCCCCCTTCTAACAGCCGTGTACCGCAAGTCTCTAGAGGAACGGAAGGTTCCAAATGATTGGAAAAGAGCACAGGTTGTCCCAGTTTTCAAGAAGGGTCGTCGAGCAGATGCACAAAACTATAGGCCTGTATCTCTGACGTCGATCTGTTGTAGAATTTTAGAACATGTTTTTTGCTCGCGTATCATGTCATTTCTGGAAACCCAGAATCTACTCTGTAGGAATCAACATGGATTCCGAAAAAAGCGATCGTGTCACACCCAAGTCGCTTTATTTGTTCATCAGACCCAGAAAATATTAGATACAGGTTCCCAGGTAGATAGATGCCATTTTCCTTGACTTCCGGAAGGCGTTCGATACAGTTCCGCACTGTCGCCTGATAAACAATGTAAGAGCCTACGGAATATCAGACCAGCTGTGTGGTTGGATTCAAGAGTTTTTGGCCAACAGAACGCAGCATGTCGTTCTCAATGGAGAGACGTCTACAGACGTTAAAGTAACCTCTGGCGTGCCACAGGGGAGTGTTATGGGACCATTGCTTTTCACAATATATATACATGACCTAGTAGATAGTGTCGGAAGTTTCATGCGGGTTTTCGCGGATGATGCTGTAGTATACAGGGAAGTTGCAGCATTAGAAAATTGCAGCGAAATGCAGGAAGATCTGCAGCGGATAGGCACTTGGTGCAGGGAGTGGCAACACGGGCAAATGTAATGTATTGCGAATACATAGAAAGAAGGATCCTTTATTGTACGATTATATGATAGCGGAACAAACATTGGTAGCAGTTACTTCTGTAAAATATCTGGGAGTATGCGTACGGAACAATTTGAACTGGAATGATCATATAAAATTAATTGTTGGTAAGGCGGGTGCCAGGTTGAGATTCATTGGGAGAGTCCTTAGAAAATGTAGTCCATCAACAAAGGAGGTGGCCTACAAAACACTCGTTCGACCTATACTTGAGGATTGCTCATCAGTGTGGGATCCGTACCAGGTTGGGTTGACACAGGAGATAGAGAAGATCCAAAGAAGAGCGGCGCGTTTCGTCACAGGGTTATTTGGTAAGCGTGATAGCGTTACGGAGATGTTTAGCAAACTCGAGTGGCAGACTCTGCAAGAGATGCGCTCTGCATCGCGGTGTACCTTGCTGTCCGGGCTTCGAGAGGGTGCCTTGTCTGGACGAGTTGTCGAGTATATTGCTTCTCCCTACTTATACCTCCCGAGGAGATCACGAATGTAAAATTTGAGAGATTGGAGCGCGCACGGAGGCTTTCCGGCTGTCGTTCTTCCCGCGAACCATACGCTAGTGGTACAGGAAAGGGAGGTAATGACAGTGGCACGTAAAACGCCCTCCGCCACACACCGTTGGGTGGCTTGCAGTATAAATGTAGATGTAGGTGTAGGTCAGGTGACTTGGAGGACCAAGGGAACAGAGGCACATTATCATCACCACTACAGCCTACCCAGCGATGCGAAAGTTCGTCGTTTAGGTAGAGACAAACATCGACGCTCCCATCAGGGGTAGGGTGGGGGGGTGGGGGGAGGCTAGTTGGAAGATGAAATTCCTGGAATCAGCGGTCATTTGTCGAAACAACCACAACTGCAACATATCGAGGTAACTGGTACGCGCCACAGTTTTCTCAAGGAATAAAAACGGCCCATTCAGCTTCGTCTGTAACACTGCACACTTAACCTTCGACGAATCTCGTTCATGTGTCGCAGTTTCATAAGGATTTACAGTAGCACACATTCTCACATTGCAGGGATAAACTTTTTCAGATAAACGCAAGGTTACGTTTGTTTGTGTGGACATCTTCAGCTGTTAACATCTGAGGTTATAGGTTATCTGTCTTATGCGTCTGGTGTAATTCTTTTTAATTACATTGCAGTCAGCTCAAGAGAGATGCCCTATAATAACAAACGGAAGGTTGCTTCGTCGCTTAATATCAGCATTGAGGCGAAATCTTCCAGTGCTCCCTCCATTGTGACGCAAATTGAAGGCGCCGGCCGTAGCTGTATGGGTTAATTGTTGTACGAGCTGCAGACGCATGATCTTCCGCACACTTTGCTGCTGTATTTAAGATTCCGCGGCTTGTGCATACTAGTGACTTCCTTGTACTGGGTACAAAAATTTCACTCATTTCCCTCGACCGTTACAACTGCCACATTTGGTCAAATATCTCCCATGTTCAACACTCGAAACGTTTCTCTTGCATTTTGGCAAGGCGCTGAATTCGTCAAGTGCTCATCACAATTTAAACTCACTGAGTTTGCGGTTACACTGATGCACGAATTACATTTGTAGGCCTACATGTTATATTTCGGAAAGTTTAGAATTCTGGAAACGAGTTAATCATTTGTTGTAGCGTTGTATTTCACCTTCTCTCTGTCGTCTTCCGTTTAGGTGCCAGTATGGTCACTGATCGACTCAATTCAAGATTTCGATCCGCTTGCTGATTTTATGTATCAGATCGGTTTACAATACAGTATTTACGAATTCTTTGAATAATACAGATAATATTTGTACACGCAATCTGCCTCCATGGATACCCCTGACAATATTAACAATCAAAGTACTTCTGTGTCACTAAAAATAATCACTGCAGCGCCTAATACTCCATTCACAGAATGCACCAGCACTTCCGTACTTCCTGGCCACACAGTGCCGACACTACATGTAGTGACTTCACTGCCACTACTGTGTACATCACTACGGTATGCAATCTTTCCGTAAGCAATCAACCATAAGAACGTAAATGGTGAGTATGTGCCTGCTTGCATCGGACCTGTTCTACTCCTTTCCGGTACACAATTTACTTGTGTATGTGCATGCAACCCAAGGCAATTTCGCATCTGACTGACGTACCCACGGACAAAGACCCAGGTATCGTTACTAGGTTGCGCGTGTAAGTGTTTGAATTCCAAAATTATATCTAGAAGTTCATTCTGTGCAGACTCAAAAAGAACGAATACACCAATGGCTTCTTCTGCAAAATAATGCTGAGGAATTTATAGACCTTAATGTTTTGTAACACGTAAGTACTTAGTATATTGTGAGCTATCAGTGTTGCTATTCACTGACTTTTCATCAACGTCTCACTGACACTTTGTTCACTTGTAGTGTAATTGGGGCGTGGATCCTTTCCTCATCTAAAATTCCGATTACAACATACCAAGAGCCACAGCAACTGATCAAACGTTCTTTAAAGCGCAGTTATACCTCTACTATATGGCTGACGTGTACAGATAATTAATTAATCTTTGTCACCACTCACGAATGATTCTGTCTCTCGTTTATTTATTTTTCACTGAAGGCATACTGAATTTGTAGTTAAGTTCACCATTGCGTTTCATTTAGTATTGTGGTCCCCGAACGCAAAACTGCGAAGTAGTCATTTCCGTGGGAAAATTTACTCGATAATTTTACACGTCGCCGATCGTGGAGATTTGGTATAGTGTACAGAAACGTATATTCTTTCAAATGGCCGTTAACGCAAGTGTTCATCACCTTTTAAAAGCCGTCTGACAATGGATTTTTGAAAATCTGAAACCGGTAAAGGTTTTGCGTAAGTAATCATACTTGTGCTTGCTTGCTCTAGTTAAGTTATAATGTTTTAGAGAATGTTAAAAAGAAACTGAAGCTCGTAACCGGCTTGCAGTGTTTTGAGAAAAGCTGGTGCTTCTGCTCACTCATTTGAATACTGATTGCCGGCTGTTCCGCACTGAATGTATTTCAAACACTTAAGTACAATCGACAATGTGCAAACTTGTAATTTAGATTAGGGTCAAGGCGATCAGACTTCTTGAGCTTGAGGAAGAGAAGGTGTCCGATTTATAAATGACACTTCACTCCGTACCTGAGGTGTGTTCCCTACAACTTTGTTTTATCCTCAGCACAGGAATATGTAGTTTTAGAGACGTGAAGAAATCTGCAATTACCTCACAGTATGAACATCCCTATGTACAGAATTAGTTTTTTTAATTTTTTTATGAAGATTTCGGTTCCCAGCTCTAAAGCCAACTTAACTACAAGTTTGCAGGAATAAATTCACGGTTACTTAATTACCTTCTTCAAACTGACCTCTACTTACAAGGGAACCTGCCCATCGCACCCACCTCAGATTTAGTTATAAGTTCGCCCAGTGGATATGCCTTGATAAACTGAACACAGATCAATCGAGAAAAGAGGAAGAAGTTGTGTGGAACTATGAAAAAAATAAGTAAAATATACAAACTGAGTAGTCCATGCGGAAGATAGGTAACATCCAGGAAAGTGCGAGCTCACGAGCGCCATGGTCCCGTGGTTAGCGTGAGCAGCTACAGAACGAGAGGTCCTTGGTTCGAGTCTTCCCTCGAGTGAAGAGTTTAATTTTTTATTATCAGACAATTATTATCTGTCCGTCCGTCCGCTATATTTGCTGGATTCATATTGTCCACGGAATACATCTCACGTATTTAATGCACTCTCGTCCAAAGTAGCGAACAGTCAACTGCCAGCCAGGGAGCCTCGTTAGCAGGAATACTCTCTCTTCCGTGCGCTGTGGTCGACTGACGTCATGTGTTTCGATGTTTGTTTAGGTGTAGCGTCCCCATACTACGGCGCAGTTACCTCGCATCGGACGGACGGACGGACAGATAATAATTGTCTGAAAATAAAAAATTAAAGTTTTCACTCGAGGGAGGTCTTGAACCAAGGACCTCTCGTTCCGCAGCTGCTCACGCAATAACCACGGGAACACGGCGCTCCTGAGTTTATACTCTCCTTGATGTTCCTGCTTATTTTTTTCATACTTCCACACAACTTCTTCCTGTTTTCTCGATTGATCTGTGTTCAATTTTTCAAGGTCTATCCACTGTGCCAACTTATAACTAAATCTGAGGGGGGTGCGATGGGGAGGTTCCCTTGTTAATACGGACACAAACTGCGGAAGTACTTGCAGCCCAATGGCTACCATCTTTAAGGTTTTGGATTTATTATAATTAATTAAAAACTGCCACGTTACTTTAAAGCAAAGAGAATAATTTAGCAAGTTATCAAAGCGACCACAAGATTTAATTGAAGCAAATACAGTTCTTTTAAGCAATGACACTGTTACACGGTGATACACGAAGATATGCAAATATGTTTGTATGCTATTCTACAAGTAAAACTAAAGAAAAAAGTTCAGATAAACATAGGTCCGCAAATGTTGAGTTACGGAGTTACGGCTGATAAAAAGATTTCGCCTAAAATTTAGCAGCTTTGCTAACACGAAGCCATCGCAAAACTGTACGAGGTTAAAGTAAAACGCGATTATCATTTATTTTGTTGTTACTGGTCTGGCGAATTTAATAAAACATGTCCCACACGTGTATCTACAGTAGTTTTCCAGAACATCCAGAGAAGCAAAGATTATTAAACAAGTAAATTTGTTTACTATCCATTAAGAATGTAGAAACGTTTATGTCATTGTTGGTAACCGTTCAAACGAGTTAGTTTCCTGTACTGTTCAGTGGAAGAACATAATAACAGTGTACTCAAGTGTGCTATGGTATTAATAAAAGCAGAGTATCTGACATTCATACAGTTTCAGTTAACGCTATTACCAACTTTTTTCAAAATTAAATTCTCTACAACTTCTGTGGAAAATTTTATGAAATTATCTGGAATTTAAAAAAGAAATTGGGCCAAGTAGTTAATAAATTAAAAAATTTACGAAATTACTTATTGGCTTCTCTGGATGTTCTGAAAAACCACTGCAGATACCCGTCTGGGAAATGTTTTATTAGGTTCACCAGACAAATAACAACAAAATAAATGGAAATCGTGCTTTACTTTAGCCTCGTACAGTTTTGCGGTGGCTTTATATTAGCAAAGTTGCTAAATTTCAGGCGAAATCTTTTATCAGCCGCAACTCCGTAACTAAACATTTGCGGACCTATGTTTATTTGAACTTTTTCCTTTTGTTTTACTTTTAGCATATTTTAATATTTGCATTTCTTCGTGAGTCACCTTGTATTTAAATCTTGACTGTCACTTACGACAAACATGCTTTGCCGATGAACTTCGATTCTGATACGGTGTTCCAAATCTAGTAGCACAAAATTAGTGCTCTAGGAGTAATAAATAATAAGGAACACCTACTTCTGGCCACTTTACGGTGTGTGGAGGAGGGTACTTGGGGCGGTGTGCGGGCATTTGTTACGCCGGACATTTGCCACGGCGGACATCTGCCACGATTTTACCCGCTCCGAAGGGTTCGGTCCCTTGTCTCCCCCTCCTCCTCATTCGCCGCCAGACCCGCAGTAAAGGTACTTACTGAGCCTTTCCGCTGGTTTACTTAACATAGGACCAGAATCTCTATGGATTTTTCGCCACATTCGTAGAGAGAGTTTCGTTGTGGAAACTATTAAATGCATCTCGCATTGAAATCCGCACCAAATTTCGAGCCACAGTAAAACTTCGCCAATCTTAGAGATTTTGGGTTCGTCTAAATTATATGTGCCTTTTTCGGTGCTCCTGCAGCAGCTTTCTGTCGTCTTTTTGTGTACCATGGGGGATCAGTTCCGTCTGATATTAATTTATTTGGTATGAATCTCTCGAGTGCTGTTGATACTATTTCCCTGAGCTTAAGCCACATATGGTCTTCACTTACATAATTTGGAAGGATTGGAGACTGTCTCTTAGAAAGACGGTCAACCGGAGTTTTAGTTGCTTAATATATATATTTCGCGTTTAGTTTTGGTGAATTTCTTTGTTACGGGATTGATTGGAGACTGTCTCTTAGAAAGACGTCAACCGAAGTTTTAGTTGCTTTTATAAATATATATATGTCGCGTTTAGTTTTGGTGAATTCCTTTGTTACGGAATTGAGCCTCGCTACGACTGTGTGTTCACTAATTCCTGTAGCCGTCATGATGCTCAGGATAATTTGTGGCTAAGACATCAAGTGTGTTTTCTTAACCATTTACAATTTGAATGGCCTCGTGAACTAATTGTTCACAATAATTTTATAAAAAGCATTTAGAACAATTATGGAAGTTGTTTTCTTTCTACAGTAGGGTCTGAAAATGTATTTTTGTCGACATACGGAAGGTAGATTGAAGTCACTGCCAACTATAATTGTATGAGATTCGAGTTTTCTTTGAAATGTTCAGAAACTGTTTCATCTGAAACCGGGGGTTGGTAAAAGGAGCCAGTTATTAATTTATTCCGGTTGTGGAATATAACCTCTGTCCATACTAAGTCACAGGAACTACCTGCTTCAATGTCGCTTGTGAGCTGGAACACACATTACATTATTTTTCCTTAAGTTGTGCTTCTTGTTTCTGTTGTAGTGGAGATCATTACAATTACGGCTTTTCCCTCCAAAACCTAGGATGCTTACTCTGTGACCCTGTAAATACCAGAGCTAAACAATGTAGAACAACAACGCACGGTACAAGCATAGCATTCTGTATTACTTCATTTCCTTACGTCTAACATTTTAAAATTGTACGTCGACTTTAGATGACATGTCAATCATAGATGTTCTTATGTCTGTTTATGAACGTACTTCCAGTCATGTTTTGAACATTGTCCCGCTACACTTTATTAACTAATGTTTCGCCGCAAGGGATATCGGATTTTAGAGTAAATTAATATGAAGTATGTCCGTTCTTCTTTTCAAACATTCACATACCCATTTCTTCTTTCCTTATTGTCTTTTGGGCATGCAGTTGTAGCAATTAAAGTAGGCACAAATGCAGCGATAAAAAAGAAATGGTTATTGTACATTCGCATTCTGTTTACACCGTTCCTTTCTGGCTGCTCCCATGGCGATGGACTGTTTCTATCGCAATCAGTAAGCGTGAAAGGACGCTACGTACACACAGAGGGACATATATTTATACTTGGCAGAACTAATTACATACTGACAATAGTCGGAATTGCTTTCGTTTCCCAAAAGATACAAATATTTCGATTTCGGAAAAGAAGCTCTGTATTTGGCCAAGATGTCGAAGAAGAAGGTCCCTTACGTACTGGTTGTATCGAGTGAGATGTGGAGAAGGCGGTTTGAAAGCGGACAGACGTAGTGCGGGGAAGGGCGTCCCTTACCTGAGGGATCGCTACCTGGCGAAGGGACACGTGTGGCGTGGCAAGTGTCCGGCATTCACTTGGGGCACCAAGGTTGCGGTCCGCCGTCGCGTCAGCTTCGCTTCCCTCCCTCTCGTCCTTCTCCACCCCCCCCCCCCCCCCCCCCACAACCAGTGTGCAACCACCAGTGTGGCCGCATTGCGTCACCTGGGGTGTGGCAGCTTCCTGTTGACAGACCGCTCTTTCGCAACGTCGACGTACTGTATCTCCCGAGTATTTAGACTTGCGGCCACAGTATTTACTTCTGCGCCTATCAAAACGCCAACCAGTCCCGAATATCCTGGCAGCTCAGACGTTTATGCCCCAAAAGAGATTTCCAACGCGGAACGTTCACTCTTGCCTGCTGAGCTATCCGCCAACGCCTTTACGACCCAAGTTGAAACTTACCTAGACATGCAAGCTTCATCCACCGTGCTTCACAAAATTAAAGCGTCAGGAAGTTTCACAACAGTATAAGCAACCCTGCAGACTTGACGATTCATTGTTAAGTCAACTCGTTAATACAGAAGATAAGCAAGCGTAACATCTGACACTAGTGGAAAACTTACAAAATCGCAATTTCTTCGATTTTTCTTGCCTATGCACAAGTTGTTACGGCGTGACAAACACATCCACCACACAAACGTTGCCATCGACATTTAGGTTCATCTAGATGGGGAACAGTTTCATATTTATTGCGAACTGTATTCGTATTTCGCGAATCCGAACTGACGTCCGCTGTTCGCGGAACATGAGAATTTGTGCCGAAGCGGGACTCGAACCCGTATTCCGCACAAACTTCCACGTGCTGCAAACAGGTCACGTCAATCCGGATTCGCGAAATGCGAATCCGTTTCGTAGTGCTTACTACAACTCTAATCGTCAGAACAGTGGGTCTACACGTCTGAGAGGCACCGTACAAAGATTGTAACCACCGAGTTATGTTTGTTTCAGAGTAACTAGGCACTATGTTAGTTCGATTTAGAATCTAGGTAAACACACTGGAATACGCAGTTAGAATTATCGTGCACTGAGGCCGGTTACTAGCTTCAGATTTCTCATAGTACTCTTGTCAGAGCGTAAACGTGCGCCTAGCCTTGTTTCTCTATTCGAAAGTACGCTGTCTAATTCATCAGCGATAGCTTTACCCCTCGTTTTGTTTTTGCAAAGACGCAGTAACATTTCTCATGCAAGACGGCGTTTCTGAGGGAACCTGTAATTTTCTTTCAATTCTATTCCGAGCTCAGTGGCAACCCGCATTCGTCAATGATGTTAGCAGGAGGGCGTCGTACACATTCCGGCCTTTTGATATCACTTACACAATCTGAAAATAACTTCTTCCTTAGAGGTTAAACACAGCAAATATCGATAATTCTGTAATTCAACTGTGCTTTTATCTCTTTAAACTGATGTCAGCATATTAGCACCGTTAACAGGCGTTAATTCTTTTGTGAGTACAGTCGACAGACTCCCGACAACAAGACGGGCCACAAGTCGTACAAACAAATATGCCCTTCTATATGTAGCCTGTGTCGGCAGCTTCCAGTTCATTTACGCTGAAACGGGAACATATATGACCCTGCTTTCAGCTGTAAAAACAATTTCTATGTGTCAGCCCTGTACGATCAAACCATAGATGTACCAGGGGTAAGGCAGCCACCGGCAACATTCTTAAACCCAAACTCCAGAAATTAAATTGCCTAATACCCTCAGACTTCAAGAAGAATATAATAATTCCAATCCCAAAGAAAGCAGGTGTTGACAGATGTGAAATTTACCGAACTATCAGTTTAATAAGCCACGGATGCAAAATAGTAACACAAATTCCAATGGAAAAACTGGTAGAAGCCGACCTCAGCCGAATCAGTTTGGATTCCGCAGAAATGTTGGAACACGTGAGGCAATACTGACCCTACGACTTATCTTAGAAAACAGATTAAGGAAAGGCAAACCTACGTTTCTAGCATTTGTAGACTTAGAGAAAGCTTTTGACAATGTTGAGTGGAATACTCTCAAATTCTGAAGGTGGCAGGGGTAAAATACAGGGAGCGAAACGCTATTTACAATTTGTACAGAAACCAGATGACAGTTACAAGAGTCGAGGGACATGAAAGGGAAGCAGTGGTTGGGAAAGGAGTGAGACAGGGTTGTGGCCTTTCCCCGATGTTATTCAATCTGCATATTGAGCAAGCAGTAAAGGAAACTGTGGTGTCACCGCCAGACACCACACTTGCTAGGTGGTAGCTTAAATCGGCCGCGGTCCATTTAGTACATGTCGGACCCGCGTGTCGCCACTGTGATCGCAGACCTAGCGCCACCACCAAGGCAGGTCTCGTGATACGGGAGAGTGGACTCGCCCCAGTTGTACGAGAACCTAGCTACCGCCCAGTTGTACGAGAACCTAGCTACCGCCCAGATGTACGAAGCCTTTCTCTCTCATTAGCCGAGAGACAGAATAGCCATCAGCTAAGTTAATGGCTACTAACTAGCAAGGCGCCATTTGTATCACTGCCTATAGCTTACGAGTATTCAAGAGAGATGTATTCCAAGGACTAATAAAAAGATAAGTAATAAGCATCTACATACTTTTCTTCTTATTCATTTATAAGTTCTCATGTTCCAGACTTCACGCCCGTCTGCTTTAGCCGTGCGTGCCCTATCGGCTACAGCGTTAGTCTAGAGTTCATTTTCAGCCATCTAAACTTCACGGTGTCGGCCCAGCTACCGACACAACAGAAACAAAAGAAAAATACCGAGTAGGTATTAAAATCCATGGAGAAGAAATAAAAACTTTGAGGTTCGCTGATGACATTGTAATTCTGTCAGAGACAGCAAAGGACCTGCAAGAGCAGTTGAACGGAATGAACAAAACAATGTCTTGAAAGGAGGATATAAGATGAACATCTACAAAAGCAAAACGTGGATAATGGAATGTAGTCGAATTAAATCGAGTAATGCTGCCGGAATTAGATTAGGAAATGAGACACTTAAAGTCGTAAAGGAGTTCTGCTATTTGGGGAGCAAAATAACTGATGATGGTCGAAGTAGAGAGGATATAAAATGTAGACTAGCAATGGCAAGGAAAGAGAAACTCTGAAGAAGAGAAACTTGTTAACATCGAGTATATATTTAAGTGTCAGGAAGTCGTTTCTGAAAGTATTTGTATGGAGCGTAGCCATGTATGGAAGTGAAACATGGATGATAACTAGTTTGGACAAGAAGAGAACAGAAGCTTTCGAAATGTGGTGCTACAAAAGAATGCTGAAGATTAGATGGGTAGATCACATAACTAATGAGGACGTATTGAATAGAATTGGAGAGAAGAGAAATTTTTGGCACAACTTGACTAGAAGAAGGGATCGGTTGATAGGGCATATTCTGAGGCATCAAGGGATCACCAATTTAGTATTGGAGGGCAGCGTGGAGGGTAAAAATGGTAGCGGGAGACCAAGGGATCAGTACAGGAAACAGATTGAGAAGGATGTAGGCTGCAGTAGGTACTGGGAGATGAAGAAGCTTGCACAGGATAGAGTAGCATGGAGAGCTGCATCAAACTAGTCTCTGGACTGAAGACCACAACAACAACAATACACTGAAGAGCGTAAGAAACTGTACATCTCGCTGATGTCGAGTAGGGCCCTCGCCAGCACGCAGAAGTGCCGCAACACGACGTTGCATGGACTCTACTAATGTCTGAAGTAGTGCTGGAGGGAACTGGCACCATGATTCCTGCAGGGCTATCTACAAATCCGTTAGAATACGAAGAGGTGAAGATCTCTTCTGAACAGCACGTTGCAAGGTATCCCAGATATGCTCAATAATGTTCCTGGGCCTTCGCATTGTCCTGCTGGAAATGCCCAAGTCTGTCGGAATTCACAATGGACACGAATGGATGCAGGTGATCAGACACGATGCTTACATACATGTCACCTGTCAGAGTCGTATCTAGACGTATCAGAGGTCCCACACCACTCCAACTGCACACCATTGCGGAGCATGCAGCAGCTTGAACAGTCCCCTGCTGATAAGCAGGGTCCATGGATTCATGAGGCTGTCTCCATATCCGCTCGATACAATTTGAAACGAGACTCGTCCGACCAGACAATGTGTTTTCAGTGATCAACAGTCCAGTGTCGGGGCTGAAGGGCCCAGCCGAGGCGTAAAGCTTTGTGTCGTGCTGTCATCAAGGGTGCATGAGTGGGCCTTCGGCTCCAAAAGTCGATATAGATGATTTTTGGCCGAATGTTTTGCACATTGCCACTTGTTGATGCCCCAATTCTGCAGCTATTCTGTCACGTTGAACGATTCTCTTCAGTCGTCGTTGGTCCCTTTCTTGCAGAATCTTCGTCCGGCCGCAACGATGTCGGACATTTGATGTTTCACCGGACTGCTGATACTCACAGTACATTCGTGAAATGGTTGTCGTACGAGAAAATCCCCACTTCATCGCTACCTCGGAGATTCTGTGTCCCATCGCTCGTGCGCCGACTACAGCACCACGTTCAAACTCACTTAAATATTGATAATCTGCCCTGATTTCACAACTGCACCACACACTTGTTTTATACAGGGTGAAAAGTATTTAAATCGACAAACTCTGGGAGGTTGTAGGGGACATCAAAACAAATATTTTTCCCTAATGTCATTTTTTTCCTATGAGGAGTATTTAAACCGGTAGAGGAAGATTTCTCTGGCGGAAAATTAATTCAATCAACAAATACTTGTCCATTTTTTTACGACCAAGAGACAACACATTAACACAATCCAATTTAAATTACAGCAGATTTTCATAAATGCCTCCATTGACACGTACACTAAGGTTACAACCGTCGGTCCTGGAATCGACGCACACGACGACTGAAATGTGCCGGCACCCCGTCATCTTGGAACCGCATGTGTTGTCTTGTAGGGAGCGGGACGTCTTCCAGCAATTCTGGCAATGCTCTGGCGAGAAAATTGTAATAGTGCCTGCCATTTAATGGCCTAGGTAGAAGATACGGCCCAATTAAACAGTCCTCAACAACCCGACCACACATTAACGAAGAACCGCACTTGATGAGCGCTAGTAACTGTGGCATGTGGGTTATCCTTACTCCAAACACGCGAATTGTGCATATTGAAGACTCCATCACGCCCAAACGTTGCTTCATCGGTAAACACAGAGGAGGGACATGTAGGATGCATTTCACACAGTTCCAGGTACCACTGCGAAAACTGTGCTCTGGGTGGATAATCAACTGGTTCCAGGTTGTGGCCGGCCAGAGTGGCCGTGCGGTTGTAGGCGCTACAGCCTGGAGCCGAGCGACCGCTACGGTCGCAGGTTCGAATCCTGCCTCGGGCATGGATATGTGTGACGTCCTTAGGTTTGTTAGGTTTAATTCTAAGTTCTAGGCGACTAATGACGTCAGAAGTTAAGTCGCATAGTGCTCAGAAACATTTGAACCATTTTGAACCAGGTTGTGGACACGATCTAAGTGAGATGGACGTAACAATTGCTCTCGAAGGACTGTTCTTACATTCGTCTCATTCGTCCCCATGTTACGTGCAATTGCACGAGTGCTGATTGAAGGATCCTGCTCCACATGCTGCAAGACAGCTTCCTCAAATTGCAGCTTTCTTACCGTGCGACGGCGTCCCTGTCCAGGTAATCTGCTAAATGACCCGGTATCACGCACACGTTGGTACACCGCAGCAGAGGTCGTATGATGCGGGATACGGCGATTAGGATATTGTTGTTGATAAACCCGCTGTGCAGCTCGTCCGTTGTGGTGCGCTACGTAGTACGCACCAACCATATCAGTGTACTCACTCCAGGTGTATCGCTCCGTTAGTAAACAGAGACAATGCACTACTACACTGGTGGACAGCAGTTGCCTACAACTGAAGAGTGTAATACGCTCTCTAACAAATGAAGATCGTAATACGGCCTCCACCGGTTTAAATAATCCTCATAGGAACAAATGACATTGGAGAAAAATATTTGTTTTGATGTTTCCTACAACCTCCCAGAGTTTGTCGGTTTTAAATACCTTTCACCGTGTATAGGCGTTACTACCGCAGCCCCGTATTCTGCCTGTTTACGTATCTCTTTTTGCATACGAACGCCTGTACCAGTTTCTTTGGCAGTTCATTGTATTCCAGCACTAATGAGACGATTACTAGTTCATCATCAGCAACTAATGCGATAGTGTAAAAGATGATATAATGTTTTCCAACAGAATATATTAATCAAAATCGAGTGAGGAAACCTTTGTGCCTTTGTGTACGTCACGGACACACGCACTGCGAGAAGTCTTAACATCCAATGGCGGCTGTCTCGTAAACATCCATTTATATGGTCGCGGCTCCTGCATATATTGATCCACTACAGGCCTTTTATGGTTTGGAAGGGTGTTTCACACGCCTGCTCACGAAACTGCATGACAGGAGCTAAGAAACAGGCACTAGTGAATTCTAGGGAAATGAACCGTGTAATACGTTTGTTTCGGAGCAACGATGCGATAAAATTTTTGCTCGCCATCTTGTGGTGATGACACGGGAACACTACATCTACATTTATACTCCGCAAGCCACCCAGCGGTGTGTGGCGGAGGGCACTTTACATGCCACTGTCATTACCTCCTTTTCCTATTCCAGTCGCGTATGGTTCGCGGGAAGAACGACTGCCGGAAAGCCTCCGTGCGCGCTCGAATCTAATTTTACATTCGTGATTTCCTCGGGAGTTATAAGTAGGGGGAAGCAATATATTCGATACCTCATCCAGAAACGCACTCTCTCGAAACCGGGACAGCAAGCTACACAGCGATGCAGAGCGCCTCTCTTGCAGAGTCTGCCACTCGAGTTTGCTAAACATCTCCGTAACGCTATCATGCTTACCAAATAACCCTGTGACGAAACGCGCCGCTCTTCTTTGGATCTTCTCTATCTCCTCTATCAACCCGACCTGGTACGGATCCCACACTGATGAGCAATACTCAAGTATAGGTCGAACGAGTTTTTTGTAAGCCACCTACTTGGGGTCAGTTTCCCACAATTCGCCTACAAAACCTGCCTTCACTTAACTGGCGAGAAAGTTGTCTGCCTTCTCTAGCGGCGCGAACTTGCCACCCCAGTACCTGCAGAACGGCCTCATTTTACCGCGTGGGAAAACGCGCCGTTTGTCGACGTGTAAAGTGTTCCACCGTGTCCGTTCCCACACAGACTATCAGTCTGCTGTTTGGATAACGGTAGAATGGACGATAATGTTATTTGCTGTCGGTGTGTGCACTTTCGGTTGTGAAACCACACAATCAGTCTGTTGTGTGAAGTATGATAAGAGTGGACGATAACGTTATTTGCTGTCACTGTGTGCACTTTCGGCTGTGGAACTCTATGGCTGGCTGAGGAAAAACAGGAGAAGGAGATCAAAGTTTAGGATGAAGACATTGTTGCAAAGAAGAGAGGTGTTCCCTCGCTTAAAGCTGTTGCCACTTTTTGAGTGCGACGATTTCGAGAATTACATAAGAATGAATGAAGCGTACTTGCTTTCCCTTGTCAGTCCTTGTCTACAACGAGGACACGCTGATGACAAGAGCTGTAGCACCGAATGAGAAATCAGCAGCAACATTAAGATACACTACGCGATAAAAAGTATCCCGATACCCCCATAAACATACGTTTTTCATGTTAGGTGCACTGTGCTGCCACCTACTGCCCGGTACTCCATATCAGCGACCTCAGTATTCATCAGACATGGTAAGAGCAGAATGGGGCGCTCCGCGGAACTCACGCACTTCGAACGTGGTCAGGTGATTGGGTGTCACTTGTCATACGTCTGTACGCGAGATTTCCAGTCTCCTAAACATCCCTAGGTCCCCTGTTTCCAATGTCATAGTGAAGTGGAAACATGATGGGACACGTACAGCCCAAAAGTGTACAGGCCAACCACGTCTGTTGACTGACAAGAGACAGTGCACAGTTGAAAAGGGTCGTAATGTCTAACAGGCACACATCTATCCAGACCATCACACAGGAATTCCAAACTGCATCAGGATCCACTGCAAGTACTATGACAGTTCGGCGGGGGTTGAGAAAACTTTGATTTCATGGTCATAAGCCACACATCAAGCTGGCAAATGCCAGACGACGCCTCATTTGGTGTAAGGGGCGTAAATATTGGACGATTGAAGAGTGGAAAAACGTTGTGTGGAGTGACGAGTCACGGTACACAATGCGGCGATTCGATGGCAGGGTATGAGCATGACGAATGCCTGGTGAACGTTATCTGCCAGCGTGTGTAGCGCCAAGAGTAAAATTCGGAGGCGGTGCTGTTATGGTGTGGTAATGTGTTTTTCATGGAGGGGGATTGCACCCCTTGTTTTGCGTGGTACTATCACAGCACAGGCCAACATTGATGTTTTAAGCGCCTTCTTGCTTCCCACTGTTGAAGAGAAATTCAGGGATGGCGATTGCATCTTTCAACACGATCGAGCACCTGTTCATAATGCACGGCCTGTGGCGGAGTGGTTACACGACAATAACAACCCTGTAATGGACTGGCCTGCACAGAGCCCTGACCTGACTCCTACAGAACACCTCTGGGATGTTTTGGAATGCAGACTTCGTGCCAGGCCTCACCGACCGACATCGATACCTTTCCTCAGTGCAGCACTCCGCGAAGAATGGGCTGGCATTCCCCAATAAATCTTCTAAACACCTGCCAGAATGGAAGCTGTCATCAAGGCTACGCGTGGGCCAACACCGTATTGAATTCCAGCGTTACCGATGGAGGGCGCCACGAAGTTGTAAGTCATTTTAAGCCACGTGTCCGGATACTTTTGATTACATAGTGTAGTTAGCTAATGACCGTAACTAAGTACTCATTTACACTACAGCGCGGTTACTCCATAAGCAAGAGTCTCTAACATTATGCCAGAAACTTGTGCCGCAATTTTCAATGCTTTGAGAAATGAAGGTACATCTACATCTAGACTTACACCTACTTGGATATTCTGCAAATTACACTTCAGTGCCTGGTAGAGGGTTCATCGAACCACCTTCACAATAATTCTCTATTCCTCCAATCTCCAACAGCGCGTGGAAAAAACCAACGCCTCAATCTCTCCGTGCGAGTTCTGATTTGCCTTGTGCTACTATGATGATCGTTTCTCTTCCTGTGTAAGCGGGCGTCAGCAAAATATTTTCGCATTCCGAGGAGACAGCTGGTGATTGAAATTTCATGAGAAGACTCATCCACTACGTTTGTTTTAACGATATCAACCTCAAATCCTGTAACATGTCAGTGACACTCTCTTCTCTATCTCGCGATAATACAAAACGCGTTGCTCATCTTTTAACTTTCTCGAAGTACTCCGTTACTCCTATCTGGTAAGAATCCCACACCACGCAGCAGTACTCCGAAAGACGAGGGATAAGCATAGTGTAGACAGTCTTTTAGTAGGTCCTGCTACATTTTTCAAGTGTTCAGCGAATAAAACTCAGTCTTTGATTTGCCTTCCCCACGACATTTTCTGTGTCTTCTTTCCAATTTAAATTGTTTGTAATTCTAATTCCTAGGTATTTACATGAATTTGCGGCTTTCAGGATATACTGATTTATCGTGCAACTGAAGTTTCACGGATTTCTTTTAGCACTCGTGAAGCAAACCTCATACTTCTCATTATTTGGATTCGATTGCCAATTATCACACCATTCGGATATCTTTCCTAATTTGTTTCGATCTTCTGATGAGTTAACTAGACGATAAAGGTAAGTTGTAAATTCAAAAAAATAGCAAAGTAATAATTCAAGGCTTCTGCTTCTTTGTAGCTGTGTTTTTTTCTTCGTATGTTTCAGTTTCCAAGGTCTCACGGAATGGATTTACATTGCGGAAAAAGTTTGAAGAAAATGACAATTTCCAAAATGTCTTGGTCGTATCGATGGCAAACACTTGCGGATTAATCCTCTTTCTGAAGATTGATAACTATAACGGCAACCGTAGCATCGTTTTGCATGCGATACTAAACGCAAATGACGAGTCCATTATGGTAGACTTTGGAACCAATGACCGGATATCTGACGGTGTTGTTATTGAAAACTATATTTTACGACAAGCTGAAGAAAAATAAGTTGAAAATACCGTGTGAATCTTGTGTTGTGGCTCAGAAACTGCGGTATGTTTTTGTAGGAGACGAAGCCTTCGCCAAGAGCCATGATTTTATGTAGCCCTATAGAGTGAAGGTACTAAACCGTAAGAGGATGGTTTTCAATTACCGCCTATCCCGTTGTCGAATAATTGCGGCGAATGTGTTTGGGATTCTAGCTTTCAGATTACAAATCAATCATAAAACGATAGACTCGAATACAGAAAATAAAGAGAATGTGGTGCTTGTGTCCTGTGTACTCCATAACTAATTCGACAGAGCACCAGGCACATTTTACGCAGAAAGGTACTTTTGCTGAAGTAGAGCTGCCATGTTATCAATCTTTTTATGGACGTCCCGCCAGGAACCGTAAAGCAACAGCGAAAACAGTGCGCCAAAAGTTTTCGACGTACTTGCACAATGAGGGAGCACTGCAGTGGCAGAGTCTGTATACTAATGCTTTTCAATTTTTGTACGCATCGTGGATAATGTCATATTCGAACTCAACATTTCATACTTACATTTAATTTTGATATGTTTTCAGTTAGAATTAGCAATGTCGTATGGAACAATGGACACACGTTTAAGAGAATTCAGAGGAATGACCACCATCTTATTTTCAAGAGCAACTTTTTAGCATGAGTAAAGTAGTTAGCATTCGCAAAACACGTAAATTTTATTTTTAGGACACATACAACAACACACAGAAGAGCCGAAGAAACGGGTACACCTGTCTAACATCGTGTAGGATCCCCGCAAACACGCAGAAGTGCCGCAACACGACGAGGCATGGACTCTACTAATGTCTAAAGTAGTGCTGGAGGTAGCTGAGACCATGAATCCTGCTAGGGGTGTCCGTAACAGTACGAGGGGCTGGAGATCTGTTCTGAACAAAACGTCGCAAGACACCCCAGATATGCTAAATAATGTTCATCTCTGGGGAGTTCGGTGGCCAGCGGAAGTGTTTAAACTCAGAAAATTGTTCCTAGAGCCACTCTGTAGCTATTGTGGACATGTGTCGCATTGTCCTGCTGGAATTGCCCTAGTCCGTCGGAATTCACAATGAGCACGGATGCAGGTGATCAGACAGGATGCTCACGTACGTGTCACCTGTCAGAGTCGTATCTAGACGTATGAGGGGTCCTGTATCACTATAACGGCAGAAGATCCACAACATTACAGAGCGAAATTAGAATTATATATTAATACCTTCAGCTGCTGACGGGCTTTGATATATACCAATGGGGACAGGTGAAAATGTGTGCCCCGAGCGGGACTCGAACCCGGGATCTCCCGAACTCCTAGCAGTTGGTAAGAATGTATTTCACGAGTAATGACTGTGTTGGATAGGGAAATTACGTATGTAGTGTGCGGACTTATAAGGTGAGATTGTGGGTCTCGCGGACGGCGTCTGCGAGATAGTCCCTTCAGTCGTACTATCCTGTGTGTCCTCGGTGGCTCAGATGGATAAGGCGTTTGCCATGTAAGCAGCAGCAGCTGAGCCCGCATCTCGTGGTCGTGCGGTAGCGTTCTCGCTTCCCACGCCCGGGTTCCCGGGTTCGATTCCCGGCGGGGTCAGGGATTTTCTCTGCCTCGTGATGGCTGGGTGTTGTGTGCTGTCCTTAGGTTAGTTAGGTTTAAGTAGTTCTAAGTTCTAGGGGACTAATGACCATAGATGTTAAGTCCCATAGTGCTCAGAGCCATTTGAACCAAGCAGCAGCTGACGGTATTAATATATAATTCTAATTCCGTTCTAGACGGCTGCAAGTCATCAATGGTGTCTGTTCTTTCGGACATGTCTGAGCATATCTCGGATTCTATGCAATGCGCTGTTCAGAAGAGATCTCAACCTTTTCGTACACTTTACGGATTTATCGATGGACTCTACAGGAATCATGATGTCAGTTCAATCCAGCACTACTGCAGACATGCTGAGTCCATGCCACGTCGTGTTGCGCCACTTCTGCGTGCTCGTGTGGGGCCCTACACGGTATTCAGCAGGTGTACCACTTTCTTTGGCTCTTCAGTGTCTAATACGCACTTTTCATTTTCCATAGGCAAGGAGTGAAAGCCTTGCAGTTAATAACACTAATTCTCCGCTCCTGCTATATTTGTCACGTGCAGTGTAGCAAAACTTTTGAGGGGAAAATCTGCGTTTCTATATCGCACACGGGAATACGCGCAGCTTACCGAGTGAGAAGCCATGTTACAGGGCGGGGAAGACGTGCACCTTATTGCTATTCCACACGACAGGTTCGCCGCGATCAAGCTGCGACAGGTTCGCCGTGGTCAAGCTGCACCGTCTTCCCCCGCTGTGAAACGTCCTGTGGAATAGCCTTGTTCGGACACACTATTGCGCCGGATCCCCCCGGCAGCACCCCTATTGGGAAAACGCGCCGTAAAAATACTGTGCAATACCGCCATAGAAAAAGCAACAGAATCCAAGTCAGGGGTAGCCAAGAATTCTGCGTGTGGGCCGTGCCCTGACACGAGTGCCATTGGAGCAGACAAACTGTGGAGGTGCCGCATTTACCAGGTGTACAAGTGTTGTGTTGTGGTCTTAAGTCCAGACTCTCGTTTAACGCAGCTCTCCATGCTACTCTATCCTGTGCAAGCTTCTTCATCTCCCAGTACCTACTGCAGCCTACATACTTCTGAATCTGCTTAGTGTATTCATCTCTTGGTCTTCCTCTACGATTTTTACCCTCCACGCTGCCCTCCAATACTAAACTGGTGATCCCCTTTAAGCGTCAGAATATGTCCTACCAACCGATCCCTACTTCTAGTCAAGTTGTGCCATAAATTTGTCTTCTCCCCAATTCTATTTAATACCTCCTCATTAGTTGGTTCAAATGGCTCTGAGCACTATGGGACTTAACATCTGTGGTCATCAGTCCCCTAGAACTTAGAACTACTTAAACCTAACTAACCTAAGGACATCACACACACCCATGCCCGAGGCAGGATTCGAACCTGCGACCGTAGCAGTCGCGCGGTTCCGGACTGAGCGCCTAGAACTGCGAAACCACCGCGGCCGGCTCCTCATTAGTCATGTGATGTACCCATCTAATCTTCAGCATTCTTCTGTAGCACCACATTTCGAAAGCTTCTATTCTCTTTTTGTGTGCCGGCCAGGGTGGCCGAGCGGTTCTAGGCGCTACAGTCTGGAACCGCGCGACCGCTACGGTCACAAGTTCGAATCCTGCCTCGGGCATGGATGTGTGTGATGTCCTTAGATTAGTTAGGTTTAAGTAGTTCTAACTTCTTGGGGACTGATGACCTCAGAAGTTAAGTCCCATAGCGCTCAGAGCCATTTGAACAATTTTTTTTTTCTTTTTGTGTAAACTAGTTATCGTTCACGTTTCCTTTCCATACATGGCTACACTCCATACAAATACTTTCAGAAAAGACTTCCCGACACTTAAACCTATACTCGATGTTAACACATTTCTCTTCTTCAGAAACGCTTTCCTTGCCATTGCCAGTCTACATTTTATATCCTCTCTACTTTGACCATCATCAGTTATTTTGCTCCCCAAATAGCAAAACTCCTTTACTACTTTAAGCGTCTCATTTCCTAATCTAATACCCTCAGCATCACGCGATTTAATTCGACTACATTCCATTATCCTCGTTTTGCTTTTGTTGATGTTCAACTTATATCCTCCTTTCAAGACACTCTCCATTCCGTTCAACTGCTCTTCCAGATCCTTTGTTGTATCTGACTGAATTACAATGTCATCGGCGAACCTCAAAGTTTTTATTTCTTCTCCATGGATTTTTAATACCTACTCCGAATTTTTCTTTTGTTTCCTTTACTGCTTGCTCAATATACAGATTGAGTAACATCGGGGAGAGGCTACAACCCTGTCTCACTCCCTTCCGAACCACTACTTCCCTTTCATGCCCCTCGACTCTTATAACTGCCATCTGGTTTCTGTACAAATTGTAAATGCCTTTCGCTCCATGTATTTTAACCCTGCCATCTTCTGAATTTGAAAGAGAGTATTCCAGTCAATATTGTCACACGCTTTCTCTAAGTCTACAAATGATAGAAATGTATGTTTGCCTTTCCTTAATCTATTTTCTAAGATAAGTCGTCGGGTCAGTATCGCCTCACGTGTTCCAACACATCTACGAAGAAGTATGAAACTGGAATTTCCCTACAGAAGCTGCTAGCCGTCAGTGTAAGGCCCGTGAGACCGCGTCTGCAGCCCCATCTGCTTCCTGTAACGGCGGACGACGAATATCAACACACAGTAACCCAAGTCCCGTACATCGGTATCTGTCTCAAACACATAAACATCTCGAGTTTTGTGCCTACGAACTACGATTTGCGGACAGTATTGGTTTTCTGTTATCATTTGAACTGCTGCAGGATCGCTTCGAGTGCTTGTCGGAGCTTTCGGCGAACATGCTCTTTGGAAAAAACAGTGTTTCGAGACGTTCAAAAAATTCAAAACTGGCGATTTTGACTTGAGAAGCAACGAGCGCGGGAAACCACCGAAAAAGTTCAAAGACAGCCAATCGCAGGCCTTATTTGACGAAGATGATACTCAACAGGAATTCGCGGACCAATTGAATGTGACGCAGAAAGCGGTTTCTCTTCGGTTGAAATCTGTGGGAAAGGTGCAGAAAGTGGGAGAATGGGTGCGCAAGCAAATAGAGAGAACACCAGGTACAAAACAAAGTCGTTTCTCTATCGAATAGTGGCAGATGATGAAAAATGGATATATTTTGAGAGTCCTAAGCGACGTAAATCAAGAAGTGAATTCGGGCAAAGCATCAACATCCACTGCAAGAGCAAATCGCTTTGGAACGAAGACAATGCTCTGTGATTGGTGGGATCAGAAGGGTGTCATGTATTATGAGCTGCTAATACGTGGTGAGACCGTTAACACTGATCGCTACCAACAGCAAATGATCGATTTAAATCGAGCATTCCGTGAAAAACGAAGGGAATATGAAAAAAAGGCAAAACAGTCATATTGCTCCATGATACCGCCCCATCACACACAGCAAAACGAGCCAAGGAAAACGATCGATGCGTTCAGTTAGGAAATACTAGGGCATGCGGCTTATTCTCCAGACTTGGCTCCGTCCAATTATCATGCATTAACATCACTGGGACACGCTCTAGCTTATGAAAATGCACGAAAATGGCTCGCTGACTTGTTCGCTTGAAAACAACTGTTTTTCTGGAGCGGTATTCATAGCCTGCCGGAGAGATGGGAGAAATTTCTAAGTGGCAATGGAGATTATTTTGACTAAAATACTGTTTCTTATTTTCAAACACGAGACGTGTAATTAATGCAGCCACAATTCGGTTTCATACTTCTACGCCTGGCAAATTGCAGTGTTGCCGCATTGCCTAAGACTGGGTTTTATATTTCATATTTTCCAACAACACACACACAAAAAAAAAAAACACGACAAATTTTTCTGTATTTATTTTTGGTGCAAGGAAGACATACTTTTCATATGGTACAAAATGTCGGCATACGGACAGATTCAAGACAATTTTGCGGATTGTCGCACCCAAGGTGCCTCGTTATAGCGCTTTTTTAATCTCATAATAGGAAAAAAGTCTTACACACATATGTTGATCAAAATATTTTAGAATTTCTCCAATCTCATTATGGAGACGTGGGTACTCTACGTGCGGAAAGCAATGTAGACGTCTTGGACAGTTTTAACGCTGCAGGGATTTGTCTTTGAAACGAGACTTGGCTTGCAGATGAGTCAGTCATGTCTGCAGATGGTCAGGGGCGCTTTCCACCAAAAAGGCAAACGGTCTCGGAAACAGAAGTAAGGTTGGGAGTTCATCCAAACTAGTAACAAAATATAAACGGTTGCCAAGCAACAGCAGAATAATGCTTGCGAGTTCAGGAATTTTCTGTTCGTACCACCAATTTCTCCAAGTGCTCCAAATTCTTGTTGTAGAAGACAATGAATCCCGTCTGCAGCGCGTTGTAACTTATGCCTCTTTCATTGGCGGCTAAATCTTCGAATTTTGTTGTATGGTACTGCAATGTCATTTCACAGCAAATTTTACGTACCCATCGGTTATTCGACCGCACAATATATAATGAAAATTCTTATCCTCTCTCCGATCTTTCCCATTCATTTTTAACGGCTTTTTGTGCAAACAGCCACTGCACGTGTGGGCGTCTTCCATACCACGAACAAACAACGGAAGGTAAACTGCAATTGTAGACTTAGAGAAAGCTTTTGACGATGTTGACCGGAATACTCATTTCAAATTCTGAAGATAGCAGTGGTGAATTATGGGGAGCAGAAGGCTATTTACAGACTGTACGGAAAGCAGACAACAGTTAGAAGAGTCAAAGGGGAAACAGTGGTTCAGAAGGGAGTGAGACGCTATTCTAAACTACAACTGACATGCAATCTCTACATTGGGCGAGCAGTAAAGGAATAAAAGAAAAATTTGGAGTAAAAATTGAAGTACAGGGAGAAGGAATAAAAAGTCTGGGGTTTTGGCAATGGCATTGTAACCCTATTAGAGGCAGCAACGAAGTTGGAAGAGCAGCTGAACGGAACGGGCAGTGTGTTGAAAGGTGGATATAAAATGAACATCAACAGAAGCAAACCAAGGATAATGGAATGCAGTCAAAGTAAATACGGTGATACTGAGGGAATTACATTAGGAAACGAGACACTTACGGCAGTAGATGAGTTTTGCTATTTGGGCAGTAAAATAAATGATGGCCAAATTACTGAATATACAAGGTGTTACAAAAAGGTACGGCCAAATTTTCAGGAAACATTCCTCACGCACAAAGAAAGAAAATATGTTATGTGGACATGTGTCCGGAAACGCTTACTTTCCATGTTAGAGCTCATTTTATTGCTTCTCTTCAAATCACATTAATCATGGAATGGAAACACATAGTAACAGAACGTACCAGCGTGACTTCAAACACTTTGTTACAGGAAATGGTCACAATGTCCTCCGTTAGCGAGGATTCATGCATCCACCCTCCGTCGCATGGAATCCCTGATGCGCTGATGCAGCCCTGAAGAATGGCGTATTGTATCACAGCCGTCCACAATACGAGCACGAAGAGTCTCTACATTTGGTACCGGGGTTGCGTAGACAAGAGCTTCCTAGTGCCCCCATAAATGAAAGTCAAGAGGGTTGAGGTCAGGAGAGCGTGGAGGCCACGGAATTGGTCCGCCTCTACCAATCCGTCGGTCACCTAATCTGTTGTTGAGAAGCGTACGAACACTTCGACTGAAATGTGCAGGAGCTCCATCGTGCACGAACCACATGTTGTGTCGTACTTGTAAAGGCACATGTTCTAACAGCACAGGTAGAGTATCCCGTATGAAATGATGATAACGTGCTCCATTGAGCGTAGGTGGAAGAACATGGGGCCCAATCGAGACATCACCAACAATGCCTGTTCAAACGTTCACAGAAAATCTGTGTTGATGACGTGATTGCACAATTGCGTGCGGATTCTTGTCAGTCCGCACATGTCGATTATGAAAATTTACAATTTGATCACGTTGGAATGAAGCCTCATCCGTAAAGAGAACATTTGCACTGAAATTAGCATTGACACATTGTCGGATGAACAATTCGCAGAAGTGTACCCGTGGAGGCCAATCAGCTGCTGATAGTGCCTGCACACGCTGTACACGGTACGGAAACAACTGGTTCTCCCGTAGCACTCTCCATACAGTGACGTGGTCAACGTTACCTTGTACAGCAGCAACTTCTCTGACGCTGACATTAGGGTTATCGTCAACTGCACGAAGAATTTCCTCGTCCATTGCAGGTGTCCTCGTCGTTCTAGGTCTTCTCCAGTCGCGAGTCATAGGCTAGAATGTTCCGTGCTCCCTAAGACGCCGATCAATTGCTTCGAACGTCTTCCTGTCGGGACACCTTCGTTCTGGAAATCTGTCTCGATACAAACGTACCGCGCCACGGCTATTGCCCCGTGCTAATCCATACATCAAATGGGCATCTGCCAACTCCGCATTTGTAAACATTGCACTGACTGCAAAACCACGTTCGTGATGAACGCTAACCTGTTGATGCTACGTACTGATGTGCTTGATGCTAGTAATGTAGAGCAATGAGTCGCATGTCAACACAAACACCGAAGTCAACAGTACCTTCCTTCAATTGGGCCAACTGGCGGTGAATCGAGGAAGTACAGTACATACTGACGAAACTAAAATGAGCTCTAACATGGAAATTAAACGTTTCCGGACACATGCCCACATAACATATTTTCTTTATTTGTGTGTGAGGAATGTTTCCTGAAACTTGGCCCGTACCTTTTTGTAACACTCTGTATAAAATGTATACGGGCAATGGCAAGAAAAGCGTTTCTGAAGAAAAATTTGTTATTATCAGATACAGAATTAAACAATGGGGAGGACTTCTGAATGTGTAGCGATATATGGAAGTGAAAGCTGGACAATTAGCAGTGTAGACAAGAAGAGAACAGAAGCTCCTGAAATGGTGTGCTGCAGAAGAATGCTGAGGGCTGAATGGGTAGATCATGTCACTCATGAGGTGGTACTGAATAGAATTTAGGAGAAAACTCGTGGCACAAACTGACTAGGAGAAGGGATCAGCTGATAGGACATCCTGAGACATCAAGAGATGGCCTATTTAGTATTTACAAATTAAAAATCGTGGAGCGAGACCGAGAGATGAAAGCAGTAAGCAGATCCAGAAGGATGTAGGTTGTAGTAGTTACTTGGAGATGGAGCGGCTTGCGCAGGATGGAGCAGAATGGACAGCTGCATCAAACCAGTCGCTGGACTAACGACCACAGCGACAAGATATCAAATTTATAAAATATCTCCTTACCACAAAGGACTAAAATCATGCAGTAACATTTCTCATACAAATCATATTTTCAAATGTTGTAATCTTTTAGAAATGGATTAAGGGACGATTATTACGATTGAAATTTTGGTAGCAAAGTGCCTTTTTGGTGAAGACAAATAGTGGATACAGTCCTAAACGTCAGGCCACAACGGATTAACAACAGCAACTTTTTGATCAGAAGAAAGTCTCAAACTTTCGCAGTTTTTAGTCCGAATTCTTGGTAGTACAATAGTAACTTGATGCATCAATTCTGTTGATATTACACTTTGTTGAAACAATTAGGTCTTCAAAAGAACAATATGAGAACTTACCTGGAAAGATAAACTTTGAATACAATTTTGAATTGGTTCAAATGGCTCTAAGCACTATGGGACTTAACATCAGTCCCCTAGACTTAGAACTACTTAAACGTAACTAACCTAAGGACATTACACACATCCATGCCCTTGGCAGGATTCGAACCTGCGAGCGCAGCAGCCGTGTGGTTCCAGACCGAAGTGCCTAGAACTGCTCGGCCACCACGGCTGGCCAATTCTGAAGGGTCGATTACGTTACCTTTTTGTGTGAAATGGTTCAAGGCGGTTCAAAATATACAGATAAAATTCTCAAGTTTAATTTTTCGTTGTGGGCATACTGAATTTGTGAGGGAGTTCACCATTGGTTTACACCTATACTCTGTTCACCATAGGAATAAACCTGATGTAACCATTACGCCATGTATTCTTCAGCGTTTGCTTCAATCTCATTGGATTTCGTTTCACGTGGAGCGGAAGTCAAGATGTGACCAGTACAGTCAAGTGCGATCATAAGGATACGTTTTGTGCTGTGTTACACGCACACAGTCTGGGCGATAATGCGGGACATCAGCTTTACCGGCTCATTAAAGTTGGACAGCGCAGGCCAGCCAGCGGTCCAGTTGCAGTTCAGATGTGCAAAGAGACGAACCAAAAACAACATAGCTTCGAATGGCATCAATTTTTAAAGAGAATGAAGTAATAATCGTAGAAAATTCCAGTACTAGCACGTTTTTCTTAGGTGACCAGACGGAAGGCACAAAATGCACTCGTTCCCACCTGACACAGAATTCTGATTGCAAACAAGAGTGAAATTTTTCTGAGCGAGCTGTGTTTCACCGTACTGTTCAATACTGAAGCCGGGTATTAATTACAGTCAGTCGTCTGGTAATCTCTTAGCTCCTTCCTGATCCGAATCCAAGAAATACATTCCAGTTCTGGAAGCGTCGCCTGCTACTTTGATAACGTGCCTATCAACAACAGAATCCACGAAGCCAACCAGGCGCCGCATTTTCTCTCCCCCTTTTGTGACCAGCTGTTCTATATCCCGCCAGCATTCGGCAGTGACGTGTGCAAAAGCTCCGTCCGTTAGTTCGACCACGCCTGGCAGCTTTAACGGTCTTGTTATATCTCGCGACAAATCCCTTAACTTGCCTCCGTATCAGTTCTGTTGGGTTCACATTAATTAAATATTTTATTGTTTAAGCAATAGCATCGACAATACTATCATTTTCGGTTCTGCTGATTCAGATAAAGTATCCAACAGGATGAGAAAGAGAATTTATTCCTTCAATAATAATCAGATCCAGATTACAATAAAAGATCGGAGCTGCACCTTTCCGTCTCTGATTTCCAGAAGTCATGGGTGCTTCAAGCTGAAATAACTGCTTAACATTAGCAAATGAAAAAATGGAGCATTTGTATGATTTGCTCGATGCTGTGAAAATGATTGTTTTTCATGTTTCTACCTCTGAGGTACAAAACGATGGACATAGTCCAAATAGAGAGGATCTGGTTTTTTTTTATTTTTGCCTTAAAAATTAAATTGTTAAGTTTTCTTAATTTAAGCAACTTTTACGAACACTCTTTCATACAACATCGATAATTAAGAATTTGTATTTGAAATGAATACTGGAATTTCGCGTTCAATATGTAAAAACAAGAATTATTCATACAAAATGATGATGACTTTTATAATTACGAGATGTAGGTATTTCAAACTCAACGAGAAAACAAATGATAGTGGCGAGATTTGAACTAGCGAACATTAACTGAATTTCGTTAAACATTTCATTATGCTACCGAATCCGCTACGCGTACGAGCTGGGTTTACGTACCAATTGCATTACATACAGTGACTGGGAAAACTTCAAAGTCGATTACCTCTGTAAATTTACGAAAAACATTAAGAACAGTCTATTTCTCGCCACTTTTTAACCGTATTCCATACGCGTGTTTCACTACGGAACAGATGTTTAAATGTGTGTGAACTCTTATGGGACTTCACTGCTAAGGTCATGTCCCTAAGCTTAACACTACTTAATGTACATTATCCTAAGGACAAACACACACACACCCATGCCGGAGGGAGGACTCGAACCTCGGCCTGGACCAGTCGCACAGTCCATGACTGCAGCGCCTGAGACCGCTCGGCTTATCTCGCGCGGCACGGAACAGAAAGCAGCCTCAGCCATTTTCATACTGCGCATTAACAGCGCGACAATCAGAGCACATGGCTGCAGAGGCTGTAACTGTACACAATGTTTCAAATTAAAAAAAAAAACTACGTGGCCGAATCGTGATTACGAAAAACGTTGACGGCTGTTAATACATTTGGATATCTTAAAGTTTCATTTAACGTAGCTTAGTAATAAGATATCTAATACATAAGTAGGACCTACTTTCAAGAGCCTAACAACACCAGTGTACGTGTGCTACGGCTTCTGACCAACCACCCCGTTTGTGTTTGTTTACATCAGGTTTATTCTTATGATGAACAGATCAGAGCAGTGTGATCTCCGAACACAAAGCTCCGAAGTAGTTATTTGTATGGAAAAATTTACTCGATAATTTCACATCTCTAGGGAAAAAACGATCGTGGAGATTTAATATTTTGTACAGAAACGGATTTTCTTCCAAATGACGGCTAACGTAAGTACGCCTCAGCTTGTGAAAGCCATCTGCCAATGGACTTTTGATAATCAGAAACCGGTATGGTTTTGCATAAATGAACTTTGCGTATCATACTTTGTGGTTGGTTGCTGTAGCATATTTGAGTTACATTTATAACTCTACTACAGCCCAGTTTCTCGATGTTAAGTTTTCGACAATGTAGCGATAAGAAGAGGGCTTCACTGCGCTAAAAGAAATATTCGGAGTAGGTATTAAAATCCATGGAGAAGAAATAAAAACTTTGAGGTTCGCCGATGACATTGTAATTCTGTCAGAGACAGCAAAGGATTTGGAAGAGCAGTTGAACGGAATGGACAGTGTCTTGAAAGGAGGATATATGATGAACATCAATAAAAGCAAAACGAGAATAATGGAATGTAGTCGAATTAAGTCGGGTGATGATGAGGGAATTAGATTAGGAAATGAGGCGCTTAAAGTAAAGGAGTTTTGCTATTTAGGGAGGATATACAATGTATACTGGCAATGGCAAGGAAAGCGTTAACATCGAGTATAGATTTAAGTGTCAGGAAGTCGTTTCTGAAAGAATTTGTATGGAGTGTAGCCATGTATGGAAGTGAAGCGTGGACGATAAATAGTTTGGACAAGAAGAGAATAGAAGCTTTCGAAATGTGGTGCTACAAAAGAATGCTGAAGATTTGATGGGTTGACGACATAACTAATGAGGAGGTATTGAATAAAATTGGGGAGGAGTTCATGGCACAACTTGACTAGAAGAAGGGATCGGTTTGTAGGACATGTTCTGAAGCATCAAGGGATCACCAATTTAGTATTGGAGGGCAGCGTGGAGGGTAAAAATCGTAGAGGGAGACCAAGAGATGAATACACGAAGCAGATGCAGAAGGATGTAGGTTGCAATAAGTACTGGGAGACGAAGAAGCTTGCACAGGATAGAGTAGCATGGAGAGCTGCATCAAACCAGTCTCAGGACTGAAGACAACAACAACATCATATCCACTATGTGTGTATCAAATGAAGTAAAATATTATTCAGCAGGCCATTAGTCATAGATATGCGTTGCCATTGCAATGAAGAAAGGCACGTTTCGTCATAATATTAGCACCAGAAAGTCCAACTCGAGTATTCATTACACATTTGAGTAGTCATACTAGGTGCTAGCGATAACTCGCGTCGAGTGCGCACGGTAATATTCTTCAGATCCATCTGTTCCTCTTTAGAACAGGTAATATTCTTCAGATCCATCTGTTCCTCTTTAGACCACTCGGCCAATGGGCCAAGGAGAATTTGAATGCGCACGAGAAACGGAACCTTAATAGGCATACGTAGTAAAAGGAAGCAAACGAAAAAAAAAATACGCTGTGGACACAACAGCAGGGTCGGTATTGTCTGGGAGGTGGAGAGACTTGTGCCAGCGTGCGGTGGGCCGTGCACATTTATCAGACGTTATCATGTGTGGCTGCACCGATGCCTCTTCGTGCAACGGAGACCGCTTATAAAACACTAATACAACCTATTCTTGTGTACTGTTCGAGCGTTTGGGATCGCTATCAGGTCGGAATGAGGGAGGACATAGAAGCAATTCAGAGGCGGGCTGCTAGATTTGTTACTGGTAGGTTTGATCATCACGCCAGTGTTACGGAAATGCTTCAGGAACTCGGGTGGGAGACACTAGAGGAAAGGAGGCGTTCTTTTCGTGAATCGCTACTGAGGAAACTTAGAGAACCAGCATTTGAGGCTGACTGCAGTACAATTTTACTGCCGCCAACTTACATTTCGCGGAAAGACCACAAAGATAAGAGAGATTAGGGCTCGTGCAGAGGCATATAGTCAGTCATTTTTCTCTCGTTCTGTTTGGGAGTGTAAGAGGGAGAGAAGATACTAATTGTGGTATGAGGTACCCTCCGCCACGCACCGTATGGTGGTGGATTGGGAAGTGCGTAAATGTAGATGTAGAAAGGCTGCGTGCATCTTGTGCATACGGAAAGTTACACTACAGACGACCGGTGCCCAATGCTGAAACATAATGAACTTTCCAACTGCTTCGATCCATGATGTCATCAAAACTAACATAAAACACTCTTCGAAATCCTAACACGAGTAAAAAATACGCGCCATAGGAAGAATTATTGTTATTATCACGTCCCATTTCTTTGGCTCCGCAAACTGCCAACCATTCAGTCACCTGTCAACCTAACCTAGACCTCGGGTTACGCAAATCACTCTGCCACCACAACCTACAAACCAGACGGAGAAAATTTTACGAATTTTCTTCTTTTTATGGAGGCATGAACGTACCGGGTGGTTATAATGAAATGCAGTTACTAACGAAGGTAATTATCATGTTGCGCAATACTTGGTAGATATGCTAATTTGTTAAGGCGGGGTTACAATTACGAATTCTATAATTTGGTACTCAAAACTGCGCTTCATAACGATGTGTAGTTTAACTGACTAACCACATGTCTAAACTCTACCAAATGGGTCATTTTCAGTAATTTTTGTCATGCTAAAGTGTCAGTAAATGATGTCACTGGCTTTCCAAAAGAGTGACTTACCATCAGTTACGTTAAGGCTTCTGGAACATTTAGTACGTGGTCAACCGAATTAAAATTTGCTATAGGTTTCTGTCAAACATAATTAGCAAATGCCTCCACAAATGTAATTCCTATGTGATTCTGTCTTTTAATTGAAACTAATAACGGAGAAGTCTACCACGTTTCTCGCAATTATTGCACTGAAAATTACACATTAAATCTAGATTCTATTATCGTTATAGGCTGCACATAAAGCATTACACTGCACATTAATCATGTCATTTGAACGTCAAGTAACGAAAGTGATGACAGCGTCACAAACGGTAACCTTCATTCTTCTGCAACAAAAGATACGACTAACGCGCAAGCACCTTTGCAACAACTTTGCTGCACAACAAACTGCATGGAACTCCAAGCGTCTGAAAGAGATCTTTGTTGCGTTCAATTGTCATGACACCATGCTCTCCTATCACGCAAATTTTAAAACGAGAACAGGCACACAAACCGCCGCAGCGTTGCACAGAACAAAAAAAGTGTGGGGTTCTGATCGCTTCCCCTTCCATCAGCAAATCACAGAAGTGGAGACGTCACAGAACGACAAAAAGAGGATAGGAAAGGTTTTATTTTACGAAGCACGAACATTATGTTAATTTTTCAAGAATTCGCCAACTACTAACCAAATCTTCTCCTCCATCTAACCAAAATGTTTGGAAACGCAACAGGCCGTTCGTTAATCACAAATTAAATTCCAGAAAGTTGTAAAAATATTGAAATAAATGCGCAGTGTATCATCGCCAGAACCATGTTGGCATGACGCCACATGTTCCTGATTCACGAGCCCATGACGCCTGGTTACTTTTACAAGTTGAGTTAACGTTTATAATATTTTACGTTAAGTATGTAAGCGAGGAAAAATTTAGTAACGGTTTTAAATTATTCTTTGTGTGTGTTCGAAGTCACGAAGTACTTTCATTATGAAACATTAGATAGATATGAAGGGCTTATTTCAACAGTGGTACAAGTCCATTACCTCCACTTTTCTGCTTATAATGCTTCCGACATTAATGATCCAAACAAACTGAAAGAAAAGTGCATCTCTAGCAAGAAGCCATATGCTTGAATATTTCTGGTATCTCAACTGCAGATTTTTCAGCGCTCATTTAACTTTAGGACTCTGTATCTCAATATGAACAAAAATGGGACTTGTACCACTATTGAAATAAGCCCTTCATACAGTCTTCGTTTGCTTATAAATAAATCAACTGCTACCAGTCACGATTTTCTTTATTTACTTTTCACACGTCTCGGGAAATGATCCCCATTGTCAAGTGGCATCACACACAAAAAGCGCACTTGAAAACAGGAATCATTTCCCGAAACCCGTCGTGTGAAAAGTAAATAAAGAAAATCGTGACTGGCCGCAGAAGATTTATTTGTAAAGAAACCTATTGTTTTCACAGTCATAGGCTTTCAAAAACCACTTATAATGGATCAGATCAGACAGTCTTTGTTAGTCTGCGCTCCGTTTTAAACAGAAGAAAGTTTTTCCCAAGTATAAATGTTTATGACGTCATCTCTGCTGACGTGTGTCCCGTACAATGATATAATTTTGCCGATACTTTCAATGCTGGGTGTGCATACTGTCCGCTCACTGTGTAGCGAATAGAGTCTGTTCCAACGAAGCAATCAATTAAAACTTGTTGTCTGATGCCGAAGCTGACTGCACTAACAGCAAAACTGTGTGTGTGTGGGGGGGGGGAGGGGGGGGGGAGGAAGAAATATCTCTTTTGAATACATTATGGGATTGACAGTGATCAATATGTTACAAATATTTACTATTAAAAAGAGTCTTCATCACAATTTATTTAGTACGGTGACCGGTTTCGACCACTACTGTGGTTATCTTCAGACTAGAGATGTGGCGATTCGTGAATGAGTCGTTCATTTGTACGACTCTAAATAAAGAATCGTAAGAATCGAATCGTGATACGGACGAATCGTCGTTCAAAAGAATCGTAAGAACGATTGCGTGTTTCCGAGTCGTGACGATTCCAAGTTCCAACGGTTCATCGATTCTTAGTACGCACTACGCTATGCTTCGAAGGCAACTTCCGAATCATGCCGAGTCGTGACGAATGATTACGACCGCCAGATGGCAGTCAAGTGGAGGATGCATGTGAACAAAGGAAGCAATTTTGCACCACCTTTCGCACAAATCGACTCCTCTTCCCTGGCATACTGAAATAAAACAATAGATGCAATCAAATCAAACATGACCTTTCGTCAATTAAGGCATTACACGTATAAATCGAGAATCACACTTGTAACGTCATATGCATGTTTAGTCATAAATACACTATTTCTGACACAGTTCGATTCTAACCCCATTGACGATTTCAGACATGTCCTGCCATCTGTGAGTAAGGTGTAGAACTTTTTGCATTCCGTAACAATCGTGTCATCGCAGACTAGAATGAATCGTGAACGAATCGTAGGAATCGATTCGCAATGTGAGATTGAATCGTAGGAATCGAATCGGGAAAAAGAATCGTGTTGCCCAACTCTACTTCAGACCAATGAACCTCCTCCTGCTAGAGAATCACTAGTAGTGACCGGTTTCGATCACTACTGTGGTCATCTTCAGACCAATGAGTAAGAGCCTCCTTCTGCTAGAGAATCACTACTAGTGAAACTGGTCACAGTACTAAATAAATTGTGATCAAGACTGTTTTTAATAGTAAACAGAAATATCTCTAGTGTTCGAAATGTTGAGAGTTTGTTGTAAGTCGCCACCATTCTCAAAAGTGAGTAATGTCCGGGTATTTTAGCGTCGTGAGTTCCGCTGCCTCGAGACACGTTAAGTTTCCAGTTGTAATACTTTCCTTACGGTGTGAAACCCATAATATAAGAGTATACCTCTTAACCAGTAGTATATGACAGCAGTTTAAAGGTTTAAATTCGGTCAAATTACGTGAAATGTTGAAAATTAAATCTATGTTAGCCCTATAACCTGTCTCTGGTTGCTGGCTGGCGGTTCAATAATACGGATAACCGCGACTGGTAGAATCAGAGGCAGAAAACTCACTTGGTCCTAAGTGCTAAATTTTATGGTTTTCACGAACTTGCGTCCTACGAACGTATGGTATTTCGATGCAGTGACATAATCAAGTACGCGCGGTTTTCATTTTAAGCATCTGTAGTACGACAATTCTGCAGGGATCGACAATGGCACATCGGAACACTACCTCACTGAATGTGGCGCTATTTTCCGTTCGTTCCACGTTATTCTCGCTCAAGTTTTCGGCGGTTAAATGACTAACACGGCGATAAATAACATGTAATAAATTATTAAGTACTCGATACGGTAACTTAACACACTATTCGCCACCCGTTTATTCGTAGCGGCCTTGGTTCAAACGGCTCTGAGCACTATCGGACTTAACACCTGAGGTCATCAGTCCCCTAGACTTAGAACTACTTAAACCTAACTAACCTAAGGACATCACACTCATCCATGCCCGAGGCAGGATTCGAACCTGCGACCGTAGGGATCGCGCGGTTCCAGACAATAGCGCCTAGAACCGCACGGCCAAACAAGCCGGCCGTAGCGGCCATATTGTAAGAATGAATTAGAGAGGTGCAGTTCCTTGACTTCGCTCTGTTACGCGACTATAGCACACAAAAGCGTGCAGAACAACATCAGCAGCTTCCAGAAATTCCAGTAGAAGTCAGCTGACCGCCTTACCTTCCTGTGGTATTCCCGCGTAGAGAAGACACGTAGAACCTCCGAGAATACACTGCTACGTTATGCGCTGATAGCCGCCTGGCTCTTCAGTCTGAACCGCGCCGCAGAAATAGCAGGGGCGCGCTCTGCCCCCCACCCAGCGCTGACGTCACAGTGCACCGTTGCCAGTTCGATCCACGGCAGGCGAGGGAACGGCTGCGGCAGAGCGAGCGAGGCGTCTACGTCGGTGTCAGCACTGCCGCACCTCCTGCCTCCTTCCACGTCACACAGTCTGTTCGTCTGGTACTGCGCCGTACAACTAGCAATACACACTCTATTTACATGGGGCTCCCAGAACAGTATTTCGTAAACCGATTTCCCATTACCGCTCTGGGTGGTACAAAATCGATTCTGGAAATCAGTTTCTAATCGCCGGTTTTCCAATGCCGAAACCGATTTCCGCTTCCGTGTAAGCGCAACCGGTTTTGAAATGTGCTTAGGCTGTCAGCTTTCGCCATGTTTTTAAAAATTTTCGGATAATATGGACGGAGTGGCTTTTTGTACAGTGGAACTATCAGACTGAAGCAATTTACACCTCGTCTGAAGAGAAATAGTGATTGCGCCGACTAAATCAGAGACTGTAACTGCTGTTTTCCAGTAGCAATATTTAACTGGGCTAGCAAATCCGCTTCAGACCTTAGCGTGTAAACACGACAGCGAAAAACGGTTACCGAAATTCGGTTGTTCTACGTTTACATGCGACACATCTTCCGGAGGTTGCTTGAGTTAAGAAAACATAACAATTTAATTTTGTAAGGCAAAAATGAAAAACAAATACCCTTTATTTGGACTATGTCCATTGTTTTATACCACAGATGTGTCGCAGAAACATGAAAAACAATCATTTTCACAGCATCGAGATCATCGTACAAATGCTGCATTTTTATTGTCACTGTACCGTTACAATATGAAGCCTACAGAACTGATCTGGAGCCAATTTAAGTGATTTGTCGCGAGAAATAACAAGACTGTTAAGCTTTCAGACGTACAGGAACTAACGCACGCAGTTTTTTCACATGTCACTGCCGAACACTGGCGGGATATAGTTCGGCAGTAATAAAAGAAGAGGAGAAAATGCGGCACCTGGGTGGCTTACTGGATTTTGTTGTTGATCTACTCGTTTTCAACGTGGCAGATGTCAGTTCCAACTGAAATGTATTTCTCGGGTTCGGATCAGGAAGGAGCTAAGAGTTTACGAGACGACTCAATGTAAGTAATACCTCCAGTGGCTTCAGTATTCAACAATACAGTGAAATCCATGGAGTATGCTCTTGCATCACACATAGCTCGGTCAGAAAAATTACCCTGTGTTTAAGTTAGGAATTTTCATCACTCTTGTTTGTAATTAGGATACTATGTCAGGTGATAACGAGAGCAGTTTATGCTTTCCGTCTGGTCACCTAAGAAGTGGACGTTAGTGCTGGAGTTTTGCCGAAAATTATTTCACTCTGTTTAAAAATTAAATGACATTCGATGGCAAATTCTTTGTCTGCTCGTCTCCTTCTACGTCTGAACTGCACCTGCACACATCACTGCAGGTTAGCTGGACCGCTGGCTAGCGAGTGCTGTCCAAGTTTAATGCGCCAGTAATGCTGTTGTCCCGCACATTTTCGCTCAATCTATGTCTGAGTCTCAGTCTATCTTAGAAAAAAAATTAAGGAAAGGCAAACCTACGTTTTTAGCATTTGTAGACTTACGGAAACCGTTTGACAATGTTGACTGGAATACTCTCTTTCAAATTCTGAAGGTAGCAGGAGTAAAATACTGGGAGTGAAAGGCTATTTGCAATTTCTAGAGAAACCAGATGGCAGTTATAAGAGTGGAGGGGCATGAAAGGGAAGCAGTGGCTGGGAAAAGAGTGAGACAGGGTTGTAGCCTCTCCCCGATGTTATTCAATCTGTATATTGAGCAAGCAGTAAAGGAAACAAAAGAAAAAAATCGGAGTAGGAATTAAAATCCACGGAGAAGAAATAAAAAAATTGAGTTTGTAATGCTGTCAGAGACAGCAAAGGACGTGGAACAGCAGTTGAACGGAATGGACAGTGTCTTGAAAGGAGGATATAAGATGAACATACACAAAAGCCAAACGAGGATAATGGAATGTAGTCGAATTAAGTCGGGTGATGCCGAGGGAATTAGATTAGGAAATGAGACACTTAAAGTAATAAATGAGTTTTGCTATTTGGGGAGCAAAGTAACTGATGATGGTCGAAGTAGAGAGGATATAAAATGTAGACTAGCAATGGCAAGGAAAGTGTTTCTGAAGAAGAGAAATTTGTTAACATCTAGTATCGATTTAAGTGTCAGGAAGTCGTTTCTGAAAATATTTGTATGGAGTGTAGCCATGTGTGGAAGTGAAACGTGGACGATAAATAGTTTAGACAAGAAGAGAATAGAAGCTTAGGGCATATTCTGAGGCACCAGTTTAGTATTGGAGGGCAGCGTGGAGGGTAAAAATCGTAGAGGGAGACCAAGAGATGAATAAACTAAGCAGATTCAGAAGGATGTAGGTTGCAGTAGGTACTGGGAGATGAAGAAGCTTGCACGGGATAGAGTAGCATGGAGAGCTGCATCAAACCAGTCACTGAACTGAAGACCACAACAACAACAACAACAACACGTGCGTGTAAGACAGCATGAAACGTGTCCTTACGATCGAACTTGACTCTAGTGGTCACAGCTTGACTTCCGCTCCACCTCAAACGAAATCCAATGAATTTCAAACAAACGCGGAAGAATACATGGCGTAATGTTACACAAGGTTTAATCTTACGATGAACAGAGTATGGCAACAGAAAATCGTGACTAATCCAGTCAAACGCGTGATTAAAATCAATAAAAAGTAAAACTCCTGACACAGTAACGGTCGAAGCAATCGAGATGGGATCACGGCATTCAACATCGGGAGTTAGAAGAGTGCGACCTGCGACAACATGAACAACAAAACCGACCAGCGGCTATTGATCGCTCGCGCTACGATTTTATAATCAAAACTAAGTAGCGTTATCGGTCGGACCTGACCCACAGACAGACGTCCCGTCTTTCTGGACATTAAAACAATTTTTTCAACTTTAAAGGAGGGCATAATGGGTAACACTTGCTCCGCTTCAATCACCATGGATGTTATTGTATCGCCTATTAGATGTCAAAACCGAAGATAAAATACTTTGGAAAGTCCATCGAAACTCGGCGGTTTGCGGGAAAGAGGGCGAACGACGATGTGAGGTACCTTACCACGGTGAAGAGCTGCCAGAAAGTCATGGTGAGCTGGCGTAACAACACTACCAAGCAGAAAATCAAAATCAGCAGGCGTTACACCGTCTGTTGCTAGTCCACTGTAAAGATCGCAAAAATATCGGGCAAGTTCACGCATTAATGATGTTGGGATGACCACTCACGTCCATCTATAGAACACGTTCTTTGCGATCGCTTTTTAAGCCGAATTAGATAATAATAGGCACGCCAACTCATGGTGGAGAATCGGACGTGGCTGGGATCGCATATGAAGACCATCTAATTGCGTCTCACCGTCTAATTGCGACACTTTACACTATATGATCAAAAGTATCCGGACACGCCCAAAAACAAACGTTTTTAATATTAGGTGCATTGTGCTGCCACCTACTACCAGGTTCTGCATATCAGCGATCTCACTGGTCACTGGGCAACGTGAGAGACAGAATGGGGCGCTCCGCGGAACTCACGGACTTCGAATGTGTTCAGGTGATTTGGCGTCACTTGTGTCATATGTCTGTACGCGACATTTCCACACACCTAAACATCCCTACGTCCACTGTTTCCGATGTGATAGTGAAGTGGAAACGTGAAGGGACAAGTACACCACAAAAAATGGTTCTAATGGCTCCGAGCACAATGGGACTTAACTTCTGAGGTCATCAGTCCCCTAGAACTTAGAACTACTTAGCCGGCCGTGGTGACCGAGCGGTTCTAGGCGCTACAGTCTGGAACCGCGCGATTGCTACGGTCGCAGGTTCGAATCCTGCCTCGGGCATGGATATGTGTGCTGTCCTTAGGTTAGTTAGGTTTAAGTAGTTCGAAGTTCTACGGGACTGATGACCATAGATGTTGTCCCATAGTGCTCAGAGTCATTTGAACCATTTTTTTGACGCCTCGCTTTGTGTAAGGAGCGTAAACATTGGACGATTGAACAGTGGTAAAACGTTGTGTGGAGTGATGAATCACGGTGCACAATGTGGTGACCCGATGGCAGGATGTGGGCATGGCGAATGCCCAGTGAACGTCATCTGCCAGTGTGTGTAGTGCCAACACTAAAATTCGGAGGCGGTGTTGTTATGGTGTGGTCGTGTTTTTGATGGAGGGAGCTTGCACCCCTTGTTGTTTTGCGTGGCACTATCACAGCACAGGCCTACACTGATGGTTTGCTTCCCACTGTTGAAGAGCAATTCGGGGATGGCGACTGCATCTTTCAACACGGTCGAGCACATGTTGATAATGCAAGCCTGTTGCCGAGTGGTTACACGACAATAACATCCCTGTCATGGACTGGCCTGCACAGAGTCCTGGCCTGAATCCTATAGAACACTATTGGGATGTTTTGGAACGCCGACTTCGTGCCATATCTCACCGACCTAGATCGATACCTTCCCTCAGTGCAGCACTCCGTGAAGAATGGGCTGTCATTCCCCAAGAAACCTTGTCGTGTATCGACGCCCTGTCTTTCCTTTTCCTACTTCCGTCTGCTACTGTGAATGTGTGACTTGTCTGTGTGTGATGTTTCAGTATTATTTGGTTGCAAGAAAGTTTCTGTGGACGTTACGAGCAGATTAGCCAACCTTTGTGTGGAGTTTGAATAGATCTACGTTGAGTCGAAGTGACTTTGTAACTAACCTGTTTCTACGGGTTATTACGTTATTATTGAGAATGTAAATACTTATTGCTTGTGAAGTTAACATGAGAAGATTAGGGTCGCCACCGACTCTAACCATACAACTAATCGAAGGTTTGGTCGAGTCGGAAAATAAATTAATTTGATCACAGACCAAAAACTCACAAAAATGCATACGTTGTGATGTCGCTCATAGCGGATACGATGTAATTAATAGTATTGCCCGTGCACTGTTCACGACAATCAAACATTTAAAATAAAATAGAAAATGCATGAACACTGCATAAGATCAGCTTCCAGCAACACACCTGAAAATAAGACTTAATCTAAAGCATTTGTTATAAAATACAAGTGTAGACTAATCACTGGACCTGTGCGTAAGGAAACTCGTTGGATGTGCTAACAGGAAAGCTACGAGGTGAGTGGCTTACGTGCAAAAACGTAACCTGGGAATGCAAGAGAAAATTGAAGATAAAATCATTTATTCCTAAGATATGAAAAAGGAGGCATGTACACAATTTCTGATAACATTAATTCCTAAAACATTAACGAAAAGCGTCGTTACGTTCACCGCTATAATCTACAACTAAAATCATTGGTGTGAATCATTCGTACAACTGCTGTTGCCTGATAACTGATCGGAATAACTCGTGAAACGGTACACGTTTCGCAGTACACCCGCGTGCCCACGTGGTTTGTGGAGACGCAATTTCTAGGTATCGTGGCCAAGTTGCAACAATATCACATCACACAATAATGAACAGTTAAACGTTCTTTAAAACAAACGTGAGACCGGACAGTTCGTGATGACGGTAGCCCAACAAAACTTTAATGTTCAACCACGTGGTCGGCTCCCCACGGACGAAAGATATATAAAGCAAGGAAAATTTACGAGAAGGCAAAGCTATTAATATTTACAAAAATGAAAGCTTATACAGGCGCAGCTGAAGGCAGACATTCATACAGAAGCGAGTGCTCACTTCTTATCGACACCTTTGTGTGGCGCTCTTCCGGTGGATCCAGGTCTGCTATAGAAATTTACTACAAGAAAAATCTGCCAAAGTTTTGCATTCCTTGCTGCGACAAGGCAAAGCAATCTTTCAGAGTTGAAAAGCGAGACCAAAAGCTGACAGCTCTCCTCTCGCCAAGTAACAGCGCGCCACGCGGTCAGACTAACTCACCCTCCTTTGACTGGAGCACAGCTGTGGACGCTTCCCGTTCCGGCGGCAGACTGCCTCCCTTCTTACTTCCCCAGCCTCTTCCACGCTCCGCGTGGCCCGGAAAACCCAAAGATGCCATTTCCACCACCAACCTAACGCAGGTGGATTTCTCACAAGTAGCGAAAACCTCTTTGCCTACTTGACCACTACGAGAGTTGGCTATTCTGTACAACTGCTGCTTAATCTGTACGACTATCGCAGACTTTCTGCAGCAGACTACGCCACTGTCTAGCAACGTGACACACAACCACATTCATTCAATCACGCCACTATGATAATTATGAGAAAAGAGAAACAAGGAAGGAAAGAGAAAATCTAGTGAAAATGGGCTACCGGACTAATGAAAGATGGCTACAGGACCCTTTCAACATTAGCGACCACTAGTCAACAGCTGTTGTAAGGTTGGCACAGGTAGCCACTGTGCACACTCTCCGAGCGTTTCCGGCCTATGCGAGGACCCGAGATATGGAGGGGTGCAAGCTGTACTTTTCTACAAATCCCCAGTGAGGAAGGGTGGTCTGACTAGTAGCGTAGCTCTAAACTTGTAAGACTTGTATTCACTTGAATTTCTAGTAGCCCTTCAGTGTAGGCATCGGCAATGTTGCTGTTCGAATCATTTCAGTTAGGGGCCGGTTTCATTTTTATTAATATTCAGTTTACTTGGTGTGGTCCGTTGTTGATTTGCAACTTAGCGGTAGCGAGCGGTGTCAAAACTCAGTTTTGTATGCCACGTATGAATGTGTTGCGTGCTTTTCTGTCTGCTAGCACTAAATTTTATTTGATTTATCGTCCGTTTCATATTTTCTTTTCATGGGTTTAGTCAGTTGTGTTCTGCTGCCTCACATGCATTTCTTTGTACGTTGTGAGGCTGTGATCCGACTTACTCACGCCTCAGTCCCACTACGGACCAGACGTGGTTTTATTTGATGATTGTACCGTCGGCCGAGCGGTTAAAGGCGCTACAGTCTGGAACCGCACGACCGCTACGGTCGCAGGTTCGAATCCTGCCTCGGGCGTGGATGTGTGTGATGTCCTTAGATTAGTTAGGTTTAAGTAGTTCTAAGTTCTTGGGGACTTATGACCACAGCAGTTGAGTCCCATAGTGCTGACAGCTATTTGATTGTACCGTCAAATCTGTGAATTTAAACTGAAGGCTTCGAACGGGCCTTTGTCTTCAGAAATTAACTGTCGAAACTAGTTACTGTCTGTCCTAGTGTACTTAAACGTAGAATATGCAAGCATTCTTCTGATCTGTGTGCCTTATGCTGTATGTATGGTCAGTGTGAAGTTGGTGTGTGTGCATCAAGTAAATCCTACCCGTTATTTGGCAGACAGGGTGCTACGTATGGAGGCTGCGTTCTTGACAGGTACTACACGTCGAAGTTCAAGAAATTACTTTGTTTAATATTTTCGTGTGTTTTAATTTACATATAAATGTTCTGTGATTCTTTACTTACAACTGGTACATCTCATAGCACAACCATACTTCCTAGTCAGGCTCCTTAAAATCATTCAGTCCTTGAATGAGATTTTCACTCTGCAGCGGAGTCCTCACGAGATACTGGCAGAAGTAAAGCTGTGAGGACCGGGCGTGAGTCGTGCTCCGGTAGCTCAAATGGTAGAGCACTTGCCCGCGAAAGGCAAAGGTCCCGAGTTCGAGTCTCGGTCGGGCACACAGTTTTAATCTGCTAGGAAGTTTCATTCAGTCCTTGTTGTTGTTGTGGTCTTCAGTCCAGAGACTAGTTTGATGCAGCTCTCCATGCTACTCTATCCTGTGCAAGATTCTTCATCTCCCAGTACTTACTGCAACCTACATCCTTCTGAATCTGCTTGGTGTATTCATCTCTTGGTCTCCCTCTACGGTTTTTACCCTCCACGCTGCCCACCAATACTAAATTGGTGATCCCTTGATGCCTCAGAATATGCCCTACCATCCGATCCCTACTTCTATCAAGATGCGCCACAAAATTCTCATCTCTCTAATTCTATTCAATACCTCCTCATTAGTTATGTGATCTACCAATCTAATCTTCAGCATTCTTCTGTAGCACCACATTTCGAAAGCTTCTATTCTCTTCTTGTCCGAACTATTTATCGTCCACGTTTTACTTCAATACATGGCTACACTCTATACAAATACTTCTCGAAACGACTTCCTGACACTTAAATCTATACTCGATGTTAACAAATTTCTCTTCTTCAGAAACGCTTTCCTTGCCATTGCCAGTCTACATTTTATATCCTCTCTACTTCTACCATCATCAGTTATTTTGCTCCCCAAATAGCAAAACTCCTTTACTACTTTAAGTGTCTCATTTCCTAATCTAACTCCCGCAGCATCGCCCGATTTAATTGTACTACAGTCCATTATCCTCGTTTTGCTTTTGTTGATGCTCATCTTATATTCTCCTTTCAAGACACTGTCCATTCCGTTCAGCTGCTTTTCCAGGTCCTTTGCTGGTATTTATTTAATTTTTTATACTTTGGTTGCTAGGTTGCCTTTGTTGTTGGTTTTGTTTAGGGTTTATGATTTTTCTAATACTTTATATTTCCCTTTATTGGTTGATTTTGGTTCTTATTATTTTATATGTTATGTATTTACAATTTTGGCTTTTTTAGTTAAGATGCCAATATTTCAATGTCATCGACGAACCTCAAAGTTTTTTTTCTTCTCCATGGATTTCAATTCCTACTTCGAATTTTTCTTTTGTTTCCTTTACTGCTTGCTCAATATACAGATTGAATAACATCAAGGATAGGCTACAACCGTCTCGATTGGTAAGGTGAAGTCCTAGTTATATAATCTCACAGATGTTGACTGACCGGATTGTCCAGTTAGAGGAGGCTGGAATAAGAATTAATGCATTCACCTCAGACGGCAGTCAGCGAAATGAAATGTTTTGGAAACATCTACGGATTTCGAGAATATAAATATAAAGTCACTTGTTCTAGATCGAACGCCGTTGATGAAATGAGAAGTAAATGACTTCTTTCAAGGCTATCATTTAACAAAACGCGTAAGAAAATTTTTGTTATGAAACTAATGCACTTTTTAAAGATAAATTGAGCGACTGCAATGTTCATAGACTAGGTTATCTACAGTGTAACTCTAAGCAATTAGCTAGACTGAGAATTTGCCACAAATTAATCCCCGACTCTCTGGGATAAGACGTCGGTTCAACAGACGAGATTAGCTCTGCAGCTGATCACTAGCTCAGCAGTCAAGAGCCCAAAATTCTTCAGGGAAACGAAAGCTCTAGTATAGTAGTGAGCTAAAGAAGTGATGCTCGTTGGGTGTGAACAATTTAAGAGGCATACTTAACCGTTCTTTTCCTAGCGATGCTTTGTGTAAAAACGGCACCTCGCAAAAATATTGTGAAGTCTAGAGAGATTATCGCCCATGATACAAATCCATTTCCTTCTGAAAGAAGTGTAATGATCCTAGCATTAACTATTCCAAGTGCCTTACGAATGTCTGAATGTAGTTGTGAAAAAGAGGATTTGGCTGTGTCCTGAAGGCAGAATTTAATGTCACCACTTGAAACAATGTCATTTCAGCGTCGTCAGATGTCTGGGTTCCAGTGGTGATCCACCAGTAACAGACTTCCTCACTCTGCACGTTTAGCTCTTCAAATGGCTCTGAGCACTATGGGACTGAACTTCTGAGGTCATCAGTCCCCTAGAACTTAGAACTAACCTAAGGACATCACACACATCCATGCCCGAGGCAGGACTCGAACCTGCCACCGTGGTCGCGCGGTTCCAGATTGTAGCGCCTAGAACCGCTCGACCACTCCGGGCGACCGTTTAGCTGTAAATAGCTTCTGGTAGGTACGATGAATACAACTGTCAGCGTTCGTTGCCAACATATGCAAGCTATGTGTGGACATTACCGAGACCTTGGGGCAAAACCAGGAGTTTTGCAAATGGAAAATGTGGTGTCACCGCCAGACACCACACTTGCTAGGTGGTAGCTTAAATCGGCCGCGGTCCATTGAGTACATGTCGGACCCGCGTGTCGCCACTGTGTGATCGCAGACCTAGCGCCACCACAAGGCAGGTCTCGGGAGACGAGATACCACTCGCCCCAGTTGTACGAGGAGATTGCTAGCGACCATACGGACGAAGCCTTCCTCTCATTTGCCGAGAGCCAGTTAGAATAGCCTTCTGCTAAGTCCATGGCTACGACCTAGCAAGGCGCCATTAGCCTTACCTACTTTGAGAGTTATAGTATAAATGTCTCTAGAAGAATGCTGTAGTCATCAAATAATAAAGTTAAGTATAAAGCAGCTACGTACTTTTCTTGCTACCATTCAATAGTTATCCTGTTCCAGAATTGACGCCCGTCGGCGTGAGTGTGTACGCGTGCCTTTCTATTGGCTACCCGTCACTGTGGACTGGCTGCCTTGTCAGTCCACTTCAGAAAATATTGTTAAGCAAACACTGCGTGTTCCAGACACAGTGTCTGCACAAAAGTTTAAGACGACTCATAAAAAACACCTGCAGGCTGTCGACTTAGGTCGGACTCCAAAATTTCCAGGAATCCTTTGAACTTGTGGGTAGAAACGAGAAAAAAACTAGATAACTGGGACAGAGTAAATGAGAATTTAACTTGGAATCGACCGAAGAAAAAGTAGGAGATCCTGCGAACGAACAGCCAGCTCAAGAATGTGCAGTAGAAAGCTGCTGCAGAAATCCTACGATAAAAAAAAAAAAAAAGGAAATGAGAAGAGAATGGGCTGAAACTAATGATACCATGTTAAAAAGCATCCTTCACAGAGTTACCGCCGTGGTCTGACCTTGCAGCTGTGTTAAGGGCAACACACGGTTCAACTGACTTTGTGCAAATGTGGCGTCGTTTTGACGACACTGGCTGTACCGAAGACTGAACGAGTCGTCTACGACTTGCGCTATCGTTCGGTTCACGACACGCAAGGCGAAGATGACGTTCACATTCATCTGCAGTGGAGGTACTGCAGGTCACGGTTTCTCTTTACTGCAGGGTACGTTAACCTCCAAGTTATACAGGGTGATTCAAAAAGAATACCACAACTTTAAAAATGTGTATTTAATGAAAGAAACATAATATAACCTTCTGTTATACATCATTACAAAGAGTATTTAAAAACGTTTTTTTTCACTCAAAAACAAGTTCAGAGATGTTCAATATGGCCCCCTCCAGACACACGAGCAATATCAACCCGATACTCCAACTCGTTCCACACTCTCTGTAGCATACCAGGCGTAACAGTTTGGATAGCTACTGTTATTTCTCGTTTGAAATCATCAATGGTGGCTGGGAGAGGTGGCCGAAACACCATATCCTTAACATACCCCCATAAGAAAAAATCGCAGGGGGTAAGATCAGGGCTTCTTGGAGGCCAGTGATGAAGTGCTCTGTCACGGGCTGCCTGGTGGCCGATCCATCGCCTCGGGTAGTTGACGTTTTTCGTAGGACTCTCCATACAGTTGATTGTGGAATTTGCAGCTCTCTGCTAGCTCTGCGAGTCGATTTTCCTGGGCTGCGAACAAATGCTTGCTGGATGCGTGCTACATTTTCATCACTCGTTCTCGGACGTCCAGAACTTTTCCCTTTGCACATACACCAATTCTGTGTAAACTGTTTATACCAACGTTTAATACACCACCTATCAGGAGGTTTAACACCATACTTCGTTCGAAATGCACGCTGAACAACTGTCGTCGATTCACTTCTGCCGTACTCAATAACACAAAAAGCTTTCTGTTGAGCGGTCGCCATCTTAGCATCAACTGACGCTGACGCCTAGTCAACAGCGCCTCAAGCGAACAAATGTACAACTAAATGAAACTTTATAGCTCCCTTGATTCGCCGAAAGATAGTGCTTAGCTCTGCCTTTTGTCGTTGCAGAGTTTTAAATTCCTAAAGTTGTGGTATTCTTTTTGAATTACCCTGTATAATTTATAAATGTATTGATTTCCGCATTCATGTGGACTGGGCTCTGGGTGAGAGATTGAAGTGTTGGCGAGAATTAGCTCCGAAAATTACTGAAAAAGTTGTACTAATTTCTTTTCCTACGTTATATAAAGTATCGCTCTGTGATTACGTATTTTGAGTAGTGGAGCTTGTACTGCGTTATGCCACTTTGATCTATGTAGAGTGGCGTGTTACTCTAATCTGTATACTGGCAATAGCCCTGCCTTCAAGACCAGACACAGCTCGTCCCAGCACATCACTATATTTTAGTCCAAGATTTTTAATCGTGTGAGTGTAATAGGAACTGCGCACAAACTACGATTTCGACTAAAGCAGAAGTACGCAGATTACATGCGCCTATTACATAGTACACACTCTGTCAATACTACACTCGTCAATAGTATTGCAATGGGCTGAAGTGGTGAATGATCAACACACTTTAGTATCGGTACTTCTCGTTATAGGCATAAGGGCTCGATTGGACCTTGTGCACATTGCACCTTACCTGAGACATAAATACACTCGTTCAGTGTGCCGTAACGTGGGTTGCTATTGACAACAACAGTTCAACAACTTTCAGTAAAACTGCGTTCGTTATAATTCGTAATTAGCCCCAATTGTGGCGTTATTATTAATTATTTAAATTATTAGAACCTCTTAACGACAGCAAACAACTCTATAACGCGAAATAACTATAGCTATCGCTGGTTATTTACGTTACAGACGCTAACGATCCGCGCGAAAATCTTTCACTCACTACAATAAAATAAAATCATCTAGAAACGTGTAATAAATATTTACCGCGAGCAGTGTTTCACATACTTACGGTAAATCTCGATTTCGTACACCCTCTTTCAGTTAAATTTGATCAATCGTTTCTTATTACGATAATACCAATTCGCTTCTACACAGAGTACGCGAAAGAACTTGCCCCCCTTCTAACACTCCGGGATGATGATGGCATTGAAACAGAGGATGACACGCATAAAGCTGAAATACTAAACACCTTTTTCCAAAGCTGTTTCACAGAGGAAGACCGCACTGCAGTTCCTCCTCTAAATCCTCGCACAAACGTAAAAATGGCTGACATCGAAATAAGTGTCCAAGGAATAGAAAAGCAACGGGAATCACTCAACAGAGGGAAGTCCACTGGACCTGACAGGATGCCAATTCGATTTTACACAGAGTACGCGAAAGAACTTCCCCCCCTTCTAACAGCCGTGTACCGCAAGTCTCTAGAGGAACGGAAGGTTCCAAATGATTGGAAAAGAGCACAGGTAGTCCCAGTCTTCAAGAAGGGTCGTCGAGCAGATGCACAAAACTATAGGCCTGTATCTCTGACGTCGATCTGTTGTAGAATTTTAGAACATGTTTTTTGCTCGCGTATCATGTCATTTCTGGAAACCCAGAATCTACTCTGTAGGAATCAACATGGATTCCGGAAACAGCGATCGTGTGAGACCCAACTCGCTCTATTTGTTCATGAGACCCAGAAAATAGTAGATACAGGTTCCCAGGTAGATAGATGCCATTTTTCTTGATTTCCGGAAGGCGTTCGATACAGTTCCGCACTGTCGCCTGATAAACAAAGTAAGAGCCTACGGAATATCAGACCAGCTGTGTGGCTGGATTGAAGAGTTTTTAGCAAACAGAACACAGCAGGTTGTTATCAATGGAGAGACGTCTACAGACGTTAAAGTAACCTCTGGCGTGCCACAGGGGAGTGTTATGGGACCATTACTTTTCACAATATGTACAAATGACCTAGTAGATAGTGTCGGAAGTTCCATGCGGCTTTTCGCGGATGATGCTGTAGTATACAGAGAAGTTGCAGCACTAGAAAATTGCAGCGAAATGCAGGAAGATCTGCAGCGGAGAGGCACTCGGTGCAGGGAGTGGCAACATAAACAAATGTAATGTATTGCGAATACATAGAAAGAAGGATCCTATATTTATTTATTTTATTTATTTATTTATTTAACCTGATCAGATTAGGGCCATCAGGCCCTCTCTTACATCGGACCAGTGTTCCACACATGCAGCATTTCACACATCAGAGTTACATCATGTTGAATAATGCTTTTCGTGCAGTCAGAGGACGTCGTGTTACGACTCGAACTGTGCACAATAGGCTGCATGATGCGCAACTTCTCTCCCGACGTCCATGGCGAGGTCCATCTTTGTAACCACGACGCCATGCAGCGCGGTACAGATGGGCCCAACAACATGCCGAATGGACCACTCAGGCATGGTCCCGAGTTCGAGTCTCGGTCGGGCACACAGTTTTAATCTGCCAGGAAGTTTCATCATGACAATAGTTTAAATGAGAAAATTAGATTACTCTAGTGACAATATGAATAAAGAGTAATGACTAAGACCTAATAAAGTAGATGCTGGCAGTATTTTTACAACAGGTGCTATACATACAAATTATGATAATAGTAATAATAATAACAGTAAAAAAATAAATCAAATAATAATGACAGACATGAGAAAAATTTGCAATAGTAATGAAGATTTGTGCAGATGTACATTAATATCTTGGTGTGTAAAGTAGATGTTTACTAGTATAGCGAGTTTTGGGGGAAGGAGATTTAAGGAGGGGGAAAAAGGGAAGTAATGAGGTGAAGTGCATTCATGTAGAGAGGAAGGCACTACTGTTGTTTGAGTAGATACGCCATTAACTGTTTTTTGAAGCCGGACATATTTTTAAGTTCTCTAACATAACGAGGGAGGTTATTCCAGAGTCGGGTTCCCGCTACTGTAAAGGACTTGGTGAAGGTGACTGAGCGATGCAGTGGAACAGAGAGGATTTTGTTATGATGGGAACGTGTGTTTCTGTCATGTTGTTCCGACATGAGCGTTAGGGACGAGGAGAGATATGAGGGACAGTGTACATTTATAAGGCAGTAGATGAGACAGAGTGTATGGAAATCTCTGAGTTTGTCTGCACGCAGCCAGGACAATTTTGCATATGCTGGGGAAATGTGATCAAAAAGTCGAACGTCACAGGCATATCGGACGCAGGCATTCATGACCAGTTCCAGACGTCGCCAATCTTCCTGAAAGAGGCCTTGTAGGATAATATCGCTGTAGTCAATGATTGGGAGTATAAGCGTTTGTACTGATTTCTTTTTCAGATCGAAAGGGAAGAGTTTTTTATATTTTTGTTGGACATGAAGGGATGCTGATGCTTTTTTGCACACTGCAGTTACGTGCTTTGTCAAATTTAGATTTTCATCTATTATTACTCCCAAGCTCTTTGCTGAGGGAGAGAAGTTAATATTTGTCCCATTTAGGATAAGAGATGGTACGGATTCCCGATGTTTTGGGCTAATGAGCTTATAGTGACCAACAAGTACCGCTTGGGCTTTAGATGGGTTTAGTTTTAGTCCTATGTCCTGTGCCCATTTTGATAGTGCATCGAGGTCAGTATTGAAATTTTCAATAGCTTTCTTAAGATTGCTTGGTTTGGCACTTAGATACAACTGAAGGTCATCAGCATACATATGATATTTGCAATAAGTCAGAACCGATGACACATCATTGTCATACAGAGAGAAGAGTATAGGACCTAACACTGAGCCTTGGGGAACGCCTGACACTACCTGCCGCCATTGTGACTTTATATTCCCGGACAGGACGCGTTGCTGACGAGGCGTCATGTATGAGCGAAACCATTGCACTGCACTTGGTGAGAAATTTAGACCGCTAAGTTTGGCTAGTAAGATGTCGAAGTTGACAGTATCAAATGCTTTGCTGAAATCTAAGAAGCAAATGATAGTCGCTTCTTGTCTGCCCATGGCAAGTTTCAGGTCATCTGTCACCTTTATCAGTACGGATGTTGTGCTTCGATGTTTACGGAAACCTGATTGGTATTCGTCTAGCAGGTTGTTAGTAGTTAGGTAGTTGGTGAGCTGGTCATGGACTGTATATTCTAAGGCCTTTGATAGTGCAGGAAGAAGGCAGATGGGGCGATAGTCAGAGGGTGCTGTGGCGATGTCCTTTCTAGGCAGTGGCTTAATTTGTCCCAGTTTCCAGGCCTCAGGGAAAACACTTGTGATTAATGAATCGTTGAAAATGTCTGTTATAGAGGGCAGTAGTTGGTCAATAATAAGTTTTACCATCTGGATAGTGATGCCATCATGTCCAGTAGATGCTGATCTAATCCGCATTATGGCTTTCTGGACAGTATTGCAAGTGACGTGCTGTAGACAGAATTTTTCTTTGCTACAGTCGTTCATCCCCATGTAGTAATCAATGATTCTCTGCGGTTTTTTTTGCGGTTCAATTGTGGTTGCAGGTAATGTGAAGAATCGGTTAAGTTCTTCAGCTGGGACCATGGGATTTTCTGCAAATTTTGCCTAAACCGAGACTACGGAGATTTTTCCACAGGCTAGCTGGTCTACATCTATTGTCAGCTAATGTACGGGCATGCCTGAGCTTAGCGTCTCTCACCGCTTGACTGACTATGTTTCTGCTTGTATACAGTATGATTTTCAGGTGTAGGGTGTATCTTGTATGGTCGATGTGCAGCGTCTCTGAGATTCATGAGCTGTTTTAGTTCATCAGTCAGCCAAGGTGCAGGTTTCCTTTTTACTTTTCTGGTCTTTATTGGAGCATATTTGTCATATAGTTTGGTAATTTTGTTAGTGAAATCCTGGAGTTTGTCGTTTATGTCCATGAGGGGAGCAGAGGTCGTCCCCCAAACTATTTCTTGTGCCTCGTTTCGAGTTCAGGGAAATTTATGCGTTTGAAGTCTCGATATGTAGACAGTTTTTGTTTCTTTCTAGGACATTCTAATGAATACGTTATGAAAATGATGTCATGGGCAGACATGCCAGGCGCAGATATTTGAGAGGTGCGGATTATTCTGTTTGGAGATTTCGTTGCAAATATATCTATGAATGTGTGACAGGTAGTCGTGTGATGAGTAGGTGCCAGCTGAAGTAGCGTCATATATGAGGAAGAAAGCATCCTCTTAAATTTTCCAGTGGAAGGACTATTGCGCAGAAAATAAATGTTAGTGTCACCTGCTATAATCACATGTTCATATAACGATTCGAGAGAGGGTAGTTTCGAAGCTGGCGAACCCGCGTACTTTAGGAGGTTTGTAAAGGACACATATTAAGCACTTTCTGTTAAGGGATTTGATCTCTATGAACATATATTCCTCTTGTTTATCTACATTGTTGTCGGATGTATGTAGTACAGTAGGTGACAAATCAGAGTGTATGTACGCCCCTACTCCGCCCCCTCGTCTGTTGCATCTTTCGTGCCTGAGAAAGATATAGCCATCTAGGTTTACGGAAGTTGTAGGAATACTTGGTTTGAGCCAAGTCTCTGACAAAAGTATTACGTGTATATCAGTAGCCTGAAATATATATTTGAACTCGTCGAAGTGAGCTGGCAGAGACTGGACATTTGCATGTGCAATATGCAGCTTGGTGCGCTCGGGTGTTGATTGCCCGAGGAGGCTGCCTACAGATGTTTGCGGGTCGTGGTTAGCGGTGACATGAGGGTCTAGCATGAGGAATGCTGAAGGCGTGTGAAGGAAGTGGGGGTGAGGGAGTGTCCTCCCAGTTCTGTGCAGTGAAAGCGGCCGGTAGGGGGAGGGGGTGGGTCCCCGGGGAGGCAACGGGATCTGCGGCCAAGGTCAGCGAGGTCTGCAACGGTTCTGGAAGTAGCCGTGGGCCGGCAGGGGAAGGAATTTCGCTAAACACAACGGGAGTAATCTGCACGTTACGACAGAGTGTGATATTAATTGCACTTATGAGGATAACAACTGAAGTATGATGGTGGGTTGCTAATTGGATGTGAGACTACCTTATGTAATAATTAACAAAATTACATGAGAAAAACAATCAGAGATGAAAATAGTCATATGGAGAAACCAAAAGTTGATAATACAAATAATAAAATTACACGAGAAAAACAATTAGTGATAAAAATAGTCATGTGGAGAAACGAAAAATCTGATAATAAATTAGCTAAGTTATGGTTGACAGTGTAAACAATATAAACATACAGGTTAGTGGCAGCAAGATTAGACATGATTTAGCTTTTAAAGCACAGGTTTTCGAGTTCATTAGCACTGCAAATTGTTCTCTTTCCGTTTTCGGTCTTAACCATTATTGTATGATTATATGATAGCGAAACAAACACGTAGCAGTTACTTCTGTAAAATATCTGGGAGTATGCGTACGGAACGATTTGAAGTGGAATGATCATATAAAATTAATTGTTGGTAAGGCGGTTGCCAGATTGAGATTCATTGGGAGAGTCCTTAGAAAATGTAGTCCATTAACAAAGGAGGTGGACCTATACTTGAGTATTGCTCATCAGTGTGAGATCCGTACCAGGTCGGGTTAACAGAGGATTAACAGAGGAGATAGAAAAGATCCAAAGAAGAGCGGCGCGTTTCGTCACAGGGTTATTTGGTAAGCGTGATAGCGTTACGGAGGTGTTTAGCAAACTCGAGTGGCAGACTCTGAAAGACAGGCGCTTTTCATCGAGATGTAGCTTGCTGTCCAGGTTTCGAGAGGGTGCCTTGTCTGGTTGAGGTATCGAATATATTGTTTCCACCTGTTTGTACCTCCCGAGGAGATCACGAATGTAAAATTAGAGAGATTCGAGCGCGCACGGAGGCTTTCCGGCAGTCGTTCTTCCCGCGAACCATACGCGAGTGGAACAGGAAATGGAGGTAATGACAGTGGCACATAAAGTGCCCTCCGCCACACACCGTTGGGTAGCTTGCGGAGTATAAATGTAGATGTAGAATACCGAACGTAGCAACCAAAGTTATAATTTCATTGCAAACCAGCGATATAGCGATAGCTATGTCTGCGATACTGCTAATTCTCTCACAGTCTGTAAACGTTATTCTTGTTGCCCCTTTTCCTTATTTCTTTCTTTTTAAATCCTTGAAACAAGTGAATAAAGTAGTTAAGACCTTTGTCTTTTCTTAATGAAATCTAATTATTTTTTCTCTTATTACTGCTTTTAAATAGTAATACATTCTCAATAAGATATTCATCCTTTGACCCATAACTGACTTATCTTTGCAAGACTGACTTTTAACTGCTTTGCATTAAAGTAGCTCTTTATTATTTATGCCACTTGGGAAATTGGTTTTTGATTGCTCGGTTAGAATACCTGTTTCAGTGTTTCTGGAAATTCAGCCTCTAAGGGTGCGCAAAATTTTTGAGAAAATATTTCGTTACATTAAAAAAAAATTTTAAAGCTAAATTGATGAAAATTGGTATTTCAATTCCTGGTTATATATTAAGAAATGTTTGTTATGGGCCGGAAGTTGCTTTGGAAATATGTCCCCAAGAAACGCCAAAGGCATGATTAACAATAACTTCGGACTCCAGCTACCAGAATCGTTTTTTGGTCAGAAGTACATTCGGGAAAGACCATGCTTACATGGTCTTAATCAGCGTGAAAACGACACAAAAATTCGATTAAATAGAAACAAAAAGAAAATCAATGCATGCCATAGAGTCTACACGAGCGAAGCAGCGTGTAGTGAGATAGTTAAACGATAAGGTTCAAATGGCTCTGAGAACTATGGAAATTAACATCTGAGGTCATCAGTCCCCTAGAACTTAGAACTACTTAAACCTAGCTAACCTAAGGATATCACACACATCCATGCCCGAGGCAGGATTCGAACCTGCGACCGTAGCGGTCGCGCGGTTCCAGACTGAAGCGCCTAGAACCGCTCGGCCACAGCGGCCAGCTAACGATAAGGGTGACGTCTTCAGTGCGCCGTTACCCTGAAATAGCATACTGCAAGTTATAATGCAAATAAATATGGCGTCTGCAGCATGGAGTCACCACTGCGTGGAGCAGATGCGTGCTGCAGGTTCAACCTCTTCGCAGTCGACAATGGGGCGGCCAGCTTTGCGCTCTCCCAGCTTCCTTTTCTGTGAAGTCACATCACGCTGTCAATTGTTGATCGTTTGTCAAAACACTAGGATAACGCCTGTCAAATGTCACATTGTTAATAAAAAGTTTAGTTCTTTTGTACTCTTTAGGTTTTCGTTTGAATTAGCCGCATCATCGGGTGCTGTTCTTTTTCGCTGGTTTCATTTATTCTTCGCATGCCCAGTTTCTTGAAATTCAGCTTGTAATGATTGAAAGAGAGCTCGTAAGAGCTTGATCCAGACAGAATACGTTCCATCTTACAACCGCACCGTTCCTAATAGTTGGGCTATATTCGCAATCAACGAAAAGCATATCTTGTCAAAACTAGACGTATTCGTCTTTATGGAGTGTCCGCGATCATGACTTATATAAAAAAAAGTGTCCAAATTCAGTCCCCAGTTCGCTTCCTTTTATATCCATGTGACCAGTTCCGGGGCAGCTGCCTATCTTCAGATCATTTGTCACAGTTACAAAGTAACCGGTCGACTGTGGAACTGAAAATTCGCTGTCATGTTGACTGTCATATGAAGGGCTTATTTCAATAGTGGTACAAGTCCATTTTTGTTCATATTGGGATACAGGGTCCTAAAGTTAAATAAGCGCTGAAAAATCTGCAGTTGAGATACCAGAAATATTCAAGTATATGGCTTAGAGATGAACCTTTCTTTCTGTTTGTTTGGATCATTAATTTCAGAAGCATTATAGGCAGAGAAGTGGAGGTAATGGACTTGTACCAGTATTGAGATAAGCCCTTCATATGAGAGTCTTCGGTTCCATGTTCGACAGGTTACTCTGTAACTGTATCTGAAGATGGGCAGCTGTGCCGAAACTGGTGGTCCATACACATTATAAAAAATAGCTGTATGTATGTAGTGTGGGTGCGTGTGTGTCTGTGTGTGTGTATGTGTGTGTGTTCCAAATCTCCTCCGTTTTAAACCAGTCTCGGTAGACATACTCCCCTTACTGTCAGCCAACAATTGCTCTAGAAGTAAGAACCACCTACATACCACAGTTCAGGAGATATGACTTCAGAAAAAATGAGTTGCATGAAAAACTGTTCCACCATGCATGACGTTTAAATTGATTACTTCTTTGCTACCAATTCTATGCGCAACATATTTTGCAGCCAGTAACCACATCTGCCACTTAATGTGCCTACACAAATATATCATTGTATGACATGTAGTTGAAGAGAGATGACGCCATAAACCCTGAGATGCGTGAAAAAACGCCTGATCGTGTTAAAGTCTTAAAAAATATATTATTCTTTACTACTAAGTTTATATGCCAACTAGCTCTGCAGATGATGAAGAAATTGATGAAATGTGTGATGAGATAAAAGAAATTATTCAGGTAGTGAAGGGAGACGAGAATTTAATAGTCATGGGTGACTGGAATTCGACAGTAGGAAAAGGAAGAGAAGGAAACGTAGTAGGTGAATATGGATTGAGGCTAAGAAATTAACGAGGAAGCCGCCTGGTAGAATTTTGCACAGAGCATAACTTAATCATAGCTAACACTTGGTTCAAGAATCATAAAAAAAAGGTTGTATACGTGGAAGAACCCTGGAGATACTGAAAGGTTTCAGATAGATTATATAATGGTAAGACAGAGATTTAGGAGCGAGGTTTTAAATTGTAAGACATTTCTAGGGGCAGATGTGGACTCTGACCACAATCTATTGGTTATGAACTGTAGATTAAAACTGAAGAAACTGCAAAAAGGAGGGAATTTAAGGAGATGGGACTTGAATAAACTGAAAGGACCAGAGGTTGTACAGAGTTTCAGGGAGAGCATAAGGAAACAATTGACAGGAATGGGGGAAAGAAATACACTAGAAGAAGAATGGGTAGCATTGAGGAATGAAATAGTGAAGGCAGCAGAGGATCAAGTAGGTAAAAAGACGAAGGCTAGTAGAAATCCTTGGGTAACAGAAGAGATACTGAATTAAATTGATGAATGGAGAAAATACAAAAATGCAGTAAGTGAACCAGGCAAAAGGGAATATAAACGTCTCAAAAATGAGATGAACAGGAAGTGCAAAATGGCTAAGCAGGGGTGGCTGGAGGACAAATATAGGGATGTAGAGACTTATCTCACTAGGGCTAAGATAGATGCTGCCTACAGGAAAATTAAGGAGACCTTTGGAGAAAAGAGAACCACTTGTATGAATATCAAGAGCTCAGATGGAAACCCAGTTCTAAGCAGAGAAGGGAAAGCAGAGAGGTGGAAGGAGTATATAGAGTGTCTATACAGGGGGCGATGTTCTTGAGGACAATATTATTGAAATGGAAGAGGATGTAGATGAAGATGAAATGGGAGATAAGATACTGCGTGAAGAGTCTGACAGAGCACTGAAAGACCTGAGTCGAAACAAGGCCCCGACAGTAGACGACATTCCATTAGAACTACTGATGGCCTTGGGAGAGCCAGTCATGACAAAACTCTACCATCTGGTGAGCAAGATGTATGAGACAGGCGAAATTCCCTCAGACTTCAAGAAGAATATCATAATTCCAATCCCAAAGAAAATAGGTGTTGACAAATGCGAAAATTACCGAACTATCAGTTTAATAAGCCACGGCTGCAAAATACTAACGCATATACTACACAGACGAATGGCAAAACTGGTAGAAGCTGACTTCGGGGAAGATCAGTTTGGATTCCATAGAAATGTTGGAACACGTGAGGCAATACTGACCCTACGACTTATCTTAGAAGAAAGATTAGGGAAAGGCAAACCTGCTAGCATTTGTAGACTTAGAGAAAGCTTTTGACAATGTTGACTGGAGTACTCTCTTTCAAATTCTGAAGGTGGCAGGGGTAAAATACAGGGAGCGAAAGGCTATTTAGAATTTGTACAGAGACCAGATGGCAGTTATAAGAGTCGAGGGACATGAAAGGGAAGCAGTGGTTGGGAAGGTAGTGAGACAGGGTTGTAGCCTCTCCCCGATGCTATTCAATCTGTATATTGAGCAACCAGTAAAGGAAACAAAAGAAAAGTTCGGAGTAGGTATTAAAATCCATGGAGAAGAAATAAAAACTTTGAGGTTCGCCGATGACATTGTAATTCTATCAGAGACAGCAAAGGACTTGGAAGTGCAGTTGAACGGAATGGACAGTGTCTTGAAATGAGGGTACAAAATGAACATCAACAAAAGCAAAACGAGGATAATGGAATGTAGTCGAATTAAGTCGGGTCATGCTGAGGGAATTAGATTAGGAAATGAGACACTTAAAGTAGTAAAGGAGTTTTGCTATTTGGGGAGCAAGATAACTGATGATGGTCGAAGTAGAGAGGATATAAAATGTAGACTGGCAACGGCAAGGAAACCGTTTCTGAAGAAGAGAAATTTGTTAAGATCGAGTATAGATTTAAGTGTCTGGTTCGGCAGGGTAGGTCTGTGTGTTACCTCTCCTGCCGACGGCGGAATAGTGGCTTCCGCCGCTTTCGTCTTACTATTTGATCAAGCTCCACACGCGTTATGTTGCTGAATTCCTCTTCAAAGCCTCCTCTCAACCAAGCACAGAAAATTATACTCTTCCAGTAACGAAAAAAAAATGGGTCGCTCTGGGTGGTTTTGGAACTGCGTCCCGAATCATAACATTGTGGCAACCTTACGAGGCGCGTGTTATACTGTCTACCGAAAGTATGTGACATCTACATCTTCATAGATACTCCGCAAGCACCGTACGGTGCGTGATGGAGGGTACCTTGTACCAATACTTGTCATTCCCTCCCCTATTCCACTCGCAAATAGAGCGAGGGAAACAAGACTGTCTATATGCCTTCGTATGAGCCTTTAATTGCTGTATCTTACCTTCCTGGTCTTTATGCTCAGTATATGTTGGCGGCACTAGGATCGTTCGGGCAGTCACCTTCAGATGCCGGTTCTCTAAATTTTCTCAACAGCATTCCCCGAAAAGAGCGTTGCCTTTCGTCCAGGGATTCACATTTGACTTCCAGAAGCATCTCCGCAACAGTTACAAGGTGTTCGAACCTACCGGTAACAAATATAGCAGCCCGCCTCTAAACTGCATAGCCGGCCGCGGTGGTCTCGCGGTTCTAGGCGCTCAGTCCGGAACCGCGCGACTGCTGCGGTCGCAGGTTCGAATCCTGCATCGGGCATGGATGTGCGTGATGTCCTTAGGTTAGTTAGGTTTAAGCAGTTCTAAGTTCTAGGGGACTGATGACCACAGATGTTAAGTCCCATAGTGCTCAGAGCCATTTGAACCTAAACTGCATTGATGTGTTGGTTCGATACGACCTGGTACGGATCACAAACAGTCTAGCAGTATTCAAGAATGAGTCGCGCCAGCGTCCTATATGCGGTCTCCTTTACAGATGAAGCACAGTTTCCAAAAATTCTCCCAAAAAACTGACGTCACCACTCGAATTCGCTAGTACAGTTCTTTCATGTTCGTTCCAAATGGTTCAAATGGCTCTGAGCACTATGGGACTCAACTTCTGAGGTTATTAGTCCCCTAGAACTTAGAACTAGTTAAACCTAACTAACCTAAGGACATCACAAACATCCATGCCCGAGGCAGGATTCGAACCTGCGACCGTAGCGGTCTTGCGGTTCCAGACTGCAGCGCCTTTAACCGCACGGCCACTTCGGCCGGCTGTTCGTTCCACCTCATATCGCTTCACAACGTTACGTCCAGATACTTAAACGACTTGACTTTGCTGAGCAGTGCACTAGGTAGTACTGTATCCGAACATTACAGGTTTGTTCTTCCTACCCATCCGCATTAACCCTTAACTCGAGAGGTGACTTTTCTGTAACACGTACCATGAGGTGGGATCTCTGGCAGCCCTATGTTTAAACCGAGATTTAAGGCAAAGATCATTTGAAATTTTTAAGTTATGCTATATAACATTTATTTTTGCGATTATTTAAGTGTTGTTTCAATGCTTCTAGTTTATTTTGTTGCACTAAACAAAGCGTGCAGCATTTTACTATTTATCACATAAAAACACATAATTTTGTTTGGTTCTTTTAAATAGTACACATAAATAGACTTTTGGAGTACCGAATTTCACATTCCGAAAAACTGTACAACCTCTGTAGCAATAGATAATACTATATTCCAGGGTTTAAATTTGCGCACAAAAATTCCACCCGATACAATAAGAAAGTCTGTCAAATTGACAAAAAAAATGGTTCAAATGGCTCTGAGCACTATGGGACTTAACATCTGTGGTCATCAGTCCCCTATACCTTAGAACTACTTAAACCTAACTAACCTAAGGACATCATACACATCCATGCCCGAGGCAGGATTCGAACCTGCGACCGTAGCAGGCGCGCGGTTCCGGACTGAGCGCCTAGAACCGCGAGACCACCGCGGCCGGCTGTCAAATTGACATTCATTGCTGGGAACTACATTTTTATCACCACTCAGAATACATTGGATTTCAACAGACGCTTTAAGTATTTCATTGAAGAAACAGACAGATCCCCATCACAACTTTCCTAATGTTCTTTCTCTGAATGTTACTCTTATTCGATAGCAGAACTGTGATCACTGGCTGATGTAAAATCGTCGTCTTTATCGTTTATTTCTTCATATATATCACTGACGCCTACCTCCATAGACCAACTAGCAATGTCATCATACTCAGGAAAGTTAAAAATGACACATTCATGCCAACAAATTTCGAGCTTTGCGGTACCGTACTGAAGAAAACACGAGGCGCGGTCTGGGAGACTCCAACACCTGTCAGTAACACGTGTCAATAATAAACACAGAAGGCAATAACGCAACCGACAGCAAAACATCGTAGGCTTGGCAATTACGGAGATGTTTAGCAAACTGAAGTGGCAGACTCTGCAAGAGAGGCGCTCTGCATCGCGGTGTAGCTTGCTCGCCAGGTTTCGAGAGGGTGCGTTTCTGGATGAGGTATCGAATATATTGCTTCCCCCTACTTATACCTCCCGAGGAGATCACGAATGTAAAATTAGAGAGATTCGAGCGCGCACGGAGGCTTTCAGACAGTCGTTCTTCCCGCGAATCATACGCGACTGGAACAGATAAGGGAGGTAATGACAGTGGCACGTAAAGTGCCCTCCGCCACACACCGTTGGGTGGCTTGCGGAGTATAAATTAGATGCAGATGTAATCAGGGTAGGGGGAATATAGAAGCATTCCACCACAAGGAGCATTCAACCAAAACGGGCCTTGAAGACCGAGTTCGAAAATTTTCGCGCTTTCTAAGTTAACTTACATTTTTCCACATTTAGAGCTAGCTATCATTTATTAAACAAGCTGGAAATGTTGTCTATGTCGTTTTGTATCTTCCTACAGCCACTCAACTTCGACACCTTACCGTAGGCCGCACCATCATCAGTAAACAACCGCTGATTGCTGCCCATCCTGTCCGCTAATCATTTATATATACAGGGTGTTACAAAAAGGTAGGGCCAAACTTTCAGGAAACATTCCTCACACACAAAGAAAGAAAATATGTTATGTGGACATGTGTCCGGAATCGCTTACTTTCCATGTTAGAGCTCATTTTATTACTTCTCTTCAAATCACATTAATCATGGAATGGAAACACACAGCAACAGAACGTACCAGCGTGACTTCAAACACTTTGTTACAGCAAATGTTCAAAATGTCCTCCGTTAGCGAGGATACGTGCATCAACCCTCCGTCGCATGGAATCCCTGATGCGCTGATGCAGCCCTGGAGAATGGCGTATTGTATCACAGCCGTCCACAATACGAGCACGGAGAGTCTCTACATTTGGTACCGGGGTTGCGTAGACAAGAGCTTTCAAATGCCCCCATAAATGAAAGTCAAGAGGATTGAGGTCAGGAGAGCGTGGAGGCCACGGAATTGGTCCGCCTCTACCAATCCGTCGGTCACCGAATCTGTTGTTGAGAAGCGTACGAACACTTCGACGGAAATGTGCAGGAGCTCCATCGTGCACGAACCACATGTTGTGTCGTAGTTGTAAAGGCACATGTTCTAGCAGCACAGGTAGAGTATCCCGTATGAAATCATGATAACGTGCTCCATTGAGCGTAGGTGGAAGAACATGGGGCCCAATCGAGACATCACCAACAATACCTGCCCAAACGTTCACAGAAAATCTGTGTTGATGACGTGATTGCACAACTGCGTGCAGATTCTCGTCAGCCCACACATGTCGATTGTGAAAATTTACAATTTGATCACGTTGTAATGAAGCCTCATCCGTAAAGAGAACATTTGCACTGAAATGAGGATTGACACATTGTCGGATGAACCATTCGCAGAAGTGTACCCGTGGAGGCCAATCAGCTGTCGATAGTGCCTGCACACGCTGTACACGGTACGGAAACAACTGGTTCTCCCGTAGCACTCTCCATACAGTGACGTGGTCAACGTTACCTTGTACAGCAGCAACTTTTCTGACGCTGACATTAGGATTGTCGTCAACTGCACGAAGAATTGCCTCGTCCATTGCAGGTGTCCTCGTCGTTCTAGGTCTTCCCCAGTCGCGAGTCATAGGCTGGAATGTTCCGTGCTCCCTAAGGCCCGTTGCACACTTTACGCGGATGGTCCGCGCTCCGCTTTCCGCGCGCGGTTGGTGGACCCGCGTCATGGTTCACACAGTCGGGCGGACGCGCGCGGTTCTGTGCAGTCGAGTGAACGGGGTCTTCCCTGCACTGTGCTGGATCTCATCCGTGGAGTTACACATCGTTCTGTTCGATCGGATGTACAGGGATGAGCTCGCTGCAAGTAAAGGTCATTTCAGCCTATATGATGCACAAAAAGAGAAATTCCACTCGCGACAGACGGTTTTGGGTGCATCATATGGTGGAACAAAGATGTACGAAAGGAGCGTTCGTCACACTGTATTCCGAATTGCGCAAAGACGAAAACAAATTTAATACATATTTTCGTATGTCTATTCGTTGCTTTGACGAGCTTGTCGGCAAAATACAAGGCAACCTGACACTTGAAAGTCTCACAAGGATACCTATTACTCCGACAGAACGAGTGGCAGTAACCTTAAGGTAAGAATATGAATATGTATACGGATGACGATTAATTTTAATAATATATTTAATCATTCAAAGCTTTGCTACGACTATGTATTACATTCGTTTGGCAATAGACAATTTTACATTTGTATTGTATTACTACTGAATTCCAATAATTTTTATAACATCTCCCAAGATGGTGATGACGTTGATTGGGCTGGAGAGGGGTGGAGAGTCGCAACTTGTGTCTGTACGGACGGATGCTCGCGGTACTGTATTGATTGGTTAGGATGCTGTTGGGATATTGAAGGTGGGGCGTAGGTAAAAGAGGTCGGTGGATAGTGGAAGGAGCTGATGAGAGCTGTGGTGTATGTTTAAATTAGCCTGATTTGTTTGCTTAATCGACATAAGCAGTTGAAGTACCTGAGTACGAAATAATAGCTTCTGATCAACATTTAATGTCTTCACACGGGGCAACAGCAAAACAAAGAATGCTCGGTCGTCGTCTTCCTCCTTTTCCTTACCATCTTTTAATAATGTAAGTAAATTATCTTTAAATGTTGTGTTCTTGATAGGCCTCTTCCTCTTGAAGGATTGTTTTTCGGTGTTGACATTCAGTTGGACATCATCGGTTTGTTCTTCAGAGGGTTCGTCTCTACTGGTTTCTGCGAGTGCATTGTTGTTATACAGATTACATTGCACGACCGATACTGAGTCAAAGTTACTCTCTGTCGGCGCATCTCGGAGACGGTCAAGAAAGTGTAACTGCTCATGGTAGATGTATTTTGGTCTCTTAGTTCCTGCTGATCCGGACCTCGTATGCTTTATTCTAGTGAGGCTTTTAAAATAGGCATCCGGTGCAGTTTTCCATCTCGTCTGGACCTTGTCAACTGAAATAACAAGGCCGATAAGTCTTTTATTACTGAGGACGCGTACATATATTATTTTAAGAAGGAATACATCTAAGGTCTTATGTCAGCGTAGCCGACTTAATACCTAGAATTAAGTCTACTTTCCTCTGTGAATGTACATAAGTATCAAATATATGCTTTATACGTTACAGGTATCTTGGAAGCGGAAACACATTTACAGATCTGATTACTCCTGTTGTAAGTAGGCTGTTTAGGTTTTTTTATTGGTAACGCCACCTCTGTATGAAAATCACTGGCTGTGCTGTGTGCAGTCTGTGGCTAGTTTGCATTGTTGTCTGCCATTGTAGTGTTGGGCAGCGGCAGCTGGATGTGAACAGCGCGTAGCGTTGCGCAGTTGGAGGTGAGCCGCCAGCAGTGGTGGATGTGGGGAGAGAGATGGCGGAGTTTTGAAATTTGTCATGAACTGTTATATTTATATATGATGATATCAAGGTAAATACATTGTTTGTTCTCTATTAATATCTTTCATTTGCTAACTCTTCCTATCAGTAGTTAGCGCCTTCCATAGTTTGAATCTTTTATTTAGCTGGCAGTAGTGGCGCTCGCTGTATTGCAGTAGCTTGAGCAGCGAAGATTTTTGTGAGGTAAGTGATTTGTGAAAGGTATAGTTTAATGTTAGTCAGGGCCATTCTTTTGTAGCGAATTTTGAAAGTCAGATTGCGTTGCGCTAACAAAATATTGTGTGTCAGTTTAAGCACAGTCTTTTGTAATTGTTCAAAAAGGGGACGTTTCATATGTCGACCCTTAGTCGAGGATTCCTCACTGGAATCTTCTGATTTTTTCTTGTAGTTTGTGTAATCAGTGTAGATTTTGTTTATTGCTAGCGCGTAATTGTAGAGAGAATCTCCTTTGTAGCTGCAGTCTTTCATTGTTGTACAGTAAAACAGTTGTGGCATGCATGTAGATTTGCACCAAGTATTTCGCAGCTGCAATTAACTAGATATTATTTTCAGTGCTATGTTAATGTGTTCTCTTATTTTTGGTCTTCAAATTGTGTTTTTCTGTGTTGTCGTGTGAAATACAGTGACAATAATGGCGTGTGAAAAACGTAATACTAGGCTCCAAAGTAAACTGAGAAATGACAGTGAAAATGAAAGCAGTGTGTTAGCGCCGCAGAGTAATGAATTAACTAATGTTCAAAGTAGTAATTTGGTAATTGCGCATAGGGAAATGGAGCGGGCAGCAAACAATGGTGTAGACAGTGAAACAGGTAGTGAACAGGGAAGCATTATCGATCGATCGCTCGGCAACAGCTCGCCTCAGGAATCGGGAATGACAGAACACAATATTGCAAATACTGCAGACTCAGGTTTTGGGTTCTCACCGTTTTCTCAAATGAGTCAAGACACATTTTCCGCTTGTCAAAATGTGAATGTTGCCGGTGCAACTTCACTGCCGAAAAGCACTGAGGAACATGTTTCAGACACCAGTGCATTATTATTACAATTAATGCAACAAATGGGACAAAAGCTTGAAAAGTTAGACACAATGGAACAACACCAGAGACAAACACAGCAACAGTTACACACAATGGAACAAAATCAGAGACAAACACAGCAAAAGCTTCAAAAGTTAGACTCATTGGAACAAACTCTCGAACAAACACGTGAAGATTTAACTGCTGAGTTACATAACATTGAATCGAAATGTCAGAAAGTGTGTAATGACGTAAAAACACAAATTTGTGAGCATTTTCAACCTATTTTTTCGCGGCATGAAAATGCATTACAGAATCACGAAGCAGCCATAAAAGAACTGCAAACCATTGTTCATGAAAATCATGAGACCTTGTCGGCTAAAATTGACTCAGTTGCATCTACCGATTCGGTTACGCAACTTGCAAAAACTCAAGAAAACTTAAAGGACACAGTAGATTCGATTTCAACACAAATGGACACTCTGAAGCTTGGTTCAGAAAAACACACTGAGGAAATGTGTTTATTATCAGAGAAAGTAGTTGAACTTTCGGATCAGCTAAATAATTTATCTACGAAGGTAGATGATAATCTGAATGACACAAAACCGGTAGTCTTTAATAACACAGAAGAGAGCAAACAAATTAGGAAACTGAAACAAAATCTGAATCAAATTGATACGCAACACCAAAGAGAAATCCGGGAAGTACAAGATCAGCTAACACAGGTAATACAAGAATTACGTATTTCAGAGGACACTCGCGCCCCAATAGGGGAAGAGGGACATAGAAATACGGAACAGCCACAAAATAATAACATAGGGCATTTCGGAAGTTATGAAAGAAATTGGCAATGTGCACCGAATTTTGAGTTGGAACCGCCGAAGCGACGTAACAATGACCGACATGCGACTCGCCGACATGATGATTTTGACTATAAGCCGTTCATTACTACACGTAAATTCAAAACGTTTAAGAATTCTGCCAACGACGTTCATCCACAAGCGTGGCTCCATCAGTTCTCTCATTGTTTTCCTCCCAACTGGTCATTGGAGCACAGGTTAGAATTTATGTGTGGCTACTTGGAGAATGAACCAGCTGTAAGAATGCGATCGGTCATTCACGATTGTCACAGTGAAGGAGAATTTTACCATGCCTTCCTCTCAGCATATTGGTCTCAAGCTACACAAGACCGTGTAAAACATGGCATCATAATGATGAAACATTTCGAACAATCTGAATTCTCCAGTCTTGTGAAATATTTTGAAGACATGTTGCACAAGAATCAGTACCTGTCAAACCCATACAGCCCCTCAGAACTCATCCGCATTTGCTTACTCAAATTGCCTGAACATTTACGACATATTATTTTAGCAGGATGTTGCAAAGATGACATTGAAGCTTTTCAGGGTCTGTTACAAGAATTGG